>NC_135628.1:40768437-42003125 GCF_053574225.1 Canis aureus | reverse complement strand
CCTGCTTCGATTTTCCACCTCTTTTCCAGAAAGAGGAACGGATGCACTTGTAAGTCTCTCTTCCCTTTTCATCTTTCAAAGGGTGTAACACAGTTGTGTCTCTCTACAAAATACGTCTCTTGGTGGGAAAACAAAAACAAAAAACAAATTCTGCTTAAACTAGGAAGTGTTTAAGCAAGCACTTCCTTCTTTCTAGATTGTATTTACAAAAACGTCACTTGAGTTAACTGCTAACTTTATGAATAAATAACTCAAGGGATGAGGGGATGGCAGGAGCATACACTATTCAGTAGTACCAGTGAAAAGTAACTGATCCATCTTTGAGGAAGCCAGGAAATAACCCAGATATTTTCTGGTTTCTAGAGAGAATTCTAGAGGTAAATTCAGGAACCAGGAGAAAAACTGTAGAAGCATATCAATGGATATATCCATTCATTAACTCACGTAATAAATAATGAATAACTGAGTTTTAAATAGTTTATGTTCTAATGGAAGGATGGAGATAGATAATAAACACAGTAAGAATAAGTTGTTGATTTCAGATACTGACAATGCTATACAAATCACGGACAGAAGATGATTGAAAGGCAGGCATGGGTTGGTGGTGCCTTAGGATGCTCAGGGAAGGCTTTCCTTGAACTGCGAAGCAGATGGGAGGGAACCAGTCATTCTGAGCTCCCTTCTAAAACTCTCATACAGTGTTGTTTCACTCCCCCTTCCAGCCATTAAATGAAAATAAATATCACTGGGGTCTGGAATCTACTCTTTTTGTAACTGTGTGTGTACATATGTGTGTGTTTATGACTTTGTCAAGTGGTCTCTGCAATAGTCATATTTAGCCTGTGATCAGGAATCTGGGACGTGCCAAGTGGGATAGTAATAGTAATTTCAGATCTCCTGGGGCTGGTCCATTTGAAGTTAAATCAGAGAGGACCCTCAAAAGGCAGTAGCCTTTTGACTTGGATTGTCTCAGGATATGTTGGCAGAATGCTAAAATACAAGAAAAAATACAACTTGTCTCAGAACTAAAGCCAAAATGGACTTGTCTTTAATATCTACTATTTTTATATTTCCATTTTCTGATTAAAAATCAATAGTTTTATTGAACACCTACCACCTGCTATATATGCTAGGCACTGTATTAATCATTTCAATGCATTATCTCATTGTAATTCTGTGAAGTAGATACAGTTAATATCCCTATCGTATAGACGCAGAGACTGATGTTCAATTAGTTAAATGATTTGATTCTATGAAATGATTCTAACACAGGCAGGGAAAAAAAAATATATATATATATACTAATATCAATTTGACTATCCTTGATTCAGTAATTAACCAGCACAGATATATATATATATTATATATATATATATAATATATATGCATATATATTAAAAATAGTGAGGCATAAGATTATTTTAATAGGCAATTATACACAGATTCACATATTTTTAAGTGACAGCCGAAAAAAATCTTTCAACAAATAATTTCTGTTTTAGCCAACCACAAACTGAACACCTAGCCATATGAATTGCAGTGGATTTTTGCCTTCGAGGCACAGTATAGTCTAATAGAGGAGTCAAACCATTTAAACAATTAATAATAATTCAAAGATCTGCAGCAGAAGTATGTTCCAGTGCCCTGGGAGCTCAGAAGAGAGGGGATTAATTCTGCCTGGGAAGAGATTTGTTTTTACTAGTTATCGTCTCTCTGAAATCTAATACTCTGGCACTAACAGACTCTGGTGTGGGTGGGCAAGTGTTAGAAATACAGAGCTTTATGTGCCCCAGAAATAGAATTTTCCTTTTTTAGTATAAAATAAGAGGTGACATTTTAAATTACATGGTAAATATACATGAATGAAATCATGTAATAGAAGAATATATTGTTCACACAACTTTTCTTTGGTTATTGTGTGTAACCATTTATAACAGATTCTTTCCAGTTCACAGTTTAAGCAAAAAATGTTATTTTGATGATAATTTGCATGGCCAGGGCATGTAAAGGGTAGAAAATAAAATGAAATCAGGATAAAACACTGAGAAAAAGATATTTAAAGGCAAAATAAAAATAGGGAGAGAAAATAATTGACCCAGTTGCTAACGTTGAGGCCTTAAACATACGACAATGTTTTTATAGAATTTGGAATCTGCTGCCCGGTGAGCACCAATCCTGGGTGGCAGGAGAAGACAGGAATAGACAATAGAGATGCCGATTCCTAAGGAATGAAGAATCTGATGGACTGCTTTACGTCAGATTAGGTGGGCCTCTCTAATTTCCTAAAATCTGGATTCTCAATGATAGAAGGATAGGCCCATGGTAGGCATCTAAGCATACTTCAAAAATTGATTTTAATTGCGTATGTTATTTAGAGAGGAAGATGATAACGAGGGTGCACGCATGTTTCAAAGGTGGAAACTAAAAAGATGAAGGCGAGTTTCAGCATAAAGAGAAAGAGCATGGCCAGGAGCAAGGATTAACAGAGAGGAAGGGGCTATGCGAGCAGGTATTTCATCCCGGGGGTGATTCTTAAGCTACCCTAGTCACAGAGGTTGTTGTTCTTAAAAATTGACTACAGAGTACTAATTTGATTACAGATCACTAGATACAGCGGGGCGGGAGTGAAAAACACGTCTTTAGAACCTCATTAACAGCCTCTGCCACTTTAGCGTCAGCTTTTACCAGCTTTCCCTTCTCTACTTCAAAGGGGGGCAGCATTTTCCCATGTCCTCTTTATTTCTGTTCTATTTAAAGAATGTTTTCTCTATGTTATTGTTTCTTTCAAATAACTGTTCATATTTTACCTTGCTTTTTTAACCCTTTTCTAATACTGCTTTCCCATATACTCAAAATTTCTCTTCTTATAGCAGCCTGCCTTCCCCTAAGAAAGAATATGTGTTTTTATTTCCATCACTCAGTGATCAGCCAGCTAGATTCTTAGCTTTTTAAAAACAGCTGTATACTATTATTTAAAAATAAACGTTATTCTATTTCTTATGAGGCTGACTGAGCTATTTAAAAAAACAGACAAAAATCACCCACTGTTATATGCAGAATGATAGATTTGATTAAAGGGATTTAGGGCAGGGCTTCTAAAATTTTAATGTGTTACGGATCACCTGGGGCTCTTGTTAAAATGCAGATTCCGATATATCAGATCCAGGGCCTGAGACTCTGCCTTTCTAACAGGCTCCCATGCCCATGATGCTGGTATATGGATCATCCTTTGAGTAGTAAAGCTTTAGAATCATTTCCCTTTAGTATGCCCTTCATCTTATAAACATTATTCTTTTAAAATTTAGAAATATTCTTTATCTATAGAATACATTTACTGTATGGCTTTGGAAATAGGATTAATTCTGTTTTCCTGATCTCAAAATATCTTAGCAACCATTTATAAGACAGTTGTTCTAAGAAAAGAGTGTTGTTGATGAGGACATGCCCCCTCACGTAGGGGAAATTTGGGAGAGAAATTTATTCTTAGGAGATGTAATATAAATATATAAAGTAATATAAATTATGAGTATATATTTTTTTCTGGAAGACTATTCAGTCTAAAGAAGGTAGTCTTCCTTAGAGAAGAAGGGAGTATTGCTGGTGAAGTATTAGTGGTGGTATTGGTGGTGATGGAGGTTGTAGGTGTATTGGTGATAGTCATTATTGTAGTAATAATGTAGGAAGAGGTGGTTGTGGTAGTCATAATGGTGATGGTGGTATTGCTAGTGGTTGTGACAGTGGTGGTGGTGATGGTTAAGATGTGGGTAGAAGTGGTACAGATAGTGATGTTATCATTTTGCAGTAAATAATAAAGCAACAAGATTGGTTTTCAAACCTGGTTCAAGATATTTAACATCTCAATATTCTTGACAAATTACTGTTTCTGAGCCTCAGTTTTCTCATTTGAAAAAATGGTGATAAATAAAATACTTAGCTATGAGTATGCTGTGGCAATTAATCAAAATAAAGCATGTGAAGCCTTTAGTAAAGTGTAAGGCATATAGCCCATATTCAGTGAAAGTGTTGATTATTTATTGGTGGAATTGCCTGACTCCACATTCATTCTCAACTTGTGATTGTCCAAGTAGGTTAAATTCAGACTATTTTCTTTTTTTTTTTTTTTTCAGTTTATGGGTTTTTTTCTCCCATCTTTTTTTTTTCCTGGACACATCCTTATTTGCTCGAGATGAAAAGTCATAGATTTGACATTGACCTTTAGATGATAAATGAATAAAGGCAGTTCAATCATTTCCTATTTAAAAATTCCTTTCTATAATTTCAGCCTTTAAGGAATCGACAGTTCCAGAATATAATAATGTATCTTTTTATCCAGAAAATTCAACAATCCTGTTAACTGGGAGGTCAGAGTCAATGTCCTCATGAATAGATTTGGATTATTTCCCATACATCTTTATTATTTAGCACAGGATCCTTTCTCAGGACATCTTCCTACTGCCCACCGCATGAGTGCTCATGAAATTCAAGTTTAATACTGACTGTAGACATACAAAACAGCCTCCTTGAAAACTTAAGTAACTCCATAAAAAAATCTAAACTTTCTGGACATTTAAGATCTTACCAGCCTCTGTTGCCAATCATTGTCCACTTCTAACCCTATTCTGACATCTTTTGGCCGCACTAGGCTATTCACCCACTAGTAGTAATAGCTTCAATTTATTACGTACCCACTATGTGTCAGATATGGAGTTTGGCATTTTACATGATTGTATTTGATCTTCATTTTAGCCCTACAAGGTAGATCCTGTTATCCTTAATTTACAGATACTTAAAGCTTAGAGTATTAAAGAAATTTATTACTGTCACAAAACGAACAAATATTCCGACTCTTGTGTTTAGGTCCGAGGGTGTACTCTTTCTGGATCACATGCTGCCTCCCTAAAGCTCTATTGCTTGGCAACATGGTGAGTTTCCACTCCGGAAAGCACTCCTTTTTCATTACTTCTAATAGAATCATAAACATTTTTCAAGGCTTCACTCAGATGGTACTGACTGAGAAGTGCCTGGATTCGAATCCTGGTCATGTGACTTTAGGTGATGTATCTTTCTATGCTTCATGCAGTACCTCAGCAGAAAAATAAGACAAAAAAATAATTGCATTTGTATTTTAAGGTTAATATGAAGATTAAACATATATATGTCCTTGTACTATGTATCACACATACGCTATCACATATATATGTATGTATCTGTAGCTATAGTGGTAGCTATGAAGAGATTAGATCAACTCTTACATGAAATACTATATCAGTGTTGTTTGTTATAAAAGCAGAAGTTACCTTAGAGGTCATCTGGGAAAATCCTCCTAATTGGAAAAAGGATGAATCTGAAACTCAGAAAGGGTTTGTAACCCTGTCCTGGATCACATAGTTGGTGCAATAGCCAACTTTAGAATTCCTAATTTTCATTCCTGTTACTAGAGTGTTTATTTATGTCTTTACACTGGAATACTCTGCTCTGTAAAAACTTTCTTAATTTGCCCCTGAACTTCACTGTGCTGTGTTCTCTTATGAGGAGCATTGCATTGTAACTATTTGGATTATTTCTTACCCTCTAACTCAATTGTGATGTTCTTGGGTAGAGGGTGAAGTCTTTCCCATTTATCTTTGTTTCCCATAGGGCACCGATGCTCAGTGTGCACTTACATAGCATTTCATGAATTGACTGAACATCTGCTATTATAAAGATAGGAATTGATTATTCATCTGCTAGGAATTGAAATCCAGGTGCTTTCATATCAATTTTCAGTTCCTTGGCAGCTCTAAGCAATGGGTACAATTTCACAGAGGGGGAAGCTGAGATTCATAGGCTCAGAGAAGAAAAGATTGGAAGGTTAATTGCACAGGTAGTCCAAAACCAATGAAAGTGAAATTGAACATTGGGTCATTTGCTCTTTAGGGGAGCTAAATCTCTATTGTCTTCTATTATTGCGGATAAATGAGAACTGTTGATCTATTATTTGCTTTTAATTGCTGTGCCGTGTTGATTTTCCTCATATTTTTCATTCTACGTGTTTTCTTTATTTAATCGAGTTTTTCAGGAACTTGAATTATACATTTTTTTTCTGTTTTCAAAAGTAATAAATGTTTGTTGTAGAATATTTAGAAAATAAAAAGGAAGAAATAAATCACCTATAACTTCACCAGTCACAGATAAGCAACATTAACATTCTGTCTCTTTTCTCTCTAGTAGTTTTTCCATGCTTGAAATATTAATTGTATCTGCTTATCTTTCTCTTATTTTAAATTACATTTAAATTGGGATTGTAATTCTCTTTGCAACTTACCTCTTCCAGTCATCATCTAGGATCTGATGAGTGAAAGTGTTTTACATAAAAACAGGTATGAAGTCAATTACTCCAAACCCAAGATGTTATATTTAGGGTGACATATGATAGGAAGTTCAAAGTATAGATTAGATGGTTTTTGTGCATTGGGGTAACTCTTTACAGGTTTTGCTCACTCTAGAATCTGTTTTTTTTTTTTTTTTCAGCCACAACTATGGCAGCCCAAGTGACATCAACTGCCATTATAGCAGAGTCTGTGTAGAGATAACACCTGACAACATAGCTAAAAGAAGTTTGTTATTTAGGGTAATAGGTTCAAGCATTTAGAACAAGGCACACTGAAATTTTTACCATTTGAGTCTACCAAAGGTATTAGTATTAGTCAGAATCAGGGAAATAAAGGCTAAGGTTTCTGTATAGCATTTCAGGTCTTTGCTTTGAACAGTTGTGGAGACGAGACTGATGTTGCCTTTACATTTTGTATAACTTCCTAAAGTAAATAAATATGATCAATCCCTAGGCTGGTTCCATGGTGAAATAAGTGAGTAATGCAGAATCTGGATGTGCAGGGAGGAGATTCCGTTAGACAAGAGTACTGATGTTGGGTGGATCTAAGGATGTCTATTGCTGAAAGTGATCAGTAGGAATTAGGTATGGCTGCATGAACCTCAAATAACTATGATTAATAATATTAATGTCTATTTCTCTCATCAAAAAATGTAATGAGATGGGCATCTGAAGGATAATATGGCTAATAGGATCTGGTCCTATCAAGTTCCCAATGACCTGGGTTCCTTTCATTTTGTTGCTCTCATTCCTAGGGTAAGGCTCGTGTCCTCTTAAGCTAAGACAGCGTTCCAGTGATTGCAACCACATTTCAAGCAGCGGGATGCAGAGAGCATAGGAAAAAGTATCAAACAGTATGCGCCAGCTTTCTTTTAAGGAAAGTTCACAGATGCTATCATGTGACTCTTGTACTTATTGGGTACCACTTAGTCCTATGGCCACAAATTACAAAGAAGTGTGGGAAAAATCCAATGGGGAAATCAATCTTTATTCCAGACCACCAGGGACTAAAAATTGTATCGCTATAAAAGAAGGGGAGAATGGATATTGGAAACAATTTTTATCTCTTTTGGAGAAGTTATTACAAGAACTACAGTGAAAATTATAGCTTATTCTAAATATACTTGTGCTTTAGGTAGCTTTAATAAGATTAAATAGCTCAATCTAGACTGTCCAGTGCAAGGGTCAGCAAACAACACTCTGTAGGTCAAATCTGGCTTGCCATCTGTTTTTGTAAATAAATGTATATGGGAAGACAGCTATGCTCATTCATTTGTGTGTCATCCATGGCTGCTTTTGCACTACAAAAGCAGAGTTGAGCAGTTGCAACAGAGACCTGAAATATTTACTATCTTGCCTGTTTACCTAAAAAGTTTGCCAACTCCTGCTCTAGACTATAGAGTATGGATTCACAAATTTAAATGAATCCATTCTTTTTTGTAATTGTCAAGTCCCTAGTTAAAAGAAGCCCTTTATATTTTTATTATAATAAGGTACATTCATAAATTAGATATTCCACTATTTGTGTATTACCACTTAGATGAAAGAGAAGGAGAAAGGATGGGGAGTGGTAGTTAGGATATCAAACAGTTTAATTTCTTAAAAACATTTAAAGTAAATTATGACAAAATATTAACACCTGTCAAATCTAGATGATGGTTATATGAAAGGCTAAGTTATTTTCTGTATTTCTCTGGTATGTTTAAAATATTCTATAATTACATAATAAAAGCTGTTTTAAAAAGAAAGAAATTACAGCCCTCTTAAATAAAAGGGAACTTGTAATCGACTTTCAATGCCATTCCAATTTGGATGTCCAGAGGAAGCCACTTACAGAATGGTGCACGAGCAGATTGACTCCTACTGGAGTGTGATATTTTTGTGATTGAAGCTCCAGAATCATATCAGCAGTTCCAGAGACTCTGCACATCTGTAAAATGTGTCTGCCTCTGCTTGTGTACTCCAAAAATAGCACCTGCATCCAAAAACAGAGAGGAAGGCAAATTTCTCCTAAAAGAGGAACACACTGTGTTGGAATTAGTATGTTTCTGAGATGGGAATGTCTGAAGTAATAAGGGCTCTGCATTTTTTTGTTGTTAGGATAAAATCTAGATCATTTACTCATAGTAGGATAAATTATTTAGAAGGACCAAAACCCATGCTAAAGTCTTTTAATATTTATGTGTTTGTTTTTTTAAAGTACTTTTAATCTATAAGCATGTGAATATATAAAGGAAGAAAATAACAATTCTCTAAATTATTTAAGACTTACCCCTTTAGAGGCAATAGATCTCACTGTTTCCTTGGGAGAGCCCTCCTATATTAAAGAAGTGATATTGCCATGTATTTAAGAAGAATGAGGAATTTGGAAACTTCTACTGCTATAAAAATTGTATCCAGTCAGCCTTTAACACATATACATACGCATAGAAAAGCTGCTTATCTGCCAAAATTGGATAGCTTTACCAAATGCAAGTTTAATTAACTGGAAAAGAGAGTTAAATTTTAATAAATAATTAGGGTGATTATTAAGCACTATAGTGAACTTAAAATGTGCCGTGTAAATGCAACAGTAATCTGAGTATCTCCCAGGTTTGATTCTCTGCTTATTTCAAATCATTACCTTTTGAGAATACAACTATAGTAATGGATAATTTTTTTTTTCAGGGAGAAAGGAAAATATATAAAACAAAAAACAACCTTTATTTGGGTAACATGACTGTATGTTTTATAGCAACTTTGGAAAATCAAACACCTTCTATGTACAAGATAGGGTGTTATATATTAAGGATATAAAAATGAATAAAATAAGATCTCTGCTCTGAAAGAGCTCACAGTCTAGTGGTGGAAAGGGAAGTAAACAATTAAGTACCACACAAGATATAAATGTTTTAATAGAGGTGTATATTAAATGCTTTAAGAGCACAAAGAAGAGAGATCAATTCATTGTCATATGGAAGTGCGAAGAAGGTGCCACAGATGTACATATACAAGCAGTATGAACAGCAGAGAAGGGAAGTAAAGGCATCTCATGCAGAGGAAAGAGCACCAGGCAAGTCATGAAGGCCCCAAGTGCATAACTTATTTGAGGAAACGTGAATTGCTTCATGTCATCGCAGCATAAGGTCATGAGAAATAAGTGACAGGAGGTAAAAATATAACGGTGGTAAGGGATGGATTGTCATTGAAGGCTTTTTAAGGAGGTTAAGTATGGTCAGATCTGGGTTTTAGAAAATAAACTGTACTTGAAGGGGAAAGGGACAAAAAGGATGGAGACCAGTTATAAGGATATCTAGTGGTCTGAGAGATTGGGGTAATGGTGGCTAACTTAGGTCATTAGCAATGACAATGAAAAGGAGGAAATAAATAAAAGGAACCTTGCAGGATTAAGTCCATTTGGGGATGAGAGAGACAGTAGGTAGAAAGAGATACTAAAAGTGATGACATTAACCAACGTAGAGAGTATGTGAGTTGGGAGGAGGGCAGGGGAAAAAAAGTTACTTTCCATTTTTAATGTCTTTGTGTTGTTGATGCTTATCTGACATTCAAATGAAGATAAAAGTATTCAGATCTAGGATTTAGGGCAGAAGTGATGCCTGGAGATAGACATTTGAAACTCATCTGTAAGCAAGTGATGACTGAAGTTGTAGGGTTAGATAAATTACTCTGCAATAAAGCATAAAACAAAATAAGATGAAGGTACAAGTGATACTTTCTGATTAGTGTGACACTTGAAATGGATCGGTTTCTTTTTTTGCCAAGAAACGTGCTATTTGGAGTTGCCTTCTCCATTTCCTGACAGAAATTGAGTCTGATTACCTACATCCTATATCTCATTAATTATTATTTTTTCATTTTTTTCCAATTTACAAAGAAGATTTGTACTTGCTGTCCCACCTATTATTGTTCCATTCTTTCCCTCTCTTGCCTTCTGGAAATACCATATTGTGTGATCAATACCTCTCGATGTTTTTTCAGTCTTGAATTAATGCAATCAGTTGAGAAACCCCACATAAATGATAAAACAGAAAACTTATAGCCAAATTATAGCAAAATTCTGGGAAGAGATTTTAGCAAGCATATTCATGATTTTTTTCACAATCTGCTATTTCTTTTATTATTAATTGTATGTATAGTGGATTATCATAAGATTTATCTTTAAGAATCATATTACCTTAGAAATGGCACACTTTCTTCAAAAAATGATAAAAGGAAAGTATAGATACTTCAGTACATATTGGAGATTAAAATGAATTTCTGCACTTTTGTTGCATTTGAACATTTTCCATTTATCCTAAGAATGGTAATTATGTATGGAAATAGTCCAAACACTTTGTTGTCTTTGTTCCTTATGCTCTGTGTACAATACTGGAAATGTGGACAAATTCAAGACAATTGAATTTCCTATTATTTCCTAACTTTGATTCATTCCTCAGCTTTCAAATAATTATTATATTCATCTTCATGGATTAAACTCAGCTATAAACTCCATTTATAAATTTTAATTACTTGAATCGTCTACTTAACTATTTACTCCAGTTTTAACTTGAGATTACCTAATGTTTGACAACAACTTAGGTCAATGATGGTTCAATTTAATTTGTCCTGTAATGGTTAGAGTCAGATTTGGTTATATAAAATGGGAACACTCAAAATAATAGGACCTTAACACATAAGAAAGTCCTAGCTCATTCATAGTGATGGGTAGAGGTAGGCAGCTCCTGCCTGGCATGTGATGACTCCAGGATCATCAAGGATCTAAACTCCCTTTATCTTGGTGCTCTGTCATCCTTAGCGGCAAGCTATAGTTTCTCAGAAGTCTTACACAAGTCTTCTGTTCACATTTCATTAACTTGAGCTACATATTTTCACAAGAAAATGTGCAACATGTTGTTTTTTAGCTAGTAACATTGTCATCCAAATAAAATTGGGTTCTTTTTACTAAGCATGAATGGAAAGAATGGATTTGGGGGAAGACAATTAGCAACGCTGTCACAGTCAGTATACCAGCACACTGTTATACTAATATAAAATATAAGAAAATTACTAAGTTAATTCCAAGCCAGTGATGGGAATTTTTAGTATTCAGTCCTCCAAATTAGTGCTTTCAGAAAATAATTCAATTTACAAAATAATATAAGTTCTCGTTTCCCAATGGCAGAAACTCAGTGCAATATAATCTATAAGACTACTTAATTCAGAAAAAAAGACTTTGATTAAATGCAGTATGGCAAGAAATCCCTAACTGTTTAGGAAGTTGTTACCTGCCAACGAGAAAAATAATTCCTTTTTCAAATCACACTATTTATACAAACCTGCCAAACTTGTCTATCTTCTAATTGAATACCCCACCCTTTGTCATACAGACCCTGCTCCCACATTTTCAATAACCAGTCCTTGACCCAGGTTAGTTGACTTCCATGACAACTCTGTCTTTATCCTCTGGATTTTCTTTCTTTCTTTCTTTCTTTCTTTCTTTCTTTCTTTCTTTCTTTCTTTCTTTCTTTCTTTCTTTCTTTCTTTTCTTTCTTTCTTTCTTTCTCTTTCTTTCTTCTTTCTTTCTTTCTTTCTTTCTTTCTTTCTTTCTTTCTTTTCTTTTTTTAAGATTTTATTTATTTATTCATGAGACACAGAGACAGAGAGAGAGAGGCAGAGAGAGGCAGAGGGAGAAGCAGGCTCCATGCTGGGAGCCCGACATGGGACTGGATCCCAGGACTCCAGGATCACACCCTGGGCCAAAGGCGGGGCTAAACTGCTGAGCCACCCCGGCTGCCCTATCCTCTGGATTTTCATCCTCTACTGTCTCATCTATTTTTATAAGGTTTCTATACTCAGTCAATGATGATGATAATGATGATGATGATAATGATGGTCTTGATGATGATGGTCTGCCAGACACTGCCCAGAACTCAACATTATTTCAACTAATACCCCATACCCCTATCAGGTATTTAGTGTTAACATTCCTACACTACGTATGAGGAAACCAGGGTTTAGAAAGTTTAAGATTCTGCCCCAAGTGAAACCTGGGCAGTGATGGATACAGGACTGAAATTCAGGCACTCTGACTCCAGCGTTTGCACTATTAGCAATTACATTATATTGCCTTCCAGTTGATTCTATCTCTTAAATAGCTCTCAAATATTTACCCTCTTTTCCACTTTTACTGCCACTACCTTAATTCAAGGACTTATTTTTTTTTTCTCCCCTGGAACATGTGGTAGTCTTTTAAAGTGTCTTTCTATTTCCCCAGTTTTCTCTGTCCTCCATACCTCTGTTGGACCTGTCTCCCTGAAATACACATCTGAACTGCCATTTCACTGCTCAGAAACCTTCTATGAATCATTACATGTTTAAAAAATAAAGTCCAAACTCTTCAGTTTGACATACAAATCATTCTACAGTTTGGAACTTTCTAGCTTGAGCTCTCACAAAATTTTTCTATCTAGTGTACTCTTCATTGTTGCCTCACTTCAAAGACTATGCTAGAGCCATGCTAGTTTACTTAGATGATCTTGATAACACCCTCTACTCCACTATTGTGCTGTTGCTCAAGCTTTTGTCCCTGCTTTGAATTTGGTTATTCCACTGTTGCTTCTCAAAGCCCTTGCCTTAGTTTGTGTTCCCCTAAAGCAGAACTTGAGACAAGGACTTGGGTATAGGTGGTTCATTTGGGAGATGATCCTGAGGAACAAGAGTAAGGCAGCCAGGACAGGAAGATAGGTGAGCAGAAAAGCCAATATAAGGAAATTTCATCATTTTGGGGAAATATATGTATAAATAATCCTATTATAAATTGATTTATGTTCCAAATGTTCTTAATTGCTAGAAAGCCACTAAATGTTTCTTGCATCCTTTTATATTAAATTTGTCCAAGAATCCTAGGATTTATTCAGTTTTAATAGAGTGAAATTTTAATCCTATTTCCAAATGCCAGACTGAGAGACAACTGGAAGTTTATGAGTCTACTCTTGTTATTGCTTCTTGTTGCACCTAGTGACACTGTTCAGGACAAGTCCCACACAAGACTTAGAATGCTAATTCCACTCTGTAGAGATATCCTTCCCAGCTTTGTGGTGACCACAGTACCAAGAGGTTCTGATGTAGAATAACTGACATGCTCAACCATTTTTTTCCCAAAGCAAGTTGGCTAAGTCCCAAAGGGCTTCCAGTTCCAGATTCACTGTGCTATAACCAGTCCTGGCGTGTTTCCTGTGAACCCCGAGGTTCTATGTCAACAGTCCAAACTGCCCTTTCCCACTTAGTTCACTTCTTTTGGAGATCTTTAGAATCCATACTGCCAGTGGACCTCAGAGGGGCCAACTCAGTCTGTCCTGCCAATCTTCCTTAATTTTAATCTTGGAGAACAGAGGTTAAGTTCTCAAATTCTTCTTTCCCAAAGGGCGTTATATTTCTTATGCTTTTTGTCCATTCTTCCTACTGGTGAGTTTTGTGTACCAGGGATGTCAGAAAAGACAGCCCAAATTGATTCAAAAAAGGTTATTTTACATCCTTTCCCCACAAACTTGCCTTGCAAATTTATGCTCAATTAGAAGATTTCCTAAAGATTGTAATTTATACAGAATTGTTGAGCTTTTAATAATA
The DNA here is from genome assembly GCF_053574225.1 of Canis aureus. Classification (NCBI taxonomy): domain Eukaryota; kingdom Metazoa; phylum Chordata; class Mammalia; order Carnivora; family Canidae; genus Canis; species Canis aureus. Next base: position 41,989,150 of record NC_135628.1, on the reverse strand, counting down.
AAAAAATACTTAACAATATTATCATAAACTATCTGATACAAAGCTAGAACATGCATTTGATTTGTTTATTTGTTTAGAGAGGGAGACAGAGAGAAGGGGAGAAAGAGTGAGTGAGCACACAGAACAGGGAGGGGCAGAGGGAGAGAGAGAGACTCTCCACTTGGTATGGAGCCTGATGCAGGGCTTGATTTCAAAATCCTGGTATCGTGACCTGAGCCAAAATCAGGAGTTGGATGCTTAACTGACTGAGCCACCCAGGTTCCCCTAGAGGATATATTTTATAAGTGGAAACTTGAATAGGTTGTAATATATTGGCCATCCTATGACTGAGTGATGATGTGTCTATGACAACATATCCAGAATGCCAGAATAATACCCTCTGTCTCTTGCAGATTCAGTTTTATCTGGTCATTTTTTTTTTTAATTTTTATTTACTTATGATAGTCACAGAGAGAGAGAGAGAGGCAGAGACACAGGCAGAGGGAGAAGCAGGCTCCATGCACCAGGAGCCCGATGTGGGATTCGATCCCGGGTCTCCAGGATCACGCCCTGAGCCAAAGGCAGGCGCCAAACCGCTGCGCCACCCAGGGATCCCTATCTGGTCATTTTTTGAGGGTTGGTTAGTGGACCTGCCAGGGGCCATTTCCATGAGGTACTAAGGACCCTGGTTCCTGAGAAAACCAGTATCCACTCTGGGGGCTGACCGCCAGCCCTGCCTGCTCAACTTTCCCTGATTTTCATAAGGCCCAGGGAAAAATATCTTCATGACATGAAGAGAGCACACTTACATTTTGTCACAGTGAGGTGATACTCAGATTTGTCTAGCTATCTCCCTCAGGCTCAATGCCAGAGTTCTAAAGCAAGAAGGAAATAATACAGAGTCAAACAGCAGATGTCGCTGATATTCCTGTTCAAAGCTGAGGGCTTAGAGCAATGTTATCTTGTGGATTCAATGCCAGAACATTTGATGTGGATAGGAAAACCATCTGTTCATGATGCAGGTAAGGGAAGAGCATTTTACAATGGCTTCTCTGGGCAACAATGATGGGTACAGAGTATAGATTTTCTCTTAGACGCTTGGAACTGCTAGGTAGGACAATGACCATGGTGACCTGAGACTGTGTTTTGAACATGGAAGAAGTTGGCAGTTTTGATCTACATGAAGACTATCTCCTGGAAACCCAGCTTTGAGTCAGAAAGGAAAGATGGGAGTTCCTGTGATCCATGATGTTAGAATAAGAGATAGATGAATCTTATATTACTAGGTTGGTAGCCAGGAAAAGACATAGTAAATAAGTATTCTCATTTTTCTTCTTTGAAATCATTAGGTCTTAAGTATTCCCATGAGTGAAATCTGGCTATATTTAATAGTACGTATTTTCAGAATTCTTTCCTGTTCAAGATACAATAATGAGGTGGTTAGGAATGGACATTCTGGAGTGAGCTTACCTAGATTTGCCTCCTGACTCTTCGTGTGATCATCACTAACACATTTAAATTCTTTAAGCATTAGTTTCCTTATCTGTAAAACAGCAATAATAATAGTGCTACCTTCACAGTCATTTTTAATGAAAATTAAATGAGATAATCATATAATGAATTTGGCATCTACCAGACACTCAAAGCATACTTTTATTATATATTATACTCACTTTAGACTGACTAGAGTTTTGCTTTTTATAAGTTCTTTTCACACCAAACAGAAGATTTTGTTAAGCTGTCATGACAGTGATAACTCTTGGGTCTTTTTTTATTCTTCTTTCTCCAAGTGGTTAAATTATTTCACAGCTTATCAGCTGTGATCCAATTCCACAGTTCATACTCAGGCAAACCTGCCTCCTCAAATAGTGGGAGTTGGGTATGGAAACTACAAAATCAGGACAAAGGATGTTAAATTGCTATTTCCAATGTGCCTTACTTTGAACTTGACACTGCCTGCTATTACAGTGCCCAATTCTTGCTTGAATAATTCTGTAATTCCTCACATTTTACTAGCATTAACCTGACTATATGAGAAGCAGTTTATCTCGGCTGATGACACTATTTCTGTTTCTTAATTTGATACCCCAAATAATGCAAGCCAACAATTACTACTTCACTTAGTTGTATATGAATTTAAAGAAACCTGGTCACTTATAACCAAGTAACATCTGAGCCCTGTTTCTGCCTCTTCTTAAAAGTCCCAAAGACATATATGTGCAGAAAGAAGGCAAAGTGATATTTCATTCTTGGCTAGGGTTTTTGCTTTAGAACCCAATGTAAAGCTGTAAATAGGTAGCTAAAGTTCACAGAAAAGCTGTTTTTCCTTATGCAGAGTAGGCTACTTCCCCTCAAGATTCCTATTGGAATCTAGGAACTTCGCACTGATGACAACACCCGTGCTTGTGTTTGAGAAAAAGCAGTCAGAGAGAAGCTCAGTGAGAGAGGGAGAGAAAAAGAGTGTGAGAACATGAGCAAGTGAGCAAGAGATTAGAGATTGGTATTTGCCTCCACTGCCTAGAATGGAGTTGTGCAAAAGAGTCTATTCTAAGTGTTCTCCTGGTGGAACAAGAAGCCAAGTCTAGTTTGCAAGAAGAAGAAGAAAGGGAGGAGAGAGAAAGAGCTAGAATTTGTTTTTTGAAGGAAAACAAGTTCTGGGCTTATCTCAAACTTGTAGCTAGAAAAGAAAAAGAGTAGTAAGAAACAGATTGCGTGGCCCAATTTTGTGGCAGAAGCTTCAAGCTGGTCACCATCTAGGTTTCATGGGAATTATCTAAATGGGGCCACCCCTTTCTGTGCCAGATTTGTTAACCAGTGTTTCCTCTCTGCAAAATTCAGTGTAATACATGCACTTTATTGGTGCTAGAGTACTTTTCACCAGAGTTGGATTCATCACTGAGGCACAGTAAGGAGGAGAGGGGTTGAGGAGGAGTTTCTTTCTCTATAAGCCCAAAATGCTGCATGTATCAGTTCTTCTCTTAATTTCTGGGGTTAAAGATCAAGTCTATGATTAGCTAAGGGTGAGGCTGTCTCTCATGGGGAAAGATGAAAACAAAGATCAGTAAGACCTACCTGCATCATGGGGTTATTTTCTTGAGCACTTTCAAGTACTTTATTTTATGCATCTGGGATTAATGGATAGAGGAAGTTCAACTCCTCCCTACTCTATTGTATAACAAATTATCCCCCAAATTTAAGAGCTTTAAAACAACAAACATTTATTATCTCATTGGTAGATAGGAATCTGGAAATGTCTAAGTTGGGTGGTTTTGGTTCAGAGTTTCTCATAAGGTTGCACTCACTCTTAACAAGTGGTATGACTGTCTTTTGAAGGCTTGGCTGGAGCTGGGATATCCAGTTCCATGATGGTGTCCTCACATAGCTGTTGGTTGTAGGTCCAGTCTCTTACCACATGGGCTTTTCTATAGAGCTCCTTGAGTTCTTAATGACAAGGCAGCAGCTTCCTCCAGAGTGTGTGATCCAAGAGGAGAAAGCCAAAATGCCTTTTGTGTCCTAATCTTGCACATCACAGACCATCACCTCTGCCATACATCATTCATCAGAAGTGAATCACTGAATCCAGCCCAGACTAAAGAAGAGGGAAATAAAACTGCCACTTGGAAGGAAGGGCTATCAAAAAGTTTGTGGACATATTTTAAACCACCACACCCTCAAATCTTTTATAATTCTTTCAGAAGTTTCTGCAATCAGTCAAGATAAAACATTAGGTTAACTCTAAGGTGACATCAAATCAAGAATCTGTCATCTCTTTTCTTTCCTGTCTTGAATAATTCTCCTTGCTGTCCAGTCATGCTCACCAGACAATGGTATACATGTTCATATAAATACTACATGCCAAATAATACTGTCAAACTTCTTTAATTATTGGGAAAATGCTTATTTCCATAGGGAAGGACAAATCAACTTTCTTACTTTTTTTCTGCTAAGGAGAAATTTGCTCACATCATTCTTTTTTTTTCACAATGAAATGATATTTCAAAGTTTTTCCCTTTAGCATTTCTTCTTATTCTATTTGGCTCTACCTAAAAGAGCCTCATTCAAGTGAATGTGTGTGTGTGTGTGTGTGTGTGTGTGTGTGTGTTTAGCCCATGTTATTTTGCACAGAAATAATCTGAGTTCTTTGCTGTCACTGAAGAGGAATTATTCCCACAACAACTATGTTAACTATATTGTTATTTTAATGGCCCCCAATGAGTCATGCCTCTAACCATTTATGCCCTTGTGTCTTCTTTCCCATATTGACTCTGGAGTTGTCTTCATGACTTACTTTGTTCCATTAAACATCAGCATATGTGGTGCAAACAGAGGTTTGATGAGCATTTGTGCATTGGGCTGTCACATCTTGAAATCCAGCCACTGGGTGAGGAAGTCTGAATTAGCCATATGAAGAGGCCATGTGGGAAAGAATTGAAATGCCTTTGCTGAAAGCCCAAGCCAACAGCTATATGTGAAAGTGAGGCCATCCAGGACCAGCCAGTGTATGTCCCCGCTGCCAACTGACCACAGACACATGAATGAGCCCAGCTGCCACCTCATAGACTAGAAACAAGCTATCCCAGATAGCTTTGCCTAAATACCCAAACCAGAGTCATGAGCAAATAAAAGTTGTTTGAGGATTGTTTGTTGTATAGCAATAATTAACTAACAGGACCAGTTTCTCATATAGTTTAACTTTTTTAGGTTCCAGAATGTCACACAACACAGGATGATAACATTGATTTAACTATAAATATTCTCAGAAGTCAAGAAGACACCAAAGTCTAAAAGCAGTAACTTATACTTTATTTTTTTTGTAACTTATACTTCAAATACTATTTCTCTTATACAATAATAATCCCTGAGCAAAGGAATCTCCCCCAAATTAGTACATATTAAAATTTAGATCCAGACTGAAATTGATAGCTAAGAGAGCATTAGTATTATTTTAAGAAATAATTTAAGACAGCAGAAATATATAGAAAATATATAGAGTCCTTTAGTTTCGGCTTTTCCAGCTATCAATCTTCCAGAGGTTGAGAGAGATTTGAGAGAAGTCTGATAATAAGAGGTTAAGTGTACTATTTTCTGCCCTTCCCTAAAATCTTTTGGAAGCCTGAAGAAGCTTGTCAAGTCTCTGCTGCCAAAATCTATGCTCCTAGATACTTCCCTCAGGATATATTGCTTCTCATTTAGTTCCTCAGGGCCAAATGAGAAGCAATAGATCCTCTGCCTCATGTTGGAACCCTACTCCTTCGCATCTCCTGAATTCCTGTCTTCTCATTTCCTGAAGTCATTTAAACTCTCTGGGAATATGAATGAATTTCTGACTTTAGCAGGTACTAGGTGCTCAATTAATATTTGTTGAATGAAAAAAACATTATAACACAATATTCTTTTTCTACTATATCTTCTTTTGTAATTAGAACAGTCTGGAAATAGACTGGAATAGAGAGTTCATAGGGCTAATTTTTTTTTTTTTTAATGAACAAATAGGGAAAACCAAAACAAAATAAACCAGGTTAGCAAAATCTGCAACACCAACCAATGCCCATGCCCCTCATTTCGACTGAAGTTGCCTTCACTCCACAAACAAATTCTAGCCTTCAATACCCACTGAGGATTTGGTATGAGTTCTGCTGACTCCTTGTGGGATTTGGGATCTAAGAAAAAGAGCTTCCCTTTGGTCTGAGGCTTAAGAATAAGTCTCCTCTATTTCCCCTAAGTAAATCTTAGTTCTGGCCGTGGCCAGATGCCGGTTCCCTCCAAGTGACTCTCAATCAACAAGTTTTTAAATGATCTAACATCTTAAAATCCCAGAATTTTCTGGATCCCCAAGGCTATTAATATAAGGAAAGTACATTTTCATTTTCAGATTTAAAAAGAAGCCACTTTTGGTAGAGGAGTCTTTCTACACTGTAACTTATTTTCCAAATGTCTATTCCTAGGCATGTTCTTACTGGCTTACTGAAACAATACCAGATGAATAATAATGTTTGGGTTCAATGCTAAACATAATATTTAGTCTAAACATCCCTAGACCCCATTGAGCTCCCAAAAAGAATCCAAGCACAAAGGAGACAAAGTAGGCAATGGGATATTTTATAGTAACTTAGGGTTTTATCTCAAAATCCAAGAGTGCTAGGCTGGGCTGTATGAAGGAGTCTTTTTTCCTAACCCCATGGACCCAAATAGCTTCAAGTCAAAGCAGGTTATGAGTCCCTATTTGGTCAATTTCTACAATTTCTACATCTTCCCAGAATCTGCCACTCTAATGCACTGAAATGCCATTCTTAGCCTCAAATAAAAACAAATCAGGAGAGATAGAATTTTAGATTTTACTCTAATATCTACTGACTTGGATTTGCTTAGACTTCAAACAGGCCTTCTTAGAAGTCACATGGAAATGCCTGAACAGAGCTCCTGGACCATGGATCTTTTATGGCAAAATGGCATGTGAATATTAATATTTCTTGTTCATTCAATGGGTGTCTTTTGATGATACTAATAAACAGTTTGGTTTACATAGAATAAGAAAATGAGCAAAACTTCGATAATTTAAGCAAACTATTTTAACAGGTAGCAAACTTAGATATTCTACTATGCTTATGTCATAAATATTTGCTAAAGGTTTGCAGTTGGGAGATTTTTAATTTTAATTTTTGGTCTGGCATTCAAAGATTAATAATATAGACCTATAGTATTTGGAACCAAGTCACACATGACTTGAAATGTCTTTGTGAGAAATGATGTAGGGACTCTTTTAAGACTAAAGTAATTAAGTTTGTTTTCAATATCCAGTTAACTCTAAGGCTCTCAATATTACTATTGAGAAGATTTAACTTCAGCAATATTAGAATTGCTAATGATATCTTTTAAGATTGCTCATTTCACATTAAAAAGTAACAGTCACACACACACACCATAGAATATATATATTTCACGTATAAATTCACATCAAATACATATTTTTCTTATCCAGATTAATTCCAATATTATTACAATAACGAGGAGCTTTCACTCAAATGTATAATAAAAATTTGGATGTGAGAGTAAGATAAAAATCAAGTTACTTGTTGAATAAGTGATTATTTAATAATGTGCTTAGGGTTGATTTGACCGAATTATACCCTATTAGATATAAAAATTTTAATCGCAAATAAATCATATTTCTAACAGAGACAGTCTTCTAAATGATTTTAAAAGAGTAAAATTATCCAGTTTCTGTATCTTATTGAGGGGTAAGAACACATTCATAGCCTATCCATCTATCTATATGTGCCTTCTTTTTTAATACTTTCTTAGGTTATTCCAAAGACAGCATAAAGTTGTGGAACAAGATGATCTTAGTGTTCACGTAACTATTTTCAGTTGATTAGAATTTTCATGTGTATCAAATGTATTTGTTTGGAATGACTGGATATGTTTGTATTAAATTCAGTATAGCTTCTGTTATTGAATTTTCTTGTTTCTTCATTTTCTCTCCACATTAAGCCTACTAGGAAAAAGACTCTTTTTATTTAATATGGGTGCATCATTAAACCTTTGGGGATCTAAAGCTCTCTCTTCAATATGCATGAAAACTTCAAAAGGCTGAATAAGATAATGTAGTTCTAAAAAGTTGATCCCTTTAAAAAAAAAGTTGATCCCTTTCCTCCCTTTTTACTAGAATATAAACCATAGTCAGATAATGTGTAATGCCAGACAATAGACCATATCAAATAAACAATGCCACCAAATCCTTACACTGACCCTACAAATAATATTTTTTCCAGAAAAAAATATTTTAAATGAGGGGAAAATCTTCTAGTCATGCTGTTTTGTTGCTTTTCCTTTAAGAAGAGAAGAAAAACATTGTCTTTTGTGCATGCTTTTTCTTCTGAAGGGCTTCAGAGGCCATAAAACTTTAATTTGTAAGTAAAAAAGAATATATATGTGTATATATATATACATATATATACACATATATATTATTAAAACAGAGGCAGCATGCCTAGGAACTTGTATAAGAATAAAGTAGAACATTAGAAAAAAGTAAAGGCAAATTCAAATGAAATAAATACTAATCAACTTTAGGCACCAGGAAGATGCTCCAAATATGCTTTTTTGGCATAAAGATAGTACTAAGTATGTCCTGAAAGCAGGTTTATGGATCTATGAGATCATCTTGCCTCCATCAGCCATCTATAGTAACACCTATCATACTTGACATTGATGTTAATGTCACACTTTTGATAATAATGTCACAATATCAGGTTCATATTGGCATTTCCCAGACCTTAAGATTCCCCTTGTTCTTCCTCAAGCCCTTATTCCAGGCAAAGAGGCAATTGCCTCTTTCGGTCCTTCTATATTTAATGCATAACTTCATTTCCAGAAGCAATAAAGAAGAACTGCATGATAAATTAAAATGTAGTACTGTAGACTGCCCACAACATTGTGATGTTCTGGACTTTTGCCATCAAGCTTTAGAGATTGGCAAATGGCATGGAGTTAGACATGTCCTTGTGCCTGAAACATACCTATTCACTTGGATTACTAGGTTATCTTAGAGGAAAGAGTGCTTTTTTTTTTTTAAAGAGAAAATTCATCATCTCTATGAGAAAACTCCCTTTCTTGATTTCTTCCCATTCAGAACAAAGCTCTAGATAATAATTTGAGATCTTCAGAGCAGTGTTTCCCAAATTGAATAACACAAGCTTTAGATGGATTGCAATATCTATTTAGTAAGGTCTAGACAAGCAATTAAAATTGAAACATAAAATATATCAGCTTAAGAGTGACCCAACTAGGGGATCCCTGGGTGGCTCAGCAGTTTAGTGCCTGCTGTTGGCCCAGAGGGCGATCCTGGAGTCCCGGGATCAAATCCCGCATGGGCTCCCGGCATAGAGCCTGCTTCTCCCTCTGCCTGTGTCGCTCTCTCTCTCTCTCTCTCTCTGTATCATGAATAAATAAATAAAATATTTAAAAAAACAAAAAAGAGTGACCCAACTACAAGAGAATAGAGAATATTAGCTGTATAGTAAGGGTCTTTGTTTTGGTTTTATATATGCATATGAATATATTTACTGGGCCATGGTGAGAAATGGAGTTTTTACTGAGTTGTAGTAAAAAAGTCTTGAAAAACAGTATTTATGGCAATATGATTCTATAAATGTTATGCCTTACAAAGGTTCAGTGATTCAACTCAAATCAATTGTCATCTTAACTGGATAGACACACAGCTAAGTGCAGAGTGTTGTAAATATCAGTTTCCTGTTTGTAAAGAGTTTGATACACCAGTGTTCTATCAAAGTTACCAAGAAGGAAAGAAAATGAAATATGCCATTATTTCAGAATACACATTCTGTCTTCTACATGCCTATTGAGTATAGCACAAGTTATTCAGGATCTCACAAAGTGAAATTCTCTTTTAGACAAAGCATATTCTCTTCTTGTAGGTGTCTGGTGAGTGACTGAGAGTGATGGAAGGTCAAATGAGAAATTGTGATTACTTTCTCAAACAAGAATTTAAACTGCCTAGAGTTTACTGAGTGACCATTTTCATTTCTTGTTCATTTTTTTCTTTGCAATCTTATGACCTGTTTTTATCCAATGTAAAGCTTAAAAAATTCTATAAATTCTTTTTATTTTGAGTACACAAAAGAAAGCTTAGGGCACTTACTCTTTTGAAATAGCTTCAAAATGTACCTTATTCCTCCATGGTCACCTTATTTTTTCTGTTTTGAAATTGGGATAGTTTCTTGGAAGTACTAAGCATCTCAGACACTGTTCAGGGGGCATTAATGAGTCCTTTTCATCATGGGTGGCCCCTATGCATAGTTGGAGACTTCACCAAATTATCTATTGCTAGCAATAAACCAAAATCAGTTTTCATATGAAACTCATTTCTACGTAAATCCCGTTATCCAGTAGAAAAATGATTATTGACATGGGACCATATACATAGTGGTATATGTATTGCATACAAAATAAAATCTTTTAAAGGTCTTTTTTTTTTTTTTCTTTTTAGAGAGAGAGAGAGTGTGTGAGCTGGGGGCAGGGGTAGAGAAAGAGGGAGAGAGAAGAAGAATCTCAACCATGTTCCAAGCCCAGTGTGGAGCCTGCCAAGGGGCTCGATCTCACATCCCTGAGATCATGAACTGATCAGAAATCAAGAGTGGACACTCAACCAACTGAGCCACCCAGATGCCCCCAAAGTAAAAATCTTTTAACATGAGTTTAAAGAGAACTAGAAATAATGATCATTATTCCAGGTTAATAATTATAAAACATTTTTTCTTTCACTTTTTCTTTCTTTTTGGTAAAAGAATGTGAATCTTAATATATTATTATACTTTTTAATCCTACATGTATAGAGCTTTGCTGAGATGTTAAAAACATATGTATAATACATGTTTTCTTCAATATTCCTACATTCTAACAATTTATACTGGTGGCCCCATCTTCAAACTGCATAGTTATGCAGATGGTACAGATATAGATAGACTGATTATATTGGTCGTAACAGCATTCTGATTGGTGAGACCCCAGGCAGTAATACTTATCATATATTTCCAGTATCTCCCCTCCTTTTTTTAGAAAAAAATACTTATTTTAATTTTAAGTAGGTCATGCCAAACACAGGGCTGGAATTCACAGCCCTGAGATCTAGATTCACATGTTCTAGTGACCAAGCCAACCAGGAACGCCCCCCAACACCTCCCCTGTCTATATTCTCACTCTCATTACAAACCTAGAAAACAAACAAACAAACAAACAAAAAACAACAACAAAACAAAACAAAACAAAGTTGATCCATTCAAAGAATATTTACGATAGAGCCAATTTTAGAAACACATCACCAAATTATATTTCTAAACAGTTCTGGTCTTAAGAAAGTTTTCAGTCAAGAGAAAAGAGATGACCTATATTAATATAATGTAAACAAAAGATGAATCTAATGACATATGAAAGCAAAATATCTGGTTAATAGCCAATCTTCAAACTTTCCTGGGATCCCTGGGTGGCGCAGCGGTTTGGCGCCTGCCTTTGGCCCAGGGCGCGATCCTGGAGACCTGGGATCGAATCCCACATCGGGCTCCCGGTGCATGGAGCCTGCTTCTCTCTCTGCCTGTGTCTCTGTCTCTGTCTCTCTCTCTGTGACTATCATAAATAAATTAAAAAAAAAAAAAAAAAAACTTTCCTTATCTCCCCTCTCTATGCCATATGTCATAAACTAGGATTATCATCCTAAAATATGATGAATAATATTTTAAAATGAAAAATGGTGTGAGGAATAACTGAGAGAAAGAGTATGGGCTAACATGAATTCTGCTTTCTCAGAAGCTTCTCTAGGAAACTTCTAGTTGGACAAAACCTAAAAACTGAGGTTAAGTAATGAAGTAGTCAATTAAAAATGATCAATTTTCTGTCTAGCCCCATTACTTTATTTCAAAGATCTAATTCTATTTTGATTAGAAGACTAGATGCTCTGAACCTGCTAGATCTTTGGCTAATATTCCCTGTTTCCCATATTAGAGAAACATGCTATCTTTTACTGTATTTTGATCATTATTTCTATGGCAATGTAGACACTAGTAATATCCATCTATGCACACACAAAAAGAAATGAATACTGAATATGTAATTTGGCAACACTGCTAAATTATGGCTTCTTTAAAGAAATGCTCTTCATCTTTTTTTTTTTTTTTTTTCTCTTGGTTAAAAGTCAAGACTTCTATGTGAAACTTGAAGTGATTGACAAACATAGGAACTCTCTGAAAATGCACAAAACCATTGCTCAATGTGTGGAGAAGAAGAGATCATTTTCCCTCTGAGATTACAAATTCAAAAAGGTGGATTGAGACAAAATATAATTACTTTCCTTTGAATTGAGCAAGGCACTGGGGTTAGCAATGTCAATCTCATGGACAAGTGTAATGAAATCTCTAATGATCAGAGAAGGTCTGAATCTTCACTTCACATTTCATTTGGAAGATACTCCAGTAGTATTGGTAGAAATGAATGGGATTATTTATTAGAAGCTTAACACATGTACTTCCTTGATATAATACATTTTTAGATATCTAGCATGGTGTGGGGAATGGGGAATCACATTAGCCAGATATATTGGTTAGCAGAAAGATAGCAAATAATGGAGATGGTTTTCATCACTCTTTGATCATTTCCAAGTGCAATGGCTGAGAACTCTTCCTCTCCTTCTTATCATTTCCTGTATAATTATCAAGGATGCACACTTAATAATAGAAAATAGGTATACTCGTGGGGAATTCAGAAGAAGCTCAGCAGAGTTGCAGGCCTTGCTTCTTCTGTTGTCAATGAATGCAGCTGTGGATTAAGAGCACTACAACTTAATGGTATGAATAGATAATATGGCTAATTGTATGGGAAACATGTAGTGAGTGCCAGGATGATAAGAGTCAATCTATTAAGTGTTAGATCTCTGACTCACTGGTAAAGGTGACAGAGGGATAGGGAAACTCCCAGATCTGATGTCTTCCCCTGAGGCCCTGTGAATTCCAGTTTTAAACCTTATCCCCTTTCCCCCAGGACCAACCCTACAATTCTATTATCTCTCCAGTCTTTCACTGTGGCAAAAACTCTAGGCCCTGCTCTTTTTAGGATTAGATTTTGATCTTTAAGAGCTGTGGTCATCACCAGTTAGGTTCACCAATATCTAGTTACCCTCTGTTTCAGACAGATATTTCTCTTCTTGGAATATGGCAGAAACACCCTTCTTGGCAACCTTGTTCCTTTAAAGTTTGTTGGGGCCAGTGACTAGTTCTGGGCATGAATCGTGAACATACATGATGTATGTCAACCAATGACTGATGAGAATTGTTGCATAAATATTCTGTTCTCTCACACATTGGGTAGGAAAACTCTGAAACATATTTTCCCAACTTTCTTAGTGCTGTTACACTTTTGTTGCCTACAGTGGTAACTTACCCTTCTCTATCTCTGTCTTACTTTCTTCTCTCTTTTCAGTATTTCCTAAGATTGTTTTCCAATTAAATTATTTCCACTGAAATCCTTTTGGAGCAGTTTTAAAATATTTTCATAGCATTTAAATACCCCTTCTAAGAAGTGGAACCAAATTCCCTCCCTATACTTAGTAACGTGTTTCTAACTAATAAAGTATGGTAAAAATACTGTTTTGCATATTGGGGTAAAAATATTCCTTACTGTTTCTCTTGAATCATTTGCTCTGGAGGAAGCTAGCTGCCATGTTATGTGAATGCTCAAATAGTTCTATTGAGAGGTCCATATTATAAGGAACTGGGGTCTTCTGCAAACAGCCATGTGAGTCAGCCATCATAGAAGCAGATCTCCTGGCCCAATCATGCCTTCAGATTACTTCAGTCCCAGCCAATATTTGATTGCAACCTTCTGAGAGGTCCTAATGCTGAATCACATAGCTAAGCCACTTTGGGATTCCCGATTCTCAGAAATTATGTAAAATAATACATGCTTGTTGCTTAAAACTGCTAATATTTTGTTGCACAGCAAAAATAACTAATTTACCTAGTCTCAGAGATTGCATCTAGGACACAGCAACACTATATCAACTCTTTTGTTTGAGTAAAGTGTACTGAGACCATGTGTGTAATAGAACCATGGCCTAAGTCCATCTGACATTAGATTCAATGAGTCCATGGATCTCCTTGTGATTGTTTATCTAATATTTATATGCTTAAAAGGATGGATATATTTAGTAGTTGATAGAATTTCCTTATTGAATCCTTGGCCTTTGAAATAATATCCATTAGAGTGGGAAAGGCCACATGCAAGCCCCTGAAATTTTATCCCACCATGCAAGATAGTAAACTAGAAGCATCCTAGGTAGAAAGGCAGAGATTGGTATCACTTTCAAAAACTAAAGAATGCAGATATTGCCTCTGCAAAAACCAGAATGAACCATGGTGAATAATGGTACACTTCCAAAAACTTACCGAAATGGTAGCCCTAATTATAGCTGTTATGCCAGATGATGTATTTATTAAACTAGATCAATACAGTTTTGGGTATATTGTATGAGACTGATGACCTGACAAGAATGTTTCTTGCAATCCCAATCAGATAGAGGATTGGAAGTATACACATTCACTTGGGATGAACGACAATTTATAGCCTTGCACCAGGGATATATTGTCAAACTATGTAATGTGTAGAGTCTCTAGTGAGCCTCAATAGAAGAATTGCATCACAGACCCTTAACATTGTGGAGTAAGGTCATGCTATATATAGCAGGGAAAATTTTCCCATCCCAAATCATTTCCTGATGTAGAGCATTGATAGAGACCGTCATTTCTATCCTTAACAACAAAAACATGTCATGTAAGCTACTATAAAATTATAGTCAGTCTTTCAGAAACTCTTCAGAGAGCTGAGGATGTAAAGAAATCCACATGAGTCACAAAACAAGTCCACACATAGCCATAAATTCTTTCCCGTGGGGCCTTCAGTGAAACACAGCAATAGTGTATGAATGCTAGGTACAGGGCAAAAGGCTAAGATATATAGCCCCAAGGTGTATAGGATCCTCATAAAGTGCAAGGAAGCAGACTGCTAGAGCCTGAGAGCAGGGTAGGAAAGCTCAGAGACATGACCATGAGGTGGATGTAACCTTCATCAAGCATAAGACCATGGATAATTAGGGCCAGGGAAGAACGGTAGAAAGTTAGAAAGTAAAGAAAACCCCCCAGTACTACATAATATTGGCAGTTGAGCTGTAAAGAGACATCTTTGGCATCTTTCTGTGTTCGGAAAATACCTGAACTCCTCATTAAAATATTTAAATCCAATGGTGAACTGGATCCAGCTAAAGCTGCAAAACATTTATTTTTGTACGGACTTTTTTTTTTTTTTTTTTTTTTTTTAGATTAAGAAACTAATTTAAAAAGAAAATGACTTATCTAAACTAGCACAGATATCTAGGGGCAACACCAAGGCTAGAGCGGAGTCTTCTCACTTCTAGTTTAATTCCTTGTCGGCTGTACCATGTATAGGACTATAATTAAAGGAAAACACTATTCTATACATCATCAATCTCCTTGATCGTTTCTCAAAAAGTTTGAAGTTGAATCACAATTGCCTGAAATTCTTTTTAAATTCTAGAATATTGAAAATGTAATCTTTAATTTTTTTAGCTCAAAAATTTTAGAAAATTCTAAGGTGTCATTGCTTATATATATTTAGCTACTTTCAAATACAAGCAAGTCCTGTGGATGTGTAAATGAGAATGTGAAGACAAGGTAGATAATGTTAATTATATAAAGAAGAAATATGTGCAATGATTAAATCCACAGACTGTGGAGCCAGATTACTTGCACTGGGAAAATTGTCTAACCTCTCCCTTAGCCTTATTATTTGCAAAGTGAGATTAATAATATTATCTACATCATTGGATTGTTATGAATATTAAAAAAGTTACAATATGTGAAAAGCAATTAGAATTGTACTTAATAATATTTTCTGTTTTGTGTCCTATCTGATTGAGAAATTAAGATGCCAGAAAAAATGGGTTATTATAGTGACCAATTCTTGGGTTTATACTTTGTCTGAATAATTTTGAGGGGATATTTGCTTCTGCTATATGATTTTTTTTAAGGATTGCATAAAGAGTTGTAGTATAGAACTTGTTTAAAATCTAAGTGGATTTTCCTCTTATAATTAGAAAGGACTAGCAGATATCATGGTTACCCTAATAGGTATAGCAATAACTATCTTCCTTTATAACTCTCCCTTTCTGACACAGGCAAGAGCAGGAGAGATGAAATTAGTTTCCTTCAAACATGAACTTTTTCTTCACAATATAGGGGGAAAAATGACGATCACTGAAAACATGTTGGTCCTGTTTATCCTTGTGTTCTGTCCCCAAACCATGTTATTTAAAAACAAAGACAAAAACTCAACTGATAGGATATTAAATGCAGGACAAGGGAAATGAGACATTATTGGATGGGGAGATGGATATTAACCAATGGTGAAGACCCCTCCAAAATAAGTTTCAGTAATGGGAATAGATTTCTTTAGATAAAAACAATAGAGGTCTTTAAAAGATGTATTCGTGAACTTTCAGCAGAATGATGCAAAGAAGTCTGATGAAAAATAACTTCCTTACATTCCTGCCATAGAGCCTGGAATGTTCACCGTTCTGTGACAACTTCTTAAAATGAATGTGGACAAGGACTGAAGAAGGGCGTAAATGAAAAAGTCAAGGATTGCTGGTGTGGGAGATTATTTTTCCTATTTAGAGTTTTCTAATGTGTTATAACATGGTATGTATAATTGAAAGAGTTAAAACCACAAAGTGCATGTAAAACAAAATAAGATTTAATAAGGTTAATTCATTTACTTAAAGGAAGGATACACACTAGAATTAATCTGATATAAATAATCACACAACTCACCAATCCCTACCCTGCCTCCAAGTAGAAAAAGTTAAATGTTCACATAGATATCAGGTACAGCTTACTAAAAGAAATCTTTAATGTTACCTTAAGATTATAATCATTAAGTCTTATGGGAATGGAAAACTAGTGGTATATTTTAAAAAGAAAAGTTGTTTAAATTTAATTATTGTGAAGATATATTAATACTATATTTGGAAGTTTTAATCAGAAGATTGAAAAGGAGATTTTAAAAGATCCTCAGTTGATTATAAGAAATGCATGCAGAGGTTTTGAAGTTAGAAATTTGTTTGTTTTTATTTTATTTTTTTAATTTGTTTTTAAATAAAATGACAATTGTTTGGTCTTAATGGGAAACCAGTGATTCTATCTGTTAAGTTTGATAAGCAGCAATTGAAGAAATAAATATATTTATTTTGACGGGCACTGATTAGCAAAGTCAGTCCATGAAATATTGAAGGAGAGCACAAGAGAAACAAGGAGGGTAACCCTATGATATTCATAGTTATTCATGACATGTATATTAGGAAGTAATGCTGTGTTTGGTAAAGCTTACGCATAGCTCTTCAAGGGAGATCTTTTCTAAGGCAAATATTATATTTTGAAATTACAATATTAGAAGATTAAAGCCAATAGATATTCTGAAAATGAATATGGACAAAGACTGGAGGGCGGCATAAATGAAAAAGTCAAGGATTGCTACTGAGAGTGGTGAAGATTATTTTTCTTATTTGGAGTTTTTAAAATATACTATATTGTGGTATGTGTTTGAAAGCCAGACAGTCAGGCAGCAGCTTTTAAATTATACAAGTGTATATAGTCCTGTGCAACTGCGAGCAGATGTGTCTGGTGATCTAGAGGTGTTCCCCAGGCAGTAGTTGCAAAAATCGAGTCTCTATACCAGTGCATAAGCTCTCGGCTAGGAGACCGAGGCAAGCTGCCCAGAGGCAGAGAGAACCTGAAGGCCAGTGGGCACCAGCTCATGTTCACGTTCCTGGGGGTGTGCCACACCAGGAGCCTGCCCACCAGGCCAAAGCTCCAGGAAGAGAGAACAGGCCTTTTCTCCAGAAAGAGTGGGGGTGTTTCAGTTTGTGCAGCGCCCCAAAGGTGATGGCCTGCCGAGATGGTCTCTGATGGTTACAGTCCCGTGGGGTCCCAGGATTACAAGCCCCTTGGCCACCAGAACTAGGAGAGCAAGGGGCATCTCCTGGATGGCAGGTGGCAGCCATGAAGCTCAGGACACCAGACCTGTAAAAGCTCCCCTCCGAGGGAGAGTGGCACTCTGGAGTGCGGCAGAGAGAGGGAGCCAGCGAGCCTGAAAATGGAGCACACATGCCGGAAACAAGCAATGGGACAGAGAGGGAGAAAAGAAAAAAAAAATCTTGAGTTAAAAAAAAAAAAGTGCCAGCCTGTTCGAGCAGGTGGGAGAACTTGAAGATGGCACCCTCCAGCCTCTGTTCCTGGAGAGCATCCCAGCAGACCCCCCAAAAGTGTGTCAAATCAGACGTCTGTCCCTCAGGCCAATGCTCCCAGACAAGCCTAGGAGCCTCTCCTGCACAAAAGGCTGGGCACCCCTGGATCTGCAGCTCCCACACCTGGTCCTGAGGCTGGTGAATCCCAGGGTGGGCCCTTTAAGAGCCCAGGTCACTACAGCTGCATGGGTCTTGTCGACTCAGCCCTGCCCCCCCACCCTGTTGGTTTTCAAAGCTAGACATTTGGGGCCAGGTCTTAAAAGCTGAGGGTACCTGATATGGGGTTCAAACCCTTTTCTCCCCAGTGAGAAGTTCTGGGGTGTGACTTCCTCCTCCTCCTCCTTCCTCTCTGCTAGGGAGCTGCGGGAGAGGGTCGCGGTGGTGGTGGGGTTATGGCAAGATTGTGTCTCAGCCTCTCCTACCTGCTTCTTTCTGCACTTTCGCTGGCGTGCCTCATGCCAGGAGTGGCTCGGTTAGTAGTTTTTTCAGAGAAAGTAGTTCTGCAGCAGCAGATTCACTGTGTCCCTAGGAGAAGGTGAGCTCAGGATCCCCTTCTTGAACTGGAAACTCTCAAATATGTACATCGAATCCAATCCCTAACTGAAACTTGGGTGTATATTGATAAAAATGATCATTTTAATCTTTGTGACAGAAGGGTTATCTTCATTTCTCAAGCAAATAGGATAAGGGAAATGTTGTGACAGTCTGCAAGAAGTTTGTTATATTGTGGGTATCATGTCCCAACTTTCTTCATGACCAATGCTCACGATTAAATGAGTGCTTTATTAAAGAAGTCTATTGCACTGACTCCATGAAATCTTTATGCAGAGATATGTCTCCTAAGTGAAATCAGTAAGCTGCTGAAAGTATGGCTGCATGCTATTTTCATAATTTTTCAAAACTTGGATTTGTGGGAATTATTTATGATCTATTGTTATCTCCTAGCCTCCAACTTAAAGAGTGAAGGGCAAATTTTTCGAGAAGACCGCTGAGAGACCATTCTATTCGATATTTGTTACAACAAAGTCCAACATCTGTCATAATGGTTCTCATCTCTTGGCTTTAAGAAATCATAATTATAAATATGACAGGGAAATCCAGGCATTATGGTATATTTAGAGGCTGAAGGCAAAGTTCCTTGAGCTTACATGGTATCAATCATAGTCTTCTTTCAGCAGTCTGGCATACAAGATGGAAGTCAGTCTTATAAATAAATAATTGACAAAAACACATTTGACGTTTTTTTCCTCAAAGCATTCATCACAAAATTTATCTCAGTAGAACCAGGTGTCCTTCAAGACTACAAAATAGTTTTTGTTTGTTTTCCTGGAAGATATGCTTTAAATTTGTGGCATAACTCTAACAGAAAGGAGTTTACTTATTATCAGAATAGATTCAAATGCCTCTTGAGAAGGAGTTTGTTTAAACCAGTAGAATCAAGGTCCCATACAACTATTATGACATGAACTTCTGAGGAATATTCAAAATGTTCATATCATGGCGTGGGTGAAAGGGAGGGGGGGAGCATCATGTAGTAATGTTATCCAAATGTGGCCATTGTACCAATTCCCCTGGAGATCAAAACATAATTTTTTTGTTGCTCTAAAACAGGTTTTCAAACTAAGGCTGTCTCCTCTGGTGACATATGGCAGGGTTTCAGTAGTACCCAAAGTTGCTTAATAAACAGTGTATAGGGATCCCTGGATGGCTCAGCGGTTTAGTGCCTGCCTTCGGCCCAGGGCATGGTCCTGGAGTCCTAGGATCGAGTCCCACATCAGGCTCCCTGCATGGAGCCTGCTTCTCTCTCTGCCTGTGTCTCTGCCTTTCTCTCTCATTAATAAATAAATAAAATCTTAAAAAAAATAGTGTATAGTTGTTGCTAAAATATTTTGGGGGTAAACGTTTTACTAGCAACACAAATTATACCAATATGGATAAATAATAACTGCAATACAAAATTCTCATGCTTGGGATCCCTGGGTGGCGCAGCGGTTTGGCGCCTGCCTTTGGCCCAGGGCGCGATCCTGGAGACCCGGGATCGAGTCCCACATCGGGCTTCCGGTGCATGGAGCCTGCTTCTCCCTCTGCCTGTGTCTCTGCCTCTCTCTCTTTCTCTCTCTGTGACTATCATAAATAAATAAAAATTAAAAAAAAAAATTCTCATGCTTAAGAGGGTCACTTTGAGCCGGATGCATCAGAACCAACAAAAGGCATGGATACACACTCTCTGCCATTTATGTTAATTCCATTGAAATGCTTTAGAGATAATGCTCTAAGAAAAATGGGAATTTGATGAAGAATTTCAGTAGTTTCACACTTGTGATCACCAGGATTAATATTTAAAAATTATTAGTATATAGATAAAAAGTATCAAAGAAGAACCCAAATGAATAGGTAGCTATTCATGGTCTAGTCATAATAGATACTTAGTAATTGTCTCTACAATTTTATTCCTCCTACATATGATACCATCATCACCTCTGGGGCCATCTTCATCTTTAGGTTCGCAGATCTGCTCCATCTTATTAGAGAAGAGATTTCAGGAAATACAGATCTTTGCCTGGGGCACTAAAGATCAAGTCAATTTTATCGTTAGTTCTGATTTGACCCTGGCTCTTTAGTTCTAGTACCTGGGCTTCTGCTGTTTTTAGATTTTAAACACCTGTTTATGGCAACTCCTTATTTTATTCCTAGTTACTTGAGTTCTAACATCTTCCCAGTTTCCTAGCTTCTAAAACATAGGGTCCATGTATGACTTTCCAAAAGCCCCTTCTCCAAGCTCTTTCTCTCTATTGTCTCATCCACTCTTTCTTTTTTTCCATTCTACTGTTACAGAGGTATTGCTATCTAATGTCAGCAATGTATTGTACTATTATTTGTATATTCCTGGTGCTGACACAGACGCTTGCATGCACATATAGCAGGTTTTCAATAAACTTGTCTCAAGTGAATGTGTCACTCTAGGTCTCTGCTCCCTTACTGTGGAAGACAAGTGACTAAATCGATCACAAAACCATCTTAACTCTTAGCTTAGCATATGCAAGTCATCCTGAAGAATGTCTAAGGAGAATAGTCTTCTATTTCAGGTTCAAGTGTTATATTCCAACATATACAGGGTGATGGATTTTCGGAAGTGGTTTCTCTCACACATTTAGCTTATTCCCATGCTTCTGTCTTTTGGCTTTCATTATTAGTTTTATTATTCTCCTTATCACCCTTTCTTTCTGTCAGCCCCTAGAACTGCTCTGTGATTTTCAACTTTTTGGTTTCCTCCTGAAAAGTCTATCATCTAGCCTGGGTTGTTAGTGCTCTTCAGTCACTTCTAATTCAGTCATTGGATAGGGAGTGGGAAAGGGTTTTCAGATCTTGAAAGTGGGGTGGGGACCTACAGAAACCTCCAGGATGACATCGCCCAAGTGGGGTATTTGAAAGACTAGTATTTCTTTACTGTTCCAGATAGGGATTGTCATTCATCTCTTTATTATGTTAATCAATAAAAGAGCTGGTGATAGAGCTTTACAAATACTGCTTCCCTTAAGGAGCTATTCTCTTCCATGTTTTTATGTTGAAAGAATGTCTTCTAATCTACTCTGGGCTGCGTGACAAAAGTTTCCTCCTATATCCTCCTTTTACAATTTTGCTGTCTGGATTATAGGTTTTCCTCTATTATTCCAGCCATTGTGGGTGCAACATTGTAAGAAAACAGTCAAGTAAAGGTGGGATGACTGAATTTGTTTAGTCTTACTACTGATGCCTGCCGACACGCATATTTCAGTTTGCTCAACTCTAGTCTTACTAAAGTTCTCCCATAGCAACTGCTTATTTGGGTACAATTTTTTACCTGCCACCATATTTTTTAAATCCTCTGCTGTTCTAGACAACAAGGTTCCCATCCATTCCCATTTCTGCCATCAGTGTTAGCCCTGTTTTAGCAGTTAAATGTATTTTTCTCAGTAATGTTCTTTAAGTAGTTGTACAACATTTAATCTTCTGGATCAAGAAAAATTCTCAAGATGAGAGAATGAGAACCCTGATATAGGAATCTAGTGTGTGAAAATACAGAATCAAACCTTATTTCCTTACAAATCAAGCCTGAACTCTCTGGTGATGGTAGCAGATAGCACATGTTTTGCAATCTCCTCTGGTGATGAAACATTTTCTTCTTGTTGGAAACTCTTTTTTTGTTGTTGTTGTAATTATATGAGGATAGCTCTCTCCTTTCTGGCTATGGAAGGACAGGGAACATGGCATAGGCTAGGCAAATCAAAGTAATCTATTCCCCTGGCCACTGATGTTTGGCGACAACCTATTCAGGCTAATTAGAGACTCAGGCAAGTTCCAGCCAGAGATAGTAAGGAAGCTTCTCAAAACAAAACAAAACAAAAGCTACTAGTCTGTAAGTAGGTAACATTAATAATGGGTAACTATTGATAATCCTATCTATTCTAAAGAAACCAAAGAGAAAGCAGTAGACACAGAAGGTTCTGAGAGATGACCAGAAAGGCAATATCCTCTGTCTAACCATGCTTGAAACCTTAGGACCTAGCTATATTTCTAACTTTCCAGTGGTAGGAATTCGTGCATAAACTCCTTTTCTTCCTAAGCTAGCTTGAGTGGGTCTTTTGCTACTGGCAATCTAATGAGTCCTATTTGACATTGCAAACACAAATTGAACCACTTATAATGCTATTTACTAACTGAGACCAGGGAGTTGTCTTGCTTCAGATAAAGGAATAATATAGGAGACATGCATTTGTATCTGAACTGGCTAAAATAAAGAAATCAACATAGCAACAAGGTGAATAAAGAAATATTCTTTTCAAATAGTCTTTCAAGAGACTGGAACTATAGCCACAAAACCAGAACTTCTATATGCATTTTCCTAGTGACTTCAATTATTACATAGCCAAGAAAATGCAGGTATTAACTTTATTTAATGGGGTATACTAGGAGAGTCAAACTTTCTAAAACAAGATATTCAGATTTGAATGGGCAGGGAGATAGAGAAGTATAAGGATGAAGGAATGTGGAATCAGTTGGATATTAGAAAGGAATTCTGGTTTATTAAATAGAAAAAATAGGGCAGCCCGGGTGGCTCAGCGGTTTAGCACCGCCTCCAGTCCAGGGCGTGATCCTGGAGACCCGGGATCGAGTCCCGCGTCGGGCTCCCTACATGGAGCCTGATTCTCCCTCTGCCTGTGTCTCTGTCTCTCTGTCTCTGTGTCTCTCCTGAATAAATAAATAAATAAGATCTTTAAAAATAAATAAATAAATAGAAAAAATAATGATAACCATTTTTGTTGACTGTTATGGCTATCAATTCCTTCTATGTGCATGCACAGCACATAACTATTCCTTGGAAAAAAGTCTGCAAGTATTAATAATTCTGTTGTATAAGAAGGAAACTAAGGCTTAGAGAGGCGGTGAAAGCTATAGAGTTAAGGCATAGGGGTAGAGTTTGAACTGAAATCTTTTAAATTTCAAAACCCAGAGGGCTTCTTTCCTGCCACTATACCATCCTCCTCCCTTGGAACAGGGACACCAAAGAGTACAGTGACTGACAATACATTGATTTCATCAGGTTTTAGCAGAAGACCCTAAGGTGGGCAGGAAAAATAACTGAAATGGCAATCCTATCTTTGGCTATCTCCTTAGGCTGAAAGAATATGTCCATGGAAAGGTGATCAGCATAGTTTCATAGTTAGGAGATGGACTGTGGAGCCAGAGTCCCTGCATTCTAGTTATGACTGCAGCACTTGCTGATTGTCACATCTTGCACAAGCTATGTAACCCCTTTGTGTTTTGGTTTCCCCATTTTAGAAATGGGGCTATTAATATATACCTCTTAGGATTGCCTTAATAATTACATACATTAATGCTTGTAAAGCTTTTAGAAGAGCACTGGATGCATATAAGCACTATGTGAATGTTTATTAAATAAAGAAGAGGCCAGAAAGTCTTTTTTTCTATATTTTAATTTTTGAATTGCTTCCTCTAGGTCAACATGTCTCAAGTTTGATGCTGTTTTTGTCTTGGGCTGGATTATACTTTGTTGTGGGGGCCGTCCTGTTTAGTGGCATCCCTGGCCTCTACTCACTAAATGTCATTAGTACAACTCCCCCCCGCCCCCGCCACCCCCCTCCCCACTCCCCCCCCCCACCCCGCCGCCGTCCCCACCCTCACCCCTGCCTCTGCATTGTGACAACAATTTTCTCCAGACATTGACATATTTCCCAATGGGGGTGAGGGGAGCAAAATTGTCCCCTTTGAGAATCATTGCTCTCCATGTAAGAATTCATAGCCTATAAATCTTGGGGTTGTATGTAATCATTAGTAGCTACAGTAATAAAGTGGAGCCAATTGCTAGATATCACTACAGACACTTCAAAGTTAAAATCCACAAATTTGTTCAAAAAGTTCTTGAAGGCATAGGATGTTGTCACTAGCTTGCTGTATAGCCTACTCAGCTTCATTACTTTTTCTCCTAAATATAATTTCTCTCTTCACTGTCCTCTGGTCTTTCCGTTTCTGTATTTCCCCTCTGTGCCCTTCTCCGTGTAGCAACTCTGCATGTCTACCAGCAGGTGGTATCCATGAATAATGTGCTCTACATCTTTTCCTTTGCAGGCGTGATCAGATTACCTCTCCCACACTGTTGTGCCGAGACTTAATAATGGTGAGAGCTCTGTAGGGATCTTTTATTCCTTTCCCCTAACTTGAGGGATGGGAGGATGTTTTCAAAAAGACTTTCAGAAGGCTGCTTGCTACACTTTATGTAACAGCAGATATTATGTGTATAACTCTACTATTTGAGTTGGATGGCATTTGCTTTGCTGATTTGTGAGAATCCTGCTACTTTGAATACCTAAATTCTGTTATTTCACTCTTAACTCACCACCAATTAACTGCATTCCACAATTACATGTGACAATGTGGGGATTGGCTTAAGAAGATAATAAAAGAAGTCTAAGTAGTAATATCTTTATCTTCTGCATTTTAAGTGTCCATAAAAACTCGTTGTCTCCTCTTCATATATCAGTCATAATGTTGATGCATTCTAATTCTGGTAATGAATCATAATCATATGGAAATAAATAAGCATTTTCATATGTCATGAGGTATTTAAAGGTATCTACTCATTATAAAAGCTTTCAGATTTCAAGAAGATATATATTTGATAGTAATATGATTATGTTATAAAATTTCAGTATATTACAGTCTTGTCCCTTTGCATGCATCTATCTGAGTCTACCAAATTTCCCTTCTCTAGATTTTACTTTCTGATTCTTAATTCAGCATAGAAGAACCAATACCCCTATTATTGTATTATCTAAATAGATTGGACCTGCTCTTTGGAAAATGGGTACAGGAAAACTTCAGAAATACTGTAGTCATTTTTGAGCCCAAAAAGGTGGAATTTAAAACAAAACTTTTCCCTAGAAGTAGAGGATTAAAAAAAAAGTTGAAGAGTAGGAATCTAAATTAATTTCATTCATCTGACACATTGGAAGGATTTTTGCGGTTTCACTTCCCTTGTGCCCCTTCTATACTTGCTATGGAATCAAATTAAACCAGTCGTTTTCTCCAGCTTCACAATCTATATCTGGCCTTGTATTCCAATCAATATGGTAGTGATCAGTATTGATCTTGAAAAGAGTTGAAATGACTGGCTCAACTGTGCCTTGGTTTGATCAATTGTTAAGTACAGACCCAGTGTTAGTTCTGTTCCTTGTGAAATTATGATCCAACAAATGACTCCTAATAGAACTTTGACAGCTTAGTAATAATAGATTATCCTCAATTAGTAAAATAAAGTGAGGCTTTATCAACTAATATGTGTCAGGTAGTTTTAAACATATTTCCACTTTAAAAATTATTAGAAGTTTGGAAAATACATTTTCATAATATTATAGGATTTTCTACATCATGAAAAATTTGAGCTGTCTTCATCATCATTTATCCTTCACTCATGTTTGTCAATCATAACATTTTGTCACATCTTTATAAAATATATAGAGATACTATTTTATCTCTATTGTTGGAAATTCCTATGGATGCCATCCTGATTTCCTTCTTATTTATTCATAGTAGTTTCTCTGATAACTTGTTTTTTAATTCAAATTAAATTTTGTGAGATTCATCCATATTGATGCAACTCTTACATAGATGAGTAGAGTGCAATTTATTCATCCAGGCTTCAGTTGAAGAACATTTAGGTTATTTACAATTTGTCTCTCTTAAAAATAGTACTGCTGTGAGCATTTGTGAACATGTCTCCTTGTACACACGTGTGAGATGGTCTCTAACAGAGAATTGCAAGATCATAGGAAATGCTTCTTCAAATTTATCATGTATCCCCAAATTGTTCTTAAACTTACACGTTTTCTAGCCATGTATTAGAGAGTTCTTCTTATTCTACAATCTCATCAACTATTTTGTATTATTAGACTTTATTTATACTTATTTTTTGCTAGTCTGCAGGTATGAAATTGTATCGTATTGTGGTTTTATTTTGCATTTATGTGATTACCAGCATGTTGCCCTATGTTTGTTTGCTATTAGTTTTTGTTTTTCTGAAAAATTTTCGTTTAGATCTTTTGCTAATTTTTTTCTTTGTTTGTTTGACTTTATTATTATTATTTTACAGAATTTCATACAGAATGGCATTTGCTTTGCTGATTAGTGAGAATCCTGCTACTTTGAATACTTAAATTCTGTTATTTCACTCTTCTTAACTGTCTTAACTGTCTTAACTTGTCTCCCATCTTAAGCCCCTCAACTTCCAATCTTGTTTTACTATTTGTACTATCACATTTACTGTTTTGTAGGTTATTTTAAAAACAATTATATTTGAAAAAAAAAAACAAAAAAAAAACAAAAAAACAATTATATTTGAATTTTATTTCCCTCATGGTAAAAACAGTAACATTTTCTTCAGTATTACATAAATACCTTATTTTTTTAAAAGATATTTTATTTATTTGAGAGAGAAAGAAAATGAGAGAGAAAAAGATCAGGAGTGGGGCGGGGAGGGCAGAGGGAGAAGCAGACTCCCCACTGAGCAGGAAGCCTGATGCAGATGTGGAACTCAGATCATGACCTGACATGGAGGCAGATGCATAACCAACTGAGCCACCCAAGTGCCTAAATAATATATCTTTACATTAATGTATTCAAATGATACACACAAATATAAGAAAGTCAAAATCTCCTGAAATCTCACCATCCCTAAATAATTACTACTAACATTTTAGTTAATTTTCTAATGTATCTTTTGTGCATTCACCCACACTCTCAGACACCTACTTTTACTGTAATTGGATCATATAATTGTCCTTCTTCCTCTCCCTTCCTATTCTATCCCCCATTTCCATTTTCTATCACTCCAGGTAAAGCATGTTAATAACCTTGATTTTCAAGCCAGCAATGACATCTCACATCCTTTTCATGCTTTGACAATCTGAATGTCTCTTCTGTGACATTCTTGAAAAAACTCTCTACTTCTAAGGGCTCATATGATTTGGCAAGACCCACCTATATCTTCTTCCTATCTTAAGGTCAGCTCTGCCTAGAAAGTAGTCACTGGAGTAAAATGTATCATATTGAAGGTCCCGAATATTATGCAGGGCATGTAAACCAGGGGGGTTGAAATTCTTGGGGGGTATCCTAGAATTCTGCTTACCACAGTCTGCCATCTGGCCTCCAAAGATTCAAACCCTTGCCAAATGCACAACACATTCATTGCCTCCTAAGAATTCCAAAAGTCTCACCCCATTACAGCATTGGCCCACATCCAGAATCTCCTCTAAATCTCATTAGCTCCAAAGGCTAAATTCTCAACATTTAAGTCATCTAAATCATATGCAGATGAGGCTGTTGGGTATAATCCGTTAAGTTTAATTCCTGGGGCATAATTAATCTTTGTCCATGGATCTGTGAAACTAAAGAGAAAACTTATATGAACCAACACTCCCTACCTATAACTGTAGGATGAGTATTATTAACAGTTATAGGCATTTCAATTCAAAAAGGACAAAATGGAAGGTAAAAAGGAATCATTGGTCCAGCGCAGTTCTGAAATTTGGCCAGGACAACTATTTAGCCTGAGTTCCTTGATGAGGTTTCAGGACTTGGAGATAATCCTTCACAGCTTTCTGTTCTGCCCTCTGAGTGCTCATTTGTGGCTAGAGGGTCTTGGCTGTGTTCTATCCACTCTTGGTTTCACCCTCTTAGTCATATTTCCTTTTCTATGAAAGGTAGCATGTGCATGTGTCTGAGTAATTTTATCACCCTGCTTCCTTCCAGTAGAAATTAGACATCCAATAGCTTCCTTTCATTTGTATTCTTTCTGTTCCTTTGTAGTTTTTTTAAAACACTTGTGTATTTTATATTTATTTTTTGCATTTATATTTTTGAGGGATATTGTCCTGTATTCTTTTTTTCTTATAATATCTTTGATTTTTGATATCACAATAAAATCTCACCTTATAAAATAAGTTGGGATGTATTTCTTTATAAATTTTCTAAAAGATAAAGATGGTTTTTAAAGTTGGTATTTCTTCCTTAAATATTTTGTAGAATTCACCAGTGAAACTATTGGAGCCAAAATTTCCTTTGTGAGGCTCTCAAGTATGGATTCCATTCTTTAATGTGTATAGACTTATTCAGGTTATAAGATTATGTATTTTTTTCTTGACTGAGCTTTAATAATTTGTGGCTTTCAAGGGATTTGTTCATTTAATCTAAATTTTCTAATTAATTGGTATAAAGTTGTTTACAATGTCTCAAGATCTGTAGTGATTTCCTTTATTTCATGTCTGATATTGAAAATTTGCATTTTTTTTCCTGATGAGCTTTAACAGAGGTCTTCAGTTTTATTGATATTTTTATTTATTTATTTATTTTGGTGGGGAGCAGCAGAGGGAGAGGGAGTGGGAGACTCCCAAGCAGGTTCCATGCTGGGCTTGTGGGGTTCGACCTCACAAACCTGAGATCATGGCCCAAGTCTAAATCAAGAGCCAGACACTTAACCTACTGAGTTACCAGGCTCCTCTCTTACTATCTCTTTAAAGAATCAGCTTTGAAAAAAAAAAAAAAAAAAGAGCCAGCTTTGGTTTCATTGATTCTATTGATTAGTTTTTAGTTTTCTGTGTTCAATTTCATGGGTTTCTACCTTTGTATTTTTTTTTCCCCTTTCTGCTTTTTTTAGGTGTAATTGTCTATTCTTTTTCTACTTTCTAGTCGAGAAGATTAGACCATTAATTTGAGACTTTTTTTTTTTTTTTAGATTTTTATTTATTTATGATAGTCACAGAGAGAGAGAGAGAGAGGCAGAGACATAGGCAGAGGGAGAAGTAGGCTCCATGCACCGGGAGCCCGATGTGGGATTCGATCCCGGGTCTCCAGGATCGCTCCCTGGGCCAAAGGCAGGCGCCAAACCGCTATGCCACCCACGGATCCCGAGACTTTTTTAATATAAGTATTCAATGACTAAAATTTTCTTCTAAGTACTGCTTTAGCTAAATCTCAAAGATATTGATATGTCTTGCTTTTATTGTGGTTCAGCATATCTTCTAATTTTCTTTGTGATTTCTTTCTGATCGCTGAGTTGTTTATTTTTTTTATTTATTTATTTTTTTTTAATTTTTATTTATTTATGACAGTCACACAGAGAGAGAGAGAGAGAGAGAGGGGCAGAGACACAGGCAGAGGGAGAAGCAGGCTCCATGCACCGGGAGCCCGACGTGGGATTCGATCCCGGGTCTCCAGGATCGCGCCCTGGGCCAAAGGCAGGCGCCAAACCGCTGCGCCACCCAGGGATCCCCGCTGAGTTGTTTAAATGTAAGTTGTTCAATTTCCAGATATCTGGGGCTTTTCTAGATGTATCATTTTTGTGATTTGTAATTTAATTCCATTTCAGTTGGTGAACACATTGTGTAAACTTTAATCTTTTAAAACATTTTTAAGATTTATTTTATGGTCTCTTTTTATATACATTTTATGAGTACTTGAAAAGAATATGTATTTTCAGTTGTTGAGCGTAGTGCTATATAATTGGCAATTAGGTGAATGTAGTTATTTTCCCCCAGTTTTATGAAAATATAATTGACAGATAACATTGGGTAAATTTAAGGTAAACAGCCTGATAATTGAATACAAATGTATTGCTAAATGATTACCACAATAAGTTCAGTTAACACATCCATTTCCTTGCATAGCTACTATTTAGGTAAATGTGGTTACTAGTGTCATTTGATTTTCTGTATCTTTATTGATATATATTCACACCTTCACCATTTTGGGTTAAATTTTTTTTTTTTTCTACAGACTCAAGTTGTTTCTAGACTATTTTCCTTTAGTATATTTTGTAGTGTAGATCTGTGAGCAATAAAATCTGTTATTATTTATATGAAAATTAATTCATTTCATTTTCATTCTTTAGAGTTTATCTTTTCTGGATGTAAAAATCTTTGTTGACAATTATTTTCCTTCAGGCCTATAAATATGTCATTTCAACATCTTTTGACTTTGAGAGTTTCTGATGTCATATGTTATATGATCATTGTTATTCTTCATGTAATATGCCATTTTTCTCTGTCTGTTTTAAGATTTTCTCTTTATTTTTGGCTATCAGCAGTTTAAGTATGATATGTCTAAAAGAGCTTTTATTTATTTATTTATTTAATTTATTTATTATTATTTTTTATTATTTTTTATTTTTTTGAGCTTTTATTTTTATTTTTAAATCTTGCTTGGAGTTCGTTGACACTCTTGGATGTAGCACTAAGTCAAGAGTAGAGGTCCTTTGTGGTCTCTATGTCTCTATTAGCTTTTCCTCTCTGTCCCTTGAGATCTATCCCATTGCTCATAGTGTCATTGTTAGCAGGGATTTGGGCAGTGCTTTATACTCTGAATTTTGCTTTTTTCTTTCCTTTGGTTTTTCACTGCCATGATTTCCCCCTTTATACAGTCTTCTTTCTCAGGTCTGAACTCGAGATTTCTAGAACTTTTACTTGATAAAGGTATACTTTGTTTTGTTTTATTTATTTATTTTTCTGTTTCCCATTGTCATTTTCTCCCCACTGCCAAGTCCTTTTGGGACTCCTCCTAATTTATAATAGGTTTTGTCTTTATATATTCTATATTTCCTAATTTTCAAGATATTTTCTATACCTGACTAATTCAATATCTAGCTTCTAAAATTAAAACTATTCAGCTGTATCTATTTATGATTTAACTATTTATTATGTTTGTAATTTTTGTTGTTTTTTTTTTCTGTTCTATTTCAAATTATGTCTTTATTTAAAATATTTATTTTGTAATCTTTATTCAATAGTTACAATATCTGGGGGCTTTAGGAAGGAGGGTCTCATCCCAGTGTTGTAACGAGTGACACAGCTTTATAAAGGGCCCTTAGCCCCAACTTTTTCTTTTGCATGATGCAAAAGTCTTCTCCCTATTGAACTTTGAACTTACTGGCCCCTTGGTGACAAAACCTGGCATTGGTCAACTCTGTAAAAGAATATGAGTGCTCTTTAAAGACATGCAAAGTAGGACTTCTTTTCTTGTTTAAAACACAACATAGAATCCTGGGTAAAAATATGTAATACATATTTTGAATCTATTATTGGCAGTGACAGGTGATTTTGATCAAAATTTGACTAAATAGTCATAGGCAAGTGGTTATTACTTTTAATCACTGTTAAACAGAAGCAAATGACAATCTTGTTTATGGTCAGAACAACAGAAAGGAAATTAGCTCCTCATCTAAGACTTTAGGAAATGAAGCCAAGTAATTATTGTAGAAATAGGGATGAAGTGTCAGCCCCTGTAATGTCCAATATTTCTTTCCCTGAATAATTATTCTGACCTAAAATGCTTAGTGAACTCACAAATCTTTCTTGGAAGAAACAAGCCTTAATTTGTTAGTGGCTTATTTGGGGTTCCCATTCTTGGAAAGGATAATGTATTAATTTGTATTTTCAAGTTTCCAGCCAAACTTATATGTATACAAATTGCTATCAATATAGATTTTTTTTTCCGTATCATTATTTTTAATGTCCAATGTTTATAATATGAGGGCCGGGGCTTTCTCCTCAACTCAAGTTTATAAATTTTCAATTGGCTTGTGAGGCCAATAGGGATACTTCTTCTTGTCTAATTTGGTTTCTGGGAAGACTTCATTCAGGTCCTCAATGGTCATCTGATCAAATGGAATTATGTTCTTCATCTTCTCCAGCTCTTTTTCATATTCTTCAATCCTGGCCTTTAAGAGGGACAAAAACTCAGCACAGCTTTTCACATCTTCTTTTTCCTCAGCATCCACCTGGACAGTGTATTTATCCTCTGGCACAGGAACCTTCAGGGCATTAAACTTCTTCTCAAAGTCATCTACCAAGCCAGCCTTTGCCACATTGGCCTTGTAGTAAGCCCAGTCAATAGCAGGTGGTTTCTCAGGAAGAGTAGCCAACCTGGAGGTAAGCATCTCATTCCAGGATTTCAGGGAGTTGGCAATGGCCTTCTGGTTTCGGGGTATGATCTCCCCAAAAGCTACCCAGTCAATGGTTTTTAGAGCAAGTTTTCGCCCAGCCATCTTGAGATCCTTCACCGACCCCGGGGGCCCACAGTCCACAGTCTCAATATAGATTTTATATTCTTTATAATTTCTCTTTTTTCTCTGTGCAATTAACATTAAAATTTACCTTTAGTTTGGTCAATAAGTCACAAATTAAATTTTACACGTATTTACTGGAAAAATTCACTACAACCAATCTTTTCAACCATTAAAGTATTTTCCTTTAATTTAATTGATTGTATAAGACAATATATTTAGATTAGAAAAACCTAGTTCATACTTTTGGTTATATTGATAGTAACTCTTAGTATCTTAACCTCTCTGAGTTTCAGTTTCCTCGTTGTAAAATAAGAAGAACCAAGAAAAAAATCATTAATGTCTCCCCTAATTTTAACATTTTACATTAGGGACTTACTTACTTTAGATATGGAAAAAACATCTCAGTAAGCCACACAGACTTCCTGAGTATAAAACACCTGATTATTCTTAATTCAATTCTAGCTTCCTACACCTCTAATTCTTTTTCAGTGCCCCAGAGATTCAAAGAGTTCTGGTTCCTTTTCAGAACTAGAGGCCACCTGGACCAGTGACTCTCCATGACTCTCAAATTATATACCTCAAATCTCTGGGAACCTGTAAAGTCATTGAAGCTATAAAGAAAATGTAAGCCCTTAAATGCATCAAATATTTTCTATAGACTTAAAGTGGCTCATATACATGTACTTTGATTTCTCAAATATAAATAGATGTTCCTATGATTAGTAAAATTAAGGTAATTAGTTTTAAATGTCCTTAAATGTTTAAATTTAAGGAAAATACCTTAATGATTAAAAAGACTTTTTGCAGTGCATTTTTTTCCTAATAGATGCATGTAAAATTCAATTTGTAAATTATTAACCAAGTTAAAGGCAATTTTTTTTGTCATTCTTAGTTTTGCAAACAATGTAATTTTTAAAATTTTTTCAAACAATGTAAAATTAAAGTAAACTACTCTTGTATAGAAATATTTGGAAATTTTGGTTTTTGATAATATTAGGAATAACTGATCTTACACTGTTTCCTTCAATTCATTTTATTTCAATATGAATTGCCTCTGATATAAATTCAGATGTTAGTTTTTGATAAGGCTGTCCGGAAAATTATTACAGGAAAAAGAAAGGATAACAATTGATACCTAAACTATACCCCAAAGCACTTGATATATACTTTCAATTTTTTTCACTTTTGACTCTACATTTAATTGATTATATCTCTCTTCCTAACTGAATTAGGGATTACTTGAGGATAATAATAGTTGCTTACTTACCAATGACTTCTTTCATTGTGTGTCTAGTATGTCATGCTGCATGGATAGTAAATGCTTAATAAAAATTCTCCAGATTGAATTGAATGATTCTGTGGTTCTATCAGCAGATTGGGAACCTGCCAATAGAATGAACAGTCCCCTGTTACTAAGAAAGTAGAATGACCAAAGGACAAGACTACAGAATAGACTATCCTTCAATAAAGATCAGTATTCTGGGCTACCTCAGGGCCTATCCTGATACTCAGAGAAGTCAAAGCACCCTAGGTAGATCTTATTCTCTGGGGATTGCATGTTTAAGTGGTTGAGTCAGCCTATGGAAGATAAGGTGACAGGAACTTGTCATATTTGTTTAATGCTTTACAGTTTTCAAAATGCTTTAATTAATATACGTTTTGTTTGGGTGTTGATTTTGTATAAAACCTATATTCTATTTACATACTTCCTGGGTAGGTTGATGTCTAAGGAATTAGGTGTGGAAGAGTTCCAGAAATTTACTTGGGTTGTTAATAATATTACTGTCCTAGCAACAAGCATAAATGTAAATTCTAGAAGAGTATATATGAGAATACTGATTGAGTGATTGGGTAGTGGTTTAATGAAAATTAGGATGACTGAGTTCAAGTTTTGTCAGATATCCAGGATGTTTCTAGAATCCATCCTGTTTTTCTAGTGTATCTGTCTACTTGATGATCTGGCTTATTTTATAGTGTCTCTACCTCTTATGTATGTTCTTTTACCAAATCCATCTCTCATGTTGTTGCTGGTTATTCTTTTAAACACAGACTCGATTATGTTTGGAAACTTCCAGTGGTTCTCCTATCCTGGAGAATAAAGTAAACTTCTGTTAGCATGGTATGAGGAAATGCAGTCAGAATTTCTCTGATAACAACTTAGATGATCTTTTTGGGCTGCCCAACTAAGAGACTAAGGTCTCCTCTTCCCAGTGGGAGAGAGTACCAGTATCTCTAGGGGGTAGGCTCTTGGCTTTTCTACTACTCTTCTGAGCAGCTGGAACTAAAGCTCAGATTTTTTAATGCCAAAGCAGTTCATTTTGACCCAAATTCTACAAAAACTAGCTCAGTTTGCCCCCATAAAAAAAGAAGAGCAATGTGGGAGTGGGGCAGAGAAGGAAGGTGTGGTTTCTCTACTAAAGTATAGCCACATGGTGTGTCCTTCTGCACCCAAGGAGCCTCTGCAAAGGATGCCATAGCATACTGAGAGGTGGTGGATCTTTGAAATCATTGTACTTCTGCCCAAGTTTCAGCCTGTACTAAAGCCTTTCCAGTACTCAAGGAAAGTGAAATTCTTCACCATACACGTCAAATCTGCCTTTCTAGCCTCCCAAGTTTCATGTTTTTCTATTTTATCCCAGCTGTTTGCTGTTCTTCCCATACTCTACACATCCATACTTCATTACTTCTGTTGACAGTAAATGTTCTAGCTCATTTGCGGGCAGCCCTACTGTTCTTGGTCACCATAACAATTAAACAGATCTGTTCCATATAGCTACTGGCTATATGTCTATAACATGAAAATCCCATTTCAATTAATTGTCCTTTTGAAGAAGTAAAATATTTTTTCCCTCATCTTAAAAACTGTCTTTGTAAGCATACCAATTGGTTGATGGTTTAGCTAATGAAAATGACTTACTTACATTGACATAAGCAACTTGTGTCAGTGGGAGAAGTAATAGGTCCGTTGAATCACAGAGCTCTAAAAATACATGTTTGAATTTTTTATATTTTTGCAAAACTTCAACTCTCTTTTTGTTCGATATATATTTTTTATTCTACCAATCTCCACTCAGCTTTCACTGAGTTGTCTATACAAACTGTTTCTTGAGGTGGCTCCCAGAACTGTCTACTTAAATGCTCAAATTAGATTTATAATTCAGATCATTGAACTATCATGTTATTCTAAAATGAGTAGTCTAATATTTGAGGCTATTTTTGGGGGGCCTGATGCAGTTCATCCTTGCTTATGACTCTTAGGCTAAATGATCATCCAAAATGTGTGTGCAAATTATATTATGCTTCTTTGACCAAAATTATACAAAGACTCAGATATTTACTTTCCATTTTATTTTACAGAGATGCCCCCACCAACAAACAAACAAACAAACAAATCCCCGTGGAGTATATTCAGTGTCAAGGATGGGGTGTTGAGTGACTACTTTGGCTGAAGCATGAATGAACTGTAAGAGGGGATAAGAATAAGCATAGAGACTGTGGTAGGCAGAATTTTTAATGGCCTTCAATGTTCTTTTTTTTTTAAATATAAATTCCCTACTGCCTTTATTATTTTTTTTAAGATTTTATTTATTTGACAGAGATAGAGCCAAAGAGCATAAGGGAGGGGAATGGCAGAGGGAGAGGGAGAAACAGGCTCTATGCTGAGCGGGGAGCAGATGCAGGGGTTGATCCTAGGACCCTGGGGTCATGACCTGAGTCAAAGGCAGATACTTAACCAACTGAGCCACCCAGGCAGCTCAGCCTTCAAAATTCTTGTTCTCTGGTGTCCACATACCTTCTCCCAGTTGTTCAGTCAAATACTAATCTTGATATTCCTGTGATGACATTTTACAGATGAATTAAGTCCCCAAATCTGTTAACCTTAAAATAGGTAGAGTATCTGTGTGGATCTGAGTTGAACTTAAATCACCTTAAAAAATAGAGAATTTCCTCTAGCAGGTTGCAGAAGAGGAGGTCAGATATTCAAAGCACAAGAAGGATTTTATGTGCCATTGATGGTGTAAAGATGGAAGGAAAGGAATGAAGTGAGTCTCTAGGAGCTGAGAGCAGTCCCTGGCTGACAGTCAGCAAGGAAATAGGAACCTTAGTTCTACAACTACAAGGAATTTAATTCTGCAAAGAATGAGCTTCAAAGTAGGTTTTCCCCCAGAGCCAACGGATAAGAACTCAGCCTCCTTGATACCTTGATTTCAGTTTTTTGATGCCATGAGCAGAGAACTTATCTATTCTTGTCCCATGCTGGACATTTGACCTATGCAGTTATGAACTACTAGATTCAGGTTGTTATAAGACACTACGTTTGTGTTAACTTGTTACTTGGTAATAGAAAATGACTACAGAAGATATTATAGTTATTGGAGTGAGAAGTAAGGGCAGCTTGGACTCTGGAGGTGGCAGTGGAGATAAAGAAATACAGAAGTAAGAGATATTCAGGAGCTAAAATTGTTCTGATTTTGTAACAGGATGAGTTAGTTAAAGCAAGTGTTTGGTTTATTGCTATTCATGGTTTGTCACACATTGGAACACCACCATGCTAAGTAGATTATAAAGTACTTGTGAGAAGTGAAGAACATGAATTGAGTTTTAGATGTGTAGATTTGATGTATCTTTGAGACAATTAATAGGAGATGCCGACTATGCAGTTGGCTATGAGTCTTGCTATATTGGTGATAAAGTCATGGACATGAATGACATCACTTATGGGGATTGTGACATGAGAAGAGGGTGGAACTTCAAGAATCTTAATATTTAATGGCCAAGTAAGTGTACATCAATAAGCCCACATAGGAGACAAAGAGGTAATCAGCTATGAAACAAAAGCAATGTTGTATCCTGGAGGCCAAGAAAACAAGTGTTTCAAGGAAAAGAGCACTGTCCATGTGGCAAATGCTCCTCAGATGTCAAGCAAGGAATATTTCTCAGTGGGACACCTGGGTGGCTCACAGGTTAAATGTCTGCCTTCAGCTCAGGGCTTGATCCTGGAGTCCTGAGATGGAGTCCCACATTGGGTTCCCAGCATGGAGCCTGCTTCTCCCTGCCTATGTCTCTGCCTCTCTCTGTCTCTCTCTGTCTCTCTCTCTCTCTGTGTATCTCATGAATAAATAAATAAAATCTTTAAAAAATAAAAATAAAAGAAATATTTCTTGGGTTTAGTCAAATAAAGTTTTTTTTTGTTTTGTTTTGTTTTTTTTTTTTTTTTTTTTTTTTTTTTTTTTTTTTTTTTGTTATCTGGGGATGCCTGGGTTGCTCAGCTATTGAGTGTCTGGCTTTGGCTCAGGGCATGATCCTGGATCTGGGATCAAGTCTCACATTGGGCTCTGTGCGGGAAGCCTACTTCTCCCTCTGCCTCTGTCTCTCCTTGTCTTTCTGTCTCTCATGAATAAATAGATAAATAATCTTTAAAAGATCTGTTTTCATGAAGTGATGGAAACATAAGCCAGACTAGAATAAGACAAATAAAAGTGAAGAAAAGGAATCACTAAGCATGGAAAACTCTAAAGAAGCTTCCTTGTAAAGGGGAGAAAATCAGAAAGTGTCTGGAGATGTTGGTTTATTTTATTTTTTCTATGGGAGACACTGAACATTTCAAAGCCAACTGGAAGGATCCAAATGAACAGAGCTGTTGAGAGAAGGAGAAGTAGACTGTAATTTCCTGAAAATGTTGGGGAGATGAGATCCAGAGTACACATGAACAGGAATGAAAAAATATTGATAGGTTCAATATATACAGCTTCACATATTAGGAAAAGTGAAATTAATGTGGTTCTAATCTGGTGACTTCTCTTTTCTCCAAAACCATGAAGCACTGTCACATGTCAAGGATGTGGAGTTGACAGGAGGCACTATAAATGTGAGGAGGGGTGGACAAAGTTTAAAGTGGTGATTGTGGAAAATGAGGGACTCAATTGAACAGACCCATACAGGTAGTTTATGAGTAAACTTGAATGTTCTCACAGTAATGAAGATTTTTCTGTCATCCTTGCAACATCTGTCACCCTTTACCTTCTCTCACTCTGAGGTAGAACTCATTTATAATATCTTTTTCCCTTGAAACACCACAGCACATTTTTCATACCGTGACAGAGATACACTCATTGTATTCTAACCACCCATTAACACTTCTTATTTCTGCAGTGGACTGTGATTCACATAAGACCATTTCTGATGCATCACTTCGGTAGTTTAGCAAATAATGAAAATAAAATAGTATTATTAGGGCCTAGAAAAAAAATACAAGTAGTAATAGTAATTTTTAAGAATAAAAACTAGAATAAAAATTACCCCTTTTTGAACACTTAACGTGTTATTTCATTCAGTTTGCTTAAGTAGATTTTCATTTTCTTATTTGTAATTTAATTTTGTCCTTAAAGTTTCTCTCATTTGTCTACTTAATAGATTAGGAAGATAAAGTTCAAAGAGGTTAAGTGTCTCCATGGTAATATTACTACTACGCAGAAAACCGTTTTGAGCTTAGATCCTTTAACTTGAAAAAAAACTATACCTGATTCAGAATCCCACACTTTGACCACTTTTTTCTCTTATTTTTCTGTAGTACTTATTGGATATTCATTTAGAAAGTTTCTTGTATTTCAGGACATGTTTTTATTGAATATTTAGAAAATTTTCTTCCTTAACTTATTGAAGGGAAAAAAATACATTATGGAGCAAGAACGAATTCATTTATTTATTTTGTGTGGTTGTACAGAGAGCTCTATTGCAAAATTACTGCAAGAGAGAATTGATGTAGGAATATGTCAACTGT
The DNA here is from genome assembly GCF_053574225.1 of Canis aureus. Lineage (NCBI taxonomy): Eukaryota > Metazoa > Chordata > Mammalia > Carnivora > Canidae > Canis > Canis aureus. The sequence continues at coordinate 41,949,892 of NC_135628.1, read as the reverse complement.
CTTAGTATGGTAACAAAATACCATAGACTGGGCAGCTTATAAACAACAGAAATGTATTTCTCACCATTCTGGAGGCTGGAAATTTTGAGATCAGAGTGGCATGGTCAGCTTTCTGGTGAAGGCCCTCTTCTGGATTGCATAGTGTTGACTTTTAACTGTGTCCCCACCTGCGGGAAGGACTAGGGAGCTCTGACAGGCATCTTTTATTACATTCTTAGAAGACTTAGTCTCTTTCCTAAGGCCCCACTTCCTAATACAGTCTACCTTGGGTATTATGTTTTCAACATGTGAATTTTGGGAAGACACAAATAATTCAGCTCATAGCATGAATCAACTGAATTAGAACTCAGTGTCACCATTACTGTATCACACAAGAAGAGTATAAAGCAACTTAGTTTAGCCAGGCATGACTATCTGCTTAGTCTATTAATTAATGAAAAAGGAAAAAGAAAACTTTTATTCCCGTGCATAAGATGATCCCATGGTTAGATAAAAATTGGATCACTTAAGAAGCAGTTTCTAAGACTTGTTTGGAAAGTGTTTTAACACATTGTTGAAATAGAAGTAGGTACCCAATTCAAATGAAGTGTCAAAATGGCAGCTTTGTTGCTATTCTCCATTGTACTGTTTTTAGGGAAAAAATAAAAAGAGGAAAAAAAGACTCAAAGATAAAGAACACCATTTAGGAATAAATGAAAACTCCTTTTATATGAATCATTACTGGTTTGATTATGCAATCTATATTTTATGTTTCATTTTACTTATTTCTTTTTTTTTTGTTTAAATTTTTATTTATTTATGATAGTCACAGAGAGAGAGAGAGAGAGAGAGGCAGAGACACAGGCAGAGGGAGAAGCAGGCTCCATGCACCGGGAGCCCGACGTGGGATTCGATCCCGGGTCTCCAGGATCGCGCCCTGGGCCAAAGGCAGGCGCCAAACAGCTGCACCACCCAGGGATCCCATCATTTTACTTATTTCTTTAAGCAGTTCATTGATAGCAAAGAGCACTAGATGGAAGAGTGAAAAGAAAGAGCTCCAGTCATTTCATTTTGTCACTAACAATCAAGGAAGGAAAAAAAAAAAAAAAAACAATGTACTTTTTTCCATAATACTTAGATTCTTTAATACCACAAATCAACATTTCTCAAATTTGGAAAAAATTTTATCCCAAATTCTACTTATCCATCTATCCATCATTATCTATGTAAAATCTTTTTTATATATTACATATTTTTAAGAATTAGTAATTTTGATTAATTATATTTAAGTCAAAAATATTATTGGAATTTCAGATCAGAGTGTCATGAAATTCATAATATATATGTGTATCTTTTTTAGTTACATAATATTTACTTAAAGGCAAATTTCATATATATACTATTCAACAATTAAATATTTTACCAATGAATACATTTTAAAAGAAGGTATCTTTTTTGGTTAGGAACAGAATATGTGGTAAAATGTAGATTAAAGGGATGCCTGAGTTCCGGAATCCAGTCCTGCATCAGGCCATAGGGAGACTGCTTCTCCCTCTCCCTGTATCTCTGCCTCTCTCTGTGTCTCTCATGAATAAATAAATAAATTCTTTTTAAAAAATGTAGATTAAAGTGTAATTTTGGTTGAAACTGTGAAAATATATGAAAACTATTTTTAAGACCTAATAGTTTGATATAAATGAACTTTGTACATAAAATAATTAACTAGACTATATGTATATGTTTTCATATTACTTAATGATTGATGAGATGTTATCAGTAAAGATGGTGTTAGAAACAAGTAACAGGGATCCCTGGGTGGCGCAGCGGTGTGGCGCCTGCCTTTGGCCCAGGGCGCGGTCCTGGAGACCCGGAATCGAGTCCCACGTCGGGTTCCCGGTGCATGGAGCCTGCTTCTCCCTCTGCCTGTGTCTCTGCCTCTCTCTCCCTCTCTCTCTCTCTCTCTCTCTCACTCTGTGTGTGACTATCATAAATTAAAAAAAAAAAAAATCAGAAACAAGTAACAGAAAATCAATCCTAATTGGTTTAAGAGTAAGGAGATTTATTTACTTATATAATTCGAAGTCAAGTGGTAAAATGCAGTTTAGCATTAATCTAGTGATCCAGCTTCATTTTTTACAAATCTGCTTTTGTGAGGTACTTGTATATATATTTGCACGCCATAAAATGCAATCATTTTAAAGGTTCTGTTTGATAAGTTTTGACAAATGTATATAACCACAACCCTAATCAAAGTAGAACATTTTATTTATTCCTCAAAATTCTTCTCTGGTATTTCAGTCAATTTCTGTCTACCATCTCCAGCCTTATAGGCTGCCACTGATCTCTGACATTACAGACTGGTTTGCCTATTGTAGAATTTCATAAACTATCAGACTTGGCTGTATTCTTTTGCTCAGCCTAATGTTTTTGATATTCATTTATGATGTTGTATGTATCAGTATTGTGTAAAAGTCAAACTTTTTTATTTCTGAATAGGGTTACATTGTGAGAACATACCACAATTTGTAAACCCATTCACTTGTTGATGGACATTCAGATTATTGACAGGTTTGGGGCTATTATACAACTTGTTATGAACAATTGGGTTCTTTGTGTGGCATATATTTTCAATTTTCTTAGGTAAATACTAAAAGAGGAATTGCTGGATTTTATGTTAAGTGTATATTAACTGTTTTCCAAAGTGCCTGCACCATTTAACATTCCCACCAACAATATATGAGACTTCAAGGTGTTCCTTATTAAAGCTGGCACTTGCTATTTGTAATGTCTAGTGGTATCTCATTGTGGTTTCATTTGCATTTCCATGATGAGTAAAGATACTGAGAATCTTTTCCAGCGCTTATTATATATCTGTTTATATATCTTTTTACTGAATGCTTGTTTAGGGCTTTTTACCATTTCCATTTGTTTGCCTTATCATTGAGTTTTAAGAGTTATTTATATATTTTGGATATAAGTTGTGTGAGAAAGAATTAGTCCAGCAGGGCTGAGTTGTTCAAATCTTACATGTTCCCATGAAGGACCTATTTTCATTACTGGCTTTTGGCCAGCTCTTCAATTGAGTTCATGAAATGCTCTAACTGGTTAAGGACATTTTGTATACTTAGGGCCTTGAACCATACTATACCAGTTTGTCTACATAGTTTATACAAATAATATGATATATGTTGCACAATTGCTTTTTGAGGGGGAATTAGATAGAAACCATTCTTGTACTACATTATGAATATACTAAATGCCACTGAACTATACATTTCAAAATGGTTAGTTTTATGTTGTGTTTTACCTCGATAAAATAGCAATTGTTAAAATGGGCAAAAGATTTAAATAGACATTTCTCCAAAGAAGACAAATAAATGACTATTAGGCATGTGAAAAAATTCTCAATAGCTACAATAAAAAAAAGACAGATAATGATAACTCTTGGCAAGGGTATAAAGAATTTGAAATTCTCATACATTGCTGATGGGAATGTAAAATAGTACAATTGCTGTGGAAATCAGTTTGGCAGGCCCTCAAAAATTTAAAAATAGAGTTACCATATAGCATAGCAATTCTGCTCCTGGATATATACCCAAGAGAAATGAAAACCCATGTCACTTTGCACACAATGTTTATAATAGCATAATTCATAATAGTCAAAAATGGAAACAACTGAAATACCCGTTAATCAATGAATGAGTAAATACAATGTTGTATATCTAGACAGTGGAATATTATTCTGCAATAAAAAGAAACAAAGAATTGATGCATGTTACAACATAGATGGATTTTTATTTATTTATTACTTTAAAAAATTCCAGTATAATTAACAGTGTTATATTATTTCACGTGTACAGTATAGTGATTAAACAATTCAACATAGATGAATCTTTACAACAATATTTTTAGTAGATAAAACCAGTCACAAAAGGCTGTGGATTATATATTTACATTTATATGAAATATACAGGGTAGGAAAATTTATAGAGACATAAAATAAAATAGTGGTTGCTCAGAGCTGGTGGAGGTGGGGGAAGGAGGTTGGAGAGGAATGGGTATTTACTGTTATTTACTGTATTCCTAACATTCCTAATCCTAACATAGGATTCCTTTTAGGGGAGTCAAAATATTTTAAAATAGATTGAGATGACCATTGCATAACCCTGTGAATATATTAAACATGTTAAATTATACACTTATAATTATACTTATTTATAGGTGAATTGTATGGTATATAAGTTATATCTCAAAGCTGTTTAAAAATCAGTCACTGTGATAGCTGGTATCTTTCAGTTGAGTTGTAGAGTCACTAGTCATGAATATATTAAGCTTTCCTCTATTTATACACTAAACATATGAAATAATTTTCAATATAACATAATCGATAAAATAGCAATACCAGAGGGTGAGGCCTGAAAGGAGTAAACCATACTCATAGCTGTTATACTTCTCCAAGTCTTGCCTTCCTTGTTTATAAAATGTGTACCATAATAATACCTACTTCAAAAAAATTGAGAAAATTAAATTAGGTAATGCATGTAAGTTCTCAAGTATTAAATGTCATGACATCTATTATTGTTGCTTTTTGGTTATTTTTATATTTATATATTTCATATATAAATATTTAATTGTTATTTTGATGATCATATATCTAGCATTGACAATCCCTGACCCTACAGGACTAGTTATTAGTTCATACTTCCCGGGACAGATTCTAAATTATCAGATACTTTCTACATTCAAGGTCGGTAAATTGGTCAAGAGATAGAGAAGGTTTGGGAGGAAATAACAAATTATTCTATAGAATGTTCCTTTGGTCTTTGTGGTCAAATGCTGGAGAGTCACATTTTTTCACTGGAATCTTGGAGCTCCACTTTATTTCCAAAGCCTTGAGTTCTCCATTTATGCAAAAATAATTGGGTATCTTGCCCCATTCTATGATGAGAAGTTAAGACCCCTAAAGTTTTAAGGTTACATAGAAGACCTTACAGATTAAACAGTGAGCTGGTACTGGGAAATTTGGAAGCTATTTAGTTTTTCCATAACACTTTTTGTAATTGTATACATTGACCAAAATACTGAGCAACTCAATTTTCCCTCACTACTACAAAGTAAATTTCTCTCCAAATATAGATTTCTTTATTGTGTGACATTCTTTCTCACAAGTTACTTCTCAATTATTCTTCAGGAGTAAATTATTCATAGAGTAAAAGTGTACAAAGGAACCTACTCAACTTGATAAACTGTTTTCTGTTTTTTAAACAAAACTACATAAAAGATTGGATTTTCCTGCTGGTTAATTTCCAGTTACCTGGGAAAGAGATAAGATGAAAAATGAGGGAAAAAGAGGCTGGAAATATTTTAGAGAGTGACAGTGAGATGCTCAAGCAATTCCTTTCTACTAGACTGGAAAGAAAAGAATATGCTCCCTGGATGAGAATATATACTTATTAAATAGGAAAAGGAGCTATTCCACAGTGTTTGTGTCACTGTTGGTTCAAGTTTAAAAGGTCATTGTTGTTTTAAGAAAAAAATTTAAATTTCTATTTAAATTACAGTTAGTTAACATAATAAATAGTTGATGGAGATTAAGGCATGCACTTGTTGTGATGAGCACTGGGTATTGTATGGGAGTGTTGAATCACTATGTTGCACACCTGAAACTAATATTACGCTGTAGCTAACTGGAATTTAAATAAAAACGTTAAAAAATATAGAGAGATATAAAAGAAACAAAGAGGTCATTGCCTTCTGTGCATGTATTTGTCATTATCAAGACTGAATATGAAGTGGGTGGCTTTACTGACCCTTATACTTTTTTTTTTTTTTTTAATATTCATGAGGGACACAGGGAGAGAGGCAGAGAGAGAAGCAGGTTCCATGAAGGGAGCCCGATGTGGTACTCGATCCCAGGACTCCAGGATCACCCCCTTGTCCTAAGGCAGACGCTCAACCGCTGAGCCACCCAGGTGTCCCATACTGACCCTTATACTTAAGAAAGAATACTAGAAAATTATCTTCTTTTTGCTGAGTTCTCTTTGGTGCTTTTCTTTTTGCCCAACCTGACTGAGAACCAACTTTAACTCTTGCCCCACTCAATCTTACATCCCAATAGTATTCTTCATCTCTCCTTCCTTCCTTCCCTCCCTCCCTTGCTTCTTTCCTTTCCTCCTTCCTTCCTTGTTTCCTTCCTTTCTTCCTTTCTTCCCTCCTCCCTTCTTCCTTCATTTCTTTTGCATGGTTTAACATTTATTTTCCCTTTAGGGTTTCCACTATTAGTTCTGGCTTCCTTAAAATACCCACAATTTTATTTTTTCCATATCATAACTCCTTGACAGTCTTGTTCTTATTTTCCTTTGCACATGTCTAGCCAGTAAATAAGGAGAAAATATTGAAGATTTTAGAGCAGGAGATATTAGAGGTAAAGGGGACCTGGAAATCAGCTGCTATAGATTTTTTGCTTTATAGATGAATAACTGCAGGTCCAAAGGATGAATAATGTCTTCCAAGATCACACATTATTACCTAAGTGACATTAAATCTTCTTTCCAAGTCATCACTTATGTCCATGTTAGGCTACCTTTCCTTTTTTTGGTTGTCAATAGAAGACATTGATAGAATTGTTCAGGTAAAGGATAGTAGCAGTGGGTTCAATCCTTTTTTTCACTGACCCACTTTGTGGATGTTTAACTTGCTCTTGGGCTAATGATACTTCTATACATCAGGCAGATTATCAGAGAATGTGCTAGCTTTGGTGGGAAACGTGGCTACTCTCATCTCTTCATACCAGAAGAGCAGAAACAAAGAGCACTTTGAAGTTTGCTGCTGATGATATAAGGTACTTCAATTTTGGCTTTCCTGGAATTGCCACATATCTATGACATGACGACATCATTCAGTGTAGCCCCAGGTATCTGTGTCAGGGGTTCCTCTTGGCATAGCTCTCCAGGAGACCTACTGAGTCCTCAATTTGTTAATTTAACAAAATATATCCTGACTTATTTCAAGACAGAGGAATGACACATTATTTTAGAAAAGTACAAGTTTTTAATATTGATTCATGCTATAAAAATTACATAACTTAACAGAGCTTTCTAATTTTTTGATAAATCCATAGGGAAAAAAAGATGCTGCTTTAGGTTGATTCATCTTTCAAAAGTATGGCTACTTCTTTTTTGAAGCACTATTTTGGTTTACATCTCTCATAAGAAAAGATGTCTATTTCATTTTATTTAAGGAAAGACTTCTGGCTACTAATTAATTGGTACTTTATTATGTTAAACATATCAATTAAGGTTCCTGACAAATCCAATCAGAAATTGAAATATACCTAACAAATTCATGTAAAGAGGAAGCACCAAAATAGAGAAATTAGTGATTATGTTCATCAGTATGATATTTAGCTTTGTATTATTATCAAGAATAGGGACAATGAGACTTGTGTTGCTGTTAATGCTGCCATCACATCTGGAATGAGCAAGTCGGGAAATAAAAAGGTTTTCATAAATTGTTTACTTGTTTTCTGAGAAGTTTTTCCTATTATATTTGCAGTTTTGGAAAACGTATTGCTGTAACATATGGACACTGAATAATACAAATTTTAAAGACAATAGTTAATGTGTGTATCAGTCAAGGTTCAAGTGAGAAAACAGACATCTTTCCAGGTCTTTCAAAAGGAGAGATTTAAAGTAGGGAACAACTAGTGGAACCTAGTTATCTACTATTTTTTAAATATAGAGATGAACTAAGATACCAAAAAGCAGAAGGTGAAGCTATGTAGAGGTGAGCAATAGCAGGATAGCACCACCACCCCAGAGCTGTAGACACGAGGTGAAGAGGTGTTATTGCCGGAAACCAGAAGCTAGATCTTTCTATGAGAATTAAAATCATGGGGGCAGGTAGAAAGATGCTGGAAGGAAGTTGGAGCCAGTAGGATATGTGACCCTTGCCAGAGATGTCACTAGAAGTAGAGAGAGAAGAATAGAGATGCTCTGGATTTTATTCTGCTTTTGCCCTCCAGTCTTTTGGTAAATGTTTCAGTGGCCATGGCTACTTGAGTCAGAATGCAAGGGAAAGACAAATAAATGTAGTTATCTGATATTGAGAACATCAGAAGTGGCGGATGAAGAAAACTTGCACACAATGAGAATTCACTGGTGCATAAAATAAGAACACTTTGAGATATTCAGAAAGACAATATTTATCTTTTAAGTAAAGAAACAGAGGATGACCCGGAATTTCCACTCAACCAATTTGGCAAGAGCCAACTCCAATTACAACAAGAAACATTTGTCACTTTTTTTTTAAATACAAGGAAATATATATAATAAAAGACCCCCAGCTTTAATTTGTGTTAAAAACTTTTTACCTAGGTGCTTTAGCCCTGCTTTCATTATAGCTCTAATGAATACCAAATATTTGTACAGATAATAACTATGATCCTATATTCATGTTAATGTGTAAGAGATTGGCTTTAATAATTACCATGGTATACCTTATGTAGGGTATGCCAGCCAAGTGGATAGTATCAGCAGCAGTTTAATTATAAGTCAACATAACTCCCATTATTTTAGCCATAATTATTGTGGCTGTTTCCTTTATTAGGCAAAGATGTAGCCCCAGAGCCTTTAAGACAATAACTTCATTTTCAATCAATCAGCAACAATTTCCCTCGTTGGCTGTGTGACTGCAAATATGTCAAGTATTTTAGGAGAAGTAAGAGAAACAATAGCCCTGGTTTCTGTTCTTAAGTTCAGCTACAACAACAAAAAAGCCCCACTGTATTCAAGTGCCAAAAGAGCACAAGCTTGAACGTTGTACAATAGGTTTAAGAGCACAGTCTTCATAGTCAGACATTCTTGGCTTTGCTTCTCTCTTGTGTAATATCTTACAAAATGTGTTTTTTTTTAAGATTTTATTTATTTATTCATGAGACACACACAGAAAGAGGCAGAGACACAGGCACAGTGTGAAGCAGGCTCCATGCAGGGAGCCAGATGTGGGACTCTATCCCGGGTCTCCAGGATCACGCCCTGGGCTGAAGGCGGCGCTAAACTGCCCAGCCACCAGGGCTGCCCTGCAAATTGTTTTTGTACATTAGTTTATTCTATATGGATGGGGATAATGTTACATCTCTCATATTTGCTGGGAGAAGTGACTAAACATGAAATGGCAAATGGTGCAGCAATGCAAAATGCTTGATAAGTGCTAATTATTAGTAGTAGTCATAATAATAATAACAGAAAGAATAGATGGGTACAACTCAAGGGGGGTTAGAAGTGAGCTTTGAGGAATCAGAAGAATTTAGATAGGTCAAGGAGGACAGTATTCCAGAATGTACAAATAACTTTGGGAAAAGCTTCTGTAGAGGGAAAATCATATTTGGGGAGGATATGTAGTGCTAGTGGCTTGAGAAAAGCTAAGCAAAGGAGGAATATTGGATCATAAAGAGGTGAAAAGTAAGGCAATGACAGAGTTCAATCTCTTTTCTACACCAGGATGCACATAAGGAAGTCTACCTCCAAGATTAAGTTTGTTTTTTTTTAAATTGGGGTTATAGTTAATATGTCATAAAATGCACGTATCTTAATTGCTCAGTTTTGATAATCTATACTCCTGTGTAAACACCAAAGAAAACAAGATATGGGCCATTTCCAGGACACCAGAAATTTCTCTCATGTACCTTTCAATCATTTCTCCCTCCCCCTCACCCCCATGACTTTCTAATATCTGTCATCATTAATTAACTTTATGTGATTTTGGAATTCATTTAAATGGAATTTTTGGAGAGTATTCATACTTGCCTGTCTTTTTAAATTAACAATGTTTTTGAAATTCATCCATTTGCTGCTTGCTATATCTTACTTGTCTGCATTTTATTTTATTGTCCACGATATGTCTTTATCATTTTAATTTTTATTCCTGATAGTAATTTGAATTTTCTCTTATTCTTCCCTAATCATTCTACCTAGATTAATCTTTTCAGAAAACTGACCTTTCACTTTCACTTTCTTGATTTTCCCTATTTTTTTTGTTCATTTTCTATTTCAGTGGTTTCCATTCATTTTAATTTTTTTCTTCTACTTTGCATATAATTTATTCTTTTTCTAGTTTCTTTAAGTGGAATATTAGCTTTTAGACCTTTCTTCTTATTACTTTAAGTAATATGTGTTACTTAAATACACATTCATTATAATTTCTATGTATTAAAATTTATGTAGTTTCTATATATTATAAATTTATTTCTAGATATAAGGCTGTTGTAGTCTTAGAATACATCCTATGAGATTACAGTTACTTAACATTTAATGCAGTTTGGGTAAGGCTCACTGTATGGTCTTAGTGAAAGTTCCAGATGTACTTGAATGTACATTTTGCAATTGGGAGTAGTAGTCTGTAATTGTCAAATCTGGGTCAAATTGTTTTACAGTTTTTTGGCAATCTTCTATATTTTAACTGATTTTTTTTGGTCTACTTATTTTAATAGTTGCTAAGAAAGATTTGCTGAAATTCTGAACTTTGATTATGGATATATCTATTTCCTTCATCAGTTCCATCAAATGTGATCAATGTATTTTGGGTCCCTGCTGTAATTTGATACAGATATGTTTGGGATTTTATGTTTTCTTGATAAATTATTTGTTATCAAATACCCATTTTTGTTTCTAGGAATTTTCATGTCCTGAAGTCACCTTTATCTGAAATGACAAGCTTTCTTATGCCTGATGTTTGCATGAGAGTATTTTTCATACTTTTAATTTCAAACTGTCTATGCCCTTAATACTTAAAGTTTATTTCTTGTAAACAGCATATAGTGGGGTCTTGTCTTTCTACAGTGTAGTAATGTCTGTCGTTTAATTGGAATGTGATTCTATTTACTTTTAATGCTAGTATGATAGAGATAAGTACCTGTTTATCTCATTTGTGCTTTATTTCTGTTTCTCCTTTCTTGACTTCTTTTGGCAAATAATATTTTTTGTTTTACTAGTTTTATCTGTTGTATTGACATTTTTAACTGTTTATTTTGTTTAGTGGTTGCTCTAGGTATTACAAAAAGAACCATTCAGTGTAAGAGTCTAAAGAGTCTACCTTTAAATAATAATAGTATATTACTTCAGAATATAGAATATATTTTATAAGAATTTTATATTTTATAAAAATTATGATAGCATGATTCCATTTATTTTCACCATTTTCTCTTTTTTTGGATTATTACAGCTTACTTCTACATATACTCTAACCTCCAAAAATCTTTGTCACTATTTTTTAATAAACATCAATTCTTTGGGGATCCCTGGGTGGCTCAGCAGTTTAGCGCCTTCCTTTGGCCCGGGCCATGGTCCTGGGGTCCCGGGATCAAGTGCACGTCGGGCTCCCGGCATGGAGCCTGCTTCTCCCTCCTCCTGTGTCTCTGCCTCTCTGTCTCTCTGTCTCTCTCTCTCTCTCTCTCTTTCTCTCTCATAAATAAATAAATAAATCTTTAAAAAAACATCCATTCTTTTAAAAATGTATACATCGGGGTACCTGGGTGGCTCAGTTGGCTAATCATCCAACTCTTGATCTAAGCTAGGGTCTTAATCTCAGGGTTATGAGTTCAAGCCTCACATTGGGGTCCATGTTGGGTGTGAAGTTTATTTAAAATATATATATAAGTATAAGAAGGATAATTTAAAAAGTGTTTTATGTTTACTTAGCTATTCTTTTGAATACTTTTCATTCCTTCCTGAAGATCTTACATTTCCTCTGGTATTCTTTTCTGCCTAAATAACTTATTTAATTTTTTCCAATTTTTTTTCCAATTTTTTTTTTTTTTTTTGTAGAATATGAACTTGCTGGAGACAAATTCTCTTAGTTCTTGGATAACTTGATAACACCTTTATACTGTTTCCATAGTTAAAGCATATTGTAATGGAAGATAGAATTCTAGATTCAGCAATTTTATCTTTTTTTTTTTCTTTTTAGCACTTTAAAGACATCATCCCATTGTCATCTGATAGTAGTGGACATCATTCATATTCTTCTCTTCATTTATATTGCATTTTTTCTTCTCTGGCTACTTTTAAGAATTGTTCTTTAATTTGTATGAATGTAATCATGCTGCTTTCCTTTGTATTTATCCTGTTTTCTTCACTGAGAATTTTGGATGAATGGGTTGATGTCTGTCACCAGTTTTTGGAAGTTTTCACCATTATCTCAACTGTTTATTTTCTCCCTCATCCTTTCACTTATTTTGGGATCACAATTGTTTTGTTTCCTTTAAAAAAATCTTTGTTTTAGTTAGGATTCTTTTTACATATTAAAGTTTTCTGATCTTTTCTGCTGTTAAGTCCATTAAATGTTTCATTTTGGATGTGGTAATTTTCATCATATTTCCATTTAGCTTTGATATACCTTTTATCTCTTTGATTAATTATCTACCTCTTTACACATTCTATCCACATTTTTTACTAGCTCCCATAGCACTTTAATCAAAGTCATTTTTTAAAATCCCTATCAATTAATTCCATCGTCTTTGAAATTCTGGGTCTATATTTGTTAACTATTTCTTCTCTTGAACATGGGTCTCATTTTCTACTCTTTTCATATGCCCTATACTTTTTTATTATATACTAATAACTTTGTGTAAAATATAAGTAGAGACAGAAATAAATAATATTTACCTCTAGAATAGAGGTGTTCTATTCTGTTCCAGTCTTCTAGAGAGGTGGCTAAAGCATTCAGATCTGTAGATGAGTTGGATCTGAGCTGTGTTGTGGCTTTGATTTATTGATCGTTAACTTTAAACATCTGAAGCTAAGATCAGGACATTCCTTTTCATAAGATCTGGGATACTAGCACTGGTGATATTCTGGAAATCTGCCTGTTTTACAATTGAACTACCAGTTTTTGAAAATGTGGGAAATTTTTCTGCTTTACATACCAGCTGCTAGGGTTTAGAGCAGCTGTGGAGCTTTTGTTTTGTTTTAGCTTTCTAGTATCACCCCATTTGCTCTCTGGGCATTGGTAGATATTATTGAGCCCTGAGGTTTCACCATGACATGCAGAGAGCAGCTGCTCTCAACACTGTGAAGACTTAGATTGCCCTGGATATATTTCTCTCAGTTCTACTGATGTGTCCCAGTTTTTGATATTTGACAGTGTGAAGAGCCACTGATAATTTTTTTAATCTTTTTTTCCTGATGTCCCACCTGCGAAGGTTGCTGCCTTGAACATGCAGGAAGCTCCTCACAACTTAGGGAGGCTTTCCCTGAGCTCCCCTTCCCTTGTTCTCTGGATTTGGTATTGTATTGGTTTAGATCTGAGGAAAATAATTGGCAGGTGGTAATAGATTCAATCTGTAGCTGAGGTTCCTTAGGATGTAAGTATATCACACTAGCCTTTTAATATGCAACTATTAAACTCAGCTGTTTCTCCTTGCCTCTTCTTTTTTTAATATTTTATTTATTTATTCATGAGAGACACAGAGAGAGAGGCAGAGACATAGGCAGAGAGAGAAGCAGAGAGAGAAGCAGAGAGAGAAGCAGGCTTCATGCAGGGAGCCTGATGTGGGACTCGATCCTGGGACTCCAGGACCCAGGACCATGCCCTAGGCTGAGGCAGGCACAAACTGCTGAGCCATCCAGGGATCCCCTCTCCTTGCCTCTTCTATGGATATTCTTCTTCTTCTTACTAGAATTATAAGAACATTCATATTCTGTAGTTTAACTCATTTGTATTTCCTTGTATCTTTAGCTTAGAATGATTTTGAAACTTGTTCAGATTGCTGTTTTGGGTAAGCATGACGTCTTGTCGACTTTGAAAAGTCTGAGTAAGAAGAAAAACCAAGCAAGCTCTATATTTAAAATTAAATACATCAAATCTCACAGTAAAGATGATGAGAATTAGTCAAACTCAGGATGTAAGGATTCAAAAATATTTGTACATGTTAAAGGAATTTATATGTACAAGGAAATCTAGAATTCTCTTCTGACCTTTATGTAATGATCCCAAAAGATCATGCTGATGGATAGAATTGATCAGAAAGGAAGTCTACTCTATAGCATGAAAGAAATGTAATAGGCTTACTTAGTGGAAACAGAACATATTAAGTTATTGAAATCAAAGCAGCATTAGGAAAAATAAAGAAAAGTTGGAAAAAGAATGTTTTATTTTTAAACAATTTTAAGAACAGGATAAGTCAGAAACAAGGTAGTGCTTACATCAATAGGAGTACTGATTTCTACTTTAAGCAAAATGGTGAGCCAAGTGATTCATATTAAATCTCTGCTTGAAAACTCAAAACATTGGATAAAATACAAATATATGTTTTCAAATGCATTAAGGGGTAGTATTTAAAAGAAAAATAACCTTTAATGCATACAGTATGAAAAAAGAATAGCTGAATATTAAATAACTAAAATCTACCCCATGATGTTAGGATAATAACTAAAAATTAATAAAAGTAAGGAATTTAAGACAAATTAATAAAATAGAAAATAAACCTGCAATTGAAAAGGTCAGCAAGGACAGAAGTTGGTTCCTGGAAAAAAAACAAAAACAAAACCAAACACCAACTAAGATAACTGACAAAATTCCAGTGACACTGATAAAAAAAGAGGCACAAATATCAGGAATAAAAAAGGTGACATCATTATAAATGATACAGACTTCAAAATTGTAACAATATTCTATGGAAAACTTTATGCTAATAAACTTAAAATTTTAGACAGAGTAGATAAATTCCTAGAAAAATATAAGCTACCATAATCAACTAAGAAGAAATAAAGAACTTGAGTTTGAATTAAGAATTGGACTTACAATAAAAAATTGTTTCAGAAAGGGAATCCAAGATTCAGTGATTTCTCAGAGTATTGCCAAATTCTCAGAGAGGAAAGTATTCCAATTTATACAAAATCTTCCAGATAATGTAAAAAAACTCAAGTCGTTTGTTGCATCTGGTATAATTTTGATGCCACCACTACCTGAGAAGTGTACAATGATGATGGAAAATTGCAGGCCAATTTCAGTCATGAATAAGAGATCCAGAATCTTCCATAAAATATTAGTAAAAATACTCTAGAAACATAAAAAATAAGAAATTACAGCCAAGTCAAATTTATCTAAGAAATCAAAGTTTGGCTTAATATTAGGATATCAGTGTAATTGACCACATTAAAAGTTTAAAGGATAATAATTATAGTTTTGTTTCAACATCTGCAAAAATCCCCAATATTAATATAAGATAGAAAACAGAAAAAGAGCAGTCCTTAATCTGGTAGAGGGTAGAGTTTTGTTTTGTTTTGTTTTTTAAAGATTTTATTTATTTATTCATGAGAGACACAGAGAAAGAGAGAGAGGCAGAGACACAGGCAGAGGGAGAAGCAGACTCCATGCAGGGAGCCCGATGTGGGACTCGATCCCGGGTCTCCAGATCATGCCCTGGACTGAAGGTGATGCTAAACCACTGAGTCACCGGGGTTGCCCATGGGTTTTAATGTAAATAAAAATATCTATAGCAACTTGATACTTAGTAGCACAAACGCAGTTTGTTTTGAGATTGTCGACAAGACAAGGAAACTATTAAAATGTGGTTAATCTCTTTAATAATCAAGGATAAATAAAATAACACTATAATAACATAACACTACTAATCATAAAGATTTTCAAAAAATGTAAATCAGGAAATACCAGTTATGTTAGTTTTAATTATTGGTTCCAACACTTTATTGCTCCATAATACAATTGCACATGTGCCTTCTTCCCATGGCTTGATGTGTAAAATGTCCTTACACCTTGACTCTGGCTTGTTGTTTAGGATTTGCTTTGATTAATGGAATGTAAGTATACAGGACATAAATAGTGGCTTAAATTGGGTTTATACTGTGGAGCTTGCTCCTTAAACCTTTGTAGTTCCTTATAAAATTCATTTACAGGTACATAAAGCATATCGCATTCACAATATTAATAATTTGTATTTTGATTGAGTTTGCTTCATCAGTGAACAACCTGGGAATTATGAGATGTTTCATAAACACTTTATGGAAACACACACACACATGCACACATACCACATACCATTTACATTTTTTTTCAGTGTTGGGTCATGATCCCTCAGTGGCTATTTTCATGGAAAAATGAAGTCTATTGTGTTCATCCTGCCTTTCAACAGCATTTTCCACCTCTTGCCTTTCAAAACCCAACAAATGGGCTCAGAAGCATTTGTTTGTATTCTAGAGAATTACTTTGATTCTTAAACTTTGGAAAAGGTGTAATGGCTTCTGCAGCTGTCTCTGTTTGGGGTACAACCACAGTCCAATGTCTTTTGTGTGCAAAATACTGTACTCAGAGCTGTTTTATTCTTTGCTTTTGTTTCCAATTGCACTTATTGTGGGTCTAGCCAATTTTGGTGAGGTGAAATTTATTCAACCAATATTTATTAAACACCTGCTGTGTTCTATGTATTGAGGATAGAGCAAATGACTAAGTCCCTGCTCTCCTGCAGCTTACATCCTATTGAGAAATATAAAATCTAAAGCTGTAATATCAAATTCTTTAGCTTTCAGGTTTCACTAAAACCTAAAATCATGTAACTGCCCTTCTAAAGTTCTTGGCCTACCAATGCTTTGTGCATTAGTCTGCGTGGGCTGCCATAACTAAATACCACAGGCTGGATGGCTTTTAGAAATTTATTTTCTCACAGTTCTGGACACTAGAAGTCCAAGATCAATGTGCCAGCAGGGGTGGTGTCTGGTAAGTGCTTTTCCCTTAAGTTGGCAACAACCATCTTCTTGTGTGTGCACAAGTTAAGAGAGAGAGAGAGAGAGAGCACAAGTTCGAGCAAGCTCTGATGCCTCTTATAAGGATACTGACTCTATTGGACCTCATTTAACCTTAATTACTTTCATACACCAATACAGCCACACTAGGGATTATGGCTTCAACATATGAATTTTGTGGGAAACATATATATTCAGTCCATAACATTTGCTGACCTAGTTCCTCTCTCCTGTCCCAGAGATTTCATTTCTGGAACTCTCACTACTAACCTCAATACTACCTATATACTCAGTACTACCAACAGTAATTTTACCTTTGTCTTGTTCTATCCATGAAGCATATTATCATCTTCAGCCAACACTGGTAATTGTCTACTTATATTTAAATTCTTTTGAGTACTGTGAAGCTTGACCTTATCAGACTGACCGTTAATGAATGCCCCAAATCAAACCTGTGACTGAATTCTTTCCTCTTTCTCTATCTGCTCTTGCTGAAGCTTCTAATTGTTTCCACCACCAGTTTTATACCTAGAACCTGATGCTGTTTAGTCCTAACTATATGACAAGTGGCCTGTCATTTCTAAGAATGCTTTGTACCACAGTTATTCCCCCACCAGGCTTTGTGGGGCCACCCATGACCTCATTGGGGCTTGCTCCAATCTCATGCCCTATATTGCAGTGCATTTGTTAGCACTAAGGCCAGTGATTGTCTCCAGAGTTTTACCAAACTAAGGAAATCAAATAGATGATTACTTGCTGTTTATATCTCAGTTGTTTCCAAGAAACATACAATTGGGCAGGTTATTCATTTCAAAACTAAAAGGTGGGGTATAAACCCACTTGGACAAAGAAAGTGAATCATGATGAAAGTGCCCTTATAAAGCTGGATAATTGTGCCCTAAGGTGGGTCCCCTATTGACAGAGATGAGTATTTTTAGAACTGAGTTCTTCAGAACTGGACAATTGTGTCATAACTATGGCTTATGTTCATATCACAAGACAAACAAGACCCCATGGGATCTTCTCTGCTTGAATGGAATAAATTATTCAATTGACAGGGGACATATAGAATGCTTCATTAGGCAAACTAACACAGATTCATTTTCCTTCCAGAACAAGCCTTTATAAAGAAGTTTTCATAGATAAATAGTCTTGCAAGTGTGTACACTACAAGAAAAATTTTGTTTTTTGAAAGATGGGCTCAGTATTTCAGTCATGGTATCAGTCATTTCCATGGGATCCTATGTGATTAGGGACATCCTGTATTTCAGTGAAAATACCCTAGAAAGCACAAAGAAAATCATAAAAGTAGGTTCTTTCTGTGGATTCATTGAATTATTAGCTTATTGCCAGGTCAGTGTAGAGATTCTATAGGGACTTGTCACTCTTTCTCAGCCAGCGTAATGGAACATGTGCCTTCCAGAAACATATCATTCCATCGTTATATTATTCTAATTGCTCTTGGATCCAAGTGTATTTCTCTCCTGATCCCTAACTTCATGATACTGTAATACCCAGGGAAATGCTGAAGTGATCATTCATGCAATTATAATTAATATCGATCATTTACACTTTCTTTTCAAAAACATTATGGTTGGTAAAGATAAATTTTTATTTACAAGCTAAACAGGGTAAACTCAGTTCCCATAAGATTTGTAAAATAAAATTCTGATAGGAAAGAATTTATATATTATATAAAATCTCCAAGAAAAGTTCTAAAAGTTTAGACTTTAAAATAAATTCTCTTTATTCTATTCTTTGTGCTTCCATTGCATGCTACATATCCCTCTATCATTTCACCTGCAGTTTTTTATTACACTGATTTATATTTCCATTTCTTTGACTTGAATATGCTCAACTAAAGATAAGACTCTTCCTTCTTTGTATAAACAAGCACCTAGTATTGAGGTTGGTATTTACTGCTCATGTGGCGTAGTGAATAAGTGACTGACTTACACACAAATGTCCTTTTTCCTTTAAAAGGAATGGTTATACAGATTTTTCTGTGTTACTGTGAGTTTAGCAGAAAAGAAATCTGAAACAAAATATTTGTATACCTATCTTTAATATATTTCTTTAAAAAAAATACCTGATTTTCCTCTCTGTGAAACTGTGTAAAATTTTACCTCGTGGTCAAATGGCTCAAAGATTTTCATACAAGATGGTTAATGCTAACTTTGACCTTGCCTGAAGCTCCAGGTATCTGAATTTCATTATTCTCAGATTGAGGCCAATATGTTTCTTCATTTACTTGGTTAGCTTCTACTTGAGCCATCAAGTCAACCAAAAGTTTCCTATTCTAGTTATAAGAGTTTTAGAAAACTTATGTTCTTGTTTTGGTTGTTCTAAAATATCTCCCAAGAAAATGACATTTTCTTTCTTTCATCCTTGGTTCAGTTTTCAAGGCTCTTAAGAAAAGTGTCAGTTACATGGATGTTGGATTGGGATGAGACCTGTTTCTTTCCGGGTTTTAGAGCACAGTACTGTGACTTCTACATTCCCTGGCTGATGCTTGTATCTTCTGAGCTCTTTCTACCTTGCCCCCAGCCAGTTCATTCAAACTCAGCCACTCCCTGCCATTGGGGAAGGTACCACCACTATTCCTAATGTTTCCTTCCTATAGATAAAACTCCATCAGTATAACCTACATCTCTCTCCTCTGCTTTACTCACTCTGCCCTGAGGGAGTAGAAAAATTTATCTGTGTGGCAAACTTGGGTAGGATAACTAGATAGGCTAGCGGCTTTGCTCCATCTGTCTCTCTCTGGGACCAAGCCTACTTATAACAAGACAAGTTCTTCTACTTCTCCATGCTGTGCATACTATTTGGGCAAATCTCCACAATGCAGGGAGGCCCTCAGTGGTCTAGCATTGCTTGCAACTGGGTACCTGTCTGCTAATTTGAGAGTCCAATATTGGCAATCCTACTTCATTATCCCACCTAAAGGTCCTCCAAGGAACTTAGCCCCTGGTTAACACAGCTGATAATTTGTCCTCCAGAATTAGTTTATTTCTCAACTTTTTCAAAACTTGGATAGTGAAGGGATGTGATATTTACTGCTTTATCCCTTCCCTTTACGCCGGAGTTCTACATACACATGATGCCAGTGTCTATCACATGTAATGACTTTCTAACTCCAGAATTTGTTCACATTCCCTCTTCTTTTCTCCATTTTAATCTAGCATTCCTTGTTCCTATAATCCTGGTTCTCTGGCCCCCATTTTTGTCTATATCTTGGCACCTGGTAAGCATTTTAAGCCCTCTTTCCCATTATAACCCATTTGGTAGCCCAACTCCATGTATTTTAACTTTAGGGAAGAAAGCATCCACTTCTGGATTGGCCTTAAGGGATCCCAGATGGTTAGCACACTTGCCCTGATCAAACCATCTTCCTAATAAGGGAAGTTGGCACATTCTATAGCAAATAAAGGCTATTGGCCTACGTTTTTTTCAGCCTTTTCTCTGTTGGCCCAGAGAGTTTCCCAACAATGTTGGGAGCTACTTGTATGCTAGAAAAAATGTTTTGTTTTTCTCCATTCCTGCAGTAGACTACTCATACTTCCCCTGTGCATGAGGTAGAAATTGCCTGTGATAAGTTTGTGACTACCAAAACTTTCTATTTGGATTCTGAGTTGAATGCAGTGCAGGAGATTATTCAGTGGTGCTCTTCATTTTTTAATTTATTATTTTTTTTCATTTGTTGGTATTTAGCTTAAATGTCTTGTTTCATGGTCTTGACAGTGCTGTGATATGATATTACTTTGCAACCAGCATGGTGCCACTATTTCAAAGGTCACTGAGATACTCAGCTTGTGTTTATATTCCATTTCCTACTTGGAACACTGTGTTTAAAGTCCTGATTGACTTCACCAACTTCCTGAGGCTTTGGAAGACCTCTTTACTGAGAAAGCAGAAATTTCAAAAAGAATTAAGAACTGTCTTAGAGATTTGAAATGTATAAGGCAAAAGCAACTTACAGGTTCTTTAAGTTCTCAATTAAAAAAAATAAGCTGATATGACAGAAATTAAGTGATTTGCCCAATAGAAGTTATATAAATATAAACATCAAGATTGTAACAAAGTTGACATTATACCTGATTTTTAGGTTCTTCCCACTTCACATCCCTCTCCTCTCATTTTCAGAGAAATGTGACTCACTTTTTTCTACATAATTGACCATTGGAAAATTTCATCTTTTTTTGCATACTCAGATATACTCCACTGCAGAACAAGGGCAATTATTTAATTTTTAAAACTCTTGCTTTATTGAATTGGTATGTAAAACTGATGATTTTGTTGGCTAAAGTCTCCTGGAGATTAAAGACTTCTTGAGCCTTGAAGTGATATGCAGGATCTGTGATACTGGTAGCTTTGATCTAAGATTATGAACATGTAACCCACAAAACTGCTGTGGCTTCAGTAGTGATTGGTCCCTGCTGTTGAAGCATCATATACTTTCATCAAGGTGACGATGATCACTCTGCTCACCTGGAGTCCATGTCAAGGGTACAGCTGTCCAATTCTATTGCAGAGATATGAAGAATGCAGATCAATAACACCCATCATTATTAGATCAATAAGGCCCATCTCTACAATAAGGTTAGTGTATCCATCCAATGAGAGTAACCCACTTACAGAATTACATTCAAAAGCTCTTTTTCAGGGCCTAGGCCTAGTATAAATTACTGTGTCAGACTGGAAATTAGCAGGGAAAATATAACAAAGTCTTAAAGGGCTATTGAGAATAGGTTAATAACATATTAACGTACTTTACAAATATGTTGCCAGGCTTAAAGAAAAGTTATAAAGAATGGCAAAAGACTGAAAAGCTAGCAAAAGTGGAAAGCTCCCATAATCTGTAAGCTTGAAAGGACAAAGGGGCTACATGTTTATTATAGGGAACCTTCTGAGACCTCCAGCTGTAGGAGAGACTCATCTGAAAGAAACTGAAGTCTTGGACACAGCTTAAGTCAACTCAAGGCAGACCATGGAAGAACTGCAGGAGTAAATACCCTGAATTCTCTCTTCCTACACTCATAGTTTCAGACAGTGCCTCACATTGGTTGAACAAATCAGAAAGTAGAAGATAAGGAAGTACAGTTCATATGAGTCAGTCCTGATGCACATAGTAGGGAGAGAGGCACAAGGCACAGACTTGTATAGAGAGAGGCAACCAGATATGGTCCAGCCATGGACATTATTTGTAAAGTAATATTTGTTAAGTAAATGCATTGTTTCTTTACTGAAAAAAAAAAATATCTGAGGCCCCTGAGTGGTTCAGTCAGTTAAGTGTCTGCCTTGGGCTCAGGTTGTGATCCTGGGGTCCTGGGATCAAGCCCCGCTGGTGGTGGGCTCCTTGATCTGTGGGGAGTCTGCTTCTCCTACTCCTTCTACTCCTCCCACTCATGAACAAACATGCTCTCTCTTCTCCTCTCTTAAATAAATAAAATCTTTAAAAAAAATCTCCAAATTTGACCACCCTACTTGCTTCAGAGAAACTCTCACTGGCTTACAATTATTTTCCAATATTAATGCAGATTTTCATACTCATTTTTAATCACCATAAGAATTTTCTCTCTTCCATAACAATCTCAACTCCAAAATTCAGCTCTTGAATTTTCCAGTTAAGAGAGCCAATAAATTATCTTTTTTAAAAATAAGAACTTATTTGAGTTTCTCTCACTCTTAGCCAAGAGTCCTGATGTGACCCTACTGGCTTTCTTCAGTCACACTTGTCTTCAGTTCCTTAAATATATTCCTATGAATGTTTTGGAAATTACTGCAGAATAATGAATGGCTAAAACTGCAAGTGCCCTTCTCTAGGCCCTTCATGAAAAATAAAGGAGACAAAATAAGCACAAAAGACAAGGTGACATGCTTGCTTGCAGTTTCCTTAACAGAAGACCAAAAGATTATCATAAGACAGTGATTGTTTGTTTAAAAACCAGCATATTCAGGGAAGCCTGGGTGGCTCAGTGGTTGAGTGTCTGCCTTTGGCTCAGGTTGTGATCCCAGGGTCCTGGGATTGAGTCCTACATCAGGCTCCCTGCAGGGAGTCTGCTTCTTGCTCTGCCTATGTCTCTGCCTTCTCCTTGTCCCTCTGTCTCTGTCTCTCATGAAAAAATAAACAAAATCTTTATAAATAAATAAAAATAAAAACCAGCACATTCAGAGTCCTGTCCATTGTACCCAGAATCTTGGGAGAAAACATCTGAGTTTTGCAGGAGTAAAGAAGGATGGTACATGTAGTTAATAAAGACTCTTGACTTTAATAAATTTTATTGTAACCCAATCATAATTAGGTTCTAAAGACTTGCTAGGTGGTGGCACATTTCCTTCTCTCTCAAGATTTGTTTCACTCATTTACTTAAGAAATCCAAAATAATGATTTTGATAGTGCTACCACTTAATATAATAATCAAGGTTACTACTCTTGAGGGTTTGATCGTGTCCAGTTACTTTAACAAGGCATTTAAATACATCTCATCTCATCTTCAAGCAATTCTATAAGGCAGATATCATCCTCCTTATATCTGAAAACCCAGATCTCAGAAAGTAACTACCTTGCTGCATTATCTCTTATTATCTCTTCATGAGTTCTTTCTATTATTACATTCACCATACTTCTATCTTAGCACATATAAGTATTTACATGAACAATGTAAACATACTTGCTTAAGGAAGAATTTGAGAGATAAGAGGGAGAAGGAAATCTTAGTTGTGTGTTTAAACATCTTAAAACATCTAATCAATTACATAATCTGTGTTAAATTAGGATTAAGCAAGAAAGTAAGAAGAGTAGTGAAAGAAAAATATATATGATGATCTTTTCTCCACGTGACCACGTAATTAAGGGTGTAGGAATCAACCAACCAATACGATTTGTAAGGGTTGGGGTGGCAATAGAGCTAATAATAGGTAATAATGAAGAGACCTCATATTCTCTTTCATGGCATCTTGGTGTTATGATGACAGATTTTAAAGATATAGATAACCATAATGAAATTGTAATAAGGAAGGAAATAATAATTGTGGCTTCACATCTGAAGCCAAGGCGATTTTATTGTCCTTTCTCATCTAAAATAGATTACCTAAAAGAGGGTAAAGCTTCGTATCAACTCATTTGAGGACTTGATGAGTCAAATACAAAGCAGCACATGAACCATACAGTGTTTTCTTGCATACTTATTTTTAAAATACTATAAGGCCCCATATTAATGGGTCCTTACAAATCACTTACTGATGTATATATTAAAATAAAATAGAAGAAATATTAAATGAAGAAAATATGATAATTTAGTCTAAATATAAATGCATATATTTTTCGTTTTTACAGGGCTTTTGTCCCTAGGTATTTAAAGCCTATTGGGAATAGTATCTCACCAGACATTATTGATTTTGGGAAGAAAGAATGTTTTGCCATGTTGTTTCTGAATAACTTGTCTGATGGTGTCAGGTAAGCTGAGGCTGGCATCCAGCCTCCTGTTTTTGCTCTAGTTCCCAATATTGCCTCCTTAAAAACTGGAACTAAAATACAAGAAAGAAAATGACAAAAATTAAGATAGTCATAGAAACAGTCAATTTTGATTAAAGTTCAAAAATTTCTAAAACTATCAATGTTTAGTAAACTTTGAATATTAGTGGGTCTCCTGACTGAAAATGCTAAGTATTGCAATAGAGCAACAGTCTTTTCTTAAAGGAATCATGAATGTGCTTGTCATTTTTAATTCTAAGTATTGGAGACCTTTGTCTGTATTTTATTATCCCAATCTTTGACAAATGTCCTGCATATAAAAGTCACTAAGGTTTCTCTGTCATGGGTGGTGTGGAATAAACATTTTAGTTTCTAGAAATACATAGCTCCTTTATTGATGCTTCTTATCAATAGACAAGGAATGATATTGAAATGATAATAAGGTGAATGCTTAAGACCTGAACCATTTTGCATAACTTGATCTCTCCATTGCAAGGTTATGTAAATGCTGAAGGGAGGGAGTATAAATAGCTTTAGCACTGCTGGTTTCAAAGTGTTAAATCCATTTCCTCATGAACAAGTGCTTAGTGAAAAACCAAGAGGCATTTTGTTTCCATTTGAAAACACACACACAAACACTCTTTTATTGACTCTGAGATTATTTTAATTTAGAAAAAAATTCTCCTCACTAAGGACTGACTAAATGTAAAATTAGAGCAAACATCAATCTCACTAGAAATGAAATACTGGAAACTATGTATGTTTCTCCATGGTTCTCAACTATGACTTAATAACAACCATCTTTACTTTTTAAGACCATGAATTGAGGAAGAAACATCTATAGTTTTGTGAAAATATGAGCATTTTTGCAAGTGATATTTTAGATGAATTAAACATCAATGAACTAGAATCACCCAAATTGCATTTTTGAAGATTTCATGTACATTTTAAACAAAAATAAGGAAAAATTGTGAAATTTTCACATTAGGAGATATTAATAAGAATGATCACTTTTAGTTAGGTTGCATATTTTTTATATATAACCAAGGTCCAGGAATAGACTGAGGACTGGGAACATGTATGGTGATGGTATAAAATGTGCCTCCCAGAAACAAGCTCTGATAGCATTTCATGAATTCCTTGGGTTTACAATACCTATGGTAGGCTGAATACTGTTCCCCCAAATAAGTTCATAGCTTCATCCCTGGAACCTATGGATATTGCCTTATATAGCAAAGGGAATTTTGCAGATGCAGTTAAGAATTTTGAAATTGGGACACCTGGATGGCTCAGCGGCTAAGCATCTGCCTTCGGCTCAGGGCGTGATCCTGGGATTGAGTCCCAGGATTGAGTCTCACCTCCGGCTCCCTGCATGGAGCCTGCTTCTCCCTCTGCCTGTGTCTGCCTCTCATTCTCTCTCTCTCTCTCTCTCTCTCTTTTTCTCTCTCTTTCTCTCTGTGTCTCTCATGAATAAGTGAATAAAATCTTTAAAAAAAAGAATTTTGAGATTATTATAGATTTTCCAGGTGGACTCATGTAGTCTTCATTAGTTGGGCGTAGGAGAAACACCTGGAGAGAAGGCCATGTAATGTCAGAAGGGATTGCACTGGTGAACTTTGAAGATAAAGAAGGAGGCCACAAGCCAAGGAACATAAGTGGCCTCCAGTAGCTGAAAAAGCAAGGGAATGAATTCTCCCTCAGAGCCTCCAGAAGGAACATAATCCTGTTGACATCTTTACTTCAGTGCAGTGAAACTGCTTTCAGATTTCTGGCCTCCAGAATTGTAAAAGAATAAATTTTTGTTGTTTTAAGCTACCAAGTTTGTGGTGGGAATTTGTTATAGCAGTCACAGGAAACTAATATAATACCTTGAATCTGTGTTTTTAAAATACACATTTTTTTTCTGTTTAACTTTTGAAATCTGGGAGGAATATAAGAAAATGGTGGTGAGGAAAGATGAATTTTAAAATGAACAGAATTTAGGACACATCAGTTTAGATGATATTAAACAAGAAGACTGAAGTCAAAGCAGGAATCAGAGAATATTGTCTACCACCTATAGAAATCATGAAGTAGGAAAACATATTAAGCTCAAATTAGGAAATCATCTGAATTTATCTGATATTAACCATAAACTGTCACCAACTTGACATTTTCTCTACTGGAGAGCATACACATCTTTTTCTAATTATTTTAATCATAGCATTTATCTTTTTCCAATATAAAGGTTATTTTTTATTGTCTCTTCCCTCAGATTATGTGAACTCTCATAGAACAGAAACTGTTTTTCCGCTTTGTGTATTGGTATCTAGGATTGGTATTAGTAAGCATTCAATAAGTATGTTTTGAATGAATAAATTAAAATTCACAAATATAGTAGCTGCTTCTCTTATTACCAGTTCCACCCCACACTCTCACTCCCACGTGCTGAGCCTGAGAGGAGATTGCGGTCCCAGTTTCATATGCGAATGCAAAAGTGTTGCTTGAACAACTTCTGGGAGCCATTGTAAAGGAAGTAAACACAAAGTTCCTGTGGAGAAAGCCTCACTGGTAGTCATCACCTAATCTGAAACCCCAGCAGTGAAGAGGTGCTTTATTCTCTGAGGAAAGCTGCTCATTCGTTGAAATAAATGAGCTAAATGCTGGTGTAAAAATACTTCAGTCTTTCTGGCATAAAAGTTAGCAATCATCCGATTCCTTGTGGGGGTTAGTGGTTTGTGAAACTAGCAGAAGTAGCTTTGGCCTTATTATGCATATCAAAGAATGCAAGAAAAAGAGCTATCAGGAGCCCAGACTTTTAGAATTTGATCAGATCTGAACCCACCTGGAAATACAGTTCAGAAGGGAATTTGAATGAAGGTAAGAAAATCCTCATGTAACATCAGTTTTTACTTGGGCACACTGACGAAAAGAGTTCTGAATAAAATCCATGGGAAAGGAAAAAGCAAGGAAGAGCTTTCTGTCTTCATGATGTAACTAAGAACAAGGAACTAATCCACTTAGTGTGTTACTCTTGATCTATCATGCCTTACACTAATTCAGGGCCACTTGCTCTCTGGAAAACATGAGAGCCTTTTCCAGTTGAAAATAATTAGAAAGTAGGAAGCATGAAAGATCAGATTCTATGCAGCCTGTAAATTCAGATTTTGTATTTTGTATGTGACAGGCATCAGTTACCCAATAGCAATCAGGTAGGCAACTTTATTCACCATATGAAACCTTACATAGTGATTCAAAGTATTCCAATTTAGCCTCCCATGAGTTATTTTTAAGTGAACAAACAAAGGTAATTAGGCTAAATTCAATGGACTTGCCCAAGGACACATTAATATGCCCTAAAGTAAGGATTATTAGAATATATTATTTTCAGCACTTGCTTGTACATTCAACTCTGCTACCTTTCTGTCTAATCATTGCTAAAACCAATTGTTCTGCTGCTGGAGACATCCAGAAATTTAGCCCATGGGATGGTTAACTAAAGGGTCCCCATGTGGGTGAACTTCAAAGCCTGAAATCATTAATGGCCTGGATAGAGCCAAGTTTTCCATTAGGCACAGTGCCTAGGGCCCAGGAAAATATTTTATTTATAATTTCTTTTAAAGTAAGAAAAATATATTGTAATAATGAAGGTATATAAAGGAATCCAGCCTGTACTATATTCATCTTTATATAACACAGCCATAAAGATCATTTTAATTTATTAATACCTTTTTAGTGAAGGAAAGGATCCATGATCTGAAACTAGGATGGATAGAAGGAAGCATTGCATCTGGGGATATAGAAGATAAAACCCAATATTTATTTAAAAATATCCCACTTGCGTTTTGGAGAGCATAGCTTAAGATGATTTTGTTCACAGAGTGTTATATAGAACTTAGCCAGGAGGAGTTGGCCACCATCTGAATGAAAAAGGAAGTGTTCTATTCAGGAATGCGTTTATTGCCATCCAAATTCAATTCCACATTTAACTGCAGTTGAACATGGAAATTGAAGCTAGGAAGCTGGATGAGCTTGAGACAGATAACCAGAACCTCCATTCCTCCTGATATACCTTGGCATACAGATATGCTGTAAATGGGTTATAACCAAGTTGAGATAATGATCTGTTTAGCTTTTAAGTGTCCAGAGATGCCTGGGGCTGCTGTAGCTTCCAGGAAAGTAGCTTCTTCCTTGGAGCAGTTTCATTCAATTACCTTAGCATGCTACACAAATGTTAATATTTTCTGTGTGTGTCATGATGTGGAAAAGGTGAAAAAATAGTGCCTACTCTTGAGTTTCTTTATCTGTCAAATATAAACATTGGGCAAGAAGAAACTCCAATTCAATTCAACAAACATTTTGAGAGATCACTAAACTAACTTCTGGGATTCAAAGATTAACAGATTGTGGTTTGTCCAAAGTCATAGATTTTAAAGAGTTCATATCCTAACTGGAGACACAGGCATGAAATCATCTTCCCGTAATACAAATCAAAGATAGATTTGAGAATGAATATTAATCAAAGTCATATTAAAACTCAGAAAGAAAAAAAAACTCAGAAAGAATGAGTAATTCTAATCGCAGAAAAAAAAAAAAACATGGAGGACTTCAGAAACGAGGTGACATAAATGTCATATCTCCAGAAAAATCGATTAAGATTTCATCTCCAAGACAAGAGGAATAGGGTGAAAGAAATGTGGTCCTAATATTGGAGACAACTCAGATAAAGAGAAGTTAGATTACTACTTGTTCAAGGATACAGTACACGTTGCTGGCAAAACTGAGAAAAACCAGCCACTTCTTCATAGGAGCCCCTAGTGTAGCATCAACTGTTCATAATTCCTTATGGAAAAAACTTACAAACCTACGTTAAGGTATGTTATAACTTCATAGACAATTTGTAGTTAATGACTAAAATTAGAGTTAGAAGAAAGCAAGGAAGCAATATAGAAAACAGCTTCTTTGGTTCCATTCCCTTGGCATTGGCACAAAGTATCCAATGCCCAAGTCCCCAGTAATCTCATAGTATGTTGAATAAGATTGTCAAAACATGGAAATGCATGAAAGTCAGGCATTTGGCTCATTTACAATTGAAGAGAGAAATTAAGTTGAAAGTGACTCTCTAGACTTATTAAGAATGATAAATGACCAAAATAGGAAATACTAGGAAGTTTAAGTCAACATAGTTATTGGTTAAAAATGAATGTGGGCACTTAGGGGCAGGAATAGTACATGCTAATAACAGATCAGTCAGACTGTATAAAATAAATTGCACAAGAGACCAAAATATTAATCATTTAGTCTTTTTGTTTTCACTTTTTAGTCTAAAAAATTTCAAATGTACAGGAAAGTAAAAGGAATAGTAGAATGGACCCCCCATTGCCCATCATCTAAAATCAACAATTATAAATAGTCTGCTGAGCCTAATTTATCTAAACCTCCTACTCCCAATTTTGTGGGTTCTTGGCTTAAAAAAATGTAGTTATTACACCATAGTATTCACTCATTGTAATGATACAATTCAGTAATTTTTAGCAAACTTACAGAGTTGTGCACCTATCACCATGATGCAATTTTAGAATATGCCATCAGTCCAAGAAGTTTCCTCATAGCTATTTGTAGTTAATCATGGCTCCCACTCCTCGCCCCAGGCAACTAATAATCTTTCTCTCTATAGATTTGCTTTCTCTGGACATTTCATATAAATGGAGCCGTATAAGGTGTAGTATTTTATGGAGAGCTTCTTTCATTTGGTGTAATATTTTTGAGGTCTATCCATGTTGTCTATATCAATAGTTTTTTTTATTGATAAGTATATATATTTTGTTTTTCCATTCATCAGTTAACAAACACTGGATTGCTTCTTGTTTAAGGCTGTAGTGTATACTGCTGCTATGGATATTTGCATGCAAGTCTTTGGACATAGGCTTACATTTTCTTTGGGTAGATACTTAGGAATGAAATTACTGAATAATAATAATTTTATTTTTAATTTTTAGAGAAACTTTCAAACTGTTTTTCTTTCTTTTTTAAAAGAGGTTTTATTTTATTTATTCATGAGAGACACACAGAGAGGCAGAGACACAGGCAGAGGGAGAAGCAGGCTCCATGCAGGGAGCCTGGTGTGGGACTCGACCCCAGGACCCTGGGATCATGACCTGAGCCAAAGACAGATGTTCAACCACTGAGCCACCCAGGTGCCCCTCAAACTGTTTATCAAAAAAACTTTTATTTTACATTCCTACTAGCAATCAATGAAGTTTTTACTTTCTCTTCATCCTTGCCAGATTTTCAACATAGATGATCATGTCATCTGTGAATCTTACTTTTTCTTTTCCAGTCTGGATTCCCTTTATTTCTATTTCCCAGTTGTCGCACTTGCTATAATCCCCAGCACAGCCATAGCTAGGCATCCTTGTCTTATTCCTGATCTTGAGACAAAAATATCAAGTATGTTAGCTGCAAGGTTTTCTTAGTTATCTCTTACCAGATTGAATAAGTTCCTTCTATTCCAATCTGCTGGAGGTTTTTATGATGACTATAAGGTAGATATTTTCCATTGGAATGACCTATGGTTTTTCTCTTTAAGTTACTTAATATGATGAATCACATTAACTGATTTTTGAATGTGAAATCAACTCTGCATTCCACAGATAAATGACGCTTGGTCTGATGTATTGTTATTTTTGTATGTTATACAAATCAATTTGCTAACTTTCTGTTTAGATTTTGCATCTGTATTCATCCATGTTATTATTTGTAGTTTTCTTACTTGTGTAATCTGTCTGATGTTGATTATCAGGATAAATCTGACCTCTTAAAATGAGTAGGGAAATATTCTTCCTCCTTGAATTTATCAAAGAGTTTGTGTAGAATGGATATTATTTATTTTTTAAGTATTTGTTAGAATTCACCATCAAAGTCATCTGGTCCTGGAATTTCCTATATAGGAAGTTTTTAAACTATAAATTCAATTTATTTTATAGGTATATGGCTTTTTAGGTTGTTTATTTATTTGTAAGTGAGCTTTGGCAGTTTGTATTTTTAAGGCATTTGTCCATTTCATCTAACTTGGTGAATTTATTGACATGAAGTTGTTTTTAGTATTTCCTTTTTTAAAACAATCTATAGAATATGTAAATATCACCTACTTATTAATTGTGTATTCTCTGTATTTTTCCTAATTAGACTTTATAGAAGTTTGTCAACTTCATTTATATTCTTAAAGAACCATATTTTACTTCCATTTATTACTTATATAATTTTTATATTTTCTATTTTGATTTCAATTTTTCTTTTTTAAATTTCTTTTGCTAACTTTTTTTTAAAGATTTTATTTATTTATTCATGAGAGACACAGAAAGAGGCAGACACATAGGCAGAGGGAGAAGCAGACTCCATGCAAGGAGCCCAATGTGGGACTTGATTCTGGGACTCTAGGATCATGCCCTGAGCCGAAGGCAGATGCTCAACTGCTGAGCTACCCAGGCGTCCCTCTTTTGCTAACTTTGTGTTTTGTTTGCTCATCTTTTTTTCTAATTTCCTGTAGTACAAGTTATGGTCATTGTTTTTAAACTTGTCTATACATTCCTTAAGTACTATTTTAGTGACATCCGTAAATTTTGACATGTTTTGTTTATATTCAGTTAAGAAATACTTTTAAATTTTGATTTCTCATTGACCCATGAGACATTTTTTCATACCCAAGTATTTGGGGATTTTTCATTGTTCTTTCTAGTACTAATTGTCTAATTTCATTGTAGTTACAGAACATAGATGAATCCTTAAAAAAAAATTGTGGCATGTTTTTATGCCCCAGAACATGGCCTATTTGGAATATATTTCATGTGCTCTCGAGAATAATGTGTTTTAAGTTGGTGGGAGGGGTGTTCTATGTCAATTAAGTCACAGGTGATATAATTTTTCAAGTCTTTTACACAGTACTGAGTTTAGTCCCCTCATTCTATTAATTACTAGGAAAGGGTTATTGATATATATAACTATAATTGTGGATTTGTCTATTTCTCCTTGTAGTTCTATTAGTCTTTGCTTTATTTTGATGCATTTTAATGAGTTATATTTTATTGAACCAAATCCTTGATCATTCTGAAGTGACCTCTTTCCTGGTGATATTCCTTAGTCTGTACTTTACTTTGTCTAATATTAAGTTAGCCACCCTTGTTTTCTTTTGATTAACATTAATATTTTTCCACTATCTTACTTTTTAATTATTTGTGTAGTTGTGCTACATGTAGGGTCATAATTTTCATTTGTTTGAATGCCAGGCAATTTGAATTTTACCATGATGGATGTTAGATTCTTTTATATTCCTACCAGTATTATTAAAATTATTTTTGGCGATACAAGTAATTGATCATTTGGAGTCTGACCTTTTTTTTTTAAGATTTATTTTCTTATTCATAGAGAGACACAGACTGAGAGAGAGAGGCAGAGACACAGGCAGAGGGAGAAGCAGGCTCCTCATGGAGAGCCCAGTGCGGGACTCGATCCCAGATCCCGGGATCAGGACCTGAGTGGAAGGCAGGCACTCAATTGCTGAGCCACCCAGGTGTCCCTGGAGTCTGACTTTTAAGATCAAGTAGAAAAGTAGATCTCAGGATACCAGTTAAAGTTTTTGAAATTCCTTTCTATCCTGAACTTAGATTTCTGCTGTTCTGGAAGGTCACTGACAACTTCACATAGATAATTTTTGTATCTTTTTTTATCTTTCTCTTCAAGTTGTTTTTGGTAATATCATCACTTTGTCATAAGCTAATTCATTTAAGTGGTCTGAATGGTGGCAAAACTTCATAGTTTATTAATTCAATGAAGAAGCCAATAATTTTTAAATTAAAAATATGCTTCCCTTTTATACTTTAAAAGCTTCTGAAGGGTAAATTATGACACAACAGATCTCTGGTCCAATTTCAGACTCCTGGATCTTTGAGTTTCTAAATTCTGGGAGAAGTCATAGTTTAATCAGAAGTGGACTGGAGTTTACAGTTGATAATATGTAAATGATTACCTCAGAAGTAATGAATAATGACTGACAAATACACTGTGAGGTACTATGTTAAGTGCTAGACATAATGAGTGATGAGCCATAATATTTCCTTAGTCACATTAAAGCAATTTTAGACCAAATTGATGGTTCATTATAATAAATTAACATAGCACTTTTAGCCTGAAGTAAGCTGTCTTCTGTAGCAGATCCATTGGGGTAATACAAGTGAATCTTTTTCCTCCTATTATCCTTCCCCATATTTTTTTCAAGTTAATTGTTTTCCTTATGGTTGTATTTATAGTAACATGGAGTATCTTTTTATTATTTCTTGTCACAAATGTAATATTCTCAAGGCAGATTGTGTTTCTAGTACATCTGGGTTGTAGCTGGGTCTCATTTCATAACTCTGATCAGTTGATATTTGGATCTAACAGAAAAAAAAAGATCAAATGGAAATCTGTGCCTTGAATGCAAAAGAGACATTCAGTCCACATATTTATCAATTTAATGTATATACTGACATACTGTCAAATATATAAAATTCAAATGCTAATACCTCCCTGCAGTACTATAGATTTTGTGTGTCAGATGTAAGACACACTTCAGTATTCACAATTTTGACCAATTAGGTAAAGATGAAGGTGAGATGGATACCAAGTTTTAATTAGATGTTATGACAGAATATTTGAAATTTCAAGTAGAACACGGAATTTTCAAATAGGTTAGCACACAAAATATTCGAAGTGAAGAAGAGAAAGACAGCATCGGTGCATCACAAAGAGGGTAGTCATTTTCAGTGTAATGGGTTATGAGAAGTATACATTTTGGATGCAATGGAAGGAAGCAATACCTTTTTAATAAAAAAAAAGTT
Source organism: Canis aureus (assembly GCF_053574225.1). Lineage (NCBI taxonomy): Eukaryota > Metazoa > Chordata > Mammalia > Carnivora > Canidae > Canis > Canis aureus. Next base: position 41,915,828 of record NC_135628.1, on the reverse strand, counting down.
TCTATACTGAGAAAAGAGCTTTGAGGAAGTGTATAAGCAAAGATTAAAAATTTATTTTAGATGGTAATGATACTTGATATAAAAAGACAGTATCCTAAGACAGACTCAGTACAGACAGGGAGGAGAATCAATAGTACCTATGTGAAAAGGAATCCTTATTTGCTCAGAAAAGTGATTATGCTCTTAACTATCCTGCTCAAGGGGTTTTACCCATCCCTGAAGAGGGAAAATTGGAATTTAACATCAAAACATCACTTTATACAAAAATTATGCTTGTGTTGAGTGTAGAGAACTAAATATAGTTCTCTCTTCAGAGTATGTGTTCAGTGATGATGCAGACTATAAGAGTTCCTCTCTAATATTTAGAGAGGCTCTAAATATTATTTTGTAGATAAATTTCTGACCTTGGAAGATGGCCTTTGCCACTGCAGTCAAAATTCAGGTGTTTGGAGCAGCCCAGATGGCTCAGCGGTTTAGCGCCTGCCTTCAACCCGGAGTGTGATCCTGGGGACCTGGGATTGAGTCCCACGTCGGGCTCCCAGGATGGAGCCTGCTTCTCCCTCTGCCTGTGTCTCTGACTCTCTCTCTCTCTCTCTCTCAAGAATAAATAAATAAAGTCTTTAAAAAAATTCAGGTGTTTATATTAGTAATAAAAATATAAATATCAATCTTTAGTGAAATCCTGTATAGGTAAACTACATAATGATACAGTAGTCTACAATCATTAATGTGAACTCAATGTATATTATTTTCTTCTGTACTGTACAGATAATATATACAGTGAAATTTATACATTTGAAAGTCATTTATCTTTTTAAATTGGCATTGTGAAAAAAATAAATAAATTGGCATTGTGGAAAATTAACCCTCAAATCCTCTAAAATGGTTAGACTTTCTATAGTGAGAAGGAGAGCAATATTTAGTAAGGCACTCTTAGATCCTTTATGAAGAGACAATTAATAAAATAATGCAAAGAAAACATTACTTTCCTAAGGAGAACTTATTGCCAGATTATAATATTTTTTCCTCCCAAATTAGCAGTGACCATATTTCTCACCATTGCTTCTAGATGTGAATTCATTGGCTTTGTTTCCAATAACATTTATGTGTGAACATTCAGAAAGAATACAAATGGCTACACATTGCTTGTCTGTGAATAGGTATATATATATATATATATACATGTGTGACTACATACATGTGCTTATTCTTGTATGTCTTTTTTATTACAATTAAAATAGATAAGATAAAAAAGAAGTTCTTCACATACAAATAAAAATAAAATAGGAATTAGTCAATTCTCTGAAAGAAATAGTGGGAAAATACAGAAACCTGTAAATACAAGCATAAGAGTAAGACAAATGTTTAAAAAAATATTAGAAAAAAATTAGTCCTCATCTATTACCTCATTTTATTTTCTGAGAACTCAAAGAGGTTAGGCACGAGAGCCGTTATAAGATGGAAAAGGAAAGCTGTGAGAATTTCCAATGGCAGTCAGTCCCATCCCCCATTATTTTATTTGAAGATAAAAATTTAGGAAACATTTCTTTTTAACACTAGAGGTAGAGAAGAGAAAGAATAAAAGAAAGGAAAAATGTCCTGAAAATAACCAGAATACTCATAGAAAACTCAACAATCATGTAAAAATAAAGTTATGAAACTGATTATGACCTGTGAATGAAGGCATAATAGGTGAAAAAGAATGTCAGACACAGAGAAGTTAGAATATATATCACTGTCCATAGTCACACGTTGTGCACCTGATTTTCTCTTCTGTCATCAATGTGAGGAGATCAGCTGCCTCTGGATATTCTTATAGCCAAGTACCATCCAACACCTGTCACTAATGTGTGCTGATTCAGAAAATACCAAAGTGCTCAGTCCCAGTTGAAGGAATCATTTGGCAAAGGCAAAAGGAAAGGAGACCTCAGTTTTCAAAGGAAAGGAGACCTCAGTTTTCTGAAGGCTTTCCTATAGCGAAAGCCTGGAAAGATCATGTTTAGGTTTAGATTTTACTGCCAATGCTCTGAAGTAATTTGGGCATTATAATTTCAGTCTTGTTTTATTACTCCGCACTGACCCTTCATGAGTAAGATTACTTCCGTTCCCCCTGCTTAGTGAGTGAGTGTGTTGGGTGTCTTTCCTTGCCTCTCCATATTCATTCTTTGCCATTCTCCAACATGCTGTGCTCTTGTCTTCTGGACTCAGATCAAACACTGGATTTTGCCAGTTGGTAGCACCAGCAAGAGACCAGAAGGAAGGAGGAGAGGCATGGAAGAAAGTGAAGTCAGGGTATTCATTTCTCTAGCTCTTTCCTATGGGAATTGGTAGGTACCTCCATTTAACATCTCAGCTTTTTCTTTTTTTTTAAGATTTTATTTTTATTTGAGAGAGAGAGCAAGTGAGAGAGAGCAGGAGTGACAAAAAGGGCAGGGAGGGGGAGAAGCAGATTCTCCACTGAGCAGGGAGCCCCCCCCTCACCACTCCAAGATCATGACCTGAGCCAAAGGCAGCCACTTAACTGACTAAGCCACTGAGGTGCCCCCTAAAGTCTCAGTTTCTAACAGGTAACTCATTTCTTAACTGCCCTTCCAATTGAACAAATGCTCCTTCTCCTCATCTGCCTTTGGGCTGAGGGTGGTGAGTTCTCCTCCCCCTTTAGGCTCAGGGCCCTGCACTATCCTTTCTGGTTTCCCTATATCCTGACCATATTTTGTAAAAAAAAAAAAGAAAGAAAGAAAAAAAAGTCTCTTATTAGACTCTCAAGTTATCCTAAGTTAGTATAATTCCATTATGTCATTTGTTTTCTCTTGGATCCCTAACTGATAAAATGAGTCTAGGAAAAATCAGCAACCAATGCACATTTACCCTCTCACCACAACTCTGAGGCACAATAATATGAAAAACATTGACCTATGTGAAGAGTTATTGGTTCTGGCAGATAGCTGAGTACCTCACCCTCTTGAGGTTTCTGTCCTGAGGACAGAGGGAGGCTGCAGAGGGATAGGACAGATGTCTATGAAGCTGAAGAACATATCTTCTGATAAATTGGTCCAGAGCTCAATAGTTCCACAAAGAAAACTCAGGACAGGAGTTTGCTTCAGTCAAATTAGCCTTGTCCAGAGCCTATTTCAATTACCATCTCAGGACAGAGAAAACAATCCAGAAATAATCTTTGGATTTTTTGAGTTTAAGAACCATGACACCTCCTATCTAAAAAGCAAAGCTAGAACCACACACTTCTGTTAGAGGAATGTCCCTACTGCCTTTTTAAGGTCCTGAATATTTGCCTAGGGAAGCACACTAGGTGCTGCCTTTATGCGATATGTCCACCTGTCAGTCAGGTATCTTTATGGCTCTTTCTGCCTTTGAGTCATCCTACCACACATTGTCACTTCGAAGGCACACATATGGACATCAAAACCTAAAACTCAGATCTATAAAGTTGCCTATAGGACTTTTAGCAGATTTAGCAAGCAGAAAAATCTGCAAATGCTAAGTGAAATTTGGAGATTGCGTGTGTATTTTAATGATCTTGGCACTTCCTCACTCTCATTAACAGATTTAGATATACAAGGTGCCAAATGCCTGTACATCTGTATAGAATATGGGCATTTTCTTTTCAAGGGGCCAATTATAGTGAAAGAAGGTGGAACTTCTCTGGTGTAATATAAGTAATGGGATTATAAAAAAAAAATGCCCCCAGGTGCTTAATCTTGATTTCCTGAAAATGAGCTAGCTGGGTCTAGTAAAGCATGGGGTTTTTGCTTTGTACTGGAGACTGTAAAGTTCTGTGGGATGCAGATAGTATTCCAAGACAACTCCTGTAAGTAGGTGGCATTCTATTCCAAATAGCCAGAGCAGGTTGCTTTCATGCTTGCCCTGCAAGAAATGAGAGTGACGTGCAGGAGACATTTTCTCTCTGCTGTCTTGGACTTCTGTTGCCTTTCATCTGGACCACTTCTCTTGTTTATGACACCTACTGGGTCTCTGTAGGCATTTTTCAAATTGGAGACAATATAGAGAATAGAGAGAATGGAGAGTATACAGCTCCTTAGGGATTGCACAGACCCACAGTTCAATATGAAGGCAAAAGTAATTTGTAAACAACTTAAACAGAAAGATCTTTACTTACTTGGAAATCAAGTAGATAGAACCAAGTCAGGGTCTGGGTAACTGAACAAGCAATCTCAAGTTGGGAAGGAAGTCAAGATTGAGCCATCAAGAACAAATGAATATGTGGATTGGTACGAGTTTTAGCTGACCAGAGATTGAAATTCAGAGCAAAGACAAATTAAGAGCCTAATTAAATGAGTTAAACTTCATCAGACTGAATGTAGTAATAATGAGATACTATTTATCAGTTAAATATCTAATTTATGTACTGAGAATAGCCCATAATGTAGTAAAGTGGTTTATAAATATGCAATTTTTTGTGTTAACCAGACATTGAAGGAAGATCTACTCCAGAAGGAAGAGGGGGAAGTTTCTGTCATCAGGTTCTTGGAGGTGGAAACTCTCACCCTATTCCTTTGCATGAAAATTGTAGAAATCTCCTTAGCATTAAAAATATTTGAGACCTTTCTTTCTAGAGGTTGCACTGAGATTACTATATGAAAACCTATTATTATTTTTCTTAAATTTCTAGCTATTTTATGGCAGGAAATGAGTTGGTAATGAGATCACTGAAGGTTTTTCTAATTGAAACATACTGTGGTCAGTTATTTTGAGATGAGATAGGTAAAAGGACATGAGGGGCTGGTGAAATCTGAGTCGGTGCAGTGGTGCTTATTAAGGCCAGTCCTATGTTGGCATGGCAGCTACGAGGTAATGATGTGACTTCCAGCTTTCCTAAAATTAATGGGGTGTTACTCTTCCATAGCTATGCTCAGGTGAATATTAATTTGTGTTATCGTCTTTCTTTCTCTCTATGCAAAGAAATGTTTTAAGTTGCCTCTATAATGTCTCTATTTCTATTCAAGTCTCAAAGGCACATATCTTTTTAACTCCAAAGGAAAATACTGTTGCATAAAAGCTGTCTGCAAAGTAAACCTTTATATGGCCTTTGAGCCCAAGCTATATTGCTTTAAGGAGGAAAACTCTCTATACCTGCTGACAGAGTAAGCAGAGCCACACCAACACTGTCCCCCTCTCTGCCAATTTGGAGAGGATTCAGTTTCTCTATAATTTGGAGTACCTTGTAGAGGGTTTAAGGCATCTACAAAATGTTAAAACTCTTTGGCTCTACTGATATCCTAAGAGCACATTAGGAAACAAGTCTCCTGATTATTTTATTTTTTAAAGGAGTAGAGGGTTGGATGCTGTTATCTCTGGAGCACAAATTTAGCCATAATGACTTCAAGCTGGTCATGTGAGGAAAATCTCGCATTTGTACACTCCGCCTTTTCTGTAACCCCTGATTCTTGCTGTCATATCTGCCTCCATCTGTCCTATTCTCTTCGTTCTTTCTCTCATCTTATGTTAGAGGAGGCGCCTCTCCTTCTCCTGACAACTAGCACCTTCACTTCTCTCCGACTTCCACACCTGCCTTTTCCTTCCCAGGAACCGTAAGTGATCTAATACCTCTCCTTTCAACTATACTTTCAGATATATATTCAGATATTATAGGCTCTTTCTTATGAGTATGTGAATATGTGCAAGTCTTTCCCATCTGAAAAAACCAAACGAAGCCTCCCTGAGCCTTCTTCCTCCCTACAATTCCTTTCTTCTTGATGCTCCTCATTGCCACTTCCTCACATATCATACAAATTTCAGCTACCCTAATCTAGTTTCCAAACCCAGTTAGCTCCCATTTAGGATCTCCCAGTGACCTCCATGTTTAAATCTAAACCTTCACCTTAACTCACTTCTTAACTTTGCTTTCTTTTCTGAAACACTGTAGTTTCTGGACCACCAGGACACTAAATATTTCTGGTTTCCTTCTGAATTATTTTTCTATTCCTTAAATACTTCATCTCTTCTATAGGCTTCTTCCTATACCCCTGACTTGTAATTGCCAGGAATCTCAGGTTTGAATTCTAGGACCATTTCTGATTCCAGATTCTACTTTCTCTTTGTTTTATATCACTTGCACACATATGAGTTGAGTTACCACTATACATCAATGACTAAAAAAGTTATATTTCTTTGTCAAAGTTTTTCTTTGAGCTTCTGATGAAAGTATTCCGGCTGCATGCTTATTACCACTTGAACCAACTGTAGTCAACTAACATGCTCCAAACTGAATTCATCTTCCACCTAAGCCTAATAATCTTGGTACAATGCTTCTTAACTCGGTGAATGACATCACATGTACCTGATTCCAGAAAAGTCAAAACCTAGGATTCATCCATAATCTTCCTTTTTTATAACCAATCCATGTCACATATAATAATGTCCTGTTGATTTTCTCTTTTAAATATCTTTCATCTCCCTCCACTTCTTTCTATAATCTGTTGCTATAATTTCTTACTCAGACTCCTCTAATAGCCTCCCATTGGAATTTCTACATGTATTTGTAGCCTACTTTTAATCAGTCTACCAAATGGTACCTTGGTGGTAATAATCTTTAAAATATTTATAATCTCTAAGTAACCTTCAAATAACAATATTTAAAAACACAAATCTACTCATGCCATTCCCCAGTTTAGCCCCTTCAGTGCTTTCAACTTGTTATGATGAAGTCACAAATACTTAATGTATCCCCAGTGCCCTTAAATGGTCTGGTCTTGCCTGACTGTCTAGCCATATCTCCCCCTATTATCCTCAATCCATGTTTCTACCACTGGCCCTGTCAGGTCTAAATATGCTGGGTTCCTCCTATCCCTAAACCTGCTCTCATAGGCTCTCTGTCTAGAATATTTTTATTTCTCACTAACTCCTACTTCTGTTCAAGTCCTATACATCTTCTGCATCTCAGCACAAGCATCACTATCTTAGGGAAGCCCTTTCTGACTCAATAGTTTTAGTCAGGACTCCTATTAATAGACTTTTCCTTCATAGCATTTAATTCAACTGTAATTTAAAATTTTAAATGTGACAATTGTTAATGTTTATTTAGTGTACTAAACTATAAATTCCATTAGGACAGTTATGATTTTCTAGGCAGCTCCTAGTAATATAGAGATTTAATGAGCAAGAACTTAATATCAGTGGCAGTGGCAATCACTGGTAGACCTAAGACTTAGGCAGATTAAATACAGACATGCAAGAGAAGAACTGAAAGGAATGGAAGATGTTGGAAGATAAAAGACACAGATAATGAGTTTAACTGTCTCCTAAATGAGGGATGCCAACTACACTTCAGCTCATATATTATCTTTGATCTACTGTTCTTATCTTCTGGGGGTGATGTATTGAGAGGGATTTTGAGCTTGTATTAGAATTTAGGTAAAAAAAAAAGAAATATTGTCATTGATTAATGATGTCTTTCCCCAAATGGGAAAGTGAAGTGTGGGCATGGGTGCTGTAGGTTCACATTTCTATTAAAAGGTAATGCCGGGCGATCCCTGGGTGGCTCAGCGGTTTGGCGCCTGCCTTCGGCCCAGGGCATGATCCTGGAGTCTGGGGATCGGGTCCCACGTCTGGCTCCCTGCATGGAGCCTTGAGCCTGCTTCTCCCTCTGCCTGTGTCTCTGCTTCTCTCTCTCTCTCTGTCTCTCATGAATGAATAAATAAATAAATAAATCTTTTTTAAAAAAAGGTAATGCCAAGGAATTATGGTCCAAGTCTCAGTCTGCTGATAATAATGAGTAAAGTTAGCCCACCTTAAGAAAATCCACTAAGGAAACACAAATTTACTAAAAACAAGAAATCAAAATAAACAAAAATTTTGAATACCAAACACAAAATCCAAAACTCACTCAAGTAAGAGAAAGCTTATGGATACAACAACTGATTTTACCAAGGGGATTTTTTTACTTGTGCTAAAACATAGTCAGATTTCCCAAAGCAGGTAGCATAATAATATTAACATATTTTTTAGCATTTACCATATTCAAGACAATGTGATACAGTTTTACATTTGTTAATTCATTTAATCCTCATAATACTCTATGTGATAAGTACTATCAATATCCCCATTTTATAGTCAAGGAACTAAAATTCAGAGAGATTAAATAGCTCATGGAATCACTTAAAACACAATGAATGAACCAGGATTTTAATCTGGATTTCTAAGATTTAAAAAAAACAGCACATGTATTCTGGACAGATGTTACTAGAAGTTCTGTTTATTTTTTTATTTTTAAAAAATTTTTAAAGATTTTAATTACTTATTTGAGAGAGAGATTGATAGTGAGAGCATGAGAAGGGGGAAGGTCAGAGGGAGAAGCAGACTTTCCACTGAGTGGGTTGCCCCATGTGGGGCTCCATCCTGGGAATCTGGGATCATGACCTGAGCTAAATGCAGACAGATATTTAACTGAGCCAGGTTCCCCAAGAAGTTCTATTTATACACAACTTTTTAGGAGGACCTAAAGACATGTAAAAAGACACATTTGTAAATGAAGTAAAATCTTCCCAATAAAGAACAAACATATCAATATTTTTGTTGAAATACTGAAAGATATAATTTTGTAGCTGTAAAAGGACAGCTAAAAGGAATAGTTTATCACAAAACTATGAAAATTTTTATCCCAGGGAGTTATTTTTTATGTAACTGTGGAATGATTAATTGATGGTTTGCTCAATTATTTTTTGAAGCATCCAAGTAAAACTAATCAGTATGATACTTCTAGAGTCATCACTTTCCAGTTTTTGTTAAACAGTACTATGTGTGACTTTTCCAATCTTAAAATCATCCTAGGCTTCTATATTAATTCTTGAAAATGGTAAATTATAGTCACAATAAAATATGTAAATTCTTGAAGTGCCCTTTTATTTAGATTGAGTCAAGATGTCTTAAGGAAATATTTGTGTAATGAGACGTGCCTTGAGAAATGACTATAGTTGATAAAAATATGACATAGCCAGAAAAGGTAAATATTCTTAAAGTCTTTGTTAAAAGAAGCACTTTGATAATAAGAACTCTATAACCTCAGCTAGGATCAGCTATTTTTCTAAAATAAAAATTAAGCAGCCTCTAGAACTACCAGTCATATCTTTCATAAACATGAGAAATATTCTACAATGACAAGAGAAAACCGTTGACTTGGTAGGATGACTATATCTGACACCTTATTTTACATCAGTGGAAAGAAAAGATTTCTTTTTCTATACCAAGAAGATAGCGATTAACTCTCATCAATGGTTTTCTCTCATTAATTTTTTTTAAATAAAATAATCTGTTACGTCAAGGAGCTTTGTTGTGTTGCATAAACCAATCCATTAAACCAAGGACTGAACTTGAAAGAGAGCAGGAGTTCTTTTGTGTTATTCTGCTATCAGGAGATAGTTGTAATTGTGAAACTCTCAATTGATCATGTGAACTCTGGCTCCTTTCATCAGGAGTTGTCCAAGTTTTTCTCTAAAAGGCCAGGAAGTAAATATTTTAGACATTGTGGATCATATGGTCTACATCACAACATCTGATGTTGTAAAATGAAAGTGGTCATAGGCAATATATAAGTGAATAAATGTGACTGTGTTCCAGTATAACTTTATTAAGATGCAAAGCAGATAGAAGACCATATATAGTCTATAGGTTATAGTTTGCCAAGTTCTGCTTTGTACCTTCACTCAGGTCAATACCTATCACTTCTTCTACCCAAGATTAATATTGTGCATGTCGATATACCGCTTGAGCTATGTTTTCCAGACAGGATTAAGTTTTGCAGTGGCACTAAAAAAATTATCACCAATCTTCTATTTGGGATCTTAAAAGACTTGAAATATCAAACAATGGATAGAATTCCTTTCCTTTTGCCTGTCTCCCTTCTTCCCTCCTCCCTTCCCTCCCTTCCTTCCTTCTGCTCAACCCTGATCACTCCAGTTTCTATCTCACACATCAGCAAATATTTTTTGAAGCCCAGGTATATGTTAGATGCTAGAGAAACAATGGTGAATAAGACTTAGCTTTCTGACTTAGAGATGCTTACAGTCAATACAGGAGGCAGCAGAATAAAGAGACCATTTTAATACATTGTTTTATTTTATTTTTATTACTTTTTAAAGATTTAATTTGTTTATTTATTTGTTTGTTTGTTTATTTATTTATTTATTTAAGAGAGCGCATGTGCACAGAGGAAGGGCAGAGAAAGGGGAGAAGCAGACTCCCCACTGAGCAGGGAGCCTAATGTGGAATTCGATCCCAGGACCCTGAGATCATGACTTGAGCCAAAGGTAGACACTTAACCGACCAAGCCACCGAGGTGCCCCTCAATACCTTGTTTTAGATATTACAATAGAAATATGAAAAGAATATTATGTGAACAAACTGCTTCAGCTTTGGAGGGGCAGTGAAAATTTTTCAGTTGGATGTAGCAGCTAAGCTTAGCTTTGAGAGATAAGTCTTACCAAAGATCAGTCAGACCAAAGTCAGGGAAAGGTAGTCTGAAAAGAGTCCCTGCAAGCCGGATTTCATAACAAGTCTAGATGAATAAGAAACCAGGGATGCCTGGGTGGCTCAGCGGTTGAGCGTCTGCCTTCAGCCCAGGGTGTGATCCTGGGATCTCGGGATCGAGTCCCACATCAGGCTCCCTGCATGGAGCCTGCTTCTCTCTCTGCCTGTCTCTCTCTCTCTCTCTCTCTCTCTGTCTTTCATGAATAAATAAGACAAATCTTTAAAAAAACTAAACCATGCAGAGCTCACTAAAGTGCAAGAACAGAGCATAGAGTACAAGATGAGGCTGATAAAGAATGAAGCTGGAAAGGCAGTAAGGACCAGTCCAAGAAGGACCTTCTGGGCTCCCTAGTTTAGGTCACCCTTTATCTCACCAGGTTAGCTCATAAATCCTCTTAGTTGCTTTCTTATCCCAAACATCACCCTTCTCAATATGTTCATACCATTGCCAGAATGATCACAGTCCAACATAGTTCATTATCCTTACTTAAATTCCTTCAGTGGATACTCATTGCTCTCAGAGAATGATTTGCAACCACTAAATAAGACCCCCAAACCATAAAGATCTGGTTTTGACTTCATCCCCAGCCTTATCTTTTTGAGCTCCATCTCCATGCTCTGGTTCTCTCTGTCTCTCTCTTTTTTTAAGGTCTTTAATGTCTTCCAAAGGTGTTCTTATCTTTTGTTAGGTTTATTTCTAGGTACCATAGATACCTTATAGCTTTCGTTGCTATTGAAAATCATATCTTCAGTTTTAATTACATTTCCTAATACCTTGCTATTGGCATAAGAATGTAATTGACTTTTATATATTGATCTTATGTCTAGTCTCCTGCCGAACTTTACTATTAGCTCTAATAGTTCATTTATATTATTCTTTTGGGGTTTTCATGTAGACAATTCATATCAACTACAAATAATTTAGCTTTACTTCCCTTCTATTCCTTATAGGTACCTGACTTCTCCTGTACTTTTGAACCATATAGTATTTTTAATACAATGTGGGTAGGATGTGGTGTTAACTTATTATCTTTGTTCTGATTTTGAAGGACTGCCTTCACATTTATATTGAATATCCTATTTGTTTTGGGGTTTCTGAAGATAGCCTTTGTTAGTTTAAGGAAATAAATTCTATTCCTAGTTTGGTAAGAATTTTTAACAGAAACAAATGTTTAATTGGATTGATATTTTCCCATGAATCTATTGAGATGATCAAATAATGTAATATGAGGAATAATATAGATTCTCTAAGGTTGGCTCAAATCTGCATTTTCAGAATAAATACAGCTTTTCAAATATGCATTTATGGATTATATTTATTAATATTTTATTTAGATCTCAAATCTATGTTTGTATTTAAGAATAGTCTGTATTTTTTTTGTTCTTATAAACTTATCTGATTTTGATGGCAAAATAATGCTAACCTCTTAAAATGAATTGTGAAAAGTACCTTAATTTACAACCTCTAGAAGACTGTGTATAACAATAGAAATAACTGCCTTTGAATTTTGGTATAATTCATCTTAAAATCATCTGAATCTGATGTTTTATTTGTGGGTATATGTCAACTACTTATTCAGTTTTTAAAAATGGTTTAAAGACTATCCTTTTCTATGCTTAGTTTCAGTGAAGTTATTTTTCTTCCCTAGGAATGTATTTTGATCTGAATTTTTCAGTGTATTTTATTGTCTTTTGTAAATCTTTGCTACAAAAGTTTATTCTCTTTTTCATTTTAAATATTTTTATTTGTAGTTTTTAAATTTTTCTTCATCAGTATTGCTTGAGATGTATAAATTTCACTGGGATTTTCATTAACCAAATTTTAGCTTTCTTGATCTTATTCATTTTTTGTTTTTTCCTATTTCATTAGGTTTTATTAGGTCTTATTTATTTTATAAGTCTATAAAATTTCTTCCTTATATTTCTTTGGATGAACTTCATAATATATTAGAGAAACAGAATAACAGATATTAAAAAGAATTGGTTCACACAATTATAAAGGTTGAAAGTCAGTCAGAAGTGTCATTCAGACCAAGTCTGAAACCTGAGAATGGTGTGTGTGTGTGTGTGTGTGTGTGTTGGGGAAGGGCTGATGGGGTAAGTTCTGATGATCTTGAGTCTGAAAACTCTAGAACTAAGAGCACTACATGTCCAAGGGGAGAAGGTGGATGACTCAGATCAAGTAGAGCGAGCAAATTTACCTCTCCTCTGCCTCTTTTTTTTAAAGATTTATTTATTTATTTTTGGAGAGAGAAGACGAGAGAGAGAGAGCATGTGGGGAGGGGGAGAGGAAGAGAGGAATTTCAAGCACTCCCCACTAAGCCCAGAACTCAATGAGGGGCTCAATCTGACAATCCTGAGATCATGACCTGAGCCAAAGTCAAGAGTTAGACATTTAACCAACTGAGCCACCGAGGTGCCCCTCTCTTCTGCCTTTTTGTTCTATTCAGGTCAGAAATGGATTGCATGATATCCATCCATAGTAGAGAGGGCTATCTGCTTTATTCAGTTAACCAATTCAAACTTTAATCTCTTCTGGAAAACACCTTCAGAGACATGTCCAGATATAATGTTTTGTTAGCTATCTGAATATCCTTTAGCTTAGTCAAGATGATATATAAAATTAACTATTACGTATTTTAGATGTGTGAAGATTGAGATTTTCTATTTTCCTCATTATTTAGCTCTGAATATTTTTCCAGTTTTTGTTATGGATTTTTTTGTCTGTGAATTATCTCTGAAAGTTGTAAAATATCCAAATATGCATAGTTTTTAAAGATACATTTGTTATTGATTTCTGTATCAGTTGTGTTTTTATAAAAAAATAATCTGTTGAATTGAAATTTATTGGGACTTGACTTATGGCCTAAAACATGGTCATTTTAGTAAATTTTCTAGGTTCAGTTAAAAATGTAAAATTTTAAGGTGCATGTACTGGTTCCTTATACATATGGCACAATGTTTATAATTTTTAATGGCTCAAACTTACTAGTTCTATTGTTTAGTTTTTGTCCTTACTGGGTCTAGTTTTCTTGAGCTATAAACTACAGTGTTAAATGGTGGATTTATTTTCCTTGTTCTGTTTATTTTTTGTTTGATATTTTTAAAAAATATGCCATTAGGGATCCCTGGGTGGCGCAGCGGTTTGGCGCCTGCCTTTGGCCCAGGGCGCGATCCTGGAGACCCGGGATCGAATCCCACGTCGGGCTCCCGGTGCATGGAGCCTGCTTCTCCCTCTGCCTGTGTCTCTGCCTCTCTCTCTCTCTCTCTCTCTCTCTCTGTGTGACTGTCATAAATAAATAAGAAATTAAAAAAAATATGCCATTAGATATATACAAGTTTCTAATTATATCTTTCTGTTGATTAAAATTTTTCAACAATATGCAAATGTTTCTGTCAGAAGTAGGACATGGCCCTATTCTAACTGACTGACAAAAGAAAATTAAATCCCCTTGAAAAGAAACAGCAACAATCTACAGTATTACATACACGGTGTTCAGTATTCAAATAAAAATGTATGAGGCTAGCCAAGAGACAAAAAATGATTAAAAACAAACAAATAAGAAAATCAGTTAATAGAAAGACTTGCAGGTGAACTAGAGTTTACAAGTATCATAATTCTACATGAACTTTAAAATAATTGTGATTAATATATTTAAGACAATAGATGTCAAGATGGTGAATTTCTTTTTTTTTTTTTTTTAGCTTTTTTTTTTTTTTTTTTTTTATGATAGTCACACAGAGAGAGAGAGAGAGAGAGGCAGAGACACAGGCAGAGAGAGAAGCAGGCTCCATGCACCGGGAGCCCGACGTGGGATTCAATCCCGGGTCTCCAGGATCGCGCCCCGGGCCAAAGGCAGGCGCTAAACCGCTGCGCCACCCAGGGATCCCTCAAGATGGTGAATTTCATAGAAGAATTGGTTTCCCAGCTTTTAGATCTCTTGTGAAGCATAGAATTTGGAAAATGTATCAAGAGAAAAAGCAATGCAGAATATCAGCCTTATTTTTTGCAGTTTCTTAAACTCCAGGATCTTGGTCCCTCAAATTCTTCTTGTCTTTGTAGCATTAAGCTCTATTTGTTTCCCCAGTCTTGTGAGAATGTTGAAGGTTCAAGCTGCTTCTTTCTAGGGGATCTCTAGCTTGACAGCTACTTTCTGGAAAATATTTCAAGGAGAAATTAGCATGTCTCCATTGTCTCTAATCTGGGCTACTCAAGCTCTAGGTGTCTACACTGCTCTCTGTTGTGTTAAAACAGTTGTTCATTCATTTTTATTATATCCAGCAATTATTCTCCATGGAAAGGTTGGTTTTTACAAACTAATCTATCATAGACAAAGGTGAAAATCCTCAATATTTCCTTTTAACAGGATAAGTTAATTGATTTTTTATTAGTTTTTATTACAAATGTTCTTAAGCACATTGCTATACTCTTTTTCAGTCCCCTTTTCCTGGTTTATTCTCTTTTTATTTATGTCTTTCGCTTATTTAGAGTAGAATGTAGAATATATACACTATTTCTAATATTTTAGTGGTTACATAGAAAATTTTAGCATTCATATTTGACACTGTAGTCTAAAGTTAATATCTTGCTGTCTTCTGAAACAAATCAACAGTTTCCCAAAGTAACCTTGAAAAAGGAAAACAAACCAGAGGCCTCACAATTCCAGACTTCAAGTTATAGTACAAAGCTGTAATGATCAAAACTGTATGGTTCTGACACAAAAATAGATATATATATATATCAATAGAATAGAATAGGAAACCCAGAAATGAACCCTCAGCTATGTGGTCAATTAATCTTTGACAAACCAGGAAAGATTATCCAAACGGAAAGAGACAGTCTCTTCAACAAATAATGTTGGGAAAACTGGACAGCCATATGCATAAACTGAACCACGTTCTTATACCAAACACAAAAAATTCAAAGTGAATTAAAGACTTAAATATGAGACTTGAAACCATAAAAATCCTAGAAGAGAACACAGGGTGTAACCTCTTTAACATCAGCTGTAGCAATTTCTTTCTAGATTTTTTTTTCCTGAGGCAAGAAAAACAAAAGCAAATATAAACTATTGGGATTTCATCAAAATGAAAAGCTTCTGCACAGCAATGGAAACAGTCAACAAAACTAAAAGGCAACTTATGGAATGAGAGAAGATATTTGCAAATGACATATCCAATAAAGGGTTAGTATCCAAAATATATAAGCAACTTATAAAGCTTAACACCCAAAAAACAAATAATCCAATTAAAAACAGGGAGAAGAACAGGCATTTCTCCAAAGGATACATAGATGACCAACAGATATGTGAAAAGATGTTCATCATCACTTATCATCAGGGAAATGAAAGTCAAAAGCACAATGAGATATCCTCTCACACCTAACAGAATGACTAAAAGCAACAACACAACAAGCAACAGGTGTTGGTGAAGATGTGGAGAAAAAGGAACCCTCTTGCACTATTGGTGGGAATGGAGACTGGTGCAGCCAGTCTAGAAAAATTTATAGAGGCTCCTCAAAAAGTTAAAAATAGAACTACTTGATGATCCTGCAATTGAACTACTAGGTATTTATTCAAAGAATACAAAAATACTAATTCAAAGAGTTACAAGCACCCCAATTTTTATAGCACCATTATCCACAACAGCCAAATTATGGGAATAGCACAAATGTCCATGGATTGATGAATGGATAAAGATGTGGTATATATACACAATGGAATATTATTCAGGCATAAAAATAATGAAATTTTGCCATTTGCAATGACATGGATGGAGCTAGAGTATTAGGCTAAGTGAAATAAATCAGAGAAAGACAAATACCATATGATTTAACCCATGGATTTTAAGAAATAAAACAAATGGGCAAAGGGAAAAAAGAAGAGAGAGGAAGACAAGCATATTCTTAACTATAGAGTACAAACTGATGGTTCCAGTGGGGGAGATGGAAGAAAGAATGAGTAAAATATGTAATGGTGATGAAGGAGTGCACTTCTGTGATGAGCAATGGGTGTGTTGAGTCATTGTATTACACACCTGAAATAAATATTACACTGTATGTTAACTAATTGGAATTTAAATAGAAACTCAAAAGTAAAATAAAATAAGTCAGACAGAGAAAAAAACAAATCAATAATTTCAAATATGTTATTTTCATTTGCCTTCTCTCCTGAGTTAAATATTTTTACTTCCCTCTTGTTGATTTAATCCCTCAACATATACATAATTATTATTTCATGCTTATTATTTAATATTTTTTTTATTTAACACATGCTTATCATTTTATTTTTTATTATCTTTCTTGCATCTTAAATTCTCCTTCTATTATCTAATGTCAATATTTTCTTCTTTAGCCATTATTTTCTTTAGACTTTGATAGTGATAGTATATTGGTAGTAAAATTTCTAAAAAAAAAAAAAAAAAAAAAATTTCTAGGGTTCTGTAAGTATAAAATAATGCTTTTCAAAGTATAATATTGTATACTAAAAAGTACGTGGTTGTCCAGAGGAAAAGCATTTGCCCAATAGTATGAATTGTAAGATGAATGAACGGCTTTTTCATGGACAACTTTTTTTATTTTTTTTTATTTTTTATTTTTATTTTTATTTTTTTGACAACTTTTTTTTAGATATCAACTTTCAGACAACATAACCTTGTTCAAATTTTGGATATTTGGCAGAAATTTATCTTCAATAAAATATAAACCTGTCTCCTCAAGGAAAACAACCAATAATGTCCTGATAAATATTTAATAACTAGCCTTTTGTGGGAGAAAGAAGATCCCAATTTCGTAGACTGATAGCCAGTTTCTGTGCCATGGATACTCTGAACCTGTCTGATTTCAAGCTACTAACCTGATGTCACTAAACATAGAGTTGAGAATAGATAATTGGGTCTCACAAACCATTACAAACTACAGCACAAACTATAGCACATTACTGTAAACAATGCCAATGATAAAATTAGAAATTCTAAGTGAGAATTGGAATTTTGGAAAATTTATATCTACCAACATGAACTTGATAGCTTCCCAATTCATAAACACTTTGCTAAAAATATTAGAAATACTAAGAAATGTATTTCTTTATATTGTATGATGAAATGTTGCATAGAAGGTCTGCATAACTCGATCCAGTATTTTCCAAACGACCAATGTGTGCTGTTACCAAATCTTGAATGGATAAGAGACTTATGTAAGATTCAAGATAGACAAATCAGTTTAATGTGATAGAGTATATAATGATACAGTTTTAGATTCCATATTGTAACTAAGTTTCAAGAAACTACCACTTACAAGTTTTGGTGGGCATCAAATTATCTTTAAAAGGCTGCTAAAATACTTCTCCCTTTTCCAATTACATATTTGTGTGAGGCCAGATTTTCTCTATGTTTTTAGCCAAATCAACTTATCACAACTTATTTCCAAAATGGAAAATGAAATTCCAAGTTGGGAATGACTGTCGAGGATAGTGAGAGGGTCAGAGCAGAGTTATGACTGGGACTGGACTCTTGATGTTCCTGATGCTCTAGATCAAAGTCCTCTCTTATTTGGGAGGTGAGCAAACCTAAGTGCCTTCGGGAAAGCCCAGTGCAGCCCTTGACTCTGTTGTAAGGGGGTACATTGTAAACTTTTGGACTGCTTTGGGGATTATTCTTCTGAGAAGATCAACTCTCACTTAACTCAGGTTCAATTTTGACTGATAAATACTTCTTATTTAGTTTACACGTTTCATGGACTTTTATGGCATTATTATGATAGCCTATATTTGATTTTAAGTTGCCAGAGGAAAGGGACCAGTATAGACCACAGTCAAATTTGTATGTAATAAACAGTTGATGGTGATTAATTTTCTTTTATCTAGAGCCTGGTTTATGGCACAAAGTAGACACTCGACCTTACTAATCTAATACAAAGTTTAGCCTTATCCCTAGTGCCCAGAAATTTACAGTAATTAAGAAAACAACACAGTTACAAATATATACCTGAAATTGCTACTATAATAATGGGTAGGGTTCCAAAAGTTTGATTGTAAATTTGTTGTTCAGAAGTTGGAAGATAAAAAAAAAAAAGAAGTTGGAAGACATTTTTCTTTGAGAGAAAATATTATACAGGGTATTTATATCTCTTGGTGAGGCCAACTCTAAAAATATCCCAGATATAGTTTTGTATCAATATAACAAGAATACGATGTTTCTATAGGAAACATATTCAGAGTTATCCATCAAAGAAATGTCCCACTCTAGTAGACAAATATTTAATCTTTTCCATTAACATACACCATCATAAACATGGAGCTGGATAGGGGATGGGGACAAAATTATGGGGTGAGAGAAGATAGTGACCCTGTGATGAGGGGATTGAGGAAAGAAGGTTGTGAACAGAAATTCCAGGAGTTAGAGGACAATTGCAGACTTGAGTTTTTTTACTCAAGGTAGGGTGACATTGCAGGGCACACTGGATTTTAGGTTGGCTATCCAATAACCCATATCCCCCTAGACCTAAAGGATTCATCTTTTCTCCCATTCCATGGTTATTTATTTTTTTTTAAAGACTGTTCATTTATTCATGAGAAACACACACACAGAGGCAGAGTCATAGACAAAGGGAGAAGATGCAGGACTTGATCCCAGGACTCCAGGATCACGTTCCGAGCCAAAGGCAGACACTCAACCGTTGAGCCACCCAGGTGCCTCCATTCCATGGTCATTACCTTTTATGTTTCTCTCCCTTGTGGCACATGTATTTTTATCTCCTTGAGTTCTGGATCCTAAACACTAACATTCATCATAAACAGTAGTCAATATATTTGAGACACTCACTAGTGAATCAGAAAGAAGCAGAAAATGGCATGTTGTTCAACTTTTAATAAATCCTCCTATTATTTCATCAAACTAAATTTAGAGTTCAGCACTTAGGTACTCAGAAAACTACTCAAATTAGAAAATTTGTCATTATAATGTTGTGTTTGTTTCTAGATAAACTGGCTTACAGAGAGTGGTCTGATGCAAAGTAAAGAAATTATGCACCTGTGCATATATACAAAGTCTATGTTTTAAGTTTTAGTCTATCAATTCCTCTTATCTCTCATATTTATATGACCTCAACAATATAACCTGGACTTGAGGGGAAGAAGAGCTGAAAGGGATTGAGGACAGAATATTAACTGTAGGGAAACAGTTGAGTATTATTTTTATATGTGCATTTTGATGATTTTTCTTTTGACTAAATAATTTTAGGCATATCTTTCAAGTTGGTTAAGACCTAGATGATGCTTCCTGTTCCATTAACACTGGTAGCTTTTGGGAGGAATTAACAAAATCCGTAACACACCTAAAATGAAAGTATTTATTTTCTTCTACTGGACAAAAGAAATAGAAACAAATGGGAGTAAAGTAGATAATGACTTAGGAGAAGAAACACTGAGAAGTTCAAAGACTAACATTAATTGTATCAGATATTGTTTATAGTATTTTGATTCAGTCTGACCCCATAATACTACAACCTCATTTCCTAGCCCCTCCTAAAATCTCTATATATTATTTATTAAAGTTTATTTTTTGATTACCATGCAGATATAAGTAGATTCCTAAAAACAATGAGTTAGGGCTAGAGAAAGTAAGTCACATAATATATGTGTTTTGCTTTATTTATTCTTAAAGTCTATACTTTTTCACTGTTAATAAAGATAACAGCATTCTGTATTTCATGCTCATTAATCAGCCAGCAGCTTCATTGATTCTTTCTGTTAGACAACTCTATTCAGAAAACTACCAAGATAGCAGATTCTCTTCCTTACAGAACAACCACACACATGGCAGCAAAGATTTATCAAAAAGCACATAATCTTTTCTACCTCCATCCCTTTGACAGAGTATTTTAGCAACACTGCTATGTACATTGATGTCTTTATAATAGGAAGATGAGAATCCTATTATTTTTCTTTAGTAAGATGAAATGTTAGAATAATAACAAGGGTTAAAGGTAGTGAATTTTTCATTCTCTTTTAAGAAGAAGCACTATATATTAATATGTATTCAATTTTCTGACTCGACATTTTGAGGGGTATTAAAATTTATTTTACATTTATAAACAATAAAATTCAGTCTTTATGTCACATAGTTCTATGAAATTTGACAACTACATGGAGTCATGTAAGCACTGTCATAATCAAGAAACAGAACAGTCTCAACACTGTCCCCTACAAATGTCCTTGGACTGCCACTTTACAGTCAGACCTACTTCTTTAACCCTGGTCTGTTCTCTTCCATACAGTTTTGAATTTTCCAGAATGTCAAATAAAAGGAACCATATAGTATGAATCTAACTTCTTTCAGCCCCAGCATAATATATTTAAAATATATACATGCTGTTATAGGTATCAGTACTTCATACCTTTTTAATCTTAAGCAGTATTCCTTTAAATAGATTTAACACAATTTGATTATCCAGTCTCCAGGTGAGGGACACGAGGGTAGCTTGTAGTTTTCAGCAAAGTTGCTAAATATATATTTCTCAGCAGGTTTCTGTATGAACATGCTTTTATTTCATTTGCATAAATGCTGATAAATACTATGAATGGCATTTCTGGGTTCAAAGTAACTGTATGTTTAACTCTATAAGGAACTGCTAAGATATTTTCCTTAGTTCCTGTACCATTTTGCATTTCTACCAGTGATTTATGAGAAACCCAGTTATTCTTCTACATCCTTGCCAGCAGTAGGTGTTTTTGTTGTTGTTTCTTTGTGTTTGTTGGTCATTCTAATAGATGGGGAGTGAATTCTTATTCTAGGCTTAATTTGTATTTCCATAAAGAGTAATAATGTTGATTACCTTTTTAATGTGTTTATTTGCAATCTGTATATTTTCTTTGGTGAGTTATTTGTTCAAATATTTTGCACACTGATACTGAATTTTCTTATTATTGAGTTCTGTGAGCTTTTCATATGTTCTGGATGAATATTTTGTCAGATACATAATTTGAAAGTATTTTCTGAGTTTGTGACTTCTTATTTCATTCCTTGAATGTCTCTTTCACAAACCAAACATTTAGTTTTAATAAACCAATGAATCATACTTCTCTCTTATAGATTATACATTTAATATCATGTCTAAGAAATGATTGTCTAATACAAGATCTCAAAGATTTTCTTTTAGAGTTTTGTATTTTATATTTATATCAATGACCTATTTTAAGTCATTTTTTTAGTATAAGGTATAAGTATATATTAAGGTTTATTCATCTGAATATGGAGAAAATGTCCCAGCACCATTTGTAAAAGAGACTGTTCTTTCCCTACCAAATTGGCTTTGTTCTTTCCTCAAAATTAGTTGTACTTTTGTATATAGGCCTATATTTGAACTCTCTATTGTATTTTATTGATTTATATGTTCATTCTTTTGCCAAAACCACACTTTTTCTATTACTGCAGTTTTATAATGAATTTTAAATCAAGTACTGTGAATCCTTCAACTCTATTTTAAAATTTTTGGCCGTCTAGTTCCTTTGATTTTCCATAAATATGACATATGTTTTAATCTATGTTTTATTTATTTTTATAGGCAGTTTATCATTGAATCTTTTTAAAAATCCAGACTGATAATCTTTGTCTTTTAATGTTTAGACCATTTGTATTAATGTAATGATTTATGTGGTTGGAATAAGTTGACCATTTTGTTACTTTTCAATTTTTCTCCACTGATATTTGTTTCTCTGTTCTACCTCTCATATCTTCTTTTGTATACTTGAATTTTTAAAAACTACCACATTTTAATTTATGTGTTGGAATTTGGATAATATCACTTTGTATTTTTTAATGGTTTCTTTATTTTTAAAATATACTTACCTAACTTTTCATAGTCTTCTTAGAGTTAATATCTTACCACTTAATACAGGATTTTTAGGGCTGTGAAAATATTCTAATTATTTAAAATTATATATATATTACATATATTATATATAAAATTAGTCTAAGGACTAATATATGTCATTATATATTTGTCCAAGCCCACAGAGTATACAACACCAAGAGTAAACTCTAAGGTAAACTGTAGACTTTTGGGTAATTATGGTATGTCCATGTAGATTCATCTTTGGTTAAAAAAGAAAAAAAAAAAAAAGAAAAAAAAGTACCATTCTAGTGAGTGATGTTGATAATGGAGGAACCTAGGTATATGTTGGGCCAGGGGTATATGGGAAATCTCTGTATATGGGAAATCTCTGCACATTCCCCTCAACTTGGTTATAGACCTAAAACTGCTCTAAAAAGGGGCATCTAGGTGACTCAGTGGTTGAGCATCTACCTTTGGCTCAGGTCGTGATCCCAAGGTCCTGGGATTGAGTCTTGCATCGGGCTTTTCACAGGGAGCCTGCTACTCCACCTATGTCTCTGCCTCTCTGTGTCTCTCATGAATAAATAAAATATTTTTAAAAAAAAACTACTCTAAAAAATAAAGTCTTAAGAAAAAACCCCACCTCACATCCAATAGAATGGCCACTTTTAAAGAACAGAAAATAACAAAAGTTGGGGATGATCCAGAAAAGTTGGAATCCTTACACAAAGTTGATGAGAATTTAAAATGGTGCAGCTGCTATGGAAAACAGCATGGAGCTTCCTCAAGAAATTAGAAGTAGAATTGCCATATGACCTAGCAATCTCACTTCTGGGCATATATCCAATAGAGTTAAAAGCAGGATTTTGAAGAGATATATGTGCACCTGTGTTCATCATAACATTAGTCACAATAGCCACGATGTAGAAGCAACCCAAATATCTAGATGAATGGATTAAAAATGTAATACACACAGAGTGAAATATGATGCAGACTTAAAAAAGAAGGAAATCCTGTCACATGCTACTACATGGACAAAACTAGTATATTCTCCAAAAAGAAATCAGTCACAAAACACCATACTGTATGATTCTACTCATATGAAATGTCATATGAAGGCAGTCAAAATCATAGAAACAGGAAATAGAATGGTAGTTACCAAAGGTAGGTGGGAATAAGAATAAATGTTAAGTGCATATAGAGTTTTAGTGTTGAAAGATGAAAAAGTTTTATAGATCTGTTACACAATAATGTGAATATACTTAACACATACTGAGCTGTATACTTAAAAACGGCTAAGATAATAAATTTAATGTCATGTGGTTTTTACCATATTTTAAAAACCTTTAAAAAAACACTAAATTGATGATAGTCACTTTCCTTTTATAATTAACAAGCAGAATTCTAATCAAATGTTATCCTTATTTTCCCTCCAAATGTAGTTCAATAATTTATAAGAACTGATATTTCAAAGGTTTCCCTCCAAATGTAGTTCAATAATTTATAAGAACTGATATTTCAAAGGTTTCTGTTACCTGAATAGTCATAAACTTGTAAAATGCTTGATGCTGGAAGAGTGACTTGTCATAATAAAATTATCGCAATACAACAAACAATAAATAGAGGGCTTATAATGTTGTAGGCCCCTTAACTTCTCTCCCTTATATTATAGTTTCCAAATGTCTTGTATCTACATACATTGAAACTCTCTCCTCAGATGATATTATAATTTTTTGTTACAATTATGAAACATATTTTAAATAACTAAAGAAAATATATAACATTTTCCAAAATATTTACCATTTCCGTCATTGCTCTTTCATTTCAGAAGTTCCAAGTTTCCCTCTGGTATCATGTCCTTCAACCTAAAAAACTTTCTCTAGCATTTCCTGTAGGGAAGATCAATGGAGACAAATTCCCTTAATTTTCTTTATCTGAAAGATGTCTTTATTTGCTGTCATTTTTGATGAATTTTTTTCTTTTTCTTTTTGCTATGTCTACAATTTTGAGTTGATAGTTCTTTTTACTAAGCACTTTAAAAAATGTTTGTCTTCTGTCTTTTGTGGTATCTGTTGTGAAATCCATAGTCATTCAGATAATCATTCCAGTATATATAATATAATGCATCCCCACCCTTTCAGCTGCTTTCAAGATTTTTTCTTTGTCTTTATTTTTTAGTGCTCTGAGTATAAAATGTCGAGGTGTGCATTTCTTTGAATTATCTAGTTTGGGTTTGCCTTGTTTTTTTAATATGCAAATTTATATCTTTAATCAACTTACTCCTATAGAGGATTTTCTAGAAACTATACCTATACTCATTCCTCCTATAAGGTGAACTAGTGGCTTATAGACTGATGCTTACTCAGTCCTGAACTCCCACAAGTGATCAGTGGTTAATCTGAGAACTCCTTTGTATTAAGTCTCTGTGAATCCTCAGAATCGTTTATGCTACAGCCAATAACTCATCAGATATTGTACATAAGTTCAAACTAATTGCCACCTCATAATCTAGATATCTTAAAACTTCCCCTGTATTGAGAAAGCTCACCAAGAGCTTTGGATGTGGATCATATCCTTTTGATTCTGTCTGAATAGTGTTAACTTTAAGTGAAGTGAATTTTGATGCTATATGATTACTTACAATATAGGGTATTTAATTTATAACTCTACAGCCTTTGCTGTCAGAGCTAGAGTAAAGATGTCTTCTATGGGAGAAATTAATATCTGGTTTCAAAACTTTTTTAATACTAGGGAAACCATTGAGCTCCCCCTTTGCAATATTTTCTCTAGAGCTTACACATAGATTTGTGAATCCTCTTCAGTGAGAGGACAGAAGCATTTGGAATGCATCTTGAGCCATGAACTTACTTCTAATAGATCTTATATTTTATTTTCTTCCTCTTGTCCTATTTTCCTCATGCTCCTATTAATGTTTTTATAGTTTCTGAGTTGATATAATCTACTTAAAGTCTTTCTGGAACAGATAATGGATGTAATGAAATAAAACATAGCATATTCTTTGTTAAAACCACTGAAACCTAAAGGGGTCAATTCTTCGCAAATAATTTATAGTTTTAAAGGAATTCTAATCAAAGTGCCATTTTGGAAGTAGGCAACATAATTCCAAATTAACTTTGTAAGAATACAGTGATGAAAATACCTGAGGAAATATTTAGGAGAAAGTTAACTCACCACTATCACTAATGATGAGTTAACTTGCCCAATGATATATTGAAACATTTTTTAGAATTATAATCATTAAGAGCATGGGCTTTATACAATTCTGGCCAGAGAGATTAACAAAAAGACACATGTTACTATGTGGCAAAATAAGTATCATAACTCAATGTGGATGGGATAAATTATCAAATGGTTTGAGGGAAGATTTTATTTCATATTATACCGCAACATAAGTTCCTGATGCACTAAAGTATTAATATTTTTTAAGAATAACATACAGATCTAAATCAGCTAATCTTTGTGAGAATTTTTAAGATTTTATTTATTTATTTATTCATGAGAGACAAAGAGAAAGCGGCAGAGACACAGGCAGAGGGAGAAGCAGGCTCCCTCCCTGCGGGAAGCCCGATGCTGAACTTGATCCCAGGACCCCGGGATCACCACCTGAGCCGAAGGCAGGCGCTCAACCCCTGAGCCATCTAGGCATCTCTGTGAGAAATTTTTTACATATGAGCAATGGAAAACACACACACACACACACACACACTCTCTCTCTCTCTCTCTCTCTACCTGTTCCCAATCAGAAGAGACAGAAAACAAAGAATAATAATTATGCTAAAGATTTATATTTATATTGATAACGTTACTTTATTAACTAACAAAAAATTAAGTGAGAAGAGATAGTATTGCCAGGGACAGCAAAGATGAATTGAGAGAATACTTGTAATTAAAAAAGTGGCTGGTGAATGAAGGACTAAGATGGTAACACAAGAGGCTCTTGAAAAAGGGTAAATATGCAAGGCAATGGGTTTGTTAATTAACTCAATGGTGGGAATTCTTTAACAAGATATATGCATATCAAATCATCACATTTACACTTAAATCTCTTACAATTTTATTTGCAAATTATATCTCAATAAGGGTGAAAAAATTAAAAATGATGCCCAGTGAAAATCTTACTGAGATGGTGACATTTGCAGAACTTTAAGGAAGTAAGAAAGCAATTTGCATGGCTCTCCTGGAGAAGAATATTCCAGGCAAACAGAAGAGCAAGAGCAAATCCTGTGGTGCACTTAGGAACAATAAAGAGGCCAGTGCAGGAGTGGGGAATGGGTGAGCCAGTAAGCAAGGAGAAGACTGGAGGAATTAAAAGTGAACACAGCCAGATTACAGAGAAGACTTTGGCTTTTATTCTGGATCAAATGGAAGCAACTGGAAGTTTTAACAAAATAATTGACTCAATAGTGCTTACAAAGAATATCTCTGGCTATTACGTTGAAAACAGACTATGGATAGTCAAATCTGAAGCAGGAAGATCAGATGTGAAACTTTTGAAATAATCCAGGTAAAAGATGATGGCTTTCTTTCTTTTTTTTTCTTTTAAAATTTTATTTATTTGACAGAGAGGAAGTGAACACAAACAGGATAAGTAGCAAGCAGAGGGAAAGGGTAAGGGAGAAGCAGGCTCCCCGTGAGCTTGATGCAGGGCTCATCCTAAGACCCTGTGATCACAATCAGAGCCAAGGCAGATGCTTAACTGACTGAGCCACCCAGGTGCCCCTAGATAAATTTAGATTAGATTTGGGATATGAGATATAGATATTTGGGATATGAGATACAGATATAGATATTTGGGATATGAGATACAATCTACATGTTGATTTAGAAAACAGAAAAAATGTATAAAGTGTTATGTATAAAGTACAAAGTATTAACGTGGTCACAAAGAAAAAGAGTGTATAATCTAAATTATATTTTGAAAGTTATTTACATATATATACACAAACACAATGTAAAAGGAAATACCCTGAAATACTTCTAGTGATAGGTGTAGATAATATTATTGTGGGTAATTTATTTTATTATATCCCAATTTTCTACAATAAACAGGCATGTCTTTGTCTAATCAGAAGGAAGTTATTAAACGTTTTAGAAGACATTATTTAAAAAGTGAAACAGTCACCCTCTTTTATCTCATAAATAAAAAGAGGGAAATGAAATAAAGGATAGGGAGTAGGGAAAGAGAAAGAAAGCTCTTTCCTAAGAAAATCGGAAAAGAGTTGGAAAAAATGGAAATATGTGAGAAAAGTTTATACAAAGCAATATCAACTGAATTCCAAGTAAAAACATCAAAAAAAGAAAAAAAAAAAAGGAACATAATGCCCCTCTAGGTTTTGGAACTGGGAGGTGGCTAGTGAGAGTTCTCCAGATGGCCACTAGGGGGTTCCTGTGGTCCAGGAAGCCTGGTAGCCCAGAATAAACCCATGCGTCCTGGAGAGCCAAGGGGCTCGTCCAGATAGAATGAGAAGTCTTGTCCACATTTGTGCGTATGTTCCTAAACCCTAGAGCCACTGAATGTTAGATGGAAAAAAATTAATGGATTTTCCAGCCTAAGTCCTCATTTTGAAACTAGGAAAATGAAACGCAGACAAGTGAGAAGGACTTAATAGAAGTTACACAGCTGAGACACAATTAGGTAATACCCCAATCTAATCAGTGCTTTATTCACTAACTGACATTGTTAGAAACTGAGGGATGGTCAGTACAGAAGTGACATCACCACATTGCAACCCCAAAGAGATCCAAGTGTTGAATATACTGATCTCCAGTATTATTTTCACAGGCTAATAATAATAGCATATGGAATCTTTGGAATATATCATATGCCTACTTTGTGGTTTTGATGTAGAGCTTAGCTCAATTCTAATGCTCAGAAACTGTCAAATAAATACCCATTACCCATAGTTTTTATAGTTACTAATTGCTTCTTTTTCCCTTTCTGGCTTAGCCAAGTCGAGGAATTAACTGCCACACTCAGCTTTATTGGTAACAAAAATGAAACAAGCAAAAATATCAAAATACGCCACTTTAGATCAGATATTTTAAATTGATGAAATTAGGTGTAATTCTGAGTTCTGTTTTCTGCCAGCATCTGGCACTTAATATGATATTTTCGACTCCTCCTTCAAAGATTCAATTCAGAATATCTACTACTTTATTCCCCTGGTCCTAATTGCCCAGTGCCTTCCTCCCTTGTCAAGTATAGCCTCCTTCTTTTCATTCATTTTTTTCATTCATCCAATTCAGAATTATTTATTGAATTCCTTCTGGAACAAGTTTTTGTACGAGAAGCTGTGGGGCAATACAAAAGAAAATATTGGTCATTGATTTCAAGGAATCAGTGGTTTAGTAGGGAAGTAATGATGCCACAAATAGCTAAAATGCAAGCTGCCTATGGTTTCAGATGAGAGTGGTACAACCAAAATGTTAAGGAATTCTTAGAAATTGATATTGCTTCCAACTAGGAAAATTTGGTACAGTTTTGCAGGGAGCTGATATTTACTTAGAGCTTTGAAGGTGGGGAAGGATACAGTGGGTTAGAGAACCTAGATCTTCTCTCCACCACAATCCAACTTTCCTACGTAAAAATGGATACTAATAAACATTTATCCAGCTTAAACACACCTCTGAAGATGCAGTAGCTGCAAATTTATCCTCCTATGCAAGAAAGTTTTGTCAACTCACAAGAAGACGATGTATTAGTCCTGGACAGTTCAGCTGGAAGAGGAGGCACATTGTCAGAGATGTTCCTTCTCAACACCGCCTCAAATTTACACATCAGAGGGCCAACTGTAACAATTATAGATCACTTTGCAAAAGTTGGTCACACTGGAGTAATGACCAGGGTCATTAATAATGACCAACAGTGAGTCAGGATCATTTGAATCTATTAGGCAAGGGGACTAGTTAATAGCACTATTTTATGTAATAAGAATATCAATAAATGTTGCAGCCACCTAGGCTGGGCAGGGCTTAGCAAACAGTCCTACAGTGTCAGGCCAGAGGGACAAAAGTGATCAGAATTTTCAAAGTCTTTGCAATCAATGTCAGTGGGGGTTGAGATGACTTTCTGAAGAAAACCTATTTGGTGAGGGATTAAAAAATGGAAGGAAATGCTTGGCATGCTCTTTTCATTGCAAGGCAAGGACAGAAAATATTAAATCCAAAACCATATTCCTAATCTGTGAGCTATGACTTAATAAGTTCTAGACAGCAGTTTTCTCTTTAAGAAATAGCTGACAGCACTTCCTTCTTAGCATCCACTCATCCAATCCTGAAGCACTCCCCAAACCTCCAGTGCCCCCAGTAAGTCTCAGTGATAAATCAGAGTGGCATAGTACAAGAAGAGAGATAATCACCACTGGATAAGTTCTGCTGGTGCTAGTTTGTGTGTGTGTGTGTATGTGTGTGTGTGTTTACTCAAGTATTATTATAGTGTTATATTAGTTTCAGATGTATAATGTAATGATTCAACAATTCTACACAATTCTTAGTGCTTCTCAGGCTAAGTATACTCTTAATTGGGTTAGTGTTAATTTTTAAAACCACATTCCAAACCACAAAGTGTACAGCATCAAAATCAGGAAGAGCCAGGTATACCTGAGAGAACTTGCAAAGTCCTTTAAACATAGGAGAGGAAAAAAGTAATTAAAAATATGGAAATTCTGAAGAGTAGGATCATGCATACTGGTACAATTGTATATGTCGATCCCTTCTGTGAGCAGCTATTTCTCTTTCTGCTAACCCCTTCCCCCCCACCCAGCCCAATGCATTTTCAGCCAAGGTAGAACAATTTCCTGCTCTTTGCAGACCCATCATAGCTGGTTTCCTGACTCTGAGGCAGTTTGGTTAAAGTTCGGTGCTAATGAGATTTCCATCAGATATACAGTCTTCCTGTGGCCATTTCCTATTGTGCCAAGAATAATTCTGTTCCATAGCTTCAGGCTGAACAAAAGTTCAGTTTCATGCTGCCAATGAAAGTATTTGAATGCGAGGAGGAACACAAAGATAAAAGGTATAGGATTATTCAGAAGAAGAAAAAAAACAATACATGAAATTCTGAATCCACTAACCAGAAGTTAGTATTGATATCTCTATGCACCAAGAATAGTAAATGAAAAACAGCTCTCAAAAGAGAAGTGGTATACGGGATGATGTTAGAATCCATTTGGGAGATGGATCATTAGTCCATCAGACTTTTAATATGTAAAGCTTTACAACACTATCATCAATGAATTGAGTCCTTTGGGGACTGTTTTAGTTCTCTGTTGCTGTATAACGAATCACTCCAAAGTTTAGTGGCTTAACACAACAAACACTCATTATCTCCTAGTTTCTGCAGGTCAGCAGTCTTCTCACATGGCTTAACTGGGTCTCTGGTTTTAAGTCTGTCACACAGCTACAAACAAGGTATCAGCTGGACTGCAGTCATCTCATGGCCCAATTCATGGAGGATCCACTTCTAAACTCACTCATGTGATTGTTGGCAAACCTTAGATTCTCTCTGGTTGTTATCTGAGGGTGTCATTTCTTTGCCACAAGGATTTCTCTGTAGTTCATAACATAGCAAATGGCTTATCTCAGAGAAAGCTAGTCAGGAGAGAATGAGAGAGGGCCCCCAAACAAGCCTCAGACTATTAAAAAATCTAGTTGCAGAACTGATATCCCATTACTTCTGCCATACTTTATCCATCAGAAGTGAATCAATAAGTCCAGCTCAAACTCAAGAGTTGGGAATTACATAAGGTCAATTACACATCCAGAGTTGGGGATCATGGGGAGTCATCTAAAAGGTGACCTACTGCAGAGATGATTGCTAATACTCTAAACATTTAGAGTATGTTGGCAAGCAGCATATGTTTTCTGCTTTATTTAAATCAAGTATATGCTGATAATGAGGCAATGGGAAATAGCCTACTGTGCTTCAAAGACCAATGGGCTGCCAGAGGATCTGCAATTTTGTTCCAGCTTAATCACTTAAAATAATAGAAGTGCAAGCTAGGGGTTATAGGAACAATCACTAGTCTTTATGAATATTCTAGTCTACTGTTTTCAAATTTTCTGCTCAAGATATCCTAAAGGACAGGAGGGTTAGCACTTCTTTTTCATCTCTGTATTGTGAATTGGGGCTATTGAATGAAATCTGTCTACTACAAGGACACATTTTTCTCATTTTGTAATATCAAGCTAAATCTTGAAAAGTTATATGAACTTTATATTCTATTTTACAATATACTGTATTTCTGATAGTTAAGTTACCATTAAATCAAATGATACTCCAGGAAGATGAACCACATTTATATTATCATCTTGTTAATGCCCTAGCACAGCACATGGTCCACTGTGAATGAGGATCCTTCCAATGGTATGTTGATAAACTGGCTGTCAAAAGACAGGAAGGAGGGAAGGAGGGAATAAAACTCTGGTTTGTAGTGTTTACTGATTTTCCTGGTGTAAATATTTCTATCATGTCCAACTTATTGAACATGGATTTTAGAAATGCTACTTATAGTTGGTTCTTGAGAATAGGTGTGAGCTGGCTCTTAGACCACTGTCTATCATTTTACCTCCTTGAGCTTTTGTTACTCATCTGTAAAGTGGGAATCACATTTTAGCCCTGACAAAAGACAACTAGCTAATCATTTTCAGGGAAAATTATTTTAGATAACAAAGCTACACAGCTCATAACAAAATTAAACTATAGCTGGTTTAAATATTAAAATGGAGATAGTGAAAAAATTTAGGATGACATATATAGGAATATGATATAATGCTTTGGGAGGGAAGTATTTCTCAAGTATAATTATAAGTTATAAGCTTAAGATAAACTCTAAAGGAAAGGATTGATGCATTGCATGGCATAAAAATAAACCCCACTTAATGGCAAAAATAGTATAAATATAAAGTACATAAGTATTTCAATGGAAAGTAAGGAAATAATATTAATAATTTTAAATACTATAACTTCCCCATGATTTCTGGTTTCTTCTATATGTATGCTTATTTACTTAATCTGCAAAATAAATTTTGAGGTAAGCAGTCATTATGATCATTATGTGTAAAATGCATAATCTGAGCCTCAGAACTGAGTTGCCCTGCTTCTAAGTATTATTTCAGGAAAAATTGTAAATAATTGGTATTTCTGGATTAATGACTTTGTCTAGGCCCATAACGATATACAGCAGTTGCTAAATTGGGCCAATTTCTTTCTTTTTTTTTTTTTTTCTCAATTTGTGTTTTACCGAGGGATCCTAATAACTTGAAAGAGGTTCCATACTAAAGGAGAATTATACTGATGAGAACATTTGTTTGCTGGCCAGGAATCACTAATCATTACCCAGCAAACATTTACAGTCATCACCTTGGTTATTTTATTTTCTGATTTGAATTATTGTCTTAAAAAATTCCACTGTCATGAATTGAATTGTCCAGTAAAAGTATGGAAAATGGAATTATCAGTATGATACATTACTGCTATATATTCAAAGGATCTGACATTTCAGTATTCACATTGTTTAGTAATGTTTCTTGCCACATACAGGCGTCCAGGGATATTTAATTAATCTACACGTGATAGAATGGCACATTTCCCACAAATTGCAATAAACAAGCAAGCAAGCAAATAAACAAATTATTCCCCTAATCAGTAAGATGCAATAAAAATGAACTTTATAATACACTTCCCCACTGGGGCAAAACAAGAACAATACAAAATTTAAAAAAAACTCTGAGCATAATAGGGATTTAAAAATATGCAAACAGTGCAGAAGATTTATCCTTGAAATAAAGTATATGTTTTCTTTTTTAAAGTAACTACCTGGAGTTTATCAGTAGAGAAAGAAAAAAAATAAGCTGCCAACAGACAGCTCAGTGACTTTTTTTTTTTATGTCTCCTTCCTCCAGAACTAAAGATTATCCTCTCCCCTCTCAGTAATAGAAATGATAGAGAAAGAACAGAGTGCTGAAAACGGGGCTTGGAAGCAAGCCCAGCTTAGTAATGAAGAGGTGGGGCATTTTTAGTGAATAGAAGAAATTAGCAGTGAGGCACAGAGATCTGGGGATCTGGGGAGAGAGGAATAGTGCCTGGCATTGGGGTGCATATTCTAATCATCAAAGGAATTACCACATGAGAGTATAAAGAAATGGAGGCCCTGAGACTTCCCGCTAATGGATGATGAGCCTGGATGGGTTATTGAATGCAGGTACCACGATTAAAAGCGTGCAAACTTTCACCTTTTGCTCCCTGGTTATTTGGATTTCTTACTGTGAATTTTATTAATTCTTCCTCAGGGTTCCAGGTGTGGGAGGGAAAAGTCTTTGGGTACCTCCTTTCACTGGCCCATCTCTGATCACAGATTGGCTTCTGGGACTCTTTCAGTAAAGATGATAGGAAGACCAAAAAGCTGTGTTGGCCTCACATGCCTTATTATCCAGTAAGTCCAACCACCTCAGTGACAATGTGGTATATTTTATATCTCTATAGTGTAGCATCTAAATTTGGGAAATTGTTATCTCTTTGGTTTTATGGAAACTATAAATAGATTAGGATTTGGGTTCATTTTATCTTTCCTAAAGCAAACAGGCTCCAAGTCTTGTATAGTTTCTTTGGAGAAGTCAGAAGCTGAGATAGAGGGGCAAGAACTGAGAGGATCTAGAAACTGTAGGTGTAGTTCAGTCATGATGTTTCTCTGTACTTGCATAGTTTTAGCACTTGACTTTGATTAAAGACTTCAGAAAGCAATCATGTGAAGTGTTGCAAGGTGCCTTTCTCTGTTAGGGTTTTTTCCCTTTTCTTTTTCTTTTTCTTTTTCTTTCTTTCTCCAAACTTTTAAACTCCAGTTATTTAACATACATTGTAATACTAGTTTCAGGTGTAGAATTTAGTGATTCATCTCTCACATACAACGCCCAGTCTCTGCTAGGGTTTTAAGTGTTTGCTTATGCTGTGGCTTTTCTGGAAATTCGATTAAGATTATCTTGTTAAAACAGATGACCATCACTTTCCTTCAGTTTTATGACCCATTGTGTATGTAGGTAGCTATTCCTTAGGTTGTTCTTATTTACATCCTGAGAATGAATGCCCATTCAGCAGCTGAAGTTAATGTCATTTACTGTTGCAGCAGCTGCTTCACCAGGTGTGAAGTGGGCAGGTTAGATATTATAGCCCTTAACAATGCATAAATCAAAAACACTATAAAATATTTTCGAAGAGAGACCTAGAGTACGAATTTAGAAACTTAGCACCTATTTAAGGAATGCAGTTTTTGATATACATTTTGAGAAGTAGAGATTTGTGTTTCTTCCTCCAGATATTCTTTGAGAATACATTCTTTTCACCTTTGGCAAACATTTCTCTTTTATGAGTAGCATATGTCTGACTCCTGGTTTATTCAGAAACACTAGGGATATGGCATAATAATGTTTATCAAATTTAAGCCAGCAACCCAGTCTTACTGCTTTTGAGTTGGATGGAATATATTGACTTATCTCTCACCAAAATACAACAGAAAAAAATGCACTTGTTTTGGTAGCTGACTGAGAAAGAATATGAAATCAGTGAAAATAAGTAGAGTAACTGAGGAAATTCAGAGCTTGCCCATATTTGAGAAACTTTTGTGTTTTTCTAACAGTACAGATAAATAGCAATCTTGGGGTTCCATTGTGAGGAATTATGTTTTCAGTTTCTGGCTCAGTTGCTATATTGTGAACTATATTACTTAAAGTTCTCTGGAGAAATAGTACCAAAAGGATGCATATATTTCTATATGTATGTGTCTATCTATCAATCAAGAGATTTATTTAAAGGAATTGGCCCACATGAGCAAATCCAAAATCTAGAGGGAAAGAAGGCAGGCAGGCTGGAAATCCAGGGAAGAGTTAATGTTTAGTTTTAAGTCAGAAGACAGTCTAGAGGCAGAATTCTTTCTTAGGGGACTTCAGCTGAAGTGATGAAGTCCATCCATATTATAAAGGGTAATCTACTTTGCTCAAAGTCTATCACATCTAAAAATTACCTTCATAGCAACATCTAGGTTGGTATTTGGCTAAATAACTGCCTTTCATAATCTAGCCAAATGGATATGTGCTTTCAATTTTTTTTTAGCCTTATTTGTTGAAAAGGCAATCCTTTCTTCATTGAATTGCCTTTGCACTTTTGTTTAAAATTAGTTGGCAGTATTTTTGGAGTCTACTTATGGGCTTCCTATTCTGTTTCATTGATATACATATTATACTTTTAGTAATATCACACCATATTACTGTTGCTTATAGAAATTTTGAGATTAGTTAAAATAAGTCCTTCAATATCGTTCTTTTCAAAATTCTTTATTCTAGTGTCTTTGTTTCCCCACATAATTTTAAAAAATGGTTGATGCCAGCAAAAATGCTTTTAAGGATTTTACTGGGATTTTGTTGAATATATAGATCAAATCGGGAAGAACTGACATCTGAACCATATTGACTTTTCCAATCTATGTACATTTATTCTACATTTATTTTAATGTTCTTTGATTTATTTAATCAGTATCATAGTTCTTCTGCATATAGAACTTGTATGGGGATCCCTGGGTGGCGCAGCGGTTTGGCGCCTGCCTTTGGCCCAGGGCGTGATCCTGGAGATCTGGGATCGAATCCCACATCGGGCTCCTGGTGCATGGAGCCTGCTTCTCCCTCTGCCTATGTCTCTGCCTCTCTCTCTGTGTGACTATCATAAATAAATAAAAATTAAAAAAAAAGAACTTGCATGTTCTTGGATAGATTTATACATAATTCACTTTTGACAATATAAATTTTTTGCTTAAAATTACTAATATTCTTACATAGGAAATCAACTGACTTTTGTATACTGATTTTGTTTCCTGAGTCCTTGCCTAACTCATTTATTAGTTCCAAGAAGTTTTTTGTAAATTCTTTGGTGTTTTCCACATAGGCAATCATGTCTGCTGAAAGAGTCTTATGTCTTCTTCTGTGATAGGTATACCTTTTTTTCCTTTTTCTTACCTTACCTAACTAGCTAAGACTTCTAGTACAATGCTGAATATGAGTGGTGAGAAAGGATATTTATGCCTTGGATCTGATGGCGAGGGTAAAGCAGTCAGTCTGTTGGCATTAAGTATGATGATAGGTTTTCTATATATATCCTTTGTTAGACTGAAGGAGCTATATTCCAAATTTTGGAATGAAAGAGTTTTAAAGTTTGTAATATAATTTGTTTTTAGTTATTGATATAATAATAGTTTTTCTTTTTCAGTCTATTAATATAATGAATTACATCGGTTGACCTGAATGTTAAACTAGCATTGCATTACTAGAATGAGCCCCATGATGTATTATTCTGTTTATATATGACTGAATTTTATTTCATATATTTTGTTAGAGATCTTTGCTTCTATGCTCATGAGTGATATTAGTTTTAGTTTTATTTTGTTGTAATGGTTTAGTCCATTTTGATATTAGGGTAATTATGACCTCATAAAATAAATTGGAAAATATTCCCCTTTTTTCTATTTTCTAAAAGATATTATGTAGAATTAGTATTATGTTTTCCTTAAGTATTTGAACAAATTCAGCAGTGAAACCATTTGGGCTTGATGTTTCTTCTTTCCCATTTGTTTTGGAAAAATTTTAATTAGAAATTTAATTTATTTAATAGAAAATTGTTAATTAGTAATTTAATTTCTTTAATAGATGTAATTAGATAACTTATCCAAGTTACTTTTTGTTCCTTGAGCGAAGTTTGGTAGTTTGTATCTTTCAAAGAATAATTACATTTTATCTAAATTTTTGAATTTATAGTTATAGAATTGTTCTTAATATTTATTATCATTTTAATGTCTGTGGATAAGCAGTGATAGCCCCTCTTTTATATTTTACATTGGTAATTTTTGTCTTTCTTTCTTTTTTCTTTGTTAGCCTAACTAGAAGTCACTTTTACTGTTCTTTGCAGATAATAATATTTCAGTTTCATTGATTTTCTCTATTTTCCTGTTTTTAACTTAATTTATTTTTATTCTCATTTTACTATTTCCTCTCTTTTGCTCGTGTTGTTTAATTTGCACTTCTTTTTATTAACTTGCATTTGCTTTCCTAGATGGAAACGTAGGATAATGATTTATTGGTAGATCTTCCTTCTTTTAAAATATATTCATTTTATGCTATTACTAGCTTTTTCAGGATTTGCTTTAGCTGCATCCTACAATTTTTTATTTGTATTTGCATTATAATTGAGTTCAAAATATTTTAAAGCTTTTCTTAATTTCCTTTTTAACCCATTGGTTATTTAGGAATGTATTGTTTGTTTTCCAAGTATTTGGGTACTTATTTAGCTTTGTTAGTGATTTTTCACTTAATTCTGTTATGGTATCAGAACATTTTTGCATAATTTATATTCTTTTATATTGCTTAAGGTTTATTTTTATGAACCAGAATGTGATCTAGCTTGGTGAATGTTTCATATGCACTTCACAAAAGTGTGCATTTTGATGTGGGTGTTTAGAGTGTTCTGTGAATATCAATTATACCAAGTTGGTTAATTGTGGTGTTCAAGAGTGTTTTATCCTTATTGATTTTTTGCCTGCTTGTTTGTGGTGGTGAAGACACCAGCTATAAAAATGGATTTACCACTTTCTCCTGTTAGTTCTATCAGAGTTTGTCTCATGCATTTTGATGCTATATTGTTAGGTGCATACATGTTTAGGATTGTTATGTGTTCTTGGAGAATTGACGCCTCTGTTACTATGTAATGTTCCTTTTTATCTCTGAAATTTTTCCTTGTTCTGAAATTGGCTTGGTCTAAAATTAATATAGGGACTTCAGCTTTCTTTGATTTGTGTTTACATGGTA
The DNA here is from genome assembly GCF_053574225.1 of Canis aureus. Lineage (NCBI taxonomy): Eukaryota > Metazoa > Chordata > Mammalia > Carnivora > Canidae > Canis > Canis aureus. The sequence goes on along the minus strand of NC_135628.1, from coordinate 41,877,637 downwards.
TAGCTTTTTCTGTCTGTATACTTTAACATTTTTTAATTGAAATAAATTTCATATAACATAAAATCTAGCATTTCAAAGTGTTCTGAAGAGTGGTTTTCAATATATTCAGTACTGTGTGACCATCAGTATTATCTAATTCCAGAATATTTTCATTACCCCAAAATAACTTCCAAGCTATTGATAGTCAATCCCAACTTTCCATTTCCTCTAATGCCTGGCAATCCCTAACTTACTTTCAGCCTCTATGGTTTTGCCCATTCTGGATATTACAAATGAATAGACTTACGTACTATGTGACATTTTATGTATGGCTTCTTTCATTTAGCATAATTGATTGTAGGGTTTTCTACTTCCAACATATTTCAGTACTCTGTTGCTTTTCATGACTGAAAAATATTTTATTGTTTGGACATATCACATATTGTTTATCCATTCATCAGTTGCTGGGCATTAGAATTGTTTCAATCTTTAGGCTAGTATGAATTATGCCGTTATGAACATTTGTCTACAAGTTTTCTGGGTGAACATATGCTTTTTACTTATAAGAGGAATTTCTGGTTCATATAGTAACTCTGTGTTTAACTTTTTAAGGAAACTGCTAAGCTGTTTTCTATAGCAGCTCTGTCCCTTTGCTTTAATCCATATACTTTATATTTAAAGTGAGTTTCTTGTAGATGACATTGATTCAGGTCTTGCTTTCTTATCTAATCTAAAAATATCTTTTAACAAAGTGCATTCAGACCATTCACATTTGTAGTGATTATTGACTGTTGGATTAGAATCTACTATCTTGCTGTTTTCTATTTGTTGCATTTGTCTTTTTTTTTTTAAGATTTTATTTATTCATGAGAAACAGAGAGGCAGAGACACAGGCAGAGGAAGAAGCAGACTCTTTACAGGGAGCCGGATGTGGGACCCAATCTCAGGACCCCTGAATCATGCCCTGAGCCAAAGACAGACGCTCAACCGCTGAGCCACCCAGGTGTCCCTGTTTCTTCTTTTTCTGACTTCTCTCATTTCATTTAAGTATTTCTTGCCATCCCATTTTATCTCACCTATTGACTTATCATTCATATTTCATTTTAAAACTTTCAAAATACTTTGTAAATATAAACTATAGGGACAGCTGGATGGCTCAGTCAGTTAAGTGTCTGCCTTCAGCTCAGGTCATGATCCCAGCCTGGAACTGAGCCCTACATCAGGCTCCCTGCTCAGTGGGGAGCCTGCTTCTCTCTCTCTCTCTCTCTCTCTGCTGCTCCCCCTGCTTGTGCTGTCTCTCTCTCTATCAAATAAATAAATTAAATTAATAAATATAAACCATAGCATTTACACTGTATATTTTCAATTAATCCAACTCTGTCTTCAAATAGTGTTGTACTTTTTCATATGTGGTAATATAAGAGAATATTTCCAGTAATGCTATACCTTTTCATGTGTAGTAACTTAGAATATTTCTAAGCGGTCTCCATTTTCAGTAAAATTAAACTCTATCAGTAAAAATGAACTCTTCCTAGCATTTGGCAAGACCATCATCCGATACAACAACAATGAAGTGTAAGCTCATGTAAAGTAGCATACAGAACTGCTCCTTCAACTAAGCGGCTCATTTTATATAAGTTGTTACTCAGTTTGAAGATGGAGAAAATAGATTATAGATAATTATACCATATTTGAAAGCTCATTTTCATGAGTGAACTCAATTAAGGAAAATATAGCCCAGTTTTATCTAATAAATCATAGTGCAAATAATCAAGATGATCCTGTTTGTGAGGTGATTGGATCCTTAACCTTGCCCTACTTAGCTTTGTATTGCCAGTGTACATACAGTGGCAGTCACCATTGAAATAGGATTTATTTGCTTTTTTTTTTTTCTGGTATGAGGAATAAATGAGGTTCTTATCTAGAATAGAGACCAGAACAATAAACATAGGGTAAACCTAACAAAAGTGGTTGCAATATAAAGTGGTTCAGTCACATTGTAGGAGAGTTTAACAGCATTCCTTAAAACTGAATATATGTACGTACACCCTACAATCCAGTTGTACTGTTTCCATGTGTATACAAGGAGATATTTTGAATGATGTTTTGTTATTATAGTGGGATGAAATAAAAAATAGACTACATGTCTATCAATAGGCATTTAGGGTATGGGTATATGTGATAATCAAGATAGAATAAATGTAGCATATTTTTATGATGTGATTTTATATGGCAGTTAAAAGGGATGAACTAGCTCTCTATGTATCAGTGGAAATATATCTAAGTATTTTTTATGAGACTAATCAAATACCTCTTACGCATTGAGATAAAGGTAGACAAATGCTAAGAAGACGACTCATAAAGTTATAACCATTGTTAAATGGTTCCAGAGACAGAGTGGGACAAAACTGGAATTGTGTTTGATATTCAAATAAAACTTTAACTTTTATTGCAATGTTTTTTGTTATAAGCAGTAAGAAGAGTCTAAAATATACTAACACACACACACACACCAAATATCCGTGGTTTAAAATAACAAAGGTTTATTTCATACCCATGTTGCTTGTTTTCCATGGGTTGGTAGCTGTGACTATTCATTTAATTTATTTAGGGACTTCAGCTGATGGAACAACCACTTTCTCAAAATCTAGAGGATAAAGGAAACTTTCCTGGATTTTGCACTGGCAATTAAATGTTTAACCTAGAAATAGTATGTAACAGTTCTACTCACCACTAATATGCCTGAAATAATCATAGAGTGCCACTCACACATAATTGGATGAGGGAATGCCATAAGCCAAGGACATGATGAATGAGAAATATTCAGAGTGAAACATTAATGCCTACCACACAGCAGGGTGTATTTATCTATTTTTCGTATACTTGATTATTTAAAAATTGAGTGAAGTGATAATTTTGTTAATGAAAAACAGATGGCAAGTGCAAATGTATAGGCTAATATGACAATTGTATTAATTTATAGCATGAAAAACTTTGAGTAATGGGTTAATGTAACCTTTGAAAGAGTATTCTCACTAATGAGGTACAAAGATTTGTCCCAGGTCCTGAATGTTTCAGCAGTTTTATGAGTGAAATGGATGAAGAGGAATTATGCAGATGGCATTCCCTTAATGGTGAACAATATTTACAATATCTTACAGTCACTACTAGTGAGAAAGGAGCCCAGGCCCTTCTGCTTTTAACCAAGATAGAATATCAGAGAATAGATTTTTAAAAAAATTTTCTTTGAGTATAGCTTACATACAGTGTTACATTTGTTTCAAGTGTACAACATAGTGATTCAATGTCTCTACATGTTATGCTGTGTTACCACAAATATAGTTACTTTCCATCACCATACTGTGCTGTGGCAGTATTACTGATTAAATCCCCTATTCTGTGCCTTATACTCCTGTGACTTACTCATTCCATAACTGGAAGCCTATATCTCCCACTCCCCTCTCTCCAATTTTCCCAAGCTCCCACAATCTTCCTCTTTGGCAACCATCAGTTTGTTCTCTGTATTTATAGGTCTGATTCTGCTTTTTAGTTTATTAGTTTTATTTTTTTAAATTCCACACAAAAATGAAATCTATTTGTCTTTCTCAGTCTGATGTATTTCATTTACCATAATACCCTCTTGGTCCATCCATGTTGTCACAAATGGCACGATCGAGGTGTAAGAAAATGGTCCAATTTCATTATTTTGTATGTACCTGTTCAGTTTTCCTAACATAGTTTAAGAAGAGGCTCTTTTTCCCATTGCATATTTTTTACTGTTTTGTCAAAGATTAATTGACCATATAATCATGGTTTGTTTCTGAACTTTCTGTCCTGTTCTGTTCTTCTATGTGTCTATTTTTGTGCTACTGCCATACTATTTTGATTATTGCAGCTTTGTAGAATATCTTAAAATTTGGGATTGTGATACTTCCAGCTTTATTTTTCCTTCTCAAGATTGCTTTGGCTATTTGAGGTCTTCTGTGGTTTTATACAATTTTTAGTGTTATTTGTTCTAGTTCTGTGAAAAATGCTATTGGTATTTTGATAGGAGTTGAACTGAATCTGTATATTGCTTCGGATAGTATGAACATTATAACAATATTCATTCATCCAATCCATGAACCTAGAATATTTTTTCATTTCTGTCTTCAATTCCTTCATCAGTGTTTTACAGTTTTCATAGTATAGGTTTTTCACCTCCTTGGTTAAATTTATTAATAGGTATTTTATTGATTTTGGTGCAATCATAAATGGAATTGTTTTCTTAATTTCTCTTTCTGCTAGCTTCAATTTCCTTCATCAGTGTTTTACAGTTTTCATAGTATAGGTTTTTCACCTCCTTGGTTAAATTTATTAATAGGTATTTTATTGATTTTGGTGCAATCATAAATGGAATTGTTTTCTTAATTTCTCTTTCTGCTAGCTTCTATTATTGTATAGAAATGCTATCAACTTCTGGGTATTAATTTTGTATTTTATAACTTTACTGAATTCATTTATTACCTGCAGTAGTTTTTTGGTGGAGTAGGGTTTTCTGTGTATAGTATCATGTCATATGCAAATAGTGACAGTCAAAACTGCTCCTTTACCATATGGATGCCTCTTATTCTTTTTTCTTGTGTGATTCCTGTGGCTAGGACTTCCAATGCTATGTTGAATAAAAGTGGCAAGAGTGGACATCTTTGTCTTATTCCTGATCTTAGAGGAAAAGCATCAGAGAACAGATTTCCCTTCCCACCTAAAACAAGTAAAAACCTGTACATAATAAAATAAATAATAATTTTCCAAACTTTAGAGATAAGACTACAAAGGCTGATCACACCTAAGACACGAGAAGTGAATAGGATGAATCCTATGTTTAACCCAGTATACCACCTTGAGATATTTACCAAGTTGTGGCTCAAGAAGAGGAAATTTAAGTAGGGCTCAGCAGTCCCACTGGTTAAGGAAGAGAATCTCAGAATTTTCAGAGACCAAGGGAACTAGAGTTCATTGGAAAAGTACTAAAGAGTAGAAATTTGAATAGAGACAGATATCTGGATAATATTTGGAAGATTACTGGTAGGTAGATATGTACAAGGGCTCTTCCCAAGGTTTGGAAAGAGTTACCAAAAATAACTAGAAGAATAGTACCCAGGGATCACTGCAGACAAGAATGGTGCATTTTTCCATCAGTTAGACTGCGGAAATTCGTAAGTCATAGTTCATTGGATAGAACTCAGAAAGAGCTTGCCTTAATCATGTAGAGTAATTAGATCTGGACTAGTCTTGATCTCATCTTCAAAGCAAAATCTAAAGTAACCAAACTATTTCCAAATAACTACATCCCAGAACAAAGCTCAAGAATAGAAATAATAATATATTCAGCATCCAGTAAGGTAAGATGCATAGTATTTGACACCCAATCAAAAACTACGAGGCATGCCCAAAGAAAGGAAAACTCATTCTGTAAGGAAGAGAAACCTCAGTCAATTGAAACCAACCCAGACCTGACATAAATGTCAGATATAGCAGACAAAGATATTAAAGCAGTTATTATAACTGTGTTCCATGTGTTCAGAAAGTTAAGGAAAAGATTGAACATGTTAAATATGGACATGGGTTTACATGCAAAGACCCAAGTCAGACTTCTAGAGATGAAAAGTACAAAGTCTGAGAGGATAAATATTCTAGATGAGTTTAAAGGATGATTAGATATTATAAAGGAAAGATTACTGAACTTGAAGATACAACAGCAGAAATAATCTTAAATAAAACATGTGGAGGGGGAAAAACTTCAGAAGAATCAAAATAAGTTGACAGAATATTTGTAAGCTATAGGATAACTTTAAACAGCCTGATAGATATTTAATTAGAGTATTGGAAGGAGCATCAAGTGGAAACAGGATGGAAAAACATTTTGAAGAAATAATGGTAATTTTTAAAAAATTGATGAAAATTACATATATCAACAGATTGAAAAGGCTTAAGAAATCCCAAGGCATATCGTGATTTTTTATCAGAAAGAATACAAGATAGAATATGGTGGAGCAGCATCTGTAAAGTATTGAAGAAGAAGAAAGTCAACCAAAAATTCTATATCCATCAAACACATCTTTTTAAAAAACAAAAGTAAAATAGATTTCCAAAGCAAAAGAATTCCTTAGCAGCAGATCACACTATGACAAAGGAATTCTTTTAGTCAGATGGAAAATAATACCAGATGAACACATGGATCTACAAAAAGGATCAAAGAACTTAGTAAATCGTAACTGTGAATATACATAATGCTTTTCTTATTATTTAAATTTATAGAAAAGACTATTGATTCTTTTAAAGAAGAATGATTAAAAACATAGTGAAGGGGTCTATAACCTATAGAAGAAAATAAATCAGGCCTGATATATAGAGTCTATATGGTAGAGTAGTACCACCTGGAAGTTAAGTGTGCAGCAGTATAGCACTCCATGGTTGGCCAAAGGGAGTATAGGAAAGGGAAATTGCCATATCTATGATCTTATATTGATTTCTTGAGATAAGACTTGGAAAGAGCAATATTTGAAAATATAGATCAATTGATCAATAGATGATAGATAATTATATCTACTAAATGAGTGGACTTTTCAGGATGAACAGAATGTGAAGATATTTATATTTCATGCGCATGTATACCAGTCATCCAATTCAGAGGAGGTTCTAAATAATTAGGTGGACATAATGATATCTTTTCTCTGCCCTTCCAGAGGGCAAGTTGCAGGCTAGCTTGTTAATGGTGACTTTGCTGACCTTTACTCTCCCATCCTTCCAATTTAATGTAAATCTACAATTCCCTTTATTATAATGATGTATACATGGGATGCAGAGAGGGGTTTCTGTCCTGGTGACTAAACTCTGACAGATACAACAACATATCATAAAGATAAGAAGTATGAAATATTACATTTCGAGGCTTAGCTCCAATTGCAAATTTATAGAATAAGAACGATAGAACTTAACAGCATGTTTGAATATCGTGACTCTTTAATTATTAGAACTTCAAGTTGTGTGAATAGTGCAGTATGTCTGTTAGAAATATTTTTACTCCCCTTTATATTTTTTAGAGCAATACCTAAAGTAAACCAATCTCTTTTAGAGGCTATGACTGAATAGACACACAGATGTAGGTTAAGAGTACAAGCTAGGCCATGAACTGAGCTATTCAAAGTCCTTTGAAGTCCTACAAATACAAATACGTATTTGTATTTGCAGGACTATCATATGGAAGAGGTTTGAATTTTTAATATTAATATAATAAAGGCATAGGACTAACACCAACCAAAAACTTTATCATTCTCGAGGCAAGTAACACAAATCTAATATGTGCATTTACAAATCAGTGGAGGTCTCAAATAGTTTTCTTCCCTTTCATTCCTCCTTTCATTGAACAATCATGTATTCACTAAGTTCTGTGTTTCTTCTTCCAAGTATAGCTTTGCTGTGTCTACTTCTCACCACCTCTGCATCCTCCACTCTAGCCCAAGCCACCATCCCAGAAAATGGCAATAGCCCCTGGCTAGACTCCTCATATCCATTCCCAGTTTCTTACTTATTCTTTTCAGAGCCCCTAGAAAGGTAATTTAAAATATGAATTGCAGGGTACCTGGCTGTCTTAGTCAGAAAAGCAAGCAACTCTTGACCTCAGGATTATGAGTTTGAGCCTGATGTTGAATGTAGAAATGACTTAAAATAAATAAATAAAATTTAAAAATTAAATAAATAAAAATTTTAAAAATATGAATTACATCTTTTGATCTTACCACTTTCCCACTGAAAACTTTCTTGTAGCTATCCAAGTTTCTCCTAGGATAAATTCTATGTTCCTTGACAATATATACAAGACCCTTCTTTTAACCTGTCTCTGCCTTTTTTTTTTTTTTTTTTTTTGCCATACTTTGCACTGATCTCTCCCTCCTTTAGTATTTTCCTGATATGCTGGCCTCCTTTATTTAAATATGCTGAGCTCTTTTCTGCACCATGGACTTCCCATGATGTTTCTTCTTCCTGGAACAATACTCCTCTGACCTTTTTTCTCCTTCGTACTTCTTACGAAGTGTCAATTTAAATTAGTGGCTCTCTACCAGCAGTGGTTTGATAGTACCTTGAAACAATTTTGGTGGTTACTGCTGGGATGGTGCTTCTGGCATCTACTTAGGTTGAGGTCAGGAAACTGCTAAACATTCTACAATGTAGAGGACAGCTCTCTTCCACAAATAATTGTCCAACTGAAAATGTCAGTAATGCTGGAATCGAGAAACTCTGGTTCATTTGAGACTTCCTCAGAGTTTTCACTTAACATAAAATTAATTCACTTTTTTTCTCTCATACCATGCTCAGCAACTCATCTAAATTTTGAGTTATGTATTTAGTTCATCTGTTTGCTTAATGCCTGTTTTTCCCACTAGACTGTGAATTCTATGAGAACAGGAAACCTATCCATTTTGTTTTCCTGTCGTGTAGTCAGTGTGTGGCACAATATCTGGCTACAGAAGCAATCAGTAGTAATTGTTCAATGAATTATTAAGTGAGTTTTATTACTAAATAGGGCACTATTTTAGAAATCAGGTGTAAATAGTCATTTAACATGTGGTCATTCAAGTCCAGGAAAAATGTAGCAGAGGACTATGTCATACAAATAACCAATTACAGTGCAGAGAAGACTAAAATAACATCCTAAATGGAGTTTAAAATAATGTGCTGGATAAATTCAGAGGAAGGAAGGAATAATTACCGTGAATTTGGGTTTAGGGAAGATATTATTTCCGTTACCATCATTTTTTGGATAATTGCTGACTGACTCACAAAGTAAGGTTACTTTTCTGATCTGTGAGGTGACACATGGCTTATCTCAACCATATTACCAAATGCTTATTTCTTAGAGACTTTGTAGTATTAATTTTCCCCACAGCTGCAAATGGGAAATTTGAATTTCATGGGCTTAGAATAAAAATTCTATCTTGCGATGATCATTTTAGTATATTTCCAAAACTAATTATGATGTTGTGGAAAGCCCAAAACTCTCTTCATCCTGGATCCCAATTCCTAGACACTGATAGGATGCAATCACAGATGATTTCAAATATGATAAGATTTATAATTGGCAAGTTAAGGGACACCTGGGTGACTCAGTGGTTGAGCGTCTGCCTTTGGTTCAGGTGTGATCCTGGGTCCTGGGATTGAGTCCTGCATCAGGCTTCCTGCAGGGAACCTGCTTGTCCCTCTACCTGTGTCTCTTCCTCTCTCTCTGTGTCTCTCATGAATAAATAAATAAATAAATAAATAAAATATTTTAAAAAATCGGCTAGTTAATATCACTTCCAATGTGGAAATTGAAGGATACATGAGTCAAAATTGAGTTAGGGTTATGCATTGTGTGTGTGTACTTGTGTGTGTGTGTGTGTGAGAGAGAGATAGAGAGAGACAGAGAGAGAGAGATACACACACGCATATCCATGTGCAGACCCATATACACATGCACGTAAACATACATGAACATCTCCAACCACAGATAAGCAACAAGCCCTTGTACTTGAGACTAAGTAAACAGTTTTTTGGCTCTTCAGGATTTTGGGGTTCTGCACTTCTGTTTTCTTTAAGGTACTAGCTATTTTGATTTTTGATCCCCGATTTAAACTGGGCCTGTAACATTATCTGGAAATGAAGTGTTTTTCTCGCAGTCTCCCACTCTCTACACAAGACATTCAAGCAACTTTTTGCTCTCATTAAAGTTGTGACACCATGTTTGTGTGTGTGTGTGTGTGTGTGCTTTAACTCAGCCTGCATGTTGCAGAGAAAGCAGAAGCCATTGGTCGTGATCCCAGAACCACCCTAATACAACTTGTCACAGCCAAATCTGCCAACTTAGTTGTACCTTCCTTATGCATTTCCATTACACCCAGTGGAGGAATTATTTTTCTTTCTTCCTAAGTCAAATTTCCTGGTGTGCTCAGAATCTCCTTCCTTCCCTGCTTTTCACTCCCCTGGTGATCTTATACTGCTGATATATATTCAGAACCTCCCTCTGTACTAGATATTTTTCATCCTCTTTTATTTTTTTTAAAGATTTTATTTTATTTATCCATGAGATAAATGAGAGACAGAGAGAGAGAGAGAGAGAGAGAGAGAGAAAGAGAGGCAGAGACACAGGTAGAGGGAGAAGCAGGCCCCATGTAGGGAGCCCGACGTGGGACTCATCCTGGGTCTCCAGGACCAGGCCCTGGACTGAAGGCGGCGCCAAACTGCTAAGCCACGCAGGCTGCTCTTCATCTTCTTTTAAATCGTTGGACCTCATATTCTCCTCTAGTTTGTTTCTCTCTTGCTCACTTCATAGTCAATTTTTTTTTTGGGGGGGGGCATTCCTACATCTTCATCTCTCATTCATTCCTCATGTCAGTCCAATATGACTGCTGCCCCAGTCACACCTGTGGAAATGTCCTCCAAGTGACAGGATGTAATGGACACTCCTTCTGGCCTCTCAGCAGCCTTATTAATAGCTAAACACTTACTCTACTTTAAAATACTCGAATCCCTTGACTCCATGCCATTGTCATGGCTTTGTTAGTACTACTCTGTCTACTTTCTTTTACTAGACTTTAATCTGTAGGAGTCCTGATGGCTTCACCCCAGTCCTTCTTATCTTCTCTCTCTACTTGATCTTACTTATTGATTTTTACCACTTTGGTGACTTCAGTTCCGTCTATATAGTTATTATTGCCAACTGTATCTCTCCAGCTCAAGTTTATCTTCTGAGCTCCAGAACAAAATACCAAACATTTTATTCTAAATCTCTACCATATCCTCCACATGAGTCCTTCAAAGCTACCATGCCCCGAACTGAAGTTTTGATTTTTCTACTTCCTATGCTCTTACCTCAAAATGGCACCCACAATCGACCACAGGAATCAATGAATCATTCTTGATGTTTTCTCTATATCAGCTTCCATATATAATCACACACTATATATTATAAAGTCTACCTATTTAGTATTTCTAAAAAGCTTCACTTCCCTTTATTGCTTTTATTCTACCTAAATCTGAGCCACTGTCATCTCTTGTCTCAACCAATGCATTCTCTTCCCGTGACAGTCTTGTTTTCACTCTTATCACCTCTGGTCCATCCTCTGGAGCAGAGCATAGTATCTGGTGCAGGATGTCCGATGAATGGTGAATGGTGAACATGAATGGTGCCTCCCTGAGTTGCATGGCTCAGATCTGAAGTAATTTTCTACAAATAAAAAACAAATATGATTCTATTCCACTTACATTTTAAAAACTCAACTTACCTGTAGAACCCTTCATGATCTGACCCTGCCTCCCTCCTTACTATGCTTCTGCCATACAAAGTTTTTTCTTCCTTGAATGCTCTAAACTCCCCTTTAGGGGAAGCCTTTGCATATACCATTCCTTCTTCCTGGGAATATCTTTCTCTGACTAGTCATCTGGATACATTCTACTTAGTTTTCATGTCTTTGCTTAAGGATCATTTCTCTGTGGGAGAATTTCCTGACACCTCATATTAGTTAAGGTTTACTCAATAGAAACTTTCATAGACACTATTTTTGCTTCTAACGTTTGTTGCAATTGTAAGCTTCATAGGGCAGAAAATGTCTGCCTCATTTATCTATATATCTCCAGTGGCAAAACAAGAGATAATAAATATTTGTTTAAGTGAATGAAATATTTGAACTTTCGATGAAAACAGCAACTAAATTATTTGTATAAAGCATTTACTTTCTGTCATGAATTGATTGTACTGGCTGCTTATATAGTCAGAAGTAATCATTTAATTGCAAAACTGTATTTTATCCCATGCCTATTAAGCAAATAAACCTATCTAAAGATGATTCTAAGTGATATTTCAGACAGACTTAGTTTCAGAAAATGCAGCTAGAGTAACTTGTTTTATCTCTTAGGTCTTTGTTAAGTGACACCATGGTATAAAAGAATATACTTAAGGAGATCTCCATAAAAGATTTGCAATTAATCCAGTGGACACTTTTGAAATTACATCTGTATTTTCAGAAAATTGTATGGCTTAGAAAAATAACATCATCTAGATTATATGTGAGTGCAATTTGATATCCTCATAGTTAGAATTACTGAGTCTTTACCAACTGTGAAAGCAAGTAAGACAGTGAGTAATAGGCAAGCAATAAATATATCAGAGGATCTTATTGAACACAGCCTTGGGATTCTGTTTTGCTGGAGGCATAGGAATTTCAGAAGCAGTGAAATGTTTTTGATTTAAGTAATTGCTCTATTGGATTTATCTCATTTATCTCAAAAGTGAAATGCCAGTTTATAACTTCTCCAAAGAAGTTGCTTGAAGTTAAAAAACAAAACTATGTAATATGATAGATTATAAATCAGGTATATTGAATTTTTATCCCAGCTCTGACAATTGCAGTGATGATATAGAATAGCCTAATATCTGAGCTTTTGTTTTCTAACACATGAAATGGACATATGAATGTAAATCTCACTTACTACACAGTGCTATTATTTCAACTAAATCAAAAACAAAAATTACTTGGCATAGCACACAATGTTCTTTTCAACTCTGTTGAAACAGGCTTCAGATGACTTCTACGTCATCTGTCAGCCTTTTTACCCACCTCCTTTCTCTCCTAACTGCCCCCTGCACTCACACACACAGACACATCAATCAATTGTACACATATAACACCAAATTAATCACTATTTCCTGCATTCTGATGTACTAAACCCCTTAATACTTGCTGGAGAAAATGAGAATAATATTTTTGAAATATGTGCATATGCTTTTCCTTATTTACATTTCATTGTGTGTTATTTTCTTTATATTTTTCAAGAGGCATTGTGTCATAAATGGGGCTAGGACTGTTATGTCAAGAAGATAAAGAGAAGGAATTAACATTGAGCCTTTGATATTCAAAATGGGATTTTGAAAGTCCAAGGTAACAATATCAAGAACCAGCTCTGGAAATCTTGAATGTAGAATTTTACTCCACACCATACAGAGGTCTCAGGTTATAACATAGGGAAAAGGAAGATAGAAAAGGGAAAAATAGTTTATGCCTTCTGGCTCAGAGTTTTACAGAAAGAAAAGACAAAGATAGTGAGATCTCAGTGTGTTCTTCCTTCACTTCTCTTAGGCAAAATCCCAAGAAGAAAGAAGGATTTTTTAAAAAAAAGATTTGGTTTATTTATTTGAGAGAGAGAGCACAAGAGAGAACACAAGTAGGGGGAGAGACAGAGGGAAAAGCAGACTCTCTGCTGAGCAGGGAGCCCAATGCTGGCTCCATCCCAGGGTCCTGGGATCATGACCTGAGCCGGAGGCAGATGCTTAACCATCTGAGCCACTGCGGTGCCTGAATTTCTTTTTTTTTAAGTTGAATGTCAGATCATTCAGAGACTGCCATGCAGGGTGACTGCATGCTAACATGATAGGGGCAGTAGCTGTAGAGAAAGATGAAGCTCAGTAGGTGACCTGAAGCAGCACTCCTGGCTTCTAGTGCCATGCGTACAAGAGAGAAAAGACCCGAGAGTTCCTACAATGCCTCAAAGGGGTATGAAGACTACTACTAATAATAAACATGCATTGACTTTGTAAATATGCCAGGCACCCTTCTCATCACAGTATATTTATTTTCTATCTTTTTTTTTTTTTGGATTTTATTTATTTATTCATGAGAGACACACACAGAGAGGCGGAGACACAGGCAGAGGGAAAAGCAGGCTCCATGCAGGAGCCTGATGTGGGACTCTATCCCAGGATCCTAGGATCACGACCTGAGCCAAAGGCAGACGCTCAACCACTGAGCCACCCAGGTGCCCCTTCTTTAATTTATGCAACCACACACTTAGGAAGGTACTAACATTATCCCCATTTAACTAATGAGAAGACTGAGGCACTTGGCATTTAAGTAATGTTACCAAAGAGATATAGTTATTGGACATTAGAGCTTCTTTGCAGAAGGGGTCACTACAGCAGGGGTTAACTGGCACCATGTTAACTGAGGGCTCTAGGGTAGGTTGCTCGGTTCAGCAATAGAAAATAAGGAATGCCAAAATTTAAAGGGTATCCATACTTCCATGAAAAAAAAATTAGCAAAGAGGACCACTAGGTCCTGACAAAGCCAAGAGAATTTACCACAGAGGAAGCAAACTGATAGCTTCTACCTCAGTTGATAGCAACAGTGATGAGAATCTCTCCTGCTGCAGAAACCAGCATAAAGGCCACCCAAGTGCTTTTTGCCTAGTGCCATTCATTTGGACAGCTTTCCCTGTGCTCAGCCACCATCTTGTTAGGGAGGAGAGAAATGGTTCTGACATAGAGTTGAACTTGGAACTGTTGATTATTTATCCATTTAAATTTTAAATGTTTTAAATTTTAAAAAATTGCTTAGATTAGAGAACACTGATTCTATTAATTGGCAGTATTTTTGGAACTTCTTCACTGTCCAGTGATGATGGTTATCAGCTTTTATAGAAAATAAAGAAGCTAGATGGTTTTTGCGTAGCTGTAATTCATATGAGTGAAATTCTACTCTTTTGCATTTGTGTATCTGTACCTGCTATCATGTTTGCTGTTAAAACATTTTTCCTTTACCGGCAAAGTCTAACTCATACTTTAAGCCCTCATCCAAATGTCATCTCTTAGGTTTTTGTGAAAAATCCCCAGAAGTCCAGGGAGTTAGTGACTTTGTCCTTGTGCTTCTAAAGTGCATAGTTCATACACCTCCATTATATTGTATGGTGCTCATCTATGGGCCTGTCTCTTCCTCTTGACTTTGAACACTTTCATATGGCAGGCCTCAGTAACTGTTTATCAAATGAATGAACAACCAAATGGGAATGTTTGTGGTAATGTCATGGAATTCCTGCAATCATTAAAAAAATAGTTTTACACAGAACACATCAGTGGCCACAGTGATCCATGAAGATGATAAAGTAGCAGCTGATATGGGTACAGAGTATTTAATTAAAGGCCTTTCCATGCATGAGTTATTTTTACAAGCATAAGGTATAAGGAAAAAAATCAGCCATTTCCTAAGCTCCGTTTCCCCAAAGTAAAATTAAATCCATAAGACCATCACAAGCCTTTTTTACATTGTTTTGTTAATTTATTTTTATAACTAGTTGCCCTAATTTGGTCAGAACCATCTGAAACAAGACTCTGTCTCCTTAGACCCTATAGTTAGTTACACAGTTGAGAACACTTGTAAAATATGTATAAAATAAGTGAATGGGTGGATTTTTACTAGAGTCTTGATATATTGGCATTAGATAGTCTAGACTCAAATGTTCGAGTCCCTCAGAATCATCCAAAAAGTTTGATAAATGCCAGACTACCAGGGAACATGCCTGGGGATTCTGATTCACTAGCTGTGGGTAACGAGTGAAGAGTCTCATTTTAATGTGTATTTTGGGTGACTCTGATACAGGTCAGATTCAGACTTTCAGAAATGCTAGCCTAGAGAGTCAGTTTCTTTTTACTTCCTACACTGGCTACATTTAAGACCATCACATGAATTTATTCCTACTGTGTATAGGGAGGCAATTTGCCATTAATATTTACACAGTACCCAGTTCCATACAGGCATCATTCACAGCTCCTAGTGAGGCCTTCCCATACTTCCTAGTTTAAAATTTGCAATGGTCCACCACCCTCCACCACCTTCTCTGCTTTATTTTTCTCTAGTTCATTTATCACATACATGTATATCACTTACTCATTTATTTTATTTCTTTTCTGTTTTCCTCCAATAGAGTGTTGATGCCATGTGAAGAGGGAAATTTGTCTGTTCCCTCCCCCCACGTATCCCTTGTGCCTAGCACAGTGCCAGATACTTATAAAGTAGGCAAAAGGATTGTTGACGAATGGCTGATTACTGGAAAATCTACCTGCAGACACAGAAATCGCGGGGAGTGCAGCTGATTCAGGCTTCATCGATTCTTCCCTTTTAGCTATGTACCAGTTGCTAAATAGAAACAGGAAGCTACCGTTTACTGCCATTTCTTTTAAAACCACTAGTAATACAATTTCTCTGAAAATGTCCTATAACAACTGCAATAGCTCGAGAGAATACTGTCTCTTCCCAGCTATAATTTCATGAGTAGCAGTGCTTCCGGCCAGTTATCTTTCTGCATAACTTTTATTGAAATCTGTTGAGTCTGAATCCCTCCTTAGCTCTATCAAGTTAAAACTTCCACATCCATGATACTGTGCTTGAAATAGCCATTTAACTTAGCTTGGAGGCCAGTGGCTGGCTATTGACTCAAGGGTGAGGTGGTGGCGCTTCACATTCTCACAGAAAGCTGCACAGGGCAATAGGTCTTTATAGACCGTGGTCCAGGCTGCATTTTAATAGAATTTGATGATACTTTTTTTAAAATTCCATTTTTAAATAAATGGTTTTTGAAGTGGTATGCTTTTTACTGATTCATTGATGTTAAAAATGAAAAAATTGAGCTTGAAACTGAAAAGCATCTAATAAAGGTATTACCGAAGATTACATTTTTAACTTCATCTGCTTGAACATTTTAAAGTTTATAATTGAGATATAAACCTATTTCAAAGGTGAGATACCTACGCCTGTATATCATCACTTATTACTAAAAATAGCTTTGATTTTCTCAGTTTTTCCACTGTACCCATGAGTTTGGCATAGAATCCCACGCTAAAGTCATCTATGTACACAAACTTGAAGGCGTATTCAGACATAATACTCCTAGTTCTAAATACTTTGAAGCTAACAGAAGTTGAGTTCTAGAAAAAAATACAAGATCAAATGTTAGAAGCAAAATTTGACTTTTTTATGTCCATTTAGCATAAAAACTCATCTCTTAGGCAGGTGGTAAAGTGCTTTGCATGTACATATTTTCATTTGTTATTATCATATCCTAGTTAGAGTGACCACAGCATTGTGTCCTAGGCTAAGAATAGTTCTTACTCTAACTTTCAAAAGTATCCCAGCTTGATGAAGAATTATATGGTCAGTTTTCTTATAATGAGAGATTTTATTATTATTTCTGTTACATATAAGAACTCAAACTCTTAGTTTTTTAAATTGTTTTTGCTATGGTTAAAAATAAAACCAAAACTTTACTTAAAAGAGGAAGCCACGTTTAAAAGAAAAGTTGAAAGTCAAAAAGTATACTAACGGACGTAAATATAGAATAAAACAGAGGCCATGAATACATTCCTTACCTACATACAGTCATGTTTTTATATACAAATGAGAAAATATCTGTGAACTATAAAAGTTTTACTAATTCTGGAAAGTGTCACTTTGTTATTAGGGCATATTATAATATGCAGGTTTTAATTGAGATAACTTTATATACAGTGAAATGTTCAGATTCTAAGTATTTACTTTGGTGAGTTTTCATGATATATTCACTCATATAACCCACAGTCCTATCAAGAGGCTCTGTCACCCCTTGTACCTATTTGTGGCCATTCCTTGATTCCTAAGGCATCAACTCATGATTTTATGACCATGGATTGATTTTCTCATTTTGGAACTTAATGTAAATTGAATCATACAGTGTGTACTTTCTTGTAGGTGAATCTTTTAAATCAAGAAAATAGTTTTGAGAATCAACAATATTGTATCAGTTGTTCCTTCTTTTTTTAATGCATATTAAATAAGAGAAAAGGGAGGGGAAGGAGGAATGAATACAACAATTAGATAGAAATCATTCTGGAACACCTATTGTATGCCAGAGTCCTAGATGTTCCATGTGCATCTTCTTTAATTATCACTACAACCCTCTGGGGAGGTCCTGGAATCATCATCATTTTGCAGGTGAGAACACTAAGAAAAATAGGTTAAGGAACTCTCCTAGAATCACACATTTCCTGGAAGTCTGCTCTACCATTACACAGTAGCATCTCTGGGGAATTATATTCCTACATCAAATCAATTGGGTTCTGTTCTCCTAGATAACTTTGTAGACAATTTGTAATTTTCATTTTGATTTCCTTTTTGGTCTGACTGACCCAATATTCAAAAAGGCTATTCATTTTAAAATTTTAATTATTAATTAATTTTAATTACTTAATTCATATATGCTTTTTCGGCAGAAAGAGCTTTCATTGCTTTTTTATTTTCTTTTGAAAACTCCCAAAGAGATACTGCTTGTATGGATTATATTCCAATATTGACCATATTGGAAATAAACTAATATTTTTTAAATGAAAAATTGTGTGCAATGATATTAGAATAATGAAATCACATCTTATAGAACCTCTGGAAAACGTCACTGTACGCTTGTGAGATAATGTTTTTATGGAAATTATTTTGCCATTGCAGGTTCTCTAAAGGGGTTTCCAGACCAGCTTTTGAAAACAACCATTATACTAGCTGTTTTAAAGTCCTTGACTAATAACTCTAACATGTGGGTTAATCTGTTTGATTTTATTTTCTTCTGGAAATAGATCATGTTTCCTGATATCCATATCATATATCCATATGATATCCATATATCCATCCATATCCATATATCAAGTAATTTTGGTTAGTATCCAAGACATGGAAAATATTACATATGAAGGAAGGCTCTGATTTCTGTTATGTCTACCTTAAAAATGTTGATGGATTCGTTTTATTGGGCAATGAACTTGATTCGCTTGAAACTATAAAGTAAAAATAAATAAAATTAATTTTAATGACTTTTCTTATTTTAGCATGTTTTAGATTTATGGAATAGTTACAAAATTGGTACAGAGAGTTTGCATATACTCACCATATTTTTTCCTATTATTAACATCTTACTATTAGTATGGTACATTTGTCACAATTAATGAACCAATATGATACATTGTTATTAATCAAAGTTCATACTTTATTCAAATTCCCTTAGTTTTTACCTAGTGCTCTTTACTGTTTCAGGATCACATTCAGGGCACCACATTACATTTAGTCATCATGTCTTCTTAGACTCCTCTGGACTGTGATCTTAGAGGAAGAACTTTATTTGTCACCAATATATTAGCTGTGGGCTTTTCATAGATTGCTTTCATTATGTTAAGGTAACTTTCCTTTATTTCTAGTTAAATGAGAAGTTTTTGTTTTATTTTGTTTTCATCACGAAAGGTATTGAATCTTGTCAGAACCATTTTCTGCATCTATTGAGACAATTATGTGATTTGTCAAAAATTAAAATGGCTCTTCCAGCTTTCTGTCTTAACATGGTATATCCTTCTCCATCCATTTACTTTTGTAGTATATTAGTCTTTTTATGTAAAGTCGATTTTTGTGGAAAATGTATGGATGGGTCTTGCTTTTTAACTACTATGAAATCTTTTAATGTGTGTATTTATACTATTCACATTAAACATGACTATTGATGTAGGTGGATTAATATTTACCATGCATTTATCTCTTTTCTATTTGTTACATTTGTCATGTTTCTTCTTTGTTATTATATTTTTTCTCTGGGTTTGAGTGTTTATGTAATCCCATTAGATCTGCTCCCTTAACGTATCAATTATAATTCCTTTTTAGTGGTTGCCCCAGAGTTTGTAATATACATTTTTAAATAATATATGCCCACCTTCAAATGACACAATAGTGCTTTGTGTGAAATGTACATGCATGTAAAAAGTGTGTTCTCAGTTTCTTCCTTCCATTGCTTGTGACATTTCTTTTTCTTTCTTTTATTTTCTATTCTTTTCTGTTCTTTTCCTGTTTCTTTTCTTTTTCTTTTCCTTTCCTTTCCTTTCACTCACATACTGTAATCACCCAATATACTGTTACTATTATTACTTTAAACCAAGTTATCTTTTAGATTAAGAATGAAAAAAATAAAGGATTATATTTTACCTGTATTTATTTTTCTCTCTCTTTTCCTATGTATATCCAACTTTTGACATATATATTTTTTCTTATTTTTTGCCTGAAAAAACTGCTTCTTGACATTTCTTGAGGGTCAAGTCTGCTAGCAATTAATTCTCTGGTTTTGTTTGTATGAGGAAATATTACTTCTTTACTTTAAAGGATACTTAGCCAAATATAGAATTCTAGGCTGGTGGTTTTTTTTTTTTTCTTTTAACAGTTAAAAAATTTTACTGTCTTCTCTTCTTCTTTCATGGTGTCTGATGAGCTGTCCACTATAATTTAGTTTTGTTCTTATGTAGGTAAGGTATTTTTTGTCTTCAAGATTTTCTCGTGTTTTTGAAGATTGACTATGGTATACCAAGGTGGCTTTTTGTTATTGTTTTCTTATGATGTTTTATGTTTTATGTTTTTTATGATGTTATGTTTTGAGTTTCCAAGATTTGCAGTTTGGTTCCTGTGATCAATTTGAAAAGTTTTCAGCCATCATTATTTCAAATATTTCTTCTATTCTGATCTCTCTTTCTTCTCCTCATATTCCAATTACACACATGCTGCAATTTTTTATACTATCTCAATTATCTTGAATGTTCTTTTCTCCTTTTTTCATTCCTTTTTTTCTCTCTTCACATTTTAATTTGGATAATTTCTATTGCTATATCTTCACATTTTAATTTGGATAATTTCTATGGATATATCTTCAAGCTGACTAATTTTTTCCTGGGCCATTTTGATTCTACTGCCAGGCCCTTAAAGACATTCTTCATTTCTGTTACAGTGTTTTTGATTCCTGACATTTCTTTATGATTCGTTCTTACAGCTTCCATCTCTCCTCTTACATTTCTTACATTGTCTATTTGTTTTTTACATATTGCCTACTTTTTCCTTTATAACCCTTAATATATTAATTATAGTCATTTTAGATTCCTTGTCTGATAACATCAACATCTGTTTCATCTCCGAGTCTGGTTCTGGTGATTAGTTTGTCTTTTCATACTGCTTTTCCTTGCTTTTTAGCATGCTTTGTGATTTTGTGCAATAGAAATTGAGGTAAAGAGAGCCTTACTATGAAGATTTATTTAATTTGGCTAAGATTTGGGCTCTGCTCAATGTTTGTTGTGTGTCCACGTAGCAGATACTTCTTTTGAATGCTTCCAATTCCTCTTAGTTTTTGTCTCTTCTTGGCTGTGGGCTTCCTGAAGTACTCCCCCCTCAGATATAGTTTATATCTTCTGGCAAATTTAACTGTAATTCACTGTTATTGTAATGAAGATTTAATGGGGTGGTGTTATGGTATAACATAGGGAAAGTCCTCCAGAATCTGATTAAGTTTCATTCTTTCAGTGGGGTTGCACTTTGGGATGTAATATTCATAAGCACTTCTCTCGTGGTATAGCTTTCTTTCCCTATGCCTTCTATTTTCCTTGTAAATTGTGACATCAACACATAATATGTGGAGAGGGAGAAGTGGAAGTATAAAGTTTTTGTATGAGATTGAAGTTAAGTTGTTATCTGCTTAAAATAAACTATTGTAACTATAGGTTATCTTATTTAAGCCCCATGCTAACTATAAAGAAAATACCTATAGAAAACACGCAAAAGTAAATGAGAGAAGAATCAAAGTATACCAATAGGAAAATAAAAAAAAAAATGACACAGAGAACGACAGCAGGCAATGGAATGATAGACAAGAGAACTAAAGATAGAAAGAAAACAATGAATAGAGTGACAGTACTAAGTCCTTCTGTGCCAGTAATTACTTTAAATATAAATTATCTGATCAAAATAATAGCGTCTGAATTGATATGCAAAATAATTTCCAGCTATGTGTTGTCTACAAGAGGCTCAGTGTAGATTTAAGGACTGTAGGCTGAAAGTGAAGAGATGGGAAGGATATTCCATGCAAATCATAGCCAAATGAGAGCAGGGGTGGTAATATTTATATCAGGAAAAAAATTGGACTTAATTCAAAAGAGTCACAAGGGACAAAAATAATATTATAAAATGGTAAAAAGTCAGCTTACCAAGAAGCTATAACAATTTTAAATATGTATGCACCAAACATTAAAGCATCTTTATATATAAAGTAACATTAGCAGAATTGAAGGGAGCAAGTGATACAACAATAATAGGAGATTTTACTACCACACTTACAATAACGAATAGACAATCCAGACAGAAAATCAATGAGAAAAGAATGAACTTGAATGGCAATCTAAACCAATGGACCTAACAGATACATACAGAATATTCAGCCTAACAGCACAGAACACACATTCCTCTCAAGCACAAACAGAACTTTCTCCAAAATTCATTGCATGTTATGTCAAAACCAGTCTTAAACTTAAGAAGTTTGAAATCAGACCAAGTATCTTTTCTAATCACAGTGTAATGAAATTAGTAGGCAACAGCAGAAGAAAAACTGGAAAATTCATCAAATATATGGAAATTTACAACATCTGAAAACCAATGGGCCAGGAGAGAAATTAGAAATCATCTTGACAAAAATGGTAAATGAAAACACAACATAGAAAAGTTTATGGGGGGATGTTTGGGTGACTCAGTCAGTTAAGCAACAGACTCTTGATTTCAGTTCAGGTTATGATATCAGGGTTGTGATACTGAGCTCCTCTTTGGGGTCTGTGCTCAGCATGGAGTCTACTTGAGATTCCCTCTCTCTGTCCTTCCACCCCCTCCACCCCCCCCTCATTCTCACTCTCTATTAAAAAAATATGGGAAACAGCAAAAACATTACTGACAGGAAAGTTTGTAGCAAAAGTGCTCAGAACAGTGGCTGCCTAGAGGATAAGAATTGAGTGAAAGAGGACACAAAGTAATTTGCTGCCATTATGGAAATATTTTATCTCTTAGAATATATGTTGTACAGAGCACCCATTGAATTGTGTGTGTGAGATTTGTACATTTCACCATGTGTAAATCCTAACTCAATGAATAAACCTTAGTAGTCGGCAGACTCAGCTTAGCAGAGAGGCTTATATGCTTCATTTTGTCTATTCTTCCTGGCAACCACTATGTAACTTTAAGAATGGAAACCGTGTGATAGGAATAGCAGAATAAAAAGATAGAGTGTAAAAAGGACTAATAATAATACATAAAAATGGATAAAAAGAAGAAAGACATCATATCAACAACTCTATACCTCAAAGAATTGCAAAAAGAAAAAAAATAATGAAACAAAGAATTGGTTATTTGAAAAGAACAACAATATTGACAAACCACTAGTTAAATTAAATAGGAAAAAGAGAGGAGGGTCAAATAACAAAAACCATAAAGAGGAGATATTACCAATTATGCCACAGACCTAGAAAGCATCATAAGGATCTCCTATGAACAATTGTACAGCAATAAATTGATAACCTAAAAAAAGGGATGTATTTCTAGGAACATACAACCTACTAAGACTGAATCATGAAGAAACATAAAATCTGAACAGACTCATAACTAGTAAGGAGATTGAATAAGTAATCAAAACTTTCCAACAAAGAAAATCCCAGGACTGGATGGCTTCACCTGTGAGTTCTACCAAATATTTAAAGAACTACCACCAATCTTTCTCAAATTCTTCCAAAAAGGTGAAGAGGATGGAATACTTCCAAACTCATTTTATGAGAATAGCATTGCCCTGATGCCACAGCCAAAGAAGCTACAAGAAAACTATAGACCTATGTTCTTATGAACAGAGATGTAAAAATCCTAGACAAAATCCTAGCAAACTGAATTCAGCTGTACATTAAAAGGGTTAAATGCCATGATAAAGTGGAATTTATTCCTGGGGTTCACAGGTAATTCAACATAAAAGTCCGTAAATGTGATATACATCATTAAGAGAATAAAGGAAAAAAATTACATGATCTTTTCAATAGATGTAGACAAAATTCAGTATCCTTTCATAAGGTTTTAACAAGCCAGGGAGGGAATTACCTTAGCACTATGAAGACTCTATGAGACAAACACACAGCCAACATCATACTCAATGGTGAAAAAGTGAAAACTTTCCTTTAAGCTAAGGAATAAGGCAAGGATACCCATTTTCACCTCTAATATTTAGCATAGTACTGTAAGTGCTAACCTGAGCAAATAAATAAAAGGTATTCAAATAAGAAAGTAAGAAGTAAAGTTATCTCTACTTGCAGATAACATGATCTTATATGTAGAAATCCCTAAAAATGCTAAAACTTTTAGAACTAGTAAACAAACTCAATAAAATTGCAGCATACAAAATCAACATACAAAAATCAATTATATTTCTATACACTAGGAAAAAAACTATCTTAAAAAGAAATTAAGAAAATATCATTTACTATAGCATTGCAAAGAATAAAATACTTCAGAATAAACTTAACCAAGAAGGTGAAAGACTTGTAAACCGAAAGCTATAAAACATTTTATAGTTTTTATAGTTTTATTTTTTAATTTTTTGTTTTTATTTTTATTTTTTAGTTTTTATAGTTTTAAAAGAAGTTAAGGAAGAAACAAATAAATGTAAAGACATCCCATTCCATGTTCATGGGTTGGAAGATTTAATATTGTTAAAATGTTGATACTTTCCAAAGTGATCTACAGATTAGAAGCAATCTCTATCAAAATCCTAGTATTATGTTTTACAGAAATATAAAAAAAAATCCTAAAATTCATATGGAAATATAAAAGTTCCCAAATAGCTAAAATAATCTTTAGAACAAAGTTGCAGGTATAACACTTCCTGATTTCAAATTTTATTAGAAAGTTATAATAATTAAAATGTGTGGTATTGTCATCAAAACAGACTTTAGACCAATAGAACAAAATAGAGAATACAGAAATAAGCCTATACGTGCACGGTCAACTGATCTTCAACAAAGATGCAATGAATACACAATGGAGAATGGAAAGTCTCTTCAACAAATGGTGTTGGGGAAATTGGAATATCACTTTGCAAAAGAATGAATTAGACCCTTATTTTACACTATACACAAAAATCTACTCAAAATGGATTAAAGACTTGAATGTAAGACCTGAAACTATAAAATTACTAAGAGGAAACATAGGGGAAAAGCTTCACATCATTTATCTTGGCAATAGTCTCTTGCAACATGACACCAAAAGGACAGGAAACAAAAGCAAAAATAAAAAAGTGAGACTATATCAAACTAAAAACTAAAATAACAATGGAATTATTATTCAGCCTTTTAAAAAGAAGGAAATCCTGCCATATATGACAATTTGGATGAGACTTGAGGACATCATGTTAAATGAAATAATCAGAGAAGAAGAAATACTATATGATTCCACATATATGGGTTATTTGAAACAGTCAAACTCAGAAGCAGAGTGGAATGGTGGTTGGCAAGAGACAGGTGGCAGGAGAGGGAAATAGAGAGTTGCTACTCAATCGGTATAAAGTTTCAGTTATGAAAAATGAGTAAATTCTAGAGAGTTTTGCAACATAAAGCCTATAGTTAATAATAATGTATTGTAAAATTAAAAATTTGAGAGGATAGATCTATTGTCACATGCTCTATCACAATGAAATAAAAAGACTCTCAAATTCACCAGTCCAGCTTCGAAAATATATGGTGACAGGCTATGAACAAAATACGGATTTTGATTATTCAAGGTCATGAATACTTTCAGTGTGTTACGGAAAGGATTTATTTTTTTTAAGATTTTATTTATTTATTCATGAGAGACACACACACACAGAGGCAGAGACACAGGCAGAGGGAGAAGCAGGCTCCATGCAGGGAACCCGACGTGGGACTCCATCCGGGGTCCCCAGTATCACCCCCTGGGCTGAAGGTGGCGCTAAACCACTGAGCCAACCAGGCTGCCCTGGAAAGGATTTATTAACAAAAAAAAAATTTACTATCTTTCTCAGGAAACTAGATTTTTGTGGTAGACAATGAGGGTATTACAGTTTAGGATTGCTTTGCAGAAACTTCTCAACTAGTATATTGCTCAATTTGATGCTTATTCTTGGTTAGAGGAAGAAGAGGAGCCAAAAATATTTGATGCCAAGTTTTTAAAGGAAAACTTGGATGATGAATCCAAAATAATTGCTGTTACATAAGAGAACAATCACAATATGAACAGAAGCTTCACATTAAACAATGCAGTCTCATTATTAGGAGCCATATAATCATAAGCAAGGAGTCCACAAACAAATCTTCTATTTTGAGTTTTCACTTGTTTTTTAATCCCATTTGCTTCATTTATGCCTTTGGGCAATGTTTTATATCTTCCCATGTCTAGAGAATCTAATTACCAAGAGAAGACTTTCCACACATTTGTTGAATTTGCCTATGGATAAATCTCAGGGATTAACTCTTCACTCACTCCTTTACCATCTCACCCTCACACCCTTCCTCTATCACTAAACAACAGAGACTTACATTTTCTTCCTTTTGCCACTAAATCTCACCCAGGTAACTTTTTTGATGTGAATAAACATGTATGAGATATTTCTAGGGATCCCTGGGTGGCTCAGTGGTTTAGTGCCTGCCTTCGGCCCAGGGCGGGATCCTGGAGTCCCAGGATTGAGTTCCACATCAGGCTCCTTGCATGGAGCCTGCTTCTCCCTTTGCCTGTGTCTCTGCCTCTCTCCCTCTCTCTCTCTTTCTCTCTCTCTCTCTGTGTTTTTCATGAATAAATAAATAAAATCTTTAAAAAATGTTTCCTCATTTGTTTATTTTTCAAAATGTTATTTGTATGTATTATGTATTTGATCATATTTTTCATTATTTATCTGCATTGTGGCATTTGTGAGAGAAAGGAGGAAAGGTGATTTGTATACAATACTCTGCTTTTATTGTTGCATATTGAACACAAACGTACCTGTCAATCAATTTTTAGCATTAAGTAAGTAAATGATTGTTTTAGATACTTTTTCTTATGTAGGATACTTGTAATGTTATACAAATATATTTATGCATTGTAGAAGTAACTGCGGGAATTAGATGTGCTTTATCAATGAGCTATGGGTGCATTGTAATTATTTAAACAAAAATCCAGGAATCCTACTGGCATAAGCAAATGTTTGAGGACCTATTTAGCTTGAGAGGTCAGAAAAAAAGTTTTCACATTTATGATTTTTGTTATTTCTTGTTTATGTTCCCAGAGAGATTATAAGTAAACTTCCTAAAATGAAAGGAATCTATGCCTTGCTGAATGACGGGAAAGACTCAGAGTAACATGGCATTGGTTATTCTGAGGAACCAATGAATAATTTCTCATGAGAGTATTATGTAATTATAAATTATAAAATATTATTTCTTCTACTTAATTATGACAATCCTCCAATTAATAGCAGGACATTTGAAATGAAGCAGAAACAGACTGACTTAACTTAGAATTGTTTGTGATTAAATCATTGTCAGTACAGGTCATGATTTTCTCTGTAAGCCAAGTTCACTGAGTTGGCAAACTACAACACATGGGCCATATTAAGTCCACCAACATTTTTATAAATAAAGTTTTATTGGAACACAACCATACTCAAATTCATTAGGAATTATGTATAGCTTCTTTAGTACTCCAAAAGCAGAGTTGGTTGGAAGTCACAATAGAATCCTTATGACGCACAAGCCTAAAATGTTTACTATCTAATGCTTTATAGAAAATGTTTGCCTAGACCTGACTTAGAGAATGGAGATGTTGCTATATATTAAATACTTTGTCATACTTTGAAGTTATCCTGAAATAGAGTAAATTATAAAATCATTATCAAAACATAGATTCAGTATTTTCCAGACACATGTTGATTAGCATATACAGATTTTAACATGGAACAATTTGCCATTCATAAGTTCAAGAGTATCTAATTTATTTATTTTTTTAATTTTTATTTATTTATTTATTTATGATAGTCACAGAGAGAGAGAGAGAGAGGCAGAGACACAGGCAGAGGGAGAAGCAGGCTCCATGCACCGGGAGCCCGACGTGGGATTCGATCCTGGGTCTCCAGGATCGCGCCCTGGGCCAAAGGCAGGCGCCAAACCGCTGCGCCACCCAGGGATCCCAAGAGTATCTAATTTATAAGTCTGTTATTATATTACTTTTTCTACAATGTTTTATGACTTAGAAGCTGATAATATATTTAGGAAAGTTTCAGTATAAAGGCTGTTTTCTTTGCATATGCATAATATTTATAATTAACCTAAATTATTGATTATAAGCAAAAATAAATCTGAACCTGAAAATTCCAGTAATTCAGTAATTCAGTAGACTTCTCTTTCTATTTGGCTGTGTAAAACACTTTTCTTTTGGGAAGTACTTCTCCTCTGCAACTTGTGATTCTCTCAAGGCATTTAATCATAAAACCCCAACTCACTGCTTACAACAGTGAATATGTATGCAAGGCCCCATTAAAGTTCTTCTTAGGAATTGATAAGGATGTTGGTGTAGACACAATTGCCTCCCTTCTATGGGATCACAGCTTGTAAGGACATTATAAGCCTGGGGATTCCTGTGATTATTTTTGCCTGAAATAGAAGCTAACCACATAGTAAACAGAGTAGAGAGATAGAAGGGACAGAACCTTACTGCTATCATAAAAATCTCTGGATACAACTATGTTCAAAGTAACCTTGAACTTTTTACTTACATCACTCAATCATTTCCATTATTTGAATTCATGTAATTTGACTTGGATTTCTGTCTTTGCAATATAAAGATGGCTGATTAAATTAGAAACAATTAGTTCAAGGCAAATTTTCTCATTGTGTATTATTCTTTATTTGTATTATTTTGCAAAATATGACAAATTGTAGACCTTTACTTTTTCTTTTCAGTGATAGGCAGTATCTTCCCATCAGAATAAAAGTGAATAATTTAGTGACATGATGCAACGTGAAACCGCTTGAAAACATTTAACACAATATCTTATATAGCATAGGATTCCAAAATGCAAATTTAGACAGATAATTTAAAAATGTTCTCATAATGATTTATTGCAGAACTGAAAACATGCCTGGATATTTCAAATGACATTACCAAAAAGGGATGTGACCAGAGTTTCCTGGTCCCCACAATGTAGCAGAGAATGAGATCTGGATTTGAAGTTGTACTTATTCAATCATGTGGATAATAATTTCAAATACTATTATGTTGCAATATTTTGAATTTATTTTATAAGTATGTGAGGGTATTCTTATTTTTAGGCTTTGTTAAAGGCTCCAAAGAAGTATCTTCAAATATCCTCTGAGCTAACGAAGTTTAGAATTTAGATTTGGAGAGATGTTTATATACAATAACCATGTATAGTAGGCAAAGTGTGAAATTGTCTACATGATATAATTTTAGTTGCACTTAAGAAAATTTCTGGTTCTGGAATGAATAAGTCATGGGGATGAAAGGTACAGCATAGGGAACATAGTATTGTAGCCATACTTGTGGTAAGCATAAGGTAATGACTGTATAGTTGTCAAATTGCTATGTTGTATACCTGACACTAATGTAACATTGTGTATCAACTATACTTCAATTTTAAAAAAGAAGGAAGGAATAAAGAAAAATCCTGCTCCAAACAAAATGCTCACAAACTCGGACAAACTTTGCCTTAATAGCTTTATTTCTATAGAGTTAAGGCTTTAAATGCCAAATGACTTAGGAGAAAGCATGTGGTGACTCACCTACTCATTGAGATGTAAGTGACTGATGAGAAATCCTTCCCTTAATAAAATTTCAAAGGGACAAAAGCAAAACAAGAATGATGTTGCAAACAATTAGTTTAAATCACATTTTTATCTAAGGAAGACCCAATAACTAAGAATAACACAACGCTACACACTCATCAGATTATGAAATCAGGACTCTACTAGCCATTTGTATTAGAAAAAAGAGATCAAAATATCAATATACAATGGCAATTTAAGACAATTTGGTGAAAAATAGACAATAAAACTGCAATATTACTCATGAAGAGAAAAGTAAAGGAAATAAAGCCAGAAACTGTAACCTCTTTCTCTCAAATCTAATTTATCTCTAAAAGGACCACATTTCTCTGAAAATTAACTAGAAGTCCTCGAGAAATATCCTGAAGACCTAAGGCTCATTGAAGGAATAACAGTGAAGTTTTTTATTGAAGGGTGAGTCTCCTTAGTGTGTTGATACTGGCAGCCTTGTGAGTTCGACAGGGCACCCCAGCCCAGCAGGGTAAAGCCCACAGCTCCCCTAAGTTTTCTGTCCTCAGAAAGCTGCAACTGCCTTCTTCTCCAAGCCTGATAACTCATTGTCATGTGCAAAGATTCACACTTCCAGGCTAAGTCAAACTCTCAGTTTTGCAGGATTCTCCAAATTTTTGATCCCTTTGAAATTCTGTAAGAAGCAAATCTGTAGGGATGCCTGAGTGGCTCAGTGGTTAAGCGTCTGCCTTTGGCAAGGCATGATCCTGGAGTCCCAGATTGAGTCCCACATCGGGCTCCTTGCTTGGAGCCTGCTTCTCCCTCTGCCTATGTCTCTGGCTCTCTCTCTCTCTCTCTCTCTCTCATCAACAAATAAACAAATAAAATATTTTTTTTTAAAAAGCAGCAAGCAAATCTGTATACAAACTATAACTGCTAGTCTCACATGGTGTGTATGGGAAAATCAAGGCTTGCCCAAGATCATGTGATAAAAGCTAAAAATACAAACAAACCACTTTTGTAAGGCTCCCCTGGGTCTCTACAAGAAAATGCTCTTTAAATAGACCATACTAAAAACTGCCTGTGTTTGGGTCTCAAAAAAACTTTCCATCAACTTCTTTTCCTGTTTTTGTAGTTACCATTATGTTGAAAGAGGTATATTTGTAACATGGTGGATTTTTAAAGGCATGTTCTCATCATTTCAAGAAAGAAAAATTCCCAAACATATATGTGTAGGTTGTTTCAACCTCTCTCTTTTGAAATGACTGGCATGTAGTGGATACTAAAACATAAACATAATTTTTTAATATATTCCCATGACTTGATATATAGTTGTATTCCAATAGAAATAGAATGTTGTTAACAGAGCATTAAAGCTTTGGATAGGCATAGTTAGGGGTATATAAGGAATACTTCCTAGTTAATATTGGGGAATCAATCATTCAGAGTGAAGAATTAGAAAGTAGAATAGAGAAATAAAATGAACATCAGACAAGTGTGCTAGAAAGTCTTTTTAAATATATACATACACATATCTATTTAGATTAATGTTATTAATTCCAAATACAAATATTTAATAATAATGACTAGTATAATCACTAGGAGAATTTCTACCTACAGATTTCTACTTCCTGGTATCCATCTCATCTCTTACATAAAGAATTTTATAGTCACTGTTTGAAATTTACCATAAAAAACAAATTCCCATGCCTCCCTTTATAATCAGCCATACTGACTTGGCTATGTGACATTTTTTAATTGTTTGTTTTCTTTAATTACTGCTGAATTTGAAATTATATCTCTCTGGTACTATGGAGAATTCCTTGAGCAATTTTAATTCCTCCTTTTTCTACAATTGCAAAGACCAGATGCTTATATCAAAAGTAGCTTTGCTTTACAACTAAAATTAATTCAGTCAAATGGTAATGCAGAACAACTTCCTAAATGAGATGAGGAATAGCTGAGGGATTCCCTCTATCTTTCCTCATTTCATTCTTCAATATTCATCAAATATTCTACCTTACATTTACAAAGATCATGCTATTAAATTAACCCAGTGCAATTAAGAACAAAATTATTGCTTATCTTCCTACAATAAGTCAAAATAAACTAAATTTATGTGGTTTTCTTGTTTACTCACTCATGGCCTCTGGCATGTCTGAAATGTAGTTAAATGACCCTTTTCTTTGGTAGGTATGTAACATTTCTTGTGCTGAGAGTTGTTTTATGCAACTTATTTCATTTAAAATCCCAAATATATACCCTATAAGCTAAGGTTTACTATTATCCCTGTTTTACAGATGAAAATATTAAAAAAATTGAGGATTATCCAGAGTACTGGATTCATTTCGTATGTCACTAAGATCTGAGCATTTCCTTGATCAGAGTGGCCTTAAGAACAGCTTACACTGCTCCTACACTATAAACACTGGTCTCTTTGTAGTAGATTGTATTATTGATCCTAATTCATCATTCAACTATAAAAGAATGCTTCTTCCACACCTTGGCCCATGACTTCACGATAGATGGCACATATTTTCCCATCATTTCAATTTGGTTTTAGACATATGATTTGATTTAGCCAGTGGAATGTTAACAGAATGTGAAGAAACAGAGTAGTGAATTGTTTACAGAAGTAAGTCTTGTACTTTTGTGTTCTGGGGATCTACCATGAGAACAGGTGCTAGACAGCCTTTATATTTCAGCGTGGGGCTAATTCATGACTCTGTAGCCTGGAGCCGTGTCCAACTAACTGGCATTCTCAAACAAAGATTCCCAGCTGAGCCCAACCTGTAGTGGTAGCTATGCATAGCTTATTGTTTCAAGTGATTAACTTTGGGGTGATTTGTTTGGTAGCACTATTGTGACAATAGCTAACTGATATACTGCTGTTGCCACCTACTGTCACTGCTACCACTACAGGCCAAGAGTTGACTAGAATGGTTGCTTCACATCCATTGTACAGCTTAAGGATACAACATGAGAGTGCCTTGCCTTAAACTCAAAGTTTGTTTGTTTGTTTGTTTGTTTGTTTGTTTAATGCACCCTGTCCTAAGACTTCCTTTTGCTTCTGAGTCATAAAATGCCTTGGAAACTGGTGAGTCCCCCATGTATGCAACACTCCATGAAGAAAAACCTTGGCCAACGGTAAATACAAGTGTTAAGATAAGATCTCTCCCTTTATCCTTTGGATGGATTGTTTAGAGAGAGTGTTAGTATAAGATATGACTTTTCTGCAGATGTCCTAGGAAATCAGTCTATCAACATACCTGTGGCCAACACAGTGATACATTTTGTCTTTGTTTTTTCTAAGGATTCTGAGCTGAAAAAGAAAGATTAAGTAAATTTGCCAAGTTCAGAGAATGAGCAAATGATAGTACTCAAACTTGGGCTTTTTGATTTCAAAGTTCAGCACTTAGTCATTGTGTTATATTGTATCATTTTAAATTGGTTTAACAATTTAAATATAAAATAAAAAGTACTTTCAGGAAATTTGGTTAATCATTATCTGATGAGCAAGTATTGAGTGTAAGGAATTTGAAATTAAGTCTAGGTAGACATTTTTCTTTTTTTATTTAGAAACTTAAATATTAGGGTAAGAGGATTTTGAAGTTAAACATTACTGTTTAACTGTGTTAGAGCTCAAAGGCTATCCACATAGTTACCCCTTATTCTTTAAAAAAAGAAAAGAAATTAGAGTTCAACAAATTTAATACCATCTTCTATAGTTAGTGAAGTTCTGCTGTTTTTGATTTCTGGAATTCAGTTACAATACTGAATAACTTCAAAGGGATTCTCTTAGATATATATTGTAATTGAATATTTGAAATACAGCTATTTGAAGATAATGTCACCACAAAAAGAAGTTCTTGTGGAATGAAATAGATAAGAGAAGTAGGATATGGTGGATGAAAGGAGTGGTAGGTATGTGTTGGATAAAACTACTCTTCCTCATGTAGTGGACTTATTCTTTGGGAAAATATTATTGCAATAAGGTTAAAGTGAAACCATTATTTTGATCTTGAGACGCAAAGACTAGAACAAGATTTCTTCCCAGGATCTGCTTGTAAGTTTTAGGGAGGGAAATGGGAAGGGAATATCTATTTCAGTAAGTCACCATGGATCATGTCATAGTGACTTAAGCTAATTGCTTTTATTCAGTGATTCTTAAACCTGGCTACACATCTGGACTATTTGAAAAGCTTTTTATTTTTATTTTTTTTAATTTTTATTTATTTATGATAGTCACACAGAGAGAGAGAGAGAGAGAGGCAGAGACATAGGCAGAGGGAGAAGCAGGCTCCATGCACCGGGAGCCTGACGTGGGGTTCGATCCCGGGTCTCCAGGATCGTGCCCTGGGCCAAAGGCAGGCGCTAAACCGCTGCACCACCCAGGGATCCCTGAAAAGCTTTTTAAATGCAGATTCCTTGGGTTTACTGCAAACTCTCTGAAAAGTGGAAGACAGGATCATACTTAGAGCCCCCCTGGGGGGGTGGGGAAAATTGGGATTGTGGGCTTTTAAATTTTTTCTTTCTGCTTTTATTGAAATTCAGAAAGCCAAAAGACCAATCTTTACATGAAATGTTTTATACATATAGTTGTATTTCCTTTTTGGTTCTGCCAAGTTTTGAGCAATCTTGATTTTGGTTTGGTTTTTGTTTTTTGAGTGTCAACCTCTCAGCTCTGCAGAGGTACACAAGAAAAAGGATTTAGGCCCATGATTTTAAAGATAAATCAGCATATTCCTTGAGACTAAGCTTGGTAGGATCAGGTCATGTTTAATATTTCTTAGAATCAAAGTAAAACAATCTGATATGCACATTTATTGGCGGGTACTATGCTAAGCATTATGTATGTGTAAGCTCAACATAATATTTTGTAGCTGTTTACAGATGGGAAGGTTGAGGATCAGCCAAGATAAGTAATTCACCGAAGATCATGCAACATCTAAGAAAGGAAACAAAGTCTAAACCTAGGTCAGTTTTACAGCTTTCAGAAGCTCTTAAATACTAATTGTATTATTTAAAAATTAAAAGCACTCGAAAGGAGAAACATAACAAAACAAAAATATTGGGTTTTCTTTCCAGAGTTCACGTATGGTCAAATCATAGCAGGACTTTTTGTTTTAAAGAAGACCATTGTACCGCCTTTAACTTTAAAATCTGTAGAACCAATTCTTTAATTTTATTATTTTAAAAATAATCTACAATTACATAACTTAATAATTGCATGATTCATTTATTGAAAGATGCCTTCATATTTACAGAATTAAAAGAAACACATTTTATTTTATTTATAAATTAGTACTTTTAAGGAGTGTATTGCTAATACCCCATTTTATTCTTGGAGCAATATGCCTTTCTAAACTTATCATTAGAACATTTTCCATCCTCTATCACAGATTATTTGGTATATGTTACACAAAGTGTTTCCTTTCACAGTGATTTTTTGGAGGGTGAACATATAATCTACTTATTAATTTTATATTAACCTTAGGAAAACAAATGAAAGCTACTCTCACATATCTGGTGCCATTTCAGAATTAGATGATAAATGAATAAACTAAAACCTCCAAACATATTCTCTGCAATAACATTGTATGTGAGAGACATTTTGAAGTATTGTATGTAATATTTCCATAGAATATCAGCAAAAAGAATAGTTGTCTACATTTTGTATCAAATTTAGGCAATATTCTAAGGTAGGAAATTTTCCAAATCAGATAATAATGTCTCTTTCTCGTTCCATACATAATAAAGCTTTTTTAAAAAGTTTAACTTAATACGATACTTCAATTTCAGTAACTTCATTTAGTAGTCACTGTTACTATTTTTAAGTGACATTGATTTCCCAGTGATACACATATGATTACATTTTTATGAAATATACCTTGCCATATGTTCTACATTCACAATGACTTAATATTACCTAATTTTCTGACTCATACATTCAAAATGACATTTGTTTTTTTCTGAAACATGTACTCTGCAAACTTTTATTGAAATGTACAACTTACCAAAAAAGTGTACAAATTATAATAAATGTATAGCTCTATGAATTCTCGTCAGGTGAATGCATACCATATATCCAGTGTCCGTATCAAGAAACAGAACATCCCCTGTATCCCAGAAATTCATTCAAGCCATTACCAATCTCTATGATAACCTTTATGCTGATTTTTAACATTTTAGATTAATTTGTTAATTAAATTGGTTGAACTGTAATTTCTTTTCTTTTTTTAAAGAATAAGGGGTAACTATGTGGATAGCCTTTGAGCTTACTGTTTAACTTCAAAATCCTCTTACTCTAATATATAAGTATTCCAAATAAAAAAAGAAAAAAATGTCTACCTAGACTTAATTTCAAATTCCCTACACTCAATACTTGCTCATTAGATTTAGATTATGTTATACTGTTTTTGATATTTATAAGTGAAATTATACATTAAGTACTCTACCAGCTTTTCCCATTCAACATTATGCTTGTGAATTTCCTCCTTGCTGCTGTTTGTAGCAGTAACTTTTTCGTCTTCATTAATATTCCATTGGACAAATATATCATTTTGTTAATTTTTAGTTGGTGGGTATTACATTCTTTTCAGTTTTTAGCTGCTTAAAAATAATACAATGAAAATCATTGTACATATCCTTTGGTTTACAAATGGACTCATTTCTCTGTGTTTGTACCTGGAGTGAATTTGCTGGGTTCCAGGTTTTACATAAATATAGCTGTAGTAGATACTACCAACCTGATTTCCAAAGCAATTTGTATTAATTTCACCACCATAAGCAGAAATGAGTGTTTCAATTGTTCCTCCTGTTTGTCAACAGTTGATACTGTCAGCTTCAGGTTAACCATTTTGATAAAAGGGTATAAATATAAAATTGTGGTTTTACTTTGTACTTCCTCGATAATTAATGACAAGTGCCTTGTCATGTGTACTAGCGATTTGCATATAACTTTTTGTAATGTACCTATTCAGTCTTTTGTCCAATTTTTTACTGATTTGCCTACTTTTTAAAAATTGTCCTGTAAGAGTTCTCCATATATTCTGGACATAAATCCTTTTACCAATGTTAGTCTTTAAAACTCTTCTCCAACCTATGGCCTGCCATTACACTCTCTCAGTGGTATCTTTGGATGAAGAGCAGTTTTTAATTTTAATGTAGTGCAATTTTCCACATTTTCTCTTTATGGTGTTCTTTGTATTGAAGAAATCTTGGACTATTCCAAGGTTATAAATACTTAATCATATGTTTTCTTTTAAAAGTCTTATAGTTTTACTTTTTACATTTATGTCTATAATCCATGTTAATTCAGTGAGAAATATAAAGAATCGATAATTTAAAAAAATAGATATCCAGTTGATTTAGCATGATTTTTGAAAAGACCATTCTCTTTCCATTGCACTGACAGGTCAATTTTATCATATATTAGAGAATTATGAGTCCTTTTCCATACTGGTATTTTCATTTATCTATGCACCAGTTCAACACCACCTTATATATTGGAGCATTATAATAGTCCTTGTCTGCTTTTCCTGCTTTTCTATAAATTTGCCTCAGTTGTTCTTGGCCTTTGAATTCCTGTATAAATTTTTAGAATTGGGGCGGGGCAAGATGGCGGAGGAGTAGGTACCTCAACTCACCTGTCCCACCGACTTACCTAGATAACGTTCAAATCATCCTGAAAACCTACGAACTTGACCTGAGATTTAAAGAGGGAACAGCTGGAACGCTACGGAGGGAAGGGTTTTCGCTTCTAACGAGGTAGGAAGGCGGGAAAAAATACAAAATAATCCAGGGGCCGGGCTGAGGCGGGGCGGGAGCCTCGGGGTCAGGAAGGCCCAGCCCGGGAAAAGCGGGAACTTCAACAATCCACACCGGATTCTTCCCGGGGGGAAAGGCGCTCAGCAGGGAACTCGGGCAGGCTGGCGGGGGGGCCGTGGAGCCTCCGGTCTCCCGGAGTCACGAACGGAGGGCGGGCTCCCCGGGGCGCGGGGGGCGGGGGGCGGAGCTGGGTCAAGGGCCGGAGCGCCACCCAGCGGGTCGGGAGCAGCTCAGGCGGCGGCTCGGGGCGGGGGCTGCGCCCTGCCGCGTTGGGAGCCTTGGGAGCCGCGGCCCGGGAGCGCCATTCCAGCAGCGCAGGCCCCGGAGCCAGGCGGAGGTGGGGAGGGCCCAGGGCAGCGAGGACGCCCCTACCACCTTCCCCCCAAACTGTGCAGGTCAGCGCCCCCGCCCCCGCCCCCGCCCCCGCCCCCGCCCCGGAGCCTCCAGGCCAGCGCGGACTGGGAGACTGCGGTGGTGACTGGGGGAGCTGACTCCAGGGCTGGGGACCTGGCCGCCGCCACTGTTGTCGTTCCTCCCTGTGTCATTGTGCGCCTGGGCGGGGGGGGGGGGGGGGGAGGGGGGACAGGGGACAGAGGCCTCACAGAGTCAACAGCTCCCACTGAGCCCGGCACCCGGCAGGAGGCAGGACAGCTCCCCCAGGTGCACACACCTGAGAATCAGCACAGCAGCCCCTCCCCCAGAAGACCAGCTGGAAGGAAAGGGGGAGAGCGAGTTCTTGACCAAGGAGCCCTGGAAAGCTCCAGGGGAAGTCGAGGGATTTACAGTATATAGAACCGGAGGGTACCCCTCCTTTCTTTTTTCTTCCTTTTTCCAGTACAACTCGTTTTGAGATCAGACTGTAAATATCCAATTTTTTTTTCTCTTTTCCCACCTTAACTACAATATTTTACCACCTCTTCATTTTTGAGATTCTTCCTTTTTGACTTTCATATTTCTACAATTACAGGTCCTAGATATATTTTCCACTTCTAGAGTCCCTTCAACATACTACACTTAATTTGGGGAGATATACAAGATATGTTTTTTGTTGTTGTTGTTGTTTTGTGTTTCTTTTCTCTGCCTCATTTTGTTCTACAATGGCAGAAGTTAATACCTCTGAAAACATGACCAGTATGCACCCAGAACCAAGTGGTATACTGTGCTGGTTCATTCTGTGAGATTCCCCAATCCCATTCTGCCCCCCTCTTTTATCTCATTTATGTTTTGGTGGTCAATGGTGGGGTCCCCTACCAGCATTTCTGGTTTACATTAATTTGGGCCTCAGATCTTCTAACATACAAAACTTAATATACTCAGAAACAAGAGGATCACCCTCTAGAACCCCTCAGGTAGACTACATTCTCCCTCCACTGCAACTTTGTCACCACCACCATCTCCCAGTCCCCCCTCCCTTTTTTTCTTTTCCTTTTTTTTCTTTTTTTCTTTTTTCTGTTTCTTTTCTTTTTCCTCTTCTTTAGGATTCCTGGACTTTTATTTTTTACTACTTTGTTTTAAAATTTGTTTTTCACTTTAGTGATCCTTTTGTTTTATTTCATTCTGATCTTTGTTTTCAATTTCTGGTCTCTGAACTCGGCACAATCATCTAGGGTAAAATTTACTTAGGTCGTGGTTGATATTTTTGACACAGCCCGCTCATAATGCCACTCTGCACTGAGCAAAATGACTAGAAAAAAGAACTCACCACAAAAGAAAGAATCAGAAACAGTACTCTGTACCCCAGAGTTACAGAATTTGGATTATACTTGAAAGTCAGAAAGCCAATTCAGAAGCAAAATTATAAAGCTACTGGTAGCTCTGAATAAAATCATAAAGGAATCAAGAGACTTCATGGCTGCAGAATTTAGATCTAATCAAGCCAAAATTAAAAATCAATTAAATTAGATGCAATCCAAACTGGAGGTCCTATCAATGAGGGTTAATTAGGTAGAAGGAAGAGTGAGTGACGTAGAAGATAAGTTGATGGCAAGGAAGGAAGCTGAGGAAAAAAGAGAAAAACAAAAGACCATGAGGAAAGGTTAAGAGAAATACATGACAGCCTCAGAAGGAAAAATCTACGTATAATTGGGATTCCAGAGGACACCGAGAGGGCCAGAGGGCCAGAAAGCATATTTGAACAAATCATAGCTGAGGACTTCCCTAACCTGGGAAGGGAAACAGGCATTCAGATCCAGGAGATAGAGAGATCCCCCCCTAAAATCAATAAAAACTACTCAACACCTCGACATTTAATAGTGAAACTTGCAAATTCCAAAGATATAGAAGAAATCCTTAAAGCAACAAGAGACAAAGGATCACTGACTTATAAGGGGAAAATATTAGATTAACAGCAAGCCTCTCCACAGAGACCTGGCAGGCCAGAAAGGGCTGGCAGGATATATTCAGGGTCCTAAATGAGAAGAACATGCAGCCAAGAATACTTTATCCAGCAAGGCTCTCATTCAGAATAGAAGGAGAGATAAAAGCTTCCAAGATAGGCAGAAACTGAAAGAACATGTGATCAGCAAACCAGCTCTGCAAGAAATATTAAGGGGGACCCAGTAAAAGAGAGAGGAAGGCCAAAGAAATAATCCACAAAACAGGGACTGAATAGGTAATACGATGACACTGAATTCATATCTTTCGATAGTAACTCTGAACGTGAATGGGCTTAATGATCCCATCAAAAGGTGCAGGGTTTCAGACTGGATAAAAAAGCAAGACCCATCTATTTGCTGTCTACAAGAGACTCATTTTAGATCTAAGGACACCTACAGCCTGAAAATGAAAGGTTGGAGAACCATTTACCATTCAGATGGTCCTGAAAAGAAAGCAGGGGTAGCCATCCTCATATCAGATAAACTAAAGTTTATCCCAAAGACTGTAGTAATGGATGAAGAGGGACACTATATCATATTTAAGGGATCTATCCAACAAGAGGACCTAACAATCATGAATATTTATGCCCATAACATGGGAGCTGCCAAGTATATCAATCAATTAATAACCAAAGACATACTTAGATAATAATACACTTATACTGGGAGACTTCAACAGGGCATTTACTGCAAATGACAGATTTTCTAAGCACAACATTTCCAAAGAAACAAGAGCTTTATATGACACACTGGACCAGGTGGATTTCACGGATATTTACAGAACTTTACAACCAAATGCAACTGAATACACATACTTCTCAAGTGCATATGGAACTTTCTCCCCAAATAGACCACATACTGGGTCACAAATTAGGTCTCAACCGATACCAAAAGATTGGGATTGTCCCCTGCATATTTTTAGACCATAATGCTTTGAAACTTGAATATCACGAATAAATAAATTAAAAAAAAAAACAGATATTAAAAAAAAAAAAAAAGAAACTTGAACTCAATCACAAGAAAAATTTGCAAGAAACTCAAACATGTGGAGGTTAAATAGCATCCTGCTAAAAGATGAAAGGGTCAACCAGGAAATTAGAGAAGAATTAAAAAGATTCATGGAAACTAATGAAAATGAAGATACAACCATTCAAAATCTTTGGGAGACAGCAAAAGCAGTCCTAAGAGGGAAATACCTCTCAATACAAGCATCCCTAAAAAAATTGGAAAAAACTCAAACAAACTAACCTCGCACCTAAAGGAACTGGAGAAAGAACAGCAAATAAAACCTACACACAGCAGAAGAAGAGAGTTAATAAAGATTCAAGCAGAACTCAATGAAATAGAGCCCAGAAGAACTGTAGAACAGATAAACAAAAGCAGGAGTTGGTTCTTTGAAAGAATTAATAAAATAGATAAATAATTAGCCAGTCTTATTAAAAAAAAAGACTCAAATTAATAAAATCACAAATGAAAAAGGAGAGATCACAACCAATACCAAGGAAATACAAACGATTTAAAAACATGAGCAGCTATACGCCAATAAATTAGGCAATGTAGAAGAAATGGATGCATTTCTGGAAAACCACAAACTACCTAAACTGGAACAGGAAGAAATAGAAAACCTGAATAGGCCAATAACCAGGGAGGAAATTGAAGCAGTCATCAAAAACCTCCCAAGACACAAAAGTCCAGGGCCAGATGGCTTCCAGGGAAATTCTATCAAACATTTCAAGAAGAAACAATACCTATTCTACTAAAGCTGTTCTGAAAGATAGAAAGGGATGGAATACTTCAAAACTCATTTATGAGGTCAGCATCACCTTAATTCCAAAACCAGACAAAAACCCCACCAAAAAGGAGAATTATAGACCAATATCCCTGATGAACATGGATGCAAAAATTCTCAACAAGATACTAGCCAATAGGATCCAACAATACATTAAGAAGATTACTCAGCATGACCAAGTGGGATTTATCTCCGGGATGCAAGGCTGGTTCAACATTCGTAAAGCAATCAACGTGATAGATCATATCAACAAGAGAAAAAACAACAACCATAGGATCCTCTCAATAGAGGCAGAGAAAGCATTTGACAAAATACAGCATCCATTCCTGATCAAAACTCTTCAGAGTATAGGGATAGAGGGAACGTTCCTCAGCATCTTAAAAGCCATTTGTGAAAAGCCCACACAAATATCATTCTCAGTGGGGAAACACTGAGAGTCTTTCCCCTGAGATCAGGAACACGACAGGGATGTCCTCTCTCACCGTTGTTATTCAACATAGTACTAGAAGTTCTAGCCTCAGCAATCAGGCAACAAAAAGAAATAAAAGGCATTCAAATTGGCAAAGAAGAAGTCAAACTCTCCCTCTTCACCGATGACATGATACTGTACCTAGAAAACCCAAAGACTCCACTCCAAGATTGCTAGAACTCATACAGTAATTCGGCAGTGTGGCAGGATACCAAATCAATGCCCAGAAGTCAGTGGCATTTCTATACAGTAACAATGAGAGTGAAGAAAGAGAAATTAAGGAGTCAATCCCATTTACAATTGCAACCAAAAGCATAAGATACCTAGGAATAAACCTAACCAAAGAGGTAAAGGACCTACCCTAAAAACTACAGAACATTTCTGAAAGCAATTGAGGAAGACCCAAAGAGATGAAAAAAATATTCCATGCTCATGGATTGGAAGAATTAATATTGTGAAAATGTCAATGCTACCCAGGGCAATTTACACATTTAATGAAATCCCTACCAAAATACCATGGACTTTCTTCAGAGAGTTGGAGCAAATCCTTTTAAGATTTGTGTGGAATCAGAAAAGACCCTGAGTCTACAGCCATACCACCCTGAACGTGCCTGATCTCATCAGAAAAGACCCCAAATAGCCAGGGGAATATTGAAAAAGAAAACCAGAGCTGGGGGGCATTACAATGCCGGATTTCAGGTTACATTACAAAGCTGTGATCATCAAGACAGTATGTACTGGCACAAAACAGACACGTAGATCAATGGAACAGAATAGAGAATCCAGAAATGGGCCTTCAACTCTATGGTCAACTAATACGACAAAGCAGGAAAGACTATCCACTGGAAAAAAGACAGTCTCTTCAATAAATGGTGCTGGGAACATTGGACAGCCACGTGCAGTAGAATGAAGCTAGACCATTCTCTTACACCAGACAAAAAGATGAACTCAAAATGGATGAAAGATCTAAATGTGAGACAAGATTTATAAAAATCCTAGAGGGGAACACAGGCAACACCCTTTTTGAACTTGGCCACAGCAACTTCTTGCAAGATACATCTATGAAAGCAAGGGAAACAAAAGCAAAAATGAACTACTGGGACTTAAGATAAAAAGCTTCTGCACAAAAAAAAAAAAAAAAAAAAAAAAAAAAAAAAAAAAAAAAAAAAAAACCTTCTGCACAGCAAAAGAAACAGTCAACAAAACTCAAAGACAACCTACAGCATGGGAGAAGATATTTGCAAATGACGTATCAGATAAAGGGCTAGTATCCAAGATTTATAAAGAACGTATTAAATTCAACCCAAGACACAAACAATCCAATCATGAAATGGGGAAAACAAAACAAAAACAAAACAGAAATTTCACCAAAGAAGCCCTACCCATGGCCAACAAGCACATGAGAAAATGCTCCACATCACTGGCCATCAGGGAAATACAAATCAAAACCACAATGAGATACCTCCTCACACCAGTGACATTGGTGAAAATTAACATGACAGGAAACAACAAATGTTGGAGAGGATGTGAGATTGGGGAACCCTCTTGCACTGTTGGTGGGAATGTGACCTGGTACAGCCACTCTGGAAAACTGTGTGGAAGTTCCTCAAAGAGTTAAAAATAGAGCTACCCTGTGACCCAGCAATTTCACTGCTGGGGATTTACCCCAAAGATACAGATGCAGTGAAACGCCGGGACACCTGCACCCCAATGTTTATAGCAGCAATGTACACAATAGCCAAACTGTGGAAGGAGCCTCGGTGTCCATCGAGAGATGAATGGATAAAGAAGCTGTGGTCTGTGTATACAATGGAATATTACTCAGACATTAGAAA
The DNA here is from genome assembly GCF_053574225.1 of Canis aureus. Taxonomy (NCBI): domain Eukaryota; kingdom Metazoa; phylum Chordata; class Mammalia; order Carnivora; family Canidae; genus Canis; species Canis aureus. The sequence goes on along the minus strand of NC_135628.1, from coordinate 41,833,899 downwards.
AGACGAATACCCATCATTTGCTCCAATGTGGATGGAACTGAAAGGTATTATGCTGAGTGAAGTAAGTCAATCTGAGAAGGACAAACATTATATGGTCTCATTCATTTGGGGAATATAAAAAATAGTGAAAGGGATTTAGGGGAAAGGAGAGAAAATGTGTGAGAAATATCAGAGAGGGTGACAGAACATGAGAGATACCTAACTCTGGGAAATGAAAAAGGGGTGGTGGAAAGGGAGGTGGGTGGGGAATGGGGTAACTGAGTGATGGACTCTGAGGGGGGCACTTGATGGGATGAGCACTGGGTGTTATGCTATATGTTGGCAAATCGAACTCCAATAAAAAATATACAAAAAATAAAATAAAATTTTCCAAAGTCCATAAAAACTTTAGAATTTGATGTTGATTTTTAAAAAATATATCCATTGAAATTTTGATTGGGATTACATTATATTTATAACCTAATTTAAGGAAACTTGACATGCATCTCTCCATTTAAAGGCCTCTTTAAATTTTGTACTTTCAGTATGATTTTTATACATTTTTTCATTTGGATTTATTAGTAGGTGTTTGATGTTTTATTTTAAAATTATAAAGGTAATTTTTAAAATAAATTATTTTACTAGTGTTTTCTATATTAGACTTGCTATATTCAGTTACTATTTCTAATAATTATAGATTCCTTTGGATTTTCTTCAGACACATTTATGTCCTCTGAAAATAATGGTAGTTTATTTCTTTTATTACAATCTTAATGTCTTACAGCACTGGATAGAACTTCTTGTCTAATTTTGAATAGAAGTGGTGACAAAGAACATCTTTGTGTTCTTATCTCAGGGGAAAGTTGTCACCATTCAGCATGATGTTTGCCGGATGTTCTTTTGCAGATGATCTTTTTTTCAGATTGAAGAAGTTCTTTCCAATTCCTAATTTTCTAAGAATTTCATTGTGTTAACTGTATTCTCCCCCCTTTTCCAACTCTCCAGCAGATCTTTACCTTTGCAGCACTCTAACATTGGAAAAAATGTTCCTCTCTTCATATGCATATTTTCTTCAATTCTCACTGCTTCTATAGTTCTCCAATGTCTATGTAAACAAAACATTTTAACTTTACCTCACTGTATCTAAGTGGAGGAGGATCATTGGGAAGCTATAATCTAATCATCCTGCCCAGAAGTGGACTTCATCTTAATATTTCAAGACTTTTGTCACTTTGTTCAATCATTTTCTATTTTAAGTTCCAGATGGGCAAATTTTTATTTCTTAAACATTCAGAATAAGATTTATTCTTTTACTGGGGGAATTTTAAGACAAATACTTTCATGACTTTTTTTTTGTAATTTTTTTTTTTGCTTTCTTCTTTTGATGCTTCTTTTTCTTTTTAAAAAGTTTTTTATTAAGTGAGTTATGTTTTCTTGCCTAATACTGAAGGACAATATAGAATACTGGCTTTCAACTTTTTTCTTCTGCTGTTACACACATGAAGGATGACATTTATTTGTATATCACATCCTATTAGCATACGTGGAACATAATATAATTCTCATGCCACAAGTATTAGTCTGTCTCTAATGTTGTATTTCTTATTTCTCTCCTGTTGACACTTCCTTTAGTAGAAAGTATCTGTGTATGATTAAACTATTATTCTTATTTCTAGGATTTTTCTGAAGTATCATTTCTGTGAGTATAAGTAATATTTTGATAGAAAAGTGAGCTCCCTTGCCACGTCTTAGCACAAAATTCCACCCGAAGCACTTACTATACCAAATGAGCTGAAGTCAAAGTGTTTCTTGTCACAGAAATGAAAATACCAAAATATGTTTATGTCAGATGAACTGTCATTATACTCCCAAATAGAACTGGCTTTTAGAAGCATCTACTGCAAAGACCTCTGTACTTACTGGAGTCAAGGTTGAACAAATTAGAAGGAATGATTTGTCCATCAAATATACTTATGATAAAATAAGTGAAAATTTTATGCTAAATAAATGCATGCTGAATTAAAATGATTCTTAACCAATACCTAAAACTTTAGAATATTCCTCAGGGTTTAGTTTATTTTTGCAAGTTACTGAAAATGTTAAATATTAGAGCTCAATATTTTCTCTGAGAGTTCTTTTTCATAACTTTAATTGTTAAAAAAAAATGAATAGTGTGCTTGATACTGATCAGACTTGAAATTAGCCATATCTCAAAATGATATTTTTCAGATTAAATTTTAAAAGAATAAATTATATAGGCCCATATACTGCATATATATAGTAGGATAACTACAATGGTAATCTGTAATCTTTAAACTGTATTCTCATCTGTGGCAGGCACAAATGTCTTGTGATTCTTGCACTATTGAAAATGAGGATTTTTTTGTATTCTTGTTAGATCACAATAATATCAAATCATGCACACAGTCCCCCTTCTAGAATATTTTCTGTTAGTCATAAAATATTGAAGCCCTTCTGTTTGCCGTGTTACATCCTGTGAGAATCATATTCAAAGTGTAATGTTTGGCTTCTGATTTCAAGAAAATTACAGTCTTGTTAAAGCTTGTATACTTATATAAAGTGCAAAACAGGTAGGCAATCTGATATAGTGTTTCTCAAAATCTAGTTCTTAGAATATATACATTTTAAAAATTAGATTATCTGGACTGCTTGCCAAAGTTGTTGATTCTGAGGCCCTCTACAGAAAAAAAAAAAAAAATCAGAATATCTGAGTTAGGCCTGGGCATATGCACTTTGTACAATTTATTATTTATTTTGCATAGAAAACTTGAGGACCACTGGTAAGGCAATAAAAACTTGGAACCAGACCACATCAAATTCAGGAATATCACATCTTAATTAAATGTATGATCTTCAGAAAGTTTTCTAAGCCTTTCTCTAGCTCCTTTTCTTGTATGTAAAATAGAGATAACACCTACAGATGGAATAATTAGATGTAGTGCATGTATACTGACCAATATACCGCATGTTAAATAGTAATTGCTCAATAAATGCTATTACTAACATGCTTTTAAGAAATAGCTAGGAATTATGTGTTCGAAACTCAGTAGTGGGTTGTGGAAGCTTCCCACTGCTGATTAGAATAGAGTAGCTTGCAGCAAACATGTCCCTACCAAACAACTACAAAATTGTTACATTTAAAAAGAAAAATCACCAAAGTAAAGGCATTAGAGAGCTACTGAAAGAAACAATTAAGACTTGTGAGTCAAAGATTCTAGAAAGAGGGGAATAGAGGTGATTTTCACAAGTAGTGTTTTCAAGGGGACATTACCAATTCTGAGTGAGGCAACTGGGATATTCATCTACAATCTCGTGTTTTGTCATTGATTGACAAATGTCCTTGCTAGGTGTAGGAAGCTAGGGGAGTTAATTTTTTTTTTGTGGAGGGGAGTTAATTTCTTGGCAGTAAAGGACTACCATATGCAAGGGCAAATGTAGCTTTGGAGAATGTCTTTGGACAAAGAGGTACAGATACTAGCAATGAAAAGAATTGGAAGTCAGCTAGAGTCCACTGAAGTGATTAAGGCAGAGGAAGATGAGCCAGATGAACAAGGTGGTTAAACTCCACACTAATATTCTGATTTATATATGCCCTATGTTAAAGTGATGCTGTCTTTTCATTATTTCTAAATAAAGTAGTAGTCAGTGACAATTTGTAGTGTGGCTAATTGTTACAGAAACCACAACTTCTATTCATCATCTCCCTCTTCAACTACTCCTAGATTCCTTTCAACCTAAGCCAGTACTTTTGCTGGCCTGGTGGACACCCAGACCTTCATCACTCAAAGTCTGAACATCTGTGGTTATTATGCCCTTTTTCAGGCTATGGTTGCTCTAAATGCCCATTCCTAGCTATTAATGAACATGGGAGCAAACCAATCACCCCAGTGAATCCCTCCAGTTGTAGATATATGTACTTCCATTATGCAGCAGCAACTCTATTTCCTCATGATAATCAGGGCTGAGCGGCTAGTACAGCAACTTCTTTCTTTGGTGCTTTCAAAGTGATAATTAAAAGTTACTGGATCTTTTAGTGAAAGAATCCTTTCTCACCCCAGATGCCATGCTGACCAAAGAACAAGGACTTCTAATAAAGCAGAGCCTAAACTGATGTGGATATAAAATAAACAAACATCCCCACACACACCCCGAATGTCTCAAGTTAATCACTTGGAATGATAGTGAGAGCAATCCCTTTTACTTCCATCCTTTGGGTGGGAGAACTTGGCATTCTGCCTACAGCAGCACCATAAATATGCCTTGACCCTGCATGTCATCCCCAGGCTAGTGCTTGAGCTGCCCCTGTAAAAGGCCATAAGAAATGATACATTATATGGAAAAATCAGTGGATCCCTTGGTATGAAGCAATGCTATGCAGTATTACTTTATAATTAACTGGATATTCTGTGGGGTCTGGGGCTCAGCTGGCCAAGACTCTGTGGGTAGGAAAAGTAAACTCATAATTGGAATATGCATCAATCCTAATAAGGACAAATTACTGCCTCCTATAGGGAAGAAGAGTTCAGATGTATTCAACTTGCCATCAAGGTGATGAGTGGGCTCCCAGGGCGTGACACCGTATTGAGGATTTTGGGTTAGTTTTTGCAGCTATTCAGTTAGACACTCAGCAGCAAGGATAGATGGTAGTCTTAGTGAGACAGACTGTATGTACTGTTACGTTGTGTGCTTTGCCACCATAGTTATTCTATTCATTTGCACATTGTGTAAGCACTGGGATGACTGAAAAAAGGAAGCTGGCTAGTCTCTACCAGATGAGTCATGTTATCCATCTGATTGCTCGTGGCCTCTGCTGCAGTGGATGTTCCTGGGTGGCATTGATATGAGGTAGCCAAACATATACTTTTCCTACAGTTGCCTCCAGTAGTTAGTTGTGAACTCTATGAAGTGGCTGTTCTGGTGCTTGAAAACTTGAGAAACAAAGTGATATGTGACTTTCAGAGCACAGAGTATGAACAAAGGAAGAAAAGCTAAGGCAGGTAGGAAAACCAAAGCAATTTAATCAACCCTAAAGAAAGCCCTGAAGAAATTGAATACACAGGTCCTCTCCAGTGTCTTCACAGAAGGCTCATGAATGGAACGGCCATGATGGAAAGAATGGAGGCAATTTGTACATCTAATAGTATGCATTCTGTTTCACTGATCAGCCAGAGAAGGGCGGAAGACCCTGAGTTTGAGGAATCTTGGGCCAAGAGGTGGTTGAAATTACAAAAAAAAAAAGACGTAATGCCTTCACCTCTCTGACAACTTAGCTCCAAGCTGGGGATCAACATGAGAAAGCTACAATACTCTTCTCGCCTAGTCATCATTCTAATATCATGAGGCCATTTAGGTAGCGTGAATGGTACAACACTTCCCTGCATTAAATCAACACCCAAATCACTTAGTCCTTTCTTATGAAATGCCCTTTCAAGTATATTTCCACGTGTATTTATTTCTGTGGCACTGGGGGGAAATGCAAGTTTTGGAGACAAACCAGGTTAAAATTTTATCTTGGTAATTTGACATGATTTTAAAAATTATCTCATATACCTAGAACAGAACCAGTCACATAACGAAATACTAATGAATATTATCACCAGTGCTGTTATTTATCCTAGCCCTAAAGAAATTTAATAAACAATTAATTCCAAAATTGCCACTGTGTACTCTAGAGAGAAAAAAATCCTTCAACCTTTATAAGATAAATTTTACTTTTTTGTAAAGAAATAGATTAAATGTCACTATTTACATGTTTTGTACTGACATTTCCAAAGGAGGCATATTTGGCCTGAAGGTTCCCGGAAAACAAGACCTTTACATTATTTATTTTATAGTTTTCTATTCCTTCGGTCAAATCAGGTGCGTATCAGTTGCTGCTACTTCCTCAAGGGTGGTTTATTTATCAGGCCAGCTAGACGGAGCTCAATACTGACTTTTAAAATGAAGAAGGAAAGTTAATGTTCTTTTTCAGAGTAATACCTACATCAATATTTCAGTCATTCACCCAGGTCATGTAAAGCTGCAGTTTAAAATTCCCAACACACCATGGCTTAGACATTTTATGACCCTGAGCATTCAGGGCAGTTGACTTATTAACCAAAAGATAGTGTTTAACCTCTTGTGGTTCTCACCAGGCAAATGCATTCTGGCCCTCTTTTTGCATTCTTAGGGACTGAGAAATTACTAAAAAATAGTAATTTTCCTGGGATGTATTGTCACTGCTCCACCATTCTGTCAGGATGAGGATTGCATTAGTATATGTACATCTTTCTGAATAATTTCAGCTAAATGTGAAAAGCAGCAACAGTTGTTCTTATATATATATATATGTCATTTGACTGTGATGCTTTTAAGATGAAACAATATATTATATAGTCAAGGCATAAAATATTAGTTAAAATTCTTTGGTCAGAGTTCATTTACAGAGACTATCATGCTCTGGAGCCCCTTTGAACAGAGATAGATTTATAACTGGGTATTTGAAGGCTTACAGAACTTGGAGTTGCTGAAGAAATAGTCTTAGCGCAAAATCAATATTTCAGGCCAACTTTCCTACCAGGGACTGTGGACAAGCAGACCAACTGGAAAGATTTCTTTCATTTCTGTCATTCAGAGCCAGCCCTGAGGAACTCTCTTATGTAGTAATTATCAACTTTTTTTGCTGGTGCCAGAATATCATGCAGAAAAAACACTTTTCTTCCCCTGCTAAGTATAAAACAGAGCACATTTTTTCCCCCTTTGGATAACTGGCCATAGGGAACTTCCTGTAAGACCAAATATGTGGTTAAAGCTAAATAGTAAAAACAGGGATGCTGAGGACCCTATTTATGTGTTATTTATTCTTTCTGGTCGTTGGGGCCCATCCTATGTTCAACCTTCATTGAACAATGACATGCTCCATGCACATGAGTTAGTGGATCAAACAATACTCCATTCATCACAAGCAGTTTAAATGCTATAATCCCTTGTATTCTGTGGTCCAGTATTTAGTCTTTACTGAGAATCAGTAGTAAGCTAGAAGCTGACTTTTCAAATCAAAACTAGTCTTCATCAGAAGAAAACAGTCTTCCTCCAAATCCTAAGGACAGTTCTGCACCATGGTTCTCCTTTGGGATTGGCAAGAGGCATCACATGATATTTTAAGGCATCACACACTCATTACAATTGGGACTGCCTTGTTATAAGGCTCAAGTGGTAGGAAAGCTTATGTCATAAATTGGAATGGCTGAAGATCTTTCTTTTTCTTTGAGATGACTTAAATCTGGCAATCTTTTGTGTTTCCTAGTAAGTGGGTAGGATGGTGAACTCAAGTATGATCTAGGTTGCTTCTAAAATCTAAAGCACAATGTGCTTCTTTATTGTACAGTATAACGTGCAGCAACTTTTCTCTCACTTTAGGGGGAATATTTGATGCACCTCAGACCAATGGAGTCCCAGATATTTCACTGATGTGCAAGCTCCAGAATATTCATGGGATTTATTGTTTATCCTTTCTCATGCTGTGTTTTAGGCATTTGTGATTTCTCCCATTTTATGCTCATCTGATCTACCTAACATAGTATCAATATAATGAATGGTGTGATGTTCTGTAGGATAACTAAATAATATCTTTTTGGACTATAAACTAGAGCAAGATAATTGATATAGCCCTGAGGTAAGTCAGTAAAAGTATGCTGCTCTTCCTGACATCCTTGCAGTATTTTGATTACTTTTAATTACTAGGGTAAGGAAAAAGCATATTTCAAGTCAATAGTTACATATTAGGAACCAAGGATATATTAATTTGCTCCTGGAAAGGTAGTTATACTAAAAATTTGAACACTCCAAGGTATGTGAAATTAGTTTTAATTTCTGCATTTGGTATTTTTCTATCAAATGAATCTATCACCTGATCATCATAAGCCCCAGTGTTAACTGGGAGATGACATTAGTGTTTTGAAATTCTGGTGATAATGTTAGGTCAGATCTAGTATCTAATTATCTTCAGATTTCTCTTTTCCCAGTGTGTAGTCATAGTGGAAAGGTACCAATGGGTAAGACTTAGAAAAAGACTCATGTTGTGGGGTCCCTTTCAATCAGTGAATTCCAAGGCTAGCAACTGGCTTGTCTGTGAATTAAGAAGCTATGAAGTTGGGTTTCTGTCCATAAATCTGGAATTGTTTGCCTTATATATGTTATTCTACAATGACCATTTATTTTATTCCTATGAATTACATGGTTAATTAGACTTCACCACAAATGTATGTAGGCTTATTACACCCTGATTACCATTCAGTCTCAGGCTTATTATGGAAATTGACTCGCCTATCTCTTAAATACTCTCACCTGGTCCTTTGCTTCTAATTCAGGAGAATCCATTTATTTTGATTATAAATAATAGAAGGGAAATTTGGTGATCCATATCTAAAGACAGTATAAGAAATAGGGAAAATCAATATAACATTCTGGCAAATGACAAAACCCAGAAATATTGTCAACACTAAACTATATTCTACTAAATTTATTGAAAAGTAATTATTTAAAAAAGCGTTCCTTAAACATTCAGACAAATGCACTGAATCTCATGTAAGCAAAAGAAAACAGTTTCATATTAGATAGCTTTTTATGAGAAAATTCTATGTCAGGAAAAAGTATTCAAGATACATAGGGGAAAATGTGTGAACCAAAGATATTTTACACCCTCACTTCAGCTGTGTAGTATAAAAACTATTGATAATTTTGAGTATATAGAATATTAGAGAATATTGTGTTCATAAGCCTTCCTGAAGAATCTATTGGAGCACAATTTTCATCAATACAAAAACTTACAGAAAAAAAATCAGTAAAGAGGATGGTAATGAATAATGAATATCCTTAACAGTAAAACTTTGACTAAAACAACAACAACTTGAAATAAAAATAGTAGGATGGTTTGTAAATATTAAATATTCTGATAAAATAGAAATGACAGCTAACAAAACTGGCATAATAAGGGGAGAAAAGGTGGAAAGTCAAAGTATTTTCTTTAAAGCTGACAAGCAATAAAAAGTTAACCATACACGTAAAAGTACAACGGTAAAAAAGGTACAAAAGTACAGAGAAAGTTACTGTGTTACTGAATAAGGTTGTAAGGTAGAAGAAATGGAGAAACAAGTTGCATACCGCATGGTTTTCCACTTCATATGAAGATAAAAGTATACAGTTAAACCCTTGCATTATAAATACAAACTAATTACTAAAATAGCGTCAACAAAAAAAGGGACAGAAAATAGTCCACGTAAACAAAAAGTAAGTAAAGCATTAGAAAAATGCCAGAACAGGAACCAAACTTATTGTCATACTAGTAAACATTCTTTGGCTTAATTCAATTATAAGAAAAACATTTTAAATTGTTGTTCAAAGCAAGATCCAAGTCTGTGTTGTGTAAAAGAGATATATCTTTACTGATTTGAAGATATTGAAAAATACAAAGATGTGGAAAGTAGACTGAGAGATGAAAAATAGCTGGTACTTTCTAATCTTCTGCAAGATGATGGAAGCTGCTAAAATTTTTATGTATCCACATGTCCTCTAAAAAAGCACACAAGAAATGAGAAAATAAAATATATTTCATTTACCTACCATACATAATGGGTAGCTAGGATAACTATATGACCAAAAACTACAATGTTCATGGAGATGAACAATAAATAGCCAAGACCAATAAATAAATAAATAGCCAAGACCAGAATGCTCCCTAGAACCCACTCCACAGTCAGGGTCAGGTGGGCATTCTAGAGAGAAGGGGAGACTGTGCCTGGGACCTGAACTGGTGGGAAATAGGTTATATCAACTGTTGCCACTCTGATTGGGAAATACTGAGTATGAACATTAAAATTTGTGGCTACTGAGAGTCAAATGGAAGGAGCTTAGAAATGAATGGGACCAAATGCAATTGTCTTGGGAAGTCACCATCTCTGGAGAAGGAGACACCCTAAAAAAGGAGATGTCCATTGGAGACTGGATGATGATAAAAAAGATGGATGAAAATAAAAAAAGGGCCATACTGAAACAAAATATATTATCAGAAAATCAGGAGACAGAGAAAAGTACTATTTATTTAAGACACTTACCTCACAGTATTAATAGTCGATGCTACAAAGGTATACCATGTGAAAACAAAAATAATGAAGGAATTGTTACATTAAGGACTGACCACACAGAATATAGACATAGAGTGAATGTACTAAATGAGAAGTAATAGTAATGCTAAAGTTTACTATTCACAGGATTTATATACAATTAGGCATACCTATATTCCAAATAGCACACCATAACCTTAATAAAGCAGAAACTATGTTTGTAAAGCCCAATGGACATCAATACACTAGTCATAGATGTTTTTAACATAGACTTTGCAGTCTAAAGACAAAGTAGATACAGAAATAAGTCTTCTATATTCGAAGACACAATTTCAAAAATGCTTATCTTATGGCTATAAACTACATAGGGAATGATAATTCTTTTTTAAATGCACATTGAACATATACTAAGTTGATCATATATATGAAAATAACAAGATATAAAATTTTAAATATAGAAATAATGTATTGTGCTCTGATCACAACTCAACGAAAGCAATGATTACTGACAAACCCAAATTAATCAAGCCATATATACTTGTATTTTATTTTAAAGATTTAATGTATTTATTTGGGGGGAGGAGCAGAGGGAGAAGGAGAAGCCAACTCCCCAATGATCTGGGAGCTGACACTGGGCTCAATCCCAGGACCCTGATATCATGACCTGAGCCAAAGGCAGACACTTAACCGACTGAGCCACCCAGCCACCCCAAACCATATACTTGTATTAATGCAATGTACTATGGAGGATATTTTCTTCAAAAAATGTTTTTTAAAAACTTCAAAAAAAAAAAAAATAAAAAAAATAAAAACTTCAAAAATAGTGAATACAAATTCAAAAGGACGAAGGTGAATGTTTGAAGAGATTGGTAGAATTTGATGATTTTTAAAAGTAATAATAATGAGGGACATGGCACACTGGGTTAAAAGTCAGAGACCACTTGGGATCAGTGCTCATTGCCAGTGGATGGAAGTGGCTTGTCCCTCTCCCTTCCTCACAGCCTCTCCCTGCACTTGTGCTAGTCCTGGTGCTGGTGCTGGTGCTCTCTCTCTAAAATAAATAAATAAATAAACATCTTTAAATAAAAAAATGAAAATAATAATAATGGAGGATTTCCACTTCCAGCTATGACAGAGTAACTAGTTCTAAACCTACCCTTCTAATGTAAATACTGAGAATATTGGACAGAATATATGAAACGACTGTTTTCAGATATTGGACAACAAGCAATACAGGACTATTATCCCCAAGAAAAGGTAACAAATGAAGTGATCCCTATGATTGCCCTGATATTATGATTGCATAATAGAAAAAGAAGGAACCCAAAAAGAGCCTGGAAGACCTGATGATTTGAGAAGACAGAGATGATCTGACTTTCAGAAACTTGACCAAAGACAAACCACAAGAAAGCGGTGGATTCAACCCGAGGCAGTATTCAGCCCTAGGCACTCCAGCTTCAGAGTTATGCCCTTACTGCTACTGTATCCTGCGTATATTGGACTCTGGTATATAGGATCTAATGCTATCAATTGGAATTCAAAATTCAAAGCTTAGCCGAATTTTCTCTTGGAACCTGAATAAGTAAATTCAGGGCAAGAAAAAAAAATAGTGACTTGCTCTGGAAAATAGCAGTGTTTGTTAACTTTCTCATGGTTGTAGACACATTGTTGTCATTAGAAGCCAATTTTGTACTACTGAACCGGAATATGCCCTATAACTGCATCAATAGCATAATTAAAGAGCTATTATTGAAAGATGGTTTCATGTGTCATGAATAATTTAGGTAAGCTTCCACAATCTGAGAATAGCATGTTGATCCATCAAGTTTATAGCACAATGGACTGACAGACCATATAGAGGAGGCTAATGTACTTTAAACAGCTTATTTGGGAAGTCAGCTGTGCACTTGAATGCAGGTATTGCACTTCTGCTTTCTCAGGAAAAGTTCTAACATCAAACTTGGACAGGGTTCTGATACTGAAGTTGACAAAATCTACAGCAAAATAAAACAAAAGCCTAAAATTACAAGTAAAACACCAGTGGAGTAAGAACCCTCAAAAATGCCCTCATCCACAAAAACAACGAGAACAATGGCAAAACTTGTTAGAATCAACTTTTTTAAGAACTCTGAGAATTGAACAAAAGCTCCTAGCAATCCAGGGAGTATTTATTCAAGACAAACAGCTGAATCTCCATAAGAACAGTGATGTGATATTTTAGGTGGCTCTGTTTCCATCTTTTATTCCTTAATTCCACAATAGCCTTAAAAACCAACAGCCCCCAGTCACTCTGAAAAGGGATCAACTTGAGTCACTAGAGAGGGTAGGATGGGGTTGAAGTTCCTCCAAAATCTCAATAACAGATAATTGTCATTTTTTGACATGTCTGGGTTGTTGAAAGGAAGACCCCATTTTCAAAGCTGTCTTTCATTTTATTTTATTTTTTTTTAAATAATTCAGAACTGACCTAGTGCTAAAAGCCTTTTACTTGGGGCTGTTTGTCAAAACATATCAGAGGCAATTAATTGACATCATGAATGCCTGAGGCAATGGAAAACAGTTGGGGAAACAACAGACTAATCAAGGAACTTTAAATGAAAATCAGGATAATATGATGTATATAGATCTTTGAAAAGATCCTACCAGTTCCTAGGACTCTAGAAGGTGATACATATGCATAACACTGTGCTCCTGCCAAGAGCTGTGTGTAAGCTTGGTAAAGTACTGAGAAGACCCTAAATTCTCACCTCAGACTCTTACCTTGGGTTCTGTAAAAACAGGAAATAAAGGCTAAAGCAGAATTGTCAGCAGCCTGGCTGAGTGTTCAAGGTGTGCCCAAATACACAGAGTCCTTTAGCAAACTCTGGGAGATCTATTCATTCATCGTAGGCACTTAAGGAAATTTCTGTCCAATCATTAGGTGAGTACTAAGCTAAGCAAGTAGAGAGTTTAGTGGTCATACATGGCAAAGAATTCAGATTTCACAGGTTTATTTCAATAATGCCATTAGATAACAACTAACATCAACAACAATAAACCCTCTGGAGGAAGAAGATCTAAGTTCCAGTGCCATCATATTAACTATTTAAAATATCCAGGTTTCAACAAAAAATTATGAAACATGGAAAGTAACAAAAAAGGAAAATCCAAGCACAAGAAAAAAAAAAGGCAATCAATGGAAACTGTCTCTGATGAAGCCCAGGCAATGGACTTACTAGACAAAGATTTAAAATCAGCTGTTTAAAATATCAGAGAACTAAAGGAAAGCATGTAAAAAGAACTAAATGATAGAATAAGAACATTATCTCACCAAATAGATCCTATTAGTAAAGAGGAAAAAATACATAAAATAGAACCAAAATGAAGGGATGCCGGGATCCCTGGGTGGTGCAGCGGTTTGGCGCCTGCCTTTTGACCCAGGGCGCGATCCTGGAGACCCGGGATCGAATCCCACATCAGGCTCCCGGTGCATGGAGCCTGCTTCTCCCTCTGCCTATGTCTCTGCCCCTCTCTCTCTCTGTGACTATCATAAATAAATAAAAATTAAAAAAAAAAAAGATTTAAAAAAAAAAATGAAGGGATGCCTGCATGGGTCAGTCAGTGGTTGAGCTTCTGCCTTTGGCTCAGGGTGTGATCATGCAGCTCTCTATCTAACAGTATCTAACACCCTTTGGCTCAGGGTGTGATCCCCGGGGTTCTGGAATAGAGTCCCCCATCAGGTTCTCTGTGGGGAGCCTGCTTCTCCCTCTGCCTATGTCTCTGTGTCTCTCATGAATAAATAAATAAAATCTTTTTTTTTTAAATAAATAAAATCTTAAAAAAAGAACCAAAATGAATTGTGCAATTGAAAAATTTAATCACCAAAATGAAAAATTCACTAGGATACTTAGCAGAATTGAGGCAGAAGAAAGAAGAGTTCAATTGAGATGACCCATCCTGAGAGGTAGAATGAAAAGAAAAGTGAACAGAATTTCAGAGACTTGGTGAGATTCTGGGCAAGAGGCATGAAAAGAGGTTGATGAATTAATTTGAGAGACTTTTGGAATGAGAAGTATTTGGTAGGAAGATCATTTCCTCACCAGTTTCTATACAGAAGCCAATCATGCTCTGGCATTCTGAGACCACCAGCCTTGGCATGAATATTGGCATCATAGCAAGAAACTATGCTGTGGCTACCCTTCCCAAATGGCTTCACAAGCTGCAGACAACTAGCACAATTGGGAGCTTGGGCAGGAGGCAGAGGGGTGGTTGCCGACACAGTTTGTAAAGCACACTTGTCCGGGAACCATCAAACATCATATATTATCATTTCATTTCTGGAAATCAATTCGATATGACCTCATGTTGCTTTAATGCACTTGAGAAAGAATTGCCTTGTTTAGTAGTCATGCACTAGTATGATCTAAAACGTTTGGGTTGGGCAGCCTGGGTGGCTCAGTGGTTTAGCGCTGTCTTTAGCTCAGGGTGTGATCCTGGAGACCCGGGATCCAGTCCCGTCGGACTCCCTGCATGGAGCCCGCTTCTCCCTCTGCCTGTGTCTGTGCCTCTCTGTGTCTCTCAAGAATAAATAAATAAAATCTTTAAAAGTAAGTAAGTAAGTAAGTAAGTAAGTAAATAAATAAATAAAACGTTTGGGTTATATTTAGAAAGGATCATTGTATAGAAACTATTTTCAATATCGAGTAAATGTTAATCCTGATATTGCAGGTGTAAAAACCCTCTTTAGCCTTTAGTATTTTCTATATAGCAATTGATTAAGAAGGGAATTAAGTATTTCATGTTTCACCAGTATCTGCTACCTTCTGAATAAAAAGTATTTTTCTAGGAAACATAAGGAAGGACTGGTTTTCTCTAGAGTAGTGTGCCAAGAAACTTATCCATAATATGTATGTGTATGTATACATATTATGTCCCTTGGAAATCTTTTAGCCATTCACTCTAGTTTTGTTTCTACCAAGAACTTTTAAGGAATTTTAGCTTTCATCATTTTTTTATTACTGGAAAGATTCTCCTGAAGAGAGTACTTTGCAAACTGCTGCAGAATACTGCCAATTATGCCCCAGAATAATAATGTGATGTTATTTTCCATGTTCCACTCAAAACCTGAACTTTAAAATATAGCAGTTACAGGAAACATAGAGGGAGCCACATTATTTTATGATGTGACTTTTGATGATCCAAGACATCGAGTTACCAAGGATAAATTTGTGCCTAGATGCTTTATAGCACACATAAAAATGTTGAAACTGTTCCCTTGAAGGAGTAGATTATAGTACTACTACTAACAACAATAACAACACAACAATGACAATAGTACTTATCGTTCATTAGGCATGTGCTCTGTAACAAGTTCTTGACTAAGCACTTTTCCTGAATATTCTAATTTAATCGTAATAACAATCCTAGAAGATAGGGACTTTTATTATCTTCATTTTATAAATGTTTTAACCTAGTTATTTAGAAAACAAGATGGAAACAAATGCTTATATTAACCAACATTCTACTGGGGAATTCAAGCAAGAAAGTGGGAGTCAGTTAAAAAAATAAGGAAGGATAAGAGGGAGAATAAATATGAGGAAGAATATGAGTGAACTGACTATAATTTCATGACAAAAAGTCCTGTAGTTCATCTGTAAAGAGGCTCTATGGAGCTGCTCTATCTCTAAACAGTGCAAAAGAGAAGAATGTGAGAAGAAATTATCCACTTGATCTTATTTTCCATTGGTTGAAGAGGAGTTTTAACTCCCCCACACATCTAAGTTTTGTATACTTGGGCACCAGCTGGATTTTGTGGCATCTCACATGTAAGAGTCCTCTAGAAAGACCCCACTGGGAAACAGGAGGCATGTAGCATTGGTATAAGGTGAGGCATTGTTGTGCATGCCCACTTGTAAAGTTCCCTTGTCTTCAAATACATACTAGGGAAAGATATACTTAGCCACTGTTTAAATTCTCACATTAATTGTCTGAAATGGAGTGTAAGAGTGACTGATAAGAAATACCAAGTACAAGATTCTGAAATTGACTCTCTGCCAGTCAAGATAGCAAATCAGAAGCAAAACCATAGTTAATGGCACCATTAGAGAGCTGAAGGATGTAAGATGTATTTCCTTTCTTTTAAGGACTCCCTGTTGTATTCTATTCAATTCATCAGACTGGCCACAGGGGGGAATATGGATCATGATAGATGACAGTAGACTATAGGAACCAGATAGTAGTCTCTATTACAAATACCTTGCTATATTTACTAAGATGATCTACATAGACTCTTGCATGTAGTTTGTAGCTATTAATATATTTCTCTTGACTCATAGGAAAGTTCAAGGTCAATCCACTTTTTTGTGGTATCTTTTATTTGTCTTATATATTCTGAAAACTCATGCAGCTTTCTTATCTAACAGTAAACCAATGATATGGTGTATCAGGGTCTATAGTTATTGGGTATCCCATATTCCTCTGAATGCTCATGCTGGAAGCAGAGCTCTCAGCCAGTACACTGGCACCTCCTAATCATCACACATCATATTGAAGGTAAGGAGGGTGAAAATAGACTGAATCATTTGTTCCTCTAGTTGGGCTGTAGGACTCTTACCCCTCCTTCCAACAGAAGAGGCAAGGCATGTGGAGCAAAATGCCTTGAACAATATAGGATTGCTCTAAGATTCAAGAGCAGCGGGGGAAGGTATGTCTATCCAGTTTACATTGTGATCCTGGGGGAGCACAGGTCTTGATGTGGGGGTATCTTTCCACCATTCTACTCTTATCATATCACATAAAGTCCGTAAGAAAGTCATTTGTCTCCCTTCTTCTTCCACCAATCCCTGCCAAGGGTCAGGGAGGCTTTCCCTTCTCCCCATTGTGCTTCTTCACAATAAAAATCTCATCTTCGCTCCTCAGAAAAATGTGATATCATAAGAATGAAAGAAGTAATTGTTTAATGGAGGGACTAATGAGGAAGCCAAATATTTCTTAGAAGGCAAGTAAGATAAGGGCAAAAAATGTACTTTTTCTTTTTTTATTTTCAAAAATTTTTTCTTAATATATATCACAAAGTTAGAGCAGTTGTAGGGAAGTTTTAGAAAGAGAAGACCGATGGGAGTGAGCTAAGAAATGATGGTGAAGAAGTAAATACTAAGATCAGCTGTGAACAGAAGAAAAGAATTAAGAACTAGTGAATATGGGGTCAAAGGAGTATTTTATTCACTAGCAGAAGACGTCAGCAGTTTTAAATCTTTATGTAATTGTAATAAAAACAGAGGGGTGACAAACATGTGAAAGATGAGGGCTCATCAATAGAGTGAATTATTTGCATTCTTCAAATTATCTTCCCAGACTCACAGAGCAGCAAGTGATTGCTGGAAGTAAACCTTGGGTCTGACATGTTGTAAATTATTCTTCAAGCACATTCTTTGGGATGTATCAACTCATAAAAAAAAATCTTCTGGGGATCCCTGGGTGGCTCAGTGGTTTAGCACCTGCCTTTGGCCCAGGGCGCAATCCTGGAGTCCCAGGATCGAGTCCCGCACTGGGCTCCCGGCATGGAGAGCCCTCCTCCTGTGTCTCCTCCTTTCTCCCTCCTCCTGTGTCTCTACCTCTCTCTCTCTCTCTCTCTGATAGATAAATAAATAAATAAATCTTTTAAAAAATAAAAAAAATAAAAAAAATAAAAAATAAAGAAATCTTCTTCAGATATATATGTCAATAGAAGGTATTTTTTAATGTGTCTGCCAAAATCAGGCATTTCAATTGGACCATTTATACATGGGTTATACCCTCAGCAGTTTTGCTTTTAGTACAATAGTCTTTCCTTCTGCCACAAGTGATTGGTCCAGAGTTGGCAAATGATTGAAGCTAGACTCCTGATTGATTGTCCTAGAGATTTGGAATTGTGCTTCAAAACAGTACAGTATAGGTTGACCTTAAAAGAGAGGAGATACATCCTAAGATTATAGAGTAAGAAGCAGAGAAACCAATTCTGCAGAGCGAATGGGTTAAACAGATTCACCAAGTGTCTAGTGATTGATAAGGGCATGGATTTATCTATGTGTCTCCTACTGTGTCCCTGGCATCTGGTGCTATACTTGAAATACAGTAGTAGATTTTGTGTCATCTCTATGTGCACATGTGGCCACAGTACAAACAGTATTTATTTATTTATTTATTTATTTATTTATTTATTTATTTATAGACTTTAACTCATTAACTTAATCCACTAACTGAACCATTATTTGGCCTTGTGTCATGTCAGGTACTGTAAGTATACAGAGATGAATGGACAAACTTTGGCTCATAGGGAACTCACATTCCAATGTTAGAGATAAAGAAGCAAAAAAGGCATAGCAAAGATGGTAAAATAGGCAAGCAACAACAGCAAGCAAACAAGCATATATAGAGTGTAGTGGGAATAATAAGGAAGGAACAATTAAGTTTTCTGCATGACTTCATGTCTGAGTTGATTTTTAAAGGAACAACAAAAAAATTCAGCATAAAAGCAAATATAGACATTCCTAGCAGAGGAAGTTCTATGTATTTGGAAAATTACAGGCCAATGAGACAACATGATATTTGAAGAACCATAGACAGTTCAGTATAAACTAGCATATGGTGTTTAGGAAGTAGAATGAAAAATGACTGGGTATGTAGACAAAGTCTAAATAATGAGAGCCTTCTATTCCAGAGACTTCAATGCAACCAAGATGTCCTTCAATAGATAAATGAATGAACAAACTGGTATACCTATCTGATGAAGTATAATACAGCAATAAAAAGAAATGAGCCATTATCAGCCATAAAAAGAGAGAAAACCAACATGCATATTTCTAAGTGAAAAAAGGCAGCCTAAAATGTCAACATACTATATGATTCCAATTATATGACATCCACAAAAGGTAAAACTATAGAGCTATATTAAAAAGCTCCTAATGGCAAAATCTGGAATGATTTGAACAACAAAAAGGTGACATGGAATTATAACCAAAGTATAAAATAAATACCCACCAAGTCCAACCTAATATAAATAAATGATTGAATAAGATGGAGGAGAAGAGACATATCTCCCATCCTAAGAATTCCAAGTAATTTATGTATATACTCTGCCTTGCTGGGATTGGAAATCTAACTCCCTTCAGAGTACATTCCTCAGTTACTTCCTTCCAAAGATTACAGTTTGACAAGGGGAGAAAAATTGTAGTTTTACAATAGAGAAACCTAACAAAAGCTACCTCAGCCAGGTGATCAAGTTTTACACCAACATTAATAAGTAGTGGATACTTCTATCAATGTACCTTTAATATAATATGATGAAAAGATGTACTTTTATGATCTTGCTTCCCAAAAACCCACAACTTCAGTCTAGGCATAAGAAAACATCAGACAAATCCCTGCTGAGGGACACTGTACAAAATACCTGACTAATACTCTTCAGAAGTATTTGGGTTATCAAAGACATAAACCTTTGTGATGTGTCTCATTCTTTACTGCGTTACCATACTTCTAAGAGACCATTTGTTTTCTAAATAAAGAACTGCTCCTAGACATTCTAGTGTCCATTTGCTGACAATGAATCTTTTTGTTTTTCCTTTCTATAAAATCATTTATTTTTCCTTCATTTTTAAGATGTTTCGCTGGGCAGTTATTTTCTTTAATCTTTTGTCTTTTATCACGTTGAATATTGGGCTGATCAGTCTCATTTTTAAAATGATGTATCATACCTAATAAAAAAATAAATAAAATAAAATAGTGTATCATTTCCTCTGGCTGCTCCTATGATGTGCTCTTTCTCCTTTTTTTTTTTTTTCAATTTTTCAACAGTTTTACTATGTATACCCAAATGTGATTGTTTTTTAATTTGTCCTTCCTTAGGTTTATACCAACATTTGCATCTGTGGTTTGATTTTTTTTATTAGTTTAGGAAAATTCTCTGTTAAGTTTATTAATGTTGCTTCTGTTTAAATTTTCTCATCCCTCTCCTTTGGAATGCCAATTACATATATGTTCAACTTATTCACCATCCCCCATGTATCTGAATGCTCTTTTCATTATTTCCTGTATATATTTTTTCATTTTAACTTTAACTGGCTTAACTTCCAGTTTACTAAATGCTCTTTTTTTGCAGTCTAATATGTTTAAAACTCCTGCACTAAGTTTTTTTTTTTTTCAATTCTTAAATTTTTATTTTTTCCAGTGAAATATTCTATGCTTTCTCTTCTTTCCTTTTTAAAAACATTTTAATCAAGTCTGTTGATATAACATTTTGTGTGGTCTCTTTTCCCCCCAGATATTTATTGACCCTATTTCTTGGTATGTCTACTAATTCTTTATTGAATCCCAGACATCATGTCTGAAAAAAATTATTGACTTTCTCATTACTGCTATTTTCCTCCAGGGAGGATAATTTTCTTCTGGTAGGCAGAGTACAGGTAGATGAACTTGACTTGTTCAAAGTTAGCCTATTTTAAGTATGCCTTAATTCTAAGGACTCACCTTCTTTGTTATCTCAAATAAATCTAAATAGTCCCTGCTTTTTATTTTTTTAATTATTTAATTTAATTTAATTTAATTTAATTTAATTTAATTTAATTTAATTTTTTAGTCCCTGCTTTGTAATGTATATTGATTTCAGTTTTTGTTTTCTCAAGACTTTGAGATAAATGAAAACACTACTTAAGTTTTTAGCTCCTTTTAATAACTACATAGTGATTTTTGTTTATAAGAGTGTTACATTTCATACACTCAGCCTGGAAGTCAGCAAATACTTTAACAGGTGATTGTATATGAGATCTGGGTTTAATTACCTGTAGTTTCCTTTACTCTAGAACATTGGCTTTCCAAGTTATGACTATCTTTGTAAACTTGAAATCCAATTTTAGCCCAGTGAGTTTTCTCCAAATTCAAGGCTACTGCTTTTTGTTCAGGTTCCATGGCCAGCAATGTGAAATAGCAAATATCTTGAGGAGAAAATAGCTGCAAATATAGAGCGCAATTCACTCAGCTTTCCTTCTCTTTGGACTATTAGCCCCTCATGTCCTGGTTGCTTTTATCATGCACATATTTTTCCAAACAGCCATTCTTTTGAATTTATCTACCTTTTGTAATTCTTTTTAGTGGGATATTTAATTTGATACATCCTTCACCTTCATAGCCAGAAGATTGACAACAATACTTACTAGATAGATGGATGTATTAGTTATTTGTATAAAAAATTACCAACTTAAATTTAAAAATAAATATTAATAGCCTTAAGCTGTTTCTCTGTGTTAAGGATATGGAAGGGGGTTAGCTGGATGTTTCTGGTAAGGATATCATGTGAATTTATAGTTAAGAAGTCAGATGGAGCTTCAGTAATCTGCAAGCTTGACTATAGCTGAAGGATATCTTTCTAAGTGACTCACATGAATGACAAGTTGGTACTGACTACGGACAGGATACCTCACTGCCGTCCCAACTGGTAGTCCACAAAGGGCATTTTTAAGGGCCTCACTACATGGCAGCTAGTTTCCCCAAAGCAAGCAATCCTAGAGAGTAAAGTGGAAGCTACAATGTCATAAAAAGGACTTGGTCTCAGAAGTCACACATAGCCATTTGTGCAGTAACCTGTGGAGTTGATTAAATAGGTCAACCCTACTATGTATGGAAGGTACATACAAATACTAGAACTTAATGACCACTGATGACCATCTTAGAGATAGTGTGGCATAGCAGAAAGAGGAGTTATCAAAAGAGTGAGAAGGAGGAAAAGTCAGAAATTTAGGGAAAAACTAAGAAATTGTTTTTTTCAGAAATAAAAGGAGGTATTTTAAAAGAAAAAAAACATATAAGCATGAAATGTACAAATAAGACAAGAACTAAGAAGTGTGCATTAGATTAAACATTTAGGTGCTCAATGGTGCATTTTGCCAGCATAATAATTTTAAGGAAGTGTGAAGAAAGCAGATATATTTGGTCCAGGTACTTATGCCAATGTTTGGCACCTGAGAGGAGCAGGATTCTAGAACTAAAGCTGTGTCATTTACAGATGTTGATGAAGTCCAGACTTTGATTAGTGCAAGAAATTAAATAGGAGTATTAGAAGAAAATAATTGATAATATGATTGAGTAGCTATAATGGGGATATTAATGAGAAGTTACATGAAAACCAGGCTGTACTAATATGAAAGGAAGCTCAAAAATAGGTCAAAACCTAAGTGATATATAACATTGCCAACAAAAATTTTGGCTCAAGAAGGTCAAATGTGTTAGCATGTTTCCACCTGCCAAACTGGAACACTGGGGTAGACCTAATACATTTGAGTTTGTAAGTGAAAAATTAATAGGAGCAAGGATGAATAAGAGCTAAGCAGAATGGTAACAAAGATAAATAAGTCAACAACCCAGGCACAAGATACAAAGACAAAGCCTATTTACTAAAATTGTTTTAGTCATACCAGGATTGAAGTCCCAAAATAATACCATTAGAGAAATGTCTTGGTCAAGAGACATTCTATCCTTATGACTTATAGGCTTATAAGAAGCTTTTCAGGTTACATTAGCTAACAGTTCTTTCAGGTGTGATTATGGATTTTGAGCAAGAATGATCTTTACTTCTATTTCAGTGTAAGTTTTTAAAAATTTCACTTGTCAGCAGGTGCTTTTGTTTTGCATTCATTCATTCATATGAAGGGGCCACACAAAAATATTTGAACTAGTTGAAAGTTCACTAAGGTCACTAGAACAAAGATGCAAAAACATTATACATACCCATAAGTCCCAACCCATAAGAAGTAGAGAACACCAGAAACAAATATATTAATTGTCAGTATTATTCAGTTGGTCCCCCTTAAGTTCTGACCATTCTAAAACTTTAGTTCTATATTTCTTTTCATCTACTATTAGTGTCCATAATCATCTTCTCATCTTCTCTTTTATTGAACTTGCTCCTAGCTATGATCTCTGTTTTGCATATATTCTCTTTGTACCTCCAAATCCACTCCCTACTCTTTTCTACCCTGCATTGTGCCCCAAGAATCTGACTGGTGTGGTTTCAACAGTTCTCTTAACTGCTGGCTTCCATTTAGATTTGGCCAGAGGAAATGACCACAAGAGATCAGTGAGTGGGAGGGGAGTGCTTTAGGGTATTTACTGGCATCCTGTCTATTCTGTGTCACTGCAAGTTGGCTGTACCCTCATTAAAAGTCATAGTTCCAGTCAGTAAGCCCTCATCAGGTTTTAGAAACTCCCAATTCCCTTTACCATGTCAAGCTTGAGGGTGGGAACTGCTCACACTTGGTGCTGGTGTGGGAAATTTAATTATCCAGTATAGTTTCCTAAGCCTTCATGCAATTCTATAAATAAAACTTTATTACATCAGTTGGCATGATCCTGAAACAGAGTCCAGGACCCTGAAACAGAGTCTATGTTTGTTGGTTCTTCCAGGATATAAATTTATCATCTATGATGTCTTTAAAAATCCATATTTAAAAATTAATGTCCATGCCTTTGCTTACGCCGTTTCTTCTATCTGACCCTCACCATATTTCTATTTCTTCAGCTCCTAGCCATTTTTTCAATTCTTAGATGAAATGCTTTCTCTTCCTAAGATCCTTCCTCCAAGGTGACTCAAATGCACAGTCCTGGTTAATAGCTGTTTTTCTGTTGTAATTGTCAATTGCTCCCACTTCCATTCTTAAAAGTGTACAAGTTCAGATGATAAATTATATAGTCACCTTATCTATGAATCCTTCAACCAGAAGTAATTTCTTCTGATTCTGATCTCTATATAATTTTATTTGCATTCCTTATACAGAGCATTCTTTTTATTGTTATTGTGATTGTTTATGTTTATCTCCAGTCCTTTCGTGACCTATAGACTCCTTGAGAGCAACAACCATGTGTCTCACTGCCCTGCCTGTCTTAGTCCCTAGGACACTGGAAACACATACATAGAGAAAGTAATTCTTTCTCTTTCTCTCTCTTTTATATATATATATAAAATATATGTGTATGTAGTAAATTTAAATTATATACACGATAATATTATATATGTAATAAATGTAAATTATATATATAAACTCTATATTTATTTATATTGCATACATTTAAACTGTATATAGAAGTTATATATGTAGAATCCATATATATATGTGTGTGTGCATATATACATATGTGTATATATTCAGAGAGAGGAAGAGAATGAATAGCATGGTTCTGTCATGTATCTCCTTCACAATATAAAACATTCCAATTTAATCGTTGTCTTTGAATTCAAGTTGGATGAGATTTAAATTTTAAGAAGGAAAAAAGTGATCAAGCAAATATTTGCTTGACTTGGAGTATTGTCACCCTTCTTAGAGAAACCATGACTAAATGGATGCCAGGCTCAGGGAGGGAACTGGTAGCATGACAAAACAAACAAGTGAGAACAACATACTCTGAGGGCTTTGCTCCAAAACAAATGTTTGGCTTGGAAACTCTCCAAAAATTGGGGTACATTGAGGGACTAATTTCACACGAAAAGGTCACAGTAATCTATACAAAAATTTAAACTCTTTGTAGGTTCAGTTTTGCAAGGCTGGAAACATGTAAGTTACCTTTTCTTTAATCTTCCCAATAATAGGGCATACTTCTTGATGACAATGAACATATTTCATTACCCATCTTTGTTCTTCTAATATTGTTTATCCCACTAACAATATATTGCTGGACTGATAATCGTGGTTTCAAATGTAGATCTTTTATCTTAGAATAAAAGTATAATCATATATATATAATTTCATTTATATATATATAAACAATTAAATGCTAAATTACATCTCCATTTAAAATTTGAGTACCCATTTAATTGTAAGAAACACAATTTAGTGCCAAATTATTGTTATAGAGAAGAATGCTATTAAAATATCCTTATAGATCACACTATGCTACAGATAATACAAAGCAATTCCAGTCAGGCCTGTTCTCTGGTTTTTATGCTTAAGCTGACAACACCCAGCATGAAACTGAAATTTGGAAAGTGTTGAAAGAGCCCATCTCTTTCGTCAGTGGCTTGATTTGCTCACCATGCATCTTGAAGCATTCACTCTATAGAACTATCCTCCACTTTAAACCAATTTCACATATTATTAAGAAATTAAACATGTACTCTTGAGGTTTTGTTCAACTCAATTTTAATAATATCCACCAATCTTAGAATAATAAGAGATCAATGCATTCATCAAGTTATTCTCTACACATTGGTGGCTCTCAGTGTGGTGACATGAGAGAAACAACTATGGAGCTTTTGATTATATTACATGCCCAGGCTCTACTCTGAGCTATTGTCAATAAGGTCATTTATAGCTTGAACACACTAGAAAATGTATAAATTAAGAGGAGCTAAACCAAGAGGATAACAGCTGTGTTGCTGTATGCCAACAGGGTGGGTATGCTTTGCAGCCTTCCTGTGTTATATAATCTCTCCTCTCTTCGCTACTTCTTACCATTGGCAGAAAATGTTAGGTTAACCAAAATGACCCCACGATCCTCTCCTCCTCCCTACTCTTCACTCTTGGGTGACATATCTTGGCAAGTAACTATTATTTCAACATACATATATTCCTATACATGGAGAGATGGGAGGAGGAGTCAGAAGATAAGTAAAAGTAGCATTGCAGTAATCTATAGTACTAATTATAGTCCAGAAATCTGAACAGTTATATAAACCATAATCCAACAATGCTTGTTAAGGATGAAAAGATACAGAATATAATTTAATTTGTCTACTTTGGCTGTGGAACTAAGTAAGAACATTTTCCCTGATTCACTGTGGAGCTTCCAACTTCAGTTTAAGAGGCGTATTTTTCCTGAATAAGTCTGAAAAACACCTCACTGCTTGGTACTTTCAATAGTTCTTTTATTTGAAGTACCCATTATTTTTTAGATTAGGCAACCTCACAAATACTACAGATTTACAATATAATAGAATATCAAAATCTTTTCTGCCTTGCCAAGTTTTCAGCAGTTCTGTAGTGAACATAAGATTATATATTAAAGCCTAGAATCCTAGAGAGAGTGAGCAGTAGGTTCCACTTTACTATTTAAAAAATAAATTCCAACTGTTCTTTTCTAAATTGCAATAGCACAATTTGCTGGCTTATGGATTGAAATGTCATATTTTATATTAGAAGGAATGTTAGACATCATTTCAAAGAGGGTTCTTCACTGACAACTCATAAATAAGACAATCTCTTTTGGAGGAAAGTCTGCAATAATTCTTCATATTATTTTTAGCATTAGTAATATATACAGATACATTTTTTCTTTTACTTGCTTAAATTCATTTTAGAAGACATTAGAATATAAACTATTCAAAAAATAATCATGTCCTCTTCTCTCAGCAACAATTATTTCAGTATCATGGAAGATTTCAATTGTCAGCTTTATTAAAATGTTTCATTTAGCTTCATTCAGGAATATTTGTTTCAAATCTATACCTCTAGTGTGACCAACTTGAGATAGATTTGTTATCTTCTACGTTTTCAGTAGCAATATTTGTAATTCAACTACCATTAGGAGTTACTAAAAGCAATGGGATCTAATCTAATTGTGTAAGTATGTTTTAAGAAAATTGTCCCATGTGCACAGAGATAAAGATTGGCATGTAGTTCAACCTTCAAAGTTGGAAGCTATTAGTAAGAATTGTCTCTTGAAGGAAGTCTAACATGAGATTAGCTATTACAGGTTCCAGGTTCAAGTGGAAAGTAAATATTGGCAAATTGGACTTTGTTTTGAATTAGACCCCAATAAGTCTTCAAGTCAAGTACTTAATACTGTTTTCTTACATGCTTGATTTTATAAACCATCACACCATGTGGATGCTTGAAAACATCAAAAGCCTGGACTAATTTAATATTCCTTAGGAATTAATATAAATAATAATATATTAAGTACTTAATATGTACTATGGACTTTACATGGATTAATTTATCCAATCTTAAGATATTCCTATAAGAAAAGAACTGCACCATCCCCATTTTATGGAAGAATACTAGAGGTTCATTAAACTCTTTAGATTCTAAAGCTTGCTGATGTCACAGCTACAATGTGGTGGAGTCAGGATTTTGTCTGAGCAGTTTGACTATCACCTTACATTCTTGGGCAAAAACTTTTACCTTAGTGCCATGGCACTATGATTAAGAATGGTAGAGTTAAAAAAAGAAGAAAAAAAGAGAAAGAAAAGAAAGAAAGAAAGAAAGAAAGAAAGAAAGAAAGAAAGAAAGAAAGAAAGAAAGAAGAAAGAAAGAACTGTAGAATTAAATATGGGTTTAACCCTGATTCTATCCGTTTCCAAGGCAGTGATTGCAGGGAAACTAACCTTTCAGAGTTTTCTCATCTGCAAAATGAGATAATAATATCTATTTCATAGGCTTATTGTAAAGGTTAAATAAAAATAACATAAAGGCAGCCAGTAAAAAACTTTCTTTTCCATCTGTAGAAAGGTGAGGGAGAAGCTACTTAAATTTCACACATCTCCACACATCTTTTATTTATTTTTTCCACACATCTTTTAAAATAAAACCATAGAAATCAAAACAGGGAGCAAATAAAACTACCCAGAGCTATTCTTACAGCACAATTGGGAGATAGGTAATCATATAATCTTGAGGTTAACTTTAGGTAGGGAAATAAACATCTGAAACCAGCAGAGTTATCACATAAAAGCAGAGAGTCAGGTACTAAATGTGCAGAAGACAGAGCAACAGTAGTGATGGGATACAGAAAACAGACTAAGCTTCAACCCCAGAGAAAGTGATTTCCAACCTGACTTGAAAAATGCTAAACACAGATCCATATTTGATTAGAACACTTGGCTACAAGACAGTGATCACTAAGAGATTGGAAAGTGTACACTCCAGTTGCAGCAGTCTTGAGAAGGCATGATTCCAGTGAAGAAAGAGCACCTGAAAAAGAGAGGTATCCCTTGGAGGCATGATGGTAAGAAGAAAAGAAGGAAATGGCAGAAAGTGAGTTCTAAGGAAAATAAATATTTTCAAAAACAGAAAGAAGACCCCATACATCCTTTATTATAGAAACTGCATTTTACTATGGAAATAGAAGATGAAACTAGTGAAGTTAGGATTTGGTAAATTTCAGGAGGAAATTTTGTAAACCTTGCAAATACTCCTTCCATCCCTTTAATATCACCTGCTATTATTTGTTCAAGTTCATAAGACATGCTCATGAACAGAATAAAGAATCCAGAATCCATTCAAAGACATCATGAGAAGAGAACAGGAAATAAGTGTCAACACTTTTCATCAAATGACACACACATAAACAAACACTTGAGGCAGAAAATATAATGCAGCACAACATTCCACTATTAATTAAGCAATCCAGTTGGAGATATGAAATAACACCATTAATTACAGATGGTAAACTGAATAGAAATCTTAAAAATAGGGACTTCTAGTTTTGGCCCCCATGTAAGAACTTGGAAGTCATCACTCCCGTCCTTACAAGTAAAGCTGAACAAACTGGAAGTTGATGATTCTTCTTGGTCTCATTAGAGAACTGAGGTTACAAGACACATAACCTTTCCAATACCTAGAGCAACAAATGAATCCAGAGTCAGAATTAAAATGAGGAAAGTCCCTCCAAATAATAAAATACACTCTACAGTTAAAATAGTATGAACATAATATTTCCTTTTTAAAAATATATATATAAATTATTTATTTATGAGAGAGAGAGAACGTGTGAGCAAGTGCAGAGGAAGGGACAGAGGGACAGGGAGAGAGAATCAGATGCCGACTCCATGCTAAGCATGGAGTACATTGTGAAGCTCAATCCCACGACCCTGAGATCATGACCTGAGCTGAAACCAAGAGCTGGACGCACAAAGGACTGTGCTATCCCAGATGCCCCTGAATATCCTATTTCTGATACAGAAAACTGATAACAGAATATCTAGTAAATAAATACTAAACTGTGAACAAATATAAAATAGCTACTTGAGGGTTCTAGAGAGTGAACAAAAGCAAATAGATTTGGAGTATAGTTAAATTTTGGAGAGAAATTGCCATTTTCTTATTTTAAGAGAATATGAGATCTAAAATGTGAGATTCTCATTTTATGACTTTGACCTGAGAATAAGGCACAATTGAAGAGCAAAGTAGGGAGCTATAACTCATAAAATGTCTTCCATCTTTATAAGATGAGGAACCAGGAGTCAGAACTCAGGCAACAACAGAGATCAGAGAGTGAGAAAGAAAATTCTGGAGAGGAGAGAAACTGAGCCAGAAAATACACATTCTGGGAATAAACTCTTCCTAAAATTTTGCCTTGCCCTTGAGTCATACGTTTGTAAGTCAAAAGTTAAAGCAGTGCAGTTAGGGCTTGCAGAAGTGAATTTAGACATGAAAATGTTCCCTACCTAAATCAGAGATGGAGTTTGGGCCTAAGTAAGTTATTTGCCCACTAAAACAGAAATACCAACACTCTTTGGAGCAACATAACAGAATTTAGGGACTCCACAATTAACATTCAGAATGTTTTAGATACAATCTGAGTTTATAATCTTTGAATTATGCTAAAAGGAAAAGATAATCAGTAGAATGCAAATCTGAGATTACCTAGGTATAGGAATTTTCAGTCAAGAACTTTAAAGTTGCTATTACATCCATGCTCAATTAGGTAAAAGAGGCAGAGAAAGAGAGAGAGAGAGAGAGAGAGGCAGGCAGAGAGGTAGAGACACAGGCAGAGCGAGAAGCAGGCTCCATGCAGGGAGCCGGATGCTTGGAAAATAGTTGTTAGGAATGAGATCCATAACTACAAAAGATCTATGATCGGTGGACATGCCTACTGTGCTTTCTGAAGTCTTTAAACAGGCAAATTAAGGAAAAGGGCTTGATTGAAATAGAGACGTCACTTTGTTCAAACACTAACAGCCTCCCTGCATTCCTGGTTCTTGTGATCCCTGCGCAAACCATATCATATTCTGAGATTTTATCCTTCTGTTTCCATGGTTATGGCAATATTCACCTTCCCCACTGAAACACTTCTGGATTTTTAAAGTATCACTCCAAATCTTACTGCCTCAAATTCTTACAAATAAACTAGTCATGACCAACTTGGTTAATGATATTACTCCCACCCCATTTTAATATGTACTATACCAACATGCCATTTTGATACCTGCTGTGGGAAAAACTCCTCAAGATTGCAGAAGAAGGGCAGCCTGGGTGGCTCAGTGGTTTAGCACCGCCTTCAGCCAAGGGTGTGATCCATCTACATTGACCATCATTGAATATCATTTTTGCTTATTTATTTGTATTTTGTAACTAGTTTATACCCGTTATATGTGCAATCTCAACTTTTTCACTTAGTTCCTAGGTAGGATGATTGAATAACTCTGAGTATACCAGAAGACTCTCCTAATTCTCTCCTAATTGGTCTTTGTCTCTATGCATTTTCTTCGAGAATATTTCACAAAAGGACAATGATTAGTCAGAATATGCTAGATCAGTACTTTTCAAACCTTTATGTGAACACAAATCTCTTTGGGATTCAGTAGCTCCAGGATGAGACCTGAGAGTCTGTATTTCTAACAAACCCGAGGTAATATAAATGCTTTGAGTCTGTGGACTCATTTTGAATAACAAAGTTCTAGGCTGCAGGATTGGCAATAATACAACACCACAATGAAATCTTAATGGTTTAACACAACAAAATTTTCTTTCTTCTCATGTAAAGCTTTGGACATTCTCTAGGACAGTCCTCCTTTATTCATTAACTCAGGGATCCAGGTCACTTCATTTTTCAGCTCCTCTATCTCAATGGAGTTTTCGATGTTACTATCAAAAAATGAGACATCTAGAGAGTCAAGCAGGAGCTTTTTGTTAACTGAACACAGAAGGTTCCATTTACTATCACTCACAGTCCTTAGGCCTAAGCTTGTGACATGACCCATTTAATTCAAGGGAATGGGGAGTGCCAAGAAACGAAAATAGAGCTGACATGAGTGAATGTCCACTAGTGTCGCCTAAAGCAATGGTTCTCATTCCTGGATCCACAAGAGAGTTACTCAAGTTGTTATTAAAAACTATCATTCTCCAGGCTCTCATTCTAAATGAATTCTCATTTAATTAGCTTGATATGGGATCCAAAAATTAGTATTTTATAAATTTTTCCCTAGTGACTGATCCTAATATGTAGCCAGGGATTGAGAACCACTGAGTTAGCAAGTATACTCAGCCTAAGCTCTTCTTTTGCAGAATTTCTGCCTGACAAGTACAAACAGAACAAAGGCACAAAATGGGGCAGGAAAGTTTTGGGCATCTATCTGAAGAGCCATGGGTAACTGCAGATGTCTACACTTCCTTCAGAACTGGAACAAGTAGGATATATGCTCTTCCTATTTAATTAATGCTCATCCTATTTAAACTTTAGGGTATCCATGTCTGGTCAATTTTTTTCATTTAAAAGGAATCCAAAGCATCTTCAAATTTTCAGTTTTTGTGACCTGTAACAGTTGACTAGAGAAAGTCAACCTCATGATATTTTAGGAACAGAAGAAAAATGTCCATGAATGGATAGTTTTTAGGAAAAAAATCATTATATTTCTTCATTTTTCAGGTATATATATTTTGAGATATTTATATCAAAGAGTCAACATATGTATTATTAGAAATGGAATCAAATCACCTCCTTTTAATGGGAAGTTATGATGTATGTTAAACGTATGTTACCTAAAGGTACTTATTCTAGAACTTTGAACAGAGAGAATCTTTCCAAAAATAATTGTTGTTCTGTCAACTGATAAAACAAAGACTTGCCTCCATTATTGAACCAGATATACCTTGGAACAGATCCTTAGTCCTCTCTTGGTGACAGGTCTGACTCTAAAAGACATTATCCAGGCTTTCTAGTTTAAGGACTTTAAATTTCTCATCGGAAAGTATATCTACTGCTGGAAAGTTCATCTAAAATGAGAAGTTAACTTTTTTTCTAATTTCACTTTTTAACTTATTCCTAAACAGAGAAAAGCAAAGATATCTACCTAACATCTCTATAGGCATGAGATCAGTTTACATTACTTTGGAGAAGAAATGCCAAGAACTATGAAAATCTCACTAACAGAATTGGCAGATTATCAGGGACTGCAAACCTCTCTAATACACTATAATGTTATATTAATCTAGTCTAAGAGAAAGTTCAGTAATCTAATTCATGGAACTATGGTA
Organism: Canis aureus; assembly: GCF_053574225.1. Lineage (NCBI taxonomy): Eukaryota > Metazoa > Chordata > Mammalia > Carnivora > Canidae > Canis > Canis aureus. The sequence continues at coordinate 41,801,603 of NC_135628.1, read as the reverse complement.
CATCCTTGGTAACTACAAATAATGTTTAGAGCAAATGAATTGCTTTATTGTCTATTAATTTCCAATTAATAGCCAATTCCTGACATTCTTCTATAATTTCCTGTGAGGGGAGAAATCAAAAAATAAAAAAGCAAGCTCAAACTGTGATCTTAGAAATTTTCCAGACCACCATTATATCAATCCCTTCAGTGGAGCTAACAGTGATCTAAATAGACAGATTTGCATGTATTTTGGAGTTCTCACCTCTTATCACCAACTTAATCACTAGTGCATATAAAATGTATTGGTAAGAACCTGTAAAATTCTATTGTTATAAACCTAAGTATCCATCAACAGATGAATGGATTAAAAATGTGAAAAAAAATACGTAATGGAATGTTAGTCTTAAAAAAGAAGGAATTCTTTGCCATTTGTGACAAAATGGATGAACCCAGAGGACATTATGCTAAGTGAAATAAGTCAGACATAGAAAGGAAAATACTGTATGATCTCATTTATATGTAGAACAAAAAAAAGTTGGACTCAAAAACAGAGAGAACAGTGGTGGTTGCCAGAAACTGGAGGGTGGGGAAATGGGAAGATGCTGGTCAAAACATAAAATTTGAGTTGTGCAGGATGAATGGGTTCTCAAGATCTAATGTATAGCATGGTGACTATAGCTAATAATACTTCATTGTATACTTGAAATTTGCTGAGAGTAAATCTTGTGTTCTTACCATGCACACACAAAGATAAGCATGTGAAGGAGATGAATATGTTAACTAGATTGATTGTGATGATCATTTCACAATGTATACATATATCAAAACATATTATACACCTCAAATATATACAATTTTTTTGTCACCTTACTTCATTTAACTGGGAAACATTCAATTCTTGTATCATTGGCTTCCTGTATTTTCTCAAGTAAATTTTGGTATGATTTTAGTCTGCCATTGGAGTTTTTTAAAAGTACAATTTATTTAGTAGATCAATCCTTAAAAAGAACATTTATAAAGTTACTTTTGAAGTGCAAGGTGGATTTCACTTAGATTTAAATGTATGTTACCTAAAGGTACTTATTCTAGAACTTTGAACAGAGAGAATCTTTCCAAAAATAATTTTGTTTTGTCAACTGATAAAGACTTGCCTCAATTATTGAACCAGATGTACCTTGAAAAGATCCTTAGTCCTCTCCTGGTGACAGGTCTGACTCTAAAAGACAGTCACCAGGCTTTCTAATAAGGGTTTTTAAATTCTCATCTGAAAGTATGTCTGCAGCTAGAAAGTTCGTTCTAAAATGAGAAGCTAACTTCTTTCTAATTTCATCTTTTTGACCATTGTCTATTGAGAACCCACCATATGCTGGATTTACTGTGATGGATGTTAAAAACAATTAAGTAAACAAAAAAAAATGTGGTCTCTGATATCATATGTGTGCTATCACAAATTGTTATTAGTATATGAATTTTCAAAATGCAACCTAAGTGCACGTTGCGGTTATGTATACTTCACATATTATAGCACAGTATGACAAATATATACTTTGCCTCTGGCAACTATTCCTTAGAGTATTTTATATAAACTTAGAAGCAATGCTTTCCTAAACATTTTAGATTGTCACTACTAACAACTTCATGCTGCCACGTATGATAAAGTTGGATTATTAAAATATATAGCTACAATCTCATCTTGAATTTAGGGCTCAGGCATTTCTGGGGCTCAGGCATTTTTGAGCCTATCTGAATAAATGGTACAACAACCCAATACTCAGTGTTGCTGTTTGCTTTGGAAAGGTTGTCCTGCAGTGAAGAAGTTATCTACTCTGGGGGAGAAGATGATTATGAATGTTGCAGTGTCTACTACTCAGACTTATCTTTCAGCCAAGCTCCCTAGTAATTCCATATATATGTCTTATGGAAGCTATAAATAGGACATGAACAAATCCTACTGCCAACCCAGTTCTTTTTTATAGATTTTTTTTTATTTTTATTTATTTATGATAGTCACAGAGAGAGAGAGAGGCAGAGACACAGGCAGAGGGAGAAGCAGGCTCCATGCACCGGGAGCCCGACGTGGGATTCGATCCCGGGTCTCCAGGATCGCGCCCTGGGCCAAAGGCAGGCGCCAAACCGCTGCGCCACCCAGGGATCCCCCAACCCAGTTCTGTAAAACATTTAGGGTACAAGCAGAAGTCTCCAACCTTGATAAGTTTGATAAAACTACAGCAGAGCATGGTGCCAATGTTGCCAACGGGTGGCAATGTAAGAAGCCATGATACCTGGAAAGGATAATATGCCAAACAGAGTACTGACATAGTCCAGAAATAACCCCAGTGCAGCAATGACCAGGAACAGAGGCAAGTGTCTAGAAGAGTAGCATTGACCCTTACTAGAACTAAGGAGTCCAGCAAAGCACTGATTACACTTATTCATAAGCACAAATGAGACATTCTCAGCCAATCAAATAAACACTGGGGAACTGGGAGGAAGGCTTTTCAAGAGGCCAAAGTCATTTTATGCAGGTGAGAGTAGCCAAACCCAGACTTCCTAAACTCTTTTATGATACAGCTTTCCACTCTAGGGTGCATAGGATATGTCATACATACAAGAAAAGCAAGAAAATAAAATTTGAGCCATCACTTATAATTTGAATCCGTTCTTAGTCACCACCCATTAGAATGTAGGAAATTTTTAGTGCTGATATTCAAAGTTTTCTGATTTTATAAAAAAGGTAAAACTGAAGCATATTTAATCATGTATAATCATTATTTTGCTACATCATAATTAATAAATGGTAAGTAGTTTTCAGAAATGACAGTAATTAGCATTAATTTTATGCAGAAAAATCAATTTTTAGAAAAATTTTTAGTTCATTTTGCCACTTTTCCTATATGCATAATCAGTATTGACATCAAAACTTTTATTTTTTATTTTTTATAATAAGTTTATTTTTTATTGGTGTTCAATTTACCAACATACAGAATAACACCCAGTGCTCATCCCGTCAAGTGCCCCCCTCAGTGCCCGACACCCATTCACCCCCACGCCCCGCCCTCCTCCCCTTCCACCACCCCTAGTTTGTTTCCCAGAGTTAGGAGTCTTTCTGTTCTGTCTCCCTTTCTGATAATTCCCACACATTTCTTCTCCCTTCCCTTATATTCCCTTTCACTATTATTTATATTCCCCAAATGAATGAGACCATATAATGTTTGTCCTTCTCCGACTGACTTATTTCACTCAGCCTAATAACCTCCAGTTCCATCCACGTTGAAGCAAATGGTGGGTATTTGTCATTTCTAATGGCTGAGTAATATTCCATTGTATACATAAACCACATCTTCTTTATCCATTCATCTTTCGTTGGACACCGAGGCTCCTTCCACAGTTTGGCTATTGTGGCCATTGCTGCTATAAACATTGGGGTGCAGGTGTCCCGGCGTTTCATTGCATCTGAAACTTTGGGATAAATCCAAGCAGTGCAAGTCTATTTAACTCTTTGAGGAACCTCCACAAAGTTTTCCAGAGTGGCTGCACCAGTTCACATTCCCACCAACAGTGTAAGAGGGTTCCCTTTTCTCCGCATCCTCTCCAACATTTGTGGTTTCCTGCCTTGTTAATTTTCCCCATTCCCACTGGTGTGAGGTGGTATCTCATTGTGGTTTGGATTTGTATTTCCCTGATGGCAAGTGATGTGGAGCATTTTCTCATGTGCTTGTTGGCCATGTCTATGTCTTCCTCTGTGAGATTTCTCTTCATGTCTTTTGCCCATTTCATGATTGGATTGTTTGTTTCTTTGGTGTTGAGTTTAATAAGTTCTTTATAGATCTTGGAAACTAGCCCTTTATCTGATACGTCATTTGCAAATATCTTCTCCCATTCTGTAGGTTGTCTTTGAGTTTTGTTGACTGTATCCTTTGCTGTGCAAAAGCTTCTTATCTTGATGAAGTCCCAATAGTTCATTTTTGCTTTTGTTTCTTTTGCCTTCGTGGATGTATCTTGCAAGAAGTTGCTGTTGCCAAGTTCAAAAAGGGTGTTGCCTGTGTTCTCCTCTAGGATTTTGATGGAATCTTGTCTCACATTTAGATCTTTCATCCATTTTGAGTTTATCTTTGTGTATGGTGAAAGAGAGTGGTCTAGTTTCATTCTTCTGCATGTGGATGTCCAATTTTCCCAGCACCATTTATTGAAGAGACTGTCTTTCTTCCAATGGATAGTCTTTCCTCCTTTATCGAATATTAGTTGGCCATAAAGTTGAGGGTCCACTTCTGGGTTCTCTATTCTGTTCCATTGATCTATGTGTCTGTTTTTGTGCCAGTACCACACTGTCTTGATGACCACAGCTTTGTAGTACAACCTGAAATCTGGCATTGTGATGCCTCTAGCTATGGTTTTCTTTTTTAAAATTCTCCTGGCTATTCGGGGTCTATTCTGATTCCACACAAATCTTAAAATAATTTGTTCTAAATCTCTGAAGAAAGTCCATGGTATTTTGATAGGGATTGCATTAAACGTGTAAATTGCCCTGGGTAACATTGACATTTTCACAATATTAATTCTGCCAATCCATGATCATGGAATATTTTTCCATCTCTTTGTGTCTTCCTCAATTTCTTTCAGAAGTATTCTATAGTTTTTAGGGTATACATCCTTTACCTTTGTGGTTAGGTTTATTCCTAGGTATCTTATGCTTTTGGGTGCAATTGTAAATGGGATTGACTCCTTAATTTCTCTTTCTTCACTCTCATTGTTACTGTATAGAAATGCCACTGACTTCTGGGCATTGATTTTGTATCCTGCAACGCTACCAAATTGCTGTATGAGTTCTAGCAATCTTGGGGTGGAGGCTTTTGGGTTTTCTATGTAGAGTATCATGTCATTGGCGAAGAGGGAGGGTTTGATTTCTTCTTTGCCAATTGGAATGCCTTTAATGTCTTTTTGTTGTCTGATTGCTGAGGCTAGGACTTCCAGTACTATGTTGAATAGCAGTGGTGAGAGTGGACATCCCTGTCTTGTTCCTGATCTTAGGGGAAAGGCTCCCAGTGCTTCCCCATTGAGAATGATATTTGCTGTGGGCTTTTCGTAGATGGCTTTTAAGATGTTGAGGAATGTTCCCTCTATCCCTACACTCTGAAGAGTTTTGATCAGGAATGGATGCTGTATTTTGTCAAATGCTTTCTCTGCATCTAATGAGAGGATCATATGGTTCTTGGTTTTTCTCTTGCTGATATGATGAATCACATTGATTGTTTTATGAGTGTTGAACCAGCCTTGTGTCCCAGGGATAAATCCTACTTGGTCATGGTGAATAATTTTCTTAATGTACTGTTGGATCCTATTGGCTAGTATCTTGTTGAGAATTTTTGCATCCATGTTCATCAGGGATATTGGTCTGTAATTCTCCTTTTTGGTGGGGTCTTTGTCTGGTTTTGGAATTAAGGTGATGCTGGCCTCCTAGAATGAATTTGGAAGTACTCCATCTCTTTCTATCTTTCCAAACAGCTCTAGTAGAATAGGTATGGTTTCTTCTTTAAACGTTTGATAAAATTCCCCTGGAAGCCATCTGGCCCTGGACTTTTGTGTCTTGGGAGGTTTTTGATGACTGCTTCAATTTCCTCCCTGGTTATTGGCCTGTTCAGGTTTTCTATTTCTTCCTGTTCCAGTTTTGGTAGTTTGTGGCTTTCCAGGTATGCGTCCATTTCTTCTGCATTGCCTAATTTATTGGCGTATAGCTGTTCATAATATGTTTTTAAAATCGTTTGTATTTCCTTGGTGTTGGTAGTGATCTCTCCTTTCTCATTCATGATTTTATTAATTTGAGTCTTCTCTCTCTTCTTTTTAATAAGGCTGGCTAATGGTTTATCTATCTTATTAATTCTTTCAAAGAACCAACTCCTGGTTCTGTTGATCTGTTCCACAGTTCTTCTGGTCTCGATTTCGTTGAGTTCTGCTCGAATCTTAATTAACTCTCTTCTTCTCCTGGGTGTAGGATCTATTTGCTTTTTTTTTTCTCTCGCTCCTTTATGTGTATGGTTAGCTTTTGTATTTGAGTTCTTTCCAGTTTTTGAATGGATGCTTGTATTGTGATGTATTTCCCCCTTAGGACTGCTTTTGCTGCATCCCAAAGATTTTGAACGGTTGTATCTTCATTCTCATTAGTTTCCATGAATCTTTTTAATTCTTCCTTAATTTCCTGGTTGACCCTTTCATCTTTTAGCAGGATGGTCCTTAACCTCCACGTGTTTGAGGTCCTTCCAAACTTCTTGTTGTGATTTAGTTCTAATTTCAAGGCATTATGGTCTGAGAATATGCAGGGGACGATCCCAATCTTTTGGTATCAGTTCAGACCCGATTTGTGACCCAGTATGTGGTCTATTCTGGAGAAAGTTCCATGTGCACTTGAGAAGAATGTGTATTCAGTTGAGTTTGGATGTAAAGTTCTGTAAATATCTGTGAAATCCAACTGGTCCAGTGTATCATTTAAAGCTCTCATTTCTTTGGAGAGTTGTGCTAAAAGACCTATGGAGTGTAGAAAGAACTAGATTGAAGTCACCAAGTATAAGTGTATTATTATCTAATTTTGTCTTTGGTTATTAATTGATATACTTGGCAGCTCCAATGTTATGGGCATAAACATTCATGATTGTTAGGTCCTCTTGTTGGATAGATCCCTTAAATATGGTATCGTGTCCCTCTTCATCTCTTATTACAGTCTTTGGGGTCAATTTTAGTTTATCTGATATAAGGATGGGTACTCCTGCTTTCTTTTGAGGACCATTTGAATGGTAAATGGTTCTCCAACCTTTTATTTTCAGGCTGTAGGTGTCCTTCTGTCTAAAATCAGTCTCTTGTAGACAGCAAATAGATGGGTCCTGCTTTTTTATCCAGTCTGAAACCCTGCGCCTTTTGATGGGGTCATTAAGCCCGTTCACGTTCAGAGTTACTATTGACAGATATGAGTTTAGTGTCATCATGATATCTATTCAGTCCTTGTTTTTGTGGATTGTTCCGCTGAACTTCTTATTAAAGGGGAATTTTAAGAGGGAGGGGCCTGTTGTGCTGATTTTGAGGTGTTAGCACTTGGGGGAGCTGCCCTGCCCCCTGCCTGGTGCAGGGCTCAGTGGGGGTTGGTCACCCCGTGAGGCCGTAGGAGGAACAACCCCAGTGGCGGGGCCAGCTCTGGAGCCCTGGAGTCAGCTCCCGCAGTTAACTCTGGAGCTCTCCATCTGCAGGGCCTGGAGGCTCCGGGGCGGGGCCGCTGATCTGCTCAGCTCGGGGCAGGAGCGTCCTTGCGGTCCTGGGCCCTCCCGGCCTCTGCCTGTCCCGGTGGAGGCCGGATCCTGGGCTGTGTCCCGGCGCCCTGGGCTCCGGGGCCTGCGCTGTTTGATTCGCGCTCCCGGCCCGCAGCCCCCTCTGCGGAGCCATTGCCCGAGCCCCTCCGAGCTGCTCCGGGTCCCGCCGTGCGTGCTGCAGCCCTTAGGGAGCTCGGCGCACTCTTCCCGGGGCGCAGGTGTCTGTTAGTGTCCCAGGGAGCCCGAGGGCATCCCCGCCCTCCTGGGGTCCTGCTCTAACTCCCTGCGAGCGCCTTTCCGCCTGGGAAGGTTGGTGCAGCTCCTGCTTCTCCAGGACGAGCTCTCCTGTCCTGGGGACACTCGCCCTCCCCCTTGGAGGCCTTTTGTTTCTTTATTTCTTTTTCCCCGTCTTCCTACCTTGATAGAAGCGCGAACTCTTCTCACCGTAGCATTCCAGCTGGTCTCTCTTTAAATCTCAGGCCGAATTCGTAGATTTTCAGGATGATTTGAAGGTTATCTAGGTAATTTGGTGGGGACAGGTGATTTGGGGACCCTACTCTTCCGTCGTCTTGCCCCTCCTCCCCGACATTAAAACTTTTAATCGCTATCATATTCTTTGATACACAGACACACACCCACATTTAAACTGATGACCAGACAAGTTTCTCAACCTTACTATCATCATCAGCAAGGGTTGTATGTCTTATGCTTAGTTGCTGAAGAGTGCTGGCTTGATAGTCTAACAGTAATCCCAAATGTGACTTTCATGTGAAGAGTCAGGCACAGGTAATAAGATGAGAAATTAAGGTGGGTGGTGGAGAGAGAACATGATACAAATGTATCACTCAACACTTCTCAGATGTAAATAAAGAAGAATATGTGGAAGACCCCATGTGGTCAAGTCTAGATTTCTTGTTACTCTTCCGGTACCAAATCTCCACTAGATACCTTACGATAATTCCGTTAGTTGTGACAGGTTTGAGAATTTCTTCCATGTGTGAAGATGTCTTCTACTTTATTTGTATAACTAAAATTCTTTTCTGAGTAACAATTTATTGGCATAGATAAGAGTCTACTATCAAGTAATAGTTGTGATTATATTCACAATAATTTCTATGAGTTTGTACTAGAATCTTGAAATTATATATGTCAGATGATCAAATAAATATGATTCTACTTGTGGTAACGGCAGATTTTGTCATTTGTACCAATCCTTCCTAAGGGCTAAGAACAATTTAAAAAACTGGTCAAATTATTAAAAAGCATACTATTTGAAGATATTAGAAGGCTACTAAAGCAAGAAAGAATTATGAAGTAAATATCAAGGCAAAGAGGGAAATCCAGAGAGGTGAACTTAGCACGGGAGGCACACTTCTCCCAAAAAAAGCATCAACTGCTTGCAGTAGAAATACAAAGGAGGCAGAGAAGCTGAAAAGTATTTTCTTTTCTGTTTTTAGATCTTAACATTTTATTACACTGTGATTGCTCATGATTATATTACATATTTCATTGTTGAAAACATTTATTTTTATTTTTTTAAATTTCTATTTATTGGAGTTCAATTTGCCAACATATAGCATAACACCCAGTGCTCATCCCATCAAGTGCCACCCTCAGTGCCTGTCACCCAGTTACCCAGCCCCCCACCCACTTCCCTTTCCACCACCCCTTGTTCATCTCCCAGAGTTAGGAGTCTCTCATGTTCTGTCACCCTCTCTGATATTTCCCACTCATTTTCTCTCCTTTCCCCTAAATCCTTTTCACTATTTTTTATATTCCCCAAATGAATGAGACCATATAATGTTTGTCCTTCTCCGATTGACTTATTTCACTAACATAATACCCTCCAGGTCCATCCACATTGAAGCAAATGGTGGGTATTTGTTGTATCTGATGGCTGAGTAATATTCCATTGTTTACACAAACTGCATCTTCGTTATCCATTCATCTGTCAATGGACACTGAGGGTCCTTCCACAGTTTGGCTATTGTGGACATTGCTGCTAGAAACATTGGGGTGCAGGGTGTCCCGGCGTTTCACTGCATCTGTATCTTTGGGGTAAATCCCCAGCAGTGCAATTGCTGGGTCTTAGGGCAGATCTATTTTTAACTCTTTGAGGAACCTCCACAAGTTTTCCAGAGTGGCTGCACCAGTTCACATTCCCACCAAGAGTGTAAGAGGGTTCTCCTTTCTACACATCCTCTCCAACATTTGTTACATTTGTTGTTTCCTGTCTTGTTAATTTTCCCCATTCTCACTGGTGTGAGGTGGTATCTCATTGTGGTTTGGATTTGTATTTCCCTGATGGCAAGTGATGTGGAGCATTTTCTCATGTGCTTGTTGGCCATGTCTATGTCTTCCTCTGTGAGATTTCTCTTCATGTCTTTTGCCCATTTCATGATTAGATTGTTTGGTTCTTTGCTGTTGAGTTTAATAAGTTCTTTATAGATCTTGGATACTAGCCCTTTATCTGATAGGTCATTTGCAAATATCCTCTCCCATTCTGTAGGTTGTCTTTTAGTTTTGTTGACTGTTTCTTTTGCTGTGCAGAAGCTTCTTATCTTGATGAAGTCCCAATAATTAATTTTTGCTTTTGTTTCTCTTGCCTTCATAGATGTATCTTGCAAGAAGTTGCTGTGGCCGAGTTCAAAAAGGGTGTTGCCTGTGTTCTCCTCCAGGATTTTGATGGAATCTTGTCTCACATTTAGATCTTTCATCCATTTTGAGTTCATCTTTTTGTCTGGTGTAAGAGAGTGGTCTAGTTTCATTCTTCTGCATGTGGATGTCCAATTTTCCCAGCACCATTTATTGAAGTGACTGTCTTTTTTCCAGTGGATAGTCTTTCCTCCTTTGTCGAATATTAGTTGACCATAAAGTTGAGGGTCCACTTCTGGATTCTCTATTCTGTTCCATTGATCTATGTGTCTGTTTTTGTGGCAGTACCACACTGTCTTGATGACCACGGCTTTGTAGTACAACCTGAAATCTGGCATTGTGATGCCCTCAGCTATGGTTTTCTTTTTCAATATTCCCCTGGCTATTCGGGGTCTTTCTGATTCCACACAAATCTTAAAAGGATTTATTACAACTCTCTGAAGAAAGTCCATTGTATTTTGGTAGGGATTTCATTAAATGTGTAAATTGCCCTGGATAGCATCAACATTTTCACAATATTAATTCTGCCAATCCATGAGCATTGAATATTTTTTCATCTCTTTGTGTCTTCCTCAATTGCTTTCAGAAATGTTCTGTAGTTTTTAGGGTATAGGTCCTTTACCTCTTTGGTTAGGTTTATTCCTAGGTATCTTATGCTTTTGGGTGCAATTGTAAATGGGATTGACTCCTTAATTTCTCTTTCTTCACTCTCATTGTTACTGTATAGAAATGCCACTGACTTCTGGGCATCGATTTTGTATCCTGCCACACTGCCGAATTGCTGTATGAGTTCTAGCAATCTTGGGGTGGAGTCTTTGGGTTTTCTATGTAGAGTATCATGTCATCGGTGAAGAGGGAGAGTTTGACTTCTTTGCCAATTTGAATGCCTTTTATTTCTTTTTGTTGCCTGATTGCTGAGGTTAGGTCATCTAGTACTATGTTGAATAACAATGGTGAGAGAGGACATCCCTGTCGTGTTCCTGATTTCAGGGGAAAGGCTCTCAGTTTTTCCCCACTGAGAATGATATTTGTGTGGGCTTTTCACAAATGGCTTTTAAGATGCTGAGGAACGTTCCCTCTATCCCTATACTCTGAAGAGTTTTGATCAGGAATGGATGCTGTATTTTGTCAAATGCTTTCTCTGCCTCTATTGAGAGGATCCTATGGTTGTTGTTTTTTCTCTTGTTGATATGATCTATCACGTTGATTGCTTTACGAATGTTGAACCAGCCTTGCATCCCGGAGATAAATCCCACTTGGTCATGCTGAGTAATCTTCTTAATGTATTGTTGGATCCTATTGGCTAGTATCTTGTTGAGAATTTTTGCATCCATGTTCATCAGGGATATTGGTCTATAATTCTCCTTTTTGGTGGGGTCTTTGTCTGGTTTTGGAATTAAGGTGATGCTGACCTCATAAAATGAGTTTTGAAGTATTCCATCCCTTTCTATCTTTCAGAACAGCTTTAGTAGAATAGGTATTGTTTCTTCTTGAAATGTTTGATAGAATTTCCCTGGAAGCCATCTGGCCCTGGACTCTTGTGTCTTGGGAGGTTTTTGATGACTGCTTCAATTTCCTCCCTGGTTATTGGCCTATTCAGGTTTTCTATTTCTTCCTGTTCCAGTTTAGGTAGTTTGTGGTTTTCCAGAAATGCGTCCATTTCTTCTACATTGCCTAATTTATTGGCGTATAGCTGATCATAATAAGTTTTTAAGATCGCTTGTATTTCCTTGGTGGTGGTGGTGGTGATCTCTCCTTTTTCATTCATGATTTTATTAATTTGAGTCTTTTCTCTCTTCTTTTTAATAAGGCTGGCTAATTATTTATCTATCTTATTAATTCTTTGAAAGAACCAAATCCTGGTTTTATTAATTTGTTCCACAGTTTTTCTGGTCTCTATTTCATTGAGTTCTGCCGAATCCTTATTAACTCTCTTCTTCTGCTGGGTGTAGGATCTATTCTCGGTTTTTTCTCCAGCTCCTTTAGTGCAAGGTTAGCTTTTGTATTTGAGGTTTTTCCAGTTTATTTGAGGGATGCTTGTATTGTGATGTATTTCCCTCTTAGGACCGCCTTTGCTGTATCCCAAAGTTTTTGATGTATCTTCATTCTCATTAGTTTCCATGAATCTTTTTAATTCTTCCTTAATTTCCTGGTTGACCCTTTCATCTTTTAGCAGGATGGTCCTTAACCTCCACGTGTTTGAAGTCCTTCTAAACTTCTTCTTGTGATTTAGTTCTAATAGCAAAGTATTATGGTCTGAAAATATGCAGGGGACAATCCCAATCTTTTGGTATTGGTTAAGACCTGATTTGTGACCCAGTATGTGGTCTATTCTGGAGAAAGTTCCATGTGCACTTGAGAAAAATGTGTATTCAGTTGCATTTGGATGTCAAGTTCTGTAAATATCTGTGAAATCCATCTGGTCCAGTGTGTCATATAAAGCTCTTGTTTCTTTGGAAATGTTGTGCTTAGAAGACCTGTCGATTGTAGAAAGCACTACATTCAAGTCACCAAGTATAAGTATATTATTATCTAAATATGTCTTAACTTTGTTTATTAATTGATTGATATACTTGGCAGCTCCCATATTCAGGGCATAAATATTCATGATTGTTAGGTCCTCTTGTTGGATAGATCCTTTAAGTATGATATATTGTCCCTCTTCATCTCTTACTACAGTCTTTGGCATAAACTTTAATTTATCTTATATAAGGATGGCTACCCCTGTTTTCTTTTGAGGACCATTTGAATAGTAAATGGTTCTCCAACCTTTTATTTTCAGGCTGTATGTGTCCTTATGTCTAAAATGAATCTCTTGTAGACAGCAAATAGATGGGTCTTGCTTTTTTATCCAGTCTGAATCCCTGTTCCTTTTTTGGGGTTATTAAGCCCATTCACATTCAGAGTTACTATTGAAAGATATGAATTTAGTGTCATCATTATACCTATTCAGTCCCTGTTTTTGTGGATTGTTTCCTTGGACTTCCTCTTTCTATTACAGAGTCCCCCTTAGTATTTCTTGAGAGCTGGTTTGGAGGTCACATATTCTTTCAGTTTCTGCCTATCTTGGAAGCTCTTTAACTCTCCTTCTATTCTGAATGAGAGCTTTGCTGGATAAAGTATTCTTGGCTGCATGTTCTTCTCATTTAGGACCCTGAATATATCCTGCCAGCCCTTTCTGGCTTGCCAGGTCTCTGTGGAGAGGTCTACTGTTTTCCTAATGTTTCTCCCCATAAAAGTTAGAGATTTCTTGTCTCTTGCTGCTTTAAGGATCTTTATCTTTGGAATTTGCAAGTTTCACTATTAAATGTAGAGGTGTTGAACGGTTTTTATTGATTTTTGGGGGATATCTCTATCTCCTGGATCTGAATGCCTGTTTCCCTTCCCAGGTTAGGGAAGTTCTCAGCTATGATTTGTTCAAATACATATTCTGGGCCTCTGTCCCTTTCATTGTCCTCGGAAACCCCAATTAAACGTAGATTTTTACCTCCGAGGCTGTCGTTTATTTCCCTTAACCTATCCTCATGATCTTTTAATTGTTTTTCTCTTTTTTCCTCAGTTTCCCTCCTTGCCATCAACTTGTCTTCTATGTCACTCACTCGTTCTTCCACCTCATTAACCCTTGAGGTTAGGACCTCCAGTTTGGATTGCATCTCATTTAATTGATTTTTAATTTCAGCCTGATTAGATCTAAATTCTGCTGTCATGAAGTCTCTTGAATCCTTTATGCTTTTTTTCTAGAGCCACCAGTAGCTTTATAATTGTCTTTCTGAATTGGCTATCTGACATTGAATGGTAATCCAAATTTTGTAACTCTATGGGATAGAGGACTGTTTCTGATTCTTTCTTTTGAGGTGATTTTTTCCTTCTAGTCATTTTACTCAGCGCAGAGTGGCCAAAAACAAGTTGTACTGGAAAAAGGAGAAAAAGAGAGAAAAAAAGAAAAAAGAAGAAAGAAAAAGGGCGGGGGGAACAAACAGAAAACAAAAAACAAGGGGGAGTATCCTCTGATTCTAAATCCCTCGGTCTTCCCCTGGAACTTCCCAGTGCTGCTTGGTCAATAACTTGCTTTTCCCCTATCCTTCTAGCTGGTCTTCTGGGAGAGGGGCCTGCTGTGCTGACTCTCAGGTGTGTGCACTTGGAGGAGCTGCTCAGCCCCCTGCCTGGTGCAGGGCTCAGTGGGAGTTGTTTACCCTGTTTATCCTGTGAGGCCACTGTGAGGCTCAGTGGTGGTTGTTTATCCCGTGAGGCCCCAGGAGGAAGAACAACAGTGGCAGCAGCCAGCTTTCCAGCCCTGGAGTCAGGTCTCGTGTTAACTACCGCAGCTCCCAGTCTGCAGGGGCCTGGATGCTCGGGGGCGGGGCGCTGATCTGAACAGCTCGGGGCCGACCAGCCGCAGGTGCGTCCTTGCTGCCCTGTGCTCTCCCAGCCTTCTCCTGTTCTGGGGGGAGCGCCGGATCCTGGGCTGTGTACCCCAGCGCCCTGGGCTCCTGGGCCTGCGCCGCTGGCATTGCAATCCCCGGCAGCGCAGCTCCCTCCGTCCGGAGCTGCCTCCGAGCTACTCCCGGGTCCAGCTGGCGCGCTGCAGCCCTTTAGGGAGCTTGGGCGCCGGGTATGGCGCACTCTCCCCGGGGTGCAAGTGCTCTGTTAGTGTCCCCGGGAGCCTGAGGGCATCCCCACCCCTCCTGCGGTCCTGCCCGAGCTCCCTGCGGGCGCCTTTCTGTCCGGGAAGATTGATGCAGCTCCTGCTTCTCCGGGCCTGGGCTTTCCTGTCCTGGGGGCACTCACCTCGGCCTTAGCCCGGCTCCTCATGGGGACCCCCCCACTGGATGCTTTTTTGTTTATTTTTTTTCCATTTTCCTACCTTGATAGAAGCCCAAACTCTTCTCACTGTAGCATTCCAGCTGTTCTCTCTTTAAATCTCAGACCGAATTTGTAGGTTTTCAGGATGATTTGAAAGTTATCTAGGTAGGTTGGTGGGGAAAGGTGACTTGGGGACCCTACTCTTCCACCATCTTGCCAGCAACTCCTGAAAAGTATTTTCAATAGGACTTACTAAGTTAGGAAAAAATACATGGAATCCAGGGATCACTAAAAGAAATACTAAACCTCCTGTTTTGGATGGGGACCTTGAATCCTCTCATCTGGAAATAAGAGTGAAAGCAAAATAAAACCTTTCTCTTCAGATCTAAAACCTAACTACAGATCATCTCATGTGTAATTGAATTAGGGAATCCCAGGATAACTAGTGTTGGTAAATATCTGCCCAAAACTAATATCCAGGAGGAATGTAACATTATATCAATTTTCAAATTATCTTCAGATTTGGTTATTTTTATTTTCTGGCACCCAATAAAAACTAGCCAACCTATATATAAGAATGTAATTTTAAACATAAGATAAATAAAAGACAATAGAAACAAAATCAGAAGATATCCAGATAAGTTATAGTTACCAGACACCATCTAAAGTAACTACACTTGGGCAGCCCAGATGGCTCAGCAGTTTAGCGCCACCTTCAGCTCAGAGTGTGATCCTGGAGTCCCGGGATGGAGTCTGTGAATTGAGTCCCACATCAGGCTCCCTGCATGGAGCCTGCCTCTCTCTCTCTCTCTCTCTCTCTCTGTGTGTCTCTCATGAAAAAATAAATAATCTTTTAAAAAAATAAAGTAACTATGCTTAATATATTAAGGAAATAAAGCACAAAATCAAACATTTATGTATAAAATCGGAAACTCTAGAAAAGAACCAAATGGTAATTCTAAAACTGAAAAGTTGAAAAATTTTAAATATAAAATTAAGAACTTGATGGAAATTAAACAGTATATTAGACATAGCTAAAGAGACAATAAAGAAATTACAATATACGTGCGAAGAGATCATCATGTGTAATTGATTATAATCTATTATAATCAATATAGTTAGTTTACTATATAGTTATAATTATATAACTAGTTATAATTAGTTTTACTAATACTCCTTTACCTATTTAAGCCATAGGCCAGCAATGGTCCCCTCCTCAGTTGGGCAGTATTGTTCTCAGGGTTACCCTCACCTGCCTCAGTAATTTTGCATTAGCTTCCATCAGTATTCTGCAGCCATTTCTTCAACCTCTCCTCTTTCAACTACTCTGCCTGGAACATTCTTCCTCACTATAGCAGACACAGTGTCAATATATTTCTATCCTGATTTAGTCACTCAGTTACTAGTTGTTCATTTGTAACTCAACAAAACTAAATTTAGGTCTGGTGGTAATGCTAGGTGATATATAACTTCTCTTTTTGATCCTAACACTCAACATCATCAACAAAAACAAATATATATGTTATATATTTCAGACACTATTGTAGGTGCTGGGAGATGGGATGCATCTGTGAAAGCAAAAGGGAAGCTAGCGAACAAACACCAAAAAGTTAAAAAAAATCTCTGTTCTCCAAGAAAGGTAAATGTACCATCAACAAACAATAGATATAAGTAAATAAATAACTATAAATATTCTAGAATGTGAATTACATGATGGTGAGTACACAGTGTTGTTTTTCTTCTTTATACTACAATTGAGCTAAGGTTGAAAGAGACATGTATTTTTATTATTTTAGTTCTAGAAATCTGTTTAGATTAACCTTATGACCCAGCATATGGTGAATTTTTTAAATGCTCTTTTATGCTGGGAAAGAATGAATATTCGGTGAAGTATTCTTTACATTTGGGTTAGATGAGTTTTGCTAATGACAATGTTTAATAAAAATTATTTAACAACTTTTGCTCTTACTCATTTTTTGTCTGCACAACTCATTACTGACAAAGGTGTGCAAATTTGGATCATTATACTGTTCATTTCTCCATCTTTCTTTTTACTTTTGGTAAATTTTGCTTTACAATTAACAAGGATATATAAGTTAGGTGCATGAAAAGTTGGAGTTATTTTATGTTCTTTGTGAATTAAACCTTTAGTATGACAGGCCTCTCTTTATCTCTGATTATCCTTTTTGCCTTAAAGTCTTTTTTTTTTTTTTTTGCTTAATGTTTGGTGTTTGATATGTCAACTTAAACTTTTTTTTAGTTATATTTGTATTACGTAGTTTCTCTGGAGCATTTCTTAGCTCCAGGTCTTCTGTAAGGCTGCAAGCAGTGTGCTGGCTGAGACTATGGACATCACAAGGTTCTACTAGGGGAGTAGCTTCTAAGAGGTCTCATGTGGCTTCACAGACTATTGACCAGAGAATTGGTTCTCTGCCATATGGGTTTTTCCATTAGAGCGGCTTGAAATATGGCATCTGAGCTGTTCTCTCATGCTCTTGCTTGATTGTCCTGAGGAAAGTCACCTGCTATGCTGTGAGCTTTCCCAGAGAACTGAAGCCTTCTAACTGCCACTTGAGTGAGTTTGGAAATAAGCCTTCTGATGACTGTTTCCCTGGCCAGCACCTTAATTGCAGCTTTCTGAGAACCTGAGCCAGAGGCACCCACTCAAGCCATGCCAGTATTCCTGACATAATAATGGTTGCTATTTTAAGCTGCTGAATTTTAGGGGTAATATGTCTATGCAGAAATGGATAACTAATACTAAACTACCAAGTGTTAAGTTTTCTGGCTTATAGAAACTATGTAAGTTATTTTCTTATAGGAATAATCTTGTTTAAATCAATAACATTTGCTTCCCCCACCCCCCAATTTTATTAATATATAGCTGACACACAATATTGCATAATTTTAAGGTATACAGCATAATGACTTGACATGTGTATATATTTTGAAATGATTACCACGGTAACTTTAGTTAACATCTGTCACCTCAAAAAGTTAAAATTGTTTTTCTTTGCAGTGAGAATTTTCAGGATTTGTTCTCTTCAAATATACTATAGAACATTGTTAACTATAGTCATCATTTTATCCTCAGTATTTATTTATGACTGTAAGCTTGTACCTTTTGACCACCTTTACCAAATTCCCCCACCCTTGCTTTTTTTAACTGATTAAAATCAATACAGAAATTTATTATATGGCCCAGTGGTTATCATACAAATCTCAAGGGCTATGTCTGGGCTTAATAAGTGACTGGAGCAAAAACTAGACTCTTTTATTTTTTTATTTTTTATTTTTTAAATAATAAATTTATTTTTTATTGGTGTTCAATTTGCCATCATACAGAATAACACCCAGTGCTCATCCCATCAAGGGCCCACCTCAGTGCCTGCCACCCAGTCACCCCCACCCCTGCCCACCTCCCCTTCCACCACCCCTAGTTCGTTTCCCAGAGTTAGGAGTCTTCCATGTTCTGTCTCCCTTTCTGATATTTCCCACTTATTTTTCCTCCTTTCCCCTTTATTCCCTTTCACTATTATTTATATTCCCCAAATGAATGAGACCATATAATGTTTGTCCTTCTCCGATTGACTTATTTCACTCAGCATAATACCCTCCAGTTCCATCCACTAGACTCTTTTATTAATCAAGATCACCCTTTCATTTTTATGTTATAGTTTTTCTGTTTCTCCCTCTGCATGATTACAGATACTTTTCTGCCTCTATCTTATTAATATGTGTCTATTTTAGTAAACCTTCCTGAATACAAGTTATGTATTATGTAATACAAGTCCTAAGTTATGGTGTACTTGTAGTTCTGTGCTGATACATTTATTAACTTATACTTAAAAGCTAATCCTTTTCAACTGAAATTGTCCCATTTGGTTTGGTTTAAATCCCAAATCCAAGTGCTAAGAAAAGACCAATACGAATTCCCTAGAGGTGTCATCTCTCGGATTCAGTGTGATTATCATTCACCTCTACTCCCATTTGGAATTCAACTCAACTGAGAAATTGGGACAAAAGTCAGAGTGATCAAAATACCCATTTTGTTTCTGGGAAAGCTACTTTGCATGGGGAGGAACATCATTTCTTTTTAAGACAGCTGATCCCCCAAGCTTTCCAGTGATATCTAAAGCTATTAATTGATAGTGACTGTACATGAAATGTGAAGGAATTGGAAGTTGCCAAAAACCTATCATTTGCACTGACCAATAGGAAGCATAGTAGAATGGAAATGCCTACCCTAAAGGCCTCTTGAGAGTTGAAGAATCATCAGTTAGTCTGGCATGGGACTCAAAGATCTGCTTTTTTATAAGTACTGGGTGATTTTGAGGTGGTCCATGAAGCACACTTTAATAAACAGCCAAAAAAGAAGAGCAACTAAAGAGAAGAAGCAAGGAAATTGCACAGAGGAAAAGAACGGAAAATGAAATACACAATGGGGGTGACAGGTAAATTTCTGTAGGTGTCAAGAAGTTTGTGTACATTTGATCTCATCTTGAGATATATAACTATTACATCTTTCAGGAGTTAGTCAAATATTTCAAAATGCTTTCTTATTAAATTGCACAGTATTTTAATGATCAGCAAACTTTTTCCATAAAGGGCCAGAAAGTAAATATTTTAGGCTTTGTGGGCTATACAGTGTCTTTTCACTCGATCCTGCCATTGTGGCACAAAAGTAACCATTAATGATATGTAAATGAATTGCATGATTATGGTTCAGTAAAACTTTATTTACAAAACTGGCAATGGATGGTATTTGCCTATGAGCCATAGTTTGCCAGTCTCTGATAGTTAGTTGATTAGTAAGTATTGTCAGCTATTTGAGGAACACAGGAGAGTTAATTGCATTTCTAAAACTTACATAGAAATTCAACAAGAACATTAAAATCTAGGTTAAATGGTAATACATCTTTTTAAAAATTATAAATTATAAAAAAATAAAAATAAATAAATAAATAAAAATTATAAATTATAAAATAAATTTATAAATAAAAGTGCTGGGGTCTATTTGGTAGGTTTTGGATATCTAATGTACAATAATGTGATTACAGTTAACAATACTAAATTGTATACTTGAAATTTGCTAAAAGGGTAGATCTTAAGAATTCTCACCATAAAGACAGAAGAAAAAAAAGAAAATGGCAACTATATGAAGTGATGGATATGCTAAATAGTTTTATTTTCTTTTAAAGATTTTATCGATTGATTGATTTTAGAGAGTAAGAGAAAGAGAGAGCACATGGGGCATGGGGGGTAGGATGGGGGAAACAATCTGAAGCAGACTCCACACTAAGCCCAGAGCCCAGCATGGAGCTCAGCCCCATAACTTTGAGATCATGATCTGAGCCAAAATCAAGTCGGACACTTAACCAACCGAATCACCCAGGTACGCCTAAATAGTTTAATTTTATAATATATATGTGTATAAAATCATCAAGTTGTATACCTTAATATATGTAATTTTTAAAAAATATTTTATTTATTTATTCATGAGAGACACAGAGAGAGGCAGAGACATAGGCAGAGAGAGAAGCAGGCTCCCTGCAGGGAGACTGATGTGAGACTCGATCCTGAGACTCCAGGATCACACCCTGGGCCAAAGGCAGGCACTCAACCACTAAGCCACCCAGGTGTCCCAATATATGTAATTTTTAATTACTGATTATACCTCAATAAAGCTGGGGGAAGAAAAGTCTACTTGGCAAGTAGACTCTGCTGAGCAAAGAACAATTGAAAATAATAAACTACTTATGGTCCTTAAAAGAAAAGATACTTCTTCTGAACAACTTTATAGTAATTACGAAGATTATAACATATGCTGAGAAAATCATAATGGAAGGAAAATCATTATTTTTTAACTTGCATCTAAAGAATATTAGTAGGAAATCTTAACATATGAGAAATGTCTTATTAAAATATGGAGAAGACCTCTCCATCCCTCTCATTGACTTTAAAATATTGCTTACATCTAAGGAAAGGATTTCTGATATTGCAGGTTCAAATATATCATCAGTGCCCAAATGTCAAGGGTTAAGAGATGTTCAATGAAATGTGGTTAGTGAAATGTCATGTGGCAGGATTTCAATCATGAAATGCTACAAAATGAGGGGTCATGGCAACCTGTGGTGTGAAAGAAAATGTCAGTAATGGAATGGAAGTAAATAACACTATCCTGCTTGTTATCTAAATGGACACTTGGCAATTCATTTCATCTTCACTTGATCACTCGGCTTCCTCTCTATGATCTGTGCACATGTGAGTGCCCCCTTTTGCTTGCTTGCTTTCTCCCCAATATACATTGTAAGCAAGCACTGCTTAAATACTTTTAAAAGATGAACAAAAACGATATAAAATAGAAAACCCCACTGAGCTCAAAGGTAGCTATTATTTCTCACAATATACTCAAACAAAATATAGTGAGTCCAAGATATTATACTGTGATAGAAATGAGCTCTTGAGCCAGTTAGATTTTAGGAAATTACTCATAGTTTTTCAATCTGATAGTTTTATCGAGAGAAAGGCAATCTGAGCTCTACTTTCCTGTTCTGTATGATTTGTAGCCATTTTTTTCATGTTTTCTAGCACAACTTTATCTGCAGGACTGTGTAGTGTCTGCCACTGTGGAACTGTGTTACACACAAATACTGCAGCCAAAACATAGCCAATTTGCCAGGAATTAGACCAATTTGTGTAAAGTTGATAGTAGCTTTGGAAATAGATATTGCCCTGGAAGTTGGTAGACTATTGCTTCAGTTACCAGCCAACTAACCAGACTCCCAGTACCCTCATTCTTGTGTAGTCTCCCCTGTAAATCTGGACTTGCTCTGAAATATGCTTTAACCAATAAAATGCAGCAGGATTGACTTTGTATCAGTTCTTGGCTGAAGCCTTAGGAAAACCCAGAGGCTTTTGCTTTTGCACTTTACATTTTTGCATTTTGGGAAAAGCCAGCTGCCGTGTAAGAAATCCAACTACCTTGAGCACACTGTGCACATGGTCAAGTTGACCATATGAAGAGTACACATGGTTGAGAAATGAGGTGTCCAGGCAATAGCAAAAACAGAGGCCCGAAGTATATGACCCCAGTGGAAATGAGGTAGCCAGCCCCTGTCACTTGAGCCACACCAGATGTACTATGTGCTAGAAAGATGAGCTGAGTCAACCCCACTATCCTCTGTCCAAATTCCTGTCCCACAGAATTGTAAGCAAATAAAAGGTGGTTGTTTGAAGCTACTGAGTTTAGGGATAGTTATGCAGAAATAATACATAACTGAAGTTGAACAAGAGAGGCAATCACAGGCAAAGCCAGAAAAGGTAAAGACCATAGTAACCTAATGATGTTCTTGAGGGAAATTCTGGGAATGTCATTGTATATAACCAAATACACTCTGCCATAGGTGCCCTCAGACAAATCGTGTACCATTACAGCAAGGAGTCTTTTAAAAATGAGAGGAAATAATATGGTCTCATCAAACAACAAGGGATATATATATATATAATATATATAATATATTATATATTACATATAATATATAGGACATAGCTTTTGGGACATAGGTCCTATCTGGGGGGCAGAGAACAAAAGCATTCCTTCTGCATGTTACTTTTAATGGAAGACTCAAGAAAGAGAGCAGAATTTGTCAAGTTTTGAATTTCTATATTTGCATTGGTAAACAAAAGTTTTGATATAGGCAAGATATTATGACCATCGTATAGAAACAAAATGGACACTCACTCAAAATTTGGTTTGGATATTGAGACTAAAGACAACAGGTTTTCTGGGGAGAGCAGGGCAGATTTCTCAGGCTGGTTCAAAAATGTCTTGAAAGAGTATAGGAAGGAGGCTTGCTTGAGGTTTTCATGGTGGAGAGGGAGAGTGGGGTAGAGGAAGGGTTCCCTTACAGAAAAGGGTATGCCTGGTTTGAATTTCTTATCAGGGCCAAAGAAGGGAGCATCTGGGCTTTCTTATTAGCCTGTCCAGACGTGAGACAAAGGAGAAGAAGCAATGGTGAGGCTCAAAAGCTTTCAGTAGGGCAGCCCCGGTGGTGGCTCAGCGGTTTAGTGGCACCTTCAGCCTAAGTCCTGATCCTGGACCCGGCATCCAGTGCCACGTCAGGCTCCCTGCATGGAGCCCGCTTCTCCCTTGGCCTTGTGTCTCTGCTGCATGCGCTCTCTCTCTCTGTGTCTCTCATTAATAAATAAAATCTTTTAAAAAAAGCTTTCAGCATTCAAACATCTGAAAACAGAGTCAAACTCTTTGTTACAATCCAGCCCTTAATGTTTGATGACCAAAATGTGTCATGTTCATTTCAATGAATTTGAACTTATTTAAGAAGGCCATTATGCATTCCATGAAGCCTATTGCATGAGACTGGCAAGAGGAAAAACAGATCCTTGAATGTCTTCTTCAAGAGCCCAATGATATATGTACTCTGAAAAGTAAATGAGAGCCTTGGTCACTATCAGTATCATCTAGAACTCTGAAGAGGATAAGAAGAGTCTTGATGAGGCTATGGATTTTAGCCTATACACTAAATGTGTATAGAAACATGTGTGACCTTGATGTATGTTTGAGGTGTCTATGAGGCAAAAAATTACCAGAGTTCTCAGGGTAAAGAACTGAGGGAACAATAGTGGATAGGGAATCGTTATTGCTGCCACTGAGTAGAGCAGATATCCAGACCGTTTGTGATGGTTCAAGACACTAAAAATGTGCAGACAGGGCTGATTGTTGGCCAAGGCATCCAGTGCTAAGATACCTGACAACCAGGTTTTTATCACCTGAAGTCTGACCAATTGTGCTGATTCTTGTGTCCTGTCCTTTATGAGACATCCTGGTTAAGGAATGGAAAGCAGCTGCTCTCTGGGGAGCTCCATCATTTGTGATGGTGATAAATAATTTCACCATAAAGTTCACAAACTCTTTTTGCTGTTCATTTAATTGATCCCAAGGGGCTCAGATAGCCAGATACTTGGAGACAAGTTATCTTCTTTTATACTGTGGCATATCGCAGGAGATTAAGGACAGAGGAGGCAACCCCTCCTGCGGGAAGGATATGTCAGAGAGCCTGGGCTTGTCTCTATTCTGTAGCAGGTCACCTCAGCAGTCAAGCTGGGTTTGAGGGTTGCTGCTTCCATGATCCAAGACAAGGAAGACAGCTGGTTATGAAGTGTCACATGTCCAGTGTGGGGCCAAAAATTGCCAGTATAATGGCATACAGCACTGGGTCACGGGAGACAGTTTTTGCATCAGAAGCCTCCAGGCAATGAATGATCATTATAGGTGGTCAAGAGACTCCAAAAGACATGAAAAGAGGTTGCAAAAGCCTCTATGACAGAGGAGTCTTTGGAGTTACTAATGGGAATGTGTATCGTACAAAATTGAAACAAATTCTAGGGAATTTTGTTGTAATCTACAATAGCAAAATATTTACCAATTGCTGTTTGTATGGAGTCAGAAATTCCAAGAATATTGGTACAGAAACTTAAATATGTGAGACCAAGGCCTCAAGGTTGCAGTTATTTAGTATGTGGGCCCATTCATTCTTTACAAATGTAGGAAGAGGGCAGATTAAACAATTAAATGGATTGGAAGTGGGAATAATTACCTCTTCTCTAAATAAGATTTTTACAGTGTAGTTCAGGCATTGAAGGCCCCAATTCTAATGTGAGCTTTATTAAGTATTTTAACTGGAGAGAGGGTCCATGTAGTCCTATTTTGTCAAGCTAATTTGTAAGTGCAAAGACTTAATTTAATTTTTAATTTACTATTCATTAGGTCAGGACAATTATGATCATTATAGGACATTTTTGGGCAATAGGTGCTATGAATACAGGGGATTTAGGCAAGACAATAGTTTCAATAGCTGACATGAGGCATGTGTCCTCTACTTTATGTTCAGTAATTCCCCTAAGATCATGGGGGGGGGGGGTGTACTTTGTTTCAATTTAGTGGGATTCCCCAGTGTAACTGTAATTTGAGCTCTCATATTTATTAAGGCCATAAAGGTTTGCCATTGATATGAGAGTTAATTAAGAACCTATACTGTAGTGGCACAAAATCTAATCAGCATCTTTTTTTTTTTTCTAGTTTTCTCTGTACATTACTAACTTTTGGATTTTCAATTGGGTCAAATTGTGGATTGATTGATTGATTGATTGATTTAGTATGTTTCCTGCCTCTCTCCCTCCCTCTTTCCTTTCCTCCCTATCTCCTTTCTTCCTGCTTTCTTGCTTGCTGTGTGTGTGTGTGTGTGTGTGTGTCTGTGTGTGTGGTTACTGGATATACTTCAGTGGGCTTTTCCCTACCCTGCTCATATTATAGGCTTCTTACTCCAGAGATCCTTACATCAGTATCATCAGGATTAGGGACCTCACCTCTGGCAATGGTTGAATTAATTCTTGACTGTGCTACAGGAATGCCATGGATGTTTTTCCTTATACCCCTAATGATAAGTATCTCTTTTTTTGGTGACAGAGACATAAGTGCAACAGCACCAGCAAAGGCATTTTATAGTGTCCCAGTGAGCCTCCTGTCTTTAGGATTGTAGAATTCAGCAATTCACATTTTCAAATAATGACTACTATTCAAATGGTGACTGTTCTTCCTCCACTGAGTTACTACCCAATGTGCCCATGTTTATCACACAGGGTGTAATCTTTCCCTTGAACTCTCTATGAATGAGGGCATACGCCCGACTGAGACACACCAGGTCACAATTGGTCACAAAGCAGTAGTCATTCTCTAAAGTTAGCGTCAGTCAAGTTTTTGCTAGAATCAGGACCCATAATTTAATCTAATACATACAGATGGGTTCAGACTGAGACACATGACCCAGGGCTGCTTTAATAAGGGCCTGAATCACATACTTCTTTCCTTAAAAGCCAATTAATTATTAAAACTTCTAACTTAGGTTACTTAAATCTATAACAGAGGTTCAGTAGAACTCAGAAAATAGAGCACAAAGCAGTATACCTCAAAAAGCAGGCTAGCTAGCAGGCAGCAGCTCAAAATACATGCTTGCCATCAGACAGTAGAATCTGTTAGTAAGCCAAAGAAACAGAAAGACACCCCCCCCCCCCCCCAGTGATGGTGATAATTGTCTAGGGATTCCACTCTCAGAGTCAGCTGTGACATTCTGCAGATATAGGGATAGTACATAGAAACAGAATAGACCTCCACCAAAATTTGGTTTGGATGTCAAGTCTGCAATCTAGGCACACACCAAGAAGGTATGAAAAGGTTTTATTATTTATGTAATGAAGCTTTCTAGGGAGAGGAGAGCAGACTTCACAAACAGGTCCAAACATGGCTTGAGCGAGCAGAGAAAAGATACTGGCTTGGGGTTTTTTGTGATTATTAAGGGATGGTGGGAAGAGGCTTTTGTGATTTGATCCCCCCGTTCAAAGAAAGTAGCACCAAGGCTTTCCTAGCAGCATGCCAAGATGTGGGGCAGAAAGGAAAGAGAAGTGAGGTTGTAAAAGCTCTCAGCAGTCAAACATCAAAAATAGAGTCAGACTCTCATCAAGGGATTTCTGGATACAACTGTTTATAGTGGAGTGAATTGCCAATGAAAATTATAGACTGTATAAGCTGAGAGGAGTTTACATGACATGCTGTGGAAGATGGTGTATCACTGGATCACCCCAGAGGACACCTGGGCATGATAATTCTTTCCATAGGGATACAGAAGGATGAGAGCAAAGCTTTAAAATGACAACATACCTTGAAAAGCAAGCCTTTTATTTCTTCTGATAGTGTGGCATTTTTAACAAGTCAACTTTAAAAGGTAATAGATTACATAATCAACATTCACCACTTTATTCCACATGGAGAAGCATGGTTAGCACCTACTACTTAATGCTTATGTCATAGGGAGGGGACTATGCAAACATTGGCTAAGTGAATATACGAACGTTATGGAGTTTCAGGTTTTAAAAACTACTTTCTCATTATTTGTCTCATTTGATATTTAAATGCCTCCTCTGAAAAAGAGACAATTATCTGCATTTTATAGGCCAGGGAACTTAGGTTCAGAAAAGATAATACCTTTGCTCAAATTCAGGCAGCAAAAGAGCCAAGGTGCAATCCCAGTTATTTCTAAACACTCATGTATTTCTTACCAAAGCACTGTTCCTGCTAGGGATAGAGATAGGAGATCTCCTTTTGGAGATAAATGAGTTTCTCTCTCAGAGTTCTTTCTGGTTCTTTCACCTTTCTGATCTTCAAAACTCGACTTCGTAGTCGAAAGCTGTTTCAATGAATATTGAAAAAAATCTGTTAGACACATTTAATTCTAATAGCACTTAATTCCAGTGATTTGCAAACTGTTGGTTCAAACACTTTGTCTGGAATAATTTTCATTTCTATCACTAACACTTATTAAAAGTCCAGATTCAGGCATTCTAAATGATTCATTTATTATACTTGATATCCTGAAATATTTTGAATTTTTCTGAAGATCTGAAGAAAAAGAAATAATCAGATCTCTCTCCAAAGCAGTACTTTATTTCCTCCTAAATCAATGTAAAATTATGTGCAGGAGATGAGTTCTAATTGACTATAACCCTAAGTGGAATTTGTTTAAAAGTCCTTATCACTCTGATTGTTCAATCTGTAATCAGCTTTCAAGTTCAGGAGCTGTATGAAATATGGGTGGGTCACATGAAAACTCTGACAGAATAACAAGTATTTTTTTGAGGTATAAAGCTTATCACAAGTGGTAAAAAGCTGAATGATATTTTGTTGTCAATTTACTCCTCTCAAGGAGACCATTTTCAAAGTAAGGCAATGTAAAATTCCATCTAGACTTTGATTCCTAAAGCATCTAACAATCGAATGCCTGGCATTGTCATTCCATCTATTGTTGTCCTAGATACCTATCTCAGATAACATTCCCAGATGTCTTGAAAGCATTGCTCTCTTGGATGGAAACCACTGTTGTTGACCAAATTTGTTCCTTCTGGTACCTCTCTTTCCTTAGACTGCTGATATACTTGTCCATCAGATCACAGTTCATATTAGGGCAGAAGTATCTGAATCCTAAAGTAAAAATTGCCTAGATTCTCACCCTGAAACCTTGCAGAAAGTCTTGATGACAAGCTTCTAAATATACATTTAACTTCAAAGAAATATGATTTACCTATTACAAAGGCATTACTTTTTTGCTTTTTTGTAGTTGATTGCATGCATCCCTGCTAATTCCTAGAAGGTACATTTCTGAGATCTTTTTTTAAAGTTTTTATTATTTATTCATGAGAGGCATAGAGAGAGAGAGGCAGAGACACAGGCAGAGGGAGAAGCAGGCTCCATGCAGGGAGCCTGGTGTGGGACTCCAGGATTATGCCCTGGACCAAAGGCAGGCGCTCAACTGCTGAACCATCCAGGTTTCCCAACATTTCTGAGATCTAAAGCGGCGTAGTGACATCACTATCTGTGAACCTCCCCCCCATTAGTATATATATGGTAACAAACACGGGGCATTACATTTACATTACATTACTTGTTTCTTTGTGTTTGGGGGGGTACGGAGTGGAGGGAGTGATTTTCAAGGTACTTATTATACTTTATTATGACAATTTAATTCCCTGTCTTCTTCCTCAACAAAATAGGATTCATGGATATGCTTTAGTTCTTTTAGTTCGGTAAATGTTTGTTGAACTAAATTCTAAAATAAGAGTAGCTTTTTATTCTCCCTGTTGTATCTTCTCTGTGGAACCTTGAGCAATTCAAAATATATTATATGTATACGTATTTTTTTCAGATATTTTTCTTGTATCAGTACCTTCCTACCTGAAGGAGGATGGATTTGTGTAATGGTAAATTATACTGTGAATGTTTGATCCATATGTATTGTTTCTGTACAGAGTGAATATTAAGGTTTCAAAGGGAAAAATATACTTTTAGACTCACTTTAATAATAATGTCATTACATCCTGTTTCAGATTCTGAATGCTTCTATTTAGTACCAACTGAGTACTCCAATAATGGTTTAACCATTTTTATTCTTCCTGTTTGATGTTAAAGTACTTTGGGAAATAAAATTAAAACTCTTTGGTGGGAGTAATAAATACATTCCACACATGACACTAGTTCCTACATCTGCATCATAAGCCTCTCTCTTCTCGGAATTCTAGAACTTTCCCATAAACATCAATAAGCAATTTTTGTGCTTAAATGATACTTAAGTCACATCTGTAAAATCCGTTATGAGTTTGGGCAAGTTTTGGTCCTGTAATCCCTCAAGAAAGAGTAGTTGTGTTGAAATCACTCTAGGACTATGATGAATTCCTAAATCATCGTAGATCCTCAGTGCTAGTCCCTGTTGCTGGAACAGTTTCAGCCCCTGTGTTAACAAAAACAACTTGGTTTCTCACATGACCCAGTGCATCCCTGTGCTTAGTTAACAAGACATGCATTTCTGTATTGGTAGAAATGGAACATGATTTTCCCAGTTCTTTAATTCCCTGATGAATAGGACATGCTCACAGTTTTATCTTCTGTCACTGGAATTTATTCATTAGCCTCCTAAGAGGATCCTTGATATCATTCCCAACTCTACCCTCCTAAATATTTTAATCACTGAGCATGAACAATAAATAGAAGAATGTCATTCCCAAGCTTTCAGCTATTTTGTTCAGAGTAAATAAAATATTTTTAGTACATAGAAGCATTCTATGGTTTCACCCCATCTCACCACCTACCGCCTAACGCTTTAAACACTAATAATGCCAAAATGCTGCCAGTGACTGTAAGGAATTTCACAATTCAAAGAGCACTGTCTTGTGTGCACTTCCTACCTTGCTTCACCTGGCTTTCGGTCCTTTATTTTTAACAGTATTTCCTTCAGGAAGCCCCAGGTACGTGTAGGAACCTTTCTATTGTGTTCCCTGAAAACCTGATCAGACCTCTAATCTACCAATCAAAATGTATTTATTGTGTGCTTGTTTTAATCTAATCAGGTACTGTGATATACTATAGCTTTAAACAATATATTCTCTGCAGCTGTTACCTGGAAATTCTTGGAAGACAGGAATCCTATCTGATGTGCCTTTGGCCTCCCCTGCACATAGCACAAGTGGTTCATATAGAGGCTAAGTAATTATTGGTGGTGAAACTGAAGTGAACCAGAAATTAATAGGGAAATCTAAAATTATTTTCCTGAATACATTATTTTAGAAAGACAAAGCTAATAGTCATGATTCACATATGGCTCTCTTAAGGGAGAGGGGGAGAGCAAATCACCCAGTCACTGCAATGACTAGTGGATTTGCCTTCATTCCTTTAAAAACCTGAAACCAGTCCTTGACACAATCATTAGAGATCAACTCTAATATAAATTTGTATGCAACATTATTGAAAGTGATTTTTATTTGGACTTGAGTAACTTTATAGTATACCTTAATTAGAACAAAATTTGGAAGCAGTAGTTTCTTATCGCAGGTGATTTTCATTAGCAGAACATTAAAAAATAGATCTGTCTTCAATGTCCTCTTGTTGCAATATTTATCAAAGTCAAGTGATATATATTTAGTAATGTTTACAGTACTACATGTCCTAGTTTCACAGATTATAATTTTCATGCTGGATTCTTTTGAATAATGTGGACCAGAATAAACCAGACGTAGGATAAAATTGATTAAGTTAGCATACTACAGGTAAGCCAGGAAGACAAAATGAAAGGTCAATTTTGAGGGAGAAACATTAGAACAAATTTTATTCAGAGTCATGGTGAGCTACACACACCATCAAAAAGCTCCATGGACTACTCATTCATACAGAAATGATCCGACACTCTGTAGACACTAAAAAACAGAGTTTTTCTGACAAGGTTGCATGTTGACAGTGAAGGTGTTTTTGTTTCTTTATCTTTAATACATGATTCTATTAGATGAAACACTGATTATTAATATAAAATCATGCATTTAGAAACCTGAGAAATTGTTCTGGGCTCTCAGGGTCTGTTTTATGTGGGAGCATCACATTTTTTTTAATTGACCTGGAAAGCTTGGTATAAATTTGCGAATATGGTCAAATAGGGAGTGCCCATACTTCCTTTTGCCCATGAATCCCTTTCTCCTATCCAAGTTATCTGTCAACTCAATTTAAGGGGTTCAAACCTTTTCATGCAATTCTCCTTCCTCTCTCTCAAGATAGCTTCCTCTCTGTGAAAGGTAATTACTTCTCCCAGGAATATTTGCAGTTTATCATCATCTTTTCTACTAGTTTTTCTCTTCAGTTATCAAATTAATATATAGAATCACTCTTAACCACATTTTACCGAGCCATATCACTGGATTAACTAATGTCTCTGTAAAATGATTAGATTGATCTTATTGCACACTGCATTTATGGCTAGTAGGTTATTCTCCTCTAAGTATAAACACAACTGCTCACACTAGATAAACTGGATGTTTACCAAGAGTCAGGTGTTTTTGCGTCTAAATCTGTTTATGCCGGTTTTCCTTGTTATGGTAGTTTCCAAAGTTAGCTGTCATCATTTTTCCCCTCCCTACATGAACATGCCACTCCTCACTCCCAGAAGTGGAGTCTATTTCTTCTCCCCTTGAATCTGTGCTGACTCTGTGACTTGCTTTGACCAATAAACTGTTGCAGATGTATTGCTGTGCTAGTTCCAGGTTTGAGCTTTTTAAGGGAAACTGGCAGCACCTGCTTCTCTTAAAAACCAGCTGCCACACAAGAAGCCTAATACTCTGAGACCACCATGCTATAACCCAAGATAACCCACTGGAGAAGCCACAGGGAGAGAGATGCCTTGTCACTCCCTAGCTATTTCAGCAATCCTAACTGAGGCATGAGACATGCCAGTCCCAGAATATACCACCTAGGGAAGAAGAATCACCCACTTGAGCCTTGTTCAGATTGCAGAATTGTAAAAAAAAAAATCAAATTGTGGTTGTAAGCTTCTAAGTCTTTTGTTATACAGCAGTAGATAGCTTAAGCACTTGCTATAGTAATCATATAATTTAATTAAATAAATAAGCCCATGAGTCTTGAATGTGGGATGAATGAGAATTATATCTATAAAAAACGAAATGAAAGCTTTGAAAAGTCTCAAAGAAGTTTTAAAAAAATAGCTTAAAGTATAGAAAGGTTGCTATCAAAATAGGGTGGGGAGAAAACAAAACGTAGGAATATTCTACATTCAGATTGCTTTAAAATATCTTGAAGTACATTTTTTTATAGTTCTTATTTGTTTTGCTTTGTTCTTACTTATCCTTGAGTGTGAAATGATCTAGCCAGAATTATCTACAACCACAGAGGATATATGTTCATCGAATCAGCCCCCACCATCCTTTTCATTGCAGTAGAATATCTTTCCCTGATCCTGATAGCTAAAGGAGCTGGTTTAAGAATACAACATACTAACCACTTTTGCACACTTATTAGCATCACAACTAATATAACTCCAATACAGTGTTATAAAATTTACATCTTTGCTGCCAACTTGTATTTTATACAGAAAAGAACATCCAAGGCAATATCCAATACTTTGTCCAGATGAAAACATCTAAATGATACACTCTAAAGAGGATATCCTAGAAAACAAGGCTTCCACCTGTCTGCTTATGGGTTAGCTGAGTTTAAGACTTATAATGCCTTCATGGATGTATCTTGCAAGGAGTTACTGTGGCTGAGTTCAAAAAGGGTATTGCCTGTGTTCTCCTCTAGGATTTTGATGGAATCTTGTCTCACATTTAGATCTTTCATCCATTTTGAGTTTATCTTTGTGTATGGTGAAAGAGAGTGGTCTAGTTTCATTCTTCTGCATGTGGATGTCCAATTTTCCCAGCACCATTTATTGAAGAGACTGTCTTTCTTCCAATGGATAGTCTTTCCTCCTTTATCGAATATTAGTTGACCATAAAGTTCAGGGTCCACTTCTGGAGGGTATTATGCTGAGTGAAGTAAGTCAATCGGAGAAAGATAAACATTATATGTTCTCATTCATTTGGGGAATATAAATAATAGTGAAAGGGAATATAAGGGAAGGGAGAAGAAATGTGTGGGAAATATCAGAAAGGGAGACAGAACATAAAGACTCCTAACTCTGGGAAATGAACTAGTGGTGGTGGAAGGGGAGGAGGGCGGGGAGTGGGGGTGAATGGGTGATGGGCACTGAGGGAAGCACTTGACGGGATGAGCACTGGGTGTTATTCTGTATGTTGGTAAATTGAACACCAATAAAAAATAAATGTATTAAAAAATAAATAAAAGACTTATAATGATAATAAAAAGACTTGCAACAATAGAGAAAATAAGGCATAATTATGACTACCTAATGAAATAATACCTATAAAATAATGAAAAAAACTTCTGGTTAGTGAAATTTCATTACCCTTAAGCTGGGGATATGTGTGGAAGTTGAGCAAGTATTCCCTCCTAGACCCCTCTGCTGAAACAGAACCAGAGCATACAAAGACTAGTATTTTTCTGCCAAAACCTGTTGATTTCTATAGTGTTGTAAATTTTCTCCAGTCTCTAGAACTCTAGAATAAATCTAAATATTATTCTTAGCTTCTAAGTGCTATTGTGTAGTTCTTATTGTTTTATATATATATATATATATATATATATATATACACACACATTAAACAGAAAGTTGAAAGGGCAGATTCATTTTAATTTAAAAGAATTATTTCCCAAACACACAAGGTAATTCTTTTCTTTCTCAACTCTATAGGCATTTTATACCAACCATTGAATTCAGGCATCTTCTCACTTGGAAAGTGGTAAAGGAATGTGATTATATTATTTACTTACATTTTATTTTCCATATTGTCTTCAACCGTGTGACAGAAACAGTAATGCACACCAAGTATCCCATTTGTTCCTCTATGTTTCCCAGCCCTCTGCAGTTTATAGAGCCATATGATCAGTTCTGGCTAATGAAAAAATGTAAGTGGAAGTGTGATAGGTCATTTCTAGCCTGAATAATTAAAGAGCCATCTGTGGGGGCGCCTGGGTGTTTCAGTTGGTTCAGCATCTGACTCTTGATTTCGGTTCAGCTCACGATCTCAGGTCATGGGATCAAGCCCTGTATCTGGCTCCGTGATTGATTGTGAGTCTGCTGAAGATTCTCTCTCTTTCCCTCCCCCCATCCCCCTATTCTCACTTTCTCTCTCTCTTAAACAAATAAATCTTTTGGGGGAAAAAAGCATCTGTGATTCTCCAGTTTCTCATTCATCTGCCAGGGTAACTGAAAACGCTTTGAGTCACAGATGATTCACCTATAAGAGAGCCTTAGATCAGCCTAGGTCCCTAACTGAGTAGATGAAACAGAGCTCCTTGCCCACTTATGTAGAATATATACCATGAACAATTCATAAACTTTTGCTGAACTTATCAAAAATTTTGGAACTGTTTTGTTACTGCAGCATTAACCTAGCCCATCATAATAATACATACAATATGGTGCAATCACAAAAATAATTAATCATTTAATAAATTCATTCAACATCTAGTTGGTAACCATTAGTGCCAGGTACTGTTACAAGATACTAGGTTTAGGTCTGTGCAAAAAGACACAGTCTATGTCCTCAGTGAGCTTATAGTCTAATGAGGAGAATGGAAAAATAAACTTTCAACAAGGAGCATTGGCAAACAACCAGCATGTGCTTCAACTATACAGGCACTTGGCAGAAAAGTGTGAGTTAAGAATTTTCAGTGTAAGGCAGTATAATTCAGTGTAATATAGGCATGATAATAGATTATCATAATATGGTAAGTATTTCAAGAAAGTCTGTACCAAATATTTGGACAGTAAAGATAAAAAGGCAAGTAATTATCTTGAGATATGATGGAAGACTTCTCAGAGGAGGTGACATTTGTTTAGATCTTGAAAAGTGAGAATTCACCTACTGGAAAAGTTCATGGAGTAGTCATTAGCTCTGCTCAATAAAATTACCTCATTTTCTTTCTTCAAGGGTAGGATTGCACTTCTAATCCCCTTTCAATTTAGAAATAGCCATGTGCTTTTTTTGGCCTATAAAATGTGAATAGAATGAGTGATTGACACTGTCAGGCAAAAAAAATTAAGAGCCAATGTATTATTTGCCATGGTCCTTTCTCATTTCTGATCACAGGAGTGCAATTTGAGATGAAGTTTCAATCGACCTTGTGTCAGAATGACAATGATGGGATAAGCCTCAGCAATTCACATGGCATGAGTAAAAATAAATTTTTATTGTTTTAAGACACTGATAAGTGAAGAGTCATATGTTACTGAAACATGACTAATTCTGACTGATAAAATATATTCCAAGCTAAGAAAATAGCTAGTGCAGAAAGACCTGGAAATGTGAAAGATTATTGTGTATTTCTGAAACAGTGAATTCAGTGGAGGCTTAAGTTCAAGGTATGTGGTGAAAAAAGGGTGAAATAAGATGATGTAAGATAGGTCAAGGTGTGAGTGGTTTTCTGTTGCTGTTAAAGGACTATTTTTGAAGCAAGAAAAAATAAGTCTGGAATGTTGATGGTCAAGGTATGAGCACATGTGTACCTTCATTCATGTCTACCTGACCCTGTGCTAAGGAGAACCCTTTGTAAAAAGCCCTTAGAGAAGGATTTTAAATAAACAGTTGTTTTGTCAAGGCAGTTATTAGGTATGTTGATGAAGCCACATTGAATGACAACTTTTTGTTTTGTATTATATAAAGCAGGAGGTTGTCAAAGCCTTGAATCTATTGTCTGTCATTGCCACCATATTTTGTTTGGAGAATGTTAATATCTCCTAAAAAGTAAAACTGAATTTTTTTTTTAGATTTGCTTGAGAGATGGAGTAACATGCCGATTATCTGTGGCAGTGGGGAAATGAAACTGTCACATCAATTACAAAAGCTGCTAAGTTGCCAGCAGGAAAAGCATTGATTCTCGGTGAGTTCAGATCTGTAATTTCAGATACTTTTGTCATCTTGCTGAATGGAAAACTTTGAAAAGAAAATCACTTCTTCCATTCATAACAATACCCATCATTGGAGTCTTTGAAAGGAACTGATAAGGTGAAAATTTATTTTTGAAATGCCCTCAGTTCTTGTTAATTTTTACTTCTAATTTAATTTTCATTTTTCCTTTCTTTGAGGTATTGGTTTATCAGTTCACTAGATTCCCAGCAGGACTCAATATGACCATACCGTAGTTTATTTTAAAATGCAGCTAAATAAGAGTGATTCAGAATTGTGTACATTTGTATCTCAACAAAAAAGCATTTATTTCTATTAACAGTTTAAATTTTGGGCAGTTTGTTTGTTCCCTCCTGTTGTCTCCACTAAAGACATCTGGCCTCTTTATGAACTAGAAATCAAGATATTTAGAAAATTTGGAAGGTCTTTGTTCTCTGTGGACCAGATCAAATTGTTCTAAAGTCAATCCATGGGGACTTTTGAGAGGGATGCCAGGCAGGGATTGACAGCTCTTATCAAACATCTTTATATGCCTTGCTTGGTGCATTTATCTATCCCCAATATCTCCCCCTCCTACCACCAATAACCGGGTTTCAAGGATTCTGATGACAATCTGAAAAGTTTATGAGTTGCAGATTTTTTGTTTAGGGATTGTGACAAAATCCTTTTTTCCTTCGTTTTTCTTTTTTCTCACTGAACACAGAGGAAGACTATTTCTGAGTCTCCCTTAAAGTTCGATTATGCCACATGACTAGATTCTGGCTAATACTGGTAGATAGAACTAATGTATTCATTTTGAAGTCTGCCCTAAAAATTCCTGTGTGCTTGCTTATTCTCTTCCTTCTGTGGTTACCATGGAGGCCATGTTTTTAAGATGGCAATGTTATATAATGGAAGGATCCTAGATTCCTGAGACATTCTTGAAGGAGAACTAGCTAACTTGCAGCCAAAAGCAATGTGAGAAAGAAATTTTTATCAAGGCACTGAGATTTGGTAGTTGCTTTTTACAGTAGTTAGTATTTCTTGTTCTAACACAGGATACTTTTGGAAATTAGAAAAGGTAATCTAATATGTTCAAAGTTTATAATAATATGGGAGAAACAGTAGAAAGCCCTTTAAGTAGGGCTTCTAGACTCCAAAATGACGCTTAAAAATATTAATACTGACACCATATCTTACATAAACTATAACTTCCTTGTGGGTTAAACCAATATTTAAGATTACTTTCTAGAGTACTATGATCATATCACTTCCCATCTTAGCTTAGGAACAGTGACAAAGTTGTAACACATTCGTTACAAGTATACAAGAGTAGAATACAAATCCGACAAGTAAAAGAATAAGTTATAACAAGTGAAAGTCTGTAAAAGGAATTGTGACTCTTACCTACTTGTACTAAAGAAATATTTTGCAGAGTTGACTTATTCAACCAATGAAATGAAGAAATCAGTTCTGCTTTCAATTTCATTATAACCAAGTAGTGATTTTGCATCACTAAATGTAGGTTCATTGAAACAGAAATGGTTTGTAACATTTTCACTTCTCAATTTCAAGAGAGATTTTCATGCATTCCCAACATTTCATATATTTACTTACCTAGAAAATCTGTCTTAACCTTTTTTTTGTGTATAACTTAGGTACTCAAGGGCTTGACAATTGATTTGAATAGCGTGTTAGCATGACACATTCACAATTTTTAACTGGTGATATTGGTTTGTATAGCCTTTTGAAAGGAAGAAAACCTCCTCATAAAGCTGTATTGGTTCAATAAAAAATCCCATTAAGCTACTAAACATCACTTTTTTGACCTTTTTGCTTCTGTAAGCTGTAATTAGAGTTTTAAAAATTTCTTCCTTAAAAGCCAAGTTTTAGCACAGAGACAAATAGTGATTCATTATTGGAAAATGTGATATTTTTGGCATTTCATTTCCCAAACTATTTCAAGTCTGGCCCACATGACAGACATATTTTAAAAGCCACTACTTACTTTCTTTAACTTTAAAATCTTAAATGGGTCTATATATTGGCAAATTGAGTCACTCTTATAGAATGGAAATAAAGTTTTTAAAATTAAGTGACCAAACTAAGAAAGCTTATCCACTGTGCCTTATGCATCTTTAAGGCTCAGGTACTTATAAGTAAGGGTCATGCAATAGAATAAGCCCTAGTCTAAAAAACAAACCTGGATTTTCTTCTGGCTCCCCACTTTGTGTGACTTTGACGAGGTCTTTCATAATAATAAGTAACATTTGGATGATACTTAAAAGCCTTGAAGTATTTTTGTATATATCTCATCCTGTATATGAATCAGAATCATAATTTTAGTTTACTAGAGATTCATCAGGACTATTTATTTTTAGAGGAGAGCAGATATTGTCCCTGTTTAAGTAAATGTCACCGTGAATTATGTGATAGATCACCTTCCTAAACTATACTATCTGTCCATAAACAGGACAGTAATATCCATAATATAAGGAATATCACCTTGTTATAAAGTCAAAGAACTCTTTTGTTAAATTCTGCTACATTCAGTCATTATGCTAAAGGAGAAAAATGGCTCATTTCATAATTTGTTCTATCAGATTTTTAAAAAAATTATGAATAACTTATTAAGCCAAACCATGAAACCAAAGTTTGTCTCACAGAGATCTGCGGTGATAAATTCAACCCTTGGAAATATTTGTTTACCAAAGAGATGAAATCTGGTCACACTTTTCCTAACGTTCAATTTCACAAATAAAAGCTAGAGAAATCCACTTCAGAATATTCAGACTTTATTGCCTTCTGGTCTTTACAATGTGAATTCCAGAAGAATAGAGACCTTTCTTTTTTTTTAACTACTGTATCCCTAGTGCCTAAAATATAACAGATGCTTAATAAATATTTGTCGAATGAAATAAATTATCTTTCTTCTGTTGGCTTCCAGGAAAAATAAATCTTTCACTTCTATCACTGATTTCAAAGAAACAGAAATTGGATGAGTATAGGATGTGAAGGGAAATTAATAAGGAAAATAAGTATATTATAGGGCAACATGGAAGAGAAATAGAACAAATGACCATATATCCATGTCTTTCCTCCAATATTTTGCTTTTAAATGCCTGTCATTGAAGATGTTAATAAAGCTTAGTCTCTCTCACCACAACTTTGACATAAGTAAGGAACAATTGCAAAACTGAAATTATTTACATCCCAATAAAATGAAGCAACAATGATAGGATGAATGGACATTTTGATTCAGTTTTACAGGTTTGCAAAAGTGAAAATTATTTATTTGAAAATACACAAGATGTCAAAACCTGGAACATTTTCTTATCACTATAATGATATTTCTTTTCTATGATTCAAAGAGGAATTCATTTGAATTTCCTCTCCCTTTTCCTATTGCTGTCTTCCTAGTGAAACCTCTAATCCATAGCATGAAACAACTAATGAAGAAATAATAGAAGGCGTGGTTAGGAAGAATCTGAGTTTACAGATTAAGAAAACAGGCTCAGGAACTCTGGTTTTGAATGTTCTCTTTACCTTATAAGAGCTGTAAGATCCTGGGAAAATGAATTCATTTCTGTAAACCTGAATTTCATCATCTGTAAAAAGTAGATAATAATGGCCCACAACTCACAGGATTAAATGATTAGGAAAAGAAATGCTCTTCACCTATCAAGAATAAATAATAGATACCACTATTTTAACAATAAACAAAATTCTCAAATCTTAAATTATAAGAGAAGGCTTTAGATTAATTGCAAGTGTTAACTAACCAAAGCACACTCAATATTATCTGTAGTTGAGAAGATTCCTATCTGAGTTTGTTTTATACAAATCATCAAGTATCAGCAGAGTAACAGTACCTATTGTAGAAGGATCTAGACATCTGTACAAACTATAAAATGACAGGATAGGAGGTAATGCAGCAGTCTCCAGAAGAAGAGAAAGAGTATCTTTATCACCAAATGAGCAATTAATGTTTCCATATGAATGTCAATCTGAGAGCAAATGTCCATGCTGTGTCCTAGCTGGAGAACAAGGGTAACAGCAGGACATTGAACTAGCAATAGGAGGTAATTCTCATTTAAGTTAAAATGACATATTACAGTTTATTGATTGGCAAAACAGATTCCTTCTATCCAAAATAAAGGACAAATTAAGCCAAAATGGCAATATGTAACTTTTTGAGACTCACAATCCATCTAATCAACCCAAACTCATAAAGAAGGGACATAATTCTTTTCTGTATTTTTATCTTATTATGTCTGAAGGATAAAATTTCTTCTAGAAAATAGTTGTATCTTTTTTTGCTGCTATCATCAATACTTCATAAATGCTTTAATATACCTTTACCTTTCACAAATTGTGCTAATTCATTTTTTAAGACTTGAAATAAGACCTAAATACCTAAAAAAACAATCCCAGTGGAGAAATAATAAGTCTTGCAAATAATTTTTAGAAATCCTATGATTCCAATTCCAGTTCAATTTTCATTTTGGCATTGGCTACATCTATGTTTGGACATTAGTTTTTTCTTTTTGTTTCTTTTTCACTTTTTGCTAGCCAACATCTGATCCCCCATCCTGAGTTTGCAAACTCCCCAAATGAAAATTCTACTTATCAACTTTCTCAGAGTCTCAGCAGCTGGTAGCCTCAGCCCAGGCCATTGAGGTTGATAGTGAGGCAGAAAATATATATTTATCTTGTAAGATCATGCAAAACAATTGATACGATCCAGACATTTTCTTAACAAGATAGTATATAAAATATAAATA
Source organism: Canis aureus (assembly GCF_053574225.1). Lineage (NCBI taxonomy): Eukaryota > Metazoa > Chordata > Mammalia > Carnivora > Canidae > Canis > Canis aureus. The sequence continues at coordinate 41,761,178 of NC_135628.1, read as the reverse complement.
ATATTTAACATGTGTCTACATGGCTCTATTACTTTGAGTCAAATTTAAAAATCATGGTGAAATAATTTTCATTATAGACAAGAATAAGAAAAGCTTATACACTGTGACTGCTATCACTAAACAATGTTTAGGGGAAATTTTAGCTGTGACAATAGGTATAAAAATTTAGTATATTAAAAAATAAGAAAGTTGTCAAATTAGTGGTCTAAACTTCCATTTTAAGAAGCTAAAGGAAAAAGAAAGCAAACTAAATCCAAAGCAAACAAAAGGAAGAAAATAGTAAAAATCAGAGTGGAATTAAAGACATAAAAAATACAAAAACAATAGATAAATATCAACTAAGCCAAAAGTTAGATCTTTGAAAAGATCAACAAAAGTGACAAAATCCTAGCTAAACTGACCAATAAAAAAAAAAGAGAAGACTCATATTGTTCAACTCAGGAATGAAATAGGGAATGTTGCTACCTACTTTACAAAAATTAAGAGGATTATAAGGGACAACAATAAACAATTGTATGCTAACAAATTATATAACTCAAATGAAATGGAAAAATTCATAGAAATTCCTAGAAAGAAAGATGAAATGGAAAAATCAAATAAGACAAACAATGGAGGAGTGCCTGGCTGGCTCAGTCTGTAGAGGATGTGGCTCTTGATCTTAGAGTTGGAAGTTCAAGCTCTATGGTGGGTGTAGAGATTACTTAAAAATAAAATCTTTATGAGAGATAGAGCAAGGGAGAGAGAGAGAGAGAGAGAGAGGAGAGAGAGAAACTGTGGAAACTGATTGAAGAAGAAGTAGAAAATCTGAAAAGACCTAGGAAAAGAACAGGAGTTGAATAAGTAATTTTAAAACTTCACTCAAAGAAAAGCTTGGGTGTAAGACTTTACTGGTGAATTCTATTGAACAGTTAAAGAAGAATTTGATACCACTTTCATAACTATTCCAAAAAATGGAAGAGAAAAGAAAACTTAAACTCATTCTATGAGGCCAGTATTATCCTGATACCAAAACCAGACAAAGTCAGTATGAAAATAAAACTATGAACCAATATATTTTTTGAATCTTGATGCACAAATGATCAACAACAAATTCAACACATAAAAAGGAGTATACACCATGCCAAATACGATTTACATATGAAAACCAATTAATGTAATATACTACATTAATATAATAAAGGACAGAAACCACGTGGTAATAATCTGAATACATGCAGAAAAAGCATTTGGTAAAACGGTCTGATGGTATCATCACTTAACACACTAGGAATAAAAGGGATAAGAGCAGGACTGTTTATGAGCATTGGATTTCTTTTTGGGTGATAAAAATGTTCTAAAATTAGGTTGTGGTATGGTTTCACAACTTTGAGAAATACTAAAAACTATTGAATTATGTACTTAAATGAGTGAATTTTGCAGTATGTAGATAATATTTCAGTAAAGCTATTAAAAAATTCATACCTTCCCTATGTCTAAATAGCCATCATTAAGTAAATTCAATGTAATACAAAGATATCCATATATAAAAGATGTAAAAATAAGCTAGCAAAAATTGATGAAATTTATATGAAGAAATATTTAAATGGCTACTGAGAAGTGTAAAAGAAATAATCTTTCTGTATAATAAAATCCAGTATTATGAATTTTTATTTTGCCCCAATTAATCATTTTTTTAAAGATTTTATTTATTTATTCATGAAAAACACACAGAGAGAGAGAGAGAGAGAGAGAGAGGGAGAGAGGCAGAGACACAGGCAGAGGGAGAAGCAGGCTCCATGCAGGGAGCCCAACGCGGGACTTGATTCCGGGTCTCCTGGATCACGCCCTGGGCTAAAGGTGGCTCTAGACCGCAGAGGCACCGACGCTGCCCTCAATTAATCATTTTTGAGGCTACCTATAGAAAATGCTAACATCTTATGTAGGCAAGAAGTTAAATTGACTCTCAAATATATTTTAAAATAAAATATATGGCCAAAATATCGGGAAAAATAATGAAACAGAATCAGCCTATCAGTAATCAACTGATATTATAGAACTATAATGGTTAAAATTGTTTATATGAGACATATTAGAGGCTATTTGGATAGCCTCAAAAGCCTCAAAAACATGTGGAACTTTGGTTTCTGTATTGGTTTACTAAACAAGCTGAAATCAGAATGAGAAAGTAAGAGGAAATTTTATTTGTATCCAATTACTGTCTTTAACTCATTCGAATCATCAGATTTTTTATCCACTCCTGAATTAATTAACTCATTCAGCATTTTATAAATATTTTTAAGGGCTCTACCATGAGCCCAGCACATTCTTAGGTTCTGGATCATAGCACTGAACAAAACAGGCATTGCTCCCTTCCTAGGATTTATACTCTATTTTGGGGAGATAGACACTAAACAAAACAAATAAGATAATATAAAGAAAGTTAAATTTGATAAGTATAATGGAGCAAGATAAATGAAATGAGGAGGATAGTGAGAGCTGAAATAGAAAGGTTTTAAATACATGGTCCAAAAAAAAGATATTTATTTATTTATCTATCTATATTTTATTTATTTATTTGAGAGAGAGAAAGAGAGTGTGATAGAGACAGCAGTCAGGTTGGAGGGGCAGAGTAATAAGCAGACTCCCCACTGAGCAAGGAGCTTGATGCAAGGCTTGATTCCAGGACCTTGGGATCATGACCTGAAGTGACGGTAAATGCTTAATCGACAGAGCATCCCCCAAAAAATACTCTGAAGAAAGAATAAAGATAAGCCCTTTGGATAGCTGGGGAAGCTTTTTCCAGGCACAGCAACCAGCAAATGCAAAGACCCTGAGATGGATGTTTGCTTGATGCATTTGAAACTAGAACAAACTGGGGGAAAGGAAGTAGTAGGAGATGAGGTCAGAGAAGCAACAATAATTTACAGAGGCATGATAAGGGCTCCAGCTCAAAAATCCTCCCCTCATCTCCTATATCCTACCATATATACCACATAGCCTCTGTCTATTTGGGTCCACTGACCTTGACAAATAGATGTTTTTCAAAAGAACTCTGGTCCAGCTACCTTCTATGGCATTCACTTAGTTCATGAGAAAACTCAGCATATTTGCCCTGTTGAACTCAGGTAATACAGGCTGCACCCATCATGGCTTTTGCACCTTTTCTTTTGTCACCACCAGCTGCAGCCAGCTTCTCACATGTACGGTGTTTAAGGCAAAAGTCAGGCACCATTACCATTCCTCATAGTCTCCATAGACTTAGGTCAAAATCTCCCAAGAACCATCTCACCACACTTCATTCTGCTCTCCTGACAACACAAAGGCCCATGAAACTCCGTTAACTCAGCAAGTAGCCAAACAGTTGTAAGACTGGTCTTTATGAGTGTCTCTCTTGCACAAAGAGGGCACTAGAGCTTTTCGTAATGGGTTTGCCACCAGAACACAGGTGTCGTGAAAACCACCGCTAAACCTAAACCAAAATGGGAAAGGAAAAGACTCACATCCACATCGTCATCATTGGACACGTAGATTCAGGCAAATCTACCACTACTGGCCGTCTGATCTACAAATGTGGTGGGATCAACAAAAGAACTATCGAAAAATTTGAGAAGGAGGCTGCTGAGATGGGAAAAGGCTCCTTTAAGTACACCTGGGTCTTGGATAAACTGAAAGCTGAACATGAACATGGAATCACCATTTGTATCTCCCTGTGGAAATTCGAGACCAGCAAGTATTATGTTGACCATCACTGATGCCCCAGGACATAGAGACTTTATAAAAAACATGATTACAGGCACATCTCAGGCTGACTCTGCTGTCCTGATTGTTGCTGCTGGTGTTGGTGAATTTGAAGCAGGTATCTCCAAGAATGGGCAGACCCGTGAGCATGCCCTTTTGGTTTACACACTGGGTGTAAAACAACTAATTGTTGGTGTTAACAAAATGGATTCCACTGAGTCACCCTACAGCCAGAAGAGATACGAGTAAATCGTTAAGTGATACGAGTAAATCGTTTCTACATTAAGAAAATTTGCTACAACCCCCACATAGTAGCATTGGTGCCAATTTCTGGTTGGAATGGTGACAACATGCTGGAGCCAAGTGCTAACATACCTTGGCTCAAGGGATGGGAAGTCACCCGTAAAGATGGGAATGCCAGTGGAACCACACTGCTTGGAGCTCTGGATTGCAGTCTGCCACCAACTTGTCCAACAGATAAGACCTTGTGTCAGCCTCTCCAGGACGTCTATGAAATTGGTGGTATTGGTACTGTCCCAGTGGGTCGAGCGGATACTGGTGTTCTTAAGCCTGGCATGGGAGCCACCTTTGCTCCGGTCAATGTTACAACTGAAGTAAAGTCTGTTGAAATGCATCATGAGGCTTTGAGTGAGGCTCTTCCTGGGAACAATGTACCAAGTCTGCCCAGAAAGCTCAGGAGTCTAAATGAATATTATTCCAATACCTGCCACCCCAGTCTTAATCAGTGGTGGAAAAATGGTCTCAGAACTGTTTGTCAATTGGCCATTTAAATTTAATAATAAAAGACTGGTTAATGATAACAGTGCATCGTAAAACCTTCAGAAGGAAAGGAGAATGTTTTGTGGACCATTTGGGGTTTTGTTTTGTGTGTGTGTGTGTGTGTGTGTGTGTGTGGCAGTTTTAAGTTATTAGTTTTTAGAATCAGTACTTTTTAATGGAAACAACTTGACCAAAAATCTGTCACAGAATTTTGAGACCCATTAAAACAAAAGTTTAATGGAAAAAAAAAATGAGGGGCACTAGAAACACAAACAGCTTTGACAATTCTGTTCCAAGAAACCCTAGTTCAACAAAGCCTTTGATCACTCATTGCCTTACTCTTGTGATCTCTAGATGGGTGATGAGCTAAGGGTTACAGAGCTGATCTGAGAACAACTCTTCCAAAGAACTGCATAGATGGCCTAACATAGATGGCCTTTATTTGAATATGGAGATATGTGTTCTGCACTAGTTATGGATATAAAATCTCACCTGAGACTAGGTGGAATTTTATATAACATCCTATTACCATTAATAAAGGCAGCAATTTATATAAGTGGCCAAAATATAGATCATTCAATAAATGATATAAGGACATCTGGCTGGTTATTTCTCTCTTTCTCTCCCCACCTGCCCTTCCTCCTTGTGCCGCCCACAGCAGCACCCCCCCTCAACATATAGTTCAAAGATATCCAAAGATTCACATGTTAAAAAAATGAAACAAAAATACTAGAAAACAGGTACCTGTTAAAACATGGAGGAACCCCAGAAACAGTGTGCTCAGTGAAAGAAACTGACTACAAAATACCAAATACTACATAACTCCATTTATATGAAAAATCCAGACAAGGAAAATTTTGGGAGACAGAATGTTGAGTAGTGGTTGACAAAACTATAGGAGTAATGTCTGCAAAGAGACACTACAGAGTTTCCTTTATGGGGCAATAGAAATGTTCCAAAATCAGTTTGTAGGGACAGTTATATAGTTCTGTACAGTTATTAAAAGTCATTGAATTATACACATAAGACAAATAGATTTTTGGCATGTAAATTACAATAAAGCAGCTTTTACATGCAATAAAGCAGCATGTAAATTACAATAAAGCAGCTCAAGAAAAAACTTGAAATATGCCTTCCTAAGTATGACACAAGCACCAGAAGTTATTTTTAATAGTTATACATTTAACTACACAATAATCTAAATTTTTTTCTTTCACAAAAATTATGAAGTGTCAAAAGATAAGTGGCAAACTGGAAATGAGATTTTACAGCATTGTGTCAATTAGGATTCAGGGCAAGAAACTGAAACTGAGGAGTATTAAGAAGAAAGAAATTTGGTAAAGTGAAGTATGTGTTTACAATGCCATTAGAAGGTGGAAGAATGAGCTAGAGGCTGGCATCTCTAGCAATCACCCAAAACACTGTTACATTGTTCCACCAGAGGTAGTTTTACCTCTGAAACTGCCACTTTGAACTACCAAGAGCATACAACTGTAGCTGGAACTCAGGAATCAGGGAGATAAAGTCAGGAAGCTGCAACAACTATCTGTTAAAGAAACAGCTGGCATATTGACGCTGGAATATGATGTTTACCTGTTAATCCTAACACGAGCACCTCTCACCATCACAAAATTGGTAAATAGCCCTGGGAACATGGGATCCTAGTGCCTCTGCCTCCAAAATAGCCTCTTTTCATTGAGAAGATGAGGTAATAGCCAATACTGTGGACAAAACTCACATTTCCAAAATTTTACTTAACAGCAAAATAAAACAGTCAGGAAGATGAACACAGAATCACTGTTGCTGCTTTCATGCAAATCTCATCAAACACACCTAACAGCAGTACCAATTTACCACAGAAGCATAGCTATAAGGTAGCTTGGAAACATAGTTATTAGTTTTCTAATAGTTGTAGGAAAGAAGGCGAGCTGAAGAGAAGGGGAATAAAAGTAAGTAAAAGTCCACATTATTAACCAAAAACACATATAACAACCAATGGCTTATTCTTTAGTGTATAAAGAGATCTTATAAATCAATAAGCGGAAGGTGAGTATAAATAGAAAGTTACCAAGAAAACAGTTACAGATATTTTATAAGCATGTAAAACTACAGTTAATATCACTCATAATAAATAAATGCAAATTGAAAATATAGTACTCTTTACCTCTCAGATTTTAAAATATCAACATAATTGAATTGAGGAGAGTTTATAGGAAAAGAACAGCATCTCTGGAGGGCAATTTGGCAATACCTATTAGAATTCAAAGTGCACTTATACCATGGTTATCAATTCTAGGAATTTATACTGGATACATATAAGTGTATTTGCAGGAAAGTATGTACAAGGTTATTTACTGAAGTACTATTTGTAATACCAATTCTGAAAACAAACCTAACATCCATAAAATAAAGTACAATAAGTCCTAACATGGGATGCCTGCAAAATATATTGTTAAATAAAACAAGCAAGAAACAAAGGTATGTGTACTTAGTCAACATTCATACAACGTACAAAAGACAGATAGTTTTATATATGCTTATATATGAATAAAATATTTTTTAATAACAATGATTGCCTTCTCTCTAAAGCACTACAGGCCTGTATATCAGGGTTGGGACAGAACTTATTAATTGTATCTTATCATATTTGAATTTTTCCATGTGCATTTATTATCTCGGTAAAAATACAGAACATTTAAAATACAAGACACAGGTAACCATAAAATTAGTGCAGAAAAGAAAAGCTATAGCAAATTATAAATTTCTCATTGTAGGTTTTCTTAGTGAAGTCCTGTCAGCCAAGCTAGTATAGTATAAGACTTGGCAGTTACTTATGCCTCCTGGTACTGATGAGCAGTCTATAGAGGTATTGTCTGTTCAGTAAAGCGGTAAGATAAAAGATTGTATTCTTGGGGCCATTTGGGATCACATAACAATTTTTTAAAACTACAAACATAATTTATAGGCTCATTTACTGAAAATTCTAGAGGTAGAGCTAGATTCACCTGAGTTTGATCAGAGTTTTGGTTTTCTTTTTCTATTATTTTCTTGGGTCTTCTTCTGTTGCCTTGTGTATTATTTTTATTCTCAGTCTCTTATTCCTTAAATTAGCTAACAGTCTGAAGCTTCAGGTAATACAATCCAGAAGACAAAAAAATTTGCCTTCCTCGGCTTGCAGGGACAAGACCTGGACTTTAAGATAAGTGGGCTAATAGAAGTCCTACATCCCTTCTTGAGCCAATTAGCAGAAACATGACATTCTACTGATTAACTTAAGCCAATCAATGTTCACCCATAGATTTCCAAAATGGTGTCAACCTAACCAAAAGCATTTATGTTTTACAATCCAAATCCACAATGGGATTTTGGTAGGGGGTGAGAGTGAGGAGGTTGAGGGAAGAGTAGGCAAGGAACCACAGTATTCACTAATGTGATATTTATTTTTAGAATTGCTTCCAATGAAACACTTTTTTAAATGTAGGATTTTAATACAAGTGGTGTGCTTGTTTTCCATTCTTGGAAGTTTATGTAGTCAACTTCTTTATTTCCAACATAGACCAGAACACCAAGTCAAAGATTGAGAGTTAGAGGGGAGAGGGTTTTCTCACTTGGACAATGGTAATAGTAAATAATACCTACTTCATAAAGCTGCTCTAGGAATAAACCAATACATATAAAATATTAGTCTAGTTCCTACCATATTACAACTACTGAAAAATAGCTATCAATATCTTTTTAAACCTGATTCTTCATCCACAAACATGGCAGATATGTTAGACTTGTCTGACATATGTACAAAGATTTTAAAGCATCCCTGACAAAGATGCTTCAACAAGCAACCACAAACACACTTGAAGCAAATGAAAGAAATAAAAAAATCAGCAAAAAAACCCTGTGATGTAAAAGAGACCCAAATAAAAATTTTAGAACTAAAAAAAATTATTGAAGTAAAAAATTTAATGGATGGGCTTAATAACAGAATGAATGGGGAAAAGGGAAAGAATCCGCTAACTGGAAGACAAAACAATACAAACAAATCAATCTTAACAACAGAGAGACATGACATTCCTAAGTGGCTCAGTGGTTGAATGTCTGCCTTTGGCTCAGGTGGTGATCCCAGGGTCCTGGGATCAAGTCTTGCATCAGGTTCCCTGCAGGGAGCTGGTTTCTCCTTCTGCCTATGTCTCTGCCTATCTGTGTCTCTCATGAATAAATAAATAAAATCTTTAAAAAAAAAACAGATAAACAATAAATTGAAAAATAAAAGTGAACAGAGTCTTGGGGACTTTTGGGATTATAAGAAAAACTGTAACATATCATCAGAATGTAGGAAAGAAAGAAGAAAGAGGTCAAGATTTAAAGGTACGAGGTGAAATAATGGCTGAAAACTTCCCAAATTCAGCAAGAGATATAAATCTACAGATTTGAGAATATTGGCAATGGGATAAACTCAAAGAGGTCTATGCCAGAATACATTAATTACAATTATACGTCTGAAAACTAAGGACAAAGGAAAAATGTTGAAACCAGCAAGAAAACAAACATTTCCTATAGGAGAAAAACAATTTGATTGGGGGTAAATTTCTCATCAGAAAATGGAAGCTAGGGATCCCTGGGTGGCACAGTGGTTTGGCGCCTGCCTTTGGCCCAGGGCGCGATCCTGGAGACCCGGGATCGAATCCCACGTTGGGCTCCCGGTGCATGGGGCCTGCTTCTCCCTCTGCCTGTGTCTCTGCCTCTCTCTCTCTCTCTCTCTGTGAGACTATCATAAATAAATTAAAAAAAAAATTAAAAAAAAAATGGAAGCTAGAAAAAAGTGGCACAGCATTTCTCAAATGCTAAAAGAAAAGAACTATCAATTTAGAATCCTATATTCAGTGAAAATATCCTTCACAAGGGAAGGGGGAAATCAGGACATCTTAGATGAAGTTAAAGTAAGAGAATTTGTTAGAAGTAAATCTGCCCTAAATTAATGGCTGAAGGAAGTGATCTAAACAGAAATAGAATAATAAATGAAAGAAGCTTATAGAATCTGAAAGGAAGAAACAAATGATCAGCAATGTAAGTAAATGAAGTAGGCATTTCCTCTCCTCTTGAATTTCTTAAAGTATGTTGGACATGATCCACAATTATAACATTGTATGATATGGTTCTAAATGTATGTAAAAGAAAAATTTAAGATCATTATATTATAAATGAGTTAAGGTAAAGGTACAAAAGGTAAGATTTCTATACTTCAATTAAATTTATAAAATGATGACACCAGTATAAAGTGATAAATGATATATACATAATGTAATATCCAGAACAACCACTAGAATACCATACAAGAGATAAATTAGAAAACACTATAATCAAAAGGGAATTCTAAGAAAAATGTTGAAGTAACTTTTAGAAAATCATTAAAAGACAGAAATAAATAGAACAAACAGAAGACAAAAATTTAAATGGCAGACTTAAACCCTAGTTTGTAAATAACTACATGACATTTTAAAGTCTGTATATACCAGTTAAAAGATAGATTATCAGAGGGGATTGTATACATTGCTAGTTGGAATGCAAATGTCATTCTGCCAAAATAGTTTGACAGTTTTTTTAAAAGCTAGTATGTAATTTTTCAGAAACCCAGAAAATTTACTCCTGTACATTTATCCCAGGAGGATAAAGACCCATGCTCATACACACACAAATCTGTACATAAATGCTTATAGCAGCTTTATTTATAATGGCCCAGATTTGGAGACCATACCAGAAACTATCTAGATGTCCTTCAATGGGTGAATTGTTAAACAAACTGTGGTATATCCATAACAATGGAATACTACTCAGCAATAAAAAGGGGAAAAGCTAATGATGCATTCAAAAACCTGGATGAATCTTGAGAAAAATACGCTGAATTTTTTAAAAAGCCAGTTCCAAAACATATATATGGCATAATTTTATATATATATATATATATATATATATATATATATATATATATATATAAAGGTACAAATATATTGAGGTACAAATGTGATTTTATCTTTTCTTAAATGGCTAACCAGTTAGACCAACAATTATAGGCAATCTCAGTTTTCATAGTTCAAATATGCTTAGATTTCAATTTCAATGTTATTTCAAATAACATTGTTCCTCAATAATATAGTTGAAATTTCAGTTATCACATTATATTAGCTGTGAGTAATTACATACAGTGCAAACTTCGCTGCTAATTCTTCAGTTTGCAAATGATTACATAAACAATAGATACACATCGTGATCGGTGACAAATCATGTTCCTTCTTTCAAAGGCGTTGGTAATCAGGTCACTGTACATCTATTATTCTGATTATCCACAGACAGTGAAGTGTGTAGTTGTGTTGCCTTCTTATCTCTAAGTAATAAATCGATATGGCACTTCACAAAAATAGACAAGGGAAAGAGGACTGCTCAACAAAGGTAAAGATGTGGTAAAGAATAAAAATGATAATGCTGCAAGTAAATTTGAATCAAACATAAATGGAATTATAGAAAAAACTGACTGGGAATGGTGACACTTCGACTGAGAGACTATATAGGAAGCCCAACATTCCTGATGACACAAATGAGGAACATGGTTGTGATGAAAAAATGAAGATGTCTCCGCAGAAGTCATGCTAGCAAATGAAAAAAAAATCACATTAGAATTTCAGGGATATCTCATAACATAGAAAGTGCAAGCTGATCTAAGCTTAGAAAGGAACAGGCAATTTTCCAAGGCCTACAAAAGACAGAATTCTGTTTCATAAGTTATAGGACAATAAGAAGAAGCTAAACACTGTTAAATCTACTCTTGATAAATTTTTACAAGAAAATAAGATACTTTCATTCTCAATGTTTCTAATGTTTTAGAGTATACTAATAAATATGACTTTTATTGTTTTTAAATTTTCTTATACATTTATAATCCACATTGAAGGAAGTTCTGGTGCTTTGACAAAAATTTTGAAAGACCATAGAACAATTATAAATTTACTATTAACTAATAAGATTGCTTTACATGATGTCAGCTTGCATAATCATTTTTTTTAGTTCCTGTAACACCACAAAAAGTGATAACTACCTGTAATAAAAAGGTTCCATCTTTTCCCCAGGGATTTGGGAAGCCCACTTATATCATACACTTCATTTCTGCATGTACTTGGCTCTATTATTGGAATTCCTATTCCATCCTATTTGATCTGACTCTTCATATATCAACACACACATATTAAATTATAGAAGCAAGTTCACTGGCTTTATTATTTCTTTCCCAAGTTTTTCTGGCTATCTTTTATAAATAATCTTGCTTCATTATATAGAAACATTTTTAAAAAGAATACAGAAACATTTTTACTTCTTCCTTTCATTCTACATGTCTTTTAATTCCTCTTCTGGCCTTATAATGGCTAGGACTTTCAATTCAATGTTGCACCAAATTGATGAGAATATGCATCCTTGACTTGTTTTCTATATTAAGGGGAAGACATTCCAACTAATAAAAGGATAGCAAATATCTCAAAGGCAAGTGTAAGAAATAAACCTCCAGAAAATACTATGGTCACTGGTAATAAGAGATTGGAGGAGAAATACATTTGTTTTCAAAACAAAAGCAATTTCTGTTAAGATCAGAGATTTGCATTTTTTCATAATTCCTACTGAGTTAATGGACCCTAAAAACCAAGGTCTTGGATAAGAATAAAAGTTTAGTTTGTCTTCAGCAACCACCCAAGTCATTCTGAGATTCCAGCTGCACAAAACCTCACCCAAGCAGGTTGCTGTTCATCCACTGAGATGAAAGGATGTAGAAAAACATATCTCTTCTGCATCACATGCTTAGCAAATATATTTTTCAGTACTTTCTATATTTACCTGATTTCAAGGTTGCATTATACTTCAGTCTGGTGAAGTTCATCAATTCTTTAGAATTTTCAGATAAGTTTTAGAAATGCTGATTTTTAGAATTGAGGTTTTACCTTTTTTATTTTTATGTATGAGTATGGCATTGATTCAACATAAAATTAATTTGCTTTACTTGAGAAAATAGTGTAAGTCTACAAAGTCCTCATAACAATTCCAGTTCTAGGGATTTTGCTCTGAATATTGTACAGCCCAGTTTATCAAATGTGAAAAGAAGATCTAAGAACTGAGATGTATGGTTATCTTTATGGCCTGGATACTAAAACTTTTGCCAATTAGAATGAAGATTGATTGGAGTGTGGCTACTAGATATTTGGAGAAGTCCAAAGAAATATGCAAAGAAACTCTATTTTGACCTGCTAATAAAACATGCAAGCCAGGGGAATGACTCCTCCCCAGATTGTCATTTCAGGAACCACTTTGCAAATGCAAAAGAGTTTGCCGGACAGCTGTTCCTGAAAGCTAAGTTTTTATTTTACTGTTTCCTATTTTTGTTTCGTGGAAATGCCTCGTAGACAATCAAATATTTGTGCTGGAATTTTTTCCTGTTCTGCCCCTGCCAGACACAAAAGCCAAGAAAACATTCTCTTTGTTTGCTCCACAGAAGCCATATATAGCTGACCAAACGGCAGCACTGAACTATATGAAAAAACAAAAGCAAAAAGCACGATTCGTTTATGAGCTAAAGAAAAGAAAGAAGGAGAGAAAGAAAATGAGAAAGAAAAAAATAAATCTGTTTCATGAAGTTCATTATTATTTAACTTGAAGACAGTATTAGACAGTTTTATTTATTTATTTATTTATTTATTTATTTATTTATTCTTTTTAAAGTTTTTATTATATTCTAGTTAGTTAACATACAGTGTTATATTAGTTGTAGGTATACAGTATATTGATTCAAAATTCCATGCAATCACTCTGTACTCCCCACAAATGCAACCCTTAATCCCCATCACCTATTTCACTCATCTCCCCAGCTCCCTCCACTCTGGTAATCACCAGTTCTCTATAATTAAGAGTCTGTTTCTTGATTTGTCTCTCTCTCTTTTTTAACTTCTGCTCATTTATTTTGTTTATTTTTTTTCAAGTTTTTAAATTCTAGTTGGTTAATGTACAGTGTTAGTATTAGTTTCACGAATAGAGTTTAGTGATTCATCATTTATATATAACACCCAGTGCTCATCACAAGTGCCCTCCTTAATACCCATCACCCGTTTAACCCATCCTCCCCATTCCCTCTAGCAACCCTTAATTTGTTCTCTATAGCTAAGAGTTTCCTGGTTTGCCTCTCTTTTCCCCCTTATGTTCATGTGTTTTGTTTCTTAAATTCTACCTGTGAGTGAGATCACATGATATTTGTCTTTCTCTGATTGACTCATTTTGCTTAGCATTATACTTTCTAGCTCCATCCATGTCATTGCAAATGGCAAGATTGCATTCTTTTTTTATGCCTAAATACTATTAATACTATTCCTTTGTGTGTGTATACACATCACACACACACACACATATATATGTATATGTATATGTATATGTATACACACACACATTATACATCTTTATGTATTCATCTAGTGATGGACACTGGGCTGATTTCATAATGCTGCTATAAACATAGGGATGAGTGTATCTCTTTGAAATAGTATTTTTGTATTCTTCGAGTAAATATCTAGTGGTGCAAATAGTCATAAGGTAGATCTACTTTACCTTTTTGAGGAACCTCCATATTATATTCCAGAATGGCTGCACCACTTTGCATTCCCACCAACAGTGCATGAGGGTTCCTTTTTCTCCATACTCTTGCTGACATCTGTTGTTTCTTGTGTTTTTTATTTTAGTCATTCTGACAAGTGTAAGGGGTATATTGTTATAGGTTTGATTTATATTTCCCTGATAAGTGATGATGAACATCTTTTCATGTGTCTGTTAGCCAACTTGTGTGTCTTCTTTGGATAAATGTCTGTTATGTCTTCTACCTGTTTTTAAATTGGATTGTTTGTTTTTTGGGTGTTGAGTTTTATGAGTTCCTTATATATTTTGGATACCGATTCTTTATTGGATATCTCATTTGCAAATATCTTCTTCCATTACTTAGGTTGCCTTTTAATTTTGTTGATTGTTTCCTTCACTATGCAGAAGTTTTTTTATTTTGTCATAGTATCAATAGTTTATTTTTGCTTTTGTTTCACTTGCCTCACGACCTATCTAGATAGAAGTTGCTCAGCCAATAGCAGAGAAGTTATTGCCTTTGTTCTCTTCTAGAATTTTTATGATTTTGAGTCTCACATTTAGGTCTTTAATCCATTTGAATTAATTTTTGTGTATGATGTAAGAAAATGGTCCAGTTTCATTTTTTTACATGTTGCTTTCCACTTCTCTCAAGAGAAATGAATCCAAATATGTCATTAAAGATTATCAGCAAATCATGAAAGAGAGAAAGAGAAGAAAGGATCAGAGAAAATCTTCAGAAACAACCACAAAACATAATAAAATGACAATAAATAGATAGCTATCAATAATTATTTTGAATGTAAATGGACTAAATGTTCCAATCAAAATATATAGGGTATCAGAATGGATAAAAAAACCACAAGGCCTATCTATATGTTTCCTACAAAGTGACTCATTGTAGACCTAAAGATACCTGCAGATTGCAAGTGAGGGGATGGAGAAAAATCATGCAAATGGATGTCAAAAGAAAGCTGGAACAGCAATACTTATATCAAAGTAGACTTATTACAAAGACTAACAGACAAAGAAGGACACTATATAATAGTAAAAGGGACAGTCCAACAAGAAGATATAACAATTGTAAATATTTCTGCACCCAAAATAGGACCACCCAAATACATAAAACTGTTAATAACAAACATAAAGGAACTAATCAATAATAATACAGTAATAATAGGGGACTTAATTTTTTAAATATTTTATTTATGTACATGAGAGAGGGTATGAACAGGGGGAGGGTGGCAGGAGAGGCAGAGGGATAAGCAGACTCTCCACTGAGTGAAGAGCCTGATGTGGGGCTCAATCCCAGGACCCAGAGATCATGACCTGAGCCAAAGTCAGATGCCTAACTTGCTGATCCACCCAGGCACCCCAATAGGGACTTTAACACCTCACTTACATCAATGGACACATCATCTAACCAGAAAATCAAGAAGGAAACAATAGCTTTGAATAACACACTGGAACAGATGGATTTAACAGATATTTTCAAAGCATTCCATCCTAAAACAGAATACACATTCCTTTCAAGTGCACATGGAACATTCTTCAGAATAGATCACACGTTAGGCCACAAAACAGGTCTCTACAAATTCAAGATAGAAGTGATACCATGCATCTTCTCTGACCAGAACACTATGAAAGTAGAAGTCAACTGCAAGAAAATATCTAGAAAGACTACAAGTACATAAAGGTTAAATAACATGCTACTGAACAGTGAACATGTCAACCAGGAAATGAAAGAACAAATTGAAAATACATAGAAACAAATATTCAAAATTTTAAAATCTTATTAGGTGGCCACCTTTGCAAAACATATTTTTCCTCATTATGCTCTTCTTTTTGCAAATTTTTAAAATTTTTAAGAATTTTATTTAGTTCAAGTATGGTTAACATATATTGTGTCCTTCTATAATAAATTCCTACTTTGTATTGTGATGGTAGAAAGTAAAACTATATGTTAGGAAAACATACACACACACAACAGCAACAGCAAAGAAACAGTCTCATATATGCAATGCTCAAAACTGTTAGATAAATATTCCAATCTGTGGCTCTAAGTATATGGATGCTATTATCACCTGGTTGGGAGAATTCATATTTTTCTAAATTATATTATTTCAAGAAGAATATAATTTTGTATTTACATCATTCTACACAATTTGATAGGAAGAAAAATAGATTGCGTTGGGATTTTTAAAAATCTGTATGCCAGCTTTGGAGACATTCTTTTGAAAGTATTCCATTAAATAAAATAGAAACCGCTGAGATCTGGGAATGGCTTATGTGGGCAAGGGGAAAGGAGGCTCCTGGGAGTTGCTGCTCATCAAGACTAGGTCCTAGTTTGAAAGTTTCTAAAAGAAATCTATTGAAAAGACATCTCCACCCACAAGCTCAGAATTTAAAAAAAATTTTTTTAAGGATTTATTTATTTGAGATAGAGTGAGAGTGTGCGCATGAATGGGGGGGGGGGGGAGCAGAGGGAAAGAATCTTCAAGGAGACTTCCTGCTGAGTGAGGAATCCCATGTGACTTAATCTCACAACACATGAGATCATGACTCATGAGATCATGATCTGAGCCAAAACCAAGAGTCAGACACTTAACCCACTGAATCACCCAGGTGCCCCACATGCT
This sequence comes from Canis aureus, assembly GCF_053574225.1. Lineage (NCBI taxonomy): Eukaryota > Metazoa > Chordata > Mammalia > Carnivora > Canidae > Canis > Canis aureus. Next base: position 41,744,394 of record NC_135628.1, on the reverse strand, counting down.
CAGAATTTTAAACAGAGGGATAGTGTGAGGAATGTGAAAAGAGGTCATCTAGATAAAATAGAAAATAGGGACCTCTTTTAGGAAAAAGTACCACATGTCATGGAAAGTTCAACAAAAGATAGAACATAAAAGAAATCTCTTCCTTTCTCTACACACATGTAGGATTATGTCAAAGGAGTTATATGCAGGATTTCATTTGAGGAAAAGGAGTTTTAGCAATTATGATTTGTAAACCATCAGATTAGATAGCATTCATGGTGTCTTTCAACTATAAAATATGTAAGAACAGAATGTTTATCATATTATTATTTGTTGTAGTGAAAAATATTGTGTCCTGGGCAAAACTTTGTGATTATCAGAATAATGGGAACATATCCATGCTGATCTCCTAGGCATTTCAAAGAGTTAGATATACATTTCCTCTTCAGCAGCTCTTATCAGCTCTTATCAAGTTTCTCTGCCTGGGAAGTGTCTGGCTTTGTCAATGGCCCAGCTGTTTGCCAATGGGAAATTACCCTCTTACCCTCTGGGATGAGCTGATCCTTTATTCATATCATCAAGGCTATATCACTGTATAAATCTTGTAGGAACATTGTTTCAGTGGCAAAGAATTGGCAGGAAGATGAAAAATTAGACAACAAATAGAGTAATAATATTACAATTTTTAAAGCCCACAGAAAAGTAAAAAGACTAAGAAAATACTGTAATGTTTTTCCTCAAGACTAAAGAGAATCTAATGTCCTGACATTCTTAACTTAACTCAGGTATAGAAACAAGTAGTTAATAGTTGTCAATATGAAGGGAGAAACCCAGTGACAGTGTTATCTATTTTAATGGACACCTTCCATTTCCTTTTTCACCCATGCAAGTTTCTTGTCTTTTGTAGGAGGAGAGTTGGTCATCCACAGACTGATATGTTATGAAATTCCACCTGTCAGAATTTATGTGGAAACAGGATCTGCCAATCTCGCTTGTGGTTTTATGTTCACGTAGAATCTTCTGCAGAAACCCACTCTTCACGCTGTTAATGACAAAATCTAACACGTGTTATTTTCCCCTGTCAAACTTTTCATTCCCCTTATGACCGTTCAACAGATACCTCTAAACTCAAGTTTGAAGATTTAAAGTTTATGCTCTATTTTTTCCATCCTCCTGTATCCCTCCCCTACAGATATTCAGATTCCGTTATCAAATGGGTATTCTGACCCTAGATTTCGATTCTATTGATCCACCTTTTCCTAGACATGTTAAAGTTTCTGAGCTTTCTATCTCTGTGTTCAAAATCTCCTGTTGTCCTTTTCTTTTACAGCCCTGAATATGATGTCCTAAGTGTCATTCTTCTAATAGTAGTTAAGTCTTTATAAAGTTTTAATGTCTTCATCTTCCCAGGCTGTGAGCAACTTTTGTCCTAGAATATTGAATCTAATTATGCGAGTAACAGGCTCAGAACATTCAGACAGGAAAATATTTTTGAAATATACATCTCTCAGCCTGGGTGGCTCAGTTGGTTAATTGTCTGCCTTCGGCTCAGGTCATGATCTCAAGGTGCTGGGACTGAGCCTTGAGTCAGGAGCCAGGCTCCCTGCTGAACAGGGAGTCTGCTTCACCCTCTCCCTCTGCCCCTCCCCACTGCTGTACGCAAACTCTCTCTCTCAAACAAATAAATAAAATCTTCGACAAATAAATAAATAAAATATACAATTCTCAAAAAGTCACTTATTCATCAAATGCTGTGATGGATCTTACTAAGATTATATTTTAGTTTTACCTCACCTATTGGAATCTATCATGGTGAATTCATCTTTCTTCTAACTTATCTCTAATCATTTGTAGAGTGTCTCAAATTAAAGGAGTTATATGGCAAATACCTGACTTATGTAATGACTCTAAAATATTAATTTGGGTGACTTCCTTCCCCAGATGGACTTTTGTCCAAAATTATCCAATTTGGTTGTTCTTGTAACTTAATTTTTCATACAAAGTATAAGAGTTTTCTTTACTTTAATATTTTAAAAAATCTAGTTTATGTAGTTTTGTTATATTTTCTCTGGAACTTAGGTGACTATATATTTGGTAAGATATCATAATATAAGTAATATCAGAAAAAGTGAGAAGCCAATTGAAGGATTTCAGGTTGCCAAAGACAAGATATATTACCTATGTTTATATACAGGCAGATGGGCTTGGCCTAATCTCCCCAAATCCACTCTAGAAAGAGGTGTTATTGCATTACTTAGTCTTTCTCAATTCTGATCAAAGACTCACTAGTGACAACTGTTGGCATAAAAATCATCGAAAGCAAAAAATTCATTCTGTAAATGTGACTTCATCAGGGATTTACATATATAACAAAATCAAAACTTATTTCTTATTGTTTACTCACCCATTAGTTTACTTCATCCAAGTATTTCAAAGTGATTAAACAGTTTAAAACTTGCTAGAAGTCAAATCTCCTTAAGAAATTTATTTTGAAATATAAGTATGTTGTGTTTGCCAGAAAACTAATTTATAGTATTTACAAGTTAATTCATCTTAAATGTGTTGTGTATGCTATCACTTCAAAGGTAAATTGAGAATAAATAAAACCAGATACCTAACTACTTCAACTATTCATCTTTGGGCAATTTCTTCTCTAGTCTCTGACTGAAACATAATTAATTTGCATATTTCCTCTCAGCCTGTTGATTAAGGGACCTAATACTCTCACAAAGTAATTTACTTAACATGAGCAATTATGTACATTTCAGGCATCCCCATTCACAATACATGTTCTGGGACTTCTGAAAAGATGACTTCATTTCATGTTAATTAGACTGAAATTAAAAATCCCACCAGAAACATAAGGTCATGTTCCCAAGATTCACCTCATTTCCTTTCTCTGAGTAAATATATGAGAAGATTTACCATGTTTCTACATGCAGCAATGAAACTTTTAAGCAAACTAATTTTTAGTATCTTGGATTTTCTCTGGAAAAATATTAGACTGCTTTGGTGGACTCAGTAAAGTTTTAATCATTCTTGGGAGGCCTAATATGGCTATCATTTCCCTTGTGTGTGTTTGTGTACGTGTGTGTCTGTGTGTCTGCACGTCTATGTGTACACCTGTGACTTATTGCTTCATCCAAAATTACTAAAGATCATTATGTTGCTTTGTAGGAGGTTAGATGAGAAGCAGCTCTGCCAGCCTCCTGTAGAGGATAGTGATATCTTTGGAGGTTTTTCTAATGGATTCCCTTCTGATATTATGTAACAATTTGTCTCTTATCTTTGGTTCTACTGTGTAATTTACACTGTAATTATGATTTGCAGGTTATTTAGTTGGACTATTTTGGTTTGTGTACAATGAACTTTTACTATGGTTTTGTTTTGGAGGGGATTTTTTGGTAATTTTTTTTAGGGTTTGTAGGTGTTGATCTAAGTTGACTCCTATCCTCATCAAAATTCCTTAGGATAACATGATGTGCTCCTTACTGCATTTTGCATTCCTTTTATTTAATTTGGAGTCAGTGGCCCTTAAGAATAAACAAACACAGCGCTTTTAGGTTTTCTCTATTTCTTTGTATTACCCTTCTCCTTGAGTTCATCTCAAATTTTGCATTTGACTTGGTCTTTAAAATATTTTGCATTTTGGGGTTAGGAAGACTGTGAGGGCTAGATGAGGACCCACTTATATCCTGTCACAGAATTCCAGATGACCTGGACATTGGTACATGAAAGGTACATAGCAGGAAGATTTCTAGATCTCCATATATGTGTTTAACCTCTGAATTAACTCACCATAGCCATCTATAATGAACTCAGTTTAGGATTTTAATTAACATGCCAAAGCCAATTCTAGTTACTGGATTAAGCACAGAGTCTTTTGGGGATATGATATAAATACATAATTCTTTGGATATATCTTAGGGTCATGTGTAACTTACCAGATTTATCCTTATGGACATTATAGAAATCCCGAAGTAAGATTTTGTAATGAGTTGCCTGTGCTCTGAATATATTCGAAGAAAAATTATTCACTCCTTTGGGATATTTCTGTAGACTTCCTTGCACTTTACCATAAGATAACCACAATAGTTACTACAATTTTGTTGCTTCTTTTCTGTGGCTGCCATACTTTGCTTTTCCAATACCACCAGAAATAGCAATTGGACTTTTATTTCTTGCCTTTATGGCTTGATTTTAAGGCAGATGCAGGGAAGGAAATACAGGAAAAATTTCTTCCTGCCCAATAAGTCTTTCATTCCCTCCCCCCCTTAAAACTGCTGCTACTATCTCCTACATATGGTGTATTAATCAACTCTAGGAAATTATATTTTCATCTTACACTGAAGTTATGAAGCAAAAAACTGGACCTCTTTTAAGGAAAAGGAACCAATTATATGAATAAGGATGTGCTTGAAAATAAGCAGTAATCATGACAAGTTTTTTGTTTGCATGTTGCAATCTAATCCTTCTTGCTTTCAATAAACTTGAGAGTTTATTGGCATCCACATAATTTACTCTGGAGATAATGATATAACAAGCAAACTATTTTATTTTCTCTAGCTTAGCCAAGAGAACATATTCAACAAAAAGATTTTATGTAACTTTGGAGTCTGAGGATAAGATTTCTTTTTTTTTTTTTTTGTCCCAATGATGCTCAAAATCCAAGGTGTCAAGAGAGAAGACTCCATTACTTCAAATTAGTTATTTCCCCAAAGTTAAATAAGTGGTGAGGGTTGATCTAAGAATATAGAAGATAGTGTATTCCAAAGATTAATCATTTTTGTCAGCTTTACTATTTTTAAATGAAGATATCAATATGTTTGTTAGAAATGACTGGCACAATATTAAAAGACCAGTTAATTTTATTAAATCTTATTATAATAATTCTTAATTTCACCAGAGACTTCCAATGGACTCATTAAGAAATGATCTCAAATGTACTATTAAACATGATTATTCATCATGAAATCTCTAACCATTAGCTGTAAATGTACTTTTCCTTCCTAAAATGTTGAAAGCTTGATTGTATTAACAAGTGAAAAATATACACCATATTTTATTTCTGAAAAGTAGTCTCTTTGGTATTTTTTTTAAGAGAGAGATGACAAGAAGGAGAGGGAGACAGAATCTTAAGCAGACTCCACACCCAGTGCAGAGCCTGACACAGGGCTTGATCTCACAACCCTGAGATCATGACCTGAGCCAAAATCAAGGGTTAGACACTTAACCAACTGAACCAGTCAGGTTCAGTTAGATTAGATTAGATTTGCAGCCAAATGAATTCAAATAGTTGAAAATGCTTAAACAGCATACAAGCAAAGCAGAAGTAAAGATCATATATTACAAAAGACAAATGATGAGTTTTTCAGTGGAACCTTTTTAAAGACTATTAGAAAATATGAATTTTAAAATTGTTAGGAATAAAGGAAAGGCTTTCTTTTCTAAGTTTATGTGTATTTATACACTGTAGAAGCAGATATGATGACATGATTTTAAGGTCAAACTTAACATTTACTTACATGTATCTGGTACTAGAACTTACTAATATCTTACTGCTGCTGTGGCTGTGTAAACTGGCTTCAGTGATTAAAACCATTTGACTCAATAGAGTTAAGCACTATTCACTTTTTCATTTGCTTATGTACCCATATGCTCCCTCATTCATTTGACATACACTTACTGAAAATGCACCATATATCGTGCACTGTATTAGGCACTGGAGATAAAAAAATAAATAAGACACAGACCTTGCCTTTAAGTAGTTCATAGAGTCACAGAAAAAAGTGATATGTTGATAGTATAATAAAATAAATAATGGAAGCATGTCTGTAAATCAGTGATTTTACAGGATAGGGATTGATTTGCTCTATACAGAAAAACCAGTGAATACTTCTGGAGGAAGCAACAACCTGAGTTGGATTTTTTTTTTTAAGATCTTATTTATTGCGGGATCCCTAGGTGGCTCAGTGGTTTAGCACCTGCCTTTGGCCCAGGGCATAATCCTGGAGACCCGGAATTGGGTCCCACGTAGGGCTCCCTGCATGGAGTCTGCTTCTCCCTCTGCCTGTGTCTCTGCCTCTCTTTCTCTCTCTCTCTCTCTCTGTGTGTGTGTGTGTGTCTCATGAATAAATAAATAAAATCTGTAAAAAAAAAAAAAGAACTTATTTATTGTCTCATGAGAGACACAGAGAGAGGCAGAAACATAGAGAGAGAAGCAGGCTCCATGCAGGGAGGCTGATACAGGACTCAGTCCCAGGACTCTGGGATCATGACCTGAGCCAAAAGCAGATGCTCAACCACTGTGCCACCCAGGTCCCCTCTGAGTTGGATTTTTGAAGCATCATTAACAGGCATTGAGGCCCAACTGGGTCTTGAAAGACATATAAGAGTCTGACAGACAAAAAAGCAAGATGACCTATTATGAAAAATTCCATAGAGTCAGGGAAATGAATTGATCTATTCAGGGAGAGAGGGAAAAAATGAGGAAACTGGTAAGAATAGAACCTGGGAAGCACCACTATTTCAGGAAAGAGGACAGTTAAACAGATGGAGAAAGAGAAGTCAGAGAGATAGCAGGAAACTGGAATAGAGCTGTGCTTCCAAATTCAAGGGAGTAGAACATTTCATGAAGAAGTAGACAGCCTATCAATGCTCAGAAAATGGCAAGCAAGATAAAAGCATAAAAATTGCGTATGGCAGTTAGATAAATGGTGCCTTACCAAGAGCAGTTTCACGAGAGTGAAGAAGGTAAAATTACTCTATTTCTTGTTCTGGAGGAAAACTGAAGATAAAGGTGAAACTTTCACCATTAAAAGGCTCACATTCTACTTAGAGACATAAATTACAAATGTATTTGTCATATGAGTTAGCCCTATGCTGCTGTGGAGTGAGCATGATGTGGTGGTAATTATGGAAAGGGTAAGTTTTTTGTTTTTTAAGATTTTATTTATTTATTTATTTATTTATTTATTTTTTATGTTTTATTTATTTATGTTTTATTTATTCATGACAGAGAGAGAGAGAGAGAGAGAGAGAAGCAGAGACACAGGCAGAGGGAGTAGCAGGCTCCATGCAGGGAACCCCATGTGGGACTAAATCCCAGGACTCCAGGATCACAACCTGGTCCGAAGGCAGATACTCAACCCCTGAGCCATTTGGCGTCCCAGGAAGGGTATGTTTTGATGGAGGCTGGAAGAGGAATAAGGAAAGAAATCAAGCATGGGGTTTTCTGCAGATAAGGGACCATGAGGCCAGGGGACGTGGGTGGTATCTGAAACTCCACAGGGACTCCATGAGCACTGTGTGAAGGAATAAAGATAGAAACTTTATAATTCCACTTAACAGGACTAGAGTACAAGTGCAAGCTTTATAAATGAAGGTACTTGAGAATTACCTATTTAGAGAGCGATATCCTATCACCTCTAAACAGAATCATTTCCTACCAAGGCAGATCCATGAAAGCTGAAACAGCTAACATGACAGGAAGGAGAAAATATGGGGAAACAACAATGTTGAGAATATTTAGATGCATTTATTCCATGAGATTTACTTCTACCTTAACACCTTAAAATTTTTAAATTTACATTCAATAAGTTGTCACCAATATAATATTATTTGTAACTATGTCATAGAGTCAATTTTCTTTTCTAAGTATCAACAGGAATTAATGACCTTGTTAGTGATATGTCTTTACTTAAACTTCTAAAAACAATTCTGAGAAGATAGATGTTATCAAGGAAACTTGATACTCTTGTATTTTAACTCTTTTGCTTACCGCATCCCTATGGAGGCCCCTGCATTTTTTGACTTACCCAACAGAAATAAGTGTGTATTTACAGGTAATTTTCCACGATTTGAAAGTATCAAGAAAAATTATATATTTAGCTATTACAAGGCAATGCAAGCTACTGTATATCAAATGTGATCTTTGAATTAAAAATATTTTTGTGTGACTATCATAAATAAAAAAAAATTTAAAAATATTTTTTAAAACACAAGTTCATGGGAAGAAAAATAATGGGGGGGGAGGAGGTGCTTCCTTGATGGGAAGTTTAGGAAAACAGCATTAGGTCCTGTTTAAAATTCATGCTGACAAAAACAAATCAATAGCTAGACAGATTCAAAAGTTCAAACCAACAGGAGAGATGATTTAAGCCATATCTATCTAGATTTAGGACATTTGGCAATTTAGCATCTGTGTTCCCAATAAAGGTCAATAAAATTCCTTTTCCAAACTGAAAAGCAAGATAAAGAAAGAAAATCTTAACTAAACTGTGGTCTCAGGCTCATGTTTCTGAAGAATAGGAAATATGATGATTAAAATTTATTAAAATCAAATGAAATATATATGATGGGGGGAACTGCACTGGCTCACGACTCAATCAGTCTCTTTTCCTGAATGAGCCATACATGGAAATGAAATAATGTGAGAGTATATACATTAAGAAAAAGTAGGCTGAAATACTTTGAAAAAGCCAGAGATTTAATTGTCTGAAGTATACATTTCTCAAATTGTTCATCATACTTCCTTGTTCTCCTTCTACTAGCAAGTGGGACAGGGGGATAAAAATATAATGATACATTAATATGTTGCAACCATCATCAGTGTAGGTAACTAATAACTATCTGTCCTTGAGCAAAAATGAGTCTAGTTATATATCAAAGATAAGATTTGTTGATCCAAGAGTGAGTCACTCTATCATTTGTATTCCACCCCATAACCAAGAGTTGGAAATTGTTAGAAGGAAACAACTTTGTATAAGCTGAATTGGCTTGTTCTTTTGTTCTTCCTTTAACATATTCTGCAAGGTAGGTCAGTCATCACTGGAATGGCACAAGAAGCTGCAAAATCAAGTTGAAATGCAAATGAAAACAAATTCAGTATTTCATAAATATATGTAAACTGCTCTATTTCCACTTTGTAGTAATATTAGCCATTGTTTCCAGCTTTCCCCCTTATTATTGGATCTTTCATCTCTTTCAATCCTGGCTTCAAATCTTCCATCCACTTCATATAAAAAGATGACATAATTTAAAACTGTTTATCTTGCCTCCTCTTATGATACATTTCTTGGAGACACTGCACTGGCCCCTTGCTTGTGGACAATGGGCACCTCCATCTTTGAGGACTCAGATGTGAAATTGCCAGCACAAAGAAGATTGTTGACTAGATGAATTACAATCCTGTGAGTACCAACCCAGAATTAGGATGGGTTTCATTAATAAGAAGCAAATATCAGACTGGCTGTGACTCTTCCTTATCCAGTTTCAGGAACTCACAGGCATCATTCTCAGTGAACTTTGTTCATTTGGTAACTGGTTTAGCAAAAGCTGCTCAATCTCAAAAGCCTAAAATATCAATACAGCTTCAGAAACCTTTGGGAACATATCAGGCAGTCTAGCATGTATGTAATTGGAGTCACAGAGAGGAAAGGAAAATGAAGGCATAAAATATTTTTGAAGAAATAATGGCCTCAATTTTGCCAAATTGGGTGAAAAAAACCCCACAGATTTAAAGTAAGAAGTCTCCATAAGTCTTAATGATAACTGCAAAGAAAACTACAGCTAGGCACATTTTAGTCAAACTTCTGAAGAGCAAAGATTAAGAGAAAATCTTAAAAGCAGTCAGAGAAAAATGCACATTATATACTAGAAAACAATAATACAAAAGATGGCTGACTTCTCATTGAACAATGTAGCTCAGAAGGCAGGTAATCATATCTTTAAATTGCCAAAAGAAAAATAAATCTGTAAGCACAAATTTTTCTCTTCTAAAATGGAAATGAAAAAAGATATTTTCAGAGAGCCAAAAGCTGAGGGAATTCATCACCAAAACATTCATATTATTTAAGTAAAAAGCAGTTCTCTAGGAGGCAGGGATCTGTCATCAGATGGAGAAACCAGCTTAACAGAAATGATTGAAGAGAAATTCAGAAATTATAAATATGTGGGTTAATATAAAATTGATTTTTTTCTTCTCCAATTTAAAAAACATAGGGATCCCTGGGTGGCGCAGCGGTTTGGCACCTGCCTTTGGCCTGGGGCGCGATCCTGGAGACCCGGGATCGAGTCCCACGTTGGGCTCCCTGCGTGGAGCCTGCTTCTCCCTCTGCCTGTGTCTCTGCCTCTGTGTGTGTGTGTGTGTGAGTATCATAAATAAATAAAATCTTTAAAAAAAACAAATTATTGTGCAGTTCAAAATATAAATGGATGCTACAACAGTAGCATAGAGAATATGGGTTGCATACATGAAAAATATTTGTACAAGATCCTTATATTTTATATGAAGTAGAACAAAATTAATCCTGGGTAAGCTTCAATAACTAAGGATACACAAATGTACCCCTTAAAGCAACCACTAGAAAAATAATCTAAGCATAACAGCTTAGAAGAATAAAGTGAAATGCTAATGTATTTAGTTAACTCCAAAATAAGGCAAGAAAGAAGGAAAAGAAAGAAAATAAAGATAGGAGACAGAAGAAAGCAAAAGGTAGCTTCAAGCCAATCATATCAATAATTGAATTAAGGTGGAGATTTGTAGATCAGATAAAATAGCAAAACTTTATTATATAGATTCTATAAAAGATGCCTTTAAAACAAAAAGACATAGATAGATGGAAAGAAAAGAATGGGAAAAGATAACTAAAGCAATCAGTATACATAAGAAAGCTGGAGTGGTTATATTGATATCAGAAAAAAATTCAAGGTAGGAGATACTTTTTACAATGAGAAAGGATTAATTGATCAAAAAAGCAGAGCAATTGGAAATTTATATGCATCTAATAAGAGAGTCTTAAAACGCATGAAGCAAAAATAGACAAAATTAAAGAGAGAAATAGGCAAACCCATAACGGTAAATCTTGAGGGACCTGTCCCACTGTGAAAGACTGGGAAATTTGTCTCCCCAGTCTTCCTTCAATGCATGTGGTCTCCAGTCATGCTGGCACTATAGCCCTTCTACTTGTGATAGATCTGCAATGGAAAGGGATCCATAGATCACCTGTGTCCAGGTTATTCTGTAAAGGCTCATGCCTTCCTCATTTCTGGTCCATTCTCTCTTTCTGCTACCCATCAGTGAGGCTTAGCATGCTTTACACGTAAGTCCCTGTGGATTGTGCACCTGTCAGAGAAAGCTCTGGATCAAGAGGTAAGCATCACCCCAATGATCAGTCTGAACTGAGAAAAGCATGTCCTCCTTCTCTAACTTGAGGTTCACAAGGAGTCCCTCTTGATAGATATACTTCTCACACTCGCAGAAAGAGTTTTCTATTCTTCTTTTCACTGCTCCCAGTTTTCTATTTTGCATTAGTCTTTTTTGGGTTATAATATATTATTCTACATAAATACCTAAAACTCTCTGTCACCACTGGATAACTTTTTTCACCACCCTCCCACCACACTGCTGATGTATCTAACCAAAAGTGGGACCTGCATCTGTTCTTTGCCTCTGAAGAAGCAGGAGGAAGCCTCAGAGAGTGAGGGAGGATACTTTTCATTTTCCCTTGCATAAGAAGTATTTGATGATGCCTATACTGTCTATGGTGGACTCCCACCCAAGTAGTGGAACAAAGATTAAAAGCATTTCCTTGGGATCCCTGGGTGGCGCAGCAGTTTAGCGCCTGCCTTTGGCCCAGGGCGCGATCCTGGAGACCCGGGATCGAATCCCACGTCGGGCTCCCGGTGCATGGAGCCTGCTTCTCCCTCTGCTGTGTCTCTGCCTCTCTCTCTCTGTGTGACTATCATAAATAAATAAAAATTAAAAAAAAATAAACTAAAAGCATTTCCTTCCCCTTACATGAAGACACAAATTGATTCCCTTCACCAGGAACTGGCTGAGAGAAATTAATTCATGTTTATTTACACCCACATGTTATCAGCTTTGGTTGTTTCTAAGTACTATCCTTAGCAAGAGGACATCTACCCATACAAGTGCTCAATTGACCATCCTAGGACACTGGTGAGTCTTATCCCCAGGGCTTCTTTAAACAGAACTGCTCACTCTGCCTTAAAATGCTCCTTGCTGTACCCTCTTTTGTCCTCTTCCCCACGCGATGGTACATCAGCCACTCACCTTCAGCCGTACCCATCCCAGGTCACTATTTTGCAACTGAGTAAAGCTCACTGCTCCAGGGACCTAGGCCTTGTAAGCAGAGCAAACTGATGCAAGGAGATTATGGCACCACACCTCGATTAAATAGTGCATAACTCATTCTCTACGAGACATGATTTCTGCACTAGGGAGTATTAGTCTCAGCATTGAGCAATCCAAATCTTTCTCTTTAATTATGCTTCACAGTTCAAAAAAAAAAGAAAAAGTTACCTTTTTCCTTCTCTTCTTAACATAAGAAGAAATGTGAAATTATTCTGAAGGAACAAAGTTGATTTTTAACCCCCATAACAAATGTAGGTTTTCAATTTCTATAGAAAATCAAAAATCTATTTGTAATCACCTACCATTCATAGACTAGGTAAAGCTTTAATAAGAAAAAGCAAAAAGTAACCACTATTGCATGCTAATTTGTCCTTCTTAACTTCCTCCTTTACACCTTCATTCTAAAAGTAATAGACTTAAAGCCCCATAGAACTTAGACTGATCTTCTGTTCTTTGATTCTATGCGGTTGAAAGGCATATTGCTATTCCATGAAGTTAACATTTCCTGCTCTTGACTTCCCTAAGGAAGACAAAATGTTTGCAGTGTTTGATTTATAAGTTTCATGGGGAACAACGGCTGTCTGTACAAGCCTCTGTGATCCAGGTAGTGATTAATCTCCATGTAAGAATGGAAACATGGCAGGTAGAGGAAGCCACACTAGTTATTTCTTGCTCAAAATAGTTAACTATGGCTATTAAGCAAGAAGCAACACAGTCTGACACAAATTAACTTCTATCTATTAACTTCTTCTATTAAGTTTTTATCACAAAGGAAGGAAAAATTGACCATTTATATCATCAGATAATTGCCCCCCCCCCCCACTCCCAATGTGGTTAAAGTCCTTTTAACAAACCAATGATTCCAAGCTGAAGTAGAGAGGACTATAATACAAGCATATGATGAAGCTTTGAAAAGTGATTGTTCCCTGGAAATTCATTTATTCATTCATTCAAAGAATAGTTATTGATTGCCAATAATTTACAAGGCACTATGATAAGCATTTAAATCTACAGGGGAAAAAGGGAAACAATAAAAAAGCTTTCACTGAATACATCTGAAATTACTAAAACCCTCAGAAAAGATGGCTGGGCTTGGAAAATAAAATCTGGGCACTCCTGGCCTGCCCTTAATAGATTACTTAAGGTCATTTCCTTCATTTCTTTCATCATGAAATAGTTAAATGATTTATTTAAGAAAGACCTTCTAGGAATGCATTTTAAAAATTGTTTACAAATTGGTAATCTGTTTAGTGAAGTGACTTGCAGAATATCAAGTATGGACAAAAATACTGAGCACCTGGTCCTCCTATTCTGCTAATGTGCATGCAATTTGTTACTAGCTCTTAGAGAACAAATTGCAATTCTCTTGCAAAATTGAACATAAATACACTTTACAACCCGGCTGTAGCAGAACTGAATAACAGAACCACTACAAATTTATGCTCCCTTTCTATAATGTAACATTGTTATGAAGTTGTGCCAGCCTGGAACAGGAACTAGAAGTTCCTACTAGATTCCTGGTATCTAGTGTAGTCTGTATGCTTGGTTCTGGCCAACAGAATATGAACAGAATCTGTGAGTCCATTCCCAAACCAATGTGAGCATCTCCAAACCAAAGTGGTAATCTGTTGTTTTCCCCATGATCCTTTCTGTAGGAAAGGACAGCCTACACTGTAGGGCCAAATGTAGAGCATGGCATCAGTACCACTTGCAATCTGCCTAAGAGAATCAACCAACAATATTCACATGTAACTTGGAGTGAATGAGAAGTAATGTTTATAGTGATCAGTCACTGAGATTTTGGAGTAGTTTATATCAGCACCTGATCTACCCTAATGGATATCAAGCACTTCTATTCTTAGATTTGCTTATGGGAACCTCTTAATATGTCCATGAAGAGATATGTTAAGAAAGTTCATAGTAATATCATTTGTAATGGCCAAAATCTAAAAATGATCCAAGTGCTTTCGGGAAAGAAAATGGATGAATAATTGCCATGTATTCATATAATAGAATACTATCCAGCAGTGAAAATGAATTAATTCAAATTGCATCACCGTGGATGAAAGTCAGGAATATAAATGTTAAGTGAAAAACATTACTGAAGAATAAATACAGTATAGTTACTGTAAAATTTATGTAAAATTCAAAAACATGAAAAATAAAAATTTATTTAGGGACACCTGCATATGTGGTAAAATTAAAAAGAAAAACAGTAGAAAAATGAACACAGCATTATGAAAGTAGTTACATCTGAAGAATGAAGCACACAGAAGACTTCAAAGGTAACGATAACATTTTCTTCTAAGTTTTTCTCCAACAGGTCATAAAAATGTAATCTCAGCAAATAAGAATTCACCTAAACTTTCCCTGGGGTTATATGTAAGATGCGGGAGTTCCAGAGCATTAGAAGGAGCTCTCTTGACTCCCATGTTTATTAACAACTGTGTATACCCTTCTGAGACTTCCTTGTTTAGATCTGGTCCCCAGCTGCCAGCCCACACAAATCCCTTTGAATCATCCTTTCATCCTATTTATAAGGTGTTGCCAGATTTTGCTCTGTTCCTGAAATCTCAGTCCCATTCTTGGATGTCAGGTTGCTCCCATGACATATGACTGTCTAAAGCCTTGCATTTCTTCTAGGAGTAGGAAATCTAACTCTAATTTACCACATTCTTTTTCTGTGTTCTGAGTTATCTCAAGGCCCAGGCTTTTGAAATGACAAAACCTTTTCCTGATTTTCTGTTGTAAACTCCCATTCCTATGGATGCCACACCATCTTGTTCCTGAATGGAGAGAAAGGTCAAGATAAAAGAATAGCTTAATGTATCCAAATAGTGTCCTATTAGAGTTTCTGGGTATAGTGAATTATTTTGGTACTGTGATATATTAATGAGACTTTTCTCTTTGTGAGGGACAAACCCTTATCCAAGCCACATTCTGGAGACATTAGGTACAGATAATGGGTGCTTGTTTTATGAAGACATCAATGGTAACTATAAAGAAAAGATATTCAGGTTTCTAGGGAACTCTGCAAATGAGCTTTTCCCAATCTGTCTCTCTCTCTCTCTCTCTTTACCTCTCTCTCTCTCCCTCTATCTCGCCGCTGCTCCCTTCTTCCCTCCCTCTCTTCCTCTCTTTCCTCATGATCTTCTTCACTAACTTTTCTTACTGCTGTTTGTACAGTTTTATACAGATAAATCATTCAAAATTTATGGATAAATCTAATCTAATCTAATCCGATTTAGGAAATTTCTTTCACTGAGCTATGTTTTTCCTTTTTGAGCAATAAATAGTCAATCAATAGCATATAACTAGTTTACTATTTCTTATATAATATGCCTTGGTCTAACCAAGGCCCACCTCTACACAAAGAATAGCCCAGCACTACACATTTTCTAAATAGGTAGTATAGTTTAACTCTACTAGGGACTGATAATGTCAGGTACCACATCAAGGGAAGTCTGTCAAGAAATCAAGAATAGATTAATGAAACTCATAAAATGGTGTAGACTCATTTCTCTCTGCCCCTCTCTGGTGAAGCACAAATACAATCCTTGGAATTAACATAAGAGACAACCAAATGAAAACTCTGAAAAGTGGTGAGTTGGTAAACTGATTTGGGAAACCAGCACTAGAGGAATGATACAGCAACAGGGAGTCTTATGTCCCTTCCACCAAACAAGTCAAAGCAGACTCATTATTCCCTGATCTCTAACCTAGCAACAGAAAGCAGCCCACGTAGGCTCATTCTTCTGTGGAATTTAATGGAAATCCCTTTGACATCTTGTAAGCCTGACACCACCAACAAAGAAAATTGATCAGTCAATTTTAAATGGCTTTAGAGACATTATAGAACTGGAAAATGTAATAACAAACACAAAAAAATTCACTATATGGACTCAGTAGTACAGTGGAGATGACAGAGCATAGAATCAGTGAATTTGAGAGAGAGGAATAGAATTCACCCTATCTGAAAAATGAAAATTGATAAGAAAGAAAGAAGAAAGAAAGAGAAAGAAAGAAAGAAAGAAAGAAAGAAAGAAAGAAAGAAAGAAGAAAGAAGAAAGAAAGAAAGAAAGAAAGAAAGAAAGAAAGAAAGAAAGAAAGAAAAAAGAAGAAAAAGAAAGAAAGAAAGAAAGAAAGAAAGAAAGAAAGAAAAAAAGAAGAAAGAAAGAAAGAAAGAAAAAAGAAGAAGAAAGAAAGAAAGAAAGAAAGAAAGAAAGAAAGAAAGAAAGAAAAAGAAAGAAAGAAAGAAAGAGAAAGAAAGAAAGAAAGAAAGAAAGAAAGAAAGAAAGAAAGAAAAGAAAGATGAAGAGACTGTAGGTCTATAACAAAAGATAACAACATTCATATCATAAGAATCCAAGAAAGAGAGGAGGAACAATGAGCCTGAAAGAGTATCTGAAGAAATAATAGATGGAAACTTCCCAAATTTGGAAAAAGCATAAAGCTACAAATTCAAAAAGCAAATTTCAAACAAGATAAATCAAAGAAATACATACTATCATAATTAAAATTCTGGAAATTAAAGATAAGGAAAATGTCTTGAATGCATCCAGAGAGAAAGGACATATTGCTCACAAGGAATATCAATTTGTATGACAGAGGATTTCTTGTCTGAAATCATGGAGACTAGAAGAAATTGGGAAAATTTTCAAGTGGTGAAATAAAATCACTTCCAGCTGCAAATTCTATATCCAGTGATATTATCATGTAGGAATTAAAGAGATATAAAGACGTTTCAGATAAAGGAACACTAAGACTTTGCTTATTTTTTTATTTTATTTTGTTTTGTTTGTTTCTGTTAGTTTGTTTTTGTTAGCAGACCTACCTTTAAAGGTTGGCTAAAGTAAGTACTTCAGATAGAAAGGAAATTATAAAAGAAAGAATCTTAGGTACCAGGAAGAAAGAAGGAATAGCAGAAAGAGAAGAAATCAGGGTACATATAATAGCCAATTCTTTCTCTCATCAGTTTTGTAAATTATATTTGATGATTGAAATAAAAACTATAATACTACCTAAACTCAAGACTATATTTTAAAATGGAGAAAGTCAAGGACTTAACTGGAAATGAACTTTCCATACTTTGCTTGAAGTGGTAAAATGATACCAGTAGACTGTATATATTGTAATACTCAAAGCAATCACTATGAAAACTATGCAAAAATATATACTAAAAATCCCTTAAATAAATCAGTATGGAACCCTAAAAAAATATTGACATATCCCAAAAGAAGATAAGAAAAGAGAAATAAAAAAAGAAAAACAAGAACAAACAAAAAACAAATGATAAATGGCAGATTGGTTGCAGCATGTTAAAATTATGTTAAATGTAAATGGTTTAAATATACTGAGTGAAAGATAGAGTGGCTTAAAAAAATGACCCAACTATATACTGTTTACAGGAAACATCAATGATATTGGTAAGTTGAAAGTAAAAAGATGGAAAAGATACCACTTAAACATTAATTTTATTTTTAATTTTTTTGAAGGATAGTTGACACCCAATATTACATTAGTTTCAGGTATACAACACAGTGGTTCAACAAGTCTAAATGTTATTCTATGCTCATCACAAGTGTAGCTCTCATTTGTCACTATAAATATTATTCTGTATGTTGGCAAATTGAACACCAATAAAAAATAAATTTATTATTAAAAAAATAAAATAAAATAAAAAATTTTGAGAAACTTCGCAAAAAAATAAAAATAAATATTATTTTTTAAAGTAATAATTAGACTAATGTCTGATCACAGATTTCAGAGGAAAAAAAATGAGTAGAAAGAAAGAGGGACATTACATAATGATAAAAGGATCAACCTACCAGAAACATGTAATGATGCTAAATATGGAACCAAACAAAAAAGTCTCAAAATAAATGAAGCAAAAATCGATGGAGTTGAAAAAAGAAATAGAAAAATTGACAATCGTAGTTGGGGAACATTTACCAAAATATCATAAACTGACCCATGAAATCAACATTAGTCAACTTAAAATAATTGAAATCATATGTAATTAATTTTATTATAGAAATTCTGGTTCAAAATTTAGTTGGCTGGGCAGCCCGGGTGGCTCAGCGGTTTAGCACCGCCTTCAGCCCAAAACCTGTTCCTGGAGACCCAGGATTGAGTCCCACGTCAGGCTCCCTGCATGGAGCCTGATTCTTCCTCTGCCTGTGTCTCTGTCTCTGTCTCTCTCTTTGTGTGTCTTTCATGAATAAATAAATAAAATCTTTTTAAAAAAAACAAAAAAACAAAATTGAGTTGGCTTAATGAGTTCTAGTATATATTTTACGAAATGGTCACAAAAATATTTATGAAGATACAGAAAAATAAACTCATAATGATGTTGAAAACTAAAATTGCTAGAAAACCTGTTACCAGGGTCTGAAAGACATTTGCACTAGCTACAAAACTGAAGGAATTAAATTAAAAGCAAACTGCTGCCCATATGTGCATAGTTTCTGAGTATCAGGAATCTGAAAGCAGCTCATCTGGGTGGTTTGGACAAGTTTCATTGCAAGTCTCAGATTACAGTCAAGGTGTCAGCCAGGGCATCAGTGATCTCAATGCTTGACTCGTTCTGGAGAATTCTCTTCCTCACCAAAGCATTCTTTCCATGAGCTATCTCAGTGTCTGTAAGATGTGAAACTGGCATTATCCAGAAGTAACCCAGAAAAGAGAAAGAATGAGAGAATGCTCAAGATGGAAGCTTTTGGAATCCTAGATGTTACATCCCATCACCTCTGCTATATGCTATTGGTATCACAGACTGATCCTGACCCAATGTGGGAAGGAACTACACAAGACAGAGAATATCAGAAGGCACGGGAATCTTAGGGCCATCTTAGAATCAGGATATCACAATCTCTCATCAACAGCACTCCTTTTATATGTAGTCGATTAGAGATTGTGACTCCCAGTAAACAATGCAGAAGGAAATGGAGAGGGATGAGAAAGGGGATGACCACAGAACATTGGATCATAGGAATTATGGTTTTCCAAATATATGCCATTGGCAAGCCTAGGAGGAAAAGAGCCACAGCATGAGGTTTTCCGTTTTGTCTTTATTTCTTTATTCCAGTTCAGAATGTCAGGAAACATCTCGAAGTGGGAACATAAGAACACCTTAAGTCAATCTAGCAAATCTTTGTCGTTTATTATCTGCTAAACTCTGATCACTGCTTTCTGCATTTAGAACCATCCCCAGCTGTGGCTCTGAGGTGGAATCTGGACGTGAAGCATAGTGTCAGTGAATAAAACCAAGGGAAGTCTGCACACACTATTTTAATGGGCTTTAGTGATCTTTTCTCATACCAAAAGGCATAAAACTTACAATCAGCATAGGATCTATGAAACCACACTAGAAACTCATGTAAAAGGAACATAGTTTTAAATACTCAAACTAAAGCAAACTGCTAAAAATAATTTATGACAGAAAAAATATTTTAGAAAATAAAGCCTTTGTGAAAAAGAAATCCAAATAGATTGAACTGTGATAAGTAGAACCTAATCAGAAAAGAAGGATAAGTGACAAGATAAGTTAAGATTGTAATAAAACTACAAAATGAAGTATTAGAATTTCAGTGAAAATGGGATGAAGAAAAGAGATGGTGGAATTGAAACTGACAAAATAAAATGAATAAAGAAAAGGAAGACCTATGTAAGCTTCTCCTGGGTGAAAAGAAGAGAAAGAGAGTGGTAGACAAAGCAAGAAGAAAATTGCCATCTTCGAATTATAGGCATGCCTAGGACAGAAAGCCTTCCTAAGTACATTGATGGAAAAGACTCAGAGATTACTACAATATAAGAGAATCTAGCTGGAAATAGGCAAAATTCTCCTCTGGGACACTAAATGACAAAGGCATATATGGCCAAGAATACTTTATCCTCCAAGGCTGTCATTCAGAATAGAAAGAGAGATAATGAGTTTCCCAGACACACAGAAACTAAAGGAGTTTGTCACTACTGAACCAGCCCTGCCAGAAATATTAAAGGGAACTCTTTGAGTGGGGAAAAATGAACAAAATCAACAAATACTAGAAAGGAACAGAGAACATCATCAGAAACACCAACTTTACAGGTAGCACAATCGCACTAAGTTCATATATTTCAATAATCACTCTGAATGTAAATGGACTAAATATTTCAATCAAAAGACATAGGATAACACAATGGAGGAAAAAAACCAAGACTCATCTATATGCCACCCATAAGAGACTCATTTTAGACCTACAGACACCTGCAAATTAAAAGTAAAGAGATGGAGTACTGTCTATGATGCTAATGGATGTCAAAAGAAAGCCAGAGTGCCCATACTTATATCAGACAAACTAGATTTTAAACCAAAGATTGTTACAAGAGATGAAGAAGTGCATAATATCATGATTAGGGGGTCTATGCATCAAGACGATATAACATTTATAAATATTTATGCCCCCAACTTGGGAGCATTAAATATATAAATCAACTCATAACAAACATAAAGAAACTCATTGATAATAATATAATAATAGTAGGAGACCTTAAGACCCCACTCACAGCAATGGACAAATCATCTAAGCAAAAAATTAACAAAGAAACAATGGCTTTCAGTGACACACTGGACCAGATGGACTTAGCACATATATTTAGAACATTTCTTCCTAAAGCAGCAGAATACACATTCTTTTTGAGTACACATGTAACATTCTCCAGAATAGATCACATGCTGGATCACAAATCAGCCCTCAAGAAGTATAAAAAGACTGAGAACATATGAAGCATATCTTCAGAAACTTGAAGTCAGCCATCAAAAATAATAATAATAATAATAATAATAAATTGGAAAGACCACAAATACATGGAGGTTAAAGAATATGCTACTAAGAATGAATAGGCTAACCAGGAATTAAAACAAAAAAGTACATGGAAGGGACACCTGGATGACTCAGTCAGTTAACCATCAAACTCTCTTGATTTTGGCTCACATCATGATCTCATGGGTCATGAGATCAAGCCCTGTGTTGGGGATCCATGCTCAGCAGGGAGTCTGCTTGAAAATTCTCTCCCTCTGCCCCTCCCACATATGAGAGCTCATGCGCACCCTCTCTATAATGAATAAATATATTTTTAAAAAATACATGGAAGCAAATGAATGAAAACACAACAGTCCAAAACCTTTGGGGTGCAGCAAAGGCAGTCAAAAGAGGGTAGTAAAATGCAATATAGGCCTACAACAAGAAATAAGAAAAATCTCAAATACACAATCTTACCTTACACCTAATAGAGCTAGAAAAGAAACAGCAAATAAAGTCTAAAGCCAGCAGAAGAAGGGAAATAATGAAGATTAGAGCAGAAATAAATGATACAGAAACAACAACAACAAAAGACCCAGTAGAAAAGATTAATGGAACTAAGAGCTGGTTCTTTGAAAGAATTAATAAAATTGATAAACCGTAGCCAGACTTATCAAAAAGAAAAGAGAAAGGATACAAATAAAATCACAAATGAAAGGGAAGATCACAACCAACACCACAGAAATACAAACAATTATAAGAGAGTATTATGAAAAATTATATGCTAGCAAACTGGGAAATCTGGAAGAAATGGACCAATTCCTAGAAACATGCAAACTGCCAAAACTGAAACAGGAAGCAATAGAAAAATTGAACAGACCCATAACTAGCAAAGAAATTGAATCATTAATCAAAAATCTAACAAGCAAAAGTTCAGGACCAAATGGCTTACTAGGGGAATTTTACCATACATTTAAGGAACAATTAAAGCCCGTTCTTCTCAAATTGTTCCAAAAAATAGAAATGGAAAGAAAACTTCCACACTTTCTACAAGGCCAGAATTACCCTATTCCAAAACCTGAGGAAGACCCCACTAGAAAGAATTATAGGGCAATATCCCTTATGAATGTGGATGCGAGATTTCTCAACAAGATACTGGCAAATCAAATCCAACAGTACATTAAAAGAATTATTCACCACAATCAAGTGGCATTTATTCCTGGACTGCAAGGGTGGTTCAGTATTTGCAAATCAACCAACATGATACACCACATTAATAAAAAGAGAAAAGAGTCATATAATCCTCTCAATAGGTGCAGAGAAAGCATTTGACAAAATACAGCATCCGTTATTGATAAAAACCCTCAACAAAATAGGTACAGATGGAACAAACTTCAACATCATAAAGGCCATAAATGAAAGACTCACAGCTAATATCTTCAATGGGAAAAAAACTCCTGTTCCTCTATTGGCAGGAACAAGACAAAGATGTCCACTCTCACCATTACTATTTAAATTACTATTTAAGTACTGGAAGTCTTAGCCTCAGCAATCAGACAATAGAAAGAAATAAACGTAATCCAAAACAGCAAGGAAGAAGTCAAACTTCCACCATTTGCAGACAACATAAGACTCTATGCAGAAAACCTGAAAGACTCCACCAAAAAACTGCTAGAACTAATACATGAACTCAGTAAACTCACAAGATATTAAACCAATGTACAGAAATCTGTTGCATTTCTGTACATCAATAATGAAGTGGCAGAAAAAGAAATTGAGGATTCAATTTCATTTGCAACTGCACCAAAAATCATAAGAAACCTAGGAATAAACCTAACCAGAGAGGTAAAAGATCTATATTCTAAAAACTACAGAACACTTATGAAAGATATTGAATAGGACACACACAAAAATGGAAAAACATTCCAAGCTCATGGATTAGAAGAACAAACATTGTTAAAATGTCTACACTACCCAAAGCAATCTACACATTTAATATAATCCTTATCAAAATACTACTAGCATTTTTCACAAAGACAGAACAAACAATCCTAAAATTTGTATGGAATCACAGAAGACCCCCAATAGCCAAATCAACACTGAAAAAAAAGCAAAGTGGAGGTTTCACAATTCTGGACTTCAAGCTATATTACAAAGCTGTAGTCACCAAGACAGTATGGTACTGGTGCAAAAAATAGACACATAGATTAATGGAACAGAATAGAAAACCCTAAAATGGACCCACAACTATCTCCAACAAAACAGGAAAACATATTCAATAGGAAAAAAGTCTATTTAACAAATAATGTTGGGATAACTGGACAACCACGTGCAGAAGAATGGTATAGGAATAAGGAATATTCCTTATTGATATAGGAATATAGGAATAGGAATGGTATAGGAATATAGGAATAAGGAATGCTTCCTTATACTATACATAAAAATGAATTCAAAATGATGAAAGATCTAAATATGAGACAGGAAACCATCCAAATCCCAGAGAAGAACACAGACAGCAACCTCTTTGACCTCAGCCAGAGCAATTTCTTACTAGACACATCACTGGAGGCAAGGCAAGCAAAAGCAAAAGTGAACAACTGGGGCTTCATCAAGATAAAACCTTCTGCACAGTGAAGGAAACAGTCAATAAAACTAAATGGAAACCCAAAGAATGGGAGACGATATTTACAAATTACATATCTGATGAAAGGTTAGTCTCCAAAATCTGTAAAGAACTTATCAAACTCAATACCTCAAAAACAAATAATCCAGTTAAAAACTGGGCAGAAGACATGAATAGAGATTTTTCCAAAGAAGACATCCAGATGGTCAACAGACACATGAAAAGATGCTCAACATCACTGATCATCAGGGAAATCCAAATCAAAACTGTGGTTATCACCTCATTCCTGTCAGAATGGCTAAAATTAACAACACAAGAAACAACAGGTGCTGGAGAAAGGGAATCCCTCATGCAGACTAGTGCACCCACTCTGGAAAACAGTATGGGGGTTCCTCAAAAAAGTTAAAAATAAAACTTCCCTACCATCCAGCAATTGAACTACTATTTACCCAAATGATACAAAAATACAGATTCTAAGGGATACATGTACCTGATGTTTATAGCAGCATTATCAACAACAGCCAAACTATGGCAAGAGCCTAAATGTCCATGAACTGATAAATGGATAAAGAAGATGTGGCATATATATACAATTGAACATTACTCAGTCATCAAAAGTAATGAAATCTTGCCATTTTCAATAATGTGATTAGAGCTAGAGTATATTATGCTAAGCAAAATAAGTCAGTCAGAGAAACACAAATACCATATGATTTCCCTCATATGTGGAATTTAAGAAACAAAACATATGAACATATGCGGGATGGGGGTGGGAGAGTGAAATAAACCATAAAAGACTCTTAATGTAGAGAACAAACTGAAGGAACAAACCAAGGTTGATGGAAGGAGGTAAGTGGAGGATGGGCTAGATGGGTGATGGGTATTAAGGAGGGCACTTTTTATGATGAGCACTGGATTTTGTATATAAGTAATGAACCGCTTAATTCTACCCCTGAAACCAATATTGCACTATATGTTAACTAACTGGAATTGAAATAAAAATTTGGGGGGAAAAGGAAATAAAAAAATAAATGAGTAATAAAATAAAATGACAAAGGCAATTGAATAATGTCTATATGAACTGGAGGGGAATGATATCCCAACTATGTTCTTCCTCACATATAAAGACAAAGACATTCAAAGCTTTTCAGAAAAATACACCATTGATGTAACCTTCTTGAAAAAAAAAAAGTTCAAGTATATTGTACCTCCTAAAGATATCACATGAATTAAGCATCAGAATTGATTTTTTTTTCTCTTTATAGAACCTAACATATAATAAAGCTAGGTAAGGTTTTGTTTTCATACAACTCTAGGTAAACAAAAAGACAAGTTCGGTATACTCCTAATCAGGAGACAGATTTAGAGGTCAAACTTAATAGAAGGAAAGCCCTGAGATCAATATCTTGCAGCTACTTCCCTCTCAGGACTCATTTTCCTTATCATCTCCTTAAACTAACAGACCTAAAGACCATCTTCCACCTCCACCGTATCATCCTTTAAGAAATACAACCCTATGGAACTTAAGGATTGTAAACCAGAACTGAGGGCCAAGAATAAAAAGACAAAACACTGGAGTGGGAACAAAAGTTTTTAAATCAATTAGACCATGAGGGAAGGTGTTTCCAGAAAGGAAGGGTTTCGTTAGTCACCCAGAAGGGAAGCCACAATTGGTGTCTCAGAGTCAAGAATGAAGTCCTTCATGGTTGTGGAGAAGCTCCAGGCTGACAGAGATTTTCCTGTATCCCTGTGTCCTGTGGACTTGTAGTTATTGAAAAATAATGGTCACAGGACAGAGGCAGATTCACTGTGCTGCTAATGGAGAGTAAGAGTCAGAGGTTTTCACTTGCTGAGCACTGTGAATATGGAGTGTTGTTGAGAGTTAAGAGGTGTTTGGAAGGGAGAAGGAAGCCTGGGTACAACCAGGAAGCATATCAGGATAGGCATTTATGGTAACTTTCCTGAAGACCTTAGAAAAAAGGAATTTGAATTTCCTAGGCTCCAGTATTTTATTGTCATTTCTTTTCTCATCCTAAATAAGCACTTTAATACCTAATTTTGAATTTGTAAATTGCCTTTTTATCTAAAGATAGTCTCAAAAACTCTAGAAGCTCCAGATGTTCCATGGAAAACACCAGTTAGGAAGCCCTGGAGAAGACTGGATACTGAAGCAAAGAGCTAGTGTATGTATTTTGCTGGCTTCATATGTATGTCCAGCTTAATTACTACTCACTCCTCCATCTCTTATAATTTTTTTGTCTTATTTAAACCTCATTTTTAACCCATGTGATTTAAATCAAGTTATATTCACTGATGTGACAGATATGTTTGAATCCATTTATAGTGTTACATTGTTTAGTCTGCTTTTTTAATTAATTGATTTTTTTCAAAAATTTTTGGTTTTATAGAAATATAGAGCAGACAATATGGAGAGTTCCTATGTATCCCCTTTTCTCCTGCACATAATTTCCCCTATTATTACATTTTCCATTAGTGTGGTATACTTGATGCAATTAATTAATGTTGGTCCATTTTTAAATTTACTTCATTTTTAAATTTTATTTAAATTCATTTGCCAATGCAATAATACCCAATGGCATCCCATCACATACCCTCCTTAGTGCCTGTCACCCAGTTACCCCATCCCCTCACCCACCTCCCCTTCTGCAACTTTCTGTTTGTTTCCCAGAGTTAGCAGTTTCTCATGGTTTGCCTTCCTCTTTAATTTTTCCCCACTCAGTTTCCCTTATGGTCCTCTTCACTATTTCTTATACTCTATATATGAGTGAGACTGTATGAGAATTTTCTCCAATCGACTAGTTTCACTCAGCATAATACTCACCAGTTCCATCCACATCAAAGTAAATGGTAAATATTCATCCTTTTCTTCCTTTTTAAAAAGATTTATTTATTTATTCATGAGAGACATAAAGAGGCAGAGACATAGGCAGAGGGAGAGGGAGAAGCAGGCTCCCTAGGGGGAGCCCAATGTGGGACTTGATCCCAGAACTCCAGGATCACTCCCAGAGCTGAAGGGAGCTGCTCAACCACTGAGCCACTCAAGGGTCCTAATATTCATCCTTTTCTGATGGCTGAGTAATATTCCATTGTCTCTATATACTACATCTTTATCCATTCATCTGTCAAAGGTTGGTCCATTATTATTAACTAAAGTCTGAAGTTTACAGTGAGGTTCATTCTTTGTGTTGTACATTCAGTAGATTTTGACAAATATATCATGTTATGTGTCCACCAATAGAATATCATACAAAATAGTTTCACTGACCTAAAAATCCACTGTGTTCTACCTATCTATTCCTCTCTCTCACCCCTCAAACTCCTAATCCTGATTCTTTTACTGTCTCTATAGTTTTGTCTTTTCCAGAATGTCATGTAGTTAGAATCACAAGATGTATCCTTTTCAGAATGGCTTCTTTCACTTAGCAATATGCATTTAATGATCCTCCATATCTTTTAGTGGTTTGATAGCTCATTTGTTCTTATTGCTAATAATATTCCATTCTATGGAATGGAACCAGTTTGTTTATTCATTCACTTACCAAAGGACATTTTGGTAGCTTCCAATTGTTAGCAAATATAAATAAAGCTGCTATAAAGATTTGTGTGTAGGTTTTTGTTTTGACATAAATTTTTATCTCATTGGGTAAACTTATAGGAGCATGAATGCTGGATCATAATGTAAAACTACATTTAACTTTGTAAGGTTGGGCCCCAGGAGTTTTTAACCTCTCAAACTAGCTCATGCTCAGTCTTCATCAATGAGTCGATTCACATTTAGGTGTTCCTACCAGTTCCTGGCATTCTTCTGAGCTTCTGTTCCTGGTCCTCTGCTCCTGGTAAGTTGTGATGCTCTGTATTCACCTGTTTATTTTTCCACCTATCAGTTTACCCTGTAACATCAGTTATCTAGTGGATCTAAGAAAAGTTGTTGAGTTTGGTTTGTTTGTTTTTGTTGTTGGGAGGGCAGAATGACTACTTTCAAGATCTTTATGAAAATCAGACTGGAAACCAGAAGTCTCCTATTTTTAAAATGTATCCTTCACTAGGTGTTTTCTTTGCTTTTTATTCCAGCTGTCTGATGTTTCTTTGTATTTTCATTTCTTTTTTTTTTAAAGATTTTATTTATTTATTCATGAGAGACACACAGAGAGAGAGAGATAGAGGCAGAGACATAGGCAGAGGGAGAAGCAGGCTCCATGCAGGGCGCCTGATGTGGGACTTGATCCCGGGTCTCCAGGAT
Organism: Canis aureus; assembly: GCF_053574225.1. NCBI lineage: Eukaryota > Metazoa > Chordata > Mammalia > Carnivora > Canidae > Canis > Canis aureus. Next base: position 41,716,594 of record NC_135628.1, on the reverse strand, counting down.
CATGCCCTGGGCGGAAGGCAGGCACTCAACCGCTGAGCCACCCAGGGATCCCCCTGTATTTCATTTCTACTGAGTACTTTGCAATTTCACTCAAAATGCCCTCAGTTGGGATCCCTGGGTGGCGCAGCGGTTTGGCGCCTGCCTTTGGCCCAGGGCGTGATCCGGGAGACCCGGGATCGAATCCCATCGGGCTCCCGGTGCATGGAGCCTGCTTCTCCCTCTGCCTATGTCTCTGCCTCTCTCTCTCTCTCTGTGACTATCATTAAAATAAAAAAAAAAAAAATGCCCTCAGTTCCCGTCTTCATTAGCCCTTAACTATCTGCTCCAAACTATGTGCTACGATAAAATTAATTTACGACTTCTACCCTCCACTGGTAATTTCATTGCAAAATTTTACTCAATAGTATGATCTTAGTGGTGTTTATATTTGTGATACGTCACTATTCCAACTACTTGATTTCTCAGCCGTAAGTTGTATCCATTGAATCTTGCTGATTGCATTTTGCACCTTCATTTTCCTTTGCCTCCTGATTTTTGTTAGTTGTTTCGTTTCTACATTGACTGAGCATATAACAAAAATCATTCCATTCTGTTGCCTTTATTCTCACTTCTTTTCAGTCTTAAATTCTCAGTTAATAACATTCATAGCTCCAATCAATCCTTTTCATGTTTCTCTTTTATTATTTGCATGTTTGAAGATTCTCCTCTAGGATCATGTCCATTCAATTTAAGATTTCTGATATTTTAAAAATGATTTCTGATATATTGGCATAAAATGGTAGCAAATGTGCTCTTATTATCCTTTTATCCTGTATTCATATCTGTACTTGTGTCTTTTTGGTAGTGATTATTTTTGTCTTCTTTATTTGTTTTTATTTTGTTAATCTTGCCAGAAGTTTATCAGTTTTATTGATATTGGTTTTGTTTTTTGTTTTGTTTTGTTTTGTTTGAGAAATAAATTATTAAAAACAACAGGTCTGCAATGCATTTGCTCTCCTGGCCAGAGGAGGAGATGCCCTGGAAATAAAAGAAGGCAAACACCCTAGTTTAATCTCCTTGTAAACATACCAGTGACAGACTTCATAGCAAACAGACTAAATGGTTTTTTAGAAGGAGAGGCCTTGTTATGAAAGGCTTTTTAGCAGGGTGTGCCTGGCTATTTAGAATTGCATAAGGAACCTGGAGTCTATAGATTTATAGGATATGATGGCCTGAAAAATACCGTATAAGCTATAACTATCTGAGTATAAAGCACAGATGATTTATGACCTAAGAAGCTCCTTCAGTATGGGTGCTTTGGGCCAAAGAATTTCCGATATAGTTTTTTAAAAAGATCTGAGAATGCCCACTGAAGAAGAAGTGCTAGACTTTTCCACAGATTGACTATGCTTTTTGATTATTTGCATCCTTGATATTTTTAATAAAGTTTGATCTCTTGTGTCAGTCTTATTTGACAATCTGATCCTTTTTTAAAATTATTTTTTGTAGAAGTATAGTTTACAATGCTATATTAGTGTCAGGAGCATAACACAGTAATTTGACAACTGTATTAAGTTATGTTCACCATAATAAGTGGGGTCACCATCTGTCACCATACAAAGCCATTACAATATTTTGGACTATATTTCCCATAATACATCTTCATCTCCATGACTTATCCATTCTTTAACTGGAAGTTTGCATCTCTTAATCCCTTTCACCTATTTTACCCATCTCCTTAGCTATCTCCTCTCTGGTAAACACTAGTTCTCTGTATTTATGGGTCTGTTTCTGGTTTTGTTTGTTCATTTATCTTGTTTCTTAGATTCCACATAAAATTGAAATCTGATGGCACTTGTCTTTCTCACCTGACTTATTTCACTTAGCACAATACCTCCTTAAGTCCATATGTATTGTGGCAAATGGCAGGATCTCATTCTTTTTATGGTTAAAATTACATTGTATATGTATACTACATCTTCTTTATCCATTCATCTATTTATGGACCCTTAAGTCGCTTTCATATCTTGGACAATGTAAATAATGCTGCAATAAACATAGGGGTGAGTTAGTGTTTTTGTTTTCTTTGGGTAAATTTGCAGTAGTGGAATTGCTGGATCATATAATATTTTATTTTAATTTTTTGAAGATCCTGTATATTTTTTCCACAGTGGTTGCACCAGCTTATATTCCTACAACAGTCCACGAGAGTTCCTTTTTTTCTCATATTCTTACCAACACTTTTTTTTTTAATTTTTATTTATTTATGATAGTCACACAGAGAGAGAGAGAGAGGCAGAGACACAGGCAGAGGGAGAAGCAGGCTCCACGCACCGGGAGCCCGATGTGGGATTCGATCCCGGGTCTCCAGGATCGCGCCCTGGGCCAAAGGCAGGCGCTAAACCGCTGCGCAACCCAGGGATCCCCCAACACTTTTTTTTTATTTTAGTCACTCTGACAGGTATAGGGTGATATCTCATTGTGGTTTTGATTTGTATTTCTCTGATGATGAGTGATGTTGAAGATCTTTTCATGTTTGTTGGCCATCTGTATTTTTTCTTTGGAAAAATGTCTATCAAGTCCTTTGCCTATTTTTAATTGGATTGATTTTTTATGTTGAGTTGTATAAATTCTTTATATATTTTGCATATAGCCCCTTATCAGATATATCATTTGCAAATATCTTCTTTCACTCAATAGATTGCCTTTTTGTTTTGTTGATGCCTTGTTGTTTTGTTGATGAACATCATTGTTCAAAAGCTTTTTATTTTGGTATACTCCCAATAGTTTGTTTTTGCTTTTATTTTCTTTGCCTGAGGAGTCCTATACAGAAAAATGTTTTTAAGGCCAATGTCCAAGAAATTACTGCCTATGCTTTCTTTAAGGAGTTTTATTTTCAAGTCTTACATTTAGGTCCTTAATCCATTTTGAGTTTATTTTTGTGTATAGTATAAGAAAGAGGTCCAGTTTTATTCTTTTGCATGTAGCTGTCCAGTTTTCCCAGCACCACTTACTGAAGACTGTCTTTTCCTCTATTGTATATTCTTGCTTCTTTTATCATAGATTAATTAATCATATAAGTTTTTTTTTTTTCTGTGTTCTCTGTCCTGTTCCATTGATCCTGACCCATCGTGCTAGTACCATACTATTTTGATTTCTATGTCTTGGTAGTATAACTTGAAATCTGGGATTGTGATGCCTTCATCTTTGTTTTTATTTTTCTTTTCTCTTTTAAAGATTTATTTATCTACTCATGAGAGACAGAGAGAGAGAGAGAGAGAGAGGCAGAGACATAGGCAGAGGGAGAAAGGAAGAAGCAGGCTCTTTGCAGGAGCCTGATGCAAGACTCGATCCTAGATCCGGGGATCAGGACCTAAGCCCAAGGCAGCCGCCCAACCACTGAGCCACCCAGGTGTCCCTGTTTTTATTTTTATTGATTACTTTGGCATCAATCTTCAATTCTTAACTTGGATGTCAACTAAGTTAAGCCTTTTTTTAAAAAAATATTTTATTTATTTATTCATGAGAGAGAGAGAGAGAGAGAGAGAGAGAGACAGGTAGAGAGAGAGGCAGAGGAAGAAGCAGGCTCCATGCAGGGAGCCCCATGTGGGACTCAATCCCAGGACTGCAAGATCACACCCTGGGCTAAAGGCAGGTGCTAAACCACTGAGTCATCCAGGGATCCCTAAGTTAAGCCTTTAACTTGGATGCTCAAATAAGTTAAGCCTTTTATATTTTCTAATATATACATTAAATACTAACCTTTTTTTCCTATATACATCTTAGTTGCTTTCTACAAGATTTGATAGGTATTTTCATCATTATTCATTTCAAAATATTTTTAAATTTACAACAATTTCTTTCTGACTCAGTGTTTCTTTAAATTTTCAAATAAAAGTGATTTTTCATTTAACTTTTTATTGCTGACAACTAACTTAACTGTATTCTTTTCAAATAATGTTGCTTATATGATATCAATACCTTAAAGTTGGTTGAATCTTGCTTTGGTTAGGTGGTAATATTCATTAATGTTCCATGTATGCTTTAGAACAGAGATCAGGAAACTATGGCACACAGGCTAAATCCAGCCAGCCATTTGTTTCTCTAAATCAATTATTGGAATACAACCAAATTCCTCTGTTTATATGTTTTCTGTGGCTGTTTTTACACTACAATGGTAGAGTTGACCAGTTGTGGTAGAAACTGTATGTCCTGCAAAGTCTAAAATATTTATCATCTGGCCTTTTGTAGAGAAAGTTTGGTGACCCCTACTTTAAATGCTTGTGTATTCTGCAGTTTGGGGGGAGGGTCCCTGGTGTCCATTGGATACAATTTGTATTAACTTTGAGTTGTTTAAACAGTCTACATATCCTTAGTGATTTTTTCTGTTTTGATCTAGCAATTATTGAGAGAAGTATATCAAGATTTCCCCTATAGTATATTTGTTCATTTATCCTTATAATTCTGTTAAATTTTTCAGTTTTGCTATAAATAAATAAGGATAGATAACCTGTTCTTAGGTACCAGTTTAGAATAGTTACATTTTCCTGCTAAATTTATTTTTAAAATTTCAATAGTGGATGGAATTTTGGCCTTATATACTAAAAAGATATACTACCTAAAGATATACTTTCTTTGGTTGATATCTGCCTGGCATGTATTTCAGTTCTTTTATAGTCAATCTTTCTATTTATTTATGTTTTAGATTTGTCTGCTGAACAACAAAGAGCTAGAATTTATTATTTATTTCAGAAAGATAATGTTTATCTTTAAAGTTTTTTCCAAGTCCACTTAATGTAATAACCATTAAATTTGTTTCTATCAGCTCTTATTATGCTTTCTATTTGTCTGCTTTTGTATCTTTTGACTCTTTTTTCTTCTTTTCTTGCCCTCATTTGAATTATGTTTCTAATTTCATTCTTTTCCTCTTTGATTATTTGGAAACCAAACACTATATCTTTAATTTTTAGTAATTTCATTTAACCTAACAAAATCAAGTATCAGTAAATAACTTTAGTTTCCTAGACTATTTTCATTGCAATCAACTTCTTTTCCATGTATATAAAATTTTTCAATTTAATTCTATTTTATTTTGACCCCTCCTAAGATTAGTATTGGGTTTTTTGCATGAGTTTATTTGAATTTAACCACAGATTTATACTTTTTCAGTTCATTTTTTATAACATTTCAAATCTTCCATATGAAGCTATTTCAGCTAAGAAAGAAAGTTATTTACTTACAAAAGCAAGATGATGAAATTAATAAATATGAACCCCAAATTAATTTATTTGGATACAAAAGCAGTATAAATTTTAGTTGAAAATTTGTTCATTTAAAAATCTAACAAAGTAGGCAAAGTCATAATTAAAGATAAAATAATGAAATTCACTCCTAAAAATATATGACATAAAATTTAATATTAAAAAATTTTAAAGCCTCCATAAAGTTACTTTAAAGGAAAATTTTGATTACTAAAATCAACCCAAGAAGATATAGAAAGCCTGAATAAATTAAAAGTCATAAATAAAATAGAAAAGGTTAAAGAATTTTCTTTAACAGAGTGCTATGCTTAGACAATTTAAGGTACGAGTTATTAAATTCCTCCAAAAAACAAATAAATAAACCTTATATTATGATTTTAAAAATCCTAGCATTGAAAAATGAGAGAACATTTTAAAATACACTTTTTTGTCTGGCATAACGTTAATGTCAAAATTTGACAGAGCATTAGAGAAAATTAGATTTAGAAAATTAGATATAGACCAAATTTTTTTTTAAAGTACCAAATGAATTCAACACTATACTTAAGTTTTATTATTCATAAAAGGCTTATATTTTAGAATTTATAGATAAGTCTAAATTGATATATATTATCATATCAAAGTATCAAAGGAAGAATATCATATTTACATGCTGAAAATCTGTATAACTAGATCCATGATGTATTCTTGATATAAGGAAACCTAGTAAATTAGGAAGATGACTATACTTCATTAATCCGATAAATAATATTAATTTCAAACCTGCAGTCAATGCCATTATTAACTATAAAAACAAAAAATATATTGATAAAAGTCAGAAATGAACATAAGTACTTTCCTTGCTATTAGGTGTAACTGTTTCTGAAAATTTCAGCCAATGCAACAAAGCAAGAAAAAGAATAAATTGTTTAGATATTGGCAATAGGAGATATATTAATTATTGCAAATATTGTGATTCACTCTGTGGAAAAACTTTAACACTCATCTGTTATGATATTATTCCAGTTAAGAAAGATTTAGTATTTGATTAATGAGAAAATAACTGATCCTAAAATCATAGCTTTTCTATTTAACAGTAATTAACAGTTAGAATATATGATTTTATTTTATTTTTTAATTTATTTTTTATTGCTGTTCAATTTACTAACATACAGAATAACCCCCAGTGCCCGTCACCCATTCACTCCCACCCCCCGCCCTCCTCCCCTTCTACCACCCCTAGTTCGTTTCCCAGAGTTAGCAGTCTTTACGTTCTGTCTCCCTTTCTGATATTTCCCACACATTTCTTCTCCCTTCCCTTATATTCCCTTTCACTATTATTTATATTCCCCAAATGGATGAGAACATATAATGTTTGTCCTTCTCCGACTGACTTACTTCACTCAGCATAATACCCTCCAGTTCCATCCACGTTGAAGCAAATGGTGGGTATTTGTCATTTCAAATAGCTGAGTAATATTCCATTGTATACATAAACCACATCTTCTTTATCCATTCATCTTTCGTTGGACACCGAGGCTCCTTCCACAGTTTGGCTATCGTGGCCATTGCTGCTAGAAACATCGGGGTGCAGGTGTCCCGGCGTTTCATTGCATTTGTATCTTTGGGGTAAATCCCCAACAGTGCAATTGCTGGGTCGTAGGGCAGGTCTATTTCTAACTCTTTGAGGAACCTCCACACAGTTTTCCAGAGTGGCTGCACCAGTTCACATTCCCACCAACAGTGTAAGAGGGTTCCCTTTTCTCCGCATCCTCTCCAACATTTGTGATTTCCTGCCTTGTTAATTTTCCCCATTCTCACTGGTGTGAGGTGGTATCTCATTGTGGTTTGGATTTGTATTTCCCTGATGGCAAGTGATGTGGAGCATTTTCTCATATGCATGTTGGCCATGTCTATGTCTTCCTCTGTGAGATTTCTGTTCATGTCTTTTGCCCATTTCATGATTGGATTGTTTGCTTCTTTGCTCTTGAGTTTAACAAGTTCTTGATAGATCTTGGAAACTAGCCCTTTATCTGATATGTCATTTGCAAATATCTTCTCCCATTCTGTAGGTTGTCTTTTAGTTTTGTTGACTGTATCCTAAGAAGCAAAAGCTTCTTATCTTGATGAAGTCCCAATAGTTCATTTTTGCTTTTGTTTCTTTTGCCTTCGTGGATGTATCTTGCAAGAAGTTACTGTGGCCGAGTTCAAAAAGGGTGTTGCCTGTGTTTTTCTCTAGGATTTTGATGGAATCTTGTCTCACATTTAGATCTTTCATCCATTTTGGGTTTATCTTTGTGTATGGTGAAAGAGAGTGGTCTAGTTTCATTCTTCTGCATGTGGATGTCCAATTTTCCCAGCACCATTTATTGAAGACACTGTCTTTCTTCCAATGGATAGTCTTTCCTCCTTTATCGAATATTAGTTGACCATAAAGTTCAGGGTCCACTTTCTGGGTTCTCTATTCTGTTCCACTGATCTATGTGTCTGTTCTTCTGCGAGTACCACACTGTCTTGATGACCACAGCTTTGTAGTACAACCTGAAATCTGGCATTGTGATGCCCCCAGATATGGTTTTCTTTTTTAAAATTCCCCTGGCTATTCGGGGTCTTTTCTGATTCCACACAAAACTTAAAATAATTTGTTCTAACTCTCTGAAGAAAGTCCATGGTATTTTGATAGGGATTGCATTAAACGTGTATATTGCCCTGGGTAACATTGACATTTTCACAATATTAATTCTGCCAATCCATGAGCATGGAATATTTTTCCATCTCTTTGTGTCTTCCTCAATTTCTTTCAGAAGTGTTCTATAGTTTTGAGGGTATAGATCCTTTACCTCTTTGGTTAGGTTTATTCCTAGGTATCTTATGCCTTTGGGTGCAATTGTAAATGGGATTGACTCCTTAATTTCTCTTTCTTCAGTCTCATTGTTAGTGTATAGAAATGCCACTGACTTCTGGGCATTGATTTTGTATCCTGCCACGCTACCGAATTGCTGTATGAGTTCTAGCAATCTTGGGGTGGAGACTTTTGGGTTTTCTATGTAGAGTATCATGTCATCGGCGAAGAGGGAGGGTTTGACTTCTTCTTTGACAATTTGAATGCCTTTAATGTCTTTTTGTTGTCTGATTGCTGAGGCTAGGACTTCCAGTACTATGTTGAATAGCAGTGGTAAGAGTGGACATCCCTGTCTTGTTCCTGATCTTAGGGGAAAGGCTCCCAGTGCTTCCCCATTGAGAATGATATTTGCTGTGGGCTTTTCATAGATGGCTTTTAAGATGTCGAGGAATGTTCCCTCTATCCCTACACTCTGAAGAGTTTTGATCAGAAATGGATGCTGTATTTTGTCAAATGCTTTCTCTGCATCTAATGAGAGGATCATATGGTTCTTGGTTTTTCCCTTGCTGATATGATGAATCACATTGATTGTTTTACGGGTGTTGAACCAGCCTTGTGTCCCGGGGATAAATCCTACTTGGTCATGGTGAATAATTTTCTTAATGTACTGTTGGATCCTATTGGCCAGTATCTTGTTGAGAATTTTTGCATCCATGTTCATCAGGGATATTGGTCTGTAATTCTCCTTTTTGGTGGGGTCTTTGTCTGGTTTTGGAATTAAGGTGATGCTGGCCTCATAGAACGAATTTGGAAGTACTCCATCTCTTTCTATCTTTCCAAACAGCTTTAGGAGAATAGGTATGGTTTCTTCTTTAAACGTTTGATAAAATTCCCCTGGGAAGCCATCTGGCCCTGGACTTTTGTGTCTTGGGAGGTTTTTGATGACTGCTTCAATTTCCTCACTGGTTATTGGCCTGTTCAGGTTTTCTATTTCTTCCTGTTCCAGTTTTGGTAGTTTGTGGCTTTCCAGGAATGCGTCCATTTCTTCTAGATTGCCTAATTTATTGGCGTATAGCTGTTCATAATATGTTTTTAAAATCGTTTGTATTTCCTTGGTGTTGGTAGTGATCTCTCCTTTCTCATTCATGATTTTATTAATTTGAGTCTTCTCTCTCTTCTTTTTAATAAGGCTGGCTAATGGTTTATCTATCTTATTAATTCTTTCAAAGAACCAACTCCTGGTTCTGTTGATCTGTTCCAGTTCTTCTGGTCTCGATTTCGTTGAGTTCTGCTCGAATCTTTATTAACTTCCTTCTTCTCTTGGGTGTAGGATCTATTTGCTGTTTTTTCTCTAGCTCCTTTAGGTGTAAGGTTAGCTTTTGTATCTGAGTTCTTTCCAGTTTTTGAATGGATGCTTGTATTGCGATGTATTTCCCCCTTAGGACTGCTTTTGCTGCATCCCAAAGATTTTGAACGGTTGTATCTTCATTCTCATTAGTTTCCATGAATCTTTTTAATTCTTCCTTAATTTCCTGGTTGACCCTTTCATCTTTTAGCAGGATGGTCCTTAACCTCCACGTGTTTGAGGTCCTTCCAAACTTCTTGTTGTGATTTAGTTCTAATTTCAAGGCATTATGGTCTGAGAATATGCAGGGGACGATCCCAATCTTTTGTTATCGGTTCAGACCTGATTTGTGACCCAATATGTGGTCTATTCTGGAGAAAGTTCCATGTGCACTTGAGAAGAATGTGTATTCAGTTGAGTTTGGATGTAAAGTTCTGTAAATATCTGTGAAATCCAACTGGTCCAGTGTATCATTTAAAGCTCTCGTTTCGGGATCCCTGGGTGGCGCAGCGGTTTGGCGCCTGCCTTTGGCCCAGGGCGTGATCCTGGAGACCCGGGATCGAATCCCACGTTGGGCTCCCAGTGCATGGAGCCTGCTTCTCCCTCTGCCTGTGTCTCTGCCTCTCTCTCTCTCTGTGACTATCATAAATAAATTAAAAAAAATTAAAAAAAAAAAAATTAAAGCTCTCGTTTCTTTGGAGATGTTGTGCTTAGACCTATCGAGTATAGAAAGAGCTAGATTGAAGTCACCAAGTATAAGTGTATTATTATCTAAGTATTTCTTTACTTTGGTTAATTGATTTATATATTTGGCAGCTCCCACATTCGGGGCATATATATTGAGGATTGTTAAGTCCTCTTGTTGAATAGATCCTTTAAGTATGATATAGTGTCCCTCTTCATCTCTCACTACAGTCTTCGGGGTAAATTTTAGTTTATCTGATATAAGGATGGCTACCCCTGCTTTCTTTTGAGGACCATTCGAATGGTAAATGGTTCTCCAACCTTTTATTTTCAGGCTGTAGGTGTCCTTCTGTCTAAAATCAGTCTCTTGTAGACAGCAAATAGATGGGTCCTGCTTTTTTATCCAGTCTGAAACCCTGCGCCTTTTGATGGGGTCATTAAGCCCGTTCACATTCAGAGTTACTATTGAGAGATATGAGTTTAGTGTCATCATGATATCTATTCAGACCTTGTTTTTGTGGAATGTTCCACTGAACTTCTTCTTAAAGGGGAATTTTAAGAGTCCCCCTTAAAATTTCTTGCAGAGCTGGTTTGGAGGTCACATATTCTTTCAGTTCCTGCCTGTCTTGGAAGCTCTTTATCTCTCCTTCCATTTTGAATGAGAGCCTTGCTGGATAAAGTATTCTTGGTTGCATGTTCTTCTCATTTAGGACCCTGAATATATCCTGCCAGCCCTCTCTGGCCTGCCAGGTCTCTGTGGAGAGGTCTGCTGTTACCCTAATACTCTTCCCCATAAAAGTCAGGGATTTCTTGTCTCTTGCTGCTTTAAGGATCTTCTCTTTATCTTTGGAATTTGCAAGCTTCACTATTAAATGTCGAGGTGTTGAACGGTTTTTATTGATTTTAGGGGGGGATCTCTCTAGTTCCTGGATCTGAATGCCTGTTTCCCTTCCCAGATTAGGAAAGTTTTCAGCTAGAATTTGTTCAAATATATATTCTGGCCCTCTGGCCCTTTCGGCACCCTCGGGAACACCAATTAAAAGTAGGTTTTTCTTCCTCAGGCTGTCGTTTATTTCCCTTAATCTATCTTCATGGTCTTTTAATTGTTTGTCTCTTTTTTCCTGTTTCCCTCTTTGCTATCAACTTGTCTTCTATGTCACTCACTCATTCTTCCACCTCGTTAACCCTCGTCATTAGAACTTCTAGTTTGGATTGCATCTCATTCAATTGATTTTTAATTTCTGCCTGATTAGCTCTAAATTCTGCAGTCATGAAGTCTCTTGAGTCCTTTATGCTTTTTTCTAGAGCCACCAGTAGCTGTATAATAGTGCTTCTGAATTGGCTTTCTGACATTGAATTGTAATCCAGATTTTGTAACTCTGTGGGAGAGAGGACTGTTTCTGATTCTTTCTTTTGAGGTGAGGTTTTCCTTCTAGTCATTTTGCTCAGTGCAGAGTGGCCAAAAGCAAGTTGTATTGGGAAAAGGAGAAAAAGAGAGGAGAGAAAGAAGGAAAGAAAAGAGAAAGAGAAAAAAAAGGAAGGAAAAAAAACGAAAAAGAAAAAGAGAAAGAAAAAGAAAGAAAGGAGAAAAAAGGGGGGTGGGGGAAGGAAACAAATCAAAAAGCAAAACAAAACGAAACAAAACAAAACAAACAAAAAAAGAACCACGGGGGAGTATCTTCTGATTCTGTGTAGTTTAAGTCCCTTGGCTTCCCCTGGAACTTGTCAGTCTAGCTGGTCTTCTGGGGGAGGGGCCTGTTGTGCTGATTTTCAGGGGTTAGCAGTTGGGGGAGCTGCTGTGCCCCTGCCTGGTGCAGGGCTCAGTGGGGGTCGTTTACCCCGTGAGGCCGCAGGAGGAACCGCCCCAGTGGCGGGGCAGCTCTGGAAACCTGGATTCAGCTCCGGCAGGAACTCCGTCTGCAGGGCCTGGAGGCTCCGGGCGGGGCCGCTGATCTGCTCAGCTGGGGCATGAGCGTCCTTGCTGTCCTGGGCCCTCCCGGCCTCTGCCTGTCCCGGGGGAGGCCGGATGCTGGGCTGTGTCCCGGCGCCCTGTGCTCCGGAGCCTGCGCTGTTGGATTCGCTCCCGCCCTGCAGCCCCCTCCGCGGAGCCGCCCCCGAGCCCCCCGAGCTGCTCCGGGTCCCGCCGGGTCCCGCCGTGCGCGCTGCAGCCCTTAGGGATCTCGGCGCACTCCCCCGGGGCGCAGGTGTCTGTCTGTTAGTGTCCCGGGGAACCCGAGGGCATCCCCGCCCCCCTGGGTCCTGCTCCACCTCCCTGCGAGCCCCTTTCCGCCCGGGAAGGTCGGTGCAGCTCCTGCGTCTCCGGGACGGGGCTCTCCTGTCCTGGGGACACTCGCCCCGGCCTCAGCCCGGCTCCTCGCGGGCCCCTCCCCCTTGGAGGCCTTTGTTTCTTTACTTCTTTTTCCCCGTCTTCCTACCTTGATGGAAGCGCGAACTCTTCTCACTGTAGCATTCCAGCTGGTCTCTCTTTAATTCTCAGGCCGAATTCGTAGATTTTCAGGATAATTTGAAGGTTTTCTAGGTAATTTGGTGGAGACAGGTGACTTGGGGACCCTACTCTTCCGCCGTCTTGCCTAGCTTTTCAGAATATATGATTTTAAAACAGTTCAATTAATACAAACAACAAAACTTTTAAAAATGAAAAACAAATTTTAAAAAAGATTTAGATGAATCATGATGTACTAAGGAATTTTTTGTTGTTATTCTAATATAACACCCAACCAGAGAGATCCGTGTACATTTCACCCCTTTCTTCATCTTTAAGATAGTCAAGGGTGCTCATTTTTGAAAGAAACAGGCTGATATTTAGGATTATCTTCCCTAATAGGAAGTGAGATGCATGGATTTATAGTAGCTCCTTGGAATGTTGTATCTACCACCATTACACAAAAGAGTTTTTTCCTCCTTTTATTTCCATAGAGTGTAATAAATTGTAGAATTCTAAGGAATTACTGGCACAGGCAAAACGGCCAGGGTTATATACATACCAGTTGAAACATGTCTGATTCCTTTCAGATGGCACCTCCAGGGAACACCTTCCAAAGAAGGTGACTGTGAGTGAGTCAGTAAGGCCTGGGTGTGCCTGAGTAATATATTCCTGACTCCAATACTACTAAGCAGGATATGGATTCAGTGTGGGCCTACATTCCTTTGTAGGACCAGTTGATTTGGACAAGTGGCAAAGCAAAACAACCCCATTGTAGCACAAAGGAGCAAAGCAGAGTGCAGATGTTTGTTGATAGTGTATCCTGTTCCATAAAAGCATAAATAGGGCCCATGTACAGAGAAGCAACTTATCCCTGACTCTAAAGTTAAGTGCTAGAGTTATCATTTGCAACTGAAGAGCCTCTCAGCTCCCAATAATCTTAAATTATCCCAAGTTAAGGGAAAGAATTTTCATAGGTTAGTATTGCACCTTCCACCTGTCTTGATGGAAGGTTCTAGAAAAACATCATAATACAATTTGATAAAATAAAGAAGATGGGAATATGACCCTAACTATATCCTTTATGTTATATATACTTATATTTTATGCAAATCCACTTAACGGTATGGGATTATTTTTAACTTGAAGAACACATTCTAAAATTTAAGAACTAACGTGTGCAAATAGTGAAGAAATTGTTTTTAAAAAGAAATAAAACAGGGGCCCCTGGATAGCTCAGATGGTTAAGCGCCTGCCTTTCACCTCGGATAGTGATCTCCGGCTCATGGGATCCAGTTCCACATTGAGTTCCATGTCAGATTCCTGGCTGAGTGGAGAATCTTCTTCTCCCTCTGCCTCTCCCCCACTGCTCATGCTCTTTCTCTTCCTCCCTCCCTCCCTCTGTCTCTCAAATGAATAAAATCTTTTTTTTAAAAAAAAAGAAATAAAACACTGTGATATTATTGTAAAACTTTATACAAATCCTTAGGAAAGAAAGTCAAGAAATAACCATTTATCTGTTTTTTAAGAAGGACAAATACCTGGCCTTTAGTAGGTAAATGCTTTAATACCTCTTAGGATTATTGACATAACTTAGAAATATCCTATTTTTTAAGATAATTGTCTCCTTGAAGCATAACACTTAATATTAAGCTAGCCTTGACTAGTAGTTATGAGAAGTGACATTTACATACAAAGGTTGATTTTTAAAAATAACATTTTACCACATTTTATTATAGATAGCAATGTTTGTTCAAAAGTAGTAAATAGCTTTGGTGGTTCACTTAAAATTGTAGACTATATTTGAAACAAAAGTTTGTTTTTAGCAGGTAATAATTAAATTGATGAAATACCATCATTCATCTAGCTCCAATAAACTCAAGGAATATAAAAGGACTGAAGATGTATTAAAATTATAGCTGAACAACTCTATTTTTCATTCCTGTAAAAAACAATGTGTTTTATTAGTTATCTGAAAAGATTAACTTTAAAACACAATGCAAAATATCAATTTGTCATGAGAAATTATAGTGCTGTGATACAGATGAAAAATTTCCAGGCTAAGAACAAAGGGCAGACCTCTTCAGTATCAAGTATCAAAAGAATCATCTAAGCAAAACATGTAAGATTAATGAAAATTAACCTCCATTTTAATCTCAGAGGAGAACTGCTGGGCCTCTAATGCAAAACTCTAGTCTAGGACTATATCAATTTATATCTTTGCTGAAGAATCTATTAGCATCAAGTGCTAATGAATAATAATAATAATAATAATAATAATAATAATAATAATAAATAAGCTAAAGTTACAAATGCATTCATGGGTTAAGGAGCTTAGGTTCTGAAGGTAGTGTCAATATATAATTTATATTCTGTTTGCATTAAAAGATATGAATATAAAAAATAGGGTTAAAACAGAAAAGGAAACTATGTGGTTTTGAAAAGTTAAAATATTATTTCAGTTTTAGCATAATATTTTGGATTTCATATTTCCCTAGGATAATTCTTGATACTTAAATATTAACCTTTCCACACACCCTCCAAAGACTGTACAGATCCATAGAAGATCTAATAGAACCACCCAAAACTTACATACAGAACAAAACTAAGAGAAAGGATATGCAAATGTTCATTTACAGGTAACCGGGGAAATAGTATAAAGATAATACAGGAGAACAGAGTATAGTAGGGTCCTGTAGTTGGTGAAACATGATAATGTTACCCCCCAAAAAAGAGGGCTTTATGTCAACAGGAATCTGAGGCCCCATGGATCAAAGCCACAGCCATTGATGGAGTTGGGAGAGAGAAGAGACGGGAAGTTGCAGAACCAGAAGTGGCAGTCTTGGAAATGTGAAGCTTAGGATGGCAGTGTGACAGCCCAAAGTAGATATCCTTTGAAGATCTGATAGTGAATGGAAGAAGGAAGAAAACTATGGAAAGCAAGAATCTCAGAGAAAGTAAAATAATCACAGAAAGTAGAAGATACATCATCATGCAAAACAGGCCTCATTGTAACCCAGTGTTTAAATATAAAATCCATCGTATTAAACTAGGAATGGCAGATAGGAGAATACACCATTAAACAAAGACTGAGAAATAAAGAATAAGAAATGACCTGAAGAAGATATTAAGAATTGAAATGACAAAATGTAGAAAGATGAAAAACAGAATTGGCCAAACTCAGGAAAGAAATGGGAAAAAAACATTTTAGAAACAAAGACAATTAGAAATTGTTCAGCAGAAAATAGCTTCAGCAGTAAAATAAGCAACATTTGAACAAAGAATGAAAAAAGCCAAGAGAACATGTACAAAATAGGGGGCGGGGGAAGACCGAAAGAGAGAGGTATTCAAAAGAACAATTCTAGGGCAGCCTGAGTGGCTGAGCAGTTTATCACCGCCTTTGGCCCAGGACCTGATCCTGGAGTCCTGGGATCGAGTCCCAGGTTGGGCTCCCTGCATGGAGCCTGCTTCTCCCTCTGCTTGTGTCTCTGCCTTTCTCTCTCTCTCTCTCTCTCTCTGTGTGTGTGTGTGTGTCTCATTAATAAATAAAATCTTTTAAAAAAAGAACAATTCTAGATACAGAAAATAAGCAAAGCCAGTAGTGTGTGTATATAAATATATGTTGCAAGAAGAAAAACAGCTATGAAATTTGAATTTTGGTCAATTATGATATATTATCTAAAATTAAAGAAAAACCTTCTAGGGTTTCAGGCCAAAAGACTGTCAGAGAGGGAAAAATATCAGCAATATACTTCTTTTAAGTTTTTATTTTAATTCCAGTTAACTAGTTGGTACATTAGTTTCGGATGTACAATATAGCAATTCAGTATTTCCATACATCACCCAGTGCTCTTCACTAGTGCACTCCTTAATCCCCATCACCAATTTAAACATCCCCCCACCTACTTCCCCTCTGGTAACCATCAGTTTGCTCTCTGTAATTAAGAATAGGCTTCTTGATTTTTCTTCCCTCTCTCTCTTTTCCCCTGTTTTGTTTCTTAAATTCCATATATAAGTGAAATCACATGGTATTTATGTTTCTCAGACTTATTTCGCTTAGCATTATATCCTCTATCTCCATCCATGTCCTTGCAAATGGCAAGATCGCAATTTTTTAAAAAAGATTTTATTTATTTATTCATAGAGACACAGCTAGAGAGAGAGACAGAGACACAGGCAGAGGGAGAAGCAGGCTCCATGCAGGGAGCCCGATGTGGGACTCGATTCCGGGGTCTCCAGGATCACACCCTGGGCTGCAGGCGGCGCTAAACCGCTGCGCCACTGGGGCTGCCCAAGATCATGTTCTTTTTTATTGACTTAACATTATTTCATTGTATGAAATACATATCTTCTTTATATCTTCTTTATCCATTTCTTCTTTATCCTTTCTTCTTTATATAGAAGAAATATATAAATTATATTTTTATATATCACATCTTCTTTATCCATTCATCTAGTGATGAACACTTAGACTGCTTCTGTAATTTGGCAATTGTAAATTATGCTGCTATAAACATATGAGTGCATATATCCCTTTGAATTAGTGTTCCTGTATTCTTTAGGTAAATACCCAGTGGTGCAATGCTGGATCATAAGGTGGGTCTATTTTTACCTTTTTGAGGAACCTCCATACTGTTTTCCAGAATGACTTCACCAGTTTGCATACCCACCAGCAGTGCAAGAAGGTTCCTTTTTCTCCACATCCTCACCAACACCTGTTGTTTCTTGTGTTGTTGTATTTAGTCCTTCTGATGGGTAGGGGGTTGGATATCTCATTGTAGTTTTGATTTGCATTTCCCTGATGATAAGAGATGATGAACATCTTTTCTTACGACTGTTGGCCATCTGTGGATTTCCTTTGGAAAAATAACTGTTCTTCTGCCCATTTTTAATTGGATTATTTGGGTTTTTGGGGTGTTGAACTTTATAAGTTCCTTATATATTTGGGGTACTGACCCTTTATTGTATATGTCATTTGCACATATCTCTTTCCATTCCTTAGGTTGCCTTTTAGTTTTCCTGATTGTTTCCTTTGCTTTGCAGAAGCTTTTTATTTTGATGAAATCCCAATAGTTCATTTTTGTTTTTGTTCCCCTTACCTCAGGAGACCTACCTTGAAAGAAGTTGCTGCTGCTGCTATCAAAGAAGTTACTGCCTGCCTATGTACTATTCTAGAATATTTATGGTTTTGGGTCTCACATTTAAGTCTTTAATCCATATTGGATTTCTTTTTTTTTTTTAATTTTTTTTTAATTTATTTATGATAGTCACAGAGAGAGAGAGAGAGAGGCAGAGACATAGGCAGAGGGAGAAGCAGGCTCCATGCACCGGGAGCCCGACGTGGGATTCGATCCCGGGTCTCCAGGATCGCGCCCTGGGCCAAAGGCAGGCGCCAAACCGCTGCGCCACCCAGGGATCCCCATATTGGATTTTTTAAAAAAAATTTTGTTTATTCATGAGAGACACACAGAGAGAGGCAGAAACATAGGCAGAGGGAGAACCAGGTTCCCTATAGGGAGCCTGATCCAGGGCTCACTCAATCCCAGGACCCCAGGATCACGACCTGAAGCAAAGGCAGACACTTAACCACTGAGCTACCCACGCACCCCCATACTGATTTTTTTCAAATTGTTTTTGTGTATGGTATAAGAATGTAGTTCAGTTTCATTCTTCTGCACTTTGCTGTCCAGCTTTCCCAACACCATTTATTGAAGAGACTGTCTTTTTCTCATTGCATATTATTTCCTACTTTGTCAAAGTTTAATTGACTATATAATTCTGGGTCTACTTCTGGATTTTTTTCATTTCTCTGGGTTATCTTCAGTTTCTTTCATCAGTGTTCTTTATACAGGTTTTTCACCTCTTTGGCTAGGTTTATTCCTAGGTATCTTATTATTTGGGGCACAATTGTAAGTAGAACTGTTTTCTTAATTTCTCTTTCTGCTGCTTCAATATTAGTGTACAGAAATGCAACAGATTTCTGTACATTTATTTTGTATCCTGTGACTTCTGAATTCGTTTATCAGTTCTAGCAGGTTTTTGATGGAGTCTTGGCTTTTCTATGTACACTATCATATCATTTGCAAATAGCAAAAATTTTACTTTTTTCTTATTGATTTAGATGCCTTTTACTTCTTTTTGTTGTTTTATTGTGGCTAGGACTACTGGTACCATGTGGAATGAAAGTGGTGATAGACATCCCTGCCTGGTTCCTGACCTTATGGGAAAAACTCTCAGGTCATTAAGGATGATGTTAGCTGTGGGTTTTTCACAGATGACCTTTATTATGTTGAGGTATGTTCATTCCTTTTAACCTACTTTATTGTGAGTTTTTATCATGAATGGATATTACACTTTGTCAAAAGCTTTTTCCACATCTAATTGAAATGATCCTATAATCCTTATCTGTTGCCTACCCAATAATATAACTTCAAATTTTCTTTCTTTCCTATATCAGCCCTTTATTAGATCATTCCCCTCAGGGTATAAATATCTGTTATTTCTCCTAACATGTAAAAAAAGAAAAATGCTTGATCCCACTTCTAGGTGGCATAACATTCCTTCACTCTCCTTTGCATCACAACTCCTTGAAAGAGATGTCTATAGGAAAGTCTCGAAGTGTGCCTCTTTCCTTCTCTTTCAAATTCACTCCATTCAGATTTGCATTCCTTCTATGTCACCTAAACTGCTTTTTCCAAGGTTATCAATGGTATCCTCATTGCTAAACTAATACTCAATTCTCTTTCCTCACCTTACTTATCAATGGCATCTGCTGCAGTTAATCATGCTAATCTCCTTGATATACTTTTATTATTTGGTTTCTAGGGAATAACACTCCTCATTAGTTGCTCCTTGTCAGTTTCCATTGCATTGCATTGTATTTCCTTTCTTCCTTCTCTGAGGAGAAGGACTCAGAACACCTTGATGTGATAGTGCACCAGAGATCCATCCTGCTTATATTCTCTACCTAGTTATTCCCTTGGTGATGGCATCCACTCTTAAGGCCAAAAACGTTGCCAGTCAACAGGTTCTCCTAAACTCCAGGTCACTAATACAAATTACACACTGAATTGGAGATCTAATAGGTTTCTCAAACCCAGTATATCCAACCCTGAACTTTCAATCTAACCCATAATATATGTTCCACCTATACCCTTCCCTTATCTCAGTCAATGATAATGCTATCCTTCCAGATTCTAGGCCAAAAATAAGAAACAAAACAAAAACCAACAACAAAAAATCTTGGAATAAGTTCTAACTTATCATCTTGCAAATCTCACATTTGAACCTGTTTTTAAAAATATTTTTTCAAAATGCTTTTTGAAACTGAGTTATAACTTACATACAGTAAAGTACAAAAAGTGGTTTTTTTTACTGATTTATGTCCCTACATAACCACCCAGATTGAGATACAGATTATTATCACCATCCCAGAAGCCTACCTCATTTCCTCTTAAGGTTAATACACTTTCTTCTGACCTTTATTGAAATAAAGAGTAACTACACTTCTGACCTTTATCATAATAGATTAGTTTTGCCTATCCTTGACCATTATATAAATGAAACTAGACCATATGTATGTTTTTTGCCTCAGTGTTATGTCTGCTAGATTTATCTATGTTGTGTTCAGTAGTTGGATTTTTTTCTCCCATTACTGGGTGTTATTTCATTCATTCACTATCAAGTTGATAGATAGTTGGAATGTTTCCAGAATTTTACTATTATGAATAAATATAAAATGACCATTTTTACACATCATTTGATAGACATGTGCAATCATATTTCTGTTGCACATATACTTAGAAGTATAATTGCTGGGTAATATGGGTACGTGTATGGTCAGCATTAGTAGATTCTGCCAAAGAATTATCCAAAACGGTTCTATCAAATTGCATTCCTTTCAGCAATGTATGATATCCAGAGTTGCTGTACATCCTTGCCAACACTAGATATTATAAGTTCTTTTTCTTTTAAGATTTTTATTTTTTTATTCATGAGAGACATACAGAGAGAGAGAGAGAGAGAGAGAGAGAGAGAGAGAGAGGCAGAGACACAGGCAGGGGAAGAAGCAGGCCCCATGCAGGGAGCCTGACGCGACTTGATGCCGGGTCTCTGGGATCAGGCCCTGGGCTGAAGGTGGCGCTAAACCGCTGAGCCACCCAGGCTGCCCCTATAAATTCTTTTAATTTTAGTCATGCTCGCGGGTATGTAATGTTTTATTATGGCTTTCAAATGTATTCCTGATGGCTAATTCTGTTGATCACCTTTTCATATGCCTATCTGCAATTTGTACGTTCTTTTTACATAAAGCCTGTTCATATTTCTGTCCCATTATCTTTTTTATTGCTTTTTTCCCTATTGATTTGTTAGAATTTTTTATAGTCTCGATAGGAGTTCTTTGTGTGCTATATGCACTGAAAATAACTTTTTCCATTGTTCAGTTTATTTCTTACTTTTAAAATCTCTTGATGAATAGAATATCTTTTTATGAAATACAATTCACCAATTATCTCTTTTAGTATGTTTTTTATTCCTGGTCCTTTGACTACCCCAGGTTCTGATGATATTATCATACACTTTTTCCTGAGAGCTTTATAGTTTACCTTTCACATTTCAGTTCTTTTTTTTTTCTTTTTAGATTTTATTTATTTATTCATGAGAGACAGAGAGAGAGGCAGAAACGTAGGCAGAGGGAGGAGAAGCAGGCTCCATACAGGAGCGGGATGTGGGATTCGATTCTGGAACTCCGCGGCCACGTCCTGAGCCAAAGGCAGACGCTCAACCACTGAGCCACCCAGGTGTCCTTCATGCCCTATTTCCAGTTGATTTTTGTTTATTGTGTAAGGTAGGCGTTAAGATTCATTTTTTTTTTCACATGAATATTCAGTTGATTCATCGCTGTTTATTTAGGTCTTTAATTTCTCTCAGCAATGACTGTGGTCTTCAGCGTCAAGTTCTTACACATTTTGTGTTACATTTATTTCTAGGCATTCAATTTCTTGGAAACTTATATATTGCACCTTTGCATCTCATTTCCTAATTGCTTGTTCTTGGTATGTAGAATACAATTTGTTTTTTTATATTGATCTTATATCCAATGACCTTGCTAAATTCACTTATGAATTCTAATCATTTGTAGATTCATTTATATTTTCTAGATATTCAAATATGTTACAGAAAATTATAATGGTTTTACTTTTTTCTGTCTGAATTTTATAGATTTTGTTATTCTCTTGAATTTTTATAATGTTTAGGAGTTCCAGTAAAATTTGAAAAGAATTGATAGCTTTGGAACAATTTGTCTTATTCCAAACTCATAGGGAAATTGTTCAATATTTATTTATTTATTTATTTTTTTAGATTTTATTTATTTATTCATGAGAGACACAGAAAGAGGCAGAGACATAGGCAGAGGGAGAAGCAGGCTCCTCGAGGCAGCCCGATTTGGGACTCAATCCGGAGATTCCGGGACTAAGCACTGAGCCAGAGGCAGATGCTCAACCACTGAGCCACCCAGGCATCCCCAATATTTCATTATTAATTAGGATGTTAACCATAGGTTTTTGTGGTCATCTTTTTCGGATGAAGGATTATCTCTTCTATTCCTATTTGTTGAGATTAGTTTTTTTTTATCATGAATTGATGTTCAATTTTATCAAATGTCTTTTCTGTATCTACTAAGATGATTGTATGATATTTGTCATTTATTTTGTTAAGGTGACAGTTACAATTATTGATTATTCTTATGTTGAAAACCATCTTATGCCACTGGCATACACTTCACTTAGTTATGAGGTATTATATATATTATCGGATTTGATTTGGTAATATTTGCTCAAGTTTTATGCATCTGTTCATAAGGAAGAAATTGGCCTGTAATTTTGATTCCTTGCAATGTCCTTTCCAATTATTACTTTATGAGAAACACAAAAAATAGTGTTCCTTTTTTATTATTTGCTAAAAGTGATTTTGCAAGTTAGGATTATTTCATGTTAAATCTCTGGAAGGCTGAAAATCGTGGCTTCAGCTTATTTAATGAATATAGGAATAAGAATTTCTACCCATTTTTATGTCAGTTTTAGAAGCAAGACCTCATGGGTATAGAGCCTGAGAAGTCACATGCCCTTAGGAATGTCTTACATTTAATTTAATGCTTTATAGTCACCATATTTACATTTTTTATCAATGTTTAAACAAAGAAACTCTCATTTTGCACTGGACCCCTCAAATCATATAGTTATTCATGTCTTGTCATATGTGGTTTTATAAGTATTTGCTTATTTCTTCTAAGTTATGAAATTTATTGGTATTAATTTGTTAATAAATGTTAACTCTGTTTTCAATATCTTTCAGATTTGTTAAGTCTGTTTTTCTACTTATGATATTGATAATTTATGTTCTTTATCTTTCTTTCCTTTATTATCTTGGTATTAACAAATTATTTCATTAATCTTTTTTGAGAAACATTTTTTGCCTGTGTTTATTTTCTTTAAAATTATGTCTGCTTTCTGAATATTTTAATTACTGTTATCTATATTAACTTCCTTCTATTTTTTTTAACTTCCTTCTACTTTTTAAGGAGTATTTAAATATGTTTAATTTATAGTTAATTTTCTAGTTTCTTGAGATGGTAGATTGGAACATTTATTTTTCAACCTTTCTTCTTTTTCAGTTTACTAATTTAGAGCTAAAAATTTCCATTTGGTCACCATTTTAACTGCGTCTCAGAATTTCTGATATGTCATATTTGTTTCATTCAATTTAAAATATAATTCATTGTAATTTCTTTTTTGACACATGTTATACAGTAGTGTGTGTTTAATTTCCAAACACCTAGAGATTTTCCAATAATCTTATTTTTTTATTTCTAGTTACATTTGTATTCAGAGAATATACTCTATAGGATTCCAATTCTTTGGAATGTACCCGTGTACATTACCTGCAGAGATCAACAGACGATCCGTTTGGTAAATATTCCAAATGCCCTTGAAAATGTTTATCCTGATTATGTTGAGTGTAGTGTTCATTGTGATGTTTAAATTTCCTATCTCTAATTTCTTTTTGTTCATTTACTAAAAAGTTTTAAAATATCAAATTACAATCATAGATTCGTGTTTATCTTTTTAGTTCTCTGTTTTCCTTCAGTTTATTAAGCTTTTTAAGATGTATAAACGTTTATAATTATTATTTCCTCCTGTTGATTAAATTGGACCTTTTATCACTGTTAAATGTTCTTCATATACTTTGTTACTTCTTGTCTCAAAGTCTTCCTTTTCTTCTATTGATAAACAACAGCTTTATTTTGATTTTTGATTGCATGGTATGCATTTTTACCTTTATTTGCTTTCAGATACTTGTAACTGTATATAAAGTATGTCTCTTGTAAACAGTATTGAGTTAGATTTTGAATTTTTGTTTTTCTGTTTATTAATCTAACCTGACCATTCTCCCTTTAACTGGAATGTTTAGTCAATTTACATTTAATATTATTGAGGTGATTGAGTTTAAGTCAATCATCTTGCCATGGTTCTCTAATCGTTTCATCTTTGTTTCTTAATTTATCTTTTCTGGCCTTCCTTTGGATTAATCATTCTTCCATTTTTTTATCCATTATTTCCTCTATCGGCTTTTTAGCTATTTTGTTACTATTTCATTGATTACTCTTAAAATCACTATATGAATTCTACATGGTAAGTTGTAATGCTTCCCAAAGCACAAAAGAAACTAAAATAATTTAATTCTATTAGCCAAAACACCTTTGGTGCCATCAATTTCATTGTATTTTAAATATAAAGTTTTATATGCATAAGATATAATAGTTAATGCTTTTAAACAGAATGTTCATTTATAGTTTTGTCGGGGGGGTCTTACTGGAAACAACAAACTTTATAGGAAACTGAAAAAGAAGCAGAGTGAGAATTCCTCATGAAAAATGAAAAGAGCATATACAATTATATCTTCAAGAATTTTAATGGAATTTTATGACCCATCAAACTAAGGTATCCCCATTCTCTAACAGAAATAAACTGAGAAAGAGCAGTATGAGAATATTCTAATGCAGGGCTGCCCAACATAACTTTCTGTGATGATGGAAATGTTCCATTATCTTTGTGCTGTCTAATATAGAATCTACAGGCCATGAATACTCACAACATAGCTAATGTAATTGAGGAACTGAATTTTTAATAGAGTTTAAATAGCCACGAGCAGCTAGTGGTTACCAACTGAACAGCACAGTTCTAATGCCTCATGGCTCAAAACCAGTGGTTTCTTACTTTCTTTCTTTCTTTTTTTAAAGATTTTATTTATTTATTCATGAGAGACATAGAGAGAGACAGAGACATAGGCAGAAGGAGAAGCAGGCTCCATGCAGGGAGCCTGATGTGGGACTTAATCCCGGGACTCCAGGATCATGCTCTGAGCCAAAAACAGACATGCTTAACTGCTGAGCCACCCAGGCATCCCAAAACCAGTGGTTTCTTTGGGGGACTTTTCTAATCACTGCTAAAGGATGTAGAGGGTTGGAGATTGAAAGAGAGAAAAGTTAACAGATTTAGCTACTTAAATAAGTTCTAAAACTCCACAGCTTTCAGAAGCAGGGGGGGAAGAAAGGGCTTTAAGAGAGACCTGAGTATGCCCTTGAACTCCTAGCTACTGCCAATGGGAGTAAAAAGCCTATGATTTGGCTCACTCACATAGGAGGAGGCCTGTGGTGCCACACACAGAACCTGAGGCTTGGGCCATCTGTGTATGGAAATCATTGCTGTGGGGAGATAGGGATGCTCATTTCCAGACACTTTCCAGGACTAGAAGAGGACTTAGAGGTGGAGGGAGGGCCTGAGGGCCCTTTCTGGCCACCTGCAGGTTGGATAGGCCCTCTCTTTTTGGGGAGTAAAATCTTGTTCTTGCTCTTAAACTCTTTGCTGGGGTCCAGCTTGTTCACAAAGGATTTGGTCTATTCTGAAAGCAGGTTTGGGTTGTAGGTGATAAGTTTATACATGTTGAACCATTGCTTGACCTATGAGCTAAACCCATAGCTGGTGAAGGCATACTATAGCAGGCCCAGGTACATGATAAGCAAGTGATAGTAAGTGGTAAAGGTATCTGTGAGAAAATGCTGGTGTAACATTCTGTCTAGGAACCAGATCTCAGTGTCTTGTGAATGCTGGGTTTCCCCTATTATGGATAAAGCCAACCTTCCTATTCCCATTGCAAGGATCCAGTTCAAATATCACACTGTGAGAATCAAAGTGAGGCTTCTCTGGTTGTTCTCACTGGGCTTCAAGTGTATCAACTTCCAGGTCTGCCAGAGTTGGTGTATTAGGGAGCAAATACACAGAAGACTGGTTGAGTTGAGTCAGCTTTGAGATGCTGCTAATTGCCATGCTGCCCAGTTGGAGTACTGTGCTCATTCAGCTTCATACTCCATGTCGTGTGGAAGCCATTGGTCATCGGGTAAAAATTCTGTAGCACAGTTATTTTTTCATTCCCATGAAGACATTATATGACATTCAACAGGTGACTTTTCTGTGATAGTGACTTCTGTCACACCTGATGAAGACTCTAGGATGCATGTGATCCTCAAGGTCAGCTTCTCCTGGTGCAGCTTGCTGCAGCCTGGGGGCAGCATCTCCTTCATGACTCGTTTCCTCACTCCAGCTTTATTTACAGTTTTTGATGTTTACATCTTCAACTGCTCTCATTGCATTTTGCAGTTACGTGCTTCCATCTGGGATCAATTTCCTTCAGAACTCCCAATAATGTTTCTTGTAGCACAGATCTGCTGGCAACGAATTCTCTCAGCTATGTTTAACTGTAAACATCTTTACTTATCCTTCAATTTTGAAGGATTTTTTGCTGGATATAGAATATTGGTTTGTAGGATTTGTTTGTTTTTCTTTTTTTTTTTTAAGATTTTGTTTATTTATTCATGAAAGACACAGAAAGAGAGGCAGAGACACAAGCAGAGGGAGAAGCAGGCTCCCCATAGGGAGCCCAATGAGGACTCAATCCAGGATACCAGGATCAGGTGCTTAATCACTGAGCCACCCAAGCGTCCCTGTTTGTTTTTCTTCAGTGCTTTAAAATGTTAATCTTTCAAAGGGTGTGCCTGTGCTCTCCTCTAGGATTTTGATGGAATCTTGTCTCACATTTAGATCTTTCATCCATTTTGGGTTTATCTTTGTGTATGGTGAAAGAGAGTGTCTAGTTTCATTCTTCTGCATGTGGATGTCCAATTTTCCCAGCACCATTTATTGAAGATACTGCCTTTCTTCCAATGGATAGTCTTTCCTCTTTTATCGAATATTAGTTACCATAAAGTTCAGGGTCCACTTTTGGGTTCTCTATTCTGTTCCATTGATCTATGTGTCTGTTTTTGTGCCAGTACCACACTGTCTTGATGACCACAGCTTTGTAGTACAACCTGAAATCTGGCATTGTGATGCCCCCAGATATGGTTTTCTTTTTTAAAATTCCCCTGGCTATTCGGGGTCTTTTCTGATTCCACACAAATCTTAAAATAATTTGTTCTAACTCTCTGAAGAAAGTCCATGGTATTTTGATAGGGATTGCATTAAACGTGTAAATTGCCCTGGGTAACATTGACATTTTCACAATATTAATTCTGCCAATCCATGAGCATAGAATGTTTTTCCATCTCTTTGTGTCTTCCTCAATTTCTTTCAGAAGTGTTCTATAGTTTTGAGGGTATAGATCCTTTACCTCTGTGGTTACGTTTATTCCTAGGTATCTTATGCTTTTGGGTGCAATTGTAAATGGGATTGACTCCTTAATTTCTCTTTCTTCAGTCTCATTGTTAGTGTATAGAAATGCCACTGATTTCTGGGCATTGATTTTGTATCCTGCCACGCTATCAAATTGCTGTATGAGTTCTAGCAATCTTGGGGTGAAGGCTTTTGGGTTTTCTATGTAGAGTATCATGTCATCGGCGAAGTCAGCCACAGTAACTTCTTGCAAGATACATCCACGAAGGCAAAAGAAACAAAAGCAAAAATGAACTATTGGGACTTCATCAAGATAAGAAGACATAACGTAAAGACTGCTAACTCTGGGAAACGAACTAGGGGTGGTAGAAGGGGAGGAGGGCGGGGGGTGGGAGTGATTGGGTGACGGGCACTGGGGGTTATTCTGTATGTTGGTAAATTCAACACCAATAAAAAAAAAAGGAAAAAAAAGATAAGAAGCTTTTGCACAGCAAAGGATACAGTCAACAAAACTAAAAGACAACCTACAGAATGGGAGATGATATTTGCAAATGACGTATCAGATAACGGGCTAGTTTCCAAGATCTATCAAGAACTTATTAAACTCAACACCAAAGAAACAAACAATCCAATCATGAAATGGGCAAAAGACATGAACAGAAATCTCACAGAGGAAGACATAGACATGGGCAACACACACATGAGAAAATGCTCTGCATCACTTGCCATCAGGGAAATACAAATCCAAACCACAATGAGATACCACCTCACACCAGTGAGAATGGGGAAAATTAACAAGGCAGGAAACCACAAATGTTGGAGAGGATGCGGAGAAAAGGGAACCCTCTTACACTGTTGGTGGGAATGTGAACTGGTGCAGCCACTCTGGAAAACTGTGTGGAGGTTCCTCAAAGAGTTAAAAATAGACCTGCCCTACGACCCAGCAATAGCACTGCTGGGGATTTACCCCAAAGATGCAGATGCAATGAAACACCGAGACACCTGCACCCCGATGTTTCTAGCAGCAATGTCCACAATAGCCAAACTGTGGAAGGAGCCTCGGTGTCCATCGAAAGATGAATGGATAAAGAAGATGTGGTTTATGTATACAATGGAATATTACTCAGCCATTAGAAACGACAAATACCCACCATTTGCTTCAACGTGGATGGAAATGGAGGGTATTATGCTGAGTGAAGTAAGTCAATCGGAGAAGGACAAACAGTGTATGTTCTCATTCATTTGGGGAATATAAATAATAGTGAAAGGGAATAAAGAGGAAGGGAGAAGAAATGTGTGGGAAATATCAGAAAGGGAGACAGAACATAAAGACTCCTAACTCTGGGAAACGAACTAGGGGTGGTGGAAGGGGAGGAGGGCGGGGGGTCGGGGTGAATGGGTGACGGGCACTGAGGGGGGCACTTGATGGGATGAGCACTGGGTGTTAGTCTGTATGTTGGTAAATTGAACACCAATAAAAATAAATTTATTATAAAAGAAATAAAAATAAAATGTTAATCTTTCATTTTCTGACTTCCATAGTTCATTTTGAAATGTCAGTCATTAGTCTTTTTGATGCTCATTTGGAGATATTATCACTGTTTTTCTAGGCATGTGAATATTGTTTTTAGCTTTCAGAAGTTTGACTATCATGTGCCTATTTGTGTTTTGTTTGTTTTGTATTCTGTTTGGGGTATATAGGGCTTCTTGAATGCATAGTCACAGGTCTTTAATTAGTTTGGAGAAATTCTTAGCCAATATTTCTTTCAATATTTCTTTTTATATTCAATATAATATTTCTATAGAGCATAAAATCTTCCTTATCTCTTCGTTAAAATGTCACTGTGTTTTACTGAGGACATATCTCCTGATCTACTGGGCTTTGGCACAAATATCATAATTTCTGCTTTCTTGCAATGAGGTCACATAATCAATTTAAGAGTTGAGAAAGTGTTAAATTAACCCAGCTTTCTGACATTTCATACAATGATGCAACATCATAATCCAACAGGCAGTAAAGACTTCAGTAATGCATAATGTCAAAAACTTGAAGAAGTTTAATTCTTATACATTGCTGGCTACAGATATCTGGAAAGCAATTTGACAAAATAGAGTATGTTGAATGAACATGTCTTTAGCAGTTTCATTTTCATGTATATATATGTATATAGAATGAGCTATGTATATAAATATTGTTTGTAATAACCAAAACTAAATATCCACAACAGAGAAATGAATACACTGTGCTATATTTATGTAATAGAATAATATAAAATATATGAAGCTGATCTTCATGAAACAATATGGATTTATAGGGTATATCCAAAACATAATAGTAAAAATACATGATGGCAATAGATACACATGGTGTGACACCATTTAAGTAACTTTAAAACACATAGAACAATACTTCATATTGCTGTGGGTTATTATATGTATGATACAAGCACTAAAATATGCACAGAAAGAATCCACTCCAACATCCATGCTCCAACAGGGGAGTAGCTGCTTCTCATGAAAGTGACGGGAAATAAGAAAGAGGTGCATTCTGAGTCTTGAGCTCTATTAAAATAGAAAAAGCACCTGAAATAAATTAGCAAACTTCTATCATGTTTTTTAAACTAGGTTGATTATGCTAGTTTCTGTAATTTTCTAATTCATTTGAAACCTTTCATGATTAAAATTAAATTGTAAAATTTAAACTATATTTTTATGTTAAAAATTTTAAGCTAAATTTAAAGGGAAGTATTAACCTTTAATGAAAGAAAATATATAAAATTTTTAAAGATTCAACCTTAATTATAATCCTGGAAATGCCAATTAAAATAATGATGAGATATAAATTTATTATAAGAAAGAAATGAGTTGTTTTCTGTTCATTTAAAACCCAATGACTTGGGCATTTGCATACATTCTTAGATTCTTAGATGGTGGTAAGCTGATATAACTTTATAAAGTAATTTTTCAGTATATATTGAGACCATTAACATGTTCATACCTCTTGACTAAGTTATTTCTACTTCAAGGAAACAGAAAGGTAGTTGATTATCACTTAGTGGTGAAATTCTGGATTATTTTTGTTTTTACCCTTTTATATAATTTTAATTTTTTATTCAGTATACAATATGCATAATAACTTTTTTTAAGTCAAACTAATAAAAAATAAAAATATAAAATATTTATAAATATTAAAAATATCTATAATTGTAAAAATATAAAAATAAAAAACTAAAAGAAAAAAACCACCAGCATAAACCAGCATTCCTCAAAGTATGACACACTCAGTGTACCTCCTAATCATCTGGAACCACTGTTTGTAATATATATCTTTGCCAACTCAAATCCACTAAGTCAAAACTCCTGGGCATGGGGCATAGGAGCCTACCCTATCCCTGGCTCCCTGAATGGTTCTCAGGCACAAAATTTGTTAACTACATTACAAAAAAACAAAGCAGTATGACATTCTTTGGAAATTGACTATAATTTAGTGCAACTGAGTTGTAGCTTACAGATGATGGTGGAATGGGGAAGATAAATCTGGAGAGGAATGGCATGGTCCTCTTGTAAGAAGAAATCTTAAATGGCACACTAGGAACTTGGACAGTTAACATGAAGATTCAATAGGAAACCATTGAAGAGTTTTAAGAGAAGTAACCTGATAAGATTTTTTTTTCAGAAAGATTACCCTGGCATCAGTGTGCATGACTGGATAGGGAGCAGACAGGCAGGAAGGAAACATGGGAGAATGTGTTAATTTTCGTGGAATAAAGCAGTAGTAGCATAGACTTGAATACATATACTTGGTGACCAATTGAATACTGAGTGAAGGGAGAAATAATTTGTAATGACTCAGATTCCCACATTTGCTTGCCTCCATTCCAGGCTTATAACAGAATATCTAGACAAAGAATATCTTAAAACTACAAACTGTACTTTTCTACCTTTCCTTATTTTTATCACAAGACCTGTATTTTGGGACAGCCTGGGTGGCTCAGCAGTTTAGTGCCGCCTTCAGCCCAGGGCCTGATCCTGGAGACCCGGGATTGAGTCCCACGTCAAGCTCTCTGCATTGAGCCTGCTTCTCCCTGTGTCTCTGCCTCTCTCTCTCTCTCTCTCTCTCTCTCTCTCTCTGTGTCTCCCATGAATAAATAAAATCTTTTTAAAAAAAAGACCTATATTTTACTGGAAACATGAAGCCTATGAAGATAAGCTTGTGCAGCCACTATAGTAATACAAGGACAGACACTCCAGAGGACATTCCCTTACTGAATAATATCATTAGTTAAATGTCTACAAGACTGTTGGCAGGGACAGCATGTATACTTGGAGATCCTGTGATCCAGGCAATCTTAACGTTTCCATTGCAGTTTCTATGGTTAAACATGTGACAGTGTGTATGCATAGAGGAGGAATGAGTGAGTGGTGATCCAGAATAATTTTTTTCAATAAAAGACTATGTTATTAAAAGCCAACCCATTCTTTTTTGTGTCTTTTTGTGTCCCCGAATGAGACATTCCTTTTAATCAGTCTGTCTGGTGAAACCACAGCAGTGACTTGTCTTCAGGCTGATTGTGGCAAGAAGGAATTTCCCTTAGACTGTAGGATGACCTATGACAGCTTTATACATTTCTTCATTAAAATAAAATGGCAGAGGTTTGGGGGATTAGAAAATTGTTTTCTAAAGGATCTAATTCTTGCCCAACCTGAACAGAGAGCTGCAGCTGGAGGCTGAATGTAGGCTGAGCAGTCTCCTGAGGGCTTTTGGCTGCAGGGGAGTTAAAGGCAGCAGCCACCAAATCAAGCTTTCCTGTAGCACTAGGAACCCCCAGAATTCCCAAAGGCTCTGGATCACATACCAGACAATCCCAGAATACAGAAAATCCTTCTGCAATAATCATTCTCAAAAACTACCAAAAGTAGTCACAAATACAGGCCTTATTCAGCCAAAACCTCTTAATGACATGCTGCTTTTTGTTACATCCCCTGTAAAAGCTATAAAATCACTGCCTCCTCCCCCCATTCCTTTAAAAAATTTCATTGGTTTCTTGGAGAACCTAAGCTGTTTGCCTATACAGCAGCTAACATTATGGATTTGGCTGACTGACCTTCCCTGCATTCTTGTAACTTGTACCTTTATCCCCAATGTCGTCTCCTGATCTGGCAATATGATAGTGAGATTTAGAGGTTTGATTAACTTGCGGTTGAATTTTTTTTTTCTTCCTGCAAGATTCCTTCATGGGGAGGAGGTATGCACTACTTATTGCGTCATATCAAGAAGCAAATAATGTCTTCTGGTACATTTTTAGTAATGTTAAAATTATCCATGGATTCAAAGGCATAAGCCTAATTCCTCCATCAGCCATTCATTCCATGGCTTCAGCCTCCATAGATGATCATTACCCAGATGTATACTTTCATTAGAGGTATCTTCTAACATTTTCATGTGTGTATTAGGTGAGATTCTTCTGTGAATAACTTTCACACGTTATTTCATTTCTTGGTATAATTTTAAGGATAAGCAAAATGGGATAAATGCTTTATTCTTTCTGTTAATTTATCATTTTTCAAAGGAATGAGAGAGTGCCCTAGGAACCTCCAAAAGTGATCAACATGTGTGTGTAATTATTTACTTGTTTCGTATTCATTCTTATATATTTATATATATTGTTATTATTTGTTTTGATGTTCATATTGCCTCATTTTAGGTCGCTGAAAAGCCCTTACTGTTACTCTCCTATTTTTGTGACATAATTCATTAGTCTTTAATAGCTTCCTTGCTATCTGGTATAAGATGGCCCAGGTTCATCTTATCTATTGTCTCAGACCTGGATTCAATGATTTCTCTGAAGAGCCCTGGTTCCTTTTAGTGAGAAATCATATTTACAGACCACAATCTGAATGCAAGGCATACTTACTGCTACTAGTTTGTCATTGCTTCAAGGACTTTTCAATGGGCAGGTGGAAATTCTTTTTTTTTTTTTGAAAGAGAAAATTTTGAGTTCATGCTAATATTTATATCCCAATTTAAGAGTTAAAGGTTTTTTTTCTAAATTTCTTAATTTTGTATTTATATTTTTTCTCTTAACACTGAAAATCTTGACTTCTAAAGAGATATAAATTCTTATATTTTCTTACAGAATATATAGTATAATGTAGCACTCTATATATGATAGGTTCAAAAATAACAGTATCAATATTACTAATAAGTGTACCAAATGCAGGGGCAACAGGGTGGCTCAGTTGGTTAAGTGTCTGCCTTTGGCTAAGGTCATGATTCAATTTCCTGGGATCAAGCCCACGTAGGGCTCCCAACTCAGTGGGGAGTCTGCTACTCCTTCTCACTTTCCCTCTGTCTTCTCTCTCTCTCAAATAAATAAATAAAATCTTTAAAAAAAACCTACTAAATGCATTTTCAGATTTCTTCAAAATTTATTTGAGCCTTAGATTACATCCGTTAAAAGATAGTCAAAATATTGGCTTTGAAAGTCACCAGAAGTAGTCATATTCTTTGTATTGTTAGGCCTCTGTCCTGCAATAGGTAACTATTTTTAATATCTTTATGTCCTTTGTGATGTGTGTTTATTCATGTTCTAGACCCTGTTTTTTTTAAATTTTATTTACTTATTCATAAAGACAGATTGAGAGAGAGAGAGAGAGAGAGAGAGAGAGGCAGAAACACAGGCAGAGGGAGAAGCAGGCTCCATGCAAGGAGCCTGACATGGGACTTGATCCTGGATCTCCAGGATCATGCCCTGGACTGAAGGTGGCGCTAAACCGCTGAGCCACCCCAGCTGCCCTAGACCCTGTTTTTAAAAACCTATTCTGAAGATCAGATGATATCCATATATAGATATTTTGCTCGTTTTTCACCCATTTCTTCAACCAGTTCTCCTATTGATGATTATCTTCAACCAATTTCCTATTGAGGATTTGTTTCTAGTTGTTCCAAATAATATATCAGTGAATGTCCTCAGGGTTATACCATTTTGTATTTTTGTCACCATACCTTTAGGATAGATTTTGAAAAGAGGGATTGCTCAAGCAAAGGTCAATGCACTTAAAATTTTGCTAGATTGGAGGCATACTTTTAAACATATTAATCTTGCCATGAAAATGTAGGAATTTTAAAAAATATTTTTATTAAAGAGAAGAAAACCATTTAACTGGAATGATCATTTTATCAAGAATAATTCAGTAGTGGAATTTATATTATTAAATTCATGCATGCTCTCTGGTGTAATATAAATAAATGCCTTGAACACTTCAAAAATTTTAACAATTTTAATGGTCTCCAATCTATTATATCTTACGAAGTAATGTAAGATCTATATATATAAACAAATATATACATGTTAGTGGGGATAGATGGGTGGAAAAGTAGATAAAGAAAAAGAATCTTATCCCCAGGAGAAAGCATTTCTGGTTTTAATAAATTTACTAACTTTTTATTCAAAAAAGATAGTTTATTATCTTCCAAATGACACAGTACAAACAGAAGTTAGTCATGTCTGCATAATAGCACTTGTAATATTTTCTAAAGTGTTGGTAAATCTGCAAGTTTTAGGTCCTTGGACCTAAAATATAATCCAACGTTTACATGCAAAATGAAATGTGTTTGCTGGTCATTTTTATGATCATGTGTTAAGAGAACATGATTATATTGTCTTATGCTTTTCAGTTATTATCACCTTCTGAAGTCAGGAAAAGCAACCCCAAGAACTGGGTGAGTCATATTTGCTTGTATACCTTTATGCACAGCAAGAATTCAACTTCATAAAACATAGGTGAACAGTAAATTAAAAATAGTAGATTCACATTTGAATAGCAGCTAGTTATGTATAAAAATACACAAAAAAGTAACCTGTAGCAATAAAAACTGGTGAATAAATCATTAATGATTTATTTACCCATGTTGCCATATTATTCTTCAGATCTAATCATAGAGGCGATAGCATTCACAAGATGACATATAAGGGAAAAAGTTAAGATTGCTTCTTCCAATTTTTCAGCCTTCTATTCACCAAGGAAAGCTTTGTCATCTTCTTATTCCTTTCCTTCTTCAAAGCTTAAAGTCAACAAAATAAAAATAAGTATATCTCGAGTCTATAGACTCCCTTTAAATCAACATTTCCAATATGCTTACAAACTCACCTCAACAATTTTTAATGATCATAAAGTCAGTTTTACTCACTCTCCCCTCAAGTCAATGACTTTCTACCTTTAAAATGCAAGTATACAGCTACAGTGTGTTGTAGCTAGTCAGTAGAAGCATTAAATAAAACAGTTCAGTACTAAAGTGCTATTTATGTACAAGTAGTCTAGAAATGGTAATCTGCTATTAGGAAAATGGATACATAAAATATAATTGTGCTTATGAATTATTTATAAAATTAGTTTAAAAATGGAATATGAGAAAATCCACTACCTTTTACACAAACATTTTTGCAGTCCTTCATGCTAACAAAGTTATTGTCATTCCCTCCACAGCCAGTATAGGCGAAGGCCTCACAGGTTCTATGTCTGGGATTAAAATAGTAGCGAGTCACATTAGCAGAGCACAGTCCCTCATCTTTTGGACTGTAGCAAAATGATGGACCTTTATGAAAAAGAAAATAAAATTAGAAATGCAATAAATACCAAAATTAATAAACTGTGATGATTACTGAACTGACTGAAGAAAATCTAATCCCAGTGAAGCTTCATTCTGAATTCTAAATATCATACTAAACCATTTAAAAAGTGTGTCTCGATTCTCAAGAAAGCTTACATGCCATAGTTTGCTGATTCTAAAATTTTTATAAACTGGAGACAATTTCTTCTGAAGCTATGTCCTTGTATCATTCGAATGTGTAAAGAAATTAAACCCAAAATCAGATATGGTCAGGCAGAAATCGGCGATGTATCAAGGGTTGTTGGTATATGACGTGCTTCAGTAAACTTGTTGGTAGGTTTATTTTAAATGTTTTTATCAGCTCTCCTTCCATCATTAGTTAAGGATACATGTATCTAAATTCCAAGTCGCCACTAGGACATTCACCTTTATACAAAAAAAATTTAAGGAAACACCAGCAACAACCACCTCCTCCTTAACTCAAGATTTTGCATGTTGACCACAGAGGTACATACAGAGCTTCCTCAAGTCGCTGCCAAAGCAAGATTCCTTGTTTGTTAAGATTTTCCTTATTTCTTGATGTATGTGTCTCTAATATGCCTAGGGAAAATGCCTGTATTATGTCTCTCTGCAAAAATATTGCCCAAGTAACCCATCATTTCAGGGACTGAGGGTGTGGGGATGTGGGGAAAGGAATCAGATCAGAAAAGAGAAGAATAGAGATCTCTTTGTCCTGCAGTTTATAATTACTAAAAGATGTAGAAATCTAACCAAAAACTTTAGAGAGAAATTTTCAAGATTCACATCTTACATCTGTACACAAGTGATTCCATACAAACCTGAGGTCATGGCATTCAGAATACTGTGATTTTTATTTATTTATTTTTTTTAGATTTTGTTTTTCATTTGAGAGAGAAAGAGAGAGAGCAAGCAGAGGGGGGAGGGCAGAGGGAGAAGGAGAAAGAGAATCTCAATCTCCATGCTGGGCATGGACGCCACCTTGAAGCTCAATCCCAGGACCCCGGAGATCATGAGCTGAGCCTAAATCAAGTCAGATACTTAACGGACTGAGGCACCCATGCACCCCCAGAATACTGTGATTTTTGTGTGTAAATTGAGTAGATGAGAAATAGTTCTGAAGAAACCATTTAGAACAGGAAGCAGAAACTTAAATCATACGTGGCTTTATGACTTTCCAGCCCTGAGAATTTGGCAAGTCATTAACTTCTGGTAGCCTGTATTCTCATATGTAACATGGGAATAATAACACTCCCTCACAGGGCAATACTGTTAAGATTGAATCCTCCTATATGTGATATCCCCAGAACACAAGCCATGTCAATTACACATAAAATTATTGACTTTTTTTCATCCTAAAATCTTAAAGAAATGAGATAGAAGCCCCATAAAAAATAGTACTTACTTTTCTTTGGTGCACAGAAGTTCATACAAGCAGCCTCATCCGGGAACCTGTTCTCATTGCTGTGACAACCGCCAGATAGGAATTTTTCACATGTCATGGATGTTAGATTGAAGAAATACTCCTCTTTGTTCTCTCCACACTTCTCCTCATTGACTTCCAACCTGCAAATTTTGGGAACTTCTAGAAAAAGGAGGGCATAAAACAATGTCAGTCAAAAATTAGCTTTCTTAGTATTACTTCAAAACTACTGTATTTTCCAGAAACAACTGGGGAGATAAGAGTATCACATTTTGTCCTGGGATAGTAAATCCCCAAAAGACTTTTCATTAATCCAGTTATTTAGATTTTTTTTAAATAGTGGCTCCAGACCAGAGTCAGCCAGATACAGTGGAAACTCTCTGTTCTCTCAGGGTCTTCTCATTTCTCTACACGTGTAGTTAATCAAGCTTACTCACGGGAATACACATTTTCCCTTGGCTTAGCTCCTTGAATGGCAGAGTCTCATGTCTTGTTACTGGCCTCAACAGATACAGTAAATATGATTTAAATGAAATAAAAACCATGATCATGAATCTCCACTATATCCCTCTACTAACCCAAAACATGTTTGGGCATCGGGACAAAAGGAAAAGTGAAGGTCAAGCTAAATCACACTTTAACAATAAAATCCGCTGACAGTATTTCAGATCGACGGATAATCGGCACTGAGGAAATGGTGCTCTCAAGGGGGCACAAAAACCATCAGCTCAGAACTAATGATAAAGAAAAGTAGGGATCCCTGGGTGGCACAGCGGTTTGGCGCCTGCCTTTGGCCCAGGGCGCGATCCTGGAGACCCGGGATCGAATCCCACGTCGGGCTCCCGGTGCATGGAGCCTGCTTCTCCCTCTGCCTGTGTCTCTGCCTCTCTCTCTCTCTCTCTCTCTCTGACTATCATAAATAAATAAAAATTAAAAAAAAAAAAAAGAAAAGTACTTGGGCAGCACCTAACACGTTATGTACCCCCTGCAGTACTGTGCCCTACAGTGAACCCTTGCCCCGAA
Source organism: Canis aureus (assembly GCF_053574225.1). Lineage (NCBI taxonomy): Eukaryota > Metazoa > Chordata > Mammalia > Carnivora > Canidae > Canis > Canis aureus. The sequence goes on along the minus strand of NC_135628.1, from coordinate 41,678,260 downwards.
CCTGCACAGACCCTCTGCATTACGATAAAGGCCACTTAGGCGAGAGATTCGTTAGCCCCCGTCAACTGGTGATTACTTTCTGGAAATAATGAGTGAGCCTTACTTAACGTCTGGGAAGAATGCAGGCTAAAGCTCACTGTAGGAAACGGGATCTGGGAAAGGAGTTTACGAGCAGCCCTCCTGCTTCTGCGGAAGGGGCCGCGCAAGAGCCTGGGGCTTGCCCACCGCCACTTACTCTCAATCCTCCAGCAAGCCTCGTCGCAGGCCTCCCAAGTTTCGAAGTTGTTGGCGTTGCCCCGGCAGCCCCCATAGGTGAAGGGGAGGCAGCTCTGCGTGTACCTGTCGTAGTAGTAACTGGGGATCAGCGCCCGGCAGGGCCCCACGTCGGGCGGCAGGAGGCAGGTCTCCGCGCTGCTTGCTCCTGCAGGACCAGAGGGAGAGCCTGAGGGACGGCAGGGCGGCCGCCTGTCTCCGGGAAGGCAGCTGCTCCCCGGGGGCCTCGGTCCCCGCGTGTCCCAGCCCAGGGGGTCGCGGGGAGAGAGTACAAGCTCCGGCCCGGGGGGCCCTTCCCGCGGCTCCTGGACGCCCTGTGCAGCTGAGACGGGGGCCCCGGGAGAGCGGGGCGCAGGCAGCGGGCGCAGGGGACCCCCCGCGGCCGCAGCGCCCTCGCCGCGCAGCTGAGACGGGGGCCCCGGCCCGGCCGGTACCTGGCGCGCCCGCACCACCGTCGCCCAGCGCGGTCCCCATCAGGAGCAGCGGCAGCAGCAACACCCCGAAGGGGCCAGCGGGGTCCATGCGGTCGGGTTGCGCGGCCCTCCGGGGGGCGTTCCTGGAAAGTGCCGGCGGGAGGAGGGTGCACCGAGTCCGGCCTCCGGGCAGCCTGGGTGCCGACGCGGTGGGTGCCTGCTTTATGTAGGGTGAGCGTCCTCCGACCCCGGACGGGGCGGGGCGTGCCGGTGCCGAGCCCGCCAGGCTGATTCATGCCCCACACGCTGTGACCCGCCGCAGCCCGGGGTTGGAAAGCGTACGCGGGAGAGGAATTCCCCGCCAGGTTGAACCTGCCTCCCCAACTTTCTCCTGTCCTGGGCGGGGATGACTGGATGGGGCGTTGTGTCAGGAATGGGAAGTCAGCGAGCTGGAGGGAAGTGACCTGGGGGTGATTGCACAAGGCTCCAGCTTGCAGCATCACCCTGAAGCCTGAGTCCTCATTTGGAAAGCACGACGTCCAAGTATTCCAAGGGCAGAGAGAAAATGTGGAATTCAGTGCGCTGCGGGGAGCCTGTGTCCTTGCAATTGATCCCTTAATTAGACTAGAAATTTAAGTACGTGTATTTATTTACAGTTATACATATGTGCCTATTTCGGTGGAGATTTAATTTACATTTAATAAAAGACTCATCATGTGTCTTAAGTGTACAGCACCATTGCAATCAAGTATTAGAACACTTGCAGCACCCCAGCACATTCTCTCATACCCCTTCCCAGCCCATCCTTCCAATACCAGGCGGGGGCAACCGCTTCCGATTGCCAGAGGTTAGCTTTGGCTGTTCTTGAATCTCATCCAAATGGAATAATAAAGAACATATTGGGGCAGCCGGTGGCTCAGCGGTTTAGTGCCGCCTTCAGCCCAGGGCGTGATCCTGGAGACCTGGGATCAGTCCCACATTGGGCTCCCTGCATGGAGCCTGCTTCTCCCTCTGCCAGTGTCTGCCTCTCTCTCTCTCTCTCTCTCTCTGTGTGTGTGTGTGTGTGTCTCATGAATAAATAAATAAAATCTTTAAAAAAAAATAAAGTACACATTGTTTCTACTTCTTTTGCTCCACTACTTTTTTTTTTTTTTTTTTTTTTTTAAGATTTTACTTATTTACTCAGAGAGACACAGAGAGAGAGGTAGAGACACAGGCAGAGGGGGAGAAGCAGGCTCCATGCAGAAAGCCGGGTGTGGGTCTCAATCCTGGGACTCCAGGGTCACACCCAGAGCCAAAGGCAAAGGCTCAACTGCTGAGCCACCCAGGTGTCCCTGCTCCACTTTTTAAGACACACCGTATTATTGCAGAATTCATTTCTTTTAAATACTGAATCCATTCTTCCAATATGTGAATATATTACAAATGTCCTATTACTGGATAGTTCTAGTTTGGGACGGTTAGGAATAAAGCTGCTTTGTGCATACATACAGCTTTTATTACCCTTGGGTAAAATATTTATAAATGTTAAAAACTGCCATCTTTCCGAAATGATTATACCATTTTATTTACCCTTCCTCCCATCAGCCGTATGTAAGTATTGTAGCTATGTTTTTTTGAGCTGGAACATGAAAATCCAAAGAGAAGTGGCCATGCAAGATCCCACATCAACCCTTTCCTTCACATTTCCTAATCTTCAGTGTGTCTGTTAAAGTTCATTTCTCCTCTGACATTTTAGCCTGGTTCTACCTTTTTATTTATACAAAACAAAAAAATTGCCTATGCTCAGATTTCACATGAAATATTAAAGATATTTTTGGAGAACAGTTTAATGGGTTCTCTTGATGAATGTGTCTTCCTTTCCTCCTCTTTTTCTTCTGTAATATTCTCAGGAGAATAATTATTCCTGGCTTCCCCTGAGGATCCGGAAGGAGTTTACAGGAGTTCTCTTGAAAGTTTCTGAGAAACCCTATGCTTACAGTGAGTTAATAGTCTGGAACAAAAAACAACAACAAAAAAAAAATAGTCTGGAACATTTTGCACACTATATCCTCTGTGCCAGTTTTCAGTTATACTGATGTCATGACATAGAATCATACTTCTAAGAAAACTAGCCTGGCTTGGACATATTCAGTGTTACTGATGCTGTCAGATTACCAGATATCTATGATTAAGACCAACAGTCTAAGATGTAAGGATAAATGTTTAATAACCAGCTCTCAGGAAGGGGGAAAAAGGAGGGAGCATGCTGATTTGTTTAGTTTACTGACTTCCATGGTGTCAGTACTCCCACTACGGCCTATTTCAAGCTACCAGAATTGGAAATAGATAGGTACAAGCAGTTCACCAGAGCCAGTGTGAACTGGCTCTAGCACGCCAACCACTGAAATAGCCAGCTAGTTTTGGAAAGACACACCTATAGAAGAATCAGATTAGACCTTCCCAAACATTGATAGGGTAGGGAAAGTTTTATCAAACAGCCAGTATCACTTTCAGGATAAAAGTTAATTCAACTTCAAATTTTCATTCTTCCGAATATGATTTTCATTCTTCTAAAGATTATTAAGTATATCTCCCATATGGATTTAAATAAATTCAAGGACTGATTCAGACTTGTCATTCAGCATTGACTATTGTCACTTCTGTCCTTTGTTCTCGGGGGTTGGTACTTCTGATCATCTTTTGCTTCATAGAAAAGTAGGAATCTCGAATTAGAGCAGGTTATTTTGGGAAATTGCATGACACAATGAGAAAATGAATTTTATTTCTTGCTCCTTTGGACAGTCACGTAAACTCTTTCTCTGAGCCTCAGTTTCCTTATCTGTAAAATGGATATAATGACTGTACTTTATAAGTGTTTGATGAGGACTATAGGACTAAGTACTTAAGTGCTCAAAGGGATGGGCTCTAGCTCCTTACACACAGGAACAGAATGCAGCCAGATTATCCACCTTCCGATTGCCGTTGAGAGCCTTGGCACAAAACTTTGAGATGAAGTATCAATGAAAATCAGGAAACAGCAACATAAACTGGCCTTGGGCATTGCTCTCACCAGCTCTCCTCTTTGGCTGAGCTCAGAGATCACCTCTCTGCCTAGGAAGGTGTCGCCCAATCAGATATAACTTCATGATGGTTTCTTCTGGGGAAATGAGCTTAGGGTTCTTTCAGCCAGAGCAGAATCCTCCATCCTAAGTTCTCAGGATGTGGGATCACACATGGAGGGGAAGGGGAATGGGGACAGGGCCCAAATCAGGCTTTTCACCCCTCTGTGGTGGGTGAAATTCATGTTCGGAGGTACTCCATAAATGTTAATTTCCTTCCCTTATTCTATGCCAACTAGGGTACATCTTTAACACCCCTGTGACCACTGAGCAGAGACAGGGAAAAAGAAATGAACAAGTGGGGACAGTGAGAAGTTTTGAGATTATCAAGCCAGGTTATCAGGAAGGAAATTACTCCTCTTAATTGCAAAACATTGAGTATCTTTCTATCCATGAAAAGGAAATCTTCCAATATACGGGGAATCTGAATTTTTCTGGGACTACTTTAAATTACAGAATTTATCCTGAGGACCATGTGGACGAAGCCATGTGACCACTACAACCAGCCTCCATAGGGATGTCACTGTAGTTCTATATCCTGAAACCAGTATCTAAGCCAAAAAGTTACCACATAGCAAAGGAAAAGAATTCCTTTATCCAAAGTCAACAGGAAGTACAAGACTGGAGGCAAAGAATAGTCATCCAGATTGATTTGTCATTGTTATACCAAGTAATAGTTTTAGTGACTGCGACTAAAAATAGAAGTTCAAAATAGTTTGGAGTTCTGTTAAGTAAGGCATGGAATTCTTATAATTTGAATGTTGCAGGAACTGTAAATATTATCTATTCCACTATTTTCAACTTACAGAATTATAAATGGAGACCTAGTCATGTTTACTTACCTTAGTTGTCAGCAGAGCTGAGAGTAGGACCCAGCTTCCTGATATTCAGCTCTGTGTTCTTTCTGACATTCCCATACCTGGACTCTTTCTACTGTTCAAAGACCTGAGAGTAGAACATGAAATACCAGAATTAAAACCCAGTGACTTCAGAAGCACTTGTGCAGGTGTCAGATCCTTATTTCTATTCTTTCTCATCACTCCCCTCTGGGCCTCATTAAAAAAAAAATTTAAAAATGGATACAAAGTTGACTTGGAACACATTACTTCTTGAATTCCCCAGTCTTGAGTATGATGTTTTAGCTTCTAAGAGCCACACATGCTTGGACAGCGATCATGAATTTAAGTCAGACACCTTAGAGAGAAGTGGCATATTTAGCTCATGAATGAATGAGGAGAATTAATTGAGCCCAGTGACTTGGGGATATATATTATATAACACAGTCACACAAGGAGTTACATTGATAACTTCTTAATAAAATTCTAGCTGCCTGTTAGCTTAGGCCCTGTCAAAATCTGAAGTGAATCCAACTGGCACTAACAAGAACTTTAACATTTGATAAGAAAGGCAGTTAATCTCTTCTGAGAGATTAGGGATCACAAGGATTTTGTTCAAGTTTAGGCAACTCCTTCACCACCACCGAGGCATTTTTCTAGCGAGTTGGGTCATGTAGGAAATGTTTGCTCTAGTGCGCCCTCTGTCTGATATTCAGTGCATCTGTGAGCATTGGATAATAAGGTGGAGTCACGTAAGAGGATGAGATATTCCTTATGCCTAATATTATTATTCTTGTTCTCCTTAGGAGGAATGAGATAATGGGGTAATTAATGTGTCTCTTACCGTGGTCATTTTTTCATCCATATATTTTAAAAATAAGCAGAATTAATATTTAATATGTGCCAAACCTTGTGCTAGGATTTGAGATACAAAGATAAATACATTTAGGGATCTCACAGCGTAGTAGGGTAGACAGATGAACATCAAATAAGCCAGTTGCAGTGTGGTGTTTTTAGTACGATATTAAAGATATGTGCTAGGTTTTATGGGATCATGGAGGAGGAAATAAAATTTTAACAAGAACTCGATTCAAAACAAAAACCAACTTGCACAAACATATCTAACATATCTTCTATGCCTATGGGACACAGAGACTCATTCCTTCAATAGCTAGTTGCCGTGGTAGGTTTTTAAAGTTGCTTTGGTTCTAGTAAAGCATTGCCTTCTGCAGGAATGCAGTGACTGTCTGCAGTGATGTCTGTTCTCTTCTACCTCCATATGTGTTCACTCAATTACCATGCCTACTTCAGAGTCAGACCATCTTTTCTCTTACTCAGATTGCTGTATACTTAACTATGCAGGGCACCCAGAAGGTTGGGACAAATTTTGGACCATTTTATCCAAGATGTTTTTGGCACAGTACAGCCTCACCACCTGCCCAAAATTCTAGCCTGGGCTACCAACCACCAGAGAATGGCATGTCAGGAAGAGGGGAAGACCGAGAAAATTGCCTCTAACTCCTGCATAGCATGTGGGAATAGTAATAACTGTAATAATGAATTTGATGCTTATTGAGAATTTACATTGTACTTTGCATACATTAACTCATTAAATCTCCCACAGTAACCACTGATATAATACCTTAGTCTCCCCACTCTGCAAATGAGCACTGAAACTTTAGGTGAATATGTGACTTGGCCAAAGCTACACAGCTAGCTCAGGCAGTCTGAATTCTGATCCACTGGTCTTACTCACTGTACAGATTTCTTCTTCTTACACATTAGTGGGGACCTAAGTCAGGCTAATTATTTATAACATGTGCTCATGACCTTAGTTCAGTACCTGGACAGCTATATCACAGATTTCTTTTTTATTCAAATATAAAGTATGTAATTGAGAACAAACACATTGACTGCATTGCTATAATGCTCTAAGAGAAACGTCTGCCAATGTTAATAATCAGATTAGAGGATTGAGAGAGTTAATCACTAAAGTCCTTATTTTCAGGGTTATATTTAGCAGAAGGTAATGGACCTTGACCTTTCGAGTATAAAGACACTCTTTCATACACAAATATTGTCATTTTTATAACCGAGCCCAAATCTCATGTTAGTTATACATTATTTACTAAAGTGTCTGCCATAAACCCTCCATATGTTCATTTGTTCTAGTTTTACGTGGAAAAACTTTCATATCTTAAATCGCACAGGAGAGACAACCTGCCATTTGGGGGGAGGGGGAGGCCGTAGTTGCAGTTTGAAAGGGCAGTACATCTCCTAAGACTCTCACTATTTCACTGTTTTCTCTCTCTCTCTCTCTCTCTCTCTCTCTCTCTCTCTCTCTCGACTATTACCCAAGGAAAAAATGGAGTCACACTAAAAGGTCTGCATTAGAAGAGAGTTGAGTACACTATATGGACTAGATATACTGAATGAGCCAGAGAAGTGTGAGTTGTTCCTACTGATCAGTGGGATCTCTGACATTCTCTTCCCTTCTGTGCAATAGAAGTCATGCTCTGGTCCAATCAGACACTAACTCCATAGCTACTGTTCTGTGTCCTTTCACCTCATGCCTTCTCAAGAACTTCACTCCTCTCACTCCTCTGCAACATCAGTTCTTTCAGTAGTTTCCATTTGGAGTGCTCCATCTCTGATTTTTTCTGTCTCAAACTTTAAATTCATATTTGACTCTTCATCCCTTTCCTGTTAGAGCCTTATTTCACTGCTCACTTTTCCAGCAAAACTTATCAGAAGTGTTGTCTTCACTATCTGCCTTCCACTTCTTCATCTCCCCCTCCCCCCCCCTTTTTCCACATTGCACTCCATTCGACTTGCACATTGGGAAGAGGAAGAACAGAAAGTGCTCCCATCAAGGACACCTCATCCTGTTGCCACATCTTACTGGACCTCTCAATTCATATGACACCCAAAGCAGCTGCCTCTGTGGTCTTCAAGGACCACATTTTTCCATCTCAGCAGTATTTAACAATTTCAAATTCTTCCCTATTCTTGAAATGCTTTTCTTTTAGTTTTTACTTTACCATATTCTTCTGGTTTTCCCCTACTTAGTTGACTATTCTTTCTCAATCTCCTTCTCTGCATGTCCATTAAAGGTGGGGTGACTCAAAGCTCAACCTTGAGTACTCTTGTCTAACTATATTTTATTCTTAAGTGATTTTAAGTATGCACACACACACATATACATATACATATATTCGTTTATAATCTTGACCTCACCTCTGAATTCCAAACACTTAACATCTGCTTAATATCTCTACTTGGATATCTAACAGACCTCTCAGATATGTGTCTTAAACCAAAGTCTTGGTCAAATACTCCAATCCTCCTTCTTTCTGTCAATGACCCTTCTACTTAGACTTTCAAGCCCCGAACTATGTAATCACTCTTGATATCTCCCATCCCTTCATCACTCAATCCATCAGTAGTCCTGTCAATTCTACCTCCAAATCACATCTCTAATCTTCCTAAATATCTTTATACCCATGGCCACCAATATTGTTCAAATCTATCTGCTCTTAAGGGACCATTATGTTAGGTTCTTACATAAACTCTCAGTTTCTACTTTTGTTCCCTTGCAGCCCACACAGCAGAGTATTTTTAACCCATCAGGCCCTGTCACAACACCTCACTTCTTCAAAATAAATCAAAACCCTTCATTAGCACTTCATTTTATTCCTCACCATTCCTCTGAATGACTCTATGTGATTTGACTGTTGTCTCCCTTACTGACCTTATCCCATGATCCCTTACTCTCCCTTGATCTCACTATACTCGTTATACTGTGTTTACTAGTCTTCTAGTACAACAAATTTGTTCCAACCTCAGGTCCTTTGCATGAGCTGTTCCCTCTGCTTAGACCTTCTCCGCACGCGAAATGCTCATCTCCTGACCTTCACTGTCTCCTTCTTGACAGTCTTAGTACCACTGGCACTACCTCCAATCAGTAGATGATGTTGCTTCACATCCTAGTCACTACTTATCATAAACTATAGCATTTGTCATTTGAAATCACTATGTTTATTCATCTTGTTTTACTTGTCTGACCCTCTCACTATTATATAAACTCTGTGACAGCAGGGAACTTATCTGCTATTTCCCAGTGCTAAGAGCAAGACTTGGAAAGTAGGATCTTATAAGTGTCTGTGGAATAAACAAATTACTTATTATGCCTCCTCTAGCACTTATCACAATATAATATGTGGTACATTTTATCTTGTTTATTGTCTTTCTCCCTCATTAGAATGTATGTTCCTCATGGGCAACATGCTCTACCCTCAAGCATCTAGCATAGTGTCTGGCATATAATAGCGCTCAGTAAATATTTGTTGAATGAATGAATAAAATGTTAGCTATTTTTATAGTCCCAAGTATAATGTCAGGATAAAAAAGAACAGTACAAGATAAGAAAATTTATAGCTGTATGATTACAAATTTATTGTGCATAAAACAGTGGATTTGTTTCTGAAAATGTCAAATTAAATGTTTATAAATCAAAATATTTAAAGTGTACTAGCAATATTTCTATTTCAAAGAATGTGCGATTGATCCTCTGTATAAAACAGAGGACTTCTAAAAATAATTTCAATAATTTTCCCTAATATAGCCCTTATAAGTTAAATATTTTGTCAAGTTGCCTTACTTCAAAATATGCTTATCTATAATATGTAAAAACAGAAAGCAGGTACCTTTTGAACTTCATACTAGCCCACTTTAATTCTAGAATAGATTAGCAAGAAAGCCAATGGAAAAAGTTAGTGAAACATTTAAGCTAGTCTACAAAGTTCTATCTTCCCTACATCCCTTATCCACACTAAAAAACCCTGAAAACCATAAATAACCTGACATATATTCAAAAGGCCCTGGAGGGGGCAGTATTGCCCCCCACAGAGAACCACTGCTCTATGAATGGGGTACAACTCTGAGATGCTTTCTCCCCATCCTCTTTTCTTTGCAATTTTGGACCTTACCTCCTCTGATAGTAGTGTAAGATGGAAGTAGTAAAAGGGCAAATATTTTCTACGTAAAGCGGTATGTTTCCCCTTGAGTTAGCTGTAATTGCTACCTTAGCTTGTTGGTCTGAGTCTTCAATCCTCCCCTCTTAACATTCTGCTGGAGCCCGGGTCAGGATGCTTGGTAATAGGGCCAGTAATATGATCTAGCTCCTCTTAGAACTTCCCGTGGAAAGGTGGCTCAACTTGGAAGCTTTGAGCTGCCCAGGTATGAGGAGAAATATGGCAGAGTGGCTTCATGCCCTTTGTTTTTTTCATACTTTAGAATTACATAGAAAGAAAACAATTTGTTCTTTGACACTAATTTGAAAAGGGTAACAGAGAGAAGTGTGCTGGAGCTGGAAATACTCCAGACCAAAACCCAAACACCTGTGTTGTAACCCCAGCTCTGTTTCCATCTGTTTTATCATTTGGTCACTTCAATTCTCTGGACCACCATTACCTCATCTGTAAAATGGGATAAGAGATAATTAGATTATGCCATATCTGGATTCTTTTAAACTTTTCAGTGCAACTCTGAGCCTCTAGACTCCATGCAGACAATATTCACTGCCCTTCTCTGTGTGTCTGGCAATCCTTGAGGGCAGTGAGAGTTTTGATCCTCACTCTCTGAATTTTCTCATACGAGTCCTATGACATCAAATTTGGCAAGCATTCTCACATCTTCTAAGATTCACTTCCACCAAATGAAATGTGCTTTACTTAAGATATTAATTTTTTTTTTATTTATGATAGTCTCACAGAGAGAGAGAGAGGCAGAGACACAGGCAGAGGGAGAAGCAGGCTCCATGCAATGGGAGCCTGATGTGGGATTCGATCCCAGGTCTCCAGGATCACACCCTGGGCCAAAGGCAGGCGCCAAACCACTGCGCCACCCAGGGATCCCGCTTTACTTAAGATATTATTAAATTTTAGAGTTCAGAAATCATTTGTTAATAAAGTTAGATACTTTGCACTTTTTTCTATGCCTAGGCGAATATTTATTACTTGCAAGTGACTTCATCCACACTTCATGATTCTGTTTTATGTATTGAACAATAGGCAGGAGTAAGGACTTAAAAGTTATGAAAGATATATGTGGTCTTATAAAGGTCCTTATAACCCACTGTGTCTTAGATTTCTTAGAATCAGAGCCTAAGACGGGGATCCTTGTCCAAGTGATTTATCAAGGGTGAGCTCTCATGCAAAATCTCTGAAGGAAGGTGGAAAGCAAGATGAAGTGGAAGTTAAGCAAAGGTGTGGTTTCAGATGTCTAGCTTATCCTGACCCCATGGGGAGCTCTGGAGGGTTCTCAATTACAGGGTTTTTCAGTCCAGAGGCAGGTAGATCTGAGCTATTAACTATTAGGCATTATCAGCCAGCCATGTGCTATACAGGTCACCCACAGGGACCACCTAAAAGCATAGCCTCCCAGACATTACCAGTTGAAGTGGTTCCCATCAGCTAAGAACAAATCTATGCAGAAAGTTTGTCCCTGGAAGCCAATACATGTAGCTGCTGGGGAAATGAACACCCCACCCTGGAAAGGGGGATCTAGACAGGGATCTGCAGTATCTGTTATGCATGATATTAAGGGAGCCAAATCATGCCCAAACGGTATCCCTTAAGAGCACTTATAAAGCTTATAAAGCTTTTCAGCGAGTGACATGTAAGGCAGCACAGTTTGAAAGTCTAAAGGTACAGAATAAGTGAGTAACCCAGCTAACATGTACTGAACACTTGTTCTGTGCTACATGCCATTGTATAATCTTTATTCCTCTCAAGAAATCTACAATGTAGGTAATCATATTGCTCCTATTTCCTAGTAAACTGAGAAGTGAAGTAACTTCATCAGGGCCACACACCTAGCAAGAGCAAATGAGTGATCATTTTATTAGCAATAACATGGTAGGGAGTCTCTAAAACAGAGAAGTGAAATTCTAAGCCTTATTCCAGATCAAAACGTTTAGATTGTGCTTATATTTTAATAAGTTCCTAACATGATTCTTATACACACCGAAGTGTCAGAGCCTTTGCCAAGTGGAATTAGTTTTCTGAGATGGAGAAAAAATTGTGCAAAGGATAATGTCAACAACTAAAAATGATCAGCAAAGGTAGATATGCTTGTGAATGGTTACAGATGGTCTGAAGGCAGTGAGAAGGAAAGGAAGGATACACCTGCACATGGGCTCTCCAATACTACAATATATACTAAAATGTCTATTTCCCCAAGAATATCAGTCCATTATAAGATTGAGAAGGGAAATAATATTTCCTCAAAGGTTTTGGAAATGATAACATGATGTAAATACAAGGAAATACATTAATTTCTGATAAGTTATTAGCAGAGTATTTTTAGGTAAATGTGTAATGTTGTTTGCTGAAATAGCATGTGACTTAAATATGTCTACTTTCATAAAAATATGTCATTATAAAAATTGGACTGGGGAGACAAAGGAGAAAAACAGAAGACCAAAAAAGGAGAGATTATATGTGTGATGCCACTTGGCTACAATGAAATATTTTCCAGACAATTGCATGTGGGTACCACCAGCTACTGAACCATCTTCCCCCATTGATCTAATTAAGGAGAAGAGATTGCTGAGAGTGCAAATCTTTCTTTTACAATGTACATCAGTAGACCAGACCCACTGTGTCACATTTAACCTGCTACATTTGCTCATCATTGCTTTCCAATGCATTGTGACAGTTATACACAACTTCCAGGTATTGTTTAGAGACACATCCTAAGTAAATATGCTAGTTTATTTCTGATTAGTGAGGTTGTTTGCTATATCTCCACTCTATTGGTTCATATTTCATAAAATCTATTATTTATAGAGAACTTACAATGACAGTTTTTGTATAGTTCTCTGTTAATACCAGATTAAATACTTTAGCGATTTAGGGGATTAATGGCCAGTCCTCAAAATGACCTCAAACTAACTTAAATGGCATAAATCATATGATGGAGGGGTTTGGTGCTGGAGATGAGGGTCAGAAACCCAAACTTTTACACTATGCAAAAAAAAAAAAAAAAAGCAAGGAAGAGAGGCTTTGGATGTTTAAGATTATATACTGACTAAACTGACCTCTCCCCACAAACCTACTAGCAGGTGTTTAGAGTCAAATGCTTGGTTTAATCATATTAGTGAAGATTATAAAGAGCTTTAAAGTTGCAAGGCTAGTGTGCAGTGCTAGAATTGTTCAGAGACCATTCATAAGAAATCAGTTATCATAGAAAGCTAAAGCAAAGAAACAGTTCACTTAGTAAGTTAAGTGCTGAGGGAAGGGTTGGCTAATATTGACTGAAGCATGCCCAGCAATTTGGGTATATGAATTGTCTATTTTTTCAGCAGGCAAAAGATGCCAGTGATTAATATTGAAGACTTGACAGAAAAGGACAAATTGAAGATGGAAGTTGACCAGCTCAAGAAAGAAGTGACCCTGGAAAGAATGCTGGTAAACTGCTGCTCTCTTTTGAATTTTATTTTAAACTATAGATATGGTAGAACTACCAGGTCAGAAACTGTTGCAGGGGAGCAGAATTTGCCACCCCAACATATACCTCCTTGACATAAGTATTATTTTAGGCTGATTATTTTTAAGAAACAGCAAATATTAGAGAATATCTGGAAATTAAGTAAAAGTTGCCCTTCTGTAAGAGATATTTACAATTATAAGACAAGTCTCTATTTATAAGGGTATCTCCCTCTCTATACCAGGAAGAGAAGAATGACTCTAAATCTTTAGAACCTCTTATAATTAGAGAAAGCTAAGACTTAAATATGGTTGATATAAGTGGAATTTTACTGACTACTTTTCCTGAAAACCTCCCATAATTGGCTTTCCCCCACCCAAGTTCCCAATATCTTTTGTCTTCAGCTGGAGATGATGTTTAAGGGGGTGTCTTAGGCCATTTCAGAGAGTTACTTTGTTTTCTTGGGTCTCTCCTATGTACACAAGAGGTATACATGCTATTAAATTTCTATGTGTTTTTTCTCCTATTAATCTGCCTTTTTTACTAACAGCAGTGTCTCAACCAAGAGCCTAAAAGGGTAGAGGGAAAATGGTTTGTCCTCCCCCATGCCATTCACTGGAGAGGCTCAATGTAGTTAAAAATGAGTGGTTCAGGTAAAAAATTCATCAGGTATTAAGAAAATTAATGATCATAATTATCTCTTGACTTAGACTCTAGAAGTTTGGCAAATTATTTTCCATGGGCCAAATCCAGCCCTTAGCCTGTTTTTTTTGTTTTGTTTTTTTTGTTTTTTGTTTTTTTAATGACCACTAAACTAAAAATGTTTTTCTGGTTTTGTGGAGTTGTCTTAAAAGAGAGAGAGAGAGAAAGAAAAAGGAAATGAAGAATGACACCAAGACTGTATTTTAAGCAGTAAAATGAAGCAATGCATATAGGCATTTTGTTTTTACTTTTCTAAACTGATAAGCTTCTCTTTATTTAATGCAATACTTTGATGTTTAAATACTTTTAGCCAAGACCTCATCTCCTCCAGCACTGTCATGGCTAGTCTGAATGAGTACATTCTATTCCTTCTTTGCAAATAAAAATGAGTTCAAGCACAAGAACTCCTTCATTCCTCCTAAAAACATCTAACAGATCTTGGAAATGGTTACCAAGAGTTCTCTGCCATTAAAAGGAGAGAAATGGCAAAGGAATAGGCTTCCTCCAAACAAACAGTGACTGAAGCTTGGAAAATATAGATACCTATTTTAGATCTCTTCATTTTAGGAAAGTAAGTAGAACAAAAACTCCTCCACGAGTGATAAGAGTATCTCATATTTTTTCAAAAAATCATTTTATTAAGCCAAAGCGGAAAAAAAGGAATTTGTATTATCTTCATACTTTGCTCAAGACTCTTACTCCCAATAATAATTGGAATTTTGGCTTCTTTTCTATTTATGATTGTCTCAAACTTCCCTGTTGCTCTTTCCATACAGGCAAAACATTTTGATGTAAAAATAAAATTAAATATATACACAGCACCGGAAGCTTGGAATGCATAACAAAACAGTTAAAATCTTTATCTTTATAATTTGGGAAAAATAAACTTTTGGGATAAATAAAGGAAAGTTATTTTTTCTTCCTGACTTGAAAAATCCAAATGCTGTTTCATTATTTATTTACTCAGGATTGTTGTTTTGAAGGCAATTTGATTATATTCATGTTTATTATTCATTTGTGGCAAGCTTATCTGGGAATTTTTATTTTGTGTAAACATCACATACATCACCACCTATCAGTTTGGGGGTCCTTTTCCCTGCTACTCAAAAATCTTCTTGCATTTGGAAGTCAAACTAACTTAATATCAGACTGCCAAAACTACACACACACACACACACACACACACACACACATTTTAGGTCCTGAACTTATAGTTCTGATGCAGGATGGCATAGCGTCCTTATAGTATGGTCCAGGTAGACACTGGAACCGTATCCCTGGTTCAGATTCTACTTCATAGCTTTCTCCCTGTGGAACACTCACCTGAGATATATTCTGCAAAATGGGAATAGTAACAACATCTAAGTCAGAGAGCAATTGGGAGGAATAAATGGAATAATATATACAAAGCTCAGAGAACAATACTTAGGACGTAGCAAGTACTTTCCACTATTATTATTACTTTTTAATTATTATATATATTTTAATTATAATATATATATTTAAATATATATATATTTATATATATACATATCATAGTTCATACTATGCCTCAACCTATTTTGCTATCAAGGAACTAGTACTGTCAGAATAACACATCTCATTGCATACAGTTTTTAAAGCTGACAGACTTACAATGACTGCATGTCAATGCAATAGGCAAAGACTAAAGATAATCTTTGTAGTAATAGCCAAAAATAGCTACCATTTGATCTAGCATTTGTTGTATGATAGGCACTTAATGCAACCAGTGTTGTTCTTCCTTTTTCATAGACAAAGTGACTAAATTGTAGAGGAACTCTCTTAATAAATGATGATAAACAGCCGATCCAACATTCAAACCGGGGATGCCCTGAATCCAGTGTCCATGCTTTCCACCATGCCATGTAATCCTATATTAAACTATAAATACTTATAGTAAGCCTCACTGAAGTAATTTTTGAACACACACTCACATAGGATTTTAGGTAATTTATTGCTCCGTATAGCCTCGGATCCTAGGTAGACATTGTCAAAACCACCCCTCACTGACTGTAGAATTAGGACAGCAATTAAGCCTCTATTCCTGACACCTGGTTGGGGCCAAAGCAGTTGGTGTTTGGAGAAGTGGGATAAAAGCAAACCTAAATCTTAATTTTGAATTTTGAGAAGGAAAAAATGTGAATCTAAATTACTGCATATTTCAGAATTGTGTATAAACTACAAGTATCATCATATGAAGAAGCCACCCAACCAATGCCTTGCTCCAGTTAGAAATGACGTTTCCTAATATGTCGATAATGAATTTGCAGAGTTATAATCTTATGTTTAATGTTCCTGGAAATTTGCATACAAAAATCGCATAAATATTTTATTTAAAAAAAAAACAATAAATCAGTTAGATAGCTTATGGAATGGTCACCTAGTGGACTGCCAGAAGTGAATTAGTTTCACGTCAATGTCATGAATTGTAAGTTAAGTGAAAAGTTGAAAGTTAAAGGAAATGAATTATTTGCTCTTATGTGTATATACACATTTATATTTATGTATGTTATAGAACCTTGATTCTTTCTAAAACGTGTATTAAGTGGCACATGGGCCATTTAAGCTCTGGCTGAGTCCATTAAAATACTAAAGCCTGGTTTTTCATGAAGTCATTACTACAATGGTACAGATGATTGAGGAGCAAGTTCAAAAACACAAATAATGATGTAATGTAAACACAAATACTTGTTTACTGAGCACCAGCTGACTACAGTCTCTCTTCTAGATGCCTGGGTACATGTGAACAAATCAGCCAAAGGTCCTTGACCCATTGGAACTCAACTTCTAATGTACTGTCATGATCAATCATTGTAAAAGACTTTAAAATAAAATTACATGTATATACTTCTGAGAATTCAGGAGTGGTGCTAAGTCTGGAATTCAAAAATTATTCATTCCTTCCACCCTTGCAGGTCACATTTTTGGAATGAGGAAAAAGATTTAATCAATGTTCACTCTGGTGACACTGTTGACTTCTGTTGCCAGCTATGTTCTGATCCCTGTTCTGATCTCCTTTAGAGAAGCTGGAGGCTGTGTCTACTGAGAGCCTTTAGCTGGAGTGTGACCAGATGGTTATCCTTTGCCTGAAGATGTCTAGGAGGACAGAAAGAAGAGCAGCTGTTTCTTCTTCTCTCCTAGAAAGTACATATGCATTGGTGGAAACCAGAACCACGATTAAAAAGATCACAGAAATTATAATACGTTCTTGGATGCTATAGTATTCTGTATTAAACCAAATGTGTCATTTCTTTCTCCTTTCTTTTAAGGTCTCCAAATGTTGTGAAGAAGTAAGGGATTATGTTGAAGAAAGATCTGGGGAAGATCCACTAGTAAAGGGCATCCCAGAGGACAAAAATCCCTTCAAGGAGCTCAAAGGAGGCTGTGTGATTTCATAAGAAAAAAAAAGTTCCTTGGAATAGCTTGAGTTTTAATGACAGTACTAATTTTTGGTCATCTATAATAATACTATTAAGCATGTACATAACCTTTTAATTTATGAATATAAACTTTTAATAAAAATTGGGATGTGATAATGCACAAATCTATGTTTTTTTCTTAAAGTATTTAGCACAGGGTTTAACACATAATTGACAATAAATATTGATTGACCCCTTTCTTTAAGAGTAACTACTATGGGGGCAGCTGGGTGGCTCAGTCAGTTAAGTGTCCGACCCCTGCTTTTGGCTCAAGTCGAGATCTCAGAGTTGTAAATTGAACCCCACATTGGGCTCTGTGCTGGGTATGGAGCCTGTTGAGATTTTCTCTGTCCCCTTCTCTCTTCCCCTTCCCATTCAGTGCTCTTTCTCACTCTCTCAAAAACAAGCAAAAAACCCACCAAAACCCAAACAAACAAAAACCAATAACTACTATGTTTTATGAATGAGTCTGTATTATTCCAGTTGCCGCATATAGTTAATGGTTTAGGTTTCTTAACTTCTCTTTCAGCACTACTAATATTCCAGCAGGATATGTCATGGTTAGCCTTATATTTTTTCCAACCTTTCTCTTGCTCACAGAATTAGGAAGTCTATTCTTTTGACTCATAGAAGACCTATCTTGGCAGAATGTGTGCTCTGAGGATTTTCATTGTGGATGTTTTGCTCTCTGTTTCCCTTGCTCTCTCAAACCTCAGTCAGAAGTGAGGGTTTTAACTTGACCTCTTCCTACATTCTTACCATTTTTACTTGTTACCGATGATGTAACTTTTTACCGAAATACCAACTGGATTAAGAGTAGGTCTGCGGTCTGAGGGCACAGTCGGTTTACCCAGAGTCAAGGTTATAAGAAGCCAGAGAGTTCTGGCTCTGGCATTTTATTGCCTACCTGACTTTGAATAAATTACTTAATCTTTCTAAATCTCAGTTTCTTCCACAGTAGGATAGGAATAATAATGGTTCTATCCCCTTTTTCATAGGGGTTAAATATTACCTAGGGTGATTATGGCACTTAGCATATTGCATGACACACAGGAAGACCCAGTAGGTGTAATTAGTATTGTTACCAGGAAAGAACCTGGATGAATAGCCAGAATCCTTTGAGATACATGCTGTTCCATCCCATCCCTAAGAAGATCCTCATCAGTACTATCCTTTTCCCTACAGCAGTGCAAAAGCAAGATGATAGAAAAAATAGCCATCTTCTGCATCATCCGGCTAATCAGTTTCCTCCTGGTGTCTTATTGAGTTGACATAAGCCAAAATTCACTACCATTGCACTAATGACTAAGATATTTTGCCTCTGCTTCTGTAACAAATGATGAGTACCAATTACCCCAACTCAGAAACTGTTGTTGTTGTTAGTGTTTCCTTGTTGCTATTTCACATTTACAGTGCTGGTTGTGGATACGTCAGTGATCAGAATACAATGAAATGCTAATTGCTTGTCATCCTTTTTAAAAAGAAGAATTATCTAATATTTGGTCTGGAAGGGAATCTCCAGGTGGTCCCAAGTTTGGCTCCCAGCATAGTACTTTTGCACCCTGGCCGTAGTAAATGCTCAACAAAGATCTACTGACCCTTGTCCAACCCCTTTATTTGAAACAGAAAATCTCGGCTCAAAGAAAGGAGTTGGCAGGTTTTTCAGGTGTAGACTCTGAGTCTCTGGCTGAGTGGTTAACGACACACTCTACCACATATCAAACGTGCTTTTAACAAATTCCAGGATCAACTTGGAGCTTCTTATTTTTTTCCTCAGGAGATGCTCTTTTCCCCTCTTTCAAATGACAAAACTCCTCTCCAACCATTCCTTAGCACTTCCTCTCTCCCCGTTCCACTCTCTTTTCTTCCATAGCACCCATCACCATCTAGCGTACTATACATTTTACTTGTTAATTTGTTTAATTGTGGTCTATCTTAAAGATATTTCTATGTGCAGTTTAGTGTTTATTAAGTGTTCCCTTTATTTTCTTTTTCCCCTGATTAAAAAAAATATAGTCTTTGCCAGCATTTAGTAACATGTATTGTCCTACCCAAAATCTCTAGCTTTTCTCTAACACTGGATAGATTTGGGAGGCAGATGATTCTAAGTCAAAACCCTGACTTGGCCATTTTTCTACTTCAACTCTGGGAACATCAGGGTGTTTTTCACATATAAAAAGAGAGAATAGAATGGATTCTTACATAAAAATTTAAAATCACTTAGGACAGATATAGATAAAAACCTAATAAATGTCTTCTATTATAATAAACCCTGGAGACTTTCTATAGTCAACAAACTTAAGTGTCAAATATCCCTGACTTGACACCTTATTTCCCCACCTTCTTCCATTTAGTCAGACTGACCTCTCCACCTGAAATGTCCCTCTGCTCTAACTCATTTCAGCCTTTTGAAATCCTACTCCTTTTCTGAGGCTTCCTATAAACTATCTCCTCTGTCCCTCACTCCATCCCAAGAGTATTCTGTGTATCTTGTAACCCATTTAACATTGCTTTGCCTTCTTTCATTATCATCTGTGTGGTTGTCTTACTCTCAATTCGGTATTGTAAATTTCCCAAGCCAGAAGCTCTGTTAATCTTTGAAACTGCCGGGATCCCTGAGTGGCGCAGCGGTTTAGCGCCTGCCTTTGGCCCAGGGCACGATCCTGGAGACCCGGGATTGAATCCCACGTCGGGCTCCCGGTGCATGGAGCCTGCTTCTCCCTCTGCCTTTGTCTCTGCCTCTCTCTCTCTCTCTGTGTGACTATCATAAATAAATAAAAATTAAAAAAAAAAATCTTTGAAACTGCCATATCAACTAATAAATTATCTCTACAATTGAATTGACTTAGTAAGTGTTCAATTAAAAGCAGGAAAGGACAGTACTTTTTATATTAGATAATTCAGAATTCTTATTAGCTTAACTAGGGAATAAATCAAAAGTAGGATAACATTCCTGTTACTGAAAAATACAGACTGTTTGTAGGAGTTGGAATAAGAAAGGACATATATAAAGAAAGATAGTCTAGGAAGAAGGATGTGAGATCATGACTATCCCACAGGCTATATAGCTACAACAGTGAGTGAGTGATTTTTTCCCCCCAGAAGTTATTTCAGGGCCATGGATTACTAGGTTAAAAGGAATGAGGTAAGACTACAGAGAAACAAGAAACACTATACATAGCCTTAGCATTTGGCTTGTCCACAAAATTTCCTGGTACCAGTAAGGAGAATAGGTTACTATAATTTATCAGTTGAGATACTTGCACCTTGAGGTATTTTGTACACATGGGTCAGTTTAACCTTTAGCAAGAAAAAAAAAAACCTCTCACTATTATTTTAATTTGAATTGATTTGATTTTACTCAGATTTCAAAACAAGGCTAATATCAAACTTGCTCAATTCTGAAAGAATGTATTAACATGAGGAAAAGAGTAAAACAGAGTAATAGGAATGACCAATTATAATGGAACTTAAAGTCTTGTAGAGCAGAATTGATAAATCATTTTGATATAAATTATAAGTAGCTGTTAAGGTGATTGGAGCACTGGATGACATAAATCATTCTGTAACTTCACATTATCTTCACCTAGAAAAGGAAGCTATATACATAGTTTCATGGAATGGGTTAGATTGTGAAATGTTCCATGTGATTGTTATAAAAAATTGAACTAAAACAAATTGAATTGAGTGTATCAAATGTGTTAAATATGTTCCTTAAAAAACATCATTTTAATGGCCTGAACAGTCACCATTAACTTTGTAAATTCTAGAAGAGCAGAATTTGAGAAATAACCCAGTTTATTTACAACAACAAAACAAAGGCAGAGAGTACCTATGTCTTGCAAAAAAGATCACAAGATAGAGTAAGACCAGAACCCCAGTCTTTTTTATTTCAACCTAGAATTAAATCAACTACAATATAACTGCCCTCAATATTTTCTTACACAGTTTCCTTTATATGGATTTTTTAACAACATACTAAATACATCAGAAAAGTGGTCAAGAATTGCATTGATTTTCTTTTTTCTTTTCCTTTTTTTTTTTTTTTGTATATCAAGGTAAATATTTCATAGTCTTTGCTCTTTCATACTTTAAAGGTAGAAATAACCACATGGTTAATTTTCTTAAGCAAATTTCTTTAAAACATTTGTCAAAAGACAGTGGGCTAAAAAAGGCTATTTTCTGATTATATCTGTTATTTTCATTGCAGAATGGTTTGTACACATACTATTTTGTAAAACAATTTTTATTACAGGTCATATGCAAAATAGAAGTAAAAAGCTAACATGACATTTGGCTATAACTAGTATGGATTTCAAACTTTATCCAAAAAATTTTGATGATAGCACATTTCTGTGAGAATACACAAGAAATTGTTTACCATGGTTGCTCTCTAAGAGGTAAATTCCATGCTTAGGGATAGGGGCTACATGCTCTTCTAAAAAGAAAAGTGTTCTCATTATTTTACTGTTTAAAACCAAACAAGACATTTTTCAGACTGCTGTGTGATCATGGGATTTCAGCATTTCCTAATTCATTTTAATCAGTTAACTTAATATATTAGAGACGTGCATTATTTTATAAGAACAAAAACTAAAAATAGTATGCTAATATATATTTCATCTCTAATTTAAGTCTCATAATACTGTGGAAGAAGTTAAATAACCACTACGGATTTATAACTATTTATCACTGCATGGAACTAGATGATTTCATACAGAAGAAATTTCCAGGCCAAAATAATTCTATTTTTATGATCTGGAACAGACAACATTAAGTTACTTAACCAACTTATTTAATTTGGGCGCTGCACTTATTTAATTTGGGCCATGTTAACTACTTTCACTAACTTATTTAAGTTATTTTTAACCAACTTTTAAAAACTAAGCAATGGGGAATCAAAAAATATGAATTGCTTTTGGAGACAGATGTGAGTTTTTTGTCTTGGCTCACCACTTATGAACAGGGGAAAACTCTGGCAGCTGACTTAACTTCTTTGAGCTTGGGAGATCCTGGAATGTGTGGTATTTCAAATACAGAAAAAGAAGCTCCTTAACAATTTTCTTTGTGAAAGTGATTTATCAGATGTGGACACATAAATACAATTAGAAACAAAACATACCTTAGCTAATTTGCTATTCTCCTTCCCCATCGATATTTTATAAATAAGAAAACCAAAATCCAGTAAAAACTAAGTGATTTTTCCAGTGATTGTCAGTGGCAAAGCTGGGACTAGACCCAGAGTACTCATCAAGCAGCTCATTGTTCTTCTCCTTCCAATATATTCATTGAGGATAATCAAGTAGAATGTAGAGAGAAAGGATGAACAAATAAAAATCTGTGCTTACGAAATAGGGAGTGGCTTTGGGTTCTAGGGCCAGGTACCCTGAAATACTGGGTAACTTGAATTTGACTCCGTAGGCAGGAGGTGATCTCCAAAAAGAGAAATATCTGACTGCTGGGAAAGGTTTTTTACATTCATGCTTTATTTTTCTTCTAGTCTACTAAGTATCATTAACAAGGTTTTAGTTAACGGTCAAAGGGAAACTTTATGTTGCAGGTAAACGCGTGTCACATCAGACATTTTTCCTGCCTTTCCGAAATGGCAGCAAGATGAATCCTGCTTTGCAGATAGTGGAGACACCAACGCTGAGTAAAAGTGGAGACACCAACAGTGAGTTAAGGTAGAGACACCAGCACTGACTTAAAGTGGAGACACCAACACTGACTGAGTGAAGGTGGAGACACCAACGCTGAGTGAATCCGCTGCCTACACCCAGGGAGGTAATGGGGTCTGGAGTTCACAACCCTTGGTGTCAACTGTCACCCAAACCCCGGTTGATGGGAAGTGGAGACGCACTTCGTGGTAGGAACTCTTAAGATTCCTGCTTCTGTCTCCTCCAGTATCATCCGCGTATCCTCCAAATCCTTTCAAAACATTCCCCTGAAGAAACGGTAAGAGCCCCGCTTGCGGGGGACGCAGAGGCCGAGCAAGCGCTGGGCGGTGTTCGCGTCCCGATGCCCCCGTGACCCCAAATGCGTCAGTACGTCCCAGGCATTTAGCAGCCCGGGTGGATGCACCTCAGCAGACCTGGTGCGTGGCTTCTGACCTTACGGCTCAGTTTCTTTTTCCTCCCGGGCCTCCCCGCAGCGTTCACGTTTCCCACAGCCCAGAAGGCTGTAACCGGGGAACAACAGGCCGTACGTGTCGGGGCGACTCTTAGAGGCGAAGGACGGTCGTTTCCTGCCGGGCAGGGTCCTCCTTTTCTTGCTTCGCAAACAAAACCCGGACGTGACTTGGGAACGGGGAGGGGGAAAAAAAAAAAAAAGGAACAAAAAGTAAAACTTGTTTCTGCGGGAAAGTGGGCTAGCGCAGCCCCAAGCGCCGGCCGCAGCGCGGGGGGTCCCCGGGGGCGTGGCGGGCGCGGGCGGCGCAGGGGCGGGGTCGGCCGGGGTCCGGGCCGGCTGGGGCCGCGGGCGCGCGGAGGAAAGCCCGAGGCGGCGGGGCGCGGGGGGCGCGGGGCGGGGCGGGGCGGGGCGGGGCGGGGCGGGGCGGGCGGCGGGCGGGGTGCGCGGGCCCCGCAGTTCCTTCGGGACGCGGCCCGGGCTTGCTGCACTCGCAGCCTCTGCCCTGGCGGAGCGGTCCCGGGCCGGGGTGGGCGAGGATGCCGGCCCTTCACATCGAAGATCTGCCAGAAAAGGAAAAGCTGAAGATGGAAGTTGAGCAACTTCGCAAAGAAGTGAAGTTGCAGAGGCAGCAGGTAAAAGGGCTGCCCCGGAATAGTTCCTTCCCTGAAATGAACCAAGGGCAGTTTTTCCCCTGGTTTATTATAGTAAAACAGTACAGCTTTTTTTTTTTTTTTTTTTTTTTTTGCTGTTTTGGGGTCCCTCCCCCCAGCTTCCCTTGAAGTAGGGCTTCGGTGGGAGCTGGGAACTGCCCGCCGATGTGGGGGAACCTCAGGCGGTAAAGGAGAGGCAAGGGTCCGAGGAGAAAGGTCAGAACATCCGAGCCTCCCGTTGGGGAAATGCACGAAAAATGCTGCCTGCTGTTAGTTGGTTTTAAAAACTCAAATTGGAAATAATAATAAATAATAATAATAATAAATAAAAACTCAAATTGTAGGAAGAAGGCGGATGGCTATTTAGTTCCTTGGTCTTTTTCATTATGGGAGAGAATGGTCTGTTTGTGGGGTTTTTTAAATCACTATTTAATTCATCACAATTGAGGTCATTTGAATGACACAATTTCGAATTTCACCAGGCCTCTCCAGAGGTATGCAATGAACTGCTCTTTGGGGCTTGGGAACAAAACATTACAATTTCTATCTTTACTTATTTGTTAACTCTCATCCCTTTTTTACTTTCCATTTTGTTTAGTAAGTATGCACAGTGAACTAATCCAGTAGTATCTGCATTTGTTTATAAATAATGAGACTGAGGTGCATATGAAAATTCGCTTTAGGGATCACGATTAAAAATTTTAGAGGCCACTGAAGTGGATTACAAATTCAATGAGAACACATACGTTGGTGTTCAGAAGTCTCCACTAAAATTTCTTGGAGATTTTGTACTGTTTACGTCTTACTGGTAATATGAGCATGCATTTCTTCCTTTTTTCCCCTCAAATCAGGCAGTCCTGGAAGAGGTTTTTGTATAGAGATTTTTTAAAAGAAATGATCTACTCCTTTCTCCACAGCAAGAAAAAGTTAAACTAATTTCATTTCTCTATGGGTTAACACAAGAAAAAATTAAGAAAAACAATTGAAATTAAGCAGGTTTAGTAGATACGCTCCCTTACTTTCCTGATCCAGTTATGGTAATTCTATTTATGACAGAGTCTTGTCACTCAGGATGAACATTTTGAGTGATATTTGGAAGATGCGGTTGTTTCTGAGTTTTACTCTTTACATATTTCTTTTCTGAAATTTAACCTTTCACTTCCAAATCCCTATTCTCCCTAGATTTTGGACTGCAGAGTTATTTCTATCCATTTTTTAAAGCTTTAAAAATACTATGTTTAAAGGAGTAAACAAAGTTACAGGACCCAAAGAATAGGGTAGTTTCTTGAAACTTTAAGAGACCCATTTTGTGGATGGCAAAGTGTTGGCCACTTGGAGTTTTTTCACGCAATGTACCTTAGAGGTTACATATTAAACAGAGTCGCATAACTGAAGTGCAGCATTGAACAAAGTTGGAATACCCTGATACCGGAATGTGCAGAACTTACAGGAGAAAAAAGAGACAAGTGTCTTCTAGGTATTTTAAGCTTCAAATCAGAAATTGGGCAGGGGCCTGGATGCAGCGGACAGTGTAGAAATTAAAGGTATCATTCATTAGCTGTTCCTCCCTGCCACACCCTGCTGGATCAGTTTTCCAGCTCCCAAGTGTATGCCAAAGGGAGAAAAAAAAAGCCCTCAAAGATAGCCTTAGGAGATTACAAGGAGAGACTTCTAAATCCTAATAATAATATGCAAACATATATTATTACACACTTTGAATTATAGAGTATTAGTGCTATACAATCATTATGGCTCTTAGGGATCATTCAGTGCTCTCACTTTTAAGGATGAATAACTTGAATTCCAAGGAGACTAAGTACCTCCTTATTCAAGACCTCAGAGATAATGATAGGGCATGTACTAAAACACATGCGTTCTGACGCCTCGTTCATTATTCTGTCAATAAATTGTTCATGGCTAAGATGTGTGCTCTGCTCAGGCCAAGGACACAGAATTCATAGGCTGAATTCTGGCTCCAGCTAATTGTTTTTCAAACATATCTTCTTGATCATGGAAGGAAATGCTCAGAGGAGTAATTATTCTCTAGGAGGTTACAGATCTCTTTGGGAAACTAATGAAGAAGGCTCTGTAAGAACAGATACTGGGACGCCTGGGTGGCTCCAAGGTTGAGTGTCTGCCTTAGGCTCAGGTCGTGATCCCCGAGTCCAGGGATCAAGTCCCACATCGGGCTCCCCGCAGGGAGCCTGCTTCTCCTGCCTGTGTCTCTGCTTCTCTCTGTGTGTCTCTCTTGAATAAATAAATAAAATCTTTAAAAAAAAAAAAAAAAAAGAACAGATACAATTTGGGGGAACTCTAATCTTATCCACAAATACCTGGGGAGACAGACCCAGGTTATGATTACCTTGCATCTGTACTTCTGACAACTCACATAAAATGTGTGCACTATAAATGTCAGCAACAAATCAGAGAGATTGTTACCTGAGAGAATGGCACCTGAAAAACCTTGAAAAGATTTTTATTTCACTACATTTTAAGTCATATAACTACCATCACCTAGTTTTAAATTTTAGAACAGTGGTCTTCACATTGTGTGTGAAGAGTATTTGGGGCATGGGAGTAAAATATTAAAATTTCTACTTTGATTAGATTTAAATCTCATCTTTTGACAATTTCCAGTTTATGTTTTATAATTACACATTAGTTATTAACACAGTAGCATCTGTACTTATTTATAAGTAAATAATTACACGTTATTTATAATTATAAACATTTTGGGATACATATGCAAACATATTTTAGTAATCACTATTAAAACAATTTGAGGATTGCTAATCTAGAGTATAAATTCTATGGGAACAGTTTCCTAGAGTTAAGAGGTCTCTATTAGAATTTGCTGGAGCTTCTGTTAATTTTACTTCTAATTTCTTCTTAGCAATGCAGGCCTTCATTAAGACACTAATCCTTTTTTTCCCTTTCTTTTTAAAACTCACTCTTGCAACCTATCTCTGAAGGACAGAGTTTTTGAAAAAACTTCTCAATCCTTTCTCCATTGCAGAGTTTCAACTAATTACATAAACACCAGAATCTCAGATAAGCCTAATAAACCTCAAATAAATCTTTTGTTATGATCATTGCCCTAAAGCAATAGGAAGGAATTCAGAATAGAGACATAAATGGTAGGATTGGGCTACTTCAACCTCCCAGATCAGACTTTCTCCAATGTTTCTATCATTTTGTAAAATTGCAGAACATGGTACACACCTATAATAAGTGAGAATTTTGGCAGGACACAGCCCAAAACATTTAGGGATTATCTATTACTGCACCTGTTCATTAGCATGGGAAATTGAAAGTGAGATACCCCACTTTGATTTAGATCCTAAAATATTATGGACACATCATAATTGTGTTATAGTAGAGGAAGGAAATCATATGAGGCACAATGGATAGAAATTGCCGGGGAAGATCTATTCAGTACAGTGACTTTCAAGCTTTTTGACCCTCAACATAGAAATATATTTTACATGACTCTGTCATTCATATATAGCATATATATATTATACATGCTTTGTGCTAATATCTTTATACTATTTCATTTTTTTAAATGCTAGCTGTACTCCATTATATTAATTTCACTAAAGGGTGGTAACGAAGTGTAGACAATCCTGACCTAATTCATTCTTTTTTTTTTTTTTTCTCAAGGTGTCTAAATGTTCCGAAGAAATAAAGAACTACATTGAAGAACGTTCTGGAGAGGATCCTCTGGTGAAAGGAATTCCAGAAGACAAGAATCCTTTTAAAGAGAAAGGCAGCTGCATTATTTCATAAATAACTCTGGAGAGAAATTTCATCCTCAGTAGAAGAACTAGTTTGTTTTGGTTTTCTGAAATAAAATCGAAATTCCTTTCAGAGAAGGAAAACAAAATTTAAAGACTTTCTTAAACACTTATATTGTATGGTTATGTTTAAAAGCTGTATGCTTCTCATCTTTGCTCACTACGCACCCTTTTTAAGAGAGCAGAAAGTATCAAATGTACAATTATGGAAATAAGGACATTACTTGTGCATGACTCACCTCTTTCAGTATATTGCTTGATGCCTTAAATAAAGTTTTATCTCTGGAAAATGAGTGTTGGCAATTTTAAAAAGCTTTTTTTTTTTTTTTTTGCATTTACTTTTATATTTTTCCCCATAACTTTCCATGTGTTTGGGACATATATCAAAAGATTAGGGGATTTGATAGATCAGTTCTCCCATCCAGCTGTCTACTTCAGATCTCAGTTGGTTTACAATGCTGAGTTCTGACTTCTGGAATGTTTCTGATCTAATTTTGACTCTTAGGGAACTGAGTGAGTAGAATTCCTAACATTGACTGGAGCTGGAGTATCTGAGTCCGGAACCACATTAGCCATACAGCCCTGTTCAAAGTGCTCCTGCAGTAGTGTACTTGGGGAAGAGCCATGGTTGGAGCCCAGGAGAAGCCACCAGGAGGTCAGCCTTGGTATCTCCCACAGGATCTGCAGGTCCTGGGCACGGTGACCCTCCAGCTTTGTGGCATTGACACAGATGCTTGGCTCTTACCTACTCATACCAGCCTTTTCCAGCAAGCCCAGGCCAACCATACGGACTTTCCTTGTCCTCCAAAGGGACCAGTTCATCTTTTGCCCATTTCTAAAATTAGCTCCTTTTTTTTCTCCCCCTCATCTATTTGCAGGCATTCTTTGTATATTTTGGCCATTCAGCCTTTGTTGGTGATAGGTGTTACAAATATTTTCTCCAGTCCATGGCTTAACGTTTCAGGGCGTGATGGTAGCTGCCCCAGGATTAGTGCCTGGGTGCAATGTGCCGAGGTTCATTACCCACTCTTGTTCTTTGTGAGAGCACCTGCAGCAGGACCTCAAAGAAAGGGACCTTTCTTCTTCATATGAAGCATTTTCTCCCCTCTCTTTGTCTTTTGAATGTCAGTTGTTCAAGGTTTGAGCCAAAAGAAAGACAAGCAAAACCCTTACAGGTAAATTCAGGTTCATATGTGCCCTGTGATTTTAAATGTGACACAAGAAGCCAAGGTTTGTCCTTGAGTAGGTTTTTCCTCCTGCTCAGACCCAGAAGTATACCTTACCAAGCCAGAGAGGTGCCTGTGACTTCTAGCAGCTTCCTAGAGCATATCAGCATCCTCACTCTGAATGTACTTTCCTTTCCCTCTCTGCAAGGGAACAGGATGCCCCAGGCTTTTGAAAGAGCAGGTTACAGTCAACCAAGATCAGGGACTATTTCCTCCAGTTTCCTGCCATTTTCGAGTGTTGACGTCAATTGGGATTAATGAGAGCCCAGGGATAATTTTAGCCCAAAGCATGCTCTACTCTAAGGTGAGATTTAAGAACAGTAAAGGCATACTTTTTCCAACCGCCATAGAACAGTTAGTATTGGGATGTGTTGCTACTGTTAGTCATTTCACACTTAAGGTGGCCTGGGATTTTAATACTTTGGGGCTTATAAAGTTTGACTAATGAACAGCTTCATGTCTCTCAAGCCATGGAGTTCTCTTGTGTTGCATGAGGTATCAAGCATCTATTCTGGTCCTTGGTAAGGCAGATCAGATCACCTGCTTTTTTCATGGAGGGCCAAGTCAACACATTTATCCTTAACCTCTTCAGAGTTGTGGATTAGAAGGTTGTATCCTGGGTTTCTGTTAGCTACATTCAGCTCTCCGTTCATGTATACCTTGAAGTCCTAGCCTTTGCTTTTTAAGTGCTTTCAGCTGGATGACAGCTTGGCCCACTCTGGTTTTGCCTTAATAAATTCCCCATCTCGTAGTTGTTTCTACTAAATCTAATTCTGTTCTTTTTTTTCTTACTGTTTCATCATAGTAATTCAGCAAATAGGTAGAAGTGAAATAAAATCCTCTTGGTTTTCAAGTGTTCAACTGCTGAAAATGTATTAGCTTGCATTAGGAAGAAAATGAAAAATATGGTAACTACATATTTGGGTGTATTATAAAAGTAACCATTAGTAAGTGGGAATTTGTCAAGCAGATTTTATTTTATTTTATTTTATTTTATTTTATTTTATTTATTTATTTTTTTTTTTGTCAAGCAGATTTTAAATCATGTGTTCAATTTCTTCCAAGTATACAGTCGTGTTAATCATTTGGCGTCTGATTGAATAGTTACCATGCTTTGTATTGAGACTCAGGTTCTATGAACTCATTGAATTGGCAAAATTGGCTTTCCTACTTCTAGGCAGAATCTACATCATAAGTTCCCTCATACTTGGTATTTTAGGGTCACTGTTGGGTACAGCCAGGTGGTAAAAGAAGAGATTGAGACTTCTCAAAGAATATTCTTTTTATGAAGTTTTGATTATTGTACCCTGTAAATGTATTAACTACTTTAAGAAGTAAAATTAATTTAAAAATAAAAAATAGAAGCAAGTTTTCTGTTACTATGTTTAGGCTTTGGAGAGTAAGTATATTTTGGTATTAGAGTCCTATGAATTCATAAATAAGTCTGTACAGTCAACATGATCTGATTAATAATATATTTGGATCTATTCAGCTTATCCCATGAAGTAAGACAGAAATGTTAAGTCAGTAGTAGTTATATTCCTCCCTTATCCCCTCTAACTGAGACTTAGAAGGATGATAAGCAATGAAAAATAAGCTCCTCTTTCTAGTATTACAGTCTAGGAAAGTAGGGATCAATCAGAAGATATCTTTGATTTAATAGAGAGGAGTGAGGTGGTCACAGAAGGAAAATGCTATGGGATTTCTCCTGTTAGAATAAACCCTGATATCCTTCTCTATTTGTTGGGCTGTCCTAATGGGGAAGACCAGGGCATCATTAGCACCTTCCCCATTTGGGCTACATTCAGTCTGAGGGCATGAATCCACAGACCATTAAAAATCATCCACTGGTACTAGGAGAATGCAGAAACACATTGACGCCATTTCGTTCCTTTTTCTTTTGGCTCACATACACATTAAATGATGACCTCCTTTTTTTTT
Source organism: Canis aureus (assembly GCF_053574225.1). Lineage (NCBI taxonomy): Eukaryota > Metazoa > Chordata > Mammalia > Carnivora > Canidae > Canis > Canis aureus. The sequence continues at coordinate 41,647,262 of NC_135628.1, read as the reverse complement.
TAAACTTGATATTAAAGAGTACATAATTCCATTGAACATGAAATGGGCAGGAAGGATTAAAATAGGTGGATTATAAATTGCAGAATTGACCTCACTTAGAATGAAGGGAAACAAACAAGGGGTAGTGGAAAGGGAGCTGGGCAGGGTGTTGGGGTGACTGGGTGACAGGCACTGAGGGGGGCACTTGGCAGGATGAGCACTAGGTGTTATGCTATAGGTTGGCAAATTGAACTCCAATAAAAAACTAAACTAAAATAAAAATAAATAAATAAAAGAAGGGATAAAAAATAAAATGAAGGGAAAAGATCTTTGTAAAATTAACAGTCATGAAAAATAATTCACATTGGCATATATAAAAATGTATGCATTTGTTATTCAAAACCAAAAATATTTGGAGCTCTCTCTGTGTACTAGGCCCTGGTTTAGGCCCAAGGGATATAGAGGTGAATTACACAAAGTCCTTAACATCATGAAATTTATAGAAGTTATAATTATTCAGATGTAGGTGGAAATTACAGAGTATATTATGATGTATATGTTAGGATAAATAGTAAAGGGTTTTTTGGTTTTTTTTACTTTTTAATGATGATGCTGATGATGGCATGATAATGATGATGATGGTGGTGGTGATAGCTTATACATATGAAGAGCTTAATATTTGTTGGGCACTGGAATAAGCCCTTTTACATAGATGATGTCTTTTAATTCTCACAACTACCTTGTATATATGGGGAAAGTAATTTACACAAAGTCATATAGCAACTGAACTGGCAACATAGGGACTGTGATAAACAATATGTAGTACTACCTCTCTTGTAGAAGCCAATATATACGCAGTGAAAAGAACTGTTAGCTCAATAATTTTCTGAAGTGGTTTTTGGCACACATAGCCAACTACTTACTGTAGCCTCAGAAATTTTTAGCCCTGGTTTATGGCATAACATTTTATAGTTGCTTATTTCAGTTGTTTCTACTGGTTGGTTGGTTGGTTGGTTTTCTGTAATCACAGCCTAATATAAAAATGTTAACCTTTACAAAGGGGGTGAATTTTGCTTCCTCAGTAAAAATCATATCACAACCTAAATTTTTATAACAGTGATAAGCTCTAATTATATAGCAAATAGCACTTGCTCATTTGCTGAACAATATAATCTCTCAGTTTAGTACCAGAATTTATTTGATATAAGCTACTTGAATTATGGTAGAGAGTCTAGAAGAAATAAATCAGATGCTATAAGGACTTTCTTTATCAAAAGTATTAAATCATAATTAGCCCTAGAGTGTATGTATAGATACCAAAGAATCTTTTCTAAGAACTGTTAAACTCATTCCCTGCAGAAACTTGTGTATTTTCCTTAATAAAGTTAGCCCTAGGCTTTAGCTTATGTCATCTCAGCCTCTTCTTCCAGCCTGCCTGAGGCACAATGTGAATGACCTACTTCACAGAGTTGGTTTGGAAATTATTGAGCCTGATCTCCAGGTGAGGAGTAGAGCTCTTTAAATCCATAAAATGTCCTCATGTTTTGACATTGATCAGTATTTATCAGTAAATAACTTCAAATCCCTTTTGGAAGTAATCAGATTAAATATAAATATCTAAAAATATATTTATTCTGCAGAATTAGTGTATTCATTCAAACTTTCACAGCTCTGTTTGATGCAGCATAGGGAAAGAGAAAGGGGGTGGGTCTTGCCTTATTGAGCATTTTGAAATAGTATTGAAACTTGGATGTGTCTCACTCTAAGAGGGAAAAGTGAAGAGAAGAGGAAAGAAGCATTTAAGCTTATATGAAATAATTCGAAAACATAATATAAAAACTGATAAATATTAACACAGTTCACTGATTACTTAACAGCAGTTCAAAGGCCATTGTTGCTAAATGTTTCACCTTTATAACTGAATTTATATTGTTAGCAATGAACACCACAACATGGATGTGGTGCCGTTTATTTATTTACGTATGTATGTAGGGATCCCTGGGTGGCGCAGCGGTTTAGCGCCTGCCTTTGGCTCAGGGCACGATCCTAGAGACCCGGGATCGAACCCCAAGTCGGGCTCCCGGTGCATGGAGCCTGCTTCTCCCTCTGCCTGTGTCTCTGCCTCTCTTTCTCTCTCTGTGTGGCTATCATAAATAAATAAAAATTTTAAAAAAAATTATGTATTTATTTATTTAGATTTTATTTATTTATTTGAGAGAGAGTACACGAGAGAGAGCATGAGCAGAGTGGGAGAGGAAGGAAAGGAAGAAGCAGACTCCCCACTGAACAGGGAACCCGATGTGGGACTCGATCCCAAGACCCTGGGATCATGACCTGAACCAAAGGCAAATGCTTAACAAACTGACCCACCCAGGCACCCACCACTTTTTTTTTTATTATTATTGTGGGTGCTCCCTAATTACTAACACTGAGACTTGTTTTTTTTTTTTTTGGTTTTAATTCATCTTTGAAAGATCACATGCATTGGACTTTCAGCTGGTTCTTATTTACATACATTGATATAAAGGCAGATATAAAGTAGGATAAATTAATGTTTATTAACATTTGGATTGTTCAATTTGGGGCAGGAAATAATGAAGACATTTAAAAATAATTCGTTTTAATTTGATTCAACAAATGGATTAAGGGCCTATAAACATGACACTCTTGGGCAGTTCAGCCAATATTGTTCCTACATTCTAGGAATTGGCAGTCGAAACAAATGGTAGTGACATTTATCAAGTCCAATTAATTAAATCAATTTATGTAAAAGATGTAAGTGGATTAAGTGTTTGAGAAAAAGGGGATAATAAATAGAATGATTAGAGTAAGACTAAGACATTTCCTACTTTTGGGGGGAACATTTCATGGAAGTAGATACAATAGCTTAAGTGAAGGAAAATAATTTGTAAAGTATGAAACTAAGAGGAAGAAATTTCACTTACTGAATGCAGCTTAGCAGACTCAGACAGTATTTGCCAAATGTATAGAACAAGAGCAGAAAGAGCCTATAACTAATTGGGTACACCGTCTTTGGTTAAAAAAAAAAAAAAAAAAAAAAGTCTTTGAAATGCTTTTTCAGTTATTGTGGGAAACAAATTACACCAAATTCAATGACTTAAAACAATACATTTTTATTGCTTATGAATCTACCAGTCAGTATATCTGGGCCTTGCTCTGTTGATCATAGTTGATTTCATTGATTCATGTGCTGTCAGTGGGTGGATCTGCTGGGGGCTAACTGGCTAGCTGGGTGTTGGCGGGGAGTTAGGGCAAAGTTGGTGACTGGGTTATATGTCTTTTGTCCTTTAACAGACTTGCCTTGGCTTGTTCTCATAGCATGGCAGAGTTCTAAGAAGAGTGGAAAGGTAAAAGGTATCCTAAGGCCTAGAAAAGAACTAGCACACAATCACTTCCACTGCATTCAACTGTGCAAAGGAAGGCATATGGCAAAGGCATAGATAGATACAAGGAAGGGTAGAAAGTTAAGGACAGTTTACAATCCATCCACCACATTGAGGGAGGATCTCGGCTTTAACCTGGAGCAGCAGAAAGCCAATAGGAATAACCTAGGGATACCTGGGAAAAGATTAGTTAGGATAAAAGTCAAAGGGTTCTGATGATAAAGGCAAAATGTCGGGATGGTCAAAAAGTTGGGAAGGGATAGATTAGATATCTGTTGTGAGAGGCAAAGCATCACAATGAACTTGAGACTTGACAAATCCTCACAGCCACTGTGGCAAATCCAAATTGCATCTAGGAGAAAGTGAGCAGCCACTCAAAAATTAATTTTACTGACTCAATTTATAAAAGCATCAATTTCTAGAAGGCAGGAGACTACAGGTTCTGATTATGCCCTCTTCATCTTACGTTACAGAATAGAAAAAATCCCTACGACTCAATGACCTCTTTGTGCAGAGACTCATTTTCAATACAGTCAACTTCCCAGAAGTCACAAGATTTGTTCCCAGCACTGGCCAGCCAATCTGGTAAGGGTAAGGGCTATAATAAGCCATCCTTCCAATATTTCAGAAACTGATAATAATGTGCCATTATCTACCTCACCCTTCTAGCAGCTTACATTTTGTTCTAGTTTTTTCCTAATATTCAATCTTAGATGGCTGCAATGAGAGTGATGTCCAGAGAATTCTGTTTGCTGTTCAATTTATAGTTCACCTCCCGAATTTACTCTTGTATTTCTTCTGAACACTCCACTTGAATCTGGACTTTAGAGAAACTTCTATTGATATTTCTTTGGGTATCTGTCTGTGTTGGATTTTTTTTCTCTTGGCATAATACTTCTCTTACTAAAATTGAACTCCTTTTTAATCCTGATCAGTGTTTTCTGAAGCTTCTGCTTTTTTTTTTTTTTTTTTTTTTTAATGCCAGAAGTTTCTCACATAATTCCTCATACTTTGTTGTAGTTGAAAAAAATGCAGTGTATCTGGAAGGGAAGGAGTTTGCAAACACTTTTTGATTAATGAGTAACACGATCACAAGTTTGAGGGCATGCAAATCATGAGCTTAAAGTATTATACAGTCTTGCCACATCCACTGCCTGGAAATAAGTGTTTCTTTTATCCTACTTAGAAGGACATTTCCCAGTGCAATGCTAGAGACTCTCCTCCACAAAATTTACTTGGGAACCTGTAATCTAAACTTTGTGTCATTACCATGCATTTATATCAACCAAAAACTGGGTATGCGTTTGTCATATACTAGAAGAGCTAGAAGGCAATATTATAAATATATGTTCCTGAGGTCATAAGTCATATTGGTACATTACAGCAGAGGTTGTCAAACTTTTTCTCTAAAGAGCCAGAGAGTAACTATGTTAGCCTTTGCAAGCCATACTATCTCTGTGGCAACTACTCCAAAATGGAGACAGCCACACACCATAAAGTAGAGAACCAAATGGGTGTGGCTGTGTTCCAATAAAACCATTTTTATACAACAGGCAACTGGCTGCATCTGGCCCACAGGGCCCTGTTCTAGATCAATATTTCACTTAGTGATCAATTTAGTGGAATGTTACTAATAACTTAAAATAAAATATCAGCATACATACCATATTGTAAAAGGGTAAGTATTTATCTTTTGAAACATAGATGTTCAAGTCAACATGTAAAAATTCATTTCTTTTTGTAGGTTTCAGTTGATAAAAATTTGAAAACGTTAGTCCAGAGTGTTAGAGGTGAAAGTCTAACTTTTGATAATATATAGTGAAGAATTTAACCTTACCCAAAGAGAGCCCTGACTTTTCCCCACCTGCGCCTGGGAGCTAATCTCTAACCCCTTTGAATGTCCTGCCTGGTAAGAGTGTCTTTATTTACCTGGGGATTTTGGACCATGCCAAGAAGTATAACAATGTGACTTATGGTGAGTCTTTGAATCTTGTGGTATCAGCTGGATCTCTGCAGAGGCTAGAGATTGAGACCAAGCATGTGGTAGTTGACTATGGAGCCCCAGTAAAGACTGGCTACCAAGGTTTTGATGAATTCCCCTGCTTGGCAATGCCCTTTGCTTATTGTCACACATAATTTCTAAGAGAAAGAGGCGTTGTCCATAATTCCATTGAGAGAGGGCAACTGGAAACTCCATCCTTGGAACATTCCTGGATTCTGCTCCATGCATCGCTTCCCTTGGCTGATTTTAATCTGTCTCTTTTAGCTATAATGAACTGCAACTGTGAACATAAGGCTTTCGGTGAGTTCTGTGAGCTCTTCTAGCAAATTATTGACTCTAAGAGTGGTCTTGGGTACCCCTGAACTTGTAATTGGTATCAAAAGTAAAGGGAATACTGTGTACTATGTTCTTCTAGTTTCTAAAATATGGAATCCATGGGTCAGTGACATTTATAAAGATCGTGCAGCAAATTAGTGCAGAAAAACCACAATGAGAGTATCCGGTTTGTAGTCTCCTTATTTAGAAACTTCTTCCTATTTCTGTGCATATTCCTGATGCTTGTTGACATTTGTTGAGTTTATCTGACTTTGTGCCAAGGGCCTTGTACACACTAACCTATTTTATCCTCACAAGGACCGTATAAGATTTGTACTAGTGATGCAGGCTGGCCAGGTCCAAGGTTTCTTAGGATCAGCCAAGAGGGTCCTTGGCTTCATGTAGGATAGAAATCAAATGTGAGCTTAGAGGAAGTAGGAGCGGAGGTTACTGAAGTTTAGTGAAGACAGAGAATAGACAAGAGTACCTGAGAGTTTCAGGGAGGAAAGGAGAGAGTATTGTCTTTGCTTGGGGGTCTAGAGTTTTATAGGATGGTGGTCTGTGTACCTGTCCTCTCGAGCATCCAGAAACTGGTCAAAACAAGGATGAATGCTCAGGTGGCCTCCATAAGTCACTTACAGCCCTGGAGCCAGGGGTTTTCTCATCAAGGCGTCTAGAGTATGTAGTCTTGGAAAAGACACATGATGACTCCATCTGGTCACTCCTTAAGCATTATCAACTGTGCTGGAAGACTCCAAAGAAATTAACTCCTTGACCTTTACAAGGAACATTATTGGTACTCTAAACCATGTATAAGGTCGGGGTGAAGGTCCTGGCAAGAATAGAAGCAGGAAAAGGAGCAAAAAAGCAGAGTTATTTTTTCATAAGGTCCCTTAGTTTCTCTATCTCACTAGGATTACACCCATTTTGCAGCAACAAAACTGAGGTTTGGAGAGCTTAGGTAAATTCCCAGAGTCATACAGGCTTTCTATGGTGAAACGAAGTTTCAAAGTCTGAGACTCTGTTTCTACCTGAATCTTATATTTTCATTGCTTAATATTGTTTCCTTGGATGTTGTACATTCCATTCTCTGGAGAAGCTGATGTTAATTTATTTCACACGAAACCATCAGGTTATCTGTTGCATATGTATATACAAAGACCTGCACCTTATACATCTTCTGTGTTTCCCCTTAGTACCTGGCATAGTTAACCCTTAGCAAAAAGAGAGTGAAAATGAATGAGGATAAAAGATAAAGGACATTGGATTAGAATCTCGTGTATCTTCTTGGTTTTCCACATTTTTGTGACGCACTGGTTTTCTTTCTATGCATCTTTACCTTCTTTACCTCCTCTCTACCCTACTTCCCTCTTTCTCTTACTTCCTCTAATTCTCATCCTCCATCTCCATTATTTTCATTATTAGTAGTAAAATCTTACTTGACTAATCTAAACCTCTGAATTTCTTTAAAAAACTGAGTTAAGGGCATCCCTGGGTGGCTCAGTGGTTTAGCGCCTGCCTTTGGCCCAGGGTGCAATCCTGGAGTCCCGGAATTGAGTCCCACTCAGGCTCCCAGCATGGAGCCTGCTTCTCCTTCCTCCTGTGTCTCTGCCTCTCTCTCTCTCTGTCTATAATAAATAAATAAATAAATAAATAAATAAATAAATAAATAAATAAATCTATCTTTATTAAAAAAGAAAAAAAACTGAGTTAAGCCAAAATTGCAGCTGACTGGGGTATTTGGTTGGACTTTGCTCAAATAGATTTTTGCTATAATACTTTCTCTAACAGTGTTTCTCTGCTATTTACTACACAATGGAACCCGAATTTTCCTTTTTCCCCCTCAGGCATTTAGGGTAAGGATACCCAGAAAATGAAATCTGAAGAGAAGCAATTGAAAAATGGGCATTGTAAAATTACTATTAGTATAATTTATAATGCTTTGAAATCTGAAGTCAAAAAGACTGTTCTAACCATCTAATACATAATTTAGGCCACTTAGAGAATCTAAAGGAAATCTCCCTTTCAAAATTTATTTCCTTCCTTTTGAAATGTATTTTATTTCTTTTCCAATCCTGATACCAGAGCAGAGATGGGGAGATACACCATTTACTCACCAGTGGGAGGAAAAAAGTTGTTTTCCTGCTCCTCATGTATTCAATATTCTAGGAAAAGCTAGATTCTTGGGATGAATAAGCCAACAAGTAATAATATTAATAGTGTCATCTACTTGTATGGTCTTTTGATACTTTCCGTGCACCAAGACATTATTTCATTTGATCCTGAGAGGGAGATGAAGTGGGAACAGAGGACTGGCTGAGGACAAAGCACATTGACAAGTCCTTAAAGCAAAGAGAGTGATATTCCTCTACAGACTCAACTGTCTTGATGTTCATACTTTGCTAAGGACAGAAGGCAATCTTAGCCTGACCCCCCAGGAGTAAGTCTACTGTAATATATAAAAATTCCTTTAGAAATTTCCTTTATCTCTACCCCCCAAAATACATGTTGGCAATCATCCCCAAGCATATGGCCCACTGATATACATCTGAAGGGTCTCATGACTCAGATTTTATTAGACGGTGGTAAGTGACCTTTTCCCAATAATAGCTAGGCCCCTCAAGGTCCTGGAAACCTCACTTCCAAGATTCCTTAGAGAGTATGCTATCCTTAAACCCCTCCCAACTCCAGGTATATAATCAGCCACCCCTCACAGGCCCCGGGCAGCAGCTCTTCCTGCCCAAAGCTCCTGTCCCCGTGCTTTAATAAAACCATCTTTTTGCACCAAAGATGTCTCAAGAATTCTTTCTTGGTCATTGGCTCCGGACCTCACCCCATGATAGGTCACCTAACTCCAAAACTTCATCAGGAGACCGTATAAGTATTAAACCCCAGGGGATATTGTGATTTTATAAGTAAATATGTATTTGAGCTTCCTCTCCTACTGGCAGAGCTCCTAAAACTCTCGGCATTTCCTGTGTGATGAGAGCAACAAAGGTGTCCGTTGCTATGTTAATGAGGTAACTTTTGGAAAACACCAAAGGATGGGGGCTGGTTGCCAGGAGAACCAACCCTGTGATTAGAGGATTGGAACTTTCAGCCCTACTCCCCGACCTGGGGGAGGGAAGAAGAGAGCGACTAGAGGTTGAATCAGTTGCCAAAAGCCAATGATTCAGTGGTGCCTAAATAACGAAGTCTTCATAAAAAATCAAAAGGACAGAGTGGAGAGCTTCTGGGTTGGTGCACCAGTGGAAATTTAGGGACTGCGGTATGCTAGGAAAGAACATGGAAGCTCTGCAGCCTTTCCTCGTGCCTTGCTGTATGCATCTCTTCCACCTTGCTATACCTAAGTTATATCCTTTTATAATAAGGAGTTCTGTGAGCCTCTATAGCAAATTAATCAAACCCAAGGAGGGGGACATGGGAACTTCTGATTTATAGCCAGTCCGTCAAAAGTATAGGTAACAATCTGGTCTTGCAGCTGGCATCTGAGGTTGGGGGAGGTGGGGGACACAAATCTAGTGAACCCTTAACCTGTGAGATCTGAGGCTATCTCAGATGGATAGTGTCAGAATTGAGTTGAATTCTGACACACCAAGCTGACTTCCAAGAATTGCCTGGTTTCGTGTGGGAAACCTTCCTCCCCCCTCCCCCCACTTCAACATTAAAACTGGCCTCAGAACACCTAAAGACCTCATACTTATTTTCATCCTAGAGATGACAAAATTAAGACCCCGAGGTCAAGGTGTTTCCCAAGGTCATATCTCTAAGTCAGGACTTCTGACTTTCCTTTGTTTAAATAAATATCCTCAGTTGGTGAGCTCTTTCTTCAAGCACACATTTTTCTTAAATCAAAAGTCTTAACCTATAGTATGCATGGATATATGTGAATAAGTTTTTGGAGTCAGTTAACCTTCTGAAATTCAATTTAATATGTGTTGTGTATATGTGTTCAACACCCTCCCTCCATGGCAAGGCAGTCTATTTTAATCTCAAGTGTGTCACCTTAAGAAGGAGACTGCTACATAACCCATATGAAGAAGGGCATTGGGCCTCTTTAGTTTAGACCAGGTACTGTCTCACTATATTGAGGACATCCCAATGACTCGGAGCACAAGCCCTGTGTACCTTCTTCTGTGCCCTGTCCCCCCACTCCCCAGTCCACAGTAATCAAATTGACCCATGCTCTTAATTATCTCCTTCCATTAGCTTTTCCTATTATCCCAATCAGTCCAAGAGGCTGCTGCTTCCTCCACTGATTTTCTTTCATGGGTTCAGGGGCCTCCACTGCCATATCCTGACCACCATTTTATTGCCTCCACTTAATGTTTATAGTTCAGGCTGATCAATTTTGCCATCCTCTCAAATGCAATTAGTTACCTGCCATTCTTGCTTTTTCCTTGATGACATCAGAGACCTCGACTCCACCCGTCTCCCTCACCTGTCAATTTCTAAGGCAATGACCCTTTTAACACTTCAAATTTAGAATTTCTCATCTCCTTTACCCAAGTGTTACAATGCTGATTTTCACATTCCATTATACAGGGCTATTTTAATGTATTATAAAGTACTAGTATTTTTGTTGGCATATCACCCATTTGAGATATTAGTAATTTCTATCTGGAGCTCTGCCCAGAGAGTATTAAAAATGTGAACAAAATGACAGTGAACTTTCTACTTTTTTATTTTTGTGTTGTTGTTTTGATTTGGGGCTCCTTAATGATGAGAAAGTTGCAAATCTTTTCTTCTCTTTTCTGCTTTTTGGCAGTGAATTTTTTAATGTAAAAGTAACCTATGGTGTAAGAAGTCAAGATTATGGTTGCTCCTAGGTATACAGTAGGACTGTGGGCAAGCAGGAGGGAGCTTCTGGGATGCTGGTAATGTTTTCGGTGCTGGGTGAGTGAGGTCCTTCATTACACGCTTATGTTCACTTTGTGAAATATTTCTTTGTGCCATATTCTATTATGATGCCCTTTTGGCGATCACAGAAAATATTCTGAGCTCCTTTCTCAGACCCTTTGAAGCCATCTAAAAGATAATGTTCTTGTTTTAATTCGGATTTCCCAGGTTACCAAGGAACTGCGAATGAATCTTATGTTTTAATCATTTGTAGTTCTCCCAAAGCCAGTGTGTCCTGCACTTCCTGGGATCTGTAACAGGATCTTAAAAATCGGGGGTCAGGGGAGGGACAACAGGGAGATGAGGAGGGTGTGTGGCAGGGGGCTGTGGGAGTAGAAAAGAGCATGGAGGGTGGGAGGTCATCACCTCCTCTAATTCCCAGGCTGGCCCCGCAGGCTGAATACTGATGCACTTCACCCTCCTCCTCTTCTTATTCTAAGCCTGGTAAATTGTCAGGGGCCTGACCCCTGGTGCTCTTAGATGATTTATTTAAACCAGGATTTTTTTCATCAATCATCTGAGCCAGAGGTCAAAGGCATCTCAGGCCTGGACCCTGACCCTCTTTCAGGGAGAACAGCACCTGGGATGGAATATAGAATCTGACGACAACCACATCCTGCTTTCTGATAAATTACCAACTTAAATATCATAATACCCGCATGGTCCCCGCGTATCCGTGTTGCGGTGGCCACTCGGCTTCTACTCCCTTCTCTTCCACTTTCCCTCTGTCAGCATGAGTTTACCTTAAAATGCATTCATCTTCCATCCCAAACTGGTGAATTTTCTGGGGCTTCATCTCACCCTCTTCTTTCTAGAAATCTGGAGGCTTGTCCACACCTTCCTTTCGTAGTCCCTTTACTTTCCCCCATTTGCCCCCCAGTCTGAATGTCCTTCCCCTGTGCACACTGGCTCGGGCAGTCAGCCACTTAACACCATTCTTGTAACACTCCAATGTCAGATAATTTCACACCATCCTTTAAGACTGGCAGATCTCTCTCAGCTCTCCTGTGTGGAGTCCTGCAGGAAGCCCAGGCCCAGGGATGTGAATCCCTGAGGCTGGCTTTCTCCCGTTCTGAATCCCACCCCACTCATCCACCCAGCCCACTTGAATTACACCTCCTGCCACTATGTTCTTCTCTTAGTCTTTTCATGTCCCCACAGCTGTGCTTGGGGGGTAGCAAATATAATTCACGACTTCAGCAAAGAGGAAGTTCCAAGATAAAAGAAGAGCCTACCTGAAGTTGAGTGTCCGCTGTCTCTGGTCTCACCTTCCTGCCATCCTTCTCCGCAGTCCTTGCTATCCAGTCCTCCTCTTGCGTGTCTCCTCCGTATCCCCTATTTTCCTGCTCTATTTCACCCCCAAATGCCAGTTAATTTCTAGTGAAAATCCATCTCTCCACCACATAGTCTGAAGTTTCTTCTACTTTCAGGATGTTGGCTAGTATGGAGAAAACCTGACAAATCTTGGATGGCCCTTTGCTGCACTGGGATTCTGTTACTTGCTGTTTGAGTTCTCCACCATGTCGGCACCAAGTCTCTCCCTTCTCTTACAAGAGTCCAGCAGGTGTCCTACCCTATTACTCAGTAGAAAAGCTTGAGAGCATCACATGTGCACTCTCCTACTTTTCCTACTTCCTATAGGAGAATGTCTCAAAACGTTCATTTTTCTTCTTGGCCCCTCTCTTTTCTGATGGACAAGCAAGCATTTTCCTTTTTTGTTGTTGTTGTTTTTGTTAAGCCTATCTTTTTGAGCTCTTGTATCCCTGGTCTCCTGGGATTTAAGTCTCTAAGTTATGCTGGTTTCCTTAGTTTTCTAATTCTCACCCTCAGTGGGCTTCCTCTTTTCTGTCTAAAAATGTAACTGCTCCTTCCACCCAAATCAATGATCACCCTAACAATTATAAAACAAAAGGAGAAACTTCCCCTTGTTCTGCTTCCTGTGCAAGCAATACCCTCCATGCTTTTATTCAGTTTCCACTGCTGAGAGCATTGCCTGTGTCATTTGCCTGACTTTCTCTTACTAATTACTCATTCTTTGAAATCTTGCAATCCCACTTCCATTCTCACTACTGACTTTCTCCACATGACTGGCAAATCCAGTGTATTTAAATTCTCATTCACTGGTGACCTTCTCTATCATTGGAAGCTGCTTTCTCCTCAAAGCCCTATCATCCTTTGACTTTGAAACTTCATCCGTATTGCTTCTCTGCCTGCTTCTGCCTCTTGGAGCTTTTCCACTCTGTGATAGCCATTCTTTCCAGGCTCTCATACAAAGACATGCCATGACCTCTACCCTTCAAACTTTTCTCTTTACCCCTCTTCATGAACAATCTCATCAACAATCCTATAATATACTTCTTTCACAAACCTCTCATGGCCTTATTTTGCCTGTTTGAGGATGTAGGCACAGATGACTTAGCTTGTCCTCAAGGTTCCACACCAAATATTTTGAATCTACCACGCCCCCTCCCCCTTTGTTCTGCATATACCTATCCAGGGGACTGCTGGCTGATAGCTAGGTATGCCTTAAGTTCTTTGCATCCCAATTTTTGCAGATGCTTTTTGCTCAGTCTGAAAACTTGTCTTCCCTCCCCACCTTACCCCTGTCTAGGTGGCATCCACATCAGTATGCAAGCTCAGCAAAAGAACTACAACTAGCTCTGGGTTATTCAAATAAGAAACTTGCTTAGCCACTAGCCTTTCTTAATATATTATTCTTTAACAACAAGTTAACTTTTTCTCTGTCTTATCTCTTAACGAACTTTCTACTTTCAGAAGAGGAAAAATATAAATTCTATTTATGGAACTGTTACATGATATCAGAAAGCAAGTCTATTCCTTTTTTGGATTAAAAATTTGAATACGACTACTGCGTTCTCTTTTGCTAAGAAAGGTAAAATAATATTAGAATGATGTTCCTCATGTTTTGTTTTGGGTTTCGGAGGGTTTTTTTGTTATTTTGTTTTTTGTTTTGGTTTGGTTTGGTTTGGTTTGGTTTGGTTTTCTAACTTTTTAAGTTGTACATTCTGCTGAGTGCTAAAGTACTGGACTCTGTATTATAGGGTGGCTATGGGTGGTGTATAGTTCACCACTATGTCCATGAAAGCATGATCCTACTGTTGACTGATTTGGCTTAGACAGTAGGAAACATCTGGTAGTTTCCTGATATTTATCAAGACAGAGCTGTGTTTCCTTTCAAAACAGCTTCACATGAACAATGCACTACATAATAGCAGAGGAATTTTATAACACAAGTATAGGAATAAGAATGCAACTATTAAATATAGAAAGTAGTTTCAGCAATGTTAATCAAAAAGTTAATTATACTCAAGAAACATATCAATATTCTTAGTAAAAATGATTTTAATGAAATGATGGACCTTCTGATTTGCTTTTCAAAGGGTTTTTTTTTAAATTTTTATTTATTTATGATAGGCACAGAATGAGAGAGAGAGAGGCAGAGACACAGGCAGAGGGAGAAGCAGGCTCCATGCACCGGGAGCCTGACGTGGGATTTGATCCTGGATCTCCAGGATCGCGCCCTGGGCCAAAGGCAGGCGCTAAACCACTGCGCCACCCAGGGATCCCCACTGCGCCACCCAGGGATCCCGTGATTTGCTTTTCTATAGCTAATTTCTATATCCAGTTTAAATTGAGGCATTGAAGCTAACGAAGAGGACTGCCCCCCAGCCACACCCTACTTCCCAGGTCCTTGGCCAACATTTGCATCTTTGACAGGGGCTGATACTATAGAACATGTTTTGCCATGGCTGTCACACTACCCTGCCACTTCTGTAGCTACAGAGTTACTATTCCTCTCCCCCCTTCCTACCATCCTCTCTCTCCCTCCCACTAAAAAGAGTACATTTTGAAAGCTTTTTGATGCAGAATAGTGTTTCTTTCCACTAGGAAAAAGAAATCAGATAACTAATCTTGGACAGATAATCAATCTTGGATAGTGGTGCAAATTTTGGTCATACTTTCTTTAATGTAAAGTTCAAATGTGTTTCCACACCAGTCCCAGATTAACTTAAAAGGAAGGAGTGAATATGAAATCTGAAGACAGTTTAGAGAAATAAGAGGGGTCTGGCATTTCTGTTTGAATTCTGTACGTTTCAAAAAAATTTGAGTTCCAAAATCCAAATCTCTCGGCTAAGGAATCTTAAAGTAGGATGGCTTTGCCTGACATTTCTACTTTTATATAAATCTGTGATGAATATCTAAATGCTGTCTTGCTTCTGATCTGTATATCAGAAAATTGGACTAAATAACTTATAGGTATGGTTCCAGAGTTAGCAAATACATCAACCCTCTATGCTTGGCCCAAAGTAGACATGGCTGATCAATCATGGGGTACTCTCCTGCTGAGCTAGAACAGGTCTCATAGTCCTTTTCAATAGCACTGCAGGCTTACTAATCAATTGGAGTTGACATGACAGATTAAACCCATTTGCTTTCTCAGGTTTAGACTTTTCTAAATATAACAGATACAACAATTATTTGGGCAAAACTTATCATTAATCACTTTTCAAAAAAAAATGTTAGAAGACTATCTTGGCAGTCCCTCTTTTCTATTTTGTACATGGCCACTTTAGGAGATGAATGACTGCGGGTGATCCGATTTCTTCCTTATCTTTCTTCTCCAACAGTGCCTTAAAACTTGATCTCATCCATTTTGAATAGACTTCCAAGCACATCATTCTCAGGTCCTCACAACTGATCTATTTTCAGCAATGGTTAGAAGGACAAGGTGTCCTTCCTTTTTTCTGGAAATTATCTTCCACTGTTCCTTAAATTCCCTCAGTTTCTTCTATCCTGAAAATGGTTTTTTACTTCATCATTTCCTTACCATGTTATGTCTCCTCTTTCCAATAATTGTCCTTCCACACTGTATAAATACAGCTTTTCCTTTGCCTAAAATAAGCAAAAATATCAACTTTTCAGCAATTCTACTCCCTCCTTAAACTAACACAACTTTTTTTCCCCCTTTAACCGCAACATTTCCTCAAAGACTGGGCTGTTTTTATCAAACTCTTCTTAATCCTTTTGCAAAGATTGAAAACACTCAGAACTTGCCAAGTGCTTTTCTCTCCCCCTTGGCGTCTCAGAACTTTCTTGACATGCTTCCTTTCCTTGGCTTCTCTGGCCCTGCACAAATTAAATTTCTTCTTCACTTGTCCTTTTTTATTTCCTTCCTTGACATTTTTTTCCTTCCTTAACATTTTATATACCTTCTAAAGTCTCATCCTCAACCTTCTTCTCATCCCTTTTTCTATACCCTCCTCTTTGGAAAACTCAACCTCGAAAATTCAGTTATCATCTCTTTGAGTGTGACTTTTAAATAAATATGAACACCCCAGGCTTCTTTCCTAGATGCTGTTTTCACATTTTCAAATCCTCTTCTGAACACTGAAGAGTGACTCTTTTTTTTCAATTACTTTCAACCTTCATGAGACTTTTTAGCCTGAATTTCATCTGCTGCATATCCTGCACATCAAATTTAGTTTCTGTCTTTCACTATGTTTTCTAGCTCATTCTTTCTTCTAGCTCTCATTGGCAACTTGATTAAGGTCTTTATTACCTTAACACAGAAAGCCTAAAATAGTTGTACTCCAACTTCATGTTCTAGCTTCTGTTGTTTCTTTCCATAGAGCCACCTTGCGTAAGGACCTGAGTGAGGTTGGTCATCTTAAAGCACTCGTTTTGATACCATTTATCCCTTGTTGAAAACTGTCATGGGATTACTATTATTGGTTGGGTGGGGCCTGGCTGCCTCCATGACCCAGGCTCAACCTATTTGTAAAGCTTATGCTCATTCAAGTAGCTTACTTCAAGTAGTTCTGAAATTCACTTTGATCTTTTATTCTTATGATTTTTCCTTTTTTTTTTTTTTTTTTTTTGCCATTTTCAGTATCTGGGATAATTTTTTCTGCTTCTATACATCACCTCCTGAAAGTCTACTCAAACTTTAACGCCTAAATTAAACAATCTCAGTATTCACCATGCAAGAGAAGTATGCCGAGGTCTAGGTGGGGTGCTGAACAAGAAAGAATAAGAAGGAGGCAGTTGAGGGACATCTTAGGAGATACACAATATTTATGTATAATAGTGACAAAGATGCTAATTAAAACTATGGAGTTGCTTAGGGAGAGACATAAAAGCAGAAGGCAACCTGGGCCTGGCCTGGAGGGAGGATGGCTATCAGTTACCTCCTAGGTAGAAGAGAAAGAGCATACCAAAGACACCAAGAAGCTATGGACAAATATAGGAGAAAAGCTAGGGGAGTATGATGTGACACATCAATAGAAGAAAATGTCTCAAGAAGGAGACAGCGTTCCACATTGTCAAATGCTAAGAAATCAAATAAGATGAAAATTTAAAACTTAAAAAAGATAATTGCACTTAGTGACATGGAGGCTGCCAGGGACCTTGACAAAAGCTGGTTTGGTGGAAAGATGAAGGGTAAGCCACATAGAAGGTGGCTTCTATGATCAGGAAATAAGGAACTAGAACCAGTAAAATACTCACAATGTTTTTGAGAAGTTTGTTGTTGCTGAAGGGGAATGAAGGGTCAGGTAAACATTTTAATTTTTTCTTTAGGACAGGCTTGAAAGAGCTTAAAAGCAATTGCAAATATTCAAGTTTAAACTTGAAAATCAGAAAATATTGCAAGATAAAAAATATTTGATTTTCTAAAGTTTCTGAGAAGGTGGGAGAGGAGAGGCTACAAATCATAGCTGGGAGATTTTGAATTTTACAGGAAGGAGGACCACCTCCTCTCTTGCATAAAGAGAGAGGGTGCAGATGGATGAAGAGAAAAGGAACATGGTGATTTTGAGGTTGAGGAAAGGCCCAACTGCTGGCATCTATTTTCTCTCTGAGATAGTAGGTACCATCACATGCTGACATCAAGAAAGAAGTGGAAAGTAGCAGAGATGAGAGTTTCAGAATTTAGAAAAGGTTTAAAATAGCCATAGCTGAATAATGTGACTACAGAGTAAGATGAAAAATAGTTATTGGAATGCCAACAAGGAATACATGAGACAATCAATCAGAGAGTTTATCCAGGACTGGTATTTTATAAAACCAGTGATATCAACATGTAGGAACATATGTACATTTAGAGTGAGATGGGAGTGTTATTGAAATGTTGGCTAATGGAATACAAACATTCTGGTTCAAAGGAAAGTTAAATAAAAACAGAAGGCTATTATATTTTTTTAAAAAGGAGTTGTAACTAGATCAAGGATCCTAAGAATCAGGAAGGATCTCAGACACTTTATCTCATTACCCCAGCTAGAAGATCTTGATCTTCTTCTAGAACTTCTAGATCAAGATCAAATCTCATTTACCACAGTTGTTTCAACTGCTTATCATTCCTTCTAATGTGATCCACCATATGCTACCAAATTTCAATGTAGCATCTTCCTTTCTCAAGGGTGCTGGACTCACAGCATGCATAGCCATACTCTCAGCATTGCTCATAATAGGTGCTCCAAACATATTTGTTGAATGGATGAATGAGTAAGGGAAGTAAGGAAAGAAGGCATACAAGGAAGGACAATACACTTTGGTTTGTTTTTTACTCACAAGTTGTTGTCACACGTCTTACTGATGCCCTTTCCTTTTCTGGCTACTTTTAGAGTTAGTGGAAGGTATTTTAGTCTTTTATTGATCAAAAGATTGAAGCATTAGATTAGGTCACTCAAAACAACAAAACAAATGTTTTATTTGTTCATTAAACATACATTTGTGCTTTCTTATTATTCACATCATGCGGCAGAAAATTGTGAAATTTTCCAGTAATTACGATTCTATCCAGAGGGCAAGTCTGGGAATGACTCATCAGCTTGTCTGGACAGCAACAGACCATTATTTACATGGACAGACCCTGTGGCTATGCCTGCAGCTGACCCTGAATGGTAGTAAACTGCTGCTTTTCCAATTCCTTTTTAGTTTTTTTCTTTGAGAAAACAATTGGATATAACAGGATAGGACTATACTGAACATCGCTGTTAACATAATGGCTTTCTGACTTTGTTGCTGTTGACAAGAAGTCTGCTCCTACTAAGACTAATAATTAGTTATCTGCTAAAATGTGAATTTTTCCACTTTTACCTCTGAATCTGTAGAGAATAAAAGCAAATCTGCTTTACTTCCTTTATATTTTTTATTTTGATTGGATAGATATCTTTCCATCCAGTCTGTCTAACTTAACTTACATTCATTTTAGCATTTTCCTGTTTAAACACATTTTATATAGTGTCAAAGATGCAGTTAGAAGTAAAAAGCTTAAAACAACTTTTTAAATAAACAAGATTGTGAACTAGATGGTTCAGTGTTGTCTTAATAACAGTACTGAATCAATATCTGATGTTTTATTACTGAACTACATGATTTTTTTTTTTTACTTGCCCAGGTAGTGTCTGACCATTAAATAGCAGATCTATTTTACAGGACACATCAAAGTTTGCATAAGTGAGGTAAACAACATTATGTCCTAGGAATAAAACATTGGCCTCCTTTTTTTTTGTTTCTAATTCTTCATCATAGGAGTCATCATCAGCATCATAGTCACCATCATTATCAAGTACCTCAAGGCTATTGTCACCTCCAGTAAGTGATGTTGAGTCCCTCCTTTTATAAAGGCTTTATGCCCAAAGTGATTTCATATGCAATCCCTCAAGGAGTCAAATTCTCTCCAGTGCTTTTTTACTGTCTATAAATTTTCTGGAGATGTCCAGATATCTAAAGAGTTAGTATGGTGTGCTTTAAGAGCAATGAAAAAGAGATTCAGTCTACGGTCTAGGTTCAATCTTAGATGTACTGTCTATTTGTTTGATTCTGAGTAAACTACTTTGGCTTCTTTAATCTGTATTTCCTTATCCATAGATCAGGGAAAAGAATAGCTACCTGATAGGGTTCATTCATTCAACATCTATCTATTTCTTAGATATTTATATGTGCAAAGCCCTGTGAGCAAGGTAACTAGTTGTGGCTTTATGAATCCTACAGCTTAATGACGGCATTAAGCAAATGAATAATATGAGTGGCAATATATGCAGTAAGAACTGAAGTCCAGAACCAATCTACCTGGGTTCAAAACTTAGCTCTGCCACTTACTGAATACAGCACTTTAAATCGCTGAATCTCACTTTGACTCAGTGTCCTAATTTATAGAATGATGATAATATTGGCATCATATCACAAGACTGTAGTGAGGATATGAATTATTATGGCTAAAGGTGGGGCTTTTTCTTTCTGACAGGAGAATGGGAGTTTGGAGAACTTAAGGAGTTAGGAGTAGTTCATATCTCTTAAAGCAGCTTTTAAGGAAGAAAACCTCTTATCCTTCAGAAACCTAAAGAGATGTAGAGAAATACTGTACTTCTATAAATGTTTTTTTTTTATTTTTAAGGTCTGAATTGGGAAACATTACTAAGACACAGAGGTCCAACTGGAACCACAGAGCCACACCTAGATGTATATGCTTGGTAATACGTGGTGCTTGCAAGCAAAGTCTGGACCTCATGCAGATGGACACATAATGTAAGACAGAAAAGGACCCCGATGTACAGACAGGTCAGATATATATACTCACATTCTCTCAGAAACACACACACATGCATACACACATACCATTAGAAACTTGTACTTTTGCTTCAGTTTTTCAGTCTACGAAAATACAAAGGCATTATCCATTCTTTGGACAGGAAAAAAATAGTATTTAAAATTAATTTTATGACTCAAAATCTTTCTTTTTCTGTACTGAAGTATATATAAGATCATTAAATTTCAAAACTAAATATAAATAAATCTCTTTAAAAAATGTAGAGATCCAAGGGAAAATGTAAAAGAACATCTGTTGAACATCTCTTTTCTGCTAGGATTAAAGTTAATATTGTATCATAAATTTTCACAAGATTTAGTTACTTGTAGCATTTCTGAAGAGAGAAATTAAAAATTTGTGTAATTTTTTTTGAAAAACCTTTTTAGTGCATACTTTGTACCAGGCACTGTTCTGAAAGCTTTATGCATAGTGTTTCACGTTTAGTAGGAAGTTAGCGGTTGTTTTTGTGGACTCCTTTGATCAGATTTAGGATTTTTTTTCTTCTGCTCCTACTCTGATGGGAAATTCTTAACATTAATGATGTTGAGTTTTGTCAAATGCTTTGTCTGCATCTATTAAATGGACCATATGATATTTCTCTTTTGTTTTGTTAGTGTGAATTGCATGGTTGATTTTCTATTGTCAATCCAAGTTGGCATTCCTGGAATAAATCTCATTGGTCATGATGTATTTCCATTTTATATATTATTAGATTAATTTATCTAATATTTTTTTGAAATTTTTAATATATGAGTTCATTAGGGATATTGGTCTACAGTTTTCTTTCCTTGTAATGTCTTCATCAGGTTGGTATCAGTGTTATGCTGGCCTCCTAAATGAGTTCGAAACTGTCCTACTTTCCTTTATTTTCTAAAAATGTTTATGTTGTATTGCTATGTTGAGTCTCGTGTTTATAGATGGTAGTGAATTCAATTTCTTTAGTGGAGTGGTTCATAAGTTTTAGAAGGTATAACAATCACCTGACAGACTTGTTAAAACACAAATTGCTGGCCCCCTTCCAGGATTCTGTAGGTCCAGTATGGGGCCCCAAAGCTACATTTCCAATAAGCTCCCAGGAGATGCAGCTGGTGACCATCTTCCAGGTAGATTTTGAGAAGCACTGCTGGCATAGCTAGAGAGCTATTGATGTTCTGCTGCTGGAGGTCTATAGTAATAGTTATTTTAAAGTCTCGGTCTGATCACATTTACATCTGTGCCATGCTTGGGTTTTCGTTTATTGACTGTTCACTCTGGATGATGTATTTTCTTCTTCTTTTTTTTTTTCATGTATATTTAACTTTTTAAATTGAATGCTGGTCATTGTGTGTAAAAGGCATACTTAATATAAGAGGGGGTGCTGGAGAGTCTTGCAGGTTCTCCTCCACCTTCAGATACAAAAGGGCCTGAATTTATTGGACTTCATTGAGGGTCCCTCTCTGCATGGCTGCTTCTCACTCTGCGGTAAGCCATCATCGTTGCCTTATACCTGGAGCAAGACCAGGACTAAAAGAATTTTTTTCTTGGTTCTCCTGCTCTGGCTCAGTCATAGGCAAACCCCCTGAATCCCAGTGGTGAGGGTGAGGGTGTCTCTCTCAGCAGGTCTTTGTGCCCTGAATGATGCCTTGGGTTGTCCATGGCAGTGATTTGTGTGAGGACTAAGGTGCACAGCTTTTTTCACAGGAAGGATCTAAGGCAATACAAAGGAGTGAATATATGCATGCATAGGATTCTTTTTAAATGTTTAAGTTATTGCAATATTGGGAAACACACCTATTTAACAAGAACACCCCTTACAGGAAGAATGGGAGAGGAGAGAGGAAGAGATTTTTAGCTGTGTGTAGAACTAGAAAAATTAATCCAGGGAGGGAGTGGCTTCAATGGGTTACATATGAGCCTGACGTCAGGACTATTCAAATGAAGTGAACATTAAAGGCTCACCTAGGAGAGAAATTGAAAATTGGATAGAGAGGGGGAAGGAAGATCTTAAGGTGGAGAATGCCTTTAGAAGGTACGAGGCTACTGGACTAAGTAAGACTTTTTATTTTTTTAATTTATTACTGTGAGTCATGGCCGGGATCATGAGAGGTCGCAGAGATTAAGTCTATTTAGGAGTTTTAAACTAACAGTAAGGAAGCTCTACATCCCTGAAGGGCCATGCCAACCACAGAGTGTATAACATAGTTTTCCAGATCAAAACTGCTTCAAGAGGGAAAAAAAAAAAAAAAAGCCTTACATTTATTTGATTATGCTTAGGAGTTTACAGAAAAGTTGGCATCCAGAACTTTAATTCTTTAGCTGCCCTGTAAAGTGGGAATTACTAATCACAGTTTACACATTAAGACAAATAAATTGAAATAGAAATTGAGGGTGCGCAGATTACATGCCATCACCAAACACACATATCCAGTACAAGGCAAGGTAAACAAAGACTTTAAATCAAGACAAGTTAAGCTTACATCTCATGTTTTTTTTCTCCTTTGCCACCACTGCTTCTTTGTCACCTTTAGATATCCTAGATTGGACACTGTCACTTTAGAATTTATTTTATTTTTATGTTTTTGCATTTCCTTTGTTTACTTTTGCATCGTTTCTTAGAGTAGTTCCTTTTGGAAATTATATCCTGGCTCAACTGCGTTGAAGACAAAAAGGGAAAGAGCATACTTGTCCATGCTGTGCCCATGGGGACCCCTAGTTCACAAGGCTGCATCCAAGCAGAGGTGGGAAGACCCCAAGGGCTAGGACATGTATTATTAAGTTCTCCCTAGAGAATGGATGGGACAAAAAAGACTGTTCTTTTCTCCGCTACCTAGGGCAATTTTCTTGCAAAAGAACAAAGTTTTTTTTTTTGTTTTTGTTTTTGTTTTTTAATGCAGTTCAGGTTCTGGATGATGTCCTTTCAGGCTCTCAGTAATGGAAATAATTTTATTTTTTAAAATTCTTTTATTTGAGCATAGTTGACACACAAGAAAAAATTATTTTATAGTTATAATACTTAAGTATATAGTTCTCTAAAAGAAAAAAAATAAAACATTTTTGGTTTCAGGTGCATATACACCCCTAATAAGCCATTCTAACTCGTAAACTTATAGTACTTTTTTAACCCTTTGCATAAAGACTTCACTTCCCCCCCTAAATTAAAATATACCTCTTGAAAGACTGTTAGCGTTCATCTCAATTTTACTGATTGCCTGACACCTTATAATTTCCTTGAGACTTACATTTTTGGTTCTTAATTCAAATGAGTTTTGCCATTGCTCTCAGCTTACTGATAAGATGATTATGTATTCTGCATCTAAGTGTGCTTTCTGGTGATAAATTATATTATAATTGTCCCTGCCAGAGCTGCTTTAGTTAAGTGCCTGGTAGCATTTTCATTATACAAGTCAGTTTCCTCCCGAAGGGTTTGTAACTTTACCCTTCTAAACTATGTTTTTGTTATCCAGTTGCTAATAGAATATGCATATTGGAGCAGGGCAAAAACAGATATCCTTAATATTTAGACCCACTCTCAAAGGAGAACTTCTATGATTAGAACTTCTACAATGGAAAGGAAGACGTTCTCCCTCTCCTTGTTAAAGAAGCAATGATCCTGGAGGTTTGGTGCACCATACCTGTTGAAAAACATGGAGAAGGGCAGTTTATTCCAAGCCTGAATCGTCTCTCCTTCTTACGCACATACAAATGGGTAACCAGGAACCCGCTATTGGTTGTTTTCACAATGGTTCCACAGGGTTACATTAGGAAAGAGAACTGCCAAGACGTTAAAAGATGGGCTGCTCATCAACACAAATTATTTTATGTTCTGTGAGCATTGCATGATTAGGACATAGCACTGCTGTTGAAAACAAAACCAAGTGCACCCAACGGGACACAGAAGAGTAGATGGAGTTCCTGGCAGGCTATAATACTGGGAAATCAGGTACATATTTGCAGTAATTTCTATGTAGTTTATGTAACATTTGTAGCAAATACTTAAAAAGAGCTGCAGGTGGATAATTTACAGAGACATACAGCTGCTAATATCTAACTATAATATACATTTCCTTGCTCAAACTATTTGGTCTAGGAAAATGGCAACATAAGTTGATATGTATATATTGACATATGTATGTGTATATGTATGTACATTTGTATATTGTATATCCATTATTAATGGCCTGAAAGTTACATCCTTCCTTCCTTCTCTCCCTCTTCCTGTCTGCCTATCTACCTAAACTCTCTCTTTTTTTAGACAGGGATTATTCAATCACAGCATTTGTGGATGAAGATACTTCTAGTCTCAGAATAAGTAAAGCATTCCTCTTTAAAGCTTTAGCCTTTAGAAACCTATTTTAAAAGCAGCATGAGATCTTTAAATGACAAACAAACAGGTAACAAGTAAGCTGTACAAAACTCTGTTCCCTTCAAATTATTATGGCTATTTTCCCACATTATATAATTTTTCTTTGGTGACATAAATACCTTGGTGCCTCAGAATGATTGTAGAATCTGGAATTAGGTAAACTCATATTTGTTTTTTGTTTTTTTTTTTTGTAAACTCAGATTTGAATCCTCATTTCCTGTGTAACATTGAACAATACTTGTCTCCTTGGAGTTTTAGTGTTCTCATCCATAAAATGAGTATAATAATTTCTACCATGTAGTGTTGCTATAACAATGAAATGTCATGTAAAATATTTCACCCATTTTTCTACCACGTTGTAGATATATAATAAATACTAGATCCCCTTCCTGTAACACCTAAGAAAAATTTGAAGTGGGGGGGTGTTAGATTAAACCAGTTAATTACCATTTCAGGATATATGAAAAATATTATTTAAAAAGGGAAGGACAACTGTGTTTTAGGTAATATTTGTAACAGTTCTTGACATGTAGAT
Source organism: Canis aureus (assembly GCF_053574225.1). NCBI lineage: Eukaryota > Metazoa > Chordata > Mammalia > Carnivora > Canidae > Canis > Canis aureus. Next base: position 41,622,176 of record NC_135628.1, on the reverse strand, counting down.
ACAGAATGTGTTGACTGGATGCCTAAGTTTACTTGGGATCAAGATTACAAATGGCTTGGTTTTACCTTTATGCTATTACAAGTTATCAGATTATCAGACTTATTTTTTATTAAAATATTAAGTACAAACATATATTTCAAAATCATATATAACAATTGGGAGATCACTAATGCTACAATCAAGGAGTTCACAGGCTAGTAAGAAGACAAACATGTTAGCAAAGAATACGTTGTGAAAAGTATGATAGAGAGTGGTAGAAATCCTGCTATCTGATGTAGATGGGACCAGCAGTTGGTCAAGTAATAAAAAAAGTTAATTAAAGCTGGAAGTCATAAAAAAATGATATGTGTATTGTGTAAATATTTTATTTAAATTTAAAACTTATGAAGGTATGTTCAGTTGATGTAGTGCCAAGATACTTCCTTTGAATGAGTTTCTGCTGAATGGAAAGCCTACTTTTTCCCCTCATAAACCACAATCATATGCATTGCCTAGTGCCCAATTCTAGTGTTTAAGAAAAATGAAACAAGAGTTTAGAGACTTGAAAAGCAATTTGAATGCTGAATGAAATTTTAGAAATCTTATTAATGGCTTACCCATACCTAATTCAATAGCGGTATGAAACAATTCATCTTCTTCTTCAACATCCTCAAAATGTTTTTAATTTTGTTTTCCTTAAACAACAACCTCCTTTCTTTAGCCCTTCTATACCACTGATTTAGGTAATATTTACTTATGTCACATAATTAAAATGAAATGTACAAATGGCATAAACAACTTTGAGAACAAACAAACTGGCTCTTGGTGAGCACACAACTTGTGGGAGCAGAAGTGCAGGGACATTCTTATTGTGTTGTGCAACACGCAGTAGGTATCAGCCTGTGCTAGTGGGGAAATGGAGAATATCCATCCATTTGTTAAGTGGAGGTTGGTTAAGAGAGTTTTTAGTAAGTCTCAAGTTCTGGTGGTAGCACAAACAAGAGGATGTTCCAGTGGTCATGATGGTGGAGCTCTTGGGTTATGTTTACATGTGATGATAATCATCTCCTATCATAATTAATTACATGACCTCAGGCAATTTGTTCCAAACCTCAGTTTCTGCTTTTCAGGATGATCATAATTGAGATGCTGTAAGGAGGAAAGGCACTCGGCACACATGCTGTTCCAAAGTATTGGGGAAGATGATGATGACGAATGATAACGAAATATCAGAGAAGACTTTAAAACTAAGAAGATGCAATCATACTTGATCAGGAGAGTTATTTTATTCCCCACATGATGTTTTCTTATATGCTTTTCTGTAGCAGTTGCTGTGGTTGTTAGCTTGTAAAAATTCTCTAGCAAACATGGAACCATATTTCAGCAGGTGCTTCAGGGCCCAGCCACTTGTCATCCCTAGGTATTTCTAGGGACAATAACTGTTCTAAAAGACAGGATCATATACTTTGGAAATACTAGGTTGTGTTGGAAGACATAGAGAACTCCATGTGTTGCAGGCAGAGCCACAAGCAAAGAGTTGATGGCAGCCGAAGGGTGGTGGTGGGGTGATTAAAAATTAAGAGTGAGTTCATGAAAACACAGTTTTTGCTAGATTGATTTAATTTCCTTTTATGGTACATTACCTTTGTTTTGTGTTCAAGATGAGTATAAGGAAAGTTGCAATATAACAACAAGGTATCAAGGATTTCAAAGTATTTGATTTTATCCGTTCTATGACTTTTATCTAAATAGAAACCTGGAATCTTTTCCTTTGTTTGATTCTAAAATATTGGCTTCTGTCCTTCCCCTCTTCTCAATTTAAATGCTTCTAGTAGAAAAACAGATTTACTTCCATGGCCCCAACTCCAGCAAAAATGTATGTCTTTGTCTTGCTTACGAGTTTGTACCAAAGGCCAATAGGCATTTTGCAAACAGCTTGCTCTAAAATGTAATAATTTTTGTCTCTCACTCCTTTAACATGTTCCTTGTCAAAGGTCATTTGCTCAACACAGACACCTAGAAACTAACTTTGACCCTTATGCTCTCTTTATTCCTCACAACTAAGTAGTTCCCCCCAGACGTGTTGATATTTCTTTATGAAAATTTTTAAATATTTTATTGCAAAAAAAAGGAGATATGTTTTGCTACGGTAGCACTTAAAAACACCTAAAATGATTAATTATAAAGGGAGGGATTACTGTTAACAGTGGTAGAGGATAATTCCATGAAGTAAAAATTCAATGACATAAAAGCTTTATGGATAGGGGGAGGTTTGAAATGAGGTTTAAAGATGGGTGACACTTTGGGGGACTGATATAGGGAGGCAGACAGAACATGTTAACCAAAGGCAAGAGAGATAGAACAGAGCATCAAGAGGGACTAGAGAAAACAGCACTTCAAATGGGACAGGAAGATGGGGCCAAATGAGGACTTGAGGGAAGGCATGGGATCTGGGCACCAGAGAGTCACAGTGGCCTTGGACCAGTGCCACTGGAGTTGAATGGGAAACCTAACTGAAACATGAAAACGTTATTTAAGAATCTGGAAAGGTGGTGAAGACAATGAACTGAGGTAGTAGGGTTCCTTAATGAGAAGCTGTTTGAGGCAGTTTTTAGGTTCAGAAAAGATAGAAGTTGAAATGAGAAAGAGAAATAATAATAAAGCAAATAGTGTAACAAAGTAGAAATGGAATGGAAATGGAGTGGTGGTGGAATCAGGAGTATACATAGAGGCATTGGTAAAGACATGGGATAATTTTCCTCTAAGATCTCAGAGAATAAGGGATGTATGAGTGACAATAGATGAATAAATTTGAGGCAAAATCATTATCATCACCATCATCATCAGAGTTTTTATCACATAGTTCTGATCCCAGAAGTAGGATGTGAATGGTCTTCAGTTCAGCTGGGCAGCTCTGTAAAGTATCAATGCTGGGTTACACTTCCAAAGATTCTCATTTATGTGGTCTGATGTGGAGTCCAGGTATCTGTAATTTTAACTATTTCCCAGGTGATTATAATGTTCAACCAGAGTTGAGAACCATGGACTAGAGAGAAAGTCTAGGGTGGCTATATTTACAGGAAGTAGAAAAGGTAGAGAAGATTTGAACACCTGCTGAGATTAAAGAGCCATTAAGGAATAACATCTTTTCACTGAAAATCAGGAAACAATGGGACTAGAAAAGGAAAGAACAATGAAAATGCAATTTACTATCTATCCAGTAGATGCAGTCTTTTGTATTACTCTCTCCATTTATTTATTTCACTCTCCTTTCTTATTAGGTCCACTTGTTTTCCATTATTTCTGACCAAGCCCACTGTCTCTGGTTTTGGCATTCCTTCTTTTTATCATTTTTTTTTCCTTACATCTCTCATTCTCCACACTTTTCAACTTTTCCTAATTTTCTGCCCATTAGTTCCTTTCCACCTTCTTCTAGCCAATGTAGCAAAAATACCTTTAGCCAGGCAGGGAACTGAAACCCAGACAGTTTTGATAAATGAGCCAAGCTTGAGTTGACTGCAGAAGAAAGCAGGTCCAGAGGATCTAGTACTGCCACAATGACTCCTAAAGAAGCTGAAGCAGAAAGCAAATCCCAGAGCCTTCCCTGTTGTTCATTTACTCACAGAGATATAATTTGGGGCTCTCTGGGGAAGCTACAGTTATGTATACTGGTCTCTGAGTAAGAGCAAAACACTGGCAACCAGTCCCTGTTATCTCCTGCCAATGGGTCTGACTGGGAGATTATACTAGTTGGGACTGTTTCAATTACAAGTGAGAGAAAGAAACTTGAAAAAGCTTGAGCTAAAAAGAAAATCATTAAAGGGGAATGTCCTAAGAATGCCAAAGACACATAAGGACTGAAGCGGAGAATTAAAATGCACTCCAGACTGTCTCTCCCACATTTTCCTCCTATTCCGCTGTTTTGTTGCCTGTTCCCCCTCCCTCTTGCATACCAGTGTTCCTTGCTGCTTTTCCATCTAAGTGGTGGAAACTGTTCCATGGATCATGTTCCATCTGGAGAAAAAGTGTGTATGTGTGCAAGGGGAGTTGAGGAGGGAGGGAGAAAGAAGCAGGAAGGGAGGGAGGAGGAGAGCCTACCCTCATTTTAGCACACTGGAGAAATAATCTAATTGGTTTACTTGGGGTTACTTGTTGGCTTTAGTCCTGGTCATCGACAACTTCAATACCAACTTGGCCACCAGGTTTGCACCCCACCAAATAGAGGGGGAGGAACATGAATCTTAGCCAGCCAAGGTGGTCGCTCTGGAAACTGGCTCCATATCTTGTTTGTTAATGTTAATTCCCTCAAAATTTTTCTAAGGTAATTAACAATAAATGTATCTTAATTTCGCTTAGTTTGGTACGTACAATTTGTTTTGAAACAAGACAAATAACGTATCTCAGAAATCAAGTCAGGACTCACCCTAGAAAAATGCTTAGTTTGCTTAAGTGTAAAGAGAACCTTACCTGAAAAATTAGACAAGTAGTAAATGTAGACAGGTACCTAATTTCATTTATGTTCTCTGAATGTGAAACAGAAAGCAGAGTAGGTCCTCCAGAAGTGTGCTGCCCGTTTGCACCTGATGCAGAAGGTGAACAGAAGAGCTAGTTAGGAGGCAGTCGCAGGTATGCAAGTTTACCCTTTAGGTCCCTTTTTCCATTCCATTTCCTGCTGACTTTCAACTTCATGTGGTTTCGTTTATATTTAAAACTTCTATTGTGCAAAAGTATTAGTAATGATAGTAGTAGCAGTGGTGATGGCATGAGAAGTTTTTTATGTTTGAAATACATATATTTAGGAGAAACTGAAGTTAGATCTTATTATCTATTTTAAAAAGCTGAATTGAGGGCTGCCTGGGTGGCTCAGTGGTTGAGCATCTGCCTTTGGCTCAGATCATGATCCCAGGGATACGGGAGAGGTTGGTTCTTGTCTCATGGAGAGGGAGAGTAAGTCTCATGGACAACAGAGAGTGAGCAATGCGCTAGAGGCTTATTAAGCAGAGATACCCCGAAAGCTCTTAAAACTGAGAGGGGTCCTGACAGGGTTGCCACTGAGGGCTTTTATGGCCTGTGTTTTATAGGGAACTGACCAGGGAACTTGGTAAATTTCCTGTCAATATAGACAGATTTATAAATTTCTTGTCTATATTTAGAACAAACATGGTGGACTTGTAACAAACAAGAGGTTTCTTTGTAAATACCCTGAGTACAAACAGGGTGTTCCTTCTCTCTGGTTAATATCTCCTCCATAATATTTCTCTACCTCTGGGGTTTCTGTGAGCCTAGTGGCCATTAAAGGGGGGAATACTCCCTAACATTTTGGAACTAGGGAGCCAGGTTTATTTTTTTCTGTTTTTACTGTCTTATCTCTGTTCTCTTGGGATGGGTAGGAACCTGACTTTGGGGCCTTTTGGTGTCCTTGGGGTTTATGGGAGCCCATAGATTCCTGAAAGCCTGACTCTGGGCCTTTCCCTTATCTTTCCCTACCTAGCAGAGTCTGCCCCTAACTCATTCCTATACCACCGGGGTCCCCGGACGGAGTCCCACATCAGGCTCAGTGCAGGGAGCTTGTTTCTCCCTGCCTGTGTCTCTGCTTTTCTCTGTGTGCCTCTCATGAATAAATAAATCTTTAAAAAATTAAAATAAAAGCTGAATTGAATTTTGCATTAGGAAGTCTATTCATAAGTCTGGGTGTGGAGTGGCTCAGTTGGTTGGGCTCTGACTCTTGGTTTCCACTCAGGTTATGATGTTAGGGTGGTGGCATCAAGCCCTGGGTGGGATTCAGCTGCGTATGGAGTCTTCCTTTCCCTCCCCCCCCATCCCCCAAGGTTTGTGCAAACACTCTCTCTCAAATAAATAAACCTTTTTTTAAAAAAGATCTATTAGTAACTCAAGATTTCTGTTTGTTTACAAACCCTTAACAATCTCTAATGAATTTTCTCTCATTAGAGGACCACAAATACTGTTATTCATAGATAAGAGCTGTGTTTTTTTTAGTTTAATATATTTCATTCCATAGAATTTATCACATACTGAGTTCTACTTGTGAAACCTTTACAAAATTATCACAGTATTCCATGAGTATTTGAAAAACCAAGCTATTGATAAGTATTTCCATTGAGAATTTCTTTGCCCATAAAGGACAACTAAATTTACTCCTGAGAGAAACTCATTTGACACACGCTGCCCAGAACATATTAATAGAACGTTGTCTGCTTTACAGAAGACCATAAAAATGGCATCTTATTTTATCTATTTTCTTGACGTAAAAATGAACACTTTCTTTCTTTTTTTTTTTAAGATTTTATTTATTTATTCATAGACACAGAGAGAAAGGCAGAGACACAGACAGAGGGAGAAGCAGGCTCCATGCAGGGAGCCCGATGTGGGACTCGATCCCGGGTCTCCAGGATCACACCCCAAGCCTCAAGCTGCGCCAAACCGCTGCGCCACCAGGGCTGCCCAAAAATGAACACGTTCAATTTCGATACATTTCAGTTTAGGTATAATCTATTTTCTCCAAACTACTCCCACCACCTCCACTTCAAGTTCCTCATAATCCCTCTCTTGGTGGTTCATCAAATCTGTAAATATTGGTAAACTTAATTGTTTTTTTAGTTTTTTTGAGTTATAACAAAAAATTCCTATATTGAATGTGTACAGCTTTAGGTTTTGATACACATACACATTGTGAAATGGTCACCACAAAGAAGCCACTGTATCCATAGCTACCAGGAGAGCACTCAAGATCTACCCTCTTAGCAAACAGTACAATACCATTAACTCTAGTCACCAGGCTGTACATTAGATCTCTTGAATGTATTCATCTTGTATAACTGAAACTTTGTACCCTTGTAATAAGACTTCCATTGTTCTTAGAAATTACTGCAAATGTGCTGACATAATTTTACAAATGTATCTGATTTGAAAAGCAGATTATTTCTAATGGACCAGACTAGAATATACACATACACACACTAAAAATATACTATGTCATACATACCAAAGTAGTATCTGCTTAGTAGTGGCTCCCAGGCAGGGCAATCTGGAGCTTGTGATTCATTAAATCATTCGACAATTTTGACAATGAACAGAATTGAAAAGAAATAACAAATGCCTTCTGTGCAGGGGGTGGGGGGGTTAGGGGGGCGGCTCCGGCTGGTGTAATTTGAGTGTCAGTATGTCTGATGCACATTCAGTAGATGTTTTATAAGCATATTGTTTGTATGCCACATAACCATCCTAGGAGTTAGGCCCATTTAATAGATGAGGAGATTTTGCCTCTGCAGAGTTAAATGACTCATCCAAGGTCACACACCTGGCAAAGTGCACAACTGGAAATTGCACCCAGTTCTCTGGGAACCTAAAGCCCAGATGCTTTTGCTGCACTGTACTGTCTTCCTTTTGGAATTTATAATTCATAATCAGGGAAGGAAAACCCACATATGAAACATTTAAGTAATAATGAAGCCAAATAGGATTCTGTACCAGAATAAGTGGCTCCAGTGTGTGTATAGTTAGAGTGTATATATATGTATATATAGAGAAAGTACAACCTAGATGAATGTAATTGAAGAATTGAAGAGGTTTTTGTCTCACCAGATTTGGTTTAGAGGATCTGCATTTTTCCCCCCAACCTCCATAAAGTTGACCATCTTTCCTTCTCACATCTCCCCCCACCCCCATTCACCAGTGACTTCAGCCTCTGTGAAGGATGAGATAGAAATACCTCCTTTTAAGGTGATTTATCTAACCAGTGGTTCATGTTAGACAAAATTAAGGTGCCAAATGCCCAGCCCGTGTGTCACTTCTCTTTCTGTCCCTCTATTCTTCTCTTCAGCTCACTTTTGGAGCCTCCCATCTCCCTCTTTCCTGAAGAGAAGAAAACCTGCGCTGCTGCCCAATTTATTTGTCCCTGACTGGGTGAAGAGTTGGGAGTGCCTAGGAGAAAGAATTAGAGGCATATTTTTGTTCTTGGGTCCAAGGGAATGCTCTAATCCAGGTTTAATGAAATTTCAGTAGATGGTTTGATCACTATCTGACTCTTGAGCCCACTTATCAATTTGTTCAGAACTCAGACAGGAGACATATGTGATTATTTGGTGACAAGGGACTCCAACATCAAACAGCTTTAGGAAGGCTCTGTCTTCCCTGGAGAAAGTCCTGTGCCACCGAAGAATGCCCCCTCCCTTGTAAATTACTGTAACTTGGTAGTCCCTTTCCAACTGTCAATATAACAAGTCAGCTCATAAATTTGTCTGTTGTAATGTTGATGGATATGAGTGATCAGGAAGGAGCCATAGATGCCGGGCCACTTTGCCCTTTGGATAAAGATGCATTTATGACCTGCTTTGGTCTGGAAAGCAGAAAAAACCCAAATCATAACACTTGAGACAATCTCCTAAGGCTATGCTATCTTTATGGAGATGTTTTCCTATTTCCTTTGGTTTATATCAGTTACTGGAATCTCATACAATATATCTTTCTATATTTTATTTTTGGAGTTATTTTAATTATTTATAATTAATTTAATTAATAAAATAAAATTAATTTAATTAATAAGTTATTTAATTTATTTTTCATATTGTTTCTTTCTGACCTTGCCTCTTTATAGTTTTGGAAATGTCAGTTTGTTTTTAAATGTTCTAGTCAGCTTCTCTTGAGTTGAGCTTTGAATTTTTACATTGAACTGCAGGAAATTTAATATATAGTATTTTAAATCAACCTTAGGTAAGTCATACTTACCCAAATATTTAATAATTTGGTGAATTTTGGCAAGTCTTTTTTGTCTTCACAGGGAGAATATAAATTAGTAATCATGCTCAGTCAGTGGTTCTTTGTTAATGAAATATCTAAATTCATAATCTCTTCTACAGAATTGGTGTTATATAAGAGCATTTGCATTAAAGATACTTTACTCTGAAATGAAATATTGTATAATCTAACATTCATAAAGGAGGTAAAATAGGTGGGTTTTGCAAAGACCATTTATCAAGACCTTTGTTTAATAGAGAAAAAAATAAAAGAAATAATTAAATATCAGTGAAAAATGAGATTTTTCCTTTGGGAAAAGCACTCATTCAGCCTGACCGCCCTCAGAACATTCGTTAAGTAGCTCCTCTTGTCTAAGTAGAGTGGCAGTGTATGGAGAAGCTAATGAACACATGGCCAAATTGAACCTCTTTGCTTGGCAGATATCCCTACATCTCTATTAGCTCTGGAGAGGAAAACACTTTTTTTGACCTTTTAAATAGCTAGACTTCAAAAGAAGCTTAGAATTTGCATATTTTGCACATTTTATTCTGAACCCTGAGCATATATAATATATAGTCATAATCCTTACCCTGTTACCTTATTCTAAATAGCAGAAATAAAGTAGTGAGCCCATTGAGATACTGCACATGTCTTATTTCTTTTGCCACGTCCTCTGATAATAGTGCTTAGCACATAGAAAATAGTTCAAAAACATTGGTTGGATTATAAAATGAGTGATATAAAAAAGAAGGGAAGAAGGAATTTACAAGTGTACTGGGGACACATGTTAAATATTATATAGTATCTGGCTTTTGAAAAAAACTTATTAATTGGGGGTTTTAAAAATGCAATCATTCCCTTTTTTTCTTTAAATCTTTTAGTGTCTCCAGTAGTCTCTTAATTAGAAGATATAGTGAAGTAGTAAATTTTCAAAGTGAACATAGATAGCTTGAAAAAGGTAAGGCAGAGATGGAATAAATAGGCCTTGTCTGAAATCTGGAAAAGGGGAAATGCCCTTAGCAGAACATTTTAAATAACTGTGAGTTACATATAATAACTACTGAGGATATTTATGCTATTGTGTTATTAAGCTAATTATTTGACAGAATACTGCACAGTATCAAGACAAGTCCCACTGCACCTACTGGATAAACCCAATAGACTCAAATGTAAACTATATACACTGTAATATTTCAACAGAAATATCCATAAAATATAATATATACATGGGCACCCCTGTTTCTCTTCACATGTTATCTGAAAGTCCACATTTGTCTTTTAGCCATGTAATCTCAGACCTATTGAAAATAATGTGTCCCATCACATGGGTGGAGGGTGCCATATGATGAGGTTCAGATCTAATAATCACAAAATTGGCATACTGTCTCTAATACATCAGCCAAAAGTAAATCAAAGTTTAGGCCATCCATATAAGAAATCTACTCCAGCTTTGAAATCTGGGGACAATTTGAGTCTACATAGTTTTTCTTAGAATAACAGTTAATGCTAGAATGGAAATTCTAGGCAAATCTTCCAATTCAAGGAGAAGACTCACAGTGTGTTTCTAAGCAGCCCCACTTCTTGTATCACAGTTGTGATCAGGCTAGTTGACCTTTCTGGAAAGTTAGAATAGCCCTCTGTCCAGGTTTTCCCAAAACCGTCTCTAAATATGCCTTATGGTCCCAGCATAATTATTAATAAAGCCTACTTTTACTCCCCAAAGCATTTCAGCCTGGATAATAAACGATATAGTCACCCTATTTTAGTTAAGGCAACAAATAGGAAATTTTATTAATGATATGGGTTTGTTGCTAATGAGATTTAACTAAGAAAGTTTTAATTAAATGGTAAGTTTCCATGAAGTCAGCTAACTTTTAAAGGGGCAGAAAAATGCTATACTAAAGGAAATTCCTTTTTATATTTTGAGCTATTTTCAGCAGCTGTAATTTTTTTAAATGTCCAATTGTGATTTCAAAAACAAAAAAAAAAAGATAGCTTCGAGAAAATTCCCAAAAGAGGCTTTGTTTTTTTAAAATTTTATTTTTAATTTTTGTCACATTTAAAAAATTTAAATTCAATTAATTAACATAGTGTATTATTAGTTTCAGAGGTAAAGGTCAGTGATTCATCATTGGTGTATAACACCCAGTACTCAGGCTTTGTTTTTTTTAAATAGAGCTTTCTCTGAAGCATCAGGCTATGGTTTTATTTTTTCCTACCCAGAGAGTGACACTCTCTATATCAATTCTTTGGCAGTAATTCTGGAGTAGACATTGGTGTATCTTCCTATTCATATGCAATTGACTGTAATGGGTCAGCTCTAGAACATGAGCTGCCACCCATCAGAGACAAATTTTGTTTCTCCTGAGTTATAATGTTTACCATGGTGCCAAGCAGCCAGGGAGCAAAACCAATATGCATAAAGTCTATCACTGGAGTTGCCTTAAAGGCAAAGTATGCTGAACCATATACGACCAGTTATTTTCCGGTTCAATGAACATTTCTAGAAAACCTATTATGTGCCAAGCATTTCAGCACAAATTATTTTATCTGATCTTAATAACAAACCGTGAGGTCTGTGTTACTTTACAGATAGGAAAATAGCCAGTGAAATTAAATGACTCCCTTAAAGTCGTTGGTAATTGAGGGAAGGTTGATTCAAATCCTGGCTGATTGATTCAGCATGTGTGCTCTTTCTGCCCCACCCCTGCTTGCATTTCTAGCTCCAATCTTTGGTCTCTGGCTGAGAAGAGCGTTTTCACGTGGGTAGAAAACCATTTCCTACTAGACTAAAATAAGAATCCCTACAAGGAGGTAAAATTGAATATTCCTATTTTACTTGAAAAATCTTCAACACTCGCCTTAGAAAAAAAAAAAAGTGGGCAGACAGCATCGTCCTTATCTTTTTTCTTCTCCCATCTGCCCTTAACAATTTTTTAAAGGCAATTGTACATTTCAGTGGGAAGACTCTCTATTATTGTACTGCCTCAAGACAGCCTTATCTTCTCCATTTCATTTATTTTTTTGAAGCTGTAAACTGGCCAAGTTCTTCAGTCTTTTCAACTTCAAAACTGGGAAGTTGGCTCCAAAATTAAAGAGTATCAGGAATCTAAAGAAGAGCAGGGGCATTTGATACTCTTTTCATTTAACTCTCAAGGATCAATGAACCATTTGGTGGTAGAGATATTTGAAGTATAGTTCACAGACATCAAAAAAGTTCCCGGCTCCTTGCAGTCATGGTTGCTACAGATGTCCAAACTCCTTCACATGTGGGATGAAAGACTGCCCCCACTCTGGGACAGGAGAATCCAGAGTCCTTAAAGACTCCACAATCTTAACCACTGTCTGAAAGCCAGCCATGTCGTAAGTCCTCCCACACTGATCAGCAGACTTGAACCAGGGTCCTTCTCGGATAACATCCACTGAGGGTCCCTGCAGTGCTGCCTGGTGACTAACGCTCAAAGTTTCAGTCGCCTCTAGGGCATTTTGGGAAGCTTCAGTTCTCTGCAGCTCTGTGAACTACAAAGGAGCAGGTCATTCCCATCCGATGAGAACTAGCTCAAAGGGAAACCCATGCTGAGTAAGGTATTTGAGCAAAAATATATTTTCAGTCTTGAATATGGGATCTGGCCTGTGAGGGAAGTTGGGGTGGGGAGAGAGCGATTGCATATGCCTATAAAACCACACATGGTAAAGAGCTAATGACTTTATTGCAGGGGATTCAGCAGGGAGAACACAGAGATGAAGGGGGTTTTCAGGCTTGCTGGGCACACCTCAAAACCTAGCATCTGAGCCCTGTGATGAGGAGACTGAAAAGTGGGAGAAGTGAACAGGGAGATGCTGTTTGTTCGTTTGCTGATTTGTTTGAAGTAAAACTGCTTTGCGGAGCACCACAGGCTCCTCAACTGTTTCTGGAGGCTGAGAGTTGAGGGTACATGTATGTTCACAGTACAGAGGCGATGGATACAAGACTGTGCATTTGTCAAAACTCGAAGAATTCTACACTTCAAAGAATGACAATTTTGTATTCTGTAAATATTCATGAGCTTTGCTCTGAATGCATTAAAGTTACTTGGAAACAAACAACAAAAAAATTAATTATATAGTATGTAAAATGTTTTTTAAATCAACCATGATGTGGGAAGAACCCCAATGGGGGTGTGTGTGTGTGTCTGTGTGTCTATGTGTGTATATATAGATCTCTCTATATATATATCTTCATATATATGGAGATATATATGTAGAGAGAGAGAGATCTATATATATCTATATATTATTATATATAATATAATATATTACATATATCTATATATTATATATCTATATCTCTCCATATATATGTGTGTGTATATATGTAGAGAGATCCATAGATCTATATATATTATATATCTATATATTATATATATCTATATATATAGATCTATATATCTCTCCATATACGTGTGTGTGTGTATATATATATATATAGAGAGAGAGAGAGAGAGAGAGAGAGAACCGTTCCTTAAAAAGTTGTCCAGTTAAGAAATGTAGAAGTTATGAATGAAACAGAAAACTACCATTAGAATACCAACAAATCATCAAAGGTAAGATCCACTGATGGTTACAAAAATTAGTAGGTGAGAGTTTGAGGAGATAAGACTATGTTCACATGTCATAGGTCAAAGGAGATTATGGAAATGTGCCAACTAAATGCAACATGAGTTCCTAAAGGATCTTGGAACAGAGGACATTAATAGAAAAACTAGAAAAATTTGAATTCATTCTCTAGTCTAGCTAATTGTATTGTACAAGTCGATTTCTTAGTTTTGGTAATTGGAAGATGGTTATTAACCATATTAATAGCAAGGGAAGCTGGGTGAAGCATGTAAGATAGCTCTCTGTACTATTTTTGCAACTTTTCTAAACGTCTAAAACTCTTTCAAAACACAAGATTTTATTATTATTTTTATTTTTTAAGATTATTTATTTATTCATGAAAGACACACAAAGAGAGGCAGAGACACAGGCAGAGGGATAAGCAGGATCCTTGTGGGGAGCCTGATGTGGGACTCGATTCCAGGACCCTCGGAATACGCCCTGAGCCAAAGGCAGATGCTCAACCACCAAGCCACGCAGGTGTCCCCAAAACAAAAGCTTTTAAAAATCCAAACAAAATGTGCCAGAATATTAAGAGCAGTTATCTTTGGAAGGTGAACATATAGATGCTTTTTATTTTCTCCTTCGTACTTTTCTGTTTTCTAAAATCTCTATAACAATAAGCATGCATATTCAGAAAAGACATGTTATTATAATTTTTGGTCAGGAAATTATGTGTGGCTTTGGTTGTGAAAAAATCAACACATTTTTATTTTAAAAAGAGAATGCAAAATTTTTTATATCATGTGTTAGAAAATATCTGAAAGCTTTCATACCAAAGGGGATTCAGCTTTTGATAAAAAAAAATCCACGCCAGTTAATGCTGTTTTTGTATAGGTACTTAAATTGTCATTCAGTCATCCTTTTGTTCTGACTGCAAGCAGACTCTTCCCATTTTTGAAAGCTGAAATGGTCCCAGATAGAATGAGCAAGTGTGGAAAATGCCACTTTCTTTTGAATAAGTTGAAGAATGTCCTGATACTATCTTTTAATATTATGCTCAACCATAACACCATATATTGATTTTCAATTTTTAAAGTATTATGAATCTACAAAATATACTTGTTTAAAAAAGCCTACATCTTTCTTGGAAGATTTGGAAGGCACTGTAGGATTTCACAGTGCCTCCAAGTCATTATGTTGACATGTTATTATATAATTCTGTGGCTGTGATAGATGGAACTGAAAGGAAGCCTGTTTCTTTTTAGGCTTCTGGACAAATGCCAAGGAATAGCTGAAATGAGCAGAAACAGGCTTTCACTGAGGGATCCACTGTGAGAAAACCTACATTGTAGTTTCTAAGCTATTCAAGAAATATGTTTAAATTTGAAGTAAAACATAGTTTTAAGAGAGCTACAGAAAAAAAAAACTGAGCAGATAATTAGTGAATTAATGGGAGGCTTATATGATGGAAAACCTAAATCATTCTTTTATCTTTACTCTTCCCCAACCCTCTGACACCCAGAATTATTTTTCACATTGCAAAGAAAGGATGTTAAGCTTTCACTTTCAAAAGTGGAGCAAAGAAGTTATGATAAGATTATTTCAAGACCTTTACTAAGCAGGATACATACATCGAAAGGTGTCTACTCATGGTATATATACATATATATATATATATAACATTCACGTTAAGTGATGGAGTAACAATTCAAACGTAAGAATATTTTGATTGTGGGACCCCTGGGTGGCTCAGTGGTTGACCGTCTGCCTTTGGCTCAGGGCATGATCCCAGGGTTCCAGGATCAAGTCCCGCATCGGGCTCCCTGCATGGAGCCTGCTTCTCCCTCTGCCTGTGTCTCTGCCTGTCTCTCTGTGTCTCTCATGAATAAATAAATAAAATCTTAAAAAAATAATATTTTGATGCTCGTAGCTTTATTCATTTACTAGTCAAGCCAAATATAGGCAAGATCTCTGAAAATGGTTTTCTGGATAACTATAAAAGAAAATTTTTAACTTTTATTGAATTTAAAGCAACAGGAATTAGCACAGCAATGCTTTTTGTTTCATATTTTGTCTCATCTCAATCATTTGTGGTTAATAAAAGCGTCATGATTTAATGAGGAACACTTGGATACTTCAGTCTAGTGTCCTATTGATCTTTGTCAAAGGGTCATAACATGGGATGTGGATTTGTCCACTGTTCACAGAGTGTTCAGCCCTGACGGTGATGAAGCATTTCTCCTGGACAATGTCTTAGAATCTGCTCAAACCTGTAAACCAGGATAGTACTTGGAATATTTCTGGTCTTGAATACATGTTTGTCTTTGTACATTTGAATTTTATGTATGTTGAATCAGGAGACTATTACCTGGTTCTTGACAGGAGTGCTTGATCAAAATGTTGCGCAGAGCTTAGTGATGGAGCTTTGTTATTGCACCCTTTAAAGATGATTTTATTTGGATGGTCCGTGATTGTCTGTTTTCCTCAAAGCAATTTTTCAGTGAAGTTAACAAGACATGTAAAATATACAAAGACCTCAAGGGGCATCAAGCTGCAAACTTATCAGCAAGATATTTGTTTAGCTCATACTGGGTAATTTAGCAACATTGGCTGCTACTCTCTGCGATTCAGTAACTAAACTTGAATATTATTTTGACTAAAAGTAATATATTGTTAGAATATTTCTTTTGGTGGAAAGTTAATACAATAGACAATTAACCTATTAATTAAATTGTAGAGAGGCAAGTGCCAGACTCATTTTTATTTGAATGTTTTAGAATTTATGACCTGTTCCAAGATTACCTATACCTAAGTAACTGTATTCAAGATTACGTTTTTGCTCCTCTTTGGAAATGTTTCAGGCACTTAGGCTTAAATGATTATATTAACACTAACACTGAGTTTCCCCAAAGGCTTGCGGCCTTTGAAACTCATTACAGCTGTTAGTGCGTGTCCAGTGAAGTGTTTGTCTGCAAAGCAGAATAACTACAAGAGTGTGAGTAGGCTGGGGCTGGAGGTGAGCGGTGAGGTGTAAGTGCTACATGTTCTGTAGGAGCTGTGCCATGTCCCTGGGTCAGCCTCTAGCCCCTTGCACTCACTATCTCTTCTACTCAGCTCATCTTTCCTCCAAGCTCTTTGCTTTGCCTGGTTCATTGGGATCCTCCCAATCTCAGCTTCTCAGAGAGGCCTTCTCTGATCATCCCACCTAAAGTGGCCTCCTCAATAACTCTTACGGTAATTACCCTACTTCTTTATCAAAATATGCCAGTTTGGTGAATCTGCGGATTTAGTTTCTCTCTTCCCTACTTTGTGCTTCATTGTATCCCTAATGCCTAGCAAAATGCATGGCACTTGGAGGGCTTTTTAAATATTTAGTTTAGTGAGTGAATGAATTATCCCCTCAACAGTTCTTTGCTATGGATATAAGTGTCCCAAGTTCTGAGAAAAGGAAACAGGGCCAAAGACATTACATGGCTTGCTACCCAGCTAAAATAGAAAAGTTAAAATGTAAACCTAAGTAGTTTTGACTCAAGCTTTTCCTGCCCCATCAAAACTTAAGTTGGTTGGCTTTTTAAGACCTTGGGTAAATTGCATTCTTAAAAGTGTCATAATGTCATTAGTCTTTGTGTAGGTGATTGTTCTCATATATTAATTTTGTATAAGCCACACAATACATAAAAAAAATAAAGTTTTAAAAAGATTTTATTTATTTATTTATTTATTTATTTATTTATTTATTTATTTATTTATGAGAGAGAGAAAGAGAGAGAAAGAGAGAGCATGAGAGAGCATGAGAGAGAGAGAGAAAGCACAAGCAGGGGCAAAGGGAGAGGGAGAAGCAGATTCCCCATTGAGCAAGGAGACCGATGCAGGCCTCAATCTCTGGACCCTGGGATCATGACCTGAGCCAAAGACAGATGCTTACCCAGTTGAGCCACCCAGGTGCCTCTGAAAAATAATAAATGTTTAAATGAGCTAACATAGCACATACATTATAGGCAATGAAGATGCAATTTATTATCCTAGTATTTTTTCCCCTGAAAGCATTTAATATTTTAAGTGACAATCTTAATATTCCCCATTCAGATGTTTAGAGCTTTTTTACAGGTAGGACATTTCATTTTTTCTTCAGTTACTTCCTTTAAACCATGATGGTTTTTCAATTAAACCTGTAGTACAGAAAAAAAATACCTATAGTATAGTTTTTCTGCACTGACTTCGTTACTAAGTTGGGCAAAGCTGAATTGAGGGGAGAAGCAGCATTACCTAATGAATAAATAAGTGTATTTTTGAAGAAATTACATCCTCCAATCAATATGGGGTTTCAAAATCTGGTTTTAAATTCTAGGGTATTTGTTTTGTTCTGTTTTACATGTTATCCATTTAAGAATCTGCTTAGTAATATATCTCATGAAGCAGTTAAGTATAATCAGATATCAAATTTCATTAGCCTTCTGTCTTCTGGTAGCATTTTCACAGATATATGAATATTCATTATTCAAGGAATGTATAATGAAGTGAATATTTTCCCTGCAAAGCTCAAGGGAATAGCTATTTTATTTATATATATATATATATATATATATAGCCAATATTTTATATATATATATTATATATATATATATATCACCAAATATCTCTCTTTCCTTCTAGGCACACAGGAAGATTTTCTTTCCTGCCTTCTGAAGTTTGGGTGGCCATGAGATGGGCTTTAGCAATAAAATATGAACAAAATGCCATATGTCCCTTTAGATACTTTAAAACAAACAACTTGCAATTAACTCTTGTTTCCTTTCAGTAACATTCTCATGATAAAAGTGAGTGAGACACAAACATGGCTGAAGTGAAGTCTAGGTAGTGATGTGAACAAACAGGCTTGATTTAAAGGTAACCAGACCTAGTTTCAACTTTGCCCCACCTAATCCTATGATCTTAGGCAGTTCAATTCATAGAATGATCTCTTAGTTTTATAATTAAAAAAAAAATTGTCACTTATAAATTTTCACTTTTAAGTGGATCATACTGCCCCTAAAATCTTTCACAACCATTAATTTTTTTAAAAAAATATTATTATGCTATTTCTTGTGATAATAGAAGCAAGTATATGTGAGAAATAATAATTTAAAATTAACTACTTTAATTCTTGTGGAATAGAAATTTCTTGTGGCTTTAATTTTTCTCTATGTCATATCTGTTATGCAGTTTTTGTGGTAATAAACTTGCAAATTGTTAGTGTGGATATTCTACTCATTAAATATTACTAATTATTAATATTTATCATATGTGTTAAGAAGTTGTATCAATCTTCCATATATTTTATAGTTCTCAGCTTTTAGGAAACCATTTATCCAGATAATAAGCTTCACAGGATACTGTTGAACTTGAAAACATTCATCTATGCATTCAGAACATTTTGATAAAAGCTATATTCCTCTTCTCTCCTAGATAGATCTTTACTAGTTATTTCTGTGTGTAAATTATTTATTTAAATTGTGATGGTTAAGTTATACATAACTTAAAGTAGTTCCAAATAAGTAGATAAGGGCAGCTGCATGACTGGGAATTTGCAGTTTAATAACCATTGAATGGTAATCAGGGAAGAGTCAAAGGAGAAGGGCCCATCTGTTCATTGGATAGAGTATTAGGGCCAGTGAATAGTTAACTCTTTCTTAATTAAGGAGATGACATATCCCCTTCTTCTTTAGTACCCAGAATCACAAATTCATAAAGATGGACTGAGAATCCACAAGTAATAGGTACTATTTTCTTTTTTTGAGAAATAGCAGAAGTCATCATTTAACATTATCCAGCCTTGTAGAAGACAACTGAGCAATGGCACCTTCCCGTGTTCCCCCTCCTCAGAAATAAGCTATTAGACTTAATAGTGTGTGGTACAAAAAATCTTATAAATGACAAGAATCCCATTGTGTTTTCAAGAGGAATTATGGTCAATACATTTGGGCCCTTTGGAGAATAAACATTTCCTTTATGGCATCTTCCTGCCATTTAAGATTGGGAAATGTTTTTATTCTTTTTTTCATTATTAAAGTTTAAATTTCTCTTGACATGACAAAGTCCCTGAATTAATGAGGGAAAGGCAATTTAAGTGCAGGTGTGGGTATATATAAAATTAGAAGTTTTTCTGCAGTAGAATATGTACATCTATGTATATAACTCCTTTTTCTTTTTCCTCTCCTCCATCAAAGAGAAACCATTTGGAATAGCATCTAGTTTTCTTCCTCTAAAACTATGATGATGTGATGTGGCCCTTTAAATTATTTTAGCATATACAAATTAGTCTGTTTTATGTTTATGTATGACCCAGAAGGATGTTCAGATGAGGAATTAGCATCAACATGTCCCCGATCACCTGCTGCTTATGAGTCACAGGAAAGTAACATCAGTGTATAGACTAAAAACATCATCAATATCACACTCTTGAGAGGTAAGTTACCTAGTTAAAAATGAAACATGCCTTTGTAGTAAGGTTGCATTGTCTGAAAGACAAAGCGTATGATGCGGCATAGTCAGATTTTGAGCCAAATATAAAGAGTCATCTGTGTCTGTTATGGTCTGCATTGCTGTCTGCACAGGTAACAGTTTATGTGATGCCAAGACAAATTAGAAATACTTCTTCTTAACAAATTAATTAATTCACCCCACAATTCATAGAACTTTTTCTACTCCAAGTTCAAGTGGCAAATATGTAAGGTAAGCAACCATGTGCCCAGTTTGTGTGTTGTCTCTGAGTAATATTGAAATGACTATGTGGCACCTGGGTGGCTCAGTGGACTGTGTCTGCCTTCGGCTCAGGTCATGATCTCAGGGTCCTGGGATCAAGCCCCATGTCTGGCTCCCTGCTCAGCAGAGAGTCTGCTTCTCCCTCTGCCTCTGACCTTCACCGTGCTCATTCTCTCTCTCTCTCTCTCTCTCTCTCAGGAGTGTGCTCTCTTTCTCTCTCAAATAAGTAAATTAATTAATTAATTAATAATAATAAAATAAAATTACTATAGCACATGAACTTGTATCATAAATGGCAAGGTGTATCAGTGAAAGTTTTATGTAAAGAAAATGGTTTTGGCTAACTTGAAGAGAAAATGAATCTGTTTGAAAGTTGTCCACATAATCATTCTGGAAACTAGGGATCCAAAACAAGAAAATTGATATAGGCAAATAAAGGTTGGCCAGAGAGAAGGAAGCACCCAGTTGAGGCTGATGAGCACTCTTGATGGTTGCCACTGGAACTTCCATTAGTGGACACCAAGGCTATGATTTTATTGTCTCTGCCAGACTGTTCAACACAAGACACTCAAGGCTGCTGCCACTGGACTCCACATCTATCTCTGTTGAGCTTAAACTACTAGCTGCTGACTTTTGTAGCTAGTAGTTTCTCCGCACCCTGTATCTTTTGAAGCCCTGGTTGGAAATACTCACTTGGCCAAGTCTGGATTGTGAGTCTACAGTCAGGCTGCCAGGAGGGCAGGAGGAGAGTGTCTGCAGCCTCTTTGGCTTCTGAGGTCGGAAGCAACACTCAGATGGACAATAGGTAGGGTTGCTGGGGGCTGGGTACATAAAAAAAAATAGAAAACCACCACATAAGCCTTGCTCTGTCATTTTTCTATGTAATGGCAAGGATATACAACCAAACTAAATATTTTCATTCAAAAATATGTTTGCATTGCCTGAAAATGGTAGAATGTTCCCTTTAGTGTCATG
The DNA here is from genome assembly GCF_053574225.1 of Canis aureus. NCBI lineage: Eukaryota > Metazoa > Chordata > Mammalia > Carnivora > Canidae > Canis > Canis aureus. The sequence continues at coordinate 41,601,149 of NC_135628.1, read as the reverse complement.
TCATAAATTAGTAAACTCAATTTAACATTATCTAAAATTTTTATAACACTGTCCTCTTTTACATATGATGGCACAGAAAATCTGTGGCTAGATTATTTTCTAAATTTAACTTGAGAGAGTATGATGTATTTCAGAGGGATTTGAGTTGCCTATTAACATTATCCCTTCCCTTCCGTTTCAGATTACTTTAGCTCATTCACTCAGTAAATTTTTACTGAGCACCTGGACACTGAGAATAGACCAGGGCCGGCCACAAACAGCTCTGAGTCTAACAGAACTGATTGTTTATTTTGCCAATAGCTACAGCCACTTTTAATCCTGTGCTCCTTTGAGCCCTCCTCTCAGGCATGGGATGGAGTAGTGCCTTGTTCACTCTACTGTCAGAGGGTTCACCACTTCCTTGGGCATTAGTGAAACTGGTGCAGGGTCTGATGTTCTAAGTCAGTGAAATAAGTCTTCTTAAACTACCATAATCTTATGTGTTTTCCCAGATTTGACTGGCAATGCATACAATACATATAAACTATATATATATACACACACACACACACACACACATACACACACACCTACTACATATAAACTACACATAGTCCTATGTGTTTTCCTAGATTTGACTCTCCAACTTTTATTACTCTCTATAAGGACCATTTCTAGTATATTTGAGGCCATACCAATTCCTCATGCAAGGCCAAGCATGATATCATTACATGAATTTGGGGCATACATTTAAGTTCAATTCCTCTCTGACCCTCGTCCCCATTAGTCCTAACCTATACATCTACAGTGGTGCCGCTTTAGGCTCCATTGTGGAGTTCTATAGACTGGAGTGGTTTTATTTCATAAGCCATTGTTTCTCCATTTTTTTCTTGGTCTCTAAACCTGAAGAAGAAGGCAAGGAACAGTTTACGTTTGCAAAAATATGACCAGATAAATCAAGTACTGATTTCCTTTTAGTGTTGCTCTTACATGCATCTTCTTGCTTCTCATGTTCATTTTTCCTCTTATGGAGGAAATATATTTAAAGATGGCTTTTCCTCATCTTTAGTGTTTTGCATTTTTAATATGGTGTGCCTAGCTGTGGGGTTTCTTGTCCTGTCCTCTCCCCTTCCCTCCCTTCCCCTCACCTCTCCTCCCCTCCTTCCCCACCCCTCTCCCCCCCTTCCTTTCCCTTTATAACACTGCTCCATTGTACAGGTAGGTAATGTGGCACATCAATTTGAAAACTCATGTACTTCTTCAATTCTGGAGATTTTTCATCCATTGTCTCTTCAAAACTTGCCTCATTTCCTTTTCCTCCATTTTTCCCTTCGGGAATATTAAAGACATGTTAGAGTTCTCATTTTACATATCTTTATTTCATTTTCAGTTTTTAATTTGTCTCTCTGTGCTGCATTCTAAATAGTTTGTTCAATCCTATTCAGCCATCTGGAGAGTTCCCAGTCTTTTTTTTTTCACATACTCAGGACCTAGAATATCTTAGAGTTGATTATTGTGCTGTTTGCAATGACCCGCAGTGGTCCTCCTCTGATGTGGAGATTTAAATGATTTTATCTTTTTTCTCTTCCCTAGCATCAGTCTTCTTTTCTTACCAATTCTTCGGCTATTTCATTATCTAAGTTAAAGTTAATGATTAGAAATTTGATAATGAGAAATAAGGTAGCTAGATCAGCAAGACAAATCTGCTTGACTTTGTTACTCCACTCATAATACACTCTTGACTCAGTTGATCCTCTGTTTTCTCTCAGTTTGACCTATGAAAATATGGAGACCAGAACCATGCATTTATAAAACAGTGTGTTGGAATTAGTGTCTTCTTTTCAATTCAAAATTATATAATCCTGTGAACATACTAGGAATGTGTAACTCTGAATATCCATGGTAGATCTAAAGAACTGAGTTTCTAAATTGCTAATATTCATTACTTGCCTTTCATGAGTGAGAATGGACTATTCGCCCTGAAAGATAGAAAGTAAAACTTCTATTTCCTCTGATTCCTCTTTTCTGTAGGTATGAAGATAACAGAGGTGAAGAAAAGTGATGACTATATCATGATGGCAGCAAAATGTGCACAACCAGTTACTGCATGAGCCTCACTGCCTCCCCTGGTGATGTAGTGACCCACTCCTCGCTCCTTGCCCTACACAAGTCCTTGGTCTGTGTGCCAGAGAAACTCCCTGGTAAGTGAGAAGCCACCACTGACACTGTTGCCTAAATGGGTCATGCATCTTATTGTAGGACTTTCTGTGAAATGCAGAAGGACAGGAGTCATGTCCTTCTGTGAAGGACAGACAGAGTCTGTGAAGGACAGGAGTCATGTCTAATTACTTAGGATTAGAAATAGAAAAAAACAAAACTTTAAAAAAATCTAGGTTTGGGGGAATGTAATGCCTGCTTCCCTGATCAGCTAGGGTCAGAGATGCTGATAAAGCTCTTATAGTTTGAAAGGTGAATGCTGATAGAGGAGAAGGAATATGAAACAGCTTTTCTGACTCTGCTGCCACTTGTGCCTGACTCGGTGGCATTTGTCCTTGACCCCTGTAGACAGAGCTTCTGATTTTATTATTTTTTATTTTTTTAAAGATTTATTTATTTGTTTATGATAGACATAGAGAGAGAGAGAGAGAGAGGCAGAGACACAGGAGGAGGGAGAAGCAGGCTCCATGCAGGGAGCCTGACGCGGGACTCGATCCCGGGTCTCCAGGATCCCGCCCTGGGCTGAAGGCAGGCGCCAAACCGCTGAGCCACCCAGGGATCCCCAGAGCTTCTGATTTTAAGCCACCTTCCCTCAACTTTATTTTTTCTTTAAGATTTTATTTTATTTTTTAAAAGATTTTATTTTTTTATTCACAAGAGACACACAGAGAGATAGGCAGAGACATAGGCAGAGGGAGAAGCAGGCTCATTCAGGGAGCCTGATGTAGGACTTGATCTTGGGACTCCAGGATCATGCCCTGGGCCAAAAGCAGATGCTCAACCAGTGAACCACTTAGGCCAGGCATCCCCCTTTTTTTTTAAGGTAAGATTTTATTTATTTGTTCATGAGAGACACAGAGAGAGAGGCAGAGACATAGGCAGAGGGAAAACCAGGCTCCCTTTGGGGAGCCCAATGTGGGGTTCAATCCCAGGACCCCGGGATCATGACCTGAGCTGAAGGCAGATGCTCAGCCACTGAGCTACCCAAGGTACCCCTTCCCTCAATTTTATAAAAAGGAAAGCCATAGAATAATTTGAAATTAGGAACAAGTTTTTGGCCACTAATGGTTGTAGTATTGTGCCTCCAATATTCAAGGAAGCTCAGCTAGTAAGTGAACTTGGTATGTTATTAATCAAGCCACATTTTTTTATTGAGAATTTTCTATGTTCTCCACACTGGAATTTTAGTGAGAGATAATAAAAAAAGATACATTCTCTAGTAGGCCACATTAATTGATTCATCAAATGCTTCTTGGGATGTAGTCTTGTGCCGAGAGCTCTAGGGAAAACACAGGTGTTTAATTTAAGATCTCTTATATAGTAGATATAAAATATTTCTTTTCTAAATGAAACAAAAATATCTTATTTTTGATAAAGTTTTCTTTATATATATATTCTTATTCAAATATATATATTCTTATTTCCTTGCCACTTGCTCACAAATATTTAACTTATACTAAATCTTATTACATGAGGACTTCCTAGTGATTAATTCTAGGGAGAATAAAGATACAAAGAACTTAAGTATATTAAACTCATAGTAGCCTTTAATTTGAATATTAGAATGCTGTTGTTTTATGAAATGGTTTTGTAGTTTACTTTTTTTTTTTAATTATCAAAATTTGAGAAGTTTGGAAAGAGAATTCTGAGAGACTACCCTGAAGACAGTTGGCTAACCGTGCCCAACGGGAGGTTCAGATACATTACATGTACATAAGCAGATGAATTAAACTTTGCATTAAACAATTTTACATTAAGCAATTTGTCTTCTCTCACCTGTGAGGAAGTTCATAGTAAGAAACCTGGCATTGCCACTTGTTCTATGTGACTTTGGCTGGGAGTGCAAAGAAAATTTTCATGCTTTTCTAGTTTTCTGCTGGAGTCGTAAATATGCCACGTCCTTGGTGTTATTTCTGCTGAGCCTTCAAAAAGGAGATAATTTTGTGGCAGTTTTGAAGATGAAACAGTGTGTAATCAATAAAAAGAATGTTCTTTATCCCCCTTGCTTCCACTTAGAAAGCTCTCTGTGTGAATTCTAGAAACTATTTTAGAGATAGATTAAAATTAAATTTAAATTATTGAGTCATGAGAAGTAAATGCAGACAAAGTAAAGAGAATCTAAGGGAGCAGACTAGCATCCAGCAATCAGAAATTTTCTTGTCTTTCAAGCAATAACCTCGAAGATAGTCCATTAATTAGTGAAGGAATTTCCATCTGATAGTATGGATATTTTACCAAAAATCACCATAAGATACTTGATCTCCATGGAAAGCTGGTGTGTGTATGTGTGTGTGCAAAAACAAAACAAATTCAAGTTGTCTTTGAAATTTTTAAAAATAATGTAAATATAAATGTACATAAATGTGAAATTAAATTATTTTTTTTTTAATTTTAATTTTAGGAGGCTTCACTTCCAGTGTGGAGCCCAATGCAGAGCTTGAGCTCACGTCCCTGAGATCAAGTCCTGAGTTGAGCTCAAGAGTCAGATACTTAACCAACTGAACTACCCAGGCACCCCCAAAACTAAGATATGTTAAAAGGAGACTTCAAAAATGCTGAACATTAAGTCTGTCTATAGGCAGACTAAAGCATTTAATTCTAATAACTTTTCTGTATGCAAGTTATCTCACAGAACATGAGATATATTACAAGTTATGCTCCAGTTTCCTTGAAAGCAAAAAATGTATGTTCAAAGCCAATGGATTAATAATGCAGAGAGCTTATCAGTTTTTAGGACTATTAATTAATAAAATAAAATTGAGGGGAAATGAATAATTATACATATTCTTTTAAAACATAAGCTGATGACCTAACAAAGTATTTTTGCTGTTTATTAAAATCTATTTTATCTGGACTTTTTTTTTTTTTTTTTCAGTTATGCTGTGGTGTTTTTTTTTTTTTTTTTGCTCATTTCCAAATTCACTGTAGTCATGGGAAGTTATAAGTACTGGTAAAGTCTTATTCAGCTGCCTGCTTGCATGTGAATCACATAATGATTATGGATCCTTGAAAAAGCAAAGTAGGAAGAATTTTTCATACAATTTATAATATTGGACCTTTGATGAAGTTAGCTAAGTTGAATAAATCAGTAAAAAAAGAAAACATTCATCAAACATTTGTTTTTCTTTATAAACATCATCCAAAGCTTTGTAGAATACTTAGATGTATAATGGATAATGTGGTTATATTTGTGAGTTTTAGAATCTTACATGTAGTATGTAGATAATGTTTTTGTGAAAAATGTATCACATATTTCTATCTTTCTGTTCATTTTGAAGGGTAAGGAAAGATTTTTAAGACCTGGTCTCGGCACTTCGCAAATCTCTTCAGTTTATTTGGTAGTCCTTTAGAGGCTTGTGAAAAATTCTTCTAAAAAGAGCAAAGAGGTAAGTTAGTTGAACTACTCAACTAAGATAAACTTTAGAAGCAATACATTTCTTTTTTTTTTTTTTAAAAGATTTATTTATTTGTGAGAGAGAGAGCTTGAGCAGAACGGGCAGAGGGAGAAGGAGAGAGAATCTGAGGCAGACTCTGAAATGAGCAGTGAGTGACATGGGGCTCCATCTCAGGACTCTGAGATCAGGATCTGAGCCAAAACTAAGAGCTGAACATTTAACCAACCGCGCCACACAGGTGCCCCCAAAAGCCAATACATTTCTAAGAGAGAAGAGCTTTATAAAATATATAGAATGATCCTTGCAGACTGTTTGACCATTTAACTGCAGGGAAAAGTATGGAGAATAAAAATAATCACCTTCCCTTTTTGTATATGATTCATACACAGTATTTGAACTACCAGAAGATGGATTTACTCATACAGATTAAGAAAAAATTTAACATATGCAAAATGCACAAGTGGTCTTCTAAGGGGCACCTGGGTGGCTCAATTAAGCATCTGCCTTCAGCTCAGGTCATGATCCTACGGTTGTGGGATTGAGCCCCATATCGGGCTCTCTACTCAGTGGAGAGCCTGCTTCTCCCTCTCCCTCTGCCTGCCACTCTGCCTACTTGTGTTCTGTCAAATAAATAGATAAATAGTATCTTAAAAAACAAAAAACAAATGATCTTCGAAGTGTCCATTGTCATTGAAAAATATTATCTCAAGTTAATGTCAATTTAACTTCATTGCCTAGTTTTTCTTCATTAAAATATAAGTGAATTTAAAAAAACAAATAACTTCTACCTTTTTTGTTTGTTTGTTTGTTTGTTTGTTTGTTTGTTTGTTTTTGAGAGCGAGATTGAGAGAGTAAGAGAAGGGTGGAGGGGCAAAGTGGGCAGGAGAGAGAAAATCTTAACCAGGCTTGCAGGGATGGAACCCCTTGCTGGGCTGGATCTCATGATCCTGAAATCATGATCTGAACTGAAATCAAGAGTTGGATGCTCAACTGACTGAGCCACCCAGGCACCCCAAACTTCTACATATTTTAAAAGAGTATTTATCATTAATATAGTACACCAGCGCTAGTTTGCATCAGTTAATGAGAGCCAATTGTGCATGTATTTTCACAACTGTGTTCAGTGATTTCATATCATAGTATGTAATCAAATGTGGTGAGAATATTTACACCAAAGAAAAAGAAATTACTATGAATCACACTCCTAGCCCCAGAAACCTGGTTTACCACTATACCTTTAAACATTAACATATAATGAAAGGAAATGAGAAATTTGCTTGGGGTCAAAATCCAACCTTCCAATTAGGGAAACATCTTAGAGATTTTTTTCAGAGGATGTTATAAAAGATTAATGTGTTTCTTATCAAAATCCACTATGGTTTATTAAAATATTATTGAATATAATGAAGTTCATCAGAAAAAAATGAATAGGTATCTATTAGCTATTAAAACCCTACAAAAGTCCAATAATTAAAATAGTGTGGTACTGGTACATGGATAAAAAAATTGGACAGAACAAAATACATACTCCAGAAAAAGAACATATCATATACTATAAAAATATAGAAGAAGAAGAAGAAAAGAAGAAGAAGAAAGAAGAAGAAAGAAGAAGAAGAAGAAGAAGAAGAAGAAGAAGAAGAAGAAGAAGAAGAAGAAGAAGAAGAAAAGAAGAAAGTGTTATCCAATATTTACTGTGAGAATAATTGGTTGGCACTTTGTAAATTAAAAAGAAAATTATTTGTGCCACATACCTCAAACAGTAATGCGGAAGTTTCAAAATAGAATTTAAAAATATAATTGTAGAAAAAGTAAAAGGAAATAGAACGTTTATCAACTGGTTCTCTACAGGTAGAGAACTGTCTTTAGGTTTCTGCTTCCAAAGTTGACATCTTTTGCTCCCATTCTAAGAACTCAAATAAGCTAGATATACTGGAAAATCATAGGTTTTTTCTTTAAAAAAAAATCCCATCAGATTGCTGAGGCTGCAAAGAAATCTAATGAACTAAATTCCAGAAACTGGTGACCCCTCACTAGAAGAGGGAAGACAAATAGCTGCTTCCAGCGCTAGCAGGGCAGTACTGCCGGGGAGACGGCTCGGCAGCGGGGAGAAAGTGGCCAGAATTTTTTTGGCAACATGTGGGTAAGCATGACTGATAAGATTCCTAGGTGTCCTGACCCCAGAACCCACAAAGGCAACAGCTACCACTGAGTCCCAGGAGCCCATTCTAACTTCCTTACAAGGACTAGCACTTCAGTAGCAAGGTAGTGCTGTGTATTACCAGTATCTGTATGCACAACTTTTATTGCTGTTTTATAAATAGAGTAATAATAATAGAGGTGGAGAGGTCATCAGCCCAAACTCACAGTGTGAGTGGGAACCAGCATTTATGCTCCGGCAGGGTGATAGCTTTCCGTCTTACTGACGATGCTATTCTGCTTCCCAGTAAATATTTAGTCAGAGGTTATTCATCAGTATAGCCTGATGAAGTTATTTACTGACTGAATGAACTCAAATTATCAAGCACTTTTCCCACTTTCTCTACAAGGAAGCAAATTCAATACATATAATTTGAAATTTAAGAGCATTGAAAAATTAGGACAACTAGTTTATTTTATAGAACTAGAAGCTATCTATTGGTGCAGGTGCGGGGGTTTTCTGCTCCAGAATCTGATGTTTATGATGCCTATTTGTTTTAGGTTTAACAGCTTTTCTCTGTTCAGGGAGTACCCATGAATTAATTTCCATGCTAATTTAAATTCTATCAGTGGTATGTGTAATTCTCCCTTTGCTCACTGTAGACCTACACCCTGTATCCACAGGGGATGGTGTAGGTAAGTTACACTTTCTATTATTTGCAAATGTGTCAGGACTTCCAAGGACCAACTCCTAGTGAAATGGAGTAGATACTTTGTCAGATATTTGGAATTTTTATCATTTCCTGAATTTGCTTTACTGTTTAAAATATGGAATTTATAGTTTACCACCCATTACCCAAATATATCCACGTCTAATGTTTGAATAAAAACTATAATGTGAATACATTGCCTGTTCCGTTATTATAATCAACTTCCCAGACACCAATAGCAATAAAGTACTTTTCAGAGTTAGCAATGGGCTTATAAAGATTTATAAAAGATTAGAATTTTCCCATACTTGACGATTCCCCCAAATTTTGTTTCTAGGAGTACTTTTTGCTAGGGTTCTCCCAAATAGGATGAGAAAAGGTGCTGCAGGAGGAATCTCCAATGGGGTAGGGACAGGTTTCCAGAGGAGTCCCCTGCCTGCCAGGAATCTCAGCCAAGGCAGTGATGAGGGAATTATATGAAATGCTGGTTAGGGACCTGTTTGAGGCAGTTCTCAAAAAAGAACTGCAAATTAGAAATGTTGGACAATGCAGTGATGAGAATCACTTTTACATCACCCCAAACCCCTTTTCCTGAAATCCCTATCTCCTTGATAACACCCAAGATATAAATAGCGTTTTAATACTTTTACAAAGATTGTCACCTAACAGCCAAAACTTAACCTTGAAATCCATTCTTCACTTGTCATCACTGGTTTTCCCAAGGCTTTGATCTCATTACTTCCATTGTTATCTTCTGTTCCCATCTTTCAGTCATTTTTCTTTGGTCTTCTGCTCTTCCTTTTGCAATTTTAATTTTTGACATTTTTGACAATGATTTCTGGGACTTCCCAAGCTCTGACATCACATAATTGGCACAGAATACACAGTTAAGTAATTCTTGAAAACTGAATTGATCTCTGAGAGGCATTTCTACTTGGAAGTCACAGGATCACCTCAAAGCCTGACACCACCATATTGTCTTGCTCTTAAAATAAGTCCCTTATGTGTATAGTAATGACAGGGAGAACTAACATTTATTGAGTGATTATATACCACATATTTTCAATAAATTATCTACCTCTGACAATTTTATGAAATAGGTGATTTAATGAAGAAACAGGCCCAGAAACATTGAGCACAGGAAGCAATCAAGATTTGAACTCAGGTCATCTAACTCAAACCAGAGTCCCTCATATCACATCACAAGACCTCTGGCCTGCTTTTTATATGTGAAGTCACTCAACCCTTCTCAGTTCTGGTGTTTTATCTGTCAAGTAGAGGCCCAAATGAAGACAAACATAGCCAAAGATGGGACCTGAATCTATAGTTAATTAGAGATGAGCAAAAGGGATTGCACACTCAGCAAAATCAAAGATAAGACACACACAAAAAAAATAGGGAATTAAAGAGATTTTTGAAACTGCAGTCATGGTTTATCTCATTTATTTGAAAATAATACAAATATATTATCTTTTCCAGATTTTGTTTGGGGTCTGTTTTCAGGACCATTTCTTAGATTCTATGTTAAAAAAAAAAAAAAGAGGCAACAAAGACAATATATTTCGTTAAAAATTTTATTTTTAGAGCCCGTTATTGGGCAAATTCCAAATGGTAGCAATACAGAGTATTTAAGAACATCTTAATATTTCTTTCTATCCATCTTTGCTTTCCTTTCTATAAACATATAGATTAAAGCAACTTAACCCCAAATTCAATGCCCGAGTACTTTCAATATCTATTTTGAACACATAATAAAACAGAGGCAGTTAATTTTATTTCCATTCAGAGCTGAGTAATAACTTTAGCTTCACATTATTCTGTCACAAAGGATAACCAAATGGCCTACCTAAGTAGCTAAAAATCATAAAACTATTATACGCCAAGTCAATGGTATGTATAAAGTCAATATAAAACAACAACTAGACTGGTATACATTTGTTTTGGGCCCTAAGGAAATGTGCCAAAGTAACAAGCTTTAGTGAAGGATGAGGTCATTGGGCAGAGGGAAAGAGGAGTCATGTCATCAAATTTTAGAGGAATGCTGTAGGTAAAAGGAAATCAGCCTACAGTTTCAACCAAATATAGGAGGAAAGGGGAGTACAATATCAGGGTCGATGACAATTAAGAAAATACATATACCATTCCATCACAAACTTCTTCACTACCTGAAGAGTTCAGCACCAGGCTCTCCAGGGATTCTGTTATTCTCCCACTAAGCTTCTTCACATGGAACATAAACCTACATTTATGCTAACAGAAGCGTTTTGTATGGCTATTTAATTTGACAGCAAACAACAGGAAAAAGAATTATTAGGGCCACAATGACTTCAGGCCATCTTAATACCCCTGAAAATAGGGGCAAAAAACGAGTCATTAAGCAACAGTATTCAAGGAGCGCTGTCTTATCTAAGGTGATTTACAAAACAAGTAAAATTCAGTAATCCTCAATGGAAAAAGTCGTAATATTTGAAAATCAGGAATGTTTTGATGCTGATTTTTTTTTTTTTACCAAAGTGGTACTGCAAACAGTTAAATTGGAACAAATTCCAAACTCACACTTACTTGCATCACCTCAGTTTAATAATCCAATAAATGACGAAAAAGACAAACAATGAAAACAGCAACATATAGCAGAGCAGCTTTGTTTGGCTCCCTCTAGATAAAATCTTCAGTTTTCCCATAGTTTTACCTAGAAATCCAGTTGTAGAATCAAACTGTGAATCCTGTGAGGAGAAAAAGAAAACAAAATAGTTAAGATTCTAATATTCCACATATGCACATTTAAGTAATTGAATATACAGTTATTAGAATACATTTTTAATGATATTTTTAGTGTTTAATCAATTCAGTAGTCTGTTTATAACTTGGGTAATCAAGTCTGATTACTCCGTGCAAAACAGAGTAATTCTCTCAATGAATAAAAAGCTCTTTCATTATCCAATAAACATTTCTTTCAGCACCAGAGTAATTCAAAATCCCAAACTGTTTAGGTCTTTTCCCAATCATGTGAATTAAAAAGCATTAACAATAAAGGTATGTAGTTCATCTACTATCATGCAGCTGTTTTCTCAGCTTTTGTTGGGGCGGCACTGCTCTCCAAGGTCAAATGGTTGGTTGCGTTCAGTAATTCAGTACAATAATTCATCTAAAATTTAATATAGTTAGCAGTTAAATGTACTTTACTTTTAAGATCCTTTTATTTAGATTGCTGACCTTGAAGTATTAGTACAGTCTATTGAAACTTAAGAGAATATCCTAAGATGTAAAGGTCCCAGTATAATGATAGCCTTTGCACAGCTCAGGTTCTATGGAGTTGTCATATCAGTATTTAGATTGGGAACCAGGCATAAATATTTTCAGGTTTCCCCGGTGACTCTAATGTACAACATCCATAAGAACATTGCTTTCAATGTCACATTCACTTTTGAATACAATTTTAAAAGCAAGTGGAGAAACTAGGGAAGGTCCAGAGAAGTGACATCCAAAATAAACAATGAAGAATGGAAAGAGGCTCCACAAGAAAAGGTGTATGTTGCTGAGCTCCCTTAGACTTGAGATAAAAGGTTCTGGGATGTTACTATGTTCAAATCTTATTGACTTGTTCAGAAGTGATCCTTAGGAGATCAAGCAAAAGAAACAGACTCACAAGTGAAAGACATTCAGTTGGTTGGATATGAAGTGCTTTTTGATTACATGGTAGTCTATACCCATGGAGATCTAGGAGAACACTCAAAATAGTCTTTTGTCCTGAGTCTTTAACAGTGTTTCTAAATTATAAGGTTAAAGATACAATGGCTTCCACCTCATCCTTTCAATTGTATATATTAGGCAAGATGAAAAATGGGGAAGTAAATAAACCGATTATAGTTATTTCAAAGCAATGAAATATAAACAGGGAGGAATCCAGGATTTATAATCTCTAGATTAATTTCAAAATGGATAAAAGTTAAAATGATATTATTCCTGATTAACAGACTAAATTGAGAATATTAGATCAAATTTCTTCAATTTAAAGTCATAACCACTTACCATTTCAGCTAATAATTTATTTTGATGTTTAACCTCATGGCCTATTTCAATGGAAAGCTGTTAAAAAAAAAAGCACATACATGATTATTCATATGAAGGTACTTAATTGTTATAAAGTAAGAATAATACCATTCTAAGCATATTCATTTTCTCAAATAAAACAGTCTTCTAAAAATACAAAATACATATACCTTCTTCTGATATTTTTTTCCACTGACATAAAAGGAAAATGGATTAAGAATTTCTACTGGGCAGCCCGGGTGGCTCAGCGGTTTAGTGCGGCCTTCAGCCCAGGGCATGATCCTGGAGTCCCAGGATCGAGTCCCACGTGAGGCTCCCTGTGTGGAGCTTGCTTCTCCCTCTGCCTGTGTCCTCTGCCTCTCTCTCTCTCCTGAATAAATAAATAAAAAATCTTAAAAAAAATAATTTCTACCCTATCCGACTATGGATATTATTTCTCTGCTCTTAATTTTTATTTCAACCTTAATATTCAATTCCACCTTTTAATTTTGGTCCATATCTCTCTCTGGGTTCTCTTATCCATTCTTTTGCATGCTTTTTTCTTCCTCTCTTTATATTATTCTACAACAGAATTTATCTGTATATTTTATTCTTTACATTTTAAAAGATATATTTCAAGTATGCATATCAATTCAAATCTATATTAAGTACTTAATACTTTTTTAATGAAATGGTACATTACTTTGAATATATAACCTTAACTGGGTATTTATTTAGATTCCAAAAGTATTTTTCTTTAAAATAGGACAATAAATTGGAAAAAAATTGGCAAGTTATGGTTACCTCCATCCCGAGCTATGCAGAAAGAGGCTGAACCTAACAGAAATACTATTTACATGGTTAGGGCTGCTATTCAGACCAAAACCTATGTAATACCTTACATGACAAATTCATCAAAGGCTTCACTTCCAAAATATTTGGATAAATTACATGAAACAAATGAAAATCTTGGCAAACCACTGCAAATATTCCTCTGAACTTATCTTGTATGGAAAGTATATGGGGTGATATGGACAGAAAACCACACTAGAATGCTACAGATCACAACATGAGCTTTTTCCCCAAATATAACAATTCAGAGACTATAAAGCTAAATAGCACAAACCACCTACTTTCTACAACTGTCAATCATGCCAAGAAAAGATATTTCCAGGGGGGAAAAGCTTTCTCTAACAAGGAGCCTAAATTATCAACGTTGGAGTTAAAAAACAAAAACCACTGCCCTGGTGGCTCAGTGGGTTAAGCACCTGCCTTTAGCTCCAGCCATGATCTCAGGGTCTTGGGATCCAGCCCCTCACTGGGCTCCCTGCTCAGTGAAGAGTCTGCTTCTCCCCCTTCTTCTCCCCCTCCCCCTGCCCATGCTCTCTCAGATAAACAATTAAAATCCTTTAAAAAAAAGGGGGGGGTAAACAACCAACATTTAATTAATTCCCTTTAAATGTTGATTTTTTAAATTGTTAACATTATATAATATTACTTAGTTCATTGATCAACTCCTTTTGATTTAATATGACTTTGAAAACAATACTTGTTGCAGAATGTAATAGTCTCCAGGCTGAATACAATTCTATTTTCCAAAGACTAATGAAATACCAATTAAGTTTTGGCAACACGAGCTTCTACTGAATGCTCTATTAGTGTACAGCATGTTTAATGTAATATAGAATCAATCACATATGCTGTTAAAATCACCTTTTTGTAATTCCTTTATTTGATACATATTAAGTTCAATGCCACCAATAAAGAATTATGCTTAGGTGCTGTGTAAAAGATAAAAATAAGTATAAAAGAAAACCCTACATTCTGGTAAATTTCTTTTACAATACAAATCATTTACATAGCAGGTTCCTATTCAATACATACTAGAGAAATGGTACAAATGGTCTTATGTTCACATGGAAAAAAAAGTTACTTTTGATGTAGTAATCAGGTAAAGCTTGCAAGAAGAAAGGAGTGCAGTGAAGTGGAAGGTTTACTATGGGCAAGCCATCAGCCAATATAAGGAAGAAGAGGACACCTCTAAGGCAACGGTCATCAAAGATAAGGGGGTGCAAGTAACAGCATACACACAACACACAAAGTACTCTAATTTGTCTGGCAGAAAACATACATTCCAGAAGTGTGGGGTATAAGGTCTGAAAAGCTTTGGACAATCTTTGAAAAACCTATTTGATCAAGCTACAGAGTGTGAATTTCATTCTTACATCATGAGAAGACACTGGAGACATCTGGGAGCATATTTAAAAAACATTCCAAAAAGATGGCTGTGGTGACAGTATGTAACTCAGAACAGAATGTGTAAAAAATGAGGAACAGACAGGTTAAGAGGCTCTCTCAGTAACTGACCTAAGAAAACCAAGGGATAGTATCAGAAATAGAAAAGTAGAAATAGAAACAGAAAGAAAGAAGCACAAAACTCAGTGACTGACATCAGGTACAAAGGTAGATATGTGAAACACTGAGGTGTGTAGCTTAGGATACAAGAGAAGAAAAGTCAGGAGAAGAGCTGCTTGGGTGCAGGAGATGGACTGCTCTGAGACATTACTACAGACAACACACAATGCTGTAGATTTACCCACAAAAACCAGAAGTTTTAAAAAAATAAATAGTTGTATCACGTTTTGACTGGCCACATGTTCTAATCTACTCAAATCATGTTCAAATTTTGAGTGCGTTTTGACCTTGCTGAATTATACACAACTTAGGTAACTGAATTCCTTAGTATTATGCCAATAAAAATAGTTTATAAATACATAACATGTAAGTACATAAATACACAAATTTCAAAGTACAGAACATCTGTTAAATACTCACAGATTTTATAGCAGTTACTTTGCTTCTGAGACTTTCAGTGAGTCTCTCATTTTCTTCTTCACAGGCACTATAACCACTGTTAGCATAGCCATAGTTCCCATAGTTGCCAGGAGGTACTCCTTCACCTGCAAGGATCAGAGTCACAGTATAGTTGTAGCGAAAACAAGCCACTTTTGAAACTTTAATAAGAAAGAACCAAAAAAGACCCCTGGAGGGCGTTGCAGACCACGTATGTCTATAGTATTCACACTTCAAAGGAATTTTAAAAATTAATAAACAGAGATCAGAACAATTCTTTCTAATGACCCCTTCTAAGCAAAGAATGTTCAATTCATTTTTATACTTTTTTATTGATTGCTTATTGATTGCCCACAGGACGCTAAAATAGGCACCGATATACAAGGATATTCAGGATATATTCTCTGCTCCGTAGAACTACAAATTTTAAAAAGAATCTAAAAGTAGTAGCATAAACTATCCATTGAAGAAGCTTGGCTATGAAGGAAAAGGAAGAAAGAGGATAAATACAGCAGGAGGGAACTCCTGCCTGTCCTTTACTGTCATCTCTTTCTTTTAAATAGAAGAGAGCTGGGATAACTTATGGAGAACATTAGCTGAAAGTTAAGAGGGACATGCATTCACTCAACAAATATTTCAGGAACTCCTATGTGTCAGGAACTCCTACTGTTTGGAGCTGATCTTCTATGAAACTGCACTGAGAATACAGTCACAGCTTCTGCCTAATAAAGTGCTTGGTATTCATCAAGCGATCAAACAGGTGGAGTGAGCCTTGAAGAGTGAATCTATATAAATGTGCTAGAAAACTGAGACAGGGAAGCATAACTGAGGGTGTTGTTTAACCACTTTTTTTTTTTTTTTTTAAAGACAATTGATACCATCAATTTTCTCAGTAAAGGAAGAGATAAGGCTGTCTTTAAGGAAAGGTATCATTTGGACAAAGCAGTAAAGAGCATAATGGGGGAAAATGACTAGGACTACGCAGGTCCTAGGGGGATAAAATGATCCTGGCTGAGACAACATACTGTGATGGTATCAATCCTCCTGGATGTGTGATTTTTCTGAAGAAGAGCTCATCAGCCTGAGTTAGCCTGTAAGAATCTGGATGGTTGGATTGATCAAGAGTTTGATCAAGAGGTTTACAGTGTTGGGGCTAAAAAAAAAAAAAAAAAAAAAAAGAGCCCCAAGAGGCTGAGACTGCTTGCCAAAGGAGAAGCTGGATATAGGGAATGTGGGGACTTACACTGGACAGGGATAGAAGCAGTTTTCAAGAGAGAAATGAGGGAAAGGGATGATGCACAGACTAAGTCTCCATAAACTCAAAGAGCAGATGCAGCAATAGGGACAGTAAAAGATGGAAGGACAGGAAGTAATAGTCTGTGCTGGTAGCTGTAAGATAGTTGAGGTATAAATAGGAAGTTCTTTCAAGACATGGTGCAAACCTCACTTTCTCCTAAAGGCAAAACTCCCTCTTAATTATTATAGTTCTTACTGTACAGAACACTAACATCACACTCTAGATGATACTATAAGGGCAGAAACTAAATTTGTTTCACTCGTGGGTGTATATCCCCCACAAATGTGTACACACACACACACACAAAATAAGGCACTCAATAAATACCTATAAATGAATTAATAAATAGACTCTGACTTCATAGTTATTCATCTTTGAATGTACCTGCCTTCCATTCCAAAAATGGAATCAAATTTGAGGGCAGAGACAGTGTCTCATACTTTTTCTATATTCCCTGTAACTAATGAGTACTTTATATGCAGCAGACACTTACACAATTTCCACCACTACAAAAAACACAAAAAATGTTAAACAAGTATGTTCCAGGGAATAAAGAATTGCATTCCTCAAATTTTCCTTCAATTGCTGATACACTATCCATAAAACTCTCCAATACAGTAGGAAACATAGGAAAGCTAGTGAATGTCAAAGATCATCCTCGGCCTTTGTCCATTTAGACAAATGCTACTTCTTTAGGGTAGTTTCTATTAATAATTGAACCAAATCACTTAGAGATTCATGGGAAGTGTGCTACATGAGCATCTATCAGCTTCATTATTTATCTCAAGTTTAAAATTCAGGTCAATACACACTGATACTCAAAAAAAAAAAAAAAAATCACACCAATGTAAATGATAGCAATAGACACGTAAGTAAGCATCTTTCCACTCAACTACAAGGAAGCTTGGGACAAAACAAAACAAACTCTATCCTAGAGATTCTAACATAATTAGTCTGGGCTGCAGTCCAGGTATCAATGCCTTAAAAGCTAATGTACAGTTAGGTGAATCTATGTAATTAGGGCTGAGAACCACAATTTCTCAAGTCTCTTTTCTGCAACTTATCACGGCACATTGCTGCACAAAAACATTAAAGGAGGCCAAAGGATCTATTAATGAGATGTAAACTCCTTGGCCGGGCACTCCAAGATCTCCTCAATTTGGTTCTGGTTCCATGACTCCTACTTCAATCAAACTGGTGTAATGATAATCCCTTATACACACCATTCATAATTCTAGTCCTACAACTTTTGGGGCCTATGAGAAGGGGTAGGGGAGTCTTGCTTCCAACTGGAACTCGCCTCTCTCATCCTCTGTTAATCAAGCTCTAGTTCAAGTTCTTATGTCTCTACAAAGTGTGCAGTGCTCTATATCTGAAATCCGAGACACCAGCTGTAGAACTTATTCGGTATTGGGATGTACAACTCTCACCTTGTACTATAATTCATCTTTTTACATGTTCCTACTCAGCAACTAGACTGGAAGCTTTGGGAACACAAACAGAACCATACTCAACTGTATACCTAGAGCTTACTCAAGTACCACAACAAAGGCTTGTTATCGTTAATAATGATTAAAATAAAACCATGTAGGCATATAAAACTAAACTGCTCAAAATTATTTTGTGTTCTCTACAATTTACCTGGCCAACTTTCTTTCTATGACCCAAGTATTCATAAAAGCTATTATTTTTCAAAAGCTCTTTTTCATACTTTTTTTTTTTTAAATCAATGAACAAAGTCTAAAGTTACTGGCAACTTTCACCAACTTTAAAGTACTTTTCACCAACTTTAAAAAAAAAAAACCTTTTTTTTTTTCCTTTCTCCATTTTACTGTAACCACTGAAAAAGGCAACATTATCTTTTTTCAAGTATTCCACATATTTTCTCAGGTACACTGTGGCTGATTGAGCAGGCTCTTTTTTTTTTTTTAATCATCTCTTAATAGCTTCAAACCCCACAAAATGCTGTTTTATTAGCTGTGCGTTATAACGACCCCTTAAAAATCCTTGTGCGTGGTGAACCTAAGTCTTTACAGCGGAACAAGACTCAGAGAATGTTCTGTGTAAAATGGCCTTTGACCCCGATGTTACATACCACGGCCTGTAACAGTAATGACGGGTACTTTTACCTTTGTAACCCGCTGTTACCAGATTAATACGACTGTTATTAGCGCTTCGCATGCAACGTTATTCTTCGAATTTCGCTTCTGTACAAAAAAACTAAGCTCCAGGACGAGTAGAGCACGAGACACAGAAGCCAAGCTCGGGGGAAGCTCAGCGGGTTTCGTAATCGGTCTCGGACAGTCGGCAACCCCCAAAACCCTTGGCAATTGGATCAGCACCTGTACATACCCCGCCCCCACGCCTCCACTACGCTCTACAAACCTACCATTCAAACTTGGAACTGAACCAAACTACAGGAAACCCCGAGGATCTGGGGCAAATGGTGTGTTTCTACCGGGTACCGCCTCCAAAGACTCCTCCACACATCCCCTTTCGGGCCCAGATGCCAGTGACATGACTGGTCCGATTTCCTTCCGCGTCCCCGCGCCCAGTACAGCCAGTTCGGGGGCCCCCGAACTTCGAACCTCGGCCCTCTCCTTACCCAGGCCTGCACGCCTCATCCTGCCAGAGTAGGGAAGAAAAAGCTGATGGAGGGGTGGGGAGGAAGGGGCCAGGGGACCCCGGACGGCGTCTTCAGTACCAGGGCCCAGAGAACCTCCAACTTCTTTCCCCGAAGCGCCACGACATCACTGGAGTCTAAACATCGCGCCGGCTGATGGCGTCACCCAGGAACTTCTTACTGCCTCGCGAGGCGGCGTGAATGGCATTCTGGGAAATGTAGTTCCCCGTCGACAGGTAGCGAGGCAGGGGCGTGGCGCGAACCCAGCTGCTGGAGCGGCGCATGCTGCGACTTGGCTGCTGAGCCTGCAGCTCCCTGGACCTCGCTCTCAGCTTGTCGCCGCTCCCCATCCCTCCCCCCCGCTTCCCCGAGTTTAACACCATAGGTCTGCCCTTCTCAGACCTTGAGAGGATGGTTGACTCATCTTTCCGGCCTGATTCCTTCTCTTACTTCCTCTGACCTCTAGAGTCAGTTCAGGGAAAGTCCCGGAAAACTTGATCGGAGTTTCTGATCTCACACAGAGTCCCCTGAGACCCACGGAAGGGCAGGAGGAGAGTAACAGGTTTGCGCCGGGTCACCCGGGAGCGAAGGCCAGGTGCGGCGGGCGAAGACTCCCGCGCCGAGAGGCGGTCGCTGAAAGGAATGGGGCCCCCGGGGACGCTCCGCAATTAGTTCGCCGTTGCTGGGTTGGGTGCATTTGCAGAAATAACCAGGCTTGGCTCTTAGCTGGTAGGGACCCGAGGGCCCTTAGACTCTCTCCCGCTTAGACCTTGAAAACGGAGGTGGGCACCTGACGGGATGAGCACTGGGTCTTACTCTATGTGTTGGCAAATTGAACACCAATAAAAAAATAAATTTATTAAAAAAAAACCCACAAATAAAACGGACACAGAGTCTGGAAATACTATTTACAGGGGAATGTGCCAATCAGCGTAAGGGTTTAAAAACCTGTTGGCAAGGGTGGGGTGGTACTGGAATCCGGGTTAGTCTTACAATTTCATTTTATCTCACAGGATTTTCGAAAAACAAAACAAAACAAAAACAAAAACAAAAAAAACCACTGGGTGTTTGCGGTTTTGTTGCTACTAGAGATTTCTGAGGATGTGATCTCTAATACTTTAGTGTTTCCTTATAGTTTCCCCGATTTGAACGTTGACTGTAATAGTGGCAGGTGAGTCTGTCTGAAGGTTGCTTTTGTCAAATACACACGAAAACAATTTCTGATGAAAGATTAACATGAAAAGTAACCTTTTATCCAAGAGTGGCTTGGGGGAGGAAGAATGGTCTTCATAAAAATAAACCGCCATTCTTTAAAAGCTATGGAATGGAATGAAGATTGCATCAGGGACAAGTTTTGCAAATAAACACGGAAGGTTCAGTGAGGGAAATGATGGCAAGGCTTCCCCCCTTTAATCTACAATCTGTGACAGTCCCTTCTTTTGTAAAAAGTACATGTGTTCTATAAGAACATGTCAGAGAAATCTTCTTTACTGAAAGAAGGCTTTCTCGTAGAAATATAAATGTAATTTTAAAAATGTAATGTTAGGTTTACCTAAACAGACCATTTAAATTATATGTGTACTTGTCTTCTTATAAACTACTTCTCTTCCATGGGAGGGAGATCTGAGAATATAGCTAAAGGAGGGGGGAGAAGTAATCAAATGTAGCAAGAATGTAAATCAAGACAGGCAAAATGGGTTTATATTGAGCTTGTGACCTAAAAATCCAAATACAGGCAGGTGGTTTTTCGCTCCTGTTGCTAGTCTCAAATTAAGATGGTAGCAGTTGAAAGGATCAGGCATTCCAAAGATGAATTAGAAAATATGGATTTTAATATACAGATGAATAATTATTCAACGTGGCCACAACTGACATAAAGACTACAGGGAATTCTTTTTGTTTTATCATTTATCATTTCTTGTTGTCTTCTTTCTCTTTTCAAGTTAAAACACCTAACTTCTTACTGATTGAAGATGAATAAAATTCTTGGAGATACAAAGCATTTCAAAATTTTTCTCTATTCTCGTAGGAAAATTTCATAGAAAATGCCTCATCTCTGAGAGTTCGAATGACTGAATGACTAAAGAAAGGAGTGATTTAAAAAATGACTTAAAAGAAATATTCCTAGGGATCCCTGGGTGGCGCAGCAGTTTAGCGCCTGCCTTTGGCCCAGGGCGCAATCCTGGAGACCTGGGATCGAATCCCACGTCGGGCTCCCGGTGCATGGAGCCTGCTTCTCCCTCTGCCTGTGTCTCTGCCTCTCTCTCTCTCTCTCTCTCTGACTATCATAAATAAATTTAAAAAAATAAAAAGAAAAAAATATTCCTAGTAGTCATTACAGAATCAAGAAAATGAACAGGAAATGTCTGAATCTTGGTACACAATTTGAAACTTTTGCTCCCTGTATTCTGCTTCCTGTGCATATGTCCTGCCTCTTCCTGACCAGGGCTAATCCAAGGGACAATAACACACCACACTCTCCAAAAAAATAAAAAATAAAAAAAAATTTCCAATCATTAAGCAAATTTAGGATATATCGAGCATCATATTGAAACCATAAGAAACTGTAAAGCAAAAGGAGATGGCTCTTGATTTGCAAACAGGCTATAGAAAAATGTTAGTTTGTAAGTTAATTATTTGGCATTTAAAACATATTTCTCCTGGAGGCAGATAATGGTAAGGTTTCCAACCCAGCCCTAGGAAACACCCAGCCCATGGTTATTGTGACTCCTGTGCTGGCCACTCAAAGTCTATGTAGCCTGTAGTACAGCTGAAATACTACATTATTTCAGTGAAAACCAGTAGGAAAAAAAATTGTAATCCTCATCATAAAATAAGGCAATATCATTACAAGAAATAGAATTTTAAAAACTATTTTGGTTATTGTGTTTGAGAAGGTATTAGTTTTACTCAAAACTTCTTGAAAGTGTGAAGAAAGTTTTCAGAGATTTTCCAAAGGGTCACAAATTTGAATATCCCTTTCCAAAACTTTGCTAGTATTGATGTCACCCTCTCAGCCATAATTAGTAAAAGTGAGGCACACAATTCCAACTGAAAAGTCTTCAGCAGAGCCAGCTGCATGATTTGTGGGGGCCCAGGGCCAAATTAAAGTGCAATACCCTTGATTGAAAGAGCAGGGGAAAAAGTGCAGTTAAAGGTACTTAAAAAAATAAAGCTTTTTTCCTTTTGTCACAATCCTTACCACTTACCAACCTGTCATCGTGTTCTCTGTTATGTAATGCCCTTCTAATTAAAAAAATGAAATTTTAAATCATTAGTATGATTTTTACACTTAATCTTTACATTGTGCAATGACAGTTTTAAATTCAAATATAAAAGCATTTAACTCATATGTGAAATCACCCAAGTCACAAAATTCATACTTCATAGCTCATATATGAAAATGTATTTTATAGAAGTACTACACAAAACTAACCCAACTGTCTTTATTCTATGTCTTGATATGCACTGTGTCTTGATACTCTACCAACAATTTACCTTCAGCTTACTGATGAGTTAGGAGGGACTGAAAAGAAAAGGAATTATGTGTTGCTCTACCTTTTCCTTTCCTTTAATGTGATCGTTTTCAATACAACTGGCTAATACAAGGAAGTAAGATGAGTAAGGAAGAATATGATAGAGTTCCTTGGATATTTCTTCTTTCTGCAGCAGTTCTGATACAAGTAGAACATGTGGCCTTTTAGGGTGTCAACACCCAGTCACAGACTTGACACACTATCTTACATAGTGTGAACTCCCTGAACTTCCATGCATTATGGGTCCTCTGGAATTTGATGTTCATGGGGCATGGCAAATGTTACATGTGAATGGGGTGGTAAGAAACAATAAATATGTATATCACACATATCTCTTTTGCCCATGTGCATGCTCCACTGTTCCATTAGACTTCAGTTACAAAACACAAGTTCAGAAATAAAGTTAAATATCAAGACAGTGACCAAAGACCATTAAATCAAGTGTGATGCTCTTCTAGGAAGGGGTCCTGGGCAACTGCAAAAGTTGCATGTGGGACCCTGGTTCAGAGAGAAATCTTCTGAGGCAATGGGGCCATAATTGGTAGAGAAAAACGGAAAGAGTGAGCAAATATAGAATATATATCCACAGGGAAAGATTGATCAAGGTGAAATAACTATGCAGTGAAATTCACTACAAAGCAAAAAAATGGGGTATACGTGTAGTGCTTGAAGAAAAAGGAAAAAAAAAAGGGCAAAAGGAAAGAAAAAGGAGGAGAAGAAGTTGTAAGGTACATGGTTCTTTCCAACCACCCACCAAGTTGGTTTCTGTCTGCAGTAAGTGGTTAATGAGCCGTAGATGAGTGAAATTCTTATGACTTGGCATGTACAGGCAGTAGAAAAAATTTCCTCAAGGCGGGCACAATCCCAACAACCTGAGTGATGAGGTGTGATCCCAGAGATGAGGCTCTATCTCATGTTTCACTCCAAGATGTTTCACTCTTCCAGCAACTCTTTTGTGTTACTAAGACCTCGTTCTGGGAAATGATTCCTTCTTGAATGTTAGTTAATCAGTAACTTTTTTTTTTTTTTTGGACTATCTGAACCTACAGTAGAGCTAAATTTCAAAATGGGCACTTTGCATAGGCTGCCCTTTTAATATTCCAATTTTAGAGACATCTTTGCCATTTCTAAAACATCATTTTAAATTAAAGACGATAGGTTTAATTTCCATTGCCTAGAAAATATTGGTGTTGTACATTTTAAAAGGCTCTGCATTACCTATATTCAAGACTAATTTAGTCAGGTTGACAGTCATTTTATTTTAATAGCATTTATTCCTCAAGAACTATATTGAATTATCATACTGATACATTCAAAGTACAAAAGAAAAAATGAAGTACACAATGCAGTTTTATTTGTGTAGCACTGTTAGACACTTTGACAGACATGTTATTTAATTACTCTGCCTGCTGACTTGTTTTTTTCCCAATAGTACAGATTAGTTATGTATATGTGAGAGAGAAAACATTTCCAATAAGTTGTTCAGGGGTAGAAAATGCTTTCAGTTGTTATATAGGAGACATTCACCCAATATATTTGTTTTATTGCACACAATGGCCTCACTACTCTTGATTTCTAAAACTGGGCCAAGACTGTCACAGATATACCCAAGTTGTCTTATTTCAGTTTGCCTTAGTTTATTGACGCAGGAGTACTCTGTAGCCAGAGTCCAAAAAAACAAGTTTATCATCTTGTCTGTTATAAGCCCTAATCCCACAGTCAGCTGAGATGGTCAAATGTTTATATCTTCAGTATTTGGTTCCTTTCATTCTTATAGACTGAATATAATGGTTTCAGAGCACATAACATTAAAATGATTTACATGAACTGCGAATTACATTGTTTGACACTCACATTCCAGGAAGATCAAGCCTGGCGTTTCCCTTAAAATGTAATTGTGCTTTCAGTAATTTTTTCCTGCACCTGATTTGAGACTTCTTAATTTGCTTTATGGTACTTCTACATCACAGATCTCAACTTTGTACTTTATATACTGTCACTTGGTTGATGCAAAGGTGACACTGTAGCACAATGGGGTAAAGGACACTTTTTTCAATAAATGGCACTCATTCAATTTATATTCACATGATAAAAAGAATTATTACCCCTACCTCTTTCTTATCCAAAATCAGTTTGATATGGATAACAGGCCTAAAATGAAAAGTTAAATAAAACTATACGTACCTTTGGGTTAGAAAGGTACAACAAAACAGGACACAAAAAAGCATTAACCAAAAAAGAAAAATTTGATTAATTATACTACATTAAAAATAAGAACTCCTGTTCATTAAACAACATCATTAGTAAAGCGTAAAGACAAGTCACTAATGGAATATGATATTTGCAATACCTGTATCTGACAAAGGACTAATATGGGGAATACATAAAGAATTCCTGCAAATTAAAAAGGAAAAGACAACTCAATTTAAAAATGGCCAAAAAGGGGAAGCCCAGGTGGCTCAGCGGTTTAGCGCTGCCTTCAGCCCAGGGCCTGATCCTGAAGACCTGGGATCAAGTCCCACATCGGGCTCCCTGCATGGAGCCTGCTTCTCCCTCTGCCTGTGTCTCTGCCTCTCTGACTCTCTCTCTGTGTCTCTCATGAATAAGTGAATAAAATCTTAAAAAAAAAAATTGGCCAAAAATGTTGAAGAGCTCTTCACAAAAAAGGATATCCAAATGGTCAATACATATCTGAAATGTTGCTCAACATCATTTGATATTGGAAATATGCAAATAAAAACCATAGTGAGATAACACTCTATACCTCCTTCAAAATAGCTATATATATATATATATATATATACACACACACATAAAATGTCAAGTGTTAATAGAGATTTGCATGTAGAGCAACTGGAACTCTTAAATGCTATTGATGGTTGTGTAAATTTGTATAATCACCTTGGATAATGGCTTGACAGTATCTACTAAAGCTGAAATGTACATATATGCCCATGAACCACAAATTCTGCTCCCAGGCATATGTTAACAATAGGTAAACATATGCATAACAAAAAGATGGTCAGAGTTGCACTATGAACAAAACCTACAAACCAGAAACAGTGTAGTTGCTCACCCACAGAATAAATGGATAAATAAACTAGCAAATACATACGTTTGCACTTTACGGAATGATAATGGAAAGCCTTACACAACATACAACAGCATAAATGAATTTCACAACTGTAATATTGAATGAAAGAAACTAGATGGAAACACTGACTGAGCCAGCTAGATGCTCTGGAAACAAGAGCTTTTTTTTTTTTTTTTTTTGTGCTAAAAGTTAGAAAACTGGTTACTTTTAAGTAGCTAGGAGGTGGTAGACAAAGCCAATTTTGTTCCTCTGGGTCTATGAGGTGTCTCTTCTCCACATTTCTCATCTACTTTATTTTGAAAATTAGATTTCCATAACTAGCCCAACACGAAAGTTTTAGCCCTATGTCTCTCTGACCCTTTGGTTTAATCTCTGTAATAATGTCTCAGGCAGTTTCCCAGCCCTAGTTTTGTAGAAGTGAAAATCTGATCAGTCAAAAGCAGGGTGCCCATTCCTGATCAGTTCAATTAGCTAATGATGATTGATAGAAGTTTGGGAAGAAAATTTTGGGCAGAGAAGATTCTCTAAGAAGTTGTTGTAGGGGTAGGAAAAAGTATTATTTATTAGTACATTAAAGCATGTGTGCAGCCTGAACATTTGCATAAAAGTTCTTGGTCTCTGTTCTGAACAATAAACAGATTTCATGGAATAGCTTAGAAAAGTAAAGGCTATGTGCTCACTCATATCACTGGGGCCTTTATCACTATCATAAACTGGCCATAAAAGTTATGGTTTGTTAGTAAGGGCATTGATTTGTATTCCTAACCCAGGTGAGTTTGGCCATCTACCTTCACTGCTCTTTATTTTATTGAATTTTCTTTATTGGGGTCAGAAGACCATCTTCTCTGCAGAGGCAAGATAAAGGCCTAATCTTGTTTGAAACACATTGAGTTCTCTGACACTCCCTGCAGGTGAAGTCTTAAGTTGTGGCTTCCACACAGACTGTCTACAGAAAGACAGTCTGAATTTCCTGTTTAGAACTCATTCACATTGATAGGGATTCTGAAATTAAATCCAATCCCCATATTTTAATGAATTAGAGGAATTCATTAATTTTATTAATTTTTTAAAATGATTTTATTTATTTATTTATTTGTCAGAGAGAGAGAGAGAGAGAGAGAGAGCGAGCCAGGGAGCACAAGCTGGAGGAATAGCAGAGGGAAAGGGAGAAGCAAGCTCCCCACTGATCAGGGAGCCTGACATGGGGCTTAATCCCAGGACCCTGTGATCATGACCTGAGCTGAAGGCAGAGGTTTAACCGACTGAACCACCCAGGTGCCCCAAATTCATTAATTTTAAATTCTTCTGTAACAAGTTTTTTGTTGTTGTTGTTTTGTTTTGTTTTGTTTTGTTTTGTTTTTTCTACAAGAAGACCATTTCTGGCATTAAGATGGAGTCAAAATTTAAACTGCTGGGGAGGAGGAAATTTTCTTCTATCCAAGATTCTTCTAGCTCAACGAAGAGCTGTATTTACATGAGAGAGATTAACAAGAGAAAATCAAATTTAAATTTGTACGTGGGGGGAGTCCACAGAGATGTGAAATTTCAAAAAAAGCAACAAGAGGCTTATATGACATTCTGAGCTAAGGAGAAGATTAGGGGTCTAGGGATACAAATAGGAGGAAGGTCATTAGCAGGAAGGTAAGAGGAAATGTTTGGAAGACACAGGTTACCCTATAATGCAGATATACCTTTCTTAGGTAGAAGGGTAACTCTGATAATAGCTCTCCTCATGGTATAGGCTCTCCTTTCCAATGTAAATTTAGGCAGTGGGGATGGGGAGGTATAGAACTTTTCCTAAATCTGCTGGGTTCTGATGGTTTATAACTCAAAATAATTTTGCTAATGTAATTTAAAATTAATGAATGGTGGTCTTCCCATGTCCTTTACAACATTCTTTGCTATAATAAAATAAATGTCATCTTTGCTTTACTATTTACCTGCCCATAAAAGCTGTTTATGGCTAGATGAGAGATATCGTGAATTTGATTTCTTTGATAAAGTACTCCCTCACCCCCTCAAAATTTTTTTAAATAGGGCTCTAGTAAAAGGTAGTTTGATCAGTGACTATTAGCAAGGAATTATGTGGAAATAAGAATTCTTATAGAAGGAATTACAAAATTGATTTCTTAGGAGTAGGGGAGAGAGAATTTGCCACCTCAGTCCCAGCCCCCAGACTTGATTAAAGTGTTAATATGACACTTCTGGGCACTTAGCATGGGTGCCTAATTCTAGGCTAGCATGAATTTTTATAGCTCAATTAGGAAGCTTTGAAAGGAGAAAAAAATGTTTTTAAATGGTAATGTGTAACATAAATATTCATGCTTATGTACTCTTCTGAAATTTGGATCATTTAGAACTTTATTCCATTAAAGAATAACTTTTTTTTTTTTTTTTTTTTTTTGCTTCCAGGTGCCACCCATTAGAGAAATGGTGGCCAATGGCCATCATGCATGGCCATGAATATTTATATATTGCCTTATTCCTATTCTAGAAAGAATAGGAAAAGAAGAGTCATGAAGAGAATTTTCTTCTGTATCAGATGACTAGTGTGCTTCCTTAGCCCACCTGAAGAAGTTAGGTAGATTGGTCCTTAGGTGTAGCATCATCCCCCACTAATATTCTACCCAGTGAGGTTTAATTGATGAAAGAAGAAGCCTACCTGACAGATTCTAATGCTAGTGAAATAATGGAGTGGCTTGCCAGAGTCTACTGAAACATTTCTTTATCTAGAAGGCCTTAAGACAAGGCTAGTTTAAAATTTCAATCAATGTTCTATGTGACTTAAGAGTTACTCAAAGGCAGCTCTTAGCAGAAGTTGTCAGTTTCTGTTACTATCAGCACTTGTCCTCTCCCCTCCATTCCAAAACCAGACTAGTCATCTGCATATGCAGATGATGCCACAATTGTAACTCAAGGAACAGATATGAGAGAATTGGGATAGACAGTGACTAGCCATGTGTTACTTATCTGCAGACACTACTGATATCCTAATTCCATCACTCTAGGCCTTGCTCCTTTCTTTACTGCCAATAGTTATTTCTTTGGGCACTTCCGTTTTCATATGCTTATGTAATCTCAAACTCAATACTTTTCTTTCTCAAACCAACTTGCCTTCCTGATTTTATATCCTTAAGAAAAGGATAAGGCTCAAACCTCCAGTCATTTAGATTCTTTCCCACTTTTCCCCCCATATCAATCCAGGTGCTAGGCCTTATTGAAATATTTTTCTGATTTACCCCCCTTTTTCCCATTTGCCCCTTGTTTTCCATTCTCAAACTAACAATGTTATTGTAAGTTTCATTTACCTTAAATCTTGCTTTTTATCTGCCTTGCTTTTAGGTCCACTGTCCTCAAACACACCAGAACTCTAACATTATCTTATCACTATTTAATGGCATTTAATGAATTTTCCATGATTTTTTTGGAGAATAGGTGAATATTTATGTTTTAGCTTCCCTGAAGTCATCTGGAGATACCCTGAAGCTGGTGGATGCATATGCTT
This sequence comes from Canis aureus, assembly GCF_053574225.1. NCBI lineage: Eukaryota > Metazoa > Chordata > Mammalia > Carnivora > Canidae > Canis > Canis aureus. The sequence goes on along the minus strand of NC_135628.1, from coordinate 41,571,775 downwards.
TTTGCTATTCACATTTTTGAGGAATAATGCAGTAGACACCTAAATCTCTTTAGCACTCTAAGTTACTAGTATTTTGTCATTCACATTTATATCTATACTTTGTAATTCGTTTTGTGTATTTTATGAGATAAGAATCAAGTTATATTTTTTTCTGTATGAATATCCAATTTTCTCATTTTCATTATTGTTGAAAATATTATTATTTTTTCTTTCTGTTCCCTGATCCTCCCTCATAAATTAAGTACCTCTATATCTATAGCCTTTTTATAAACTCTCTAATTCCACTGGTTTTTTTCTTATATTCTTTTAAAATAATTTTTAAAGTTTCTATTTTGTATCCTTGCATCATCAATATACTATCTTATACAGCTTTACAACAAGACTCAATAATCAGTAGAATAAGTCTTCTACCACGTTCTTCCTGAAGAATGACTTAACTGTGCCCCCTTTGCAGTTTTACAGAATTTTTAGAAAAAATTTGTCAAGTTTTCCTTAAAAAAATCCTCTTGTATGTTGACTAGGATTGCATTGCATTAGGAGATTAATGGTATCTTTATGTTTATGTTATATTTCCTCAGTTTCTCACAGTAATGTTCTGTAATCTTCTGTGTAGAAATCTTGCATAATTTTTGCTAACACTATCCCTATGTATTGGTATTTTTGATGTTATTATAAATGGTACTTTTCTTAAGAATTTAACTTCTGTTGCTGGTATATAAAAGTGAAATAAAACTAAATTCTTATGGATTCAAGCAAATTATCTACAAAAAGTAGACTGTTTTATTTCTTCATTATAATCCCTGTCCCTATTAACTTTTCTCCTATGTTTTTCTTTATTATACCGGCTAGGATTTCTAATACAATGATGAACAGTAGTGAACTCATTTCCAAATTCAAGGTGAAAGCTTTCAACACTATAACATTAAGTAAGTAGAAGCTTCTCATAAATAGTTTGTCAGATTAAAAAAGTTTATAATCCCCTTTGCTAAGAGGGTTTCTAAAAAATCATTAATGGTTGCAGAATTTGGTCATATTCTTTTTCTGAACTTACTGAGATGATCAGGTTTTAAAATCTTCTTTAAATGTGGTGAATTAAATTGGTTTTCAAATGTTAAACCAATTCTACATTCTCAGACTAAACTCAATTTGGCCAAGATACAGTACTCTTTTTTATAATATACTATTTCCCTTGATTTGATAAATCTGCTAAAGACTTATGTATCTTTATTTATAGTAGAAATTTGCCTGTAGTTTTTCCTTTCTTGTAATGACTTCTCAGGTTTTATTTATTTATTTATTTAATTTATTTATAAAGATTTTATTTATTTACTCATGAGAAGCACAGAGAGAGAGAAAGAAAGAGAGGCAGAGACACAGGCAGAGGAAGAAGCAGGCTCCATGCAGGGAGCCTGATGTGGGACTGGATCCTGGGTCTCCAGGATCACACCCTGGGCTGAAGGCGGTGCTAAACTGAGTCACCGGGACTGCCCGAGTTCTCAGGTTTTAAAATCAAGATTATGCCAACCTAATTCCTTACATATTTGGAGGAATTAATTGGTGAAGCCATTAGGTTCTGATAACATTTCATTATTTTTTTGAAAATATTCATCACAGGTTCTTAATGTATAACTTTACCATCTGAATCACCTGTGGGTCTATTTATATTGTCTTTTTTGTCTCTTTGTTTTAAGTTATTGGTCTTGTTCTTATCATCTATATTAACTCTTAATTGAATTGTAGAGTATATGTAATGTTACTTCATAAAATTTGAAATGTTTTTCTTAAAAAAAAACAAAAAACAAATTCAGCATTTTCTATCTCAGTATATAATGTTGCATTTTCTGGTTTGTTCAATTCTTTTAAAACACAATTCTTTTAAAAACACATTTCTGTTTTGAAATATACATGAAATACACATGGGCCTGAAGCATCAAAGATTTAAGCAAACAGACAAGAGTCTCAGTAAAAATTAAAATAGAGCTAGTTAGTATAAAGGCCAAGCATATCTATTATACATTTGAAAAGTATGATACCCATAAAATTGAAATTTCTACAGGTAAAATGAAACTATTCTGGAACTGATCCATCACAAGATTCTGAACTGGTTCTGTTATGAAAAAAAATAAGGGGAACTAGCAAACTGTATTTAAACTTTTAAAACCTAAATATAACAGAAATTCAGAGCTTAAAAATGTATCTATTTTCTCTACTTTATGGTGATTCTAACATTACTTTCAGGAACTAATGATGAAATGTTTCAAAGAGCTATAAAATAAAAGCCTCTTTCAAGAATACTGTAGGTGCCAAGGGCAGGCTATCCCAAAATGTGCCACTTTAGCATATTGATTACTTTTAAATAAAAGTTATAGGGGCACCTGGGTGGCTTAGTCAGTTGAGCAGCAGACTCAATTTGGCTCAGGCCATGATCTCAGGGTCCTGGGATCAAGCCCCACCTCAGGCTCCACACTCAGTGGGGTGTCTGCTTCAGGATTCAAACTCCTCTGCCCCTCCCTCCACTCTCTCTCTTTCAAATAAATAAATCTTTATTACTATTTTTAAATATTATATTTGTTTATTTGAGAGAGAGAGAGAGCATGCACATGAGGTGGGGGTGGGACAGAGGGAGATGGAAAAGCAGCAGACTCCCCATGGAACAGAGAGCTGGTCACAGGGCTCCATCCCAGGATCCTGAGATCATGACCTAAACTGAAGAAAGATGCTTCACCGACTGAGCCACCCAGGTGTCTCAATAAATAAAACTTTAAAAAAAGTTATATAAGAGACTGGCAGTAATGAACCTAAATTTTAATCTGGATCCTTATTTTCTGCACACACACTCATCCACACACATGCAGTTAATAATATGCCGTACACAAGCTGAACTATAATAGGATGGCAATATAAGGGTAGGAAAGGTTTTCTGCCCATTTTACTTCACCCTCCATTTCTGGAATCTCATATTATATTTCTTAAAAACTCATTTTGTGTGAGAAATAAAGTGTGTTTACTAATATGCAATTAGAAATTATTCCCCTCCACCAAAGCACCTTCAACACACAGGCTGATTCCTTTCTTATTTGTTAGAAGTGTAAAACATTTAGCCTCTATTGCTTTTCCCTCCTTTAGATTTTTCCTTAAAATTTAAATGGGGGGGTATTTGCACAAAGTAACAAATAAGTTAAGTTTTTAAAAATAAAATGTGATTTAAAAACAAAGAAATGTGCACATTCAGTGTTAATGAAGAGAACAAGTATGGAGCATGCATAGTTGATGGTGGAACAAATTTTTGCCCCCAGTTATATAGTCACATTAAAATAAAGAAATGGGACTATATTTTCATATTAAACACATAAAACAATTTCTTTTTCTACATTTTGTTTTTAAATGGCAATAATAAATTCTTCAGTTGTAAAAAGGCCAATTAGTAACCAAAGCCAAGTCAGACATGAACCACCTATTCCAGAATTATAGGATTTCCATGGCCCACAAAAGATAAGAAGAAAGAAAAATATTTTTCTTTTTTTTTTTTAACGTTTTTATTTATTTATGATAGTCACAGAGAGAGAGAGAGAGGCAGAGACTCAGGCAGAGGGAGAAGCAGGCTCCATGTACCGGGAGCCTGACGTGGGATTCGATCCCGGGTCTCCAGGATCGCGCCTTGGGCCAAAGGCACCCTGCCACCTGCGCCACCCAGGGATCCCGAAAAATATTTTTCTAACATTCACCAAAGGTTGCTTAACCTATCATAATATAAGCAAATCATATTCTCTGGGGAAAATAAATAAATAAATAATTAGAAACAACCTCATGACCCTAAGGCAGTTAGCCAGTATTCTTTCAAGTGTTCTAAATAAAACCCAAAGATGAAGGGACAAAAAGGGGGAAATATTGAAACATTCTGGGCTTCATGTAACTAGTTTATCACTCTAGTCATAACAGATACTGAGAGCTTTTAAGTGGAATTACCAGATATAATTTTTTCCAGAGATTCAGTTCTATTCTGGTAGGTAGTTATAGCCAATTGAACTATTCTATTTTTCATCTGCTCTTAGCCCTATGGCATAGCCTCTTCAGGCTCTTATTCCTCCTGGGCCTCCTCCATTCTTCTTTGGTGAATTCAAAATTCTGTCATCCTGGCACCACCTAATCACTATGTTCTCTGCTTTAAGGTTTATTAGGACCTGCTTTCTGCATGGTTTCTCAGAGCCTCTCATGGCACTTGCTCTGGTTAGGGCCAGCAAATGCATTGAGGGCAGATTGTATACAGAGGATTGAAGTCACTTTTCTGCAGGTCCCTTTTTTTCTGGGATCTTGGTCCTTCAAGTCCTGGTTGTCTTGGAAACTCTGAACTCCAATTTCTCTCCAATGAGAAGATCGTTGTAAGTTCTAGGCTATCAATTTCTGCTCAGATTCCATGCCCACATGCAGTGAAACAGAAAATAATTTCCAAGAAAAAACAATGATTGAGTTACCCTTTATAAAACTAAAAAAACTCAACCTCTGCTTGCCAAAATATCTCAAAAGGATTATATCATAGACTGTACCCGTGTCTTAAATATTGTTCATCCTTTCTATAGTACACAGTTGTATATGGGAAGTAACAGCCCAGCTCAGACTAAATTTACCTATTCCACTGGCCATGAGGTGTAGTCAATGAAATGTGAGTGAAGTAATGTATGCTAACTTCTGGGTTTAAAAATTATGAACTGAAACTATATATTGCTAAAATATATAAATACATTATTATAATCTGTCATAAGTTTTAAAATTCAATAAATAAAAGAGAAGTATTTCAATAAATACTAGGGTAAAGGCAATTCTCTAAAGAATGTATTATTAAGTTTACAATAATATTCAAATTAATTACTGGTGTTCCAAGTAACTACTGATGTTAATACCATGTATTAACAACAGGGTAGGGCATACAGCTTATGAAGTTAGCAAAAAAAATTAAATCAAAGTGTCTAGTCCTGATTGATGAGAGAGATGTACTGTCTATAAAAATGTAAATCAATAAAACCTGTATAACATTTTGTTAATGTGTAGCAAAATTTTAAATGATTGTATACTTCATGAAAGGCAGAAATGACACCAACACTTTTCTCAAGAAGAAAATGAGGGTAAAAGTATGTAAGTTGCATCATAATGCTCATCATTATTAAAAACTACCTAAAGAAAAAGAACTTCAGTGAGATAGCCATCATATAAATTGTGCTAATATCATAAAATTACATATATGACATACTTTGAGTATTGTTCTTTTTATGATAATTATTTATTCAAAGTAAACACATACATATAACTTCTATGTACTCGTATTGTGTGTGTGTGCATGTGCTCACAAATGTGTTTAGAGACAGAAAAGAAGATACTTACCAAAATGTGAATGATGGTTATCAGTCATATATTCCTGCTTTCTTGTTTATACCCTTTTGAACCTACATATTAACACACTATTATCACCTGAAGTGCATGCTTTACAACAGAGTTCATTCTTGGTGGTATACATTCTATGTGTTGAGCGAATGTGTGACGGTGTATATGCACCCATATAGTATTGCACAGAACAGTTTTATTGCCCTAAAAATCTTATGCTTTTTGAAGTCAGATAACTCTTTTCTTTATATTTTATTTATTTATTTGAGAGAGATATCACATGTGCACACATGCACTAACTCACGAGAGACAGAGAGACACACAGAGAGAGAGAGAGAGAGAGAGAGAGAGTGAGAGAGAGCACTGAGAGAGGAAGAGGGAAAGCAGACTCCCCGCTGAGCAGGGAGCCTGATGCAGGGTTCCATCCCAGGACTTTGAGACAATGACCTGAGCTGAAGGCAGATGTTGAACTGACTGAGCCACCCAGATGCCCGGAAGTCAGATAACTCTTTGGTTAAAGCCATGATCTCCTTTTCCCTCCAAAAATGGACATGGATCGTGGATCTACATGGATAACTTTGCGGGTAATGTCAGGAGTTTCAGGCTCTAAGAGCGTCTACTCTAGCACAGAGAATTGCATTTAAACTCAGAGCAGGAGTTCCTTTAAGGTTCTTCCCATGGGCAAAATAGACTAATTATCTTATGTATTGATGATCTTCCTGAGTGTCTCTGAGGACGTTTTGGATACGAGAAAGAAAATAATTTTTTTGCATTGCAATTTCTGCATTGCAAGTAACATTGGCTAATAATGATAAGTTATCCTTTATGAATTAGCATATCAAATAGATAAAAATTGGTTTGCCTGGGTAAGAAAGATAACATGGAAAACTTTCCTTCTCCTTCTAGAAGCTCTCCATCTATTATGTAGCTTTCAAGAACAGAGACCTTTCTTTTACTGATATTTCTGGCAGAAATCTAGGAAGCTTGAACATAACTTTAAGCATTCCCAGAAATACATGAATCATTATTACAGAACAAAATATGCATTTTAAAACTGATGTTTGAATATCTCTGCACATTACTTGGATAAAAGTTTTGGGATATTTTGCTTTAATATGAGTCTAACATATTTTCAGTGACTTATTTTTGATTTTGTTCATGTCCTTTGCCAAAATTATAACCTTAATTGATTTGTTTGCAAATTTATTTCTCTGGAGACCCTATCTCCCAATCACTATCCTCGTTTTTTACCATATTCCCCCTCACTTTCTTACAGGTCACACTGGATTTGTTCACCTTAATAAATGTCATACTCCTGTCACTCTCTTGGTCTCTACATGTGTTGTTGATGGAGAAACATGTGTTTAGAATGTTCTTTCCCTTCTTTTAACTCCGATAAACTCATATCGTCAAAAATGTCAGTGTCCCCATCTCTAGAACCTATGAACATACATATGCTACTGCAAAATTAAGTTGTAGGTAGAATCACAGTCAGTTTAGAGGACAATGAGACTTTGAAGAGAGGCGCAGAGAGATAAAGTGTAGCTGGTGTTGACAAGGAAAAGGAGATTGTGAGGCAAAGATGAGAGCAGCTTCTAGAAGCTGGAAAGGACAAGAAAACAAATTTTCTCCTATAGCCTCTTGGAAAACATAGAACCCTGTTGAGGCTTTGATTTTATCCAGTGAGATCCATGTTGAAATTCCACCTTACATGGTAAGATAAAACATTTGCATTATTTAAGCCAGGACGTTTACATAATTTGTTATAGCGGCAATAGATAACTACTACCTCTTCTTTCAGACTGCAAGCTGAATATCACTTCTTGATGTCCCCAACTAGTCAGGTTCCCCTCTTAGATACTTTATTGACATAGTACTTATTCCTTTTAGCATTTTAAAGCATGTAAAACAACCACAACTATAATTTGCTTTATTGTTTATTGTTGTTTTTCCCTGCTGGTACGGAAACTCCAGCTGTATGGTTCTTGTCTTTCTTGTGCCTGTCACAGGGTAGGCATAAATACTTGTGTGTTCGGGGATTGGCTCTTCCCTACATACATGTACATCCAGGGAAAGGAAACTCACATAAATTCTCCAAAGCAAAATCACAGGACAAAGTGCAAAGACAGTCACCTTCCATTTAGTAACCCCTTTAGTTGACACAGTATTTTATTTTCCTAGGTCATTAGTTGTCCAAATATAATCCGCTGACCAGCAACATCAGCCTCACCTGGGAACTGCTAGATGATAGCTGATCCCAACAATGGGTGTCCAGGCGATTCTGAGGCACACTATCCGCTGTAGGCCAGATTGTTTTACTGAATTTCTGACTTAGCATGTCTGGAGTAGAGCCTAAGAATTTGCATTTCTTATGTATTCTTAAGTTATTCTGATGTGTTGGTGCTGAGACCTCACTTTGGGTGTAACTGCCCTAGCCAACAGATAGGCTAGGCAATCTCTGTTGGTGGAATTTGACCAGCAGAAATCTCGAAATTTAAAGGGTCCTTATCACTTAATGCTTTGTGATCCATGTGACATCCTTAACCAGAATCTGTCATTGCCTTCAGACCAAGATAATATGGCCCTTCATAAAATCCAGCTTAGTACTATACTACAACAAGTAACAATTAAGTTGAACAACCCAATTAATATATTTAAGGGTATCTAGTTCACAACTGTACATATTTGGTGGTGCTTGAGTTTTTCTAAAGCAGCAGTAGTCCTTGCAAAAATAAATGAATAGTGACTGTAAACCAGTTTGTTTTGCTCTACAACCTACTGCATAATCACTTTCCTAGGAATAAATGTAAAATTCCCTGATGTTATTATATTTCTGACATAGTGACACCAATTGCTTATAAAATATTTAGAAATGTGCTTTAACAACTACGAAAAACAACTTACTGAACACAAATTACATTTTAAGGAATGATTTGCTTTAATGCAAAATTAATAATGTATAGTTTATAGATTGTTTTGAAGTCAGCCTTCACTTAGATGTTTCTGTAACTAAGAACCATTGTGGCACCAGTCTTGTGGAGGGAGGGTCCTAGTGGAAAGTAAGCTACTGTCTTAAAGCAACCCTGCTTGTGAGACTGAGGCTTCAAAACTCCAACACCTACAGTGACACATGATGGCCTGTTAGGCTGATTTCAGGGGGCAGATAGGATCTTTCTGTCCTCTATTCACTTACCTTCTGCAGGGAACAAGTCCTTCAATTTCACAGTTGGTGGCCTCTAACACTCAAGGTGTCCTGGGACAAATATCAGGTTGCTTTCCATCCTCTAATAGATTCTATTGGAAGGAGGGTAGGATGAGAGCCCAAGAGAAAAGGACACCTCTAGGGGAATCCAGAAGAAAGAAAGTAGGTAGAAGAAGAATAAAAACATAGCTAGGTATGAAAATGCTGGGAAACAAATGTGAGTGTTTTGAAACAACTAGTGATTGGCTTATAGTGACTTTGGGGAGGTAATTTGGGTGGAAAATTAAGAATATGTTTACATGGTTATGTGCCTGAGATTTTGAGACCCTGCTTTTAACTAGGATGCAAATCATAATGAAAGAACAGATAAGGTCAATGGCATTCCCATCCTCAAGAAGCTTGCCTTTTACTTGCTTGTTTTATTTTATTTTTTAAAGATGTATTTATTTATTTTAGAGAGAAAGAGAGAGCCTGGAGCAGGGGTTGGGGGATAGATTGGGGAGCAGACTCCCCACTGAGTGCAGAGCCAGAAACAGGGCTCAACTCCAGGATCCTAAGATCATGATCTGAGCTGAAATCTAGAGTCAGACACTTAACTGACTTAGCCACCCAGGCACTCAAGGATCTTGCCTTTTAATTGCTAGGACAATATAGAATATTTTTTAATGGTTATAGGATACTTAAGACCAGAAAAATGCCACAACTGATTAGTGCACTATATGTCCTAGGTATGAGGTATAATTATGACATAATTAAATCAATTGGGTGTGGTTTACGGAAATTTTAAAAAAGAACAGTTTTTTAAAAAGCATGCAAGTTAAAATGAGGCAATTATTAAGAGATAATCTAAACATGATACATCTATCTCTAATAAGCAATATTTACAGTTATGTTAATGTATAACATAATTTTCTATAACTAAGATCATGATATAATTATATTGGCTAGGAAGAGAAAGGGGAGTGGGCCTGAATAATTGGGCAGTTTCTACCCTAACAGAAAATGCACAGTTAGTATAAAAAAATTATTAACTCAGAAACAGTAGCGTAAGCATATTATTTAGAAGTCGAAAAATAAGTACAACATAGCCAAGAGCAACTACACAGCTGAAAGCATTTAAAGTGATTGCTCTGAAGAGTAGACATAAGGTAAGGACAGCACAGGGTACAGGTGGCTCCTACAATAAGCCTTTGAAAATATGTTCACATTAAAAGATCTATATTCACATATTGATAAAATGAAACAGAACACCTTAAAATAAAGACTAGGGGGCTTTTCCCCTCTGTTTTGAATATTTCAAAAATGATTTGTCAATTCTGCTCTCACTTTTTAAGAGATGGGCACAAAGGAGGGCACTTGATGAAATGAGTGCTGGGTGTTAGACTATATGTTGGCAAATTGAATTTAGATTAAAAAAAGAAGCATTTCATCTTTGATTAAAAAAAAATCCTCAACAACAAAGTCAATCAGATATATCTGATATTAGGTGTTGAGCTTTTGCTCTGCTGCCTCCCAGAACCACATGAGCTTGGGCAGGTCCTATTGTCTTACTTCTCTGAACTTGAGTTTCATCATCCGTAAGAATTACTGTAACAAAGGATTAGATACGGCTGTGCCTGGAAAGCACTTGGAAGCTGCCCAGCACATTGTCACTTCAGTCATTCCACTCTTCATCTGTCCTTCCTAGTTTTCTGAAACTCACGTCACAAAAAAATCCATCTTTTAAGTCCATGTCCATAAATATAAAAAGCTCTCATGTGACTTCTGAGTATCACCAGCCACATTTTCATTCTTTCTTTTATATTGATAGCATCTGTTTTATTATGTTTTACTGCCATCTCTCTGGATGCTTCTAGCTCTATGGTCACGTCTTCTCAGTCTCTTTTGACTGTCTCTCCTCCTGGAAGCATTTTCTGAGGGACTCATTTCATTCTCCATCTTCATGCCTGAGAACCACAATTATTTTCATGTTGTTAGCAGCCATTCATTGACAACTTCCGTGTTTGCATTTCCAGCACAGACCACTCCTCTGACTTCCAGACCTGTAGATCTGACTGCCAATCTAATATCTCTCTTTGAATAATTTGGGCATACCTCAAGCTCAACCTGTCTAAAACCGAACTGACACTCTACTTCTCCCAAATGTGCTCCTGCACTGTTTCTGAATCTCATGAACGGCACTTTCACCCATACAACTAATACATCCAGAAACTAAAGGAGTTCCTCGACACCTTACACTTTGGAAATTATATCCATCCTGCCCAGACCCCCGATCATGTCCATCAACATGTTGATTTAACATCCTAAATATTTTCAAAATCTGCCTCTCCTTTCCTCTTGTACCACCACTGCCAATACCACTCTAGTCCACACCACAATCACTTCACACTTCACACCTACACTGTGCCAGCTTTCTAACTATTCTGCTTGTACCCTATAATTCATTTTCCAAGGCGCGTCTCAAATTGTTGACTATTGCTGTCCATCCTCTGGCATATCAAGAGTTTTCTAAGCCAATTTTGTTGAATAAATGAGTATTTCTCTGGGGTCTACTTAAGTAGTAATGAACATCAAATTAAATAATGTATGTAAACTGTAAAACCAGGGTTTATAATGTTGCTAATATTGACTTTAATACCTTAGAAATAAATCTCATTGAATGTGAAAAGCTCTACCACCTTTTGAGGGTAAACAAATTAGATTCAAATATATGGGAAAATAAGGAGAAAGATGAGCTGCTTGAATAGGAGAGGGTCAGTTCTTTCACCCTTGCATTGCTATTTGTAACAGTGTTTCTATGTTTTGTTTTGCTTTGCTCTGCTTTGCTTTTTACCTCTATCCTGTTGGATTTCTGAAGTAGCTATTGATTTAAGACTTTTGATGTAAAGGCAAAAATAATTTATCTTCTGTGATAAAAGAGAGATCATGTTCATTATTTTCACTCTGGAGAGAATTAGAATTCAACTGAGCGTGAGTAGTTGGCAAATGATCAGAACATACAGCATGAGGAACAACTGGAATATACAGAGAGAGAGAGAAGGAGAGAGAGAGAGAGAGAGAGAGAAAGAGAGAGAGGAGCCATACATGGTAGAGGTCAGAGGGGCCCAGATATCCCACCATGTGAGAGGTGGACAAGAAGAATCTCAGAGTCTGGCTGGATGTCAGGAGACCACAAAGCACTATGTGGTTGAGGGGCAAAGTCTGGAGGACCCACTTGAAAGCAGAGTTTGTGGGAACCATAAAACAATTATTCCATTATGCTTCATGATGAGCTAACCTAGAATATTCTACTTTTCAAGAGAACCAGGATGTGGGAGATGTGTGTGGGAGTTGGAAGGAAATCCACAAGCATGAATAAATGCTGAAAACATTAAATCTGTATGGATTATTTCCACATGAAAATCCTGAGAAGATTTACAAAAAGGAAGACAAAGTCTAAACCTTCCTGTTTTCAGAAGAAACTTCTCCTAAAATCACTAGTGGTGGATCTCTAAAGAAGCATTTCTTTGAAGTCCTACTCCGGTAGATTATATGAGTTAGTAGGGGCCTGTAGTTTTGCTGAGGGACTTCACTGGAATGAGTGAATGCCATAGCTCTTCACTGTATATGAAGAGTGGCTGGGATAAGATGTGGTATCTATCTGCCTGCAGGGCATTGGGCTGTACCAAACTTGTAGAGGGTGGGATTATTCTTGCTCATTTTGCTAGTCCTGTTTGAAAGATATGGCTGAGAAACTTAAGTGTTTTGGTTAATTATTCTGTGGATCCAGAGGATCTAAGAAAATACGAGTCACAGGAAAAAAAATTGTGGGCCATAATCTGACTTTTAATGATGTCTCTTTTTTACATCAGTATATTATACTGACTAGGATTGGCTTAAGGATGGAAAAGCTTTGATTTACCTAATATGGTTACAGAAGGACTTTTAGGCTAGGGGATGGAATAAATTGAAAAGGATCGAGAGAGGGCACAGTCTATATAATACGGGGTTGGTCACTCCACGAGGTGAACCTCCTCACTTTTCTTTGATTTAAATTTCTATCTTGATAATATCTTTAAGTTTTTACACTATGACAGAATAGAATATGATTATTTCCTTCCCCCTTATATATATATATATATATATATATATATATATATATATATATATATATTTCTAAGTTTTTTCTGGTGTATTGTTCTAATAAACTCCGAGAAGTAGTGACCAATACATCCCTGATCTGCTGGATACTGTACTACGTGATATTATATTAGGACATTGAGAAAGGTGTGGTATAATGGAAGGCCGTGCTCTGATGCAAGGTATGTGGGTAAAACCCACATACCCTAAACCACATAGGGGTAGGAGGCAATGACCTATCCCTGGGCTCTGGATACCATTCTATGCCTTTTAGAACCTCTATTTTCTTTCTTAATTAGCAAAACCAAAACCAAAAGAAAACCCACACCCTATCACGAAGTTTTGCCTACTAAACATACAGCTTCAGTCTTCATGTAGTATATATCTGTGAAATCAGGGGTTGGCTGATTTCTGAGAGGTTGGCGGAGGGATAAGTTCATAGAGGATATTAGCAGAGCCCTAGGGTTTGTTTGCTCCTGATGATGTTTTGCATTTTGGCTTTTATCACACTTGGTAGAAGATCTGTGTTGTTCCTTTACCTGTATAGGGATGGGCTTTACTAGAAATCTGATTAGTATTTTGTGTTCTAGAGCTGCTACTTGGTATGGAATGATCCTGAATTATTTCTCTTATAGTTTTAATGTAGTATTCATTGATTTATGGCTTTTTGATGTCTGTAATTCAGACAGTATTAATCTCCCTATGATTTCACTGACTTACTCTCAGGAGGGTCATCTGGCTGTAACATTGCCATTCCACTGTTCTCTAGGACTAGTTCAGCTGGAGGGTCAAGAATCCTAATTCTGTCCAGGGCTCTAAGTAACTCCTCACCAAAGCTGTATATTTGATCAACAAGGACAGTCTATCCATGTAACAGATGCTCATCAGTATAGTACCATCAATATAAAGAGTGTATTCTTAATGCTGGAGTACACTCTCCCTGGGGAAGGTAATAATACTGGGATTGACCGTTACCGAAGCATAGCTAATATTCCATCAGAAACATATAGGATTAAGTATTTTCCAAGGAATCAGAGGATGAGAGGCAAGAAGTATGTTACACAACAGAGATAACAGATACTACAGTTTGACACATAAGTTATCTCCTATTAGAACTCTTCAGAAGCTGAATACCAAGATAGCTTATAAGTTTTCTCATGATCAACATCCAACCATGAATTGATTGGTGTGGCATTAACTTTACTGGGCCATGAGGTACCCAGATATTTGGTTAAATGTTACTCTGGGTCTGACTGGGAGGGTGTTTCTGGATGAGATTAATATTTGAATCCCTAGACTGAGTGAAGAAGACTACCCTCTTTAATGTTAGTGGACCCCATCCAACCTGTTGAAGGCCCTAGAAAAAAAGCAAAGTAAAGGAGAATTCATTCATTCTGTTTGACTCCTTGACCTAGGACATCCACTTCAGTCTTCAGCTCTGATTCATTGGGTTTCTTGGGTCGCCAGCTTGCCAATTACAGATCTTAGGACTTCTCAGACTCCATAGTCATGTGAGCCATTTCCTTATTATGAATCAATCTCTTTCTTTCTCTATCTATGCATATATGTGTATAATGGCCTGCATTTTCCAGAGGATCCTGACTAATACAATTAGGGATATTTGGGTGGCAGACAGGAGAAGAGATATCTAGACTACTATATCTGGTTGCTGTCTAATGGCTTAGCTTCAATTTTCTGTCACTAGAATATTTTTTCCCACCTGATTCCAGAAAGTATATTGTTGCATTTTATGGACTGGCTATTAAAAATCAAAGTAAGAGATTTTTGTCCTGAATTTATGTCTTCTAAATGTATAATTTTAGATATTATACCATGCAAAATAATAAACTCTACCAAATAGCATAAAATGTCAAAAAAATTTTAGACCTATGTATACCTATATGATGTGGTCTGATTAAAATTCACATTGCTTTTTCTAAGAACTCAAGAGAAACACAGAGGAGAAAATCCAATGCATTAATATTCCATGAATACTGGGGATGGGTAAATCTAGCAATTTTCTTTCAACTATGTGCTGGGATTAGAATATTATCATGTAGAAAAGATAATTCTGGTTTAAACTTATAACCCATGAAAATGAGTAAATTATAAACCTGGCAAATACATTTTCCAATTTTAAACAGATATTTAGAAATAAATTCAATAGAGCATCAGTGGAAAAATAGAGGAAACACCCTTACTTTGTCACAAAACAGGAGAAAAATGGCAATTTTTAAATGTCATTGTACCACGTAACCAACACCTCTCTCATGACTTTTATTAACATGATCCTACTGAATGTACCTATATAAAGTTTCTTGGAAGCTTGAGATCTGAGGATCAGATTTGATGTTATTCCTAGAATTATCCAGACACTAGTAGAGTTGGTTAAAGTTCTTAGGACGTTTCCCCCCAGACAGGCTAACTTGTGTCTGTGTGTATGTGTGTGTATGTGTGAGGAGGGGTAGGTTGGTGTGTGGTACTTTTTACTTTCCTAATAAGAAAAGAAAACAAAAACAGGCCTTTTGGAGCTGTGGTCACAAAATTAACCATACCAGAAACACAGGGTTTTTAATTCCCTGTTCTAATTTTTAGAACAAATATGCAATTTAATACTTATAATTTTTAGTTCATCAGACTAATTATAATTTGCATCAGTGTACACTGTATTGCAGTTCTAATTAACTGGTAGAACACAAGATTGAACAGTTTTTACCATACCAACCTTGGCCATCAATTGGAAATAAAGAGAAAAACAAACAGGCAAATCTTGAACTTGAAATGATTACAGAAATGGTATCTGAGTAATAGATGTCAGGTCTGACCAATAAGCCAATCCAAACCATAAGTTGTAGGATTATCGAAATAATTCAAACTGGCTGTAATTATATAAATGAATTATATAAATAAAATTTGGAGTGGAATTTCTCAAATCAGAGCTGCTCTCTGACCTTTATAGCCTGAAGTGGGCTGAGTCACTTCATCTTGTGCTTTGTAGAACCAACAGAAGTGGGCCTCTGGAGGGCACAAATGACACACTCATGCGGTGTTTCAGACTCCATTACAGTGGTCTTACCAATGTAACTGGCTGAAAGAAAGGGCACTTTGAAATGTATGCTAGCCTCCTGAATTGCTAACCTGACTGATATATTGAAAAAGGTTCTTCCCATCTCTGTATGGGAAAAAGACGGGATGACAAAACAAAGGCAGGGAACATAAGAAATTCCTCAGGAACTTTCTGGGCTGAAACTCTCCTCACTGAGGCTGGAAAGTGAGAGTGGCATTCCACATACTCAAGGTTCACTCCTCTCCTGACACCCTCCAGCAGTAGTGGTTGGTCTTTATTCAGTTGACAGAGTTGATGCAATTAGCTCAAGATGACTATTAGGCCAAGAACTCTATCATTCCCAAATGACAGCTCACCCTTTCTCCCCTCTGCCACCCCTCATCAGATTTCAAAGTGCTGTGTCAAAGACTAAATCATATCCTTGGATCAACATGGCATAATCAGTCAATACTGTTTTTTTGTTTGTTTGTTTGTTTGTTTGTTTGTTTGTTTTTTAAAGAAGAGGAAAGGGAGAGAGAGAATCTCAGGCAGACTGCCTACTGAGTGCAGAGCTCTCATCTCATGATCATCTCATCGTGGAGTTCGATCTCATGACCCTGAGATCATGACCTGAGTGGAAAGGAAGAGTCAGATGCTTAACCGATGAGCCACCCAGGTGCCCCATCAGTTAATACATTTTAAGTAAAAAAATAGCATAACTTAGTGTTTTTGTTCTGAGCATCGCTTTCGTAAGAACTTTGGAAAAACAGTTATATAAGTAAATAATATGACATATAACGTATTGTGTGAAGTTCTGAAATTAAACCTGAGACTGTGAAGATGGTTTCTGTTGTCGTTTTATGGCAAACCTCCATCCCCTCTGGAGTGCACCTTAACTCTCTGTCCATAGGGATGCATTGAGAAGAACTAGAATAAACCTAAGGGTCCCCCTGGCTCTACTTTTGTGGATAGTTACATGCTTTTGCCTCTAAATCTCATAGCAAAGTGGTACATTTCACATTTCAAAGAGCCACTGGAAGCCTATATTCCATGCACTTATTTAGCTCTTATTTAGATAATGTGTTATCAGGACTTACATTTTCCTATCTGGCCAATTTCAAATGCTCCTGTCTGAGTTCTCTCACATCTATACTAAGATAGGAGAAGAGCTAAATAGCTTTGAACAATAACTTTGGATATGCATTACTCTTTAGAAGTTTTGCTTTAAAGTAATTTTAGATTTAAAGAGGAGATGCAAAAAAAAAAAAAGAGCATTCTCATATACTCTATCATCCAGTTTCCCCTAATATTAACATTTTTATTTAATTTTAGTACATTTATCAAAACTAAGAAATTAACATTGATACAATACAATTAATTGGACTATAGACTTTATTCAGATTCCCCTAGTTATTTCACTAATATACTTTTTCTGTTCCAGTATCTAATTGCATTTAGGGACCATATTTTGCTTTTCCCGTTCTACCTTTAAATAACACAGTTGACACAACGTTACTTTTTTTTTTTTTTTTGGAAGCTTTGATCTTTCAGAATTATGAAAGGCTATTAATAGTTTCATGTTACTTTTTAAAAAAGTATTAAATTTTTGCATTATATAGGCTGAACTGCTTTAAATCAGTAAGATATTCATTGTGTGAAATTTTAAAATGACTATAATGGAAAGTTAGGTTAAAAAAAAAAAACTACAACTGTTTCAAGACAGCATATAATCTCTTTCCTTCTAGCAAAATCCTTTTTACCTAGGAAACAATTTTCTGATAGGCTAGATTTGATTTACTACAGAAAAGCTCTAAATATTTTTGCTAGAGGTTTTCCAGCCCACTTATGGCTCAAACTAGCACTCTTTTATGACACAGATATATTTTGAGGTGCTTAGAGGCAAGAACCTATTCTTGCTCATTTTTGTATCCTTAACATTGCCTTAAACTTGATAAATATTTGTTGAATTAATGAACATATGAAATTTCCTAGAATCTTCAGGCTGGAGTGAATTTGAAAACTTGACACTTTCAGGTTAATTAGACTCCAGAGCCTTCACCTCTGACTGCCTTTGGGATGTTTTGGTGTAGATAGTGTCAAAGAGGTTGATAGGTGATGTGTTATAGACAGCTTCATGGAAATGTCATGAACCCTTGTAGAATACTTACTGCCAGAAAACTTGCCAAGTTTTAAATGTCTGTTTCTTTTTTCTGAGAGAACTAACAAGAGGCCTTATCTTCTCATAAATGTGCAATCAAAATATTATTGAGAAATATGGCCATAGCACAGTGCCAAATATCAAATGAAGTGCTGGTCATATCCTGTTTAGGTGTAAGCAATTTCTGAGTAATAAAGGTATCATTCAAAAAGCAATCATTCTAGGGCTTACTATACTGATGTGTACAGGGCACTAGGACAGAAATGTGCCCAGGTGATCACTCTATTGAACTCAGTGTGCCTGGGTTTTCTGTCATCTTCCTCTCTCAGTTCAGGAACTTTTATTGATAGATTAATGCAAACATGTTTGTATATTCTCTTGATGTTACATACAATTAGTTGTTTATGTATTTTTAATATTTTCATTAATAATTGACAGTATTAGGGGCATCTGGGTGGATTAGGGTTGAATGTTTGCCTTTGGCTCAGGGCGTGATCCTGGGGTCCTGGGATCGAGTCCCACATCGGGCTCCTTGCATGGAGCCTGCTTCTCCCTCTGCCTATGTCTCTGCCTCTCTCTCTCTGTGTCTCTCATGAATAAATAAATAAAATCTTAAAAAAAATAATTTGCAGTATTAAAAGAAGTTAAGTAGGAATGCCTTCCTATAACTGTAAGCAAAGAATTCCTGCCAAGTCAGAAAAAGTAATAGCTTTTTTTTTTTTCTTTTTCTTTTCTTTCTTTTTTTTTTTCCATTTTAAGCCTAAGGGACTTGAAAGTATGAATAGGTTGTCAAGGCTAATTGCAGAATTTAAATCTTGCGGGTGTTAGCTTCTTATAAGTCTAGTCTGTATTTTATCCAGGCAGAATGTCAGCTGTGTCATAGCATGCTCTGGCCTCATATGTCCTTTATCACCCAAAACACTGAGAAGAGAGCCTTGGGAAAGGGGTCATGAGTCCATATTGCTGCTTGAAAAAGATTGTGGCATTGGCCGTGACCCTGGAACTCTGGACTATGTAAGTAGCCAGCCACATAATTTTTACCCTGTTAATGGATGCTCTTGGGAAAGATTTTTGACTGGGGTTACTCAGTAAGAGTTGAGTATGACAGTTTACACATAATAGGATCTTAATACACATTGTTGATTTGATTGGGTTTATGTGATAGGATCTGAAGAACTGGGCACAGATTAGAGCAGGAGTGGACCAACTTTTTTTTGTGAAGTACTAGATAGTAAACATGTTCAGCAGTATAAGTCTCTCTTAAACTATTCAATTCTGTTCTTATAGTTTGAAAGCACACATAAATACTTTGTAAACAAATTGATATTGTTGTCTTCCAATAAAACTTTATTTATAAAAACAGGTGAAGGGGCTGCATCTGGCCCTTAGGCCATGGTTTGCCAACTCGCTTTAAAATCACAAAATGTTTTGAGTCTTCCCTAAGGCAAACCCGCATTTGGAACAAATTTAAATGGATTTAGATTCCTTAAAATAACACCTATGCTAATCAGAACTTGCCAGTTTGTTCTGCACTAACTGCCTCCAGGATCTTCTTGCTTTAGAATGAGATTCAGGTCAGAAATTTGTAGGTGATCTCCTAACATAGAACCAGCATATTGAATATGAAAGAAGAGTTGATTTTGACTTATGACATAAGTAACTCTGTACCAATCATTTTAATTATAGAAAGATGATTTATGGTAATGACTAACTCAAAAATTATTTCATTTGATTTACACGGAAACAGTATGAAAATTGAAACTCAATTTAGTGAGAAAATATTTACAAAATAGTTTTTTATCTTACCAAAGTTTTGGTGAATGTCAGGTTAATCAGACCAAATTAGGCCTCATTTTACACTTGGCTGGTAAAAATATTTTTCTCCTGTCTTAGTGAAATGTGTTTCAGTTTGCCTTAGGGAAGCAAAATAGAGGGAACCTGTTGCACTATCTCTGCCTACTTGCATTTGATTCTTTCTTTGCTTCAATATTTATTGTGTACTTATTGTGTGAGGAGGAAGGAGGAAAGACTAAAAAGCATATGTAAATTAACTACCTTTAAGTCAAGTAATTAAAAACGGTACTTATGTATTTAATATAGTCACAAATTCTGTTTGTTTTCAGGTACTGTGAAATGCCTGTGCTAGGTGGAATTGAGACTTCTTACAAACATTCCGGTACTTTTCAAGCAGCTGTTATTAGCAGGCAATTACTTGGTGGTTTCTATTAATCAACCTGGTCAGGTTTGACCTGAAGTCACTTGGTCCTTTGCTCAGCCTCATAACAGTCAGCATTTGGTATCAACGGCTGAAATGTCTTTTTTTTTCCCCCCCTCTGGCAGCCATTGAAATTAATTTGGTTTTCTTCCTGCTGTGCTTACCCTTGTGGAACATTATTTCTTCTTAGTTCTTGACATATTGGTTGCTTGATGCATAACTTGTGTTCAAAGTTGTCCTCCAGCAGGGTAGCCAACCTAATCCCCAATGAAGAGACTAACCCAGCTGGTAACTCAGCATGACACAGCAGCAGACACTGAACCCTAACCCAGGTCAACTGGCCCTCTGCCCTCTGCACTACTCCACCTGCCTAGTTTGGGATGAGACTCTCAAAGGAGCTTTTGTTAAAACTGTTATTTATGTTAAGGGGCTCCCACTTTGGTGGGAGAAAGGGAGGCTCTGGGGTTAGAAAGACCTGGTTTGGCATTTTTAAAAGTTTTGACTCCACCCCTTACTTGTATGATCTGGGGCAAGTCATGAAGTCATTGAGATACACAGAAATTACTCTCTAAGACAAGAAACTGACCTCACAAGCTATGGTGGCTATTATGAGAATAGCCCCCCATGCACACCGGTGTCTCTGTGTCCTTGGTACTGCGGGACACACAGTAGGTGCTTCACGGTTTTTTTAGTTGGAAGGGAATGTCTTTCCTGCAGCCTCAACACAAATGAATGCTGCTGACTTTGGGGGAAGGCTGTCCCCTTAAAGGTCCCCTGATTCAAATAACCCGAGCTGAGTGAAAGGGCAGCCTTCTTGGGGCCTTGTGGGTGCGTCACTAGCAATGATTTATGCCTCATGACAACAAGTGTTCGCATTTGGAATCACAGCTTGCTGAGGCCAGTGTAAATTTCTGAGGCTTTGTGTAATGGGCTGTGTGTAATGCTAATAAACAGGAAAACTTCTTTTCTATAAACATGTTCCTTCTGGACCCCTGAGGCTATAGTGCTGATGAGCTTATTTTTTTAATGAGAAGTAAGATGAACTGCAAGCACCCAATTAGAGAGGCTCAGTCAGATCACTAGAAGCTTTCAGGCCTGGACACAACAGAAGAGATTTTAAGAGGCTCAAGCAAAAGAAACCATAATGAGAGAAACACTGAACTTGCTTTTCCTCTTAGCAGCAGCTTTGTTTGTCCTCTCTAGGCTCAGAGCTGTGCTGCTGGGCCTGAACTCTTTTTTCCAACAAACTGTGTTTGTTTCTCACTTGCAGAGCTCTGTGAATGGACTCGCTGAAATGCAGACACCTTAGTCTCTGTGAGAGCAAAGGGTTTGACAACGCTCTTTCCCTCCTTCAGAAGATAGCCCCATACCTAGACCAGTTCTAATTCAGGAGCCTCATCCTTGGCATATTAACAAAGACAATGAGACTGAAAGTGATACTTTTTAGATGCTGCTCTTGCCCATGAGTTACAGCTCAGAGACTGCCGTATGTGCCTCTTTGAAGATTAGTTTGTGGATGGTGGAGTTGCAAGTGGATGATGGGGCAAAACAGAATAACAGTTCTTAGAGCTCAAAGCTACCTTGGTGAGCAGACATAATCTAAAATTTCAGAACTAAGGCTATTCCAGTTTACTGCAATTAAGGTTAGGACTTTATCTCTTTGATATTTTAGCCAGATCTGAGACTCAGCAGAAATTCTGATTACATATATCCCTTCCTTGCCTTCCTCTAATTGCACTTTCCCTCCTGATGTCCTGATCGTTGGTATATTCCACTTTATGCACATTTATGGTGTGTTTTTCTTTCTGTCTTTAGTTAACATTAAAGATAAAGATATATTTGCTTACCTCTTTTAACTTGAGTCTCAAAGCAGGAGAAATACAGTTGACCCTTGAACAATGCAGGGGTTAGGGGCACTGATCCCTGCACAATAGAAAATTTGTGTATAACTTAACTACTCATAGCCTATTGTTCAGCTGCAAACCTTACCGATAATACTCAATTAACACATATTTTGTAAATTATATGTATTATATACCGTATTCTTAAAGGTAGAGAAAAGAAAACGTTACTAAGAAAATCATAAGAAAAAATACGTTTACAGCACTATACTGTGCTTATTGAAAGAAATCTGCAGGTAGGTGGACCAGTGCAGTTTAAACACCTATTGTTAAAAGGTCAACTCTACCTGTTCTGTGAATTCATCTTACTTTCCTGGGTATAGGTATATTTACTGTGCACTCACACCAGCCAAACCCTTTATCATGTAGTAAAATTCAATGGTAAACAAAACAGGCATAGACTTTTATAGCTCTAACAAATAATTAGATAAATAAGTAATTATAAACTGCGATCAGCCCCACCCAGATAAAAAGGTCAGGCTCTACTAAGCACTTGTAGCTGGGGAGTTGACATACAGTAATGTATTAAAAAAGCTCTCCTGAGAAAATATGCTTTAAACCCAGAACTAAATCATGAATAAATGAAAGCAAGAGGAAGATCATTATTCTGGTCTACAGGATCAGCATAAGCAAAGGTCCTGAACCAAAAGGAATTTGGCATGTTGGAAGAACTGAAAGCAAGAGAGTGGGGCCAGAGACCAGAAAGCCAGGGAAAAATGGAAGATGACAATGGGGGGTGGTGACCCCACAATCAAGTAGGACTTCATCAATAGGACCAAAGATGTTGGCTTTTATCTTCAAATCAAAGAGATAACATTGAAAAGTTAGTAAGAATAGAGATATACAAAGATTTGTTTATTGAATATTGTGAGTGGTTATATAGATTCTATTAAAGATGGGGTGTGGTGGTTTTTATAGTATGTTTATCATTTCTTTAATATTTCTTGCTTCAGGAAATGGAGTTTGATTTTACTTTTCTTGAGTGTGAGAAGGGCTTAGTAACTCACCTCTTTTAAATAGGGCATGATAGATATGATGATATGAAACTTCTAAGACTAGGTTGAAAAAGACGATGTGACCTCCACCACCCCCTCTTTAATCATTTGCTCTGGAGGAAGCCAGCTGCCATGTTGTAAGGAACTAAGACCTGGCAAGAAACTGGGTCCTCTTGCCAAGAGTTGTGTCAGGGAGCCAAACTGGGAACACACCCTCCACCCCCACTCAAGCCTTCAGATGATTATAGTCCCTGCCAACATCCTGACAACTCAAAGCCAGAGCAAACCAGTTTAATGACTCCCAGACTCCTCGCTCTCAGAAACTGAGATAATATTTGTCACTTTAAGGAGCTGAAAGGTGGGATGGTTTGTTATGCAGTCATACATAGCTAATATAGGAGATAAAAACAAATAGTAACAGGACGTTCCTGTAGTAGTCAAGGCAGATGATGATGATGATGGTGCCTTGACTTAAAGTAGTTACTATTCAATGCCTGCTTCCCTTCTTCTTCCCAGGAATACACCGTGGATATTAAAGCATCACCACTAGAAAACTGTAGATGTGGCTTTGAATCCAGATTTTGTTACTTAGTTACAGGTGATATGGCAAAGCCTTTCTATGCCAGTGATATTTTTATTCATACTATGGGACTAATAATATTACTTCCCTTTTAGCTTTCATGGAGGTCCATAGTAAGATTCATAGTGGAGGTTTTGAAACGTAGTAAGTGCTCAGACAGTATTATCTGCCAGTTTGTTGTTGCTTATTATCTAGCTAGTAGTTTTTCTCTGCCAATCTTATTGTTTGCTATAAGAGAGGAATCCTCATTAAACACTGCCTTGTCACTTTCCTTATCAAGTTGCATTCAGAAATTCCCATTACTTTCAAAATAAACTTTCAATTCTTTGGCTTTGCATTGATTGTCCTCTAATCTCTGACTTGAAGGACCATCTTGCAACCTATGTGAAACTCTGCTCCATGCAAATTCATCGTCTCTTCAATTAGTATCTTTTTTTTGTGGCTTGTGTTTTGGTTGAGTCACTTAATTTCACTTACTCTCAGTTTTCTTATCTGGATGTTATGCATAATTAGGGATGCCTGCCCTTCTTCACTGTTCAGGGAAAGCCTAATAAAAGTTGTTACATTGTGACATCATCTGCAAACTCATTCGCTTACAAGAAGCCCTAGCATGCATGTTATACTTCCTGCTTGCATATACAGAAAAGGAAAGAGCCACCAAAGGGCATCTCTCTGGCCCTTTCACCAGCCATGAGGAGACACTTCAGACCTCAAGGCTGGATGGCATTAACTGGCTTTCAGGACATCGAGCCCATTGGTCTTACTTCTGTTTCCTACCACAAGTTTGAGATGTAATTAATTCCTGCTGCATGCTCAGTCATGTTTTATTGCCTAATTAACCTCAGGCAGTCTCTTGCCATTCACAGGACAATCCAAAGTAGCTGCATTTGGACACAGAGAGGATGAAGAGGAAGATTTCCTTCACCGGCTGGGGCAGTAGGGTCTCTGCCGATGGATGCAGAGATGACCTCAAGTCCCCAAAGTGGTCTGGACCTCGCTGGCCAAAGGAACCCAAGAAATGGGTATGTTGGACCCACACTGAATTCATCCTACAATTCATCTGCAACTTTAAGTAATGTGTACTTACAGTAACTTCTGATTTGTATGCCCTCCCTCCCAACTTGGCTAAAAAGTATATCGGTGTGATTTTCTACTGTCCATCCATATTCCCTACAGATAATAACAGGAGTTACTACTTCTGGTGGATACCCTCTAGGGCCCAGCAGTAATGCTTAAAACATTACTCATGGGTCTCTTCCCCCTCTTGAAAGCCTCATTTAAAAGAGAAACTCCCAACAGAGGTGCTCTGTAATTTGCTAACTGCTCAGCCCAAAGTGTTTTAAACTTTAAATTTTTTCTTGTTTGAGTTAGCAGCAAAATGGAATCATTTCAGGTAAGCTACAGCATGGCAGTGACTGCAATAGGATGTACGATAGGATTTTTTTGTGGAAATCTTTGCAACTTCTTTATGTTCATGCTTCCAAAGTGACACCTTAAGCTTCTCAGCATACTTTTGCATGTGAAACATAATTACCAGTAACAAGTGAGTGATTTATTGCTCTATTGCATTATCTATAGCCTTCTCACATCTATCCAAATATGAGTGTCACAGATTCCTTATATAATACAATTTTGTGATGCAGTTGATATTTTGATGGCCTATGAACAGAAATCTTATTATTGATCTATGTAATTGAGATGCAGCTTGAGTTCCAGCATTTAAAAAGTGTTTAAACTTTATATTTAAACAGATAAATAGGAAACTACATAAATCCTAAGTATGTATCTCATCAAATTCTAATAAAATAACACACCCACATCCAACTTTTAATTGGTTATTTCTTTGTGAATCATCAAAAAAAAAAACTATATAGTTTTAGCTTTCCTTTAAAGGGTAGGTACCTAATTTGAAGAATGCTAATTGTGCTATTGTGCATTGATTTTCTTCTTAGTTAGATTTTTAATTAAACTGCATATACATTCAGACCCCTTAATATTAGTATGTTATAATCTAGACACAATTATTACTGATACAGATATTATGTCTTATTGTGTACATGTGCATATTTGTGTGTGTGTACATGCATGCACACATGTGCATTGGATATGGAGATGGGGCTGATTTAGCCAAGTATGAAATGGAATAACTTCAGATATTTATGCTAAAAAAACAAGCCATTATTCTTAGTCCTTCACATATTATCTGAAAAATGAATTCACCTCAGAATATGTATATTGAATATATTCATACGAGTTTTGAATGTGAAAAGTTACAGCTGGAAGGGACCTCAGAGACCTCATTTGCATGTGAAGAAACCAGGACTTTTTCATTGAGTGAGTGGAACAAGGTCACATACCGATTAGTAGTTCACATACTTGGTTAGTGTTTACTATCCAGAGCATTCAGCCCATGCGTCCTATTATGATTGTTCTCTCTGTAACAACCTTTGAGAACGGAAACTCTTGCTGGCCAATGCAGAAAGAGATCTCACTTCCATTAGTGGAGAATGTCTCAGAAATTTCCTCTCTTCTAGCATCTCAACACTCACTCTACTCACATGGTCTTAGCTGGGGTTGCTTCTTAGATATATGCTGTGGGGAAATGCCAAAAAAAAAAATACTATAAAAACCAGATAAAAGACTGTTGTTTCGAATATATTTTGTATATAGTCCAAAAGCTGTTTTAGTGTGACACTAAAATGACAATTTAGGATTCAGGTTGAAACAGAAAATTGGTTTTCTATCTTGGTTATCGATGAGATCATAGAATTCGGATTATAGGTTTTGGCTGTGCACTGGACACGCTAATGTAACATGTGGTGCATAGTACTTCCAAGCCCAGTTCAGCTACTCCAAGGCTGGGGCACCACAAGGGAAACACATTGTACTATCTCTCATCTTCTGCCCCAGCTCTGTATGACCTTCCATCTACCTATACAGATGTGATATTTACATAGGTATAGACACACACTAAAAGCTTCCCAAACGAGACTGGAAAGTAATAGATTCTTTTAGATCACAAGCACACACACAACGTTGGGGGAGGGGGGGTTGGATTTAAAATTAAGGAATATATAAGAGCTGAAGCTTATGGCTCTTGAAACATCTAAGTTCAAGTCAATATCAGTATAATGAAAATGGTAATTGTTACCATATTTCTGAGCAATTTCCTCATCTAAATGCTTCAACAGTACAAGCCAGTGTCATTTGCTAAAAGGATGTTTGCATTTCTTTACAAATATATTCTATTGGTGATGTTTCTTAAAAGTAGTTATTTTTTGATTCATATCTAAATGGTTATCTTGTATTTGTGCTTTATTTCAAATTGCCTAAGATTGTTTTGGGAAGGAAGCGAGATATTGAAGGGAGGATTTCTCTGTAAATCACCAGAGTGAAGGGCATAATCTCTCTATTATTGGGTGAATAGGAAGGTATATGAATTAGGCAGTGAGAGGATTCTCTCCCACAAATTGAATCCAGTTGGAGAGTAGTGATTAGAAATGTTTTACAGAAGTTTTTAACTTCCAGTTGGCACATTGGACATTAGCGTCTCAAAGAAATTACTATAACATATCCTAAAAGTGGTCTAATGAATCTAAGTTAACTTTTGGTAAAATAAACTTGCCAAGCTCAACGTTGTTTACATAGGACAATGGAATCTGAATTTTTAAAAACTCAATTACATGGAAGACTTTAGGAATAATGATCACTTAGGCTTAATGTGGTCTAAGGTATAGTCTTTATTTTATAATAATCATTCACTGTGGTGACTGAAGTCCTTTGATTGTTCTCTAATAAGATTTTAATTAGATTACAAGTCCTTAGAAAAACTTATGAAATGCTTATAAAGTTACCTGAAGTTTTTTTCTGTCAAAAGTCTAGCAATAAATGGTAATTTAGAAATAACAGGTTTTTACTTCTGTTGGTACAAGATCATATAAAGAAATTTATGGTTTCAGCCATGGTGAGTAGCTGGTATTGGACTTATACTCCCATTTTAAATAGCTATAAAGCCTGGAGAAAACTTAGAAAATAAACTCTCTGCAGTGATAGGACCAGAGCCAAAGCTGAGTCATAATGCTTAAGTTAGGGGTTAGGGGTGGGGGGTACACAAAGGCCATGAGAGAGAGCCCAAGCAATGAGTGTTACATAAAAGGCCAAGCACTTTTTAAACATATTTTATAAAAATATATATCTTTCAACTGCTATAACTCAGTATTAAAAATATATCTAGGGCAGCCCTGGTGGCTCAGCGGTTTAGTGCTGCCTTGGGCCTAGAGTGGGATCCTGGAGACCTGGGATTGAGTCCCATGTTGGGATCCCTGCATGGAACCTGCTTCTCCCTCTGCCTGTGTCTCTGCCTCTCTCTCTCTCTCTCTCTATGTCTCTCATGAATAAATAAATAAAATTTAAAAAATTAAAAATATATCTATATATGATTTTTAAATGGAGAATCTGAATTTTTCATTAAAATTTTTTAAAATTTATTTTATTTTTTAATTTAAGTTTTAGTTTTAACATACAGTGCAATTTTGGTTTCTGGAGCACAATTCAGTGAATATTTTTTCAAAGAAGGCATACAGATGGCCAACAGGTCCATGAAAATGTGCTCAGCATCATTAATCATCAGGGAAATGTAAATCAAAACCACAATGAAATATTCCTTTCATATCTGCTGGAATGGCTATTATCAAAAAGACAGGAAATAACAAGAGTTGGAGAGGATGTAGAGAAAAGGGAACCCTAGCACACAGTTGCTGGGATTGTAAATTATTTAGCCCCTAGGGAAAACAGTATGGAGGTTCCTCAACAAGTTAAAAATACAGCTATCAAATGATCCAGCAATTCCACTTCTGGATATTTTTCTAAAGGAAATGAAAACACTCAAAAAGATGGCTGTATCTTCATGTTCATTGCAGAGAAAAAAAATACCGAAAAAAAGGGCTCTTCATTTAAAAATAACGTCCCATTTAGAAATTGAGACCTGACAACTTGCAAGCAACATTTCCTTTCCCTATTGTGGTATAATATCTTATCACGTATTTCATAAACTACTTCTTTTCTGCTTCCACTTTCCACTTTTGACTTTAAGAAGTCTAGCACTGATGAATGTAGTGTATACCTCTTATTATCTAACAAAATCAACTGTTTTCTTAATTTCAGTCTCCATGAAGAATTTCTTCCTTTGAACTTTAAGTCAAGGAGTAACTTAATAGCCAATGTCTGAGTGTAATAGTAGACAAAGTACATCCAAAGATAACTGGATGCATTGGCCTTTTGAATTGGCTGAGCAAGTGTACCAAAGAGAGGATTTTATGTTGACTTGCTGAGATGGAATAATTTAGGGTATCAAGGTTACATCAGAAGTCCTAGAGGGTTCATCCTTGAGTGTCACACGTCCCTGATCTGCTAGTGGCATTAAGCCCAAGGAATAAGCAAGGTTCATTTTTCTGGAGTGTCATTTTAGTTGAAATTTGAGGAAATTCCTTTACACTTCAATCTCATCCAGACATACTGTGATAATGAATTTAAAACATAAGCCTTAAGAAAGGGAGCCTCTTTGGTGCATATCTTCAGCATCCCATGGGTACCTGTGTTTATTCTTCACTGCCACTAGGAAGGAAATGTTTGAGAATGGGGAGTACATACTGTCCTGTTAGGCTGGAATTCAAATTTACCTCAGCCTTTCACTAAAGTGTCATTTTTGGGAATTTGTCTAAATACTCTAAGATTTAATTTTCTCATATTTAGAAAGAAGACACTAGTACTTACCTCAAGTATTGCCACAAATTATAGGTAGTGAGAACCTTGCCTATACTTAGCTAGATGGCATCCTCTCCTCTCTACTCCTGACCCCTAAAATTATGTGAAATAATTTAGGTATATGTTTAAAAAGGAGGAATAATTGTTTTATCATAGACTTTGATTGAAGTTTGCATCAAACTTCAATTGACTTTGACTATCACAGTGTTTTATCATAGACTTTGATTGAAGTTTGCATCTCAAGAGTTAATCCCTTCGCTACTTCTTTCATCATGATGCTGTCATAAAGGCTGGGAAGGAGTCTACCCTGAGAATACAAAGTTTGTCCAGATGTGGCTTCTGCCTAGGGAATCAGGCTTAGAAAGAATCTTCAGTTGCTTCTGTTTTTTCACTAAGGTGAAGCTGAATAAAAACAATATTAAATTGGAATGCTATCCGGAAGTGCTAAGTTAAGTAACTCAGTGAGGAGTAGGACAAGAGGATGATGAGGGAGCCAGTCAGAGACTCCCAGGAGTTCTAATAGGATACAGGGGAGAAGGTTGGAGGATAAATGGAAGGACTGCAGGAGAATCTCTGGAAATGTATGAGGAGAATTTGGGCTCAGAGAATTAGTTGCTGTTTTAGGGCTGTCTGGTATCTGAGGGTAGCTACAGAGTGGGAGTGAGGTGGAACTAAGTGGTGGTGACAGGGAAGCCATCCTTAAGCAGTGCTGATGGGCTGTCTTCCAACTTGGCAGTTCATATAAGGGTATTTGCAAGCTGGGAGTTTGTAATTTGGGGACTATTTAAATATTAGTATGTTCTATGATACCTCCATTTATACTATGCATACAAATATGGAATCTCTTTATTTTTTTAAATTTTTTTTAATTTTTTCTATTATTATTTATGATAGTCACAGAGAGAAAGAGAGAGGCAGAGACACAGGCAGAGGGAGAAGCAGGCTCCATGCACCGGGAGCCTGACGTGGGATTCGATCCTGGGTCTCCAGGATCGCGCCCTGGGCCAAAGGCAGGCGCTTAACCGCTGCGCCACCCAGGGATCCCTGGAATCTCTTTATTAACGATTATTACTGAATGCAAAACTTACCAAGGGCATGAAAATGAGGCAAAACCCTAAGATTGCTTCATTCATTTAGCAACACCTGGCACTGGATGCCAGGCGTTGGGAATATAGAATGAAAAATCTAGTGCTTACCCCCCAGGAGATACGTTCTACCTAAGATTGTGTATCATAGTCATTCATTTCAAAAAAGTCTGTGTGAAATGCATATTCTAAATACTCATTTTTATTGACATGAAACTATGTCAACCATGTTTTTTTCATCTCTTGATTTTTCAAAGGCCCAGGAACACTTCTGGCACTATTTCAAAAAATTTTTAATTGTATATATATATATATATATATATATATATATATATATATATATATATAAATCTTTGGCTTGATTCTAAATCTTTTGAATCAGAATTTCTGTTCTTGAGGTCCAGGAAGCTGCTTTTTTTTAGCAGACTCCCAGTGTGATCTTCTGTAATTAAAAATTGAGAACTATATAGTCAACTCTCTTTCTTAACATTTTCCCTTATCGTAAGATAGATGACACCAAGGACTTTAAAAGCAAAAGCAGAAGAGATCACATCTGCCATGAAATTTCCAAATACAATCTTTCTAAGTATGTGTTGGTGCATAAACTGATTTGTTTTGACTGATTTTATCAGTGGGGCCAATCCACAAAACAGCCATGTCAATCAAAAAGTCATTTCCTTTTGTTTGTGTTTTAACATTCACCAGCCTGGGGCTTGTCACAGACAAAGGTTACCTGATTACATTACTGTAGTAGGCAGTTGGGTGGCTTCTGTAGGAGCCACACTGGAGACATCCATCAAAGAACATTTCAGTGGGCAGGTCAATGCTTAATGAAAGTGTCAGTGGCTTTCACAGAAAAGTTTATCTTGATTCCTGTTAACACTCTTGATAATAAACTTCACACTTTCTCTGATAAATGGTCTTTCTAAATTTTTAAGAAGGCAAAGGTAATCAAGTCTAAGAGGACCATGTGCACATTTGGAGGAGAGAAAGGAGAATCTAGAGGGCTTGTTCTCTAGCTTTTGAAAGAAAGTAAAGTGAAGCTGGAGTGTACTGGGGCTTGAGACGTGGCTCCCAGAATCAGGCTCAAATCCTGCTCTCACCCTTACTATGCCGTGTTGGGCAACTTCTCAGTATAGCTAAGCCATAGTTTTCTCATTTGTATAAGGAAGGAAATAATAACATTTATTGCATGTCTATTATGTACTGGGTCTAATCATGAGCATTTGACATGTCCTAACTCATGGGGTCCTCATAGTAACACTGTAAAGGAGATAATGTGACCTCTTTCTTATGGAGAACCATAAGTTAGAACTGTAACTGGGGAATATAAAATAACTTCACTGAGTTTTGGAGAGCATCAACTGATAATACTTGGAATGCTTAGCATAGAGCCTGATACAAATACTAAATAGAGACTAGTATTAATATGAATTTATTATATTTGCTTTTGCTTTTTTTTTTTTTTCCTTTTTAAGCCTTCTCCAGTAGTTATTTCAAAATTCATCACCTCTTCAGTCTGGACCGTTAGGCTGGCAAGTTATTTTTTTTTTAAACATTTATTTTTATTTATTTATGATAGACAGAGAGAGAGAGAGAGAGAGAGAGAGAGGCAGGAGGAGGGAGAAGCAGGCTCCATGCCGGGAGCCTGACGTGGGACTCAATCCCGGGACTCCAGGATCGCGCCCTGGGCCAAAGGCAGGCGCTAAACCGCTGAGCCACTCAGGGATCCCTGGCAAGTTAATTAGGATGTATTTTTGAATGTATACATAGTGCTCACTCTTCACACTTCAAAGAAGAATCCATTGGGTTTCTAAATTTGGTTCCAGGAGATAATACTTTTAATTTCTCCAGTATGCCATTCTCGTTACCCTGGGTAGGACCAAAAAGCACCCACTACCAAGGAGAGGTTTTATCCAAAATATGACTAATCAATCATTTTGATTACTTCCAAGGGACACATAGTAGGTACTTTGTCTGGATTGATGAACTTTGGGTAATTGATTCAAATGTGAGTTCCATTGGTTGGTTGCCCTCAGAAGGGTAGGGCAAGAGGCAGTGTGGTGTAGGGAAGAAGCCAAATTTCTGTCAGTGGAAGAGATGCCAGACTAAATGGGCTTCCTGGCTTATATGGTGGATTTCTCAGCACAATCCATGTGTACTGAAACCTTCCTGATACCTTCAGGCTTTGTAGACTTGACTCTCACCCATGATGAAATCAACCACTCATAACATTGGGGAGAGGATGGTCTCTGATGGTCTAACATGGTCTCTGATTGTATTTCCTACCTGAGGAGTTGTGGAATGAACAAGATAGTAATATTGTCACACACCTAGGTATAGAGTAAGATTTGCATTTTCTACATATTTAATCAGACAATTCTTGAGATCCCTTGTTGAAATCAGAGGGAAATATTGAAGATAGAGTACAAGTTGCACTATTTATTCCCCCTATCTTCTACCTTCATGAAAAGCTCCATTGAGTCTCATCTGACATCAGAGACCTATGTGCTTCTGCCTGAAATCCAGGATGTAGAACCCAGTTTGTACCTCTAGTGCAGTGGTTCTCAAAGGTGAGCATGCATCAGAATTACATGGAGAGCTTGTTAAAACAAACATTGCTGGGCTTCACTCTCAGAGTTTCTAATCTAGTAAGTTTAATGTTGCCAGAGAATTTTGATTCTAACGAGTTTCCTACATGATGCTGATCTTGATGGTTCGGGGACCGCACTCTGAAAACCAGACCTATGGAAGACAACAGAGAATGGGCTTGAATTTTCATTCAACCTAGTTTTTAGAGGAAATTTCTTTCTTATGTAGCATGAATTTAGCATGAACTTACATTTTTGCTTTATAATACTGTCCCCTACACCCACTCTCCGTGTTCTCCTATACATAATTGTGCAAGTTGGTTTCTAGAGTTCTCTGTTTTTAATGTCCATTATTCACTTCAGGGTTTGTGACAGCACTAGATAAAATTATGGTGCTCTTCTTTCATGTTTTAATGCTTTTTTTTTTACTGTTAAAAGGTACTCTGAACTTGTTCTTTAGTAGCCATAAATATTATACATTAAATTTGAGAGTTCTAGGTCCTGAACAGGGTAAGAAAACAGAGATTGGAATTTTTAAATATATATATATATTTTTTTATTAAAGTATATATATATTTTTTTATTAAATATTTTATTAAAGATATATATATATGTGTATATATATATACACATATATATATATCTTTTACAAAGCCATCATTTTATTTTTTTCAAATACAACCTACCCAAGTCTCTTATCTGAGTTGGTTTTAAAAAGCTATTTTGTGTGAAAAATTGTATCCAATTTTTTTCTTGCACCCTGTAGATATTCTTTCATGGACTGATGAACAGAGTATAAAATCTGTTATAGAAATTAAATAGTGTAGTGGGTAAAAGCATGGGCTTTGCTGACAGATATACTTTGGTTTGAATTTCAGTTCTGTCCCATCGTAAGTAAGGGTGACCTCAGGCAAGTCAATTTTTTCCCCTTTGAACCTCAGTTTTTTTCATCAAGTAACAGAGATAATGTCTTCTCTTTGGCTTGTTGCACAGGCTGATTTAGATGATGTGAGTTATAAGCATTCTAAGTAGAAGCTATTATTATTTCTTAAAGATGATCCTTTTCTCAAACCGTTTACACCTCCCCACACAACCCTCTAATTTTATAGTTTAAAAAGAAAAAGCTCTGTGGAAAATTAAAGAAAAAATTTATTTTATATACTAGATGTTAGGAGAAGGTACTATTATCAAATCACATGGCTTGCACTTGTTATGATAGAATAAGTCTGTTTGCTTAGTGTTTTCTTTTTTCAGTGGTGTTTGCCTGAATAAACATTAGCTAAGAGAACTCACACAGTTCAAATAAATATTAGAAGGCTGGACAGGACTTTTCTCCAGCCAAGTAGATCGTGTTGGAATGCTGAGTTAGCATCTATACACATGAAAACATTTGGATAATATTTTTTGCTACCAACACAGGATATTCATGGTCTAAAAGTATTTGCAGCTTAGATGAGACAGACCTGAAGAGAATATATATTTATATATATATATATACACGCACACACATATTCTTTCATATGTATGAATACAGTGAAAAATACAATACAATATATATATTAGAATAGGGTGAAATCATTGGTGCCATTTTTTATCAGCTTTTATCTTTTACACGCAGTTCATAATATTGTATTTCTCAGGCTTTAGTTTCTTGTCATGTGACCCTAAATTAATACGTTCAGATGGGAGATAGCCAACAAAAGAAAATGATGCTGGTCAACTATGACAAAACCAGATGTGTGTACTGGGAGGGGCAAAGGTGAAATTGATTGGTAGGCTATAGAGTAACTCATAAAATTAAAGATGGTAGTTGACCAGGCCAGGAGGAAACATGAAGGAAGAGCTCACACATCCTGATGAGCAGGCTGATCTCTCCTGAGCACCAACTGCTTCTCCATCTGTGAATCATTCTGCTGGAGAGATAAGGGTCCATCCAGTTTGTCTAGCTCAGGTCAAGCACTCACCTATTGTTAGGAGAGGGCAGGGAGTCTGGACTGACAGTCCCACATATGTGGTGGCATACAATTTTGGTGGTGAGGGGGTCTAGTCCACCCTTCCAAATACTGCTTTTACCACACATAAAAGGAATGGATGCAAAAAGAAGTGTAGCTTTATAAAAAGCCCACAAATATATTTGCTTATATTAGTTTATACAACATGTTCATTTAACCTGAAAGAAAAGATGCCAAAGGCTTAGAAAAACAGCCAAAAGCATCTTAAAAATATACCTTGAATCCTCAACTTACCCAAACTCATAAGCTGCTATGTACATTGAATTATCTAAAAGTTAATATTTAATGTAAATATCCAAGATGGCAAGATAAAACTCATTAAATGGAATAATGTTCATTTGAAAGGTTAATTTATTCATACCCAATGCAATGGCTATTTTGGTGTTCACTTCTAATAGCAGCAGCAATAAAAACTTTGGCAATGCTGTTAATTTATTGAAGGCTATAGCTAGTAAATATTTAATACAGCCCCAAACATTTTAATCTCCTTTCCATTAATATTTTACCTAACAGTTTCTATCTCATATAATCAATTTAATATTTTTAATGCTTAATATTTTAATTGGTCTTCAATTTGGAAAGATGGAATAGGAATTTAAGCTTAAGATATGAAATTGTGTCTACAAGCTAAAGAAAAAGTTAAAAATATGTAAACCCCTTAGGAAATGGAAAATTACTCTATTCTAAAATGTATGCCATAAATTTTATATTAAATGAACACTGAATCATAAATGTTTCTTCTTTCACATCTTTAATATTCAACAATTATGTCTCTCCTTAATATCCTTTGGCATTAAATTTAATTGACCCTGGTTGTGTCAATTAGAAGCACTTGTATTATTTATGGATTTTTTATGAATTGTCTTTATCAGGTCTGTAGAGCTTTAGGCCACTTGCTTATTCATCACCTGGTTCATCAAATACCCATCTTAAAATATGGGGATATTTGAAATAGTTTTTAATAAAATAAAACATCCACTCATACTCCTATATCCTAGAGTAGATGGCAAACATTTCCTACAGTGTAAATATTATAGGCTTTGTAGACAACATACTGTCTCTGTCACCTTTAATTCTTATTAGCAACCTTTTAAAAATGTAAAAGCTATTCTTAGTTGAATGGCTGTACAAAAACCGGCTGCCAGCTGCATTTGATCCATAGCCTTAGTTTGCCTACTCCTGTAGTGCAGTGTTTTACCAAAGATGGTATGTCTAAAAGGCTTATAAGATACGTTTGTAGGTTTAATAATTTTGAATAAACTACTATAATAACCACCATTTAATTCAAGAAGTGGAACAAAAATAACCAGTGCCTCAGAATCTTCTCATGTGACATTTCCAGGGTTAATATCTTTAGACATTGTCCTAAATTAATGTATTTTTATCTTTTTTTAGAAAAAAATTTCTTTTAGCTGAATTCCTTTGTAATTTAGTCAGCTTATCAAAAGATACTTACTAAGGATATCTTGTGTTCCAAACACTCTTCTAGGCTCCCAAGGAGCTTATATCCTAGTGAAAAAGATAAAAATAATGCCCATGTAGGGAAATAACACAAATTCAATACTAGCTGAAGGTGGAAAATGATGGTGGCTTGAAGACGATATAAGAAAAGGGATATATTGGGGATCCCTGGGTGGCTCAGCAGTTTAGCACCTGCCTTCAGCCCAGGACGTGATGCGGGGTCCCAGGATTGAGTCCCACATCAAGTTTCCTGCATGGAGCCTGCTTCTCCCTCTGCCTGTGTCTCTGCCTCTCTCTCTCTCTCTCTCTCTCTCTCTCTCTCTGTGTCTCTCATGAATAAATAAATAAAATCTTAAAAAAAAAGAATAAGGATATATTTTTTTATTTTTAAAAAAGATTTTACTTATTTACTCATGAGAGACACAGGGATAGAGGCAGAGACACAGGCAGAGGGAGAAGAAGGCTCCCTGTGGAGAGCCTGATGCAGGACTCGATCCCAGGACCCTGGGACCATGACCTGAACCAAAGACAGACGCTCAACCATTGAGCCACCCAGGTGCCCCAGAAATATAATTATTAAATAGTGCCTTGGGATTTATTGATGGATTAAATGTGAAATATATAAGAAAGAGAGAAATCAGGGATGACTACAATTTTGACCTGAGCAGTTGAGTAGATAGTGATACTATTTAGTATGTTGAGAGAAGAATTTGAGAGAGGCAGATTTTATAGCAGAATTCAATAGTTCTATTTGGGGACATGTTAAGTTTTATGCTTATTAGATAGCACAGTGAAAATGAAGGTAAACCCAT
This sequence comes from Canis aureus, assembly GCF_053574225.1. Classification (NCBI taxonomy): domain Eukaryota; kingdom Metazoa; phylum Chordata; class Mammalia; order Carnivora; family Canidae; genus Canis; species Canis aureus. Next base: position 41,534,459 of record NC_135628.1, on the reverse strand, counting down.
GGATATTCAAGTCTGCAGGAGAGGGCAAGATGGTGGAAGAGTAGGGTCCCCGAGTCACCTGACCCCACCAACATACCTAGATAACTTTCAAATCATCCTGAAAACCTACGAATTTGACCTAAGATTTAAAGAGAGAACAGCTGGAACGCTACAGAGAGAAGAGTTCGCGCTTCTATCAAGTACAACTTGTTTTTTAGCCACTCTGCACTGAGCAAAATGACTAGAAAGAAGAACTCACCCCAAAAGAAAGAATCAGAAATAGTACCCTCTCCCACAGAGTTACAGAATTTGGATTACAATTCAATGTCAGAAAGCCAATTCAGAAGCACAATTATAAAGCTACTGGTGGCTCTGGAAAAAAGCAGAAAGGATTCAAGAGACTTCATGACTGTAGAATTTAGATCTAATCAGGCCAAAATTAAAAATCAATTAAATGAGATGCAATCCAAACTAGAAGTCCTAACGACGAGGGTTAACGAGGTAGAAGAACGAATGAGTGACATAGAAGACAAGTTGATGGCAAGGAAGGAAGCTGAGGAAAAAAAGAGAAAAACAATGAAAAGATCATGAGGATAGGTTAAGGGAAATAAATGAATTTTCCTTTTTCAGAAGGAAAAATCTACATTTAATTGGGGTTCCAGAGGGCGCCGAAAGGGACAGAGGACCAGAAAGTGTATTTGAACAAATCATAACTGAGAACTTCCCTAACCTGGGAAGGGAAACAGGCATTCAGATCCAGGAGATAGAGAGACCCCCCCTTAAAATCAATAAAAATCATCCGACACCCCAACATTTAATAGTGAAACTTGCAAATTCCAAAGATAAAGAGAAGATTCTTAAAACAGTAAGAGACAAGAGATCCCTAACCTATATGGGGAGAAGTATTAGGTTAACAGCAGACCTCTCCACAGAGACCTGGCAGGCCAGAAAGGGCTGGCAGGATATATTCAGGGTCCTAAATGAGAAGAACATGCAGCCAAGACTACTCTATCCAGCAAGGCTGTCATTCAGAATAGAAGGAGAGATAAAGAGCTTCCAAGATAGGCAGAAACTGAAAGAATATGTGACCACCAAACCAGCTCTGCAAGAAATATTAAGGGGGACTCTGTAAAAGAAAAAGGAAGTCCAAAGAAACAATCCAGAAAAACAGGGACTGAATAGGTATTATGATAACACTAAATTCATATCTTTCAATAGTAACTCTGAACGTGAATGGGCTTAATGATCACATCAAAAGGCACAAGGTTTCAGACTGGATAAAAAAAGCAAGACCCATCTATTTGCTGTTTACAAGAGACTCATTTTAAACCTAAGGACATATACAGCCTAAAAATAAAAGGTTGGAGAACCATTTACCATTCAAATGGTCCTCAAAAGAAAGCAAGGGTAGCAATCCACATGTCAAATAAAATTTATCCCAAAGACTGTAGTAAGAGATGCAGAGGGACACTATATCATACTTAAAGGATCTATCCAACAGGAGGACCTAACAATCATGAATATTTGTGCCCCTAATGTGGGAGCTGCCAAGTATATCAATCAATTAATAACCAAAGTTAAGACACACTTAGATAATAATACACTAATACTGGGAGACTTCAACACAGCTTTCTGTAAATGACAGATACTCTAAGCACAACATCTCCAAAGAAACAAGAGCTTTAAATGATACACTGGACCAGATGGATTTTAGAGATATTTATATAACTTTACATCCAAATGCAACTGAATACACATTCTTCTCAAGCGCACATGGAACTTTCTCCAGAATAGACCACATACTGGGTCATAAATCAGGTCTTAACTGATACCAAATATTGGGATTGTCCCCTGAATATTTTCAGACCATAATACTTTGAAACTACAACTAAACCACAAGAAGAAGTTTGGAAGGATTTCAAACGTGTGGAGGTTAAGGACCATCCTGCTAAAAGAAACTAGGAAATTAGGAAATTAGAGAAGAATTAAAAAGATTCATGGAAACTAATGAGAATGAAGATACAACAGTTCAAAATCTTTGGGATACAGCAAAGGTGGTCCTAAGAGGGAAATACATCACAATACAAGCATCCCTCAAAAAAACTGGAAAAACCTCAAATACAAAAGCTAACCTTGAACCTAAAGGAACTGGAGAAAGAACAGCAAATAAAACCTACACCCAGCAGAAGAGAGTTAATAAAGATTCAAGCAGAACTCAATGAAATAGAGCCCAGAAGAACTGTGGAACAGATCAACAAAACCAGGAGTTGGTTCTTTGAAAGAATTAATAAGATAGATAAACCATTAGCCAGCCTTATTAAAAACAAAAGAGAAAAGACTCTAATTAATAAAATCATGAATGAAAAGGAGAGATCACCACCAAATATGTTTTAAAAACATATTATGAGCAGCTATATGCCAATAAATTAGGCAATCTAGAAGAAATGGACATATTTCTGGAAAACCACAAACTACTAAAACTGGAACAAGAAGAAATAGAAAACCTGAACAGGCCAATAACCAGGGAGGAAATTGAAGCAGTCATCAAAAACCTCCCAAGACACAAAAGTCCAGGGCCAGATGGCTTCCCAGGGGAATTTTATCAAACGTTTAAAGAAGAAACAATACCTATTCTACTAAAGCTGTTCTGAAAGATAGAAAGAGATGGAATACTTCCAAACTCGTTCTATGAGGCCAGCATCACCTTAATTCCAAAACCAGACAAAGATCCCACCAAAAAGTAGAATTATATATCAAGTCTGCAGCCACAGAACTGGATGAAGTCACTCAGGGGAAAAGTAGATAATGAAAGTAGATAAAGAAGGAGTGAGGATCCAGAAGCAAGCTCTGGAGTAAAACAACTGGAAGCTTACTAGAAGATGAAGAGTCAGAGGCAGATTGGCAAAACGTGCAAGTCATGTAGGTAAAACACTAAGTAGGTATGGAGGGGATCTTGGAAATTTAGGGAAAAAAGGAACAGTGGTTCACCAAGATTTAAAAAAAAAACCCCAAACTCCTAGAGGTTGAGCAAGCTGAACCCATTCACTTTGATTTTGATAATAGCCATTATGGAAGTGTGGTAAGGATAAAAACCAAAACCCTGTTGTATTGAGCTGAGCAGAATGGCAGATGCACCCTTTAAAGGAGTTTTCAGTGAAGGGAGCAAAGAAACAAGGTGATAGCTGAAGGAGATGTGAGTTAAAGGGAATTTTAACAAAAAATCTAGTATTAAATGAGCTTGTGTTGGGGTGCCTGGATGGCTCAGTCAGTTAAGTATCTGCCTTTGGCTCAGGTCATGACCTCAGGGTCTTGGGATTGAGCCCCACTTTGGGCTCCCTGATCAGCAGAAGGTTTGCTTCTCCCTCTCCCTCTGCCCCGCCCCCCACTCATGCTCACTCACTCTCTCAAATAAATAAAATCTTAAAAAAAAATAAGCTTATGTAAAATTTAAAAACAAAAGGACTTCAAGAGATGTTTTAGTGATATCACCCTCAATCTGCACCAGTTATCTCATGGCACATCACAAATTATTCCAAAACTCACTGATACAAAACAAGCATTTATTATGCTCAAATATATTGGTCTATACTCTACAACAGGGATTAGTAAACATTTTCTGTAAAAGGCCAAAGAGCAAATATTTTAGGCTTTGCAAGCCCAATGGTCACTGTCACAACTATTCAACTCAGCCATTATAACAGGAAAACAGCCATAGACAATACGTGAAATAAAGAAGGTGGCTGTGTTCCAACAAAAGTTGACTTACAAAAATAGGTGGTAGGCTAGATTTGGCCTGTAGGTCCTAGTTTGCAGACTCCTGGCCCCGAATGTCTGAGGCACCATCTTGACATCTGGCCTCTAATGCAGCTCCTCAGGTGTCTGTACTTCAGTGCGATCTTTCCACCTGAGCACTCAAATGTGGCAGGTACAGGATAGTTACACTTTAAAAATAGAGACTCAGAGCTTGAAAGTGACAGTCCCGGGAAAAACTGGCATAATTTACTTGGCTTCTTCGACCCTAGGCTTGGAACTCATGCAGGGTCACTTTTCCGTATTTTGTTTGTTAATGTAGTCACAAAAGTCCATCCAGTTACAAGGAGAGAGGAAAGGAAGGAAATGCCTGCCTCTTCCTGGGAGGAGAAAGAATTTATGGGCATGTTTAAACTTCAGTACTTTCTAAGAAATAAGCAAAAGGTCAAGAAACTTTTTTTTTTTCTAGAAGGGAATTTTGAAATTTCATGATGACTCAGATGATTTCAAAATATTGGTTGAAAGTGGAGCATTGTGGTTACACTGTCATTTAAAAATTTTTCTTTGGAATAGTACTGTACAAAAAAATGGCTCCTTGTATAAATGTACTATGATGGTGCTTAAATGCATTCAGACTGCTTGTTTTACTAAAATAAAAGACACATGTAATTGACCTCCTTATCTTTTGAATATGTAGATTTAAAATCACTTGATATGTTATGGTTTTGGTTGGACCACTGAGCATGAAAATGTATATCTGACTCTTAGAAATTATACATAAGTTTATTAGGGCACTTGTAGGCCTAATAATGGCTCCAAAGATGTCTGCATCCTGGAACCTGAGAATGATACTTTCTATGGCCAAAGATACTTTGCAGATGCCATTTAGGATATTGAGATAGAGGAGTTATCCTGGATCATCCAGATGGGCCTTAAGCATAATCACAAGTGTCCTTACATGAGGGAGGCAGAGGGAGATTTGACTAGAAGAAGGTGTAGGAGATGTGATGACAGGAATAAGAAATTGGAGCAATGCAAGGAAGAAGCCACAAGCCAAGGGTTTCAAGTAACCCCTAAGAGATAGAAAAACCAAGGAAAGGCATATTCCCTTAAAGCCTCTGGAAGGAAACTGACCTGCCTACCCCCTGACTTTAACCAAGTGAAACTGACTTCAGCCTTCTGGCCTTTGGAATTGTATGAAAATAAATTTGTATTGTTTTGAGCCATTGAGTTGGTGGTAATATATTACAGCAGTCATAGCAAACTAATGCAGCCTTCTATGGAAGTTCATGAAACATTTGGCTGACACACTTGCTTTCATATGACCTAAGTTATAGTGACTTAGGTGTTTACCATGAGTCTATGAGGGTTAAAATGAAACTAAATGGAGTGCTTGCTCATAGCAGTTGCTTCAAAAATATGTTAAAGAGTATACGTTAAATAAATGATTAGAAAAAAAAAAGAAAGTAGGGGACATGGTGTAGTATGGGGGAAACAGAAGGTGAAACTGGTAAAAGCCACAGAAGAAAAAGGCACAATGAAGCAGGGTTGAAAGTGAAAAGGCTCAAGGGAACTGAGAATGGAATCTCTCCATGGAGATTGAAGTGGGTATCTCAGGGTCGATTTGGAGGCAGGATGTAGTTGTCCTACCCTAGCACTTGAGCCAAGCCCCGAATTCAGGATGGAAGGATACAATGTGACATGTATTCATTCAATCCTAATGAATCACCATATCCCAATCATGGGCTCTCTCTAGTCTCCAGTGCACAGAATGAGGCAGTGTTGGCCGCAACAAATACACTGGGAAGTCAGAGTCTTCTTGAGTATCCTCACTAATTGAAAATTGTTTCACTTCTTCTTAAATGGCAACATATTAAATGACTAAAATGCTTTAAAAGTATTTTTACCTGGTAGCTAATAGGAATAAAGATTAAAGGAGAAGATGCTTTTGGTTCATAGTACTTACCTACCTTATAGCATCTTTGTTTACATTGCATCAGCTGTCTCCTAGAATCAGCAAAACAGAAGGCCCAATAGCATGGATTCTGGAGTAGGAATGCCTGAGTTTGAGTCCTAGATTTGCCATTAGATTGATGACTTTGGACAAATAACACTCAACTCCCTCATCTGCAAAACAGCAAATAATAGTATCTATCACATATTCTCAAAAGGAGCGAACGGGTTAATAGTTGTAAAGCACTAAGAGTATCAGCATACAGTAAGGGCTACATATTTGTTGAGTGAAGGTATCAAAAACTTTACAACTGGGAAGCCTGGCTGGCTCAGCAGTTGGGCACTTGCCTTTGGCTCAAGTCCTGATCCCAGATCCAGAGTTGAGTTCCGCATGGGGCTCCCAGCATGGAACCTGCTTCTCTCTCTGCCTGTGTCTCTGCCTCTCTCTGTGTGTCTCTCATGAATAAATAAATAAATCTTAAAAAAAAAAAAACTTTTCAACTTTCTTTAAGGTATTAAAAACTTCGTGATGGAGTTTGTAAGAAAGCACATTCATTTGCACTCTCTAAATTGATTAACTTTTCCAGAGGTTAGCACTTTCCTGCTTGGTATTTTCCATGCTCACTTTCTAAGAGTCCCCATGATGAATTTCTACTTACCATTCAACAAATGCCTACAGAGCTCCAGCCTGTGAAAACCAGTGAACCTATATGTTGCAAATAAGTGTCAGTAATGGCAACAGTCAGGGTTTCACAATCTATGAGTGAGAAGAAAGCTCACAAATGCAATCGGAAATGAGGCACTTTTTCTCCCAGTTCTAAATCACTTCAGACCCTTTCAGACTAGAATAAAGTGCTAGAGATATGAATCATAGCTTTTGCCGCAGGCTGGAGAGGTGAAAAACTTACTGGCTTTGCTAGTCTGACAAAACTGCGTTCAAATCCTGACCCAGTCCTTACTAACTACAAAGCAGGCAACTTCATGAAATGTCCTTACTCTAAAAGTGCCACTTTAGCTGAGTCCTAAAGTACACATCTATATGCAACCCAGTAATTTAGCAAAATGATCACTCCCCTTGGCGAGGTAGCAACAGGCTGTGAGTGAGTGAGTGAGTTTAGTTGTTCGGAAATTGGAGTATCTAGGGATCAGATATATGCGTTTGTATTTTTCAGGGGGAAAGGAAAGCAGTGCTATCTCAGGATTGGTTTTTGGAAGCTTTTATTGGCCAAAGCTTTCTGTCTTTATTTTTCTTTAGCCTTTTAGAAGTTGATAACATTCAGGCATTTCCTTTGGCAAATCTGGCACATACTGAAGAGAAAGGACATAAATATTTTTCAGTCTTTCTAGTGAAAGTGGATGTGTAACATATAAGAATGGTTGCTAGTCAGACACCACAGTCCAGTAATAAGGTATCAGGCACCAGTTTCAGAAGATTTTATTCCCTGCTTACCCACCACTGACCCTAGAGGAGGAACTGACTCTGCAAACAGCTAAAATCATAGTCATTCTCTTCATTTCCTGTGTGAACACCACCCCTCATCCCCAGCTGAATAATCCCATAGCCACATCAGTCCATGTCAGGGTCCTGGGTTTATTTAAAAGTTCCCAAGGAGGGCATCTGGGTGGCTCAGTGATTGAGTGTCTGCCTTTGGCTCAGGTCATGATCCCGGGTTCCTGGGATTGAGTCCCATATAGGGCTCCCCATGGGCCTCCTTCTGCCTATGTCTCTGCCTCTCTGTCTCTCATGAATAAATAAATAAAATCTTTTTAAAAAAGTTCCCAAGGAGACTGATGCCTGAGAGAGTTTTTTGTCTTTTTAAATTTTGGCTGCTTCTTCCTAAATGAGACAGCTTTTATTTTTTTTATTTTTATTTTTAAAAGATTTTATTTATTCATTCATAGAGACAGAGAGAGAGAGAGAGAGAGAGAGAGAGAGAGGCAGAGACACAGGCAGGGGGAGAAGCAGATTCCATCCCGGGTCTCCAGGATCACGCCTTGGGCTGAAGGCAGCACTAAACCGCTGAGCCACAGGGGCTACCTTGAGACAGCTTTTTATAAAGATTTTCATGGTATCAGGTTAGTCATCTAAACATACTGCAATTTCACCCTGGATATAAAGGAACAGGGAAGAGGGCTGAAATAGGATGACTTATTATTGAACATCTCATTTTTATTACTTATGTATTCAGTGATATATATTGGTGGTACAAATCACGATAGGACAAACATTATCATCCATATTTTACAAAAGAGAAAACAGAGAAAAAGCACAGAGAGGTTAAATTATTTGTCTGTGGTCACAAAGCTTGTTAGTAGCCAACTCAGAATAAGCACCTAGGATGTGGGATTGGAAGTTCTGGACTGTTTTCCTTTGCCATTCACTCTTGGCAATTAACATAATCAAAATCTACTTAGAGGTAAGTGTGTATTACAAAATAAATTGTTGTTCCTTTTGTAGAGTGAGTTTATGTTGACCCAGATGTTGGTTTTTCCTTAAAGGAAGAAGAATCCCACCCTTTATAGACCCAATTTGGATCTCAACTGTAAAGCTCAGAGGTCCATCTTGCCTGCCTCTCTCAGCCTGCTTCTTTCCAACAGCATACTCTCCTTACCATAATTTACTCTTTTCTTCTTTATTATTCCCTTTTTGTCTTGTTCTACTAAATAAGGCACTTTTCCCTTAGTCTTGTTCTGATATCCCAGGATCAACAAATGGTGATATAAACTGGTGTGACCTTGGGTCCAGAGGTCTGGGGAATTATTCCCTGAGACTAAAGTCAGGATAATATTGATGGGGCTGCTAATCTCCTTTACAGTCCAGGTGGGAGGCTAATGACACCTCAGAATAGTAGGTAAGTAGGAAAGTAAATGAATCTTGGGGAGAATTCTGAATTCCCAAAGCTGTGTCACTATATTCTTCCGTTCTTCCTTGTTGGCATTACAGTAACACTTTCTATTTGGTGAAACCGAGACTTGGGAGACAGAACATTGCTGCATTATCTGGGGAGACTTTGTCTAGTAGTGGTTGTTTATCGTTTTTTTGTTTTGTTTTGAAGTCTGGGGTGGGTGGTGAGGGAGTGAATGAATGAATGAATGAATGATAATGTCATAAATTATCTTGTGATTCTAACTCATTATGCTAAACCTCAGGAGATCTGAATTCTCCGGGGAACTTTGTCCAGGAATTCTCCATTTTTTAAGACGTCATCCAAAAATGGTGACTTGGAGCTGTACACACGTCTGCAGGCTCTTCTGGATGCAGCCCTATTCCTATTTTGCTATAGGTGGTTGATATTTAAAAACTTCCAGCTCCATGATAAGGGTTTTGAATTTGTTTTGACTAATTGTATCTTATGATAGGGTATGGAAATTGGGAAATAATCATTTAATAATGAAACAGATCTTGACTGATAGAAACACACTCCAGAACCTGATTGGGGGGATCCCTGGGTGGCTCAGTGGTTTAGTGCCTGCCTTCCGCACAGGGCACGATCCTGAAGTCTCCGAATCGAGTCACGCATTGGGCTCCCTGCATGGAGCCTGCTTCTCCCTCTGCCTGTGTCTCTGCCTCTCTCTCTCTGTGTCTCTCATAAATAAATAAATAAATAAATAAATAAATAAATAAATAAATAAATAAATAAATAAAATCTTAAAAAAAATAGAACCTGATTGGTAGAGCCAGAGAGAGATGTCATTTCCTGAAAAACAGATAAGAGATTTAGAAAGCAGTTGCAGAATGAAGAGCAGAGAAGTGATGATGATAATTCAGGAAGAGAGACATTGTGACTAGAGGCATAGAGAAAGATCTGGATAGTGATTATAGACATCTAATAAGGGGGTCCAGTGGCTGAGAAGGTAGGAGTAGTTTAGACTTGGTCTGTTTAACCTACAGACCAATTAGCAAGGACCTGACTTTCCCAAGGGCTAGACCTAGGAGAAATAAAATTGGTTTGGAAGAAAAGAAATCCGATAGTTAAACTTTACCACATACACCAGCTAAATTATGCAACTAAGCTGACTATTTGTAATTCACTTATTTGAGTATTTGTTTTATAGATAACATCTAGTGTGTGATAAAAGAAGCTCTTGTGCTATAAACTGTAGTTATGATTTGAATGACTTGCCTGAGCAGGATGTGGAAGATCACATATCTCTTGTTGACGACCCCAGGTCAGCCTAAAAAGAAATAAAATTTCTTAAATCTTGGTTTGCAGTAATGGAAATGATTCAGAGTAAACACAGAGTCTCCTAGCTGAATGGAGTATTATTAATTTAGTATCAATGCTTCTCTAAGAATGCTATAAATTGAGGACCCTCTAATGGATTTTTTTAACCCATGGGTGCTGAAGAGTAAACTGTTACAAATCAAACTTGATCCTGCTCTTGATAATGTTGTATTTTTAGACTAATTTTTGCAGATGGAGTGGAGTATAACTCACCATATTTTCTTCCTCACAAGTTGGATTAATTCTTTAAAAAGATAGCAAGAAAAATCATGAAAAGTAGCCCAACCAAATACTCATTTCTTCACTTAATGTCTCATTGCTTGGCAATTTTCTTCACTGTCATTTTTCAGTGGAAAAGTACCTGAAATTCATCTACTGAAATTCAACTGAACAGAGTAATTTAAAAAGAATCAATAGCATACTAATAATAAGATAAACATTCAAATGCAATACAGCATTTGTTTCTAATTACCACTTCATCAAGTCCTAGTTACAAATTAAGTCTCTTTTATTTCAATTAACAATTTAATGGTGCTTTGGAGAGATAAAGAATGTTTTAAAAAAGAAGCCAAACCTCTGATAAAGCACACCTAATTTTCTCCCAAAAGAAAACATGGTAAAGGCATCAAGCTATGAGAAGAAGCCTGGGATAGATGATTTGTGGACTATACTGTCTACCACAAGTAGGAGATACAGATAATGTTTTTTTGGGGGGAGGGTTTGTTTGTTTTAAAGAGTTTTTTTTAAAAAGATTTTATTTATTCATAAGAGACACACAGAGAGGGGCAGAGACACAGGCAGAGGGAGAAGCAGGCTCCCTATGGGGAGCCTGATGCATGACTTAATCCTAGGACCCCAGGATCATGACCTGAGCCAAAGGCAGATACTCAACCCCTGAGCCACCCAGGTGCCCCCATGTTTGTTTGTTTTATTTGCTGGGACCTTCTCTCCTGTTCTACTGCACACATCTCTTCTGCTGTCCTATATGGGGGAAAGGCCAACGAGGCAGCCTTGCATCTATCTAACAAATATTTACTGAGTACCTACTTTGTGCCAGGCACTTAAGTGCCTGATTGTAAGGATTCAGTGATGAATAAGATCTAGTTCCCTCTCTCAGGAACTTCTCTTATTTAATGATAGAGACAGATGTATAAACTAATAGTTATAGTGTAATGTGTCTAAGACCATAACTGAATGAGAGGAGCTATAATGAAGACTGATAAATTCATTTACTCTAATGTGTTATATTATTTCATCCAAAGTTTTTTAAATGGACAGAGGAATATCCCCCTCCCCCTGCCCCGGGCTGCACTGCTATGGATGAAATTCCAGGTGTATGTGGTGAAGTTGATGATATGTTGATACTCAAATAGGGAACCACAAACTCTAACTACATTATACTGAGCTTATTACAGATTTTAATTCCTGCTCTTGGCTGGATAAAGCATTAGAATTCAAGGGATTGCTGAGTATATCTCATTGATTCATTTTAGGTGAGGAAACTGAGACCTAGAAAAACTAAGCATTTGCTCAGGAAGACATAGGTAATCATTGGAAGTCAACATTAGAGATCAACTCTCCTAACCCTTAGTACACATGTTGAAGGTACTTTGTCTTAACTCACAATGCAGGCATTTTCTTGTCATTATCTAACTTAACCTCCCTACAGACTCAGGTTCCATAACTCTTACTCTCTCTGCTCTGATACTGATGAGACCTTCCATGTCAGCAGCCACATCTACTAATTGAAGTTAATACTTTGCATTAAAAAAGAAATAGGAACAGCAGAAACTCAAGATAGAAAGCAATTCTGAAAATTCTTGTGAGTAGTGTCTTAGAGCTTTTTTTGAAGGGTGAAATAAAGGTCTACTGGGCTTGTATTGGTAATACATATTTTATTATCTGATTCATGGATAGTGTATTACTTTCCTATGGTCCCTATAACAAATTATCACAGACGTGGTTGCTTAAAACAGTAGAAATTTATTCCCTCATAGTTCTGGAGGCCAGAAATTTGAAATTAGTATTGCTGGTCTAAACTCAAGATACTGGTAGGGCCCACTACAGGCTATTGTGGAGAATATGGTCCTTGCCACTCCCAACTTTTGATAGCTGCTGCTGTTCCTTAACTTGTAATCAAGTCATTCCAGTCTTTTTCTCTGTGGTGATATTGCCTTCTCCTCTTCTCTGATATCTGCCTCCCTCTTACAAGGACACATGTGAATGCCCTTAGGATCCACTCATAATGCAGGATTATCTCCCCATTTCAAGATCCCTAGCTTAACCACATCTTCCAAGTCTTTTTTTTTTTTTTTTTTTTTTTGTCAAGAAGGTAACACTCACAGATTCCAGGTTTTAGAATGTGGGTATTGGCGGAAGCAGGGGGTCATTATTCAGCCCACCAAAGGTGATAACTGGCTATCTATTCTCCAGTCAGAGACCATGACATGGAATTTCTTCTTGGTTGTATTCTCCATTCATTTTGCACATAATTATTTGCTTGAATCTTTCAGGGACTTTCACTAGATTTTTTTTTTTTTGCTACATCTCTCAAAAATATCTTATGATTTTTCTCATAGCCTGTTATTCATGATTTTTTTTTTAAGTGTTTGGCCATCTGTCTTGGTCAGTGCTCAGAAGAAATCAAAATCACTTTGAAACTGAATAAAAAATCAAGAGGAAGAATCAAGAGAACTATGTGCTTTACATGTTAAAACTTTCTTATTATTTATTCTGTTTTTAGAGTTGGAGGTAATCTGCTGACCATGACTGCTGTATTCAAGGAATCAGTGTTCTTATTCCCAACCACATAGGCAGATAAGATGGCTGGGTGCTTTCATAATCACCATTGATTCACTGTCAGATGGATCCATGCTCTATGACAACTTTTCAATATAAAGACTTTACCAACTAAAAAGGCATCCCCTCATCCTGTCTACAGAAAAAAACATTGATGAATGGTGATGACAGCCAGAAGCCCCGTGGCAGGAAAATAAATATAAATGTGCCTTTTCATACTGTGTAAAATCTCTTGTGCTAGAGGTGGACTCTTTAGTGGGTCTTGTCTGGTGTTCTGATTCCAGTTGGTATCTATGCATACAAGGCAGCTTTGTGGTAGGTCCAGAGGGCACCACAAATTATTATGCATGAAGCGTGGGGTTCAGCAAAGAGACCATTCAGGAATAAACTTAGTGTTGGTCAAGAACATTGGAGTGAGAACCACTGTGAGACAAGAGACGCTGCCACTTCTGAGACTGGTTTCCAAAGCAGAGCGACTGGGTTCCATCCTCCCAGATGACCTCTGACCCAGTTTGGAACAGAACTTGCTGCAAGTGGCAACTGCAGAGAGGAGTTAGTGGGAAGGACAGATAACCATGCCTGTATTGACTGTATTAATCCCTACAGTTGTATTCCCCAAATTCCTACTGGCAACTTTTGTGAAACAACTTTCACAACTTTTGTGGAACTTTTGAGAAGTTCCAGTTCTCCCTGAGAGAGAACATAGAGTAAATTCATGTTCATTCATGGCAACTCAGCTCATAGATAGTGCTATTTGAACTTTTTAATTCCTTGTCAAGTGTGGCTACAAGTTCATTGCATGTAGGAAAAGAATAGCCAAGGACTTTATTTAACATCTCTTCAGATTATGGAGAACAAACAAAGAAGTTCTTTTTGATGTATCTACCATGACCTCCAAATGTGATGGTGGCTATTTTTCCTATTTAAATTCCTTTCCTATATAAATGGTACTTAATTTTTTCTTGAAGGATAAAGATATGATCATATTCTTTTTTCTCTAGCCCAAAGATAACTAGATTCCCTCAGATTATAAGTAATTTAAATTTGATACTCTTTCAAGAGAATTTCAAGAATGAGAAGTGGTAAGGTACTGCTGCTTTTTTTTTACTTTGGAACATGACAAGTCATAAAATCAAGGGAGAAGAAAGGTTAATTGTGATCTTTGAAAAGAGATCTGTAGTGTATAGCAAAAAGCATCTTAGAATGACTAGAAGCCTTGGGTAACCACATGACCACATGATCACAAGGCTTTATCAGAACATCTGTGTCCTAATAGGTTAAATGTAAAATAATATTGAACTTGCTGTGTTGTAAGGATGCCATCTGTTTGTAAACTGAAAAATCTATGTTAGATGTTGTTATCCACGTGGCTTAGTTATAGTGGAGAAATGGTCTTCAGCTGTGTGATGATCCTCTTATAAATGAGTAGACTAGATCAACATTTACATTCAGGTTCTAGTTTGCCCATAATTTTCCTGGCTCCTTTTCCAAATTAAATATGGCAGCAGTTGTGACTGAATTAGTCTAACTGCTCAGACACCTGCACTTCTGTTAGGTCATCCTCATCTCTTTTCCAAGGCCAAGTGCCATGATCACTTATTCTCATCAGTGTTGGCTGATGTTATTGAGCACACACAGGCAGGGCATCATCACGTCCCTCACAGAGCAGCTCCAAGGTCGGCACCGAATCATAAACCTACCAAGTCAGGGACACCTTCTAGGCTCTCTTCTCTAAGAGGCTGGAGAGAGAAAACAAAATGCTCAGGGCTGGGAATGAGGGGTTTCAGCCCTGCAAAACCTCTGCCCTCTGCTTTAGCCCTCGAAGGGATAAAGAATGATGCTATTGCTGCTATGGCCGCTTCTCTCTTAGCTTGGTCTCAGGGCAGATTGGATGCAGTATATATGCCCTTATTGGTTGTTGAAACACTGATATTCTTCTATAATGGTTTGTTAGATGACTGTTGCCTAGGGCTCTGAGTAACTTATGCTGCCCAGGTGTTGATACCAGACCTCTCAAATCCCTTCTTCATCTCCAGCAATGAAAAGGTCAGCCTGGTGCAGCAGGAAGCCTCCAGACCTTTCTGTTGGTCGTATCTGATTGTGAATGGTGATTTGAATACCTCTCTTAGCTGTGTCCCCTTTGGCTTTCAGGATAATGCAGAAAATTTCAGGATAATATAAAGAATACATTGCTTTCCACTTGAAAATGTTTCATTTCCATTCAAGAATAAATTTTGATCAAGGGCTTACCATGACCTAGGCGTTATTCCAGGACCCTAGTGATTTTTCAGATCTACATCTTGTTGTTATCACAAGAGAAGATTGTGGCTTAGTCTGCCTTGAACCAAAGGGGGGGGGGGAACTTTCTCGGATATTTATAAATCTGCTGTTTTCTACTGATTATGATAACCTTCTATCACCATGACAAACCATATTCATTAACAAATGAAGTCAGAGGACAGCTTCTCTTGGACCTTTAACTTCTTCCTCCATGAAATCATACTTTATGTGAATTTGTGGTTTGAAAAGTCCAGGTAATTTAAAATTTACATGCCATATAGAAGTGAGGAGACAGGAACTTAAAACCCTATTTTCCTGGAAAAGGTAGCATATATCGGATGTGTTCCAAAGCAATTGTGGGGAACAAAAAGCCACTATGCATCCGTGGGTCAATACAACATTAATTGCTTCCTTCAGAAAACAAGTCATATCCTTTGTTCAACCTCAGAAAACTAGAAGTATGGCAATAAACACATTTAATAAGTTTCCTGCCTGTCCTCATATTGCCCTCCATTTTTCTTAGAGTGTTATATTTGTGCAAAAGTAATACTCAACACTGTCACACTAGTGCGGACACTTTGTGAATTCAGATGCCACACAAATTCCAGGGATGTTGTGTGGTAGTGTGGTATCTGAGTCACTTGATAAGATTTGTACACAGTTCACACCTAGTTAATATATGATTAAATGAATATCCAATAAAATACAAATTAAGTTGGCTTTCTATCCACAAACAACAGGGTTACAAGGATGACTTGTAAAACCTGCACATAGGGAAAAAGAACGTGGTCACAGTGAGCGTGTTTGTCAACCTTACCGTGAGTCATAGATTTTATTTTAAGATTGGAAATATCTCAGTAAAAGAAACAGTTTGGAAAGCTATAAAAAAACATCTAAACTATCTCAAGTCCTCAGAGATAACACAGGGGCAGGGGAGAGAGAAAGATGGAGAGAAAGAGAAACAGAAGGTAGGCTTGTACAACTTAAGTCTTCTTCACATAGGCCTGACTTCCTGAATGGCAGTGGGAGCACTGATCATGGATGCCAAACACGATGATATCCATTGCATTTTAGTCAAGAAGTTATGAAACAGCTCTGAATATTCTTATTTCTTTCTGTTTGACTATTCGGGATGCGTCTTTATGATACAATTTTTACCCATGTTTACCAGTGTTTTCCTTTTTCGCACAGAGAATATTATTCTTTTGCTCTACAGTTTACACAGTATTCCTATCCCCTATTGCATCCAATCCTTACCTCATAGTTATGTCCAGTATGCACAGGGGCTTTTTGGCTCCAGATAGAAGGTAATAGTTGAATTCATCCTAGAGCTCAAGGCTAGAGCAGGACAAAGCAAGGCAACTAATTTTCTGGGGTTTTGCCAATCATAGTATCCTTGGTCGATTGGATTGTTATTTGAGAATCTTCTGATTCAGATGTATAACATCATTGTCCAAAGCCTCACAAAACAAATGTGGTATAAAGTTTCTGCTTTAGAGCTAGAGCATGGCTCTTATAGTAGCATTAAGGAATAGATACATCTATTGTCTCGAAGAGCCATTCTTGTGGGACCCAGAAAATGGTTGTGGTAAAATGGAGTTATGCCATAGGCCCTTCCAAATACTCTATGCAGCCAAGGCTTAGTTACATCAGTTATAACCAGTGCAACTGCTCTCCTCAGAGGACTATAAAAATTAAAGAATCATCAAAAATAAGCAAACATAGGCTCATGGAAATGTCTAACAGATATGTCAAACATAAATGTTCTTTTTCTGGTAGGAGAATGAGAAAGAAGCATATTTTATTGGAGTCTTACGACTGTTGAGAGCCTGACCAGATTGTGATTGCCTGGCTTCCATTCACTGAATCACAAAATCTCACAACTGGCAGTGGGTACCTTGAGAGCATCTGGTTCAAATAACTTACATTGCAGATGAGAAAACAGAGGTTCCGATATATTAAATTACTTTCCTAGGGTCATACAGCTTGTTTATGTCAGTGTCAACACTAGAAGCCCAAGTTTTATGATGCTATAACTAGTTTCTTTCCCGGAAGTCCAGATGGACCTATAACCTGGAATTAGTATCTAGGAGAAAGATGGTAAAGATGTCACCCTGAGTCTTGACTGATTGGTAGGGAACCCTGGAGTTCCCTGACTGGCAGGGAATCCTGGAGTTTGTGTTAAGCAGGATTTTGGAGCCACATTCAGAGTTACCATAAAAAAGCTCCCAAGGTTAAATACAACTTTGTCATGGAGAAAAAAAAAAAAGGAAGAGAGGCCAGATGCCAAATTTTTCTGATATAAGAGTACCCAGTTTTCTTATAGGCATTTTCAGGTGTGTTTAAACTATATGTGATAATTGTAGGAATTGATTTTATAAAATTTTAATGAGAGGAATAGGAATAAGTGTGGACTTAAAACAGTGATAAAATATTGTTAAGTCAACAAGTGGCTGTTAATTGCTCCAGCCTGTGCTGGCAACCTTGAGAGCTACAAAGAGAGTAGAAGAAAAATGCTTGTTTTCTAGTAACCTATACCATAGCAGAGGGAAAAATCATTTAGTCATCCTAATGGTACCATGGTAATTTTATAGCTACACAGTACTTTACATTTTCAGATCGGTTTCAATGCATTGTCTTATTTTAAATAGAGAGGGCAAAGTGTGCTTAAATTTCATGGCACTCTAAATTTTGTGGCATTTGTCGATGTTTTAGGGGAGAAAAACCTTTGTGGGGGAGAGAAGAAGGAAGGGAACTCTACTTAAAGTAGTCAAATGCGAGCTTCTTCATCAATAGAAAATGACTAAATGGAATTAATAAATTTATTTTACACATTTAATTTCCCAAAAATTTGCTTTAAAATTCTCTTCATATCTCATGGTTAGTTGCTTGGCAGTCTAAGCCATGGAATGGCACAATGCCTTTAAAGTTCTCAACATGCCTAAATGAGAAGCCAAAGTTCAAATCAAGCCATCCAAGCATTATTTGAATCATTTCAAATGTCCTCAAACAATTCTCTATGCTGCTGATGTCTTTCATTCAGTGAACAGAGAAAGAGAAAACTCATTTGGATCTACATTTCACTTATTTTCCCTGGATTCAAAAGTTTCCTACTGCCTGAAAGGCATGTCAGTACTAAAATATGTCACAGAGTGCATTTCACCCAGAGTTATTATCAGCAAGTCATGAACTAGCAAATCATAGCCTCCTGCAACACCTGCAGTCACATATTTCCCTCTTTTCTTTGAATCTTGGCCTCAAAATGTTCCTAATGTGACAGATGTTAGAAATATAAGAGATAAATAAATAGATAAATACACAGACAAACAGATACTTCACATCCACTACCAGTGACAAAATTTCCCTTGCAGCCAGAAGCTGCTTATTAGTTTTGTTTTGTGAAGGTTCATTTGAATTGCCCACTTTCTTTTTTTAAGAGAGAGAGAGAGAGAGCCCTTGTATGGGAGGGGGAGGAGAGGGAAAGAGAGAGAGAATCTTAAGCAAACTCTACTCCCAACGTGGAACCCAATGCAGTCTCGATCTCACAATCCTGAGATCATGACCTGAGCAGAAATCAAGAATCAGATGCTTAACCAACTGAGCAATTTGGCACCCCAAATTGCCCACTACTTTTTAAAAAATGTAATTTTATTTAAATTCAGTTAGTTAATATACAGTGCATTACTAGTTTCAGAGGTAGAGTTCAGTGATTCATCTGTTGTATATGACACCTAGTAGTCCTTAATCATATTTCCTCCTTAATGCCCATCACCCAGTTACTCTATCCCCCTACCTCTTTTCCCTCCAGCAACCCTCATTTTGTTTCCTATAGTTAAGACTCTCTTATGGTTTGTCTCTCTCTCTCTGATTTTGTCTTTATTTTTCCCTGCCTTCCCCATGATCCTGTTTTGTTTCATAAATTCCATGTATGAGTGAGATCATATAATTGTCTTTCTCTGATTTTTTCACTTAGCCTAACCCTCTAGTTCCATCCACAGTGTTGCAAATGGTAAGAGTTCATTTTTTGATGGTTGAGTAATATGGTATATATATATATATATATATGTAATATGGTATATATATATGTAATATGGTATATATATATATACACACACCACATCTTCTATACCACTCATCTGTTGATGGACATCTGGTTTCTTTCTATAGTTTGGCTATTGTAGACATTGCTGCTATAAACACAAGGCACAGGGGCATCTTCAGATCACTACATTTGAATCTTTTGGGTAAATACCTGGTAGTGCAATTGCTGGGTTGAAGGGTAGCTCTATTTTCAACTTTTTGAAGAACCTCCATACTGTTTTTCCAGAAAGTCTGTACCAGTTTGCATTCCCACCAGTAGTGTAAGAGGGTTCCCCTTTCTTCAAATCCTCACCAACATTTGTTGTTTCCTGACTTGTTAATTTTAGCCATTCTGATGAGTGTGAGGTGATATCTCATTGTGGTTTTGATTTGTGTTTCCCTGATGTCGAGTGATATTGAGCATTTTTCGTGTCTCTTGGCCATTTGTATGTCTTCTTTGGAGAAATGTCTGTTCATGTCTTCTGCCCATTTCTTGACTGGATTATTTGTTCTCGGGGTGTTGAGTTTGGTAAGTTCTCTATAGATCTTGGATACTAACTCTTTATCTGATAAGACATTTGCAAATATCTTCTCCCATTCTGTGAGTTGTCTTTCGTTTTGTCGACTGTTTCCTTTGCTGTGCAAGAGCTTTTATGTTAATGAAGTCTCCATAGTTCATTTTTGCCTTTGTTTCTCTTGCCTTTGCAGACGTGTCTACTAAGCTGCAGCGGCTGAGGTCAAAGAGGTTGATGCCTATGTTCTCCTCTAGGATTTTGATGGATTCCTGTCTCTCATTTAGGTCTTTCATCCATTTTGAGTCTGTTTTGTGTATGGTGTAAGAAAATGGCCCATTTCATTCTTCTGCATGTGGCTGCCCAATGTTCCCAACATCATCTGTTGAAGAGACTGTCTTTTTTCCATTGGATATTCTTTCCTGCTCTGTTAAAGATTAATTGACCATAGAGTTGAGAGTCCATTTCTGAGTTCTCTATTCTGTTCCATCCATTGATCTGTCTGTTTATGTGCCAGTACCACACTATCTTGATGGTTATAGCTTTGTAATAGAGATTGAACCCCAGAATTGTGATGTCACCAGCTTTGGTTTTCTTTTTTTCAACATTCACTTGTCTATTCAGGGTCTTTTCTGGGTCCATCCAGATGTTAGGGCTATTTGTTCCAGCTCTGTAAAAAACAAAGTTGATGGTATTTTGATAGAGATTTCATTGAATGAGCAGATTGTTCCAGGTGGCATAGACATTTTAACACTATTTTTTCTTCCAATCCATGAGAATGGAATATTTTTCCATTTCTTTGTGTCTTCTTCAGTTTCTTTCATAAGTGTTCTATAGTTTTTTGAATACAGGTCCTTGGCCTCTTTGGTTAGGTTTATTCCTAGGTATCTTATGTCTTTTGGTGGCCTTGTAAATGGGGTCAACTCTCTTAATTTCTCTTTCTTGTGTTTCATTGTTAGTGTATAAAGATGCAACTGATTTCTGTGCATTGATTTTATATCCTGCCACTTTGCTGAAATCCTATGAGTTCTAGCAATTTTGAGGTGGAGTCTTTTGGGTTTTCCACATAGAGTATCATGCCATCTGTGGAAAGTGAGAGTTTGACTTCTTCTTTGCCAATTTGGATGCCGTTTATTCCTTTTTGTTGTCTGATTGCTGAGGCTAGGACTTCTAGTACTATGTTGAATAGCAGTGGTGAGTGGACATCCCTGTCGTGTTCCTGATCTTAGTGGAAAGGCTCTCAGTTTCTCCCCACTGAGTAGCATATTCACTGCATCAAATTGCCCAGTACTTTTAAAGGGAAGTTGTCACACATTGAGTATCCTTGGTTGTAGCGCTATTGGTTTTCTTACTTCTTCATTTTTCTTCTCTGTTATTGAATAATATTACATTGAACCAAGGAATGCACTTTGTAGAAAGTTCTTCAGAACCAATAGAGGGGTGTGTGTTTTATTTATTTATTTATTATAACGGATTGGCTCACACAATTATGAAGCCTGGCAAGTCCAAAATGTGGAGAGCTAATGTGCTAGTTCAAATATGAAAGCCAGCAGGCTGCTGTAGAATACCAGGAAGAGCTTGATGCCCCAGTTGAACAAGTTCAGGCAAGATGAAACAATGTTCCAGTTTGAAGATCATCAGCCAGGAGAATTATCTCTTTCTCAGGGAAGGGTCACCCCTTTGTTCTATTCAGGTGTTCAATTGATTGGGTAAGACCCATTCACATTAGGAAAGGCAATTTGCTTTACTCAGTCTACTGATTCAAATGTTAATCTCATCCCAAACACCTTCCAAACACAGAAACACTTAGAATAAGGTTTGACTAACTCTTGTGCCCAAATTGATGCAAAATTAACTGTCACAGAGTGTAGCAGTGGATATATAACCATAGGATCTGCATACACACAGAAGCTACCAGCTATACAGAGTGATAGAAGACCTTTTGACAGAAAGGATGAGGCACCAGCTTGAAGATGATACTCTGCAAAGACAGTACAACCTTAAATCAATGATCTTTATGGTGCCATGCTCCAAATAGATAGGCTATCTGGGTGCAGAGTTGAGTGATGTTTTCAGGGACCCACTTCAAAAATCTGTGCTTTCTAACTCTTAAACTTTGGGAATTTTGGTTTAGAATTCCTGGTTCCTGTAGGAGTAATGTATCCTCCAGAGATGCTGAAAGAATCCTATTAAACTTTAAAGATGGTGCCTTTTGGTCATTTCAGACTCCTTATACCAAAAGATCAGCAGGCTAGGAAAGAAGTCACCTGTAAGGTAATTGATCCTACTAATAAGGTATAGGTGGGTCTCCTCTCGGGACAAGAAGCCCTACATGGAGGCAGGAAGAATGCAGTGACAACCAGGTGGTCCGCTGGAGCATATCTCAGTACTAGCCTGCATGATTTTTATGGTATGTGGTTAAGTGCAACAGTCACAAGATGAAAGGGAACAGTGACCACAGCCTCAGACACTTCATGAATGAGAGTCTGGGTTGCCTCAATAAACATACTGATGTAATAAGTGAAACAGCTCTGTTGATACCTGTAATCCACAGAGTTCTTGATGCAAATGTCGCATATTAAGCAAAATATGGAAGTAGCCATGCTTTAGGTAGATCTCACATGATTCATATAGTACTCAGGGTTTTTCTCTAGGCCATTCTGAACTAAGGATTTTCTTAGGTTTGTACAAAAGATGGATTTTGGAGCTATTGCTGGGCTCAATTTATGTGTCCAAAATAGAGCAAGCTCTCTTGCCAGAAGCATTTAGAAATATGGATATGGTTTGCCTCTTTCCTATGGGCCAATTTATTGGCTCTTTATCAAAATATACAGGATTATTTTGTAGTCTCAAAAAGGGAGATGGGTAAATCTCACTGTTCGAAGTTTAACAGATATCTCAAACTGTTTTTCAAATTGACTGCAGACGTAAAGTCACAAAGCCTTGAGGCAAATGTAAGCTGAATCTCACTGACTTTTTTTAAAATATAATACATCTAAATACTGTTATTTTTTAAAATGTCTGGGACAGCTGGAGATATTTCAAGAGGAAAATTGGAAAGATTTTTTTTTTATACCTTTAGGCAAGAGTGAATTATTTCAAACACCAAGTGGTTCAAAATCCCACTGAGCTCAAGAGGCTGGGCTTTCTTGGATTTCTAGTGGGCACTGCATTTGGCATAATAAACTTCCTCTCCTGCTTCATTTCCTCTGCCTCAGATAGCCACATGCCCTCTAACCAGCCCTTGAGACAGACCTCAGTGCCGAATGATGGATAATCGTCATTTTCACCAATTCGCTTCAAGAACTATGTTTAGTTTCCAAGTACTAAAGCAACATGAACTGCTCCCTTAGGAAAACAGTAAAAATATAATCAAAACAGTTTAAATTTCAAAGGTCAAATTCCTAATTCTACACTGCAGCCTAGTTTTCTCCCCATAGGCAATGTGGTATTACATACACTGTGAAGCACTGCATTCACACGTAAGGATTAGTCATAGGCTGTCAGAGCTGCCAAGGACCTTGGAGATTAGCCATTTCTATGCCTTTCCTTTACAGATGAGACAAAAGGCTCTAGGGAAGTGATAGCAGAATGGAGAGGAAAAGAGACATAAAGTTAGATCCACAGAGTTCTTCAGTTTGTAGACAAGTTGTGAGCAGCCCACTTATTGAGAGCATTCTCATATGCAGTGATTTTTTCCCATTTCCTTCCCTTGGGCTCTACTTCTCCGCCCTTATTTCCACCCCACTCTGCCAACTCTCAACCTTTTTCTGCCTCTCAGCAAGATAACATCTCTGTGAAGGCTTAAGGTGTTAAGACAGTTCTTGGGTTAAAGGTCTTTTGCATCAACCTCGGTTATATACAGTGGTTGAGGTCAAAGCCCCACTGATGCTGGCTGGGCCTGTAATACAGAAGCAGAAAGTTGGTGATGTCTCTTGTACGTGATTCAGAACAACCAAAGCCCTCCTCTTTGGCAGAACTGAAAAGGTCTCATCATTGTTTTCTTATCTAAATCAAAGCACGGTGATGCCTTGGTTTACCTACTCTAACCTGTCCTGTAACACTTTCTGTCCTTTCTAAGGCTTCCTATGCTTTCAACCTCTGTCCTAATAACCCCATCACCTCTGTTCCTCTACCTCAACTATATTCTTTTCTCAGTGACAAAAGTCATGTTTCATTTCTTAGTTCAGGGAAGTCTTAGACAAAAATCTCTTGTATTCCTGGACAAAGATCTGGGGTCCAGGGGTGGGAGATCTGTTCTAAAATGGGTCTTTGGAACACTGAGACTTCTGTGAAAACTATAAAATCATGAGAGGTCTTTTATACGTATTTTTCTAATGTTGGAAATGTTAAATGCTTTGGAGTTGTGATTTCATCACAAAAAATAGTTTTCTATGAGGCATCTTGTATAGGGCAAATAATGCAATGTAGTGAATAACTAAATGAACAGATTACATATGTTCCTTTTATAATGCAGACTTTGTCATGTGCAAAAGAAAGACTGGCATCGGTGTAAGACCTGCTGCAGTGGTCAGTGCCATAGCACATCCATTTAGGAGGTGTGGACAAAAAACCTGTGCTCTAAAGGCATCATCAACAGGAGGGAATATTGTGGATAAAAAGCAAGGGTCTTGGAGGCAAAAAAATCCCAGGTACCAAACCTAATTAAGCTACATCTTGTATAACCTTACACAAATAGTGTAACCTTGCTGAACCTGTTTTCTTATCTCCAAAATATTTTATTTTTTTATTTTTTTAGATTTAAAAAAATTTATTTATGAGAGTGACACAAACACACACACACACACACACACACACAGATGTAGAGACACAGGCAGAGGGAGAAGCAGGCTCCAGAGCCCGACATGGGACTTGAGCCCGGGTCTCCAGGATCACGCCCCGGGGTGAAGGCGGTGCTAAACCGCCGAGCCACCCGGGCTGCCCTGCAAAATATTTTAATAAAACTCCCTAATGAGCTTGATGTAAGGATTCAATAAGAATCTATATGTAATAATTCTATATGTAAAAAAAATTAATTTTACATATATTTTATAAAAACATATTTTACATATATTAACATTTATATGCATATGATTTCTACTCTATGACATGATATATAACCAATAAATGGTAACAATTATTTAGTAATCAAAATAAATTTTTAGCGATTCAAGTTAACATATACAAAGGCAATATTTTGACAATCTAAAAACTGTACACATAAACTTTTAAGATATATTCCTTTCTTTCTTTATTTCCAACACTGTCAGTGCCCATTAAAAATAATTAGTTGTTTTTTCTTTTATTTCCACATATTCTGTTATGGGTAAACAGTTTGGAAGAGAAGGGCTAAAGTCTAGGAAACTCCCAGGCTAGATAATTAGGCAGTGAATAATCGAGAGTCAACTGAAATGAGTATGATTTTTTTAAGTGACATCACAGGTTGAGATCACATCTACCAATCAGACCAAAATATCACTCAGTAATGCATTTGATTTCAATTAAAATTTGAGGAAAAGTCAGACAGATATTCTCATTCACCTTAGAAATGAGAAATTTGAGGCTTGATGAGACTCTGCTTTGTCCACGTTAAAAGGTCCTGCTAATGCAAGATAATAGCAGGGCAAGAACTCATATTTCTTTGTAAACTTTTTTTTGAGTTAAAACTTATCTATAGAAAAGTGTACGGACCTTAAGTGTACAGTGCAAAAGCCTTTCATAAACTGGGTACCCACTACCAAGGTCAGAAAATGGAGTTAGTTATAACTAGCACCCAGGGGAGCTTGTATGCTACTCCTAGTCACTGTACCTCAGGGTAATCAAATCCTCACTTGTAACAACACTACTTAGTTTTACATGTTTAAGAATTTACATAAATTGAAATAAATGTTCTCTTTTATGTCTGATTTCTTTAGCTCATTATTTTGTTTTTGAGATTCACCCATCCTGTTGCATATACCAATTTTTTTTTCAAATTCACTCTTGTACAATATTCCATTATATTAATATACTGTAATTTATCCATACTTCTATAGAAAGTATAAGTGTAGTTTATGATTTTTGGTTGATGTGAACATATTGTATATTCACTTTGGTGTATATACATAAATAATTTCTGGTAAGTATATAATGAGGGGTACAATTGCTGGCTAATAGAGTATATATAAAAGAAGCCAGAGTTTTTGACTTTGGAATCAAACTCAACTTATAAATACCCTCAGCATAACTTGACTTTCTTCTGATACACGCAGCAATGGAATGACTAGATCTGGGTACGAGGAAGCTAAGATTGATGGAAAGTCTTTCAAATGCTCTTGACACTGAGTGCTCTTGCACCACCGGTGTCATAGAAAGAACACTTAACATAGGTCCTGGAAACTATTTTCTGATGCTGGTCTGTTGCTTATTAGGTGTGCCATCTTCAATGAGTCTCAGAGCCTCTCCAGTTGTCCCTTTTGTCCAAAGTGTTCATCCCCTTTCTTTTGTCATGAGTAACTCCTACCCGTCCTTTAGGACTCAGCCTAAGTCTCACTTCTTCAGCACAATCTTTGCAGATTTTCCCAAACCAGATTCACTTTGCTGTTACTTTGTTTCTCCTAGAAACCTGCACTCCCCCCTCCCCTTTTTAAAGTATTTATCTTAATTTTAAGTTTCTAAGTGATAATTTTTTTTAAATATTGGTTTATCTTCTACATAATTAGAATGGTAAGTCCTCTGAGGGCAGAGCCAATCTCTTTCTTGCACACCACATGTATTTGGGGTCCCCAACACCACCCTCAGTTTCAATAATTTGGTAGGAGGACTCAAAGGACTCAGCAGCAGATATTAGCACTTACAGTTACGACTTGTTAAAGTAAAATGCTACCTAGCATAATCAGCAGAGGGAAAACCAGGCACAAGCTTTCTTGCCCAGTGAATCACACGAGTGCACCGGATTTCCCCAGCAGCCACTGTCACAGTACCTTTGAAATGTTACCAGCCAGAGAAACTCATTAAATAACAGTGTCCATGGCTTTTATTGGGGATGGTAATAAGGCGCCTCTGCCTAGCACATATCTAAATCCCAGACTCCCAGAAAGAAAGCAGGTGTTCAGTATAAACCACATGGCTTGTAGAAATAGTCAAGGTACAGTGAACTACACTTATCAGTTTTGGGATGGAAGGAACCATCCAAAAATTCAGGTTCCCAGATACAAGGAAACCAATTCCTCAAAATAAGGGTTTAGTCCAGGAAAATACCAGGAGATGTTGGTTAAAAATATTTAAATGCTCTTTTGGTCTTTCTTTAATTGCAAGAATTTCAGAACCTTTAAGTTGTATAAATCTCCAAGGTGGGGTGGGAAGATAGAGTATATAGTGTGTCCTGAATTCTTTGACTATGGAATATTTTCTTTCTTCTCTTATTTTTAAGGGATTAGTGTTCTGTGAAGAACATGCTGACAAACGGTCTTCTAATTCCAGCCCTTTCTCTCAGACCAGTCACCTTCCCACCTCAGCATTCTGCTGGCAGCAAAGCTCAGGGTGCAACAGTCCAAAGCACACCTTTCAGGTTTCATAGAACATATTAGAGTTACAGTTGTTTAGCCTATTAATTCTTTTACGTCCTTCTCAGCCACTTGTAATCATGGACCTTAACCCTGTAACACACATCCGTGATTCTGAATCACAGATAATGGAAAATTAAAGGGGTTAAGCATATATATTCACTGATAACAAGACAATATTTATTCAGCATCCCACCTTCTATGACCCAATTTCTGTTTCTTGGCAGAATTTTGTGAAGGTAACTTAGATTTGTGAAGGTAACTTAATTGAAACTCATTAACATGTTACTGACCATACAGCACAAATAGTGTAGAACAGAAGTAATTAAACACAGTTCCAGTTGAAAACCTACATTCAGTTCCTTTTCTATTTTCTTCATGGCTTTTGGAGTTGAGACTACTGAGGTGAAGACTATGTCAAAGAGGTCATAAATAAAGCCACTGCTTTGGATAATTAATATATAGTGCTATGATACTTTTCAGGTTGAGACTATTAATTTTTGATAAAATGCTATGTGTATTCATACAGGAACTCATTTAGAAAAATGGCTTTCATATAAACATTAGAAGAACACCTTATTTTTCTTCTCAGGTTTAATTGAATAATTTTAATACAAGCACATTAAATAAAAATAAAGTCTAGTCTTCTTTGCAAAGCAATAGTTCACTAAGTTTAGCTAGATGTCTGCTTAATGAAAACTCTTAATTTTTTTCATAGGTTGAGAAACTGAGACAGTAGTTGTTTATGAAACAATTCAGATTATATATTTAGACTCTCCAGCCACTTCTGAATATATTGCTAAGTTAGCTGGCATCAAGTCTCCACCATGAGCAATGAATGCAAACAGTGCCAAAAAGACTAACAATTTTTTTCCTATCCTAAATATGGGGACCAAGGCTTATATTTTTATAGTGAGAATAAAGAAGAACTGTCTCAAAAACGGTATTTGGCTGGAGTCTCTTTTGTTTCCGCATGCATGGCCTAATCATTCACTAAAGACCCCAACTCCCAATACCATCACATTGGAGATTAGATTTCAACATATGAATTTGTTGGCAGGGTGAGGGGTAGACACAGATACTCAATCTGTAGCAGGAATGGTCCACAAACTTGGTGCATCAGAATTAATTGGTGGTATTTTGTTTTAATGGAGACTATGGAGCCCTATTCCAGATCTGCTTAATCAGAATCACTGGGAGTAAGGCCTAGGAATCTATAGTTTTAATATGCTTTACATATGATTTGTGTCACATAAAATTTGAAAACAACTTTTTCAGATGACCACAGATGGACAAGACCATATCCTATTCTCAGGGCCAGATTAGAAAATGATTTGTAGGTAAGTTTTAAAGGATGGGTATATGACTAAGAGTGAAAACTGAAAGGAAAGGATATTCTAGTTTGAAACAATGGCATGGGTGGACACACAAAGGCAGAAAAACAAATTATATTTATTGAATGCTGAGAAGACGACCAGTTTTGTTGGAGACAAGGTATAATGTAGGGGTGCAGTGAAGAGAAAATTGAGAAAGCACACAATAGTCAGACTATGATTGGTTGTCTCACTGGAAAGCATCCCTTTTTCATAACCAAGAAAATACAGAAGATCCTTTGGGTATAGGTGACGTAGGCAAATGAGCAAACTTTATAGGTTCAAAGACAGATTCTGTTTGAGGGAGAAGTGAGGAGAAGAGAGTTTTCTGTAGAGTATGCATTGCTTTGTTTTGAATTGTCTATTTACTTATTAATATTCAGCTTTGATCCAGAAATTTAAGAACAAGCTCTGATGATCTAATTTTGCTCACAGAATTAATAAGTGAGCTTTGTTGATGTGTCTGCTTTCTAACACCCTCTGATAAAGCACTGCTAATCGGCTGCTGTGGTGGATGAAGATAAGCACACAAAGCCCGTGATGTAGTTGCCCTCCCTTTTTATAATTAACTTTTGAATGTGTTGTGCTTTTTAGGGTCTAAAATAAAATGGTAGGCAGTGAAAGTTTGATCATCAATCCCATTTAATAGTTGCAATGAATAGTCTTACTAGTCTATTTAATATTTTATTTTTAAAACTTAAACTTCCGATCCTATCAAACTCTACATTTTCATGCTTTTCCATTCTTAAACTGCTTTAGCTGCAGATTCAGGAATGTTTGCAGAATACTGTTATTGCATGCGTGGGTTAAACTTTGAATCAACTATCCTAGGTGGGAGGCCTATCTGCTGTGAGAACAATCTAGTGCAGAGCCAAAAGCCCCTGTGGCTGCCATGCTGGAAAGACTCTGCAGCCACACTTGATGGTTTTTCCTTCTCAGGTACTTCTTGCATCAAGCTGTGTTCCCACGGCAATGCTCTCCACTGCCTCCACTGTTCATGGCATACAAGCTTAAACCAGTCTGGGACTAGTTGTTTTTGTTCAGATGCCAGCATGAACACAGGTCCTGGGGTGAGCGTGGAAGAATAACACAGAGTCGTGTTGGTACAGAACATGGCTACCTATAGAAATAATCAACCTTCAGCTCTTCTCAGATTCTTTTGTACGGGAGTTGTGGTCATGATAGGTTATACTACTGGCCTTTCCACTACAGGATATTAGATATTCAGCACAGGAATCCTTAGACTCAGGCAACCTAGTATATAAAAACAGCACACTACATGCTTAAAAAGAGAGACAATTCATCCATGCTGAAATAATGAGGGCTTGATTTTGGAAGTTTGACCATGAGTGACTGAACTCTAATCCTTTGCAGAGAAGTGGCACTTATCTGATTTGAAGCATAAATAGTGGTATAGGAAACGATTTCAGGTTTAAATTTTGTGGTATCAAATTCAAATTTATCAACAAAATATATAAAACCTCCAGGATGATAAATCTGTGTGAAGCTCAATCAGTAGACCATAGAGAGCACAAATTGAATATCCAAGCCTGAATGCAAAAGTGACTCCACAGCTCTAGTGCTTCATTCCCCCCCCTCAAAAAAAAAAAAAAAAAAAAGTGGGATTAAGCAAGTCATTATGTAGCTGGAGTGACCAGGTCCTTTTATCAACTTCCAGGGATTCTTAGGCACTCTTACTGCAATGCTGGGTTCTCAGGACCCACTGCCAGCAGGAGTGGAGCCTGCGTACTGGGCCTCCATGGCGTCTGTGCACAGCCCAATAATGGGACAGCATAGAGCCCACACCAGAGCTCACATGGCTTTGTACTTTTCCTGCTTTCCTACCACAGCTTCACTTCAAATTTCAGAGCCTTTGCTGATGCTAATGTTGTTGCGACTGAAACAATTGATGAATGATTTGAAGCCATTTTCGAAAAAGCATGAAGCAGCTTGTCATTCTGGTTTAAGGCTCAAGCTGTTATTTGTAAAAACTACTTTAACCTCCTGGTTCTCTCCATATTTTCTCTCTGCCCAGAAGCCACAATCAACGGGAGTAATCTCTCTGTGTCTCCCAATGTGTTTCTGTAATATCTCCTGCACCAGGTGTGGAACCGCTCCATTTCTCCATTTCCTCATGGCTCAAGGAAGTGTGAGTTTTAGACACAAGAGGCAGAAGCCTCCTCAAAAGAATGTATTTTCCTTGGTTCTGGCTTATGTTCTTGTTCAGGAATGCCCATGCCAGGCGGACATTTCTGCTCCTCTTTCCCTATACTAGTTGAAGCCTAAAGTGGCTCGAGGGAAAATCATGCTATTCACGATCTGATGGGCAGGTGTTGGTTGTGTTGCTGTGTGCATAATGTTAAACGAGGCTGCATTTCAGTTTTCTGTGAGACTAGGATTGGGTCTGAGAGTATCTAATGCAATCCACAGCACAGAGCAAGTACTCTAACAATGACTGTTGGTATCCTCATTATTGTTATCTTTACCTATTAAAAAGAGGGACTTTTTTAGAGAAGTTGACGGCACCTGGTGGTCACCAAATCCCCATAGCCTGCATCCCATAGAGCTATAAAATAAACCATCTTGGGTCAGCTGTGGGGTAGATGGAGTCTCTGAACTTGTTCTGGCCCCTGAAGCTGTCCCAGGAATCAGGGTTGGGTTGGAAGAGATATTGGCCAGGGAGCAAACACTCTTCATTTATGTTGGGGTGGGAATCTGAATGCCTGGGTTCTAATGGTGGTACACTGGTAAACCTGATGTTGGAGAAAAAAAGAAGTGGTCAGTAGTAATTGCCAATTTCTGTGGTGTAAATATTTCCACTGCGGCGTGTTTCAAGCTTTCAACCTGACATTGCTAAACACAGAATTAAAAAGAGATGAGCTCCACTGGCTCTTGTGAATTGATACAAACCAACTCTAAGACAGTAGTAGTTCTAGACCAGCTCTGTCACTTCCAAGATGTGTTTGGTGAACCAAAAGTTAGTCTCTGGATTTTTCTGTACAACAAAGTTAAGCCAGGCTAAACTTTTCCAATCTGGATAATAAACAAGAAGTATATTCTTGGCTCACAGAAACTTGGAAAACTGGATTCAACAAAGTAGGCCAGTTAGGTTTCTTTGTAACAGGACTCCTTAGAGACTTTAATATGACTTTAATATTTATACACAATAATTTTTGTGACTCTGTCAGAAGGAGCAATACTATTGACATTTTCCCAAAGATTTTTAAATGGCATAGCTATTTACAATAACCAGAACTCTGTACTAGATGATACTCTTGTAGCTCTAAAATCAAAAGAATGGAAGAAAAGGAGAAAGAGACCTTAAAGTTACCACTTTCTCTCTCACTCCTACCTTTTAACTTCATACCTCGCTTTTTAAGTTAAGGGAAATAATCTTTTTGAGTGCTTATACAATGCTGAATGTGAAACTCAGCTCTACCAAGGTTCTCTAAAACTAGCAACTATCCTAAAAAAACAGGCATTGTTTTCTTTTCTATCCAATTTCCAGATTAGAAATCTGAGCCTCACTCAGGATCAGTTTGCTTGAAGTGAAAGAGGCAACTAATACTGCCAATCAAAAAATGCCTTTCCCAAAGCCCCTACTTAAAAACAAAATGAAAGCCAAGTTAATATATACATAATCACAATTGAGCCTGTAGGTGAAGATCTATTTTAGCAATAGTGACACCTTGTGGCTACATCTGCCTCAGCTTAGTAGCCAGAAAGAGGAAAAAGGGATCCTTTCCTAGTCAGGTCACCCCTTGAAAGCAGTGGAACTGTAGCAACAGGAAGAGAGCTCTCGAGAATTTTGTGGGATCATCATTTTGTCATTTCAGAAATAACCCGAGATGAAAAGAATCAGAGCTTTTTTTCTTCTGTCCACTTCATTCCTTTGATTCCTATGATAAACTCAGAAGCAGGTAAATTTGTTTTTAAGTCCTACCCCACCCATAACCAAAACAAAGTAGTACATTTTTAAATGCATTGATGACTCTTTGATGTTATGAAAAACGCTAATAGGACTTAATTTTAATGGGACTTTCAGATTCTGGGAGGCCCTCTATCTATTCCTTTCATGTGTTTTCAGAGAGATTTCAGATGCTTCTTAATGAGATGGAAAAACAGACACATTTTTCTAAAGCAGCCAGAGAGCAATATTAGATTCTTAGAAGATAACAGGGATGTTGTCAAGTCATTTGAAGAAATGTCTGGAAAGAAATCTTACAGGGATATGAAGGAAGAAAGGACAGTCAAAACTGAACAATACAGTGAAAATGGAAAGAAAACAAAAAGAGATTTTCTACAAGCCTTTTATTATAAAATCAAGGCCACCTGCTGGATCCTCAGATCCAATGGGGAGCTAAAACATTGTGAAAAGTTCCATTTGAGAGGGTTGAAGAGTAGAGAGTTGGAGATGCATGTGAACTCATTGCAAATTTTCAAGGGTTCAGGTGGTAGGGAGAGGAGGTGTTTAATTTTTCAGAGGTACCGTGACTCAGAAGGCAAAATAAAGAAGTGGAAAATGAACATTTCTGACTCATACTTATGCCATACTCCGTCCATATCAACTCTCAGAGCTTCTGTTACACCAGCCACAGAAAACAGCTGAATACTGGAGAGTTAGGAGAGTTATTCTAAAGACTAGCTCAAAAGTACTTTGTTGTGTGGGAAAGCTTAGATTAGCTTGGTGGCCTGGTAACACACCTGCACCTTATCCCTTTAGTCTGCAGGCATAAGGATGATGTAGAGAGCTCAGAACAAGAGAAAATGGATACAGGACCCAAAGGAGAAGTGGGAAGGTCAGATAGGAGAGAATGGGAGTAAGGGAGGGAAATAAGCAGACACAAGTTCGTGAGCAACATTAGAAATAAGAGATCAACTAAACTATTTTCACCAGGTAAGTCTTGTTTTCAACTACCTGTGCAGAAACCTCTCCTCAAAATTCCTGGATAAAGTGGAAGTCAATGAGTACAGGAAGCTGGGCAGGGATTATAGGTCTCCGAACTGTTGAAATACTATTTTTTTTAAAATTTGGACTAGAATGTTCTTCTTCCAGCGCTCATCTGTCTCTCAAGTGGCACTTCACCTGATTAGTAAGCCCTCTCAGATTTGCATATCCCTTCTCTTAAACAATGGCTTAACAAACACTGTGTGCCAGTCCTGCATGAAGAACTGGGATGCAGAAAACAGAAAACATGAAGTCACCCCTCACCTTGTTAGAAGCACCCTGGGTGTGTGTGTGTGTGGTAGGGGTGGGGGCCTCAGAAGAGGAAATTCTCTGATTGTCCTTTTTTCCATAACACATTGCTGCATTTCTCTTGCTGCCCTTACTGTTACCCTTCACAATGGTTGCTTTGTCCTCAGGACAAGCAAAACTACCAAACTACCCATGGGCAGAGACTGTTTCAATTCTTACCTCTCTCTCTCTCTCTCTCTACTATTCCAGAGCTGTTGAACACAGTAGATATCTACTAAATGTTCATTTAATTGAGTTGAATATTTGAGCATAGAACATGTAGCTTTTGCCTTCATTCCAGCCTATTGAGATAGAAACAGTATTTTTCTGGCCAGCCTTTGGCTGGGGAAAGCCAACATCCCACCAGCGGAGATTTAGTAGAAGAGTCACCTGGGAGTGTCAAAGGGAAACAGGTCAGTGGGTAGGTAACATCAAGTCTGATTAGGAGGCAAACAGAAAGGGAAGTAGACCCAGCCAAGGGCCACAGCAGGAAGACTGCCTGCCTTTGAGCTCGATCAGACCATTCCTTTCCTCTTGCCAACCCACCCCTCATGCCCAGCCCCTCCAGCCTGTACTCTTGGTAGAATCACTCCAGCTGCTATTCCAAGTATTGGAAGCTGTCTTCTAAAGAGTAATTTGCCCATATCAAATGTGTAGGACTAGAAACAAGGCAATACATGATAGCTTAATTAACACATTTTCAGATGAGACAGGCCTATCTTAAAACAACAGAAAAAGAGAAAAAAAAAAAACTCTTCATAATTCATCCCTAGAAAATGAAGCTCCTTATAACAAAACAACCAAGCTATCTGTCAGAAGCTGCCATTGCACTGCACCTTAATCAGGATAGGTGGAAATGGCCCGTGGGGATAAAGAGCACAGCCAGACCAGCTTGTCAGTAAATCCCTGAGGTTACCTCAGAGTGCAGCATTTACCCATCGGTGTTTCTCTGACCCTGATTACCAATCTGGCCTTCAAAAGTCTCTTGTCTCAAATCAGAAAAACAGAAACAGATAAAGTTAATTCATTATACTTTAAAAGAATATCTGGAATTAGGAGTGAGTGGAGAGAAAGGAAATAGCAAGAAACCCAGCCTCCTTCCATGCCTGCTATTGTGCCTAGGTAGCTGTGAAGGCTAACCTCAGTTAGTCCCTTTAGGGTCTGTTACTCCTCTGAGGAGGGTGATCTCAGATTAAAGGGGTCCAGAAGCTGTGTGTTCAGTTAGTTCTAGCTTCTTGAAGAACTCAGTTGGCTCTGCCCTGGCACTGCATTGTCCAGCACTGTCTTCCCTAAGTACCAATGTATTTGTTCCCTCACGCAAGATTCTCAGAGGCATTGCCTGTAGTTGATGGCACATTTTGTGCTATTTAATTGGTATCTAATGATATTTTCAAACTATCAATATATACTTTCCCCTTTCTTTTCAGGTGTCCTATAGTGGTATTTCTATGCCTCTTAGTCATTATTTTGTTCATAAATTGTTATTATAAATTAGAAATATAAATTAAAAAATATGAATCTTGAAAAATAATTACATATAGTGGGATATAAAACTTGCCCCAAATCTCATTGCCTAGAATAGAGAGTTGAAGCTACTAATATTTCTGCAATCATATTTCACAGCATCTATTTTCTTCCATATATATATACATGTATACATATATATCTACATCTATAATCATATTTCACAGCACCTATTTTCATATATATATATATACACACACACATCTGCATTTGCTGGGTGTATGTACCTATCTAGTCTCTGCTCCTACAGGATTTTCTAAAATGCACCTTATCAAGATACAAGAACACAGTTTTGGGCACCGAGAGAAGTTTTTTTTTTTTTTTAAGATTTTATTTATTTATTCATGAGAGACAGAAAGAGCCAGAGATATAGGCAGAGAAGCAGGCTCCCTGTGGGGAGCCTGATGAGGGACTCTATCCCAGGACCCCGGGATCACGACCTGAAGGCAGATGCTCAGTCACTAAACCACCCAGTGCCCCACCAAGAAAAGTTATAAGGCACTTTACTCCTGAGATCTCCACTATGAAGCAGGTTTATGAGGATGCCAACCCAACTACCATTTAGGAATTTCATACCCTATTTAGTTCAACTTCTCACTGGCCTCTGGATACCAATGAGCAAGTTGTCAGGAAACAAAACTGCTATGACTGAACAAAGTGACAGGTGCATAAAGTACCAGAAGATCTCAAGTTCATCAAAAAATACTGCCTCGCATGTGGAAATGCAATCCATTTTTCCTTCCCAATGAATATATGGTGAAAGAATTTCCTTATCAAATATTCATTTTTAGATAAGGAGTAGTGAGACAGAGATCTATAAGCATTTGATTTTGGATTTTTTTTTTGAAGGTTACTTTGGTGGAATTGCCTACTTTAAAGCTATGACAACCCTTTATCAGAGCACAATGAATGTAAATGACAAGCAGTCATGGCAAAGAAAAATTTGCAGTCAGAGGAAGAGAAAAAATGCAGAGATACACTATAAGAGCAGACGGAGTAATACTGGAGATTCTTCTCTTCTAGTTATCTCTTAAAGCGAGGGCATTTTACATGTTCAGGCTTTTTTTATCGGAGTTTTTCAAATCATCAGGGAGGAAAAGAGAATAAGTCTTCCACAGACTGCATTCCTAGCCTTTGGTTTATTGTTTTTGGCATATATATTTTTACTAATAGCAGCACAGAATAAAGATTCTGGGGAGGGGATATAGGAATTCAGTCAAGGAAGAAGATTTTTGTGATGTCTGCTTAAGGCTGAATCCAGGTTCCCCATATTCCTGTTGAGTTACTTTACCAAGTTGACTGGTTTTGATCTCACCTGTATAATGGAAATAAAACCAGTTCTTATTTTATATGATTGCTATGAAGATAAAACGAGGTAATGTAAGCGAATACCTTGTTCTTAATTAGTGTATAATAAATGTTAATTCTATTCTAGAAGCTCTTCCAATAATTAAAGGTAGGAACCTAGCTCATTCAAACTCTCCCCCACCCTCTTGAGCTCAAGTATCCACATATCTGTAGCATTTGCAAATTATGTCCACAAACTTGAAGGTACAGGAACTATTTTCCTTATCCTTCAGGGCAGATGAGAATTCTATTCCAGTTATTATAGCCTCTCCGCCTTCCCCGCCCCCCCCGCCCCCACCTTGGTTGTACCAGACTCTCAAAGGTTTATATAGTAACTAGCAACGGGGCGAGGGTGGGTGCTGATGTCCAGTATATCCTGGTTGCTACTGGCTTCTCATAGTTTTTGCCTGCTGTAATCCCTTGATGTTCCCTGACTTACTGTACCCCTACTCAGGTAGGTAAGAGAATCTCAGCAAATGCTGGAAACCCTGTGTCAAGTTTCCCTTCCTGGGATGCCCACTCACTTAGAGTAACACATAGCTCCATCTCAGAGCCCTTTGCCCTGCTACAAGCTCCCTCTCCTTTCGTCTTCTAGAGTTCTAGCAAAATATCAACTGATGAAGGCTTTTCAAATATAGACTACTTTGAGATTTCTCCATCTTTTATCCTACTCCGATTCTGACTGCAAGGACTACAAGGAACCACAAAGCTCAGTAACTTGCTTCAAAAAAGGGAGACAGGAAAAGCTTAGGGAGTGAAGGAAGGACAAAGTATTATTTCAGTTAATTATCCCACCACATACACAAGATACCATCAGGATTTTTAACTCCAGGGTAGTACGATAGGAAATTTCTTCCTGCTGCATCCAACCTTGAAAAAAGTATCTTCTAAGAAATGTAGCATGAGAACTCCTTGTGAATATAATTATTTAGCCACCTCTTATCCGTATGCCTTGTCGGTCTGCTCTCCTACCCGTGGATTCCCAGCACCCAGGAACACTTCTGTGCCTCCCTGCTCACTCATCCTTCAGCTGCATGTGCATTTACCTTCATCTTGTCTGTAACTGCTATTTCTTAGTTCTCAAGCACTGGAACAAATGCCTGCTGCCTCCTCCACGCAGTCCTTTATGATTTTCACACTGTCCTCTTCAGCTATAAGGAATCACTTCTCTCCCCCCCATGGTTCTGTATTTATACCACTTTTGAGCATTTATGCCTCTGCATCTTGGACTACTTAGTTTTTGTTTCTGCTTCCACAAGGTCATAGAATCTTTTTTTTTAAATAATAAATTTATTTTTTATTGGTGTTCAGTTTGCCAACATAAGGTCATAGAATCTTGAAAGCAAAATCTTGAAACATTTTTATTAAGAAGAACTTGAATCAATTTACATTAAACAAAATAATAAGGTAAAAGACAGAATGGATTGCTGTGGAAGTCTAGAAATTTTCCTTATATCTAAAAGGAGAGAACAGGGCCAAGGGAGTGAGAAGCGGTGGTGATACTTTTTTTTTAATTTTGTTTTTATGTTTGTGGTATAAGACAATGATTCTTAATCCTGGTTGCATGTTAGAATAATCTACATGATTTTCTGAAAATAGCAGTGCCCGGGCCCCACCCTCAAAATTCTGATATAACTTGTCTGAGGTGAATTGCAGGCATTCTTATTTTTTAGAAGCTTCCCAGTATCTGAATGTATAGATAGAATTGAGAAGCACTGGTGTAGAAATAGAAGAGCTAATGGTGAGATCCCTGAATCCCATTTTATGGCTATTTATTCAGGGTTATTTTTTCAATGTTTCTCACTTTTGTATCTCCTCAGTTTCCTAATTTATCATCATTTTGTATTTTGTGCATTTTTGAGAGCCAACTCAAATGTGTCTGAGAATAGGCAGAGTTCAAATAATGAAGTTACTAGAAACATGCACCAGTAATCACCAATCCAGGCTACCCAATATATAAAGATATTCTCATAGAGTCTTACAGAAAATACAAAATTCTCAAAACAAATTTTATTTAACTATAAAACTTATGTCTTTGTCTCTCTTGTTGTCCATTTGCCGGAAGGAGCGGTGGAGATGTGGGGATGGAGGGTGGGGAGGAGATGCAATGATTTTTATTCCTTAAGAATAATAGGTATATATCAAAACTTCAGGAAGTTTGGATTTTTTTTTTAAAGATTTAATTTATTTATTCATGAGAGAAAGAGAGAGAGATTGAGGAGAAAGGCAGAGACATAGGCAGAGGGAGAAGCAGGCTCCCTGTAAGGGGGCCAATGTGGGACTTGATCCTGGAATTCAGGAGGCAAAGGCAGACGCTCAACTGCCGAGCCACCCAGGCATCCCAAAGTTTGGATATTTTTAAAACTTGCTTAATTTCTCTAAATCTCTGTTAATCCAAACTTTTGAGTGCAGAGTTTATGAATTTATTGACTAAGCTCTTTGTAAAGAGGGGAAACCTACGTCAGGATTCAATTATTGCAGGAGCACAGCTATAGTTCTTCTGAAATTGTGAGATGGAACTGAATTGAGTTGAATTACATAGTTCGACCTATGTATTTGGTCAGAACTCACTGTAATGTAGCCAAGTCTCTTGTTAATAATTTAAATATTAAAATAAGCTTCTTTAACTTTATCTTAATGAAATGTGAGCAGTCATATTAAGCAATTAGGGCACCATGAAATCTTTCTAATATAAGTAGAAAAATTACATAAAATCTTTTGTAATTAATCAGATCTAATTCCACAGCACCGAAATTTACTACTATAATTGAATCAGGACATAGATGGGGTGACTGCCTTTTGAGCACTTCAAAACAATCTAAATATAAAAGATCACAGTCTTGACATAGCAGAAGGAAAAATTGCTCTAGGTGAAACTCTGAAGTCCAGTAATACTACCCTTATTAAAGTTTATACATTTAAATTCAATTTCTTCCCTATTTAAGTTGCACAGAACTGCAAATACCTGATGTTTTTTTTTTTTTTTTGGCTTTCTTCCTGACTGTGCTTAAGCATTATCCTAAAAAACTACCAGAAAATAAATCTTTTGAAAACGTAATAAACTATGCTTTTCAGAACAAAACAAAATAAAGAAAAAAAAAGGGGGGGGAGACCATTTTCCTGCCAGATAGCTCACAGGGATGTAAGAGCTCCAACTTGATCATATTTCAGGCATGCTGGCGAATTGGGAGATTGCTGGAGATGTCACAGTTTCTTTGTGCTATGGTCTCTCCGTTTGTGAAATGGGAATGAGAGCATCTTCTACTTCCCTCTAGCTGACATGGAAGTTACACAATATTAAACTCTCTTCTTTTTGGTGAAGAAAGAGGAGAGAAGGGAGAGTTCTGTATAGTCATTAATCCATACAGTAGGAACTTCACAAATATCGGAATTACGTATATTACAAATTAATAGAGACTTTTTAAAGTTCATTAAAATATTTCTCTAGTATTGCAACAATCTTTGTATATATAAGACTTTATTTTTAAAATTACAGTAGCAAATTCAAAGA
The DNA here is from genome assembly GCF_053574225.1 of Canis aureus. Lineage (NCBI taxonomy): Eukaryota > Metazoa > Chordata > Mammalia > Carnivora > Canidae > Canis > Canis aureus. The sequence continues at coordinate 41,494,345 of NC_135628.1, read as the reverse complement.
TGAATTCATTTTCCCTCGTGTGCTCTATCTTGTAACCTCTGGGATACAGCACATTTCTATTTCCCTGAATTGCTCTTTTCTTTCTTTCTTTTTTCTTTTTTCTTAATTGGCCTCTCTGGATAATTCTACAGGATAAAGAGGAAAATAGTCTCTGGGATTAGTAACACTGAACAGGTGCAAAATGTACCATTGAAAAGCTAGTTAAACCTCAAAGGTGGAAGCTCCAACTATAAATTAAATGAGAGACACATAGCCTCATCAGTGCCCATATGTTGGTCAACTGGGGATGCTCTTATCAGAACAATCTTTGTAAATGTAACAAGCCTGTTTCAATGCTACCCACAGCGTGAAGCTGATTTCTATTTTGCATTGTAATAGATTATACAGCTTCAATTTTCAATGGACATGCCCTAACATATTGGGTCTCTCAGGAGACACAGCAGTGGCATTGACAAGGAGGGGCAGAGGGCTAAGCAGTATCATGCAATATTTAAAATGTTTTTTCTTGACAACCAGCAACTGTGATTACCAAATAGGATGATTCACCACTTCCAGCTGCCAAAAATAATAGCATCTCCTATTAGAGGCTTGTTACAGAATGACCATCTAAATGTCCATTTTCTAAAAGATATATGTGTTCACATAATGATTGTAAGGTAAAATGTTTAACTTGTTAAATATGGCGGGAAATGTTGCTATATAGATTTTCCTTTTATAATGAGAAATAGGGTAAGGGAGAATGTAGCATCAAGAAAACAAAATCAACACTGCACTACAAAAAAATTTTGATAATACCTACTACTCTTATGTCACCTTTGCTAGAATGGTCTCCAGGTATTCACTGAACTGAGCTGGAAATTAGTTTGCCCAAGATTGAGTGGTTTCCTGGGACTCAGGACTTCCAGAGCTAAGATAAAGTCCCGAATGAACAGGGACAAGTTGGTTAACCTACTAGAAACTTTGTACTTGACATCAGTGCACACTTTAATGTATAATACTGTAAAACCATAATACTACCCAACAACTGACAATTCTGCTAGACCACTCTTGTGGAGATATTTAAAGGAAGGCAAATTAATAGTAGAGTCTCCAAGATTTCCTAACTGCTGTATTTTGGCAAAAAAGCTAAATAATTTTGTCACTGTTTTCTGAGTGTGTGTACTAGAGTTTGAGTGCCGTGGTCTCTGAGGTGAGTGGGAAGACTTAGCAGTATGATTTTATAGCAGACAAAAGGGAATCTAAAAGGGTATTAGGTTGGGTTTGACTAATCTCAACTTAAATTGTTAATGTGACAATCTTAGAGTAATATAAGACTAGATGTCACAGACTTGAAAACTGCATCAGACAAGGATATTCCAACAGGATTTTCCTTCTAGAGGCCACGAGGCAAAGTCACACACTATGAGTATGGAGCACCCGAGAGGGAGTGGGAATTCCCATGATCAGTCACCTTGGAAAGTGGCAGCTCCAGGACAATGAATGAAATTGGAGAGGGGAAATGTGAAATCTAAATCACAGACGTGTCTAGAACTGCTGGAGAGAAAGTAATAACGTGGATAAGAAAGCTGATTAGGAAGTAGGCAGAGAGGCACATTGTAAGGTGCCCTAAAAGAGGGTATATTCTGAGTGGGACCATATTTAGCACTTTTCCAGGACTTTCATCTTGTATAACCTTTCAAATTTTTAGTAACTCTCATAAACATCTATGAGTTGGTCTCAGGCTATGAAAAGTTAAGGTAAAGGGCTAGTCCTTTTTTAAAAAAATATTTTTAATTTAAATTCAATTTGCCAACATATAGTGTAACACCCAGTGCTCATCCCATCACCCATGTGGCCTCCTTAGTGCCTGTCACCCAGTTACCCCATCCCCCCACCTACCTCCCTTTCCACAACCCTTTGTTTCCCAGAGTTAGGAGTCTCTCATGGTTTGTCTCCACTCAGTTCTCCTCGTTCTCTTATAATCCCAGAAAGGGCTATTCCTATACTTGGGATGATAGGTTAGAACAGTTTCTCAACCTTGTTTTTGTTTTCATTATCAACTCCCTAAGGAGCCTCATTAGGCATTTTTCCCCCCAATTGCCTCCCTTCCCATGGAATTTTAATGCTGCAGATAGACCATATATCTGTTTATGTACTATATGCATTTCTGTGCTTTATACATTAAAAGAGCAAGATGAGTAAGATGTTTTCACCCCCCCAAGAACCAATTTTCACCCCTGTGGGCGCAATATCACCCCCATAGAGAATGCACGGAGAAGGGATAATAGCTTGAGAGACGTTGCATTCTCAGACTATCAAGCTACTTGCTTGGAGCAAGTAGCAACTCACTGGGCAAAGTAAAGATTAGAAAGCTGATGAAACCCAAGAAGACAGCCTGGATATGTAGAGCACATAAACATCCCCAAGTAAGAGACTGGATTCCCTGCACAGAATGGAATAGAATGCCAGTGCTAAGCCATCAATATATGGTTATTAAAGAAGCATGATTTCACTTTGTAGCTATAGGCTGGTAAAGCCAGGGAATATTTGGTTTACAAATGTAAATAAAACATATTTTGACAAGAATTGATGAGAAAGATGGGGCTTAAAGTTTTTGGCAAAGATGAAACATCGTATACACTTAACTCTATATCCAAAGAGGCATGTGTGATGAAGTACAGGCGGAACGTAATAATTAGGATGATGACTGTCTCGGAAAACAAAGGTCAGAGTTTAAATTATTACCTGATAACAATGCTGTGGAATGTCTCAGTGGCTCAGGCTGGACTGGTGTTATGGTAAAGAATAACAGAGACAATAATATAAATTAAAATGCACAGCAAAGTGCATCTAGTATGAACTCTATCTACTTTCAGTCTTTACAGTGTGGAGACTACATTGCCTACTCAGCAGCAAATAGCATGTTGCATAGGGGTAAATGGATTTTGGTCAGGAGATCCAAGCTCTGTTTCCAGGGATGCTGCCCTAGGCCACTCTAGGTTCTTTACTTGCTGGCCATGTCCTATAATCTGTAAAGTTCAGAAACTAAAGTAGAAGGAATCTAATATACTTTTCCATCTCCTACATTATTTGAAGATATAAAATTATATGCTTTGCTTTCCTGTGCTTTAAATATTTGAATATTTTATGAGCAATTCAACAATCAGCTGTTGAGTATTTACCGAGGATCTCTTACTTTCCACATTGTACTGGACACTGAAACAGGGCAGGATTAACATAAGTCATTTGCTTGATCTCCTTTTCCTACTAACAAATATCTAAAATTTGTGGTATATGTAAGTAACACAAGGAAAAGTAATGTAGTGGTTTAAATTCGTACCAAGATGTAAGTATCAGATCCTTTCCTAAAAGGAGGGTTTTCCAAAGAGAAAGATCAGTAGACTTACTTAGAACATTCTGAGCTGGAAGCAGGACGTGTGAGTAAAGGAGCGACTAATGGGGGAGGGAATGTTGTTGCTGCTGCTGATACCCTGACTTGATATGTTCACGTATATCCTGAGCACCCCATTAGGGTAGTGTGACAACATTTTTGTCTTGGGTTCATTATATTTAATATACTTATCTGAAGATAGACTCACACCCTCAGCCACCATTCCAATGGGGCAGGGGGGAATGACAAGAGTTGGCTTCAACTGGTTAAAACATGGAGTACTGAGTCTATGACTGACACAACTTTCAATAAAAGAGAATATATCCAAATTGATGAAGTTTATGATACAGTGTTCTTCTACATATTTATCACTTCGAGCTTTTGTTTTAGTTTTTGTCTAACATTAGGGACAGTTTTAAAATTGTAGCAGGAGAAAGGAGTTTGCAGTTGAAACCAAAAGCCCTAAATAACTAGAGAAATTATTTTTGACTTGCTATTTTTATTGGTAAGTATACCACTGGCTCAACTTGAGTTAAAACAATCAAACCGGGATCCCTGGGTGGCTCATGGGATCCCTGGGTGGCTCAGCGGTTTAGCGCCGCCTTCAGCCCTGGGCGTGATCCTGGAGTCCCGGGATCGAGTCCCACCTCGGGCTCCCGGCATGGAGCCTGCTTCTCCCTTTGCCTGTGTCTCTGCCAATCTCTCTCTCTCTCTCTCTGTGTGTATCTCTCATGAATAAATAAATAAAATCTTAAAAAAAAAATCAAACCAACCAATAACCTGTTTTGTTTTGTTTTAATAGAAAGCAGCAAAAAATGTACTAACCTGGGTTTTGTAAAACTCCAGAATGTAACTAGAAAGAAAATATTTTCACTTCACTTTTGTCTATGGAGTGAAGTCATCAGACCACCATTACGGCCCATCCTCTATGACATCCTGCTGCTGTGCACTGTGACCTCCAGCCACACTGCAGAACTACTTGCTGGTCCCTCAGTCTGTGGCCTGTGTTCACACAGCACGGTATGGATCTCTTATCACTTTGTACTACCATTAGTCACGTAACTATCTGTTTCTCCCATGAACTGTGAGCTCCCCAGGGGCAGGCACCATGATTATTCATCTTAGTCTTTCCTGGCACCTGGCACAACATCTGCATAATATATACGGTCAATTAGTGTTAATTGAATGAAAGTAAACTACTTTTATTTTCAGTGGCCTTCTAATTATGTAAAGCAGTATAGCTATAATGAATGCTAGAATCCTACATATAATGTAACAGCATATCTCTGTTAGAAATTTTTAAAAGATGAATTTTAATCAAATACATATTTTCTAATTTATATAAGCATGAGATGTCCTTAAATTTTTCTAAGATTCTTATGCGTTTTTTTTAATGTGAATATATAGGAAAATGGAGCTTCCTGTTAATTTTTATTTGTTCTCGTTGGTTTTAATTAGCATTGTTAACATTGAGCAAAACATTCAAACTTAGGAAACAGCTAGATGATGTATTTTACATTTTTTATCCCCCTATTTGAGAGCTTGTAGATACAACCACTTGGTGTCTAAATATTTATTTACAAAATGTCAACAGACAGGAAAAAGTGTAAATAGAAATGCTAGTAATTTTAATGAGAACTAGCTTTGAAATCTAAGATTAACTAGGTTTCAAATACTACAAATAAATACTTATTCTTCTGGACCAGTACATATCTGGATCCAACATTAAACACAGGGCTATGACAAACTTTCTTGGGACATTTTCCTGAATAGTGGCTAAAAAGACAAATATAGTGAAGGATGAATGTTACTGCTATGGTTCTGTTCCCTTCTCTTCACTTGCCCAATTCCATGTAATTTGTTACTGGAATAGTTTCCATAGATAGTATCATGCACTAAAGAACTATGATACCGTTTTGAAGAATATTGATAATGCTAGCTAGATTGTTAGACAAGGAAATACAAGCTCAGGGTGACAAGTCATTTTACAGATCTCAGAAAGGTTGTATTGAAGTGAAGAATCTGTTAAACTATTTTGAAATCTGTTGATAATTACATACTCAATTTCTGAATATTAATAAATTAATGGATTTATCATAAAGTTGTAGTGTTCTTTGTTTCAAATGTGTTTGTAATTCACAACTGTACTTTCACGAGGAGTCAGAGTGGTTCATAACTAAAATACCTATGTGAGACCTTTAACTATGAAGTCAGAAGATAAACAATCATGTATTGCTGTGGGCAGTTTGTCCTCCATAGGACATTTGGCAAAGTTTGAAGACATTTTTTGGTTGTCACAGTTGGAGTGAGGGGAGCTGAGCAGGTAAATTATTACTGATATATAGTAGGTAGAGGTCAGGGATGCTGCTAAATGTCCTGCAATGTCCAGGACAACTACTCCTTCCCCAACAAAGAATTATCTGCCCAAAACATCAGTAGTGGCAAGATAAACTGTGACATAGAAAAGGGAAGAGTAATTATACCAGAAACCAGGTATAATTAATATAACTAAGTATTAAAGTTATCTTTCAGCTGCTTGGCTCCTAAGTCACAATCAATAGAATATTGATAGAAAATGATAATTTTTCAAAGAATATTGAAGTGTTCTCTCTATATATGTTTTTTATTTTGTTACTGTCTTTGGATCTTCCACAAAGACAAAAACTCTGGGTTGCCTGGATGACTCAGCAGTTGAGTGTCTGTCTGCCTTTGGCTCAGGTCATGATCCTGGGGTCTGGGGATCAAGTCCCACATCAGGCTCCCTGTGAGAAGCCTGGTTCTCCCTCTGTCTATGTCTCTGCCACTCTCCCTGTGTCTCTCATGAATAAATAAATAAAATTTTTTAAAAAGACAAAACTCAAGATTAGTTTGTCAATTATAAAAATACTGGAGAGCCAAAGTAAGAAATTTTAAGGGTAAAAATTAGTAAGCATATAGTGACAGTTCTCAAACTTTAGTGTACATACGATTCACCCAAAGAGCTTGTTTAAGATATAATTCTAGGATTTCTTGCGGTTTTTTTTAGATTATTTTTAAAATTTAAATTCAGTTAACATATAATGTACTATTAACTTTAGATAAGGTGGAGTTTAATGATTCATCAGTCTTATATTAATACCTAGTGTCCATTATATTATGTGCCCTCCTTAATGTCCATCACGCAGTTACCCACTCCCTCACCCCACTACCCTGCAGCAACCCTCAGTTCGTTTCCTGTAATTAAGAGTCTCTGATGGTTTGTCTCCCTCTCTGATCTTGCCTTGTTTTATTTTTCCCTCCCTTCCCCGTGATCCTTCTTTATTTCTTAAATTCCATGTATGAGTGAGATCATATGATAATTGTCTTTCTCTGATTGATTTATTTTGCTTAGCATAATACCCTCTAGTTTCTTCTGCATTGCTGCAAGTGGTAAGATTTCATTTTTTGATAACTGAGCAATATTCCATTTTGTGTGGAATATCTTCTTTATCCACTCATCTGTTGGGGCATTTGGGCTCTTTCCATACTTTGGCTACATTGCTGCTACAAACATTGGGATGCAAGTGGTACATTTGTATCTTTTGGATAAATACCTGGTAGTGCAATTGCTGGGTCGAAGGGTAGCTCTATTTTCAACTTTTGAAGAACCTCCATACTGTTTTTCCAGGAAGTCTGTACCAGTTTGCATTCCCACCAGTAGTGTAAGAGGGTTCCCCTTTCTTCAAATCCTCACCAACATTTGTTGTTTCCTGACTTGTTAATTTTAGCCATTCTGATGAGTGTGAGGTGATATCTCATTGTGGTTTTGATTTGTGTTTCCCTGATGTCGAGTGATATTGAGCATTTTTCATGTCTCTTGGCCATTTGTATGTCTTCTTTGGAGAAATGTCTGTTCATGTCTTCTGCCCATTTCTTGACTGGATTATTTGTTCTCGGGGTGTTGAGTTTGGTAAGTTCTCTATAGATCTTGGATACTAACCCTTTATCTGATAAGACATTTGCAAATATCTTCTCCCATTCTGTGAGTTGTCTTTCGTTTTGTCGACTGTTTCCTTTGCTGTGCAAGAGCTTTTATGTTAATGAAGTCTCCATAGTTCATTTTTCTCTTGCCTTTGCAGACGTGTCTACTAAGCTGCTGCGGCTGAGGTCAAAGAGGTTGCTGCCTGTGTTCTCCTCTAGGATTTTGATGGATTCCTGTCTCTCATTTAGGTCTTTCATCCATTTGGGTCTGTTTTGTGTATGGTGTAAGAAAATGGCCCATTTCATTCTTCTGCATGTGGCTGCCCAATGTTCCCAACATCATCTGTTGAAGAGACTGTCTTTTTTCCATTGGATATTCTTTCCTGCTCTGTTGAAGATTAATTGACCATAGAGTTGAGAGTCCATTTCTGAGTTCTCTATTCTGTTCCATTGATCTCTCTGTCTGTTTATGTGCCAGTACCACACTGTCTTGATGGTTATAGCTTTATAATAGAGCTTGAACCCCAGAATTGTGATGTCACCAGCTTTGGTTTTCTTTTTTTCAACATTCACTTGTTTATTCAGGGTCTTTTCTGGGTCCATCCAGATGTTAGGGCTATTTGTTCCAGCTCTGTAAAAAACAAAGTTGATGGTATTTTGATAGAGATTTCATTGAATGAGCAGATTGTTCCAGGCGGCATAGACATTTTAACACTATTTCTTCTTCCAATCCATGAGAATGGAATATTTTTTCCATTTCTTTGTGTCTTCTTCAGTTTCTTTCATAAGTGTTCTATAGTTTTTTGAATACAGGTCCTTGGCCTCTTTGGTTAGGTTTATTCCTAGGTATCTTATGTCTTTTGGTGGCCTTGTAAATGGGGTCAACTCTCTTAATTTCTCTTTCTTGTGTTTCATTGTTAGTGTATAAAGATGCAACTGATTTCTGTGCATTGATTTTATATCCTGCCACTTTGCTGAAATCCTATATGAGTTATAGCAATTTTGAGGTGGAGTCTTTTGGGTTTTCCACATAGAGTATCATGCCATCTGTGGAAAGTGAGAGTTTGACTTCCTCTTTGCCAATTTGGATGCTGCTTATTCCTTTTTTGTCGTCTGATTGCTGAGGCTTGGACTTCTAGTATTATGTTGAACAACAGTGGTGAGAGTGGACATCCCTGTCATGTTCCTGACCTTAGAGGAAAGGCTTTCAGTTCTTACCCATTGAGGGTGATACTTGGTGTGGACTTTTCATATGTAGCTTTTATGATATTGAGATATGTTCTCTCTATCCTGACGCTGAAGAGTTTTAATCAAGAAAGAATGCTGTACTTTGTCAAATCTTTCTGCATCTGTTGAGAGGATCATATGGTTCTTGTCCTTTCTTTTATTAATGTAGTGTATCACATTGATTGATTTGTGGATGTTGCATCACCCTTGCAGCCCAGGAATAAATCCCAATTGGTCATAATGAATAATACTCTTAATTTACTGTTGGATCCCATTGGCTAGTACTTCGGTGAGAATTTTTGCATCCATGTTCATCAGGGATATTAGTCCGTAATTCTCCTTTTTTTGGTGGAGTCTTTTTTTGGGGGATCAAGGTAATGCTAGCCTCATAGAAAAAGCTTGGAAGTTTTCTTTCCATTTCTATTTTTTGAAATAGCTTCAGAAGAATAGGTATTAATTCTTCTTTAAATGTTTGGTAGAAGTCCCCTGGGAAGCCATCATCCCTGGACTCTTGTTTCTTGGGAGATTTTTGATTACTTCTTTAATTTCCTTGCTGGTTATGGGTCGGTTCAGGTTTTCCATTTCTTCCTATTTCAGTTTTGGTAGTTTATACATCTCTAGGAATGCATCCATTTCTTTTAGATTGCTTAATTTGTTGGCATATAGTTGCTCATAATAGGTTCTTATAATTGTATTTCTTCATTGTTGATTGCAATCTCTCCTCTTTCATTCATGATTTTATTTATTTGAGTCCTTTCTCTTTTTTTTTTTTGATTAGTCTGGCCTGGGGTTTATCAATCTTATTAATTCTTTCAAAGAGCCAGCTCCTAGTTTTGTTGATCTGTTCTACTGTTCTTTTATGGTTTCTATTTCATTGGTTTCTGCTCTAATCTTTATTAATTCTCTTCTGCTGCTGAGTTTAGGCTTTATTTGCTGTTCTTTCTCCAGCTCTAAGGTTAAGTTGTGTATTTGAGATGATCTTTTTTCTTGAGAAAGACTTGTATTGCTATATACTTCCTTCTTAGGACTGCCTTTGCTGCATCCCAAAGGTTTTGAACAGTTGTATTTTCATTTTCATTTGTTTCCATTTTTTTAAATTTCCTTTAATTTCCTGGTTGACCTGTTCATTCTTTAGTAGGATGCTCTTTAACCTCCATGTATTTGAGTTCCTTCAAAATTTCCTCTTGTGATTAAGTTCAAGTTTCAAGACATTGTGGTCTGAAAATATGCAGGGAATCCCAATCTTTGGTACTGGTTGAGACCTGATTTGTGACCCAGTATGTAATCTGTTCTGGAGATGTTCCATGTGCACTCAAGAAGAATGTCAATTCTATTGCTTTAGGATGGAATGCTCTGAATATATACATGAAGTCCACATGGTCCAGTGTGTCATTCAAAGCCCTTGTTCCCTTGTTGATCTTCTGCTTAGATGATTTGTCCATTGCCACGAATGGGATGTTAAAGTCTCCTGCTATTATTGTATTATCATCAATGTATTTCTTTAATTTTATTATTACTTGGTTTATATAATTGACTGCTTTCATGTTAGGAGCATAAATATTTACAATTATTAAACCTTCTTGTTAGATAGACCCCTTAATTATGATTAATCATTCCTTATCTCTTTCTCATTTCTTATTATAGTCTTCAGTTTAAAATCTAATTTGTCTGATATAAAGATTGCTATACCAGCTTTCTTTTGATGTCCATTAGCATGATAAATGATTTTTTACCCCCTCACTTTCAATCTGGAAGCATTTTGGGGTCTAAAATGAATCTCTTGTAGACAGTGTTTCAGTGGGTCTTGCTTTTTTTATCCAATCTGATATCTTGTGTCTTTTGATTGGGGCGTTTAGCCCATTTACATTCAGAGTAACTATTGAAAGATAGGCATTTAATGTCACTGTATCACCTATAAAGTCACCGTTTCTGTATATTGTCTCTGTTCCTTTCTGATATAGGTTACTTTGGTCTCTCTTTTTGCTTAAAGGATTCCCTTTAGTATTTCTTATGGGGCTAGTTTCGTGATCACAGATTCTTTCAGTTTCTATTTGTCCTGGAAGCTATTTTTTTAAAGATTTTATTTATTTTTTCATGAAAGACACAGAGAGAGAAAGAGAGGCAGAGACATAGGCAGAGGGAGAAGCAGGCTCCATACAGGGAGCCTGAGGAGGGACTTGATCCCAGGACTCCAGGATCACGCCCTGAGCTGAAGGCAAATGTCCAATGGTGTCCACACAGGTGTCCCTGTTCTGGAAGCTTTTACTCTTTCTTATTTTGAATGACAGGCTTGCTGGATAAAGTATTCTTGGCTGTATTTTTTTTTTTTCATTTAGCACCCTGAATATATCATGCCAGTTCTTTCTGGCCTGCCAGATCTCTGTGGATAGGTCTGCTGCCAGTCTAATGTTTCTACCCTTGTAGATTATGGACCTCTTGTCCTAAGCTGCTTTCAGGATTTTTTTCTTTGTCCCTGAGATTTGCAAGCTTCACTATTATATTTTGAGGTATTAACCTATTTTTATTGATTTTGAGGGGGGTTCTCTGTGCCTCCCGGACTTAAATACCTGTTTTCCTTCTCCAGATTAGGGAAGTTCTCTGCTATAATTTGTTCCAATATACCTTCTTCCCTCTCTCTCTTTCCTTTTATTCTGGGATCCCAATATTCTAATATTGTTTTGCTTAATGATATCACATATCTCTCAAATTCTCCCCTTGTGATGCATTAGTTGTTTATCTCTCTCTCAGATTCTTTATTCTCCATCATTTTGTCTTCTGTATCACTAATTCTATCTTCTGCCTCATTTATCCTAGCAGTTAGAGCCTCTATTTTTTATTGCATCTCACTAATAGTCTTTTTTATTTTAACTTGATTAGATTTTAGTTCTTTTATTTCTGCAGAAAGGGATTCTCTGGTGTCTTCTATGCTTTTTACAAGGCCAGCTGTTATCTTTATAATCATTATTCTGAACACTAGTTCCAACATCTTACTTATATTCATACTGATTAGATTCCTGGCAGTTAGTACTGTCTCTTATTCTTTTTTTTGAGGTGAGTCTTTCCATCTTGTCCTTCTTGCCTAAAGTGGTTGCTTTTCTATTCGTAGAGTTGTGGCAATTCTTTTCTTAGATCTCCATTTGAGTTCGCAGGTACTCAGAATGATTTGATAGCTAGCTAGCTAAATTCCTAGGACCAGGCAAAACTTAGGTCTCCTACTCCTCTGCCATCTTGGACTCCTCCTCCTCTAGGAGTTCTTGTTGAAAGATTATTATTTAGCAGGCATCAGCTCTATAGACCATACTTTTATAAATATTAATTTAGTGGAATGAATCATCAATGTAAACCTTAAAGCAGCACTTCTCAAACCTGTACCATCAGTATTATCTGTGGAATGTTTCAAAATATAAAATATAAAACATACATGTATTGATGTTATTCCCAGAAATTCTGATTCAAAAAGTCTTGGATTAGGACTAATACACCCGTGTATATTTTAGAGCTCCCCCCACCAAGTTGATTCTGTTTATCAACCAAGAAATACACTTGCCACCATAGTCTATTATTATAATAGAATTTGGCGTTAAATTCATTTTTGACAGAAGCTAGATGAAAGTCTGTTCAAAACTATTTCTGGATAGTGCCAGGGCTACATATAGGATGGGATTTTGATTTATATTTAAACCCCAGTTGCCCAGTTTTCTAGCTATGTGACCCTGAGTACTTCATTTAAGCTCTCTAAGTTTCCTCTCTGGTAAAATGGTAATAATGATGCCTGCTTTGTAATGACTTCTGTGGATTGGTTAGTAAAGTGCCTGGCATAGAGTAAGTACTCAATAAACAACTGCAAGCTTTAAAGCAAACTAGTTGTCTAGATGTATATATATAAAGCTAATATATAGATATCTATATGTTAGGTATCAGTTTTTCTAGTATTAATACTCCTCACAAAAATTAAAGAGCTTAAAACTATATCCTTGCCTAGAGAGTTATGTCCCTCTCTCAAATAGAATGGCTGTCAAAAATGACTTCATAGAAAACACTCCAACATATTTACAAGTCAGTTTGCATACTTCAACTTCAGTATACGCTGTGGAGAAATAAAGTAGTAATTAGTCTCTAAAATAGTCCTTAATGATTCCTGCCTCCTAGTGTTCATAGTCTATTATCCCTTCCCTTGAGTGTGAGCTGGGCTCACTTCTAATGAATAGAGTATAGCAGAAATGATGAGATGTCGTTTCTGAGTTTAGGTTACAAAAAGATCTGGCTTCTGTTTGAAGTGCTCTCTCCTCCTTCACTACTCCAACAGAAGACAGCTCCCATGTTGTGAGCTGCCTTATGGAGAGGCCCATGTGGCAAGGAACTGATGTATCTGACAAAGGCAGTGAGGGCTTGAGGACTGCCAATAGCCACATGGGTGAGCTTGAAAGTGGATCATCTCTCAGCCAAGCTTTGATATGACAGCAGTACAGCTTGACCCCTTGAGGGCAGCCTTATGAGAGACCCTGAGCCAGAGGCATCCAGCTGAGCTGTGCTTGAATCCTTTACCCACAGAAACTGTAAGATAATAAATGCTTGTTGCTGTTGGTTTTTTTGTATATAGTAATTTTATTCATTACATGCTTTTTATTGAAGTATAATAGACATACAATATTATATTAATTTCAGGTATACAACATAGTAATTAAATCTCGTCACAATAAGTATAGTTACTGTCACCAAAGTTAATACAATGTTATTGACTATATTCCCTATGCTGTACTTTTCATCCCTGTGATTTTCTTATTTTATAACTGGAAGTTTGTATCTCTTAATTTTTTTCACCTGTCACCCCCTTCCCCTCCCCTCTGGCAACCACCAGACTCTGTATTTACGAGTCTATTTATGTTTTTGTCTGTTTGTTAGATTTGCTTTTTAGATTCCAAATATAAGTGAAATCACATGGTATTTGTTTTTTCTGACTTATTGCAGTTAGCATAATATTCTCTAGGTCCATCCATGTCACAAATTGCAAGATTTCATTCATTATTATGACTGAGTAATGGCATTGCATATATATACTCCATCTTTGTTATCTATTCATCTATTGATGGACACTTTGGTTGTCTCCATATCTTGGCTATTATAAATAATGCTTCAATAAACTTGGGATACAAATATCATTTTTAATTAGTGTTTTTGTTTTCTTTGGGAAGATATCCAGAAGTGAAATTATTAGGTTATATGGTATTTTTATCTTTAAGCTTTTGAGGAATCTCCATACTAGAGATTTTATATAGTGGCTGCACTAATTTGCATTCCCCCACACACACAGTGTGTGAGGTGTCCCTTTTTTCCACATCTTCACCAGTTATTTTTTGTCTTTTGATTTTTTTTTGATACTTTCTGACTGGTGTAAAGTGATATCTTATTGTGGTTTTGATTTCCCTAATGATTGGTGATGTTGAGCACTTTTTCATGTGTCTTGGCCATCCGTATGTCATCATTGGAAAAATGTTTATTCAGGTCATCTGCCCATTTTCAATCAGATTATTTGGGGTTTTTGGTTCTAAGTTTTGTGAGTTCTTTTTATATTTTGGATAATAACCCTTTATTGGCTATTTTATGTGCAAATATTTTCTCCTATTCAGTAGATTGCTTTTCATTTGGTTGATATAGTCCCAATTATTCATTTTTGCTTTTGTTTTCCTTGCCTAAGGAGACAGATTCAGAAAAATATTCTAAAGCCAATGACCAAGAGATTGCTGTCTGTGGTTTTCTAAGGAGTTATATGGATTTGGGTCTTCCATTTAGGTCTTTAATACATTTTGAGTTTATATTTGTGTATGGTACAAGAAATTGGTTGAGTTTCATTCTTTTGCATACGTGCTGTTTTCCCAGCACTATTTATTGAAGAGACTTTCTTCTCCCCATTAAATATTCTTGCCTCCTTTGTTGTAGATTAATTAAAATTACCATGCAAGTGTGAGCTTATTTCTGGGCTATTTTTGTGAAAGTGCTATTCTGTTTTGATTATTACAGCTTGGTAGCATAGTTTGAAATTGAGATTGTGATACCTCCAGTTTTGTTCTTCTTTCTCAAGATGCTTTGGCTATTCAAGGTCTTTTATGGTTCCATACAAATTTTTAAATTGTTTGTTCTAGCTCTGTGAAAAATACTATTGGCATTTTGATAGGGATTGCATGAATCTATAGATTGTTCTGAGTAGTATGGATATTTTAACAATATTATTTCTTCCAGTCTATGGACTTGGTACATCTTTCCATTTATTTGTGTCATGAATTTCTTTCATCAGTGTCTTATATAAGTGCTTATTGTTTGAAGCCACTAAGTACTGGAAAAATTTGTTACACAGCAATACGTAACCAATACAAATAATATTGATGTTCTGCCTTCAAATTCAAGGATATAAGTTTAACCTTTGAAAGAAGAAAGGTTACCATGAAAGAGAATGTATTTCAAATATTCTTGGATGAAACCAAAGAACTGTCATGGTAATTTCGTATCATTTAACATGATATAAAATTTATTATTCACAGATGAGTAACATAAGGGCTATACCATAACCATCAGGTCCAGGCTCAGTGGCAGATACAGCAAATATTAAAGTTACTGTAGTAGTGCTCCTAAGTGGCTAGAACATAAGAAAATAGTTGGTTCTAAAAATGGCATAAATTGGTAAATATTACAATGATTTCTCAGGAAGTTGATAGCCAAATTGTTTGATTGTTTAACAGGGATATTTTGATATGTTGGTGATTATAGAAATTCTAAGGTCATTCTTTTAGTCGCTATGAGTAGAGGTTTTGGGAGCAGCTGGATGGCTCAGTCAGTTAAGCATCAGACTCTTGATTTCATGAAGCTCAGGTCATGATCTCAGGGTCATGAGATAGAGCCCTGCATCGGGCTTTGTGCTGGGTGTGCAGCCTGCTTAAGATCCTCTCTCTCTCCCTCTCCCGTGGCCCTTTGCTCAACTTCTCTTTCGAAAGAAGAAGAAAAATAAATAAGTAGAGGTTTGAAGTCAGACTAGTTCAACTACCTTTCTGTATTTCCCAACTCTACTATTTAATTCCTCCATGAGTTTTGATACCACCTTACTTCTCTAAGTTTTAGTTTTTTTCATTTGTAAAAGAGGGTGACTAATAGAACCTACCTCATGTAATCATAAGGAATAAAATCCAAATAATGTATTTATTATAATGTCTCCAAGTAACCATTTTATAAATTCAAGTTATCATAATAAAAGGCATAATTATTGTGTCATCTCAGATCAGATGTACACATCAATTACTGTACTTTCCCTTTTGAGCAATTGTGAGTTGTTTTCAAAGTGCTGATAGAAAATTATTTAGAACCTAGAACTCCATGCAGCTAAAGTATTATTCAATTGAGAGTGATGAAAGTCACAGAATTTATTATACATACACAGACACTCAGAGTTAAAACTGAAAGTCCCTTTCTGAAAGACTTACTAGAAAATATATTTCAGTAAAAGAAAATGAATCTAGGAGAAGTATATGCAATAAGCAATGATATGTAAAAACAAGTAGAACTTATTTTTAATTTTAAATAAGTATAAGTTTTTAATCAGTATATTTAACAGTATATTTAATAAGTGGATTCCCTGCCTCCTCCAGTGAATTTTGGTTCTTTCATGTGGATAGAGAAAAGATATGAGCCAATGTAGTTTGTAAAGAACAACTGAATATTGATCTTTGTTTTTTTATGACATAAAAATATAAAAATAAAGTTAACTAGTACTCTTGCCAATTCTTGAGATGACTGTCTTTAATATCTGTAACCATTTTTCCATGTTCTATGTATGAATTTAAATAACTGAGATGTATATTATACACACAATATAAATATAAATTTCAGTTACCAGTGGGGAAAAAATCTAGACTGTCAGCATCTGATGTAGGAGGGACAGATGAGGAGGAAATAAAAGCATATTAAGTTTCTTTTTCAGAAAGACAGTATGAGGACTGGTGTTGATGTTGATGTTGATTACAAAATACAAATTAAATTATGTGTTTTTAAAAGTTACGGATAACTGCTAGAAAAAAAAAGAATAACTACTAGAGGAATAGTAACAGTCTAGGATATAACTACGTAAAAGAAGTTTAAAAGGTAAAAGTCCAAGTGTAATATTATACCAATAAGTATGAAATGAAATGCATAATTTACTAAGAACGTTTAAATTATAACTGGCACAACCTAAGTAGGATACCTGATTAGACCATCATCCATCGAATATGTTAAAATCAAAATGAGGGGTGCCCAGGTGGCTCACTTGGTAGAGTATGTGATTCTTGATCTCTGGATCATGAGTTTGAGCCCCATAGAGATTACTTAAAATTAAAAAAAATCAAAATTAAAAATGTATGCTCTGACCCTCAAAAGCTGCCAAGTCCTAATTCCTTCCCCTATAGGTGATATCTACCAAACTTTCAAGGAACGTGGAATCTCCAACTTACCCAAATTGTTCCAAATAATAAGAAAAGATGGAAAGTTACTAAATATATTTTATGATTCACCTAAAACACTAGAATCATATCTGACTAATGTTAGCAAATTATAGCAAATTATAGGACACTGTCATTTATGTACAAGATTGATAGCTTGTCTAGAGACTTGCATAACCCATTATAAAGTATAACAAGAAAAACGATGCCATTTTTCATAGGCACAAAAAACAATAAAATAGCTAGGAATATAACCAGTTAGTTTTTTTTAAATCCATGGAAAAATATAAAATGATACCGAAAGACCTAAAAAATGCTTTAGTATATGGAAAGATGTATAATAATATCTATAGATGCACAAACTATATTTCTGACCATAAATTCTCACCATACTAATTTATCAATTCATTAATCCCAAATAAAATCCCAATACAGATCTTCATAGGAGTTAAAAGTTTATTTTAAAATTCATGTACTATAGTAAATGCAAAATGGTAGCCAAGACAATACTTAAAAATAAAAAATGAATTTTTCCTATATGATATTAAAACATAAAGTATAGTAATTAAAACTGTGTGGAATTGGCTAACGACAGAAATACATGGTGAAATGAAATAGATAATGCAGAGACTGGCCCGTGCATACTTAGGAAATTAGACCATGATAGATGCAACATTTCATGTCAATGGAGAAAAGACAGATTATTCAATATATACTTTCCAGGCAATTGTGTCATCATTTAAAAAAATAATTATATTCTTCCTCATGGCAATAGTAATATTAAATTCTGGATGAACTGAATAACTAAATATAAAAGACAACACAATGAGAATAATAGAAGAATATGTAAATGATTATGTTTACAACCTTGAAACGGGGAAGATTTTGTGACAAGACACCAAAAATGGATAAGTTTGGCTGTATCAAATGTTAGGACTTCTCATTGATGAAATGCATCACTAATAGAATAAAAAGATGAGGACATTCAGGCAGAAAATATTTGCAGTGTAATGAGTAGGGGTTTTCATCAAGTGTATACAAGGAATTCTTACAAATCAATAAGAAAAAAGCATAAGTGCAATACAAATTAGCAAAAGAAAGGAACAATTTATAGAAGAGAAGATATAAATGGTTAAAGCAGGTATAAAAACTAATATTGTCCTCCAGAGAAGCAAATAATAAAGAAGTCCACCGCAAATTCTACCCATGTAATTAAACATTCTTATTTTTTAAAAAGGAAAAGCATATATTTGGTCTTTAGATTTAAACCTTATCACTTACTAATGATATTTTCTTGGACCAATTCTGCTTTTCTTCCCTCCAAATAAGTTGAACATCGCAGGGTATTGTAAAGGTTAAATAAGATTAGATAGGTAGATAGTCGGTCTAGTACTTGGTATATAAACCAGTGTTTGATAATTATCATGTAGTATTACTTATCACTGTGCTAGGAATATGCCATAAAGCCAACAACACCCAAAGACACTGATGATTATCACTTTACTTATTAGGAGAGAGTAATGAATAGCAGGTTGTTCCATGATTCAGTGCCACTTGTCTTTTTTTCCAAGCTTCTACCATTTTGTGGGGCAAGGGTGATGATGTTGCTAGCTCTCATAATTTGTCTACAATAGAGCCTTGTTTCCCTGAAGGCTGCTTATCTCTTTCAAGAGAGATTGATTGTATTGATGGCTCAAATAATGGTCTTCCTAGATCCATACCCTTTATGATGTGAGTTTGAAAGTCCTCCCATTAAGAGGTGGCGTGAATTTCCCCATCCCTTGAATATGAGATAAACGTTTGACTTGTTTGGCCAATAGAATGTAGGGGAAGCAACAGTGTACTAGTTCTTTTTTTTTTTTTTTTTTTTTTTTTTAATGAGCATTTAAATATTTAATCTTAGCATGCTTTTTGATCATTAAGTATTATTCATTTGTGGACAATAATCAGTGTCTCCTATAAATTGACTTGGCAAAGTAAGTTCTCTGAAAATTTAATTATATGCTTATATTTAATTTAAGAGACAAAAACAGTTCTCAACACCCTTCACAGTATCAAGAAGCATTAAAACTGAACAAATTGATTTAGACAAGGGAAAAATGACATCTCTTTGATTTTAGGAACAAACTTTCCCCCCTTTTATTTTTTTTTTTTTTTCCTTTTTTTTTTTTTTTTTTTTTAATTGGTGTTCAATTTACTAACATACAGAATAACACCCAGTGCCCGTCACCCATTCACTCCCACCCCCCGCCCTCCTCCCCTTCTACCACCCCTAGTTCGTTTCCCAGAGTTAGCAGTCTTTATGTTCTGTCTCCCTTTCTGATATTTCCCACACATTTCTTCTCCCTTCCCTTATTTTCCCTTTCACTATTATTTATATTCCCCAAATGAATGAGAACATATAATGTTTGTCCTTCTCCGACTGACTTACTTCACTCAGCATAATACCCTCCAGTTCCATCCACGTTGAAGCAAATGGTGGGTATTTGTCATTTCTAATAGCTGAGTAATATTCCATTGTATACATAAACCACATCTTCTTTATCCATTCATCTTTCGTTGGACACCGAGGCTCCTTCCACAGTTTGGCTATCGTGGCCATTGCTGCTAGAAACATCGGGGTGCAGGTGTCCCAGCGTTTCATTGCATTTGTATCTTTGGGGTAAATCCCCAACAGTGCAATTGCTGGGTCGTAGGGCAGGTATATTTTTAACTGTTTGAGGAACCTCCACACAGTTTTCCACAGTGGCTGCACCAGTTCACATTCCCACCAACAGTGTAAGAGGGTTCCCTTTTCTCCACATCCTCTCCAACATTTGTTGTTTCCTGCCTTGTTAATTTTTCCCATTCTCACTGGTGTGAGGTGGTATCTCATTGTGGTTTTGATTTGTATTTCCCTGATGGCAAGTGATGCAGAGCATTTTCTCATGTGCATGTTGGCCATGTCTATGTCTTCTTCTGTGAGATTTCTGTTCATGTCTTTTGCCCATTTCATGATTGGATTGTTTGTTTCTTTGGTGTTGAGTTTAATAAGTTCTTTATAGATCTTGGAAACTAGCCCTTTATCTGATATGTCATTTGCAAATATCTTCTCCCATTCTGTAGGTTGTCTTTGAGTTTTGTTGACTGTATCCTTTGCTGTGCAAAAGCTTCTTATCTTGATGAAGTCCCAATAGTTCATTTTTGCTTTTGTTTCTTTTGCCTTCGTGGATGTATCTTGCAAGAAGTTACTATGGCCGAGTTCAAAAAGGGTGTTGCCTGTGTTCTTCTCTAGGATTTTGATGGAATCTTGCCTCACATTTAGATCTTTCATCCATTTTGAGTTTATCTTTGTGTATGGTGAAAGAGAGTGGTCTAGTTTCATTCTTCTGCATGTGGATGTCCAATTTTCCCAGCACCATTTATTGAAGAGACTGTCTTTCTTCCAATGGATAGTCTTTCCTCCTTTATCGAATATTAGTTGCCCATAAAGTTCAGGGTCCACTTCTGGATTCTCTATTCTGTTCCACTGATCTATGTGTCTGTTTTTGTGCCAGTACCACACTGTCTTGATGACCACAGCTTTGTAGTACAACCTGAAATCTGGCATTGTGATGCCCCCAGATATGGTTTTCTTTTTTAAAATTCCCCTGGCTATTCGGGGTCTTTTCTGATTCCACACAAATCTTAAAATAATTTGTTCTAACTCTCTGAAGAAAGTCCATGGTATTTTGATAGGGATTGCATTAAACGTGTATATTGCCCTGGGTAACATTGACATTTTCACAATATTAATTCTGCCAATCCATGAGCATGGAATATTTTTCCATCTCTTTGTGTCTTCCTCAATTTCTTTCAGAAGTGTTCTATAGTTTTGAGGGTATAGATCCTTTACATCTTTGGTGAGGTTTATTCCTAGGTATCTTATGCTTTTGGGTGCAATTGTAAATGGGATTGACTCCTTAATTTCTCTTTCTTCAGTCTCATTGTTAGTGTATAGAAATGCCACTGACTTCTGGGCATTGATTTTGTATCCTGCCACGCTACCGAATTGCTGTATGAGTTCTAGCAATCTTGGGGTGGAGACTTTTGGGTTTTCTATGTAGAGTATCATGTCATCGGCGAAGAGGGAGAGTTTGACTTCTTCTTTGCCAATTTGAATGCCTTTAATGTCTTTTTGTTGTCTGATTGCTGAGGCTAGGACTTCCAGTACTATGTTGAATAGCAGTGGTGAGAGTGGACATCCCTGTCTTGTTCCTGATCTTAGGGGAAAGGCTCCCAGTGCTTCCCCATTGAGAATGATATTTGCTGTGGGCTTTTCATAGATGGCTTTTAAGATGTCGAGGAATGTTCCCTCTATCCCTACACTCTGAAGAGTTTTGATCAGGAATGGATGCTGTATTTTGTCAAATGCTTTCTCTGCATCCAATGAGAGGATCATATGGTTCTTGGTTTTTCTCTTGCTGATATGATGAATCACATTGATTGTTTTACGGGTGTTGAACCAGCCTTGTGTCCCAGGGATAAATCCTACTTGGTCATGGTGAATAATTTTCTTAATGTACTGTTGGATCCTATTGGCCAGTATCTTGTTGAGAATTTTTGCATCCATGTTCATCAGGGATATTGGTCTGTAATTCTCCTTTTTGGTGGGGTCTTTGTCTGGCTTTGGAATTAAGGTGATGCTGGCTTCATAGAACGAATTTGGAAGTACTCCATCTCTTTCTATCTTTCCAAACAGCTTTAGGAGAATAGGTATGATTTCTTCTTTAAACGTTTGATAAAATTCCCCTGGGAAGCCATCTGGCCCTGGACTCTTGTGTCTTGGGAGGTTTTTGATGACTGCTTCAATTTCCTCCCTGGTTATTGGCCTGTTCAGGTTTTCTATTTCTTCCTGTTCCAGTTTTGGTAGTTTGTGGCTTTCCAGGAATGCGTCCATTTCTTCTAGATTGCCTAATTTATTGGCGTATAGCTGTTCATAATAGGTTTTTAAAATCGTTTGTATTTCCTTGGTGTTGGTAGTGATCTCTCCTTTCTCATTCATGATTTTATTAATTTGAGTCTTCTCTCTCTTCTTTTTAATAAGGCTGGCTAATGGTTTATCTATCTTATTAATTCTTTCAAAGAACCAACTCCTGGTTCTGTTGATCTGTTCCACAGTTCTTCTGGTCTCGATTTCGTTGAGTTCTGCTCGAATCTTTATTAGCTCCCTTCTTCTCTTGGGTGTAGGATCTATTTGCTGTTTTTTCTCTAGCTCCTTTATGTGTAAGGTTAGCTTTTGTATTTGAGTTCTTTCCAGTTTTTGAATGGATGCTTGTATTGTGATGTATTTCCCCCTTAGGACTGCTTTTGCTGCATCCCAAAGATTTTGAACGGTTGTATCTTCATTCTCATTAGTTTCCATGAATCTTTTTAATTCTTCCTTAATTTCCTGGTTGACCCTTTTATCTTTTAGCAGGATGGTCCTTAACCTCCATGTGTTTGAGGTCCTTCCAAACTTCTTGTTGTGATTTAGTTCTAATTTCAAGGCATTATGGTCCGAGAATACGCAGGGGACAATCCCAATCTTTTGGTATCGGTTCAGACCCGATTTGTGACCCAATATGTGGTCTATTCTGGAGAAAGTTCCATGTGCGCTTGAGAAGAATGTGTATTCAGTTGAGTTTGGATGTAAAGTTCTGTAGATATCTGTGAAATCCATCTGGTCCAGTGTATCATTTAAAGCTCTCGTTTCTTTGGAGATGTTTTGCTTAGAAGACCTATCGAGTATAGAAAGAGCTAGATTGAAGTCACCAAGTATAAGTGTATTATTATCTAAGTATTTCTTCACTTTGGTTAATAATTGATTTATATATTTGGCAGCTCCCACATTTGGAGCATATATATTGAGGATTGTTAAGTCCTCTTGTTGAATAGATCCTTTAAGTATGATATAGTGTCCCTCTTCATCTCTCACTACAGTCTTTGGGGTAAATTTTAGTTTATCTGATATAAGGATGGCTACCCCTGCTTTCTTTTGAGGACCATTCGAATGGTAAATGGTTCTCCAACCTTTTATTTTCAGGCTGTAGGTGTCCTTCTGTCTAAAATGAGTCTCTTGTAGACAGCAAATAGATGGGTCCTGCTTTTTTATCCAGTCTGAAACCCTGCGCCTTTTGATGGGGTCATTAAGCCCGTTCACATTCAGAGTTACTATTGAGAGATATGAGTTTAGTGTCATCATGATATCTATTCAGTCTTTGTTTTTGTGGACTGTTCCACTGAACTTCTTCTTAAAGGGGAATTTTAAGAGGCCCCCTTAAAATTTCTTGCAGAGCTGGTTTGGAGGTCACATATTCTTTTAGTTGCTGCCTGTCTTGGAAGCTCTTTATCTCTCCTTCCATTTTGAATGAGAGTCTTGCTGGATAAAGTATTCTTGGTTGCATGTTCTTTTCATTTAGGACCCTGAATATATCCTGCCAGCCCTTTCTGGCCTGCCAGGTCTCTGTGGAGAGGTCTGCTGTTACCCTAATACTCCTCCCCATAAAAGTCAGGGATTTCTTGTCTCTTGCTGCTTTAAGGATCTTCTCCTTATCTTTGGAATTTGCAAGCTTCACAATTAAATGTCGAGGTGTTGAACGGTTTTTATTGATTTTAGGGGGGGATCTCTCTATTTCCTGGATCTGAATGCCTGTTTCCCTTCCCAGATTAGGAAAGTTTTCAGCTAGAATTTGTTCAAATACATATTCTGGCCCTCTGTCCCTTTCGGCGCCCTCGGGAACCCCAATTAAACGTAGGTTTTTCTTCCTCAGGCTGTCGTTTATTTCCCTTAATCTATCTTCATGGTCTTTTAATTGTTTGTCTCTTTTTTCCTCAGTTTCCCTCTTTGCTGTCAACTTGTCTTCTAGGTCACTCACTCGTTCTTCCACCTCGTTAACCCTCGTCGTTAGGACTTCTAGTTTGGATTGCATCTCATTCAATTGATTTTTAATTTCTGCCTGATTAGCTCTAAATTCTGCAGTCATGAAGTCTCTTGAGTCCTTTATACTTTTTTCTAGAGCCACCAGTAGCTGTATAATAGTGCTTCTGAATTGGCTTTCTGACATTGAATTGTAATCCAGATTTTGTAACTCTGTGGGAGAGAGGACTGTTTCTGATTCTTTCTTTTGAGGTGAGGTTTTCCTTCTAGTCATTTTGCTCAGTGCAGAGTGGCCAAAAGCAAGTTGTATTGGGAAAAAGAGAAAAAGAGAGGAGAGAAAGAAGGAAAGAAAAGAGAAAGAGAAAAAAAAAGGGAAGAAAAAGAAAAAAAACGAAAAAAAAAAAAAAAAGAAAAAGAGAAAGAAAAAGAAAGGAGAAAAAAGGGGGTGGGGGAAGGAAACAAATCAAAAAGCAAAACAAAACAAAACAAAACAAAACAAAACAAAACAAAAACCAAAAAAAAAAAAAAAAAAAAAAGAACCACAGGGGAGTATCTTCTGATTCTGTGTACTTTAAGTCCCTTGGCTTCTCCTGGAAGTTGTCAGTCTAGCTGATCTTCTGGGGGAGGGGCCTGTTGTGTTGATTTTCAGGTGTTAGCAGTTGGGGGAGCTGCTGTGCCCCTGCCTGGTGCAGGGCTCGGTGGGGGTTGTTTACCCCGTGAGGCCGCAGGAGGAACAGCCCCAGTGGCGGGGCAGCTCTGGAAACCTGGATTCAGCTCCGGCAGGAACTCCGTCTGCAGGGCCTGGAGGCTCCGGGGCGGGGCCGCTGATCTGCTCAGCTGGGGCAGGAGCATCCTCGCTGTCCTGGGCCCTCCCGGCCTCTGCCTGTCCCGGGGGAGGCGGGATCCTGGGCTGTGTCCCGGCGCCCTGTGCTCCGGAGCCTGCGCTGGTGGATTCGCGCTCCCGGGCCGCGCAACCCCCTCCGCGGAGCTGCCGCCCGAGCCCCTCCGAGCTGCTCCTGGAACCGCGCAGCCCCCTCCGCACGGAGCCTCTTCCTCTGCCCGAGCCCCTCCGAGCTGCTCCCGGGGCCCCGCAGCCCCCTCCGCGGAGCCGCCCCCGAGCCCCTTCAGCTGCTCCGGGTCCCGCCGGGTCCCGCCGTGCGCGCTGCAGCCCTTAGGGAGCTCGGCGCACTCTCCTGGGCGCGCAGTTGCTCTGTTACTGTCCCCGGGAGCCCGAGGGCCTCCTCGCCCTCCTGGTCCTGCTCCAACTCCCCACGAGCCCCTTTCCGCCCGGGAAGGTCGGTGCAGCTCCTGCTCCTCCGGGACGGGGCTCTCCTGTCCTGGGGACACTCGCCCCGGCCTCAGCCCGGCTCCTCGCGGGGCCCCTCCCCCTTGGAGGCCTTTGTTCCTTTATTTCTTTTTCCCCGTCTTCCTACCTTGATAGATGCGCGAACTCTTCTCACTGTAGCATTCCAGCTGGTCTCTCTTTAAATCTCAGGCCGAATTCATAGATTTTCAGGATAATTTGAAGGTTTTCTAGGTAGTTTGGTGGAGACAGGTGATTTGGAGACCCTACTCCTCCGCCATCTTGCTCCTCCCCTCCAGTGTACTAGTTCTAAACCTACATTTTCAAGAGATCTTCACCATTGAGAACAGGCCTGGGCTAGCCTAATGAGGGACCATTGGAGAAGAGCTGAGACTCTCCAGTTTCCAGCCACTTAATGCTTGATTTTCAAAGAGAGCCATGCCTAGGTCAGCAGAGCTGCTTACCCAATCTTCTGCTGACTGACCAAAGGTTCATGAGTGAGTCTATCTGAGACTAGAAGAATTGCCTAGCTGCCATAGATGTTCAAGCAGTAATAAACAGTTAGCTATGCAGTGATAACAAATTACTTCACCTTGTCTATAATGTGTACTGCACTTCCACACATTTGCTTTTTCTTGAAAAAAATGTTCTGTTTTCCCATTTCTCTCTTGTAATTCCTTCATTAACAACAAATATTTGATTTCAGTGAGTGCATAAAGATTCGAACAAAGTAAGGGATTAAATGGTATTCTCTAAATTTTCCTAAAACTGGCATCATCACTTTGGACCAACTTTTGGTTGGCTTTTTTGAGAACACGAGAAAAGGCTTATGCCTTTTTCTTGTGTATTTTTGTTGTTATTGTTGTTCAAGGGGAGAGTATAAATGTACAAATAACCAGGCAAAATAAGCATGATTTTTTTAAGTGTCAACCTTAAAAAAACAAAAAGAAAAAATAAATAATCCTTTGATTTATTGTCTTTCCTTTAGGAATTGTTTTTGTGTTCCACCCGGGATGTTCTCAACAATTTTAGTTGGAATTGGTTTTAGTTGTATTCCCACCACATTTAACTCTTAGACCAGTATGTGACTGAGCATCTTCCACTTTAATTGATCTAATTTGCACACATAATTCTGATGGAATTATTCATTGTAAAGTGCACCTTTGGGCCTTCCAGAATTCTGCCTTTTTTTCTGTGAATCCATTGCATTAATTTACCTGCAAATTCTTCCTTTCTCTAGAGGCTTCTCTTGGTTATGTAAATACTTTTGTACAGATTTCCCATTACAAACTGTTCTGAAACACTGTTCTCTTATTTTTTTTTTCCTGCTTAGATTTGGACATAGGCCTTGGAAGCTTCCATAGTTGTAGTTCGTAGTGATTTCTTTTTTTCTGATAAATCAGAGATATTTGTCATATATCTGATTCATTAATAGCATGATTATTATACTAAATACTTAAATATGGATACAGAGTTCTATACCTCATAGATCCTAATTTCACTTCCAACACAATTTAATCTTTAGTTTTTCAAAGGTGCATTACTGATAAAGATACCTGTTTTTCAAGGTAATTTTACCCTGATTTATTTTACCATAAACTAAAGTTAGAGTAATAATTGAAGATTGTGAATAGAGGAAAGAGTTGTGATGGCACACAGTTTCATTATTTTTATTTGTTAACTTTTTAAATTTTTTAATTTAAATTCAATTTGCCAACATATAGTATAACACCCAGTGTTCATCCCATCAAGTGCCCTCCTTAGTGCTTGTCACCCAGTTACCCCATTCTCCCACTCCTCCACCCACCTCCCCTTCTGCAACCCTTTGTTTCCCAGAGTTATGAGTCTCTCATGGTTTTTCTTCCTCTCTAATTTTTCCCACTCAGTTCCCCTCGTTTCCCTTATTTTAATTATTTGTGGTATCAATCTCTCCTCACTAGTAGCTATTTCTAAGATTATTTCTAAGATATTTGAATTGTGACCTTATAGCAGCCTTGTTTTTTTTTAAAGACATTTTTTATTTATTCATGAGAGACAGAGGAGAGAGAGAGAGAGAGAGAGAGAGACAGAGACAGAGACACAGGCAGAGGGAGAAGCAGGCTCCAGGCAGGGAGCCTGACATGGGACTCAATCCCGGGTCCCCAGATCAGGCCCTGGGCTGAAGACGGTGCTAAACTGCTGAGCCACCCAGACTGCCTTTATAGCAGCCTTGTAAATAGGCTAAGTAAAGTATGTGGAGACCAGCAACCACATGCCTCCTACCAGATCATTATAGCTCACTTTCCTATTGTGTCATCCTGTAACTAATTGTTCCTGTGTTTCTGTCCCTCATAGACTTGATGCTCTCAGAGGACAGGGATTTGCCTGAAATGCAATAGATAATTCAGTTAATATTTAAGGCAACAGGGAAGGAAGAAAGGAAGCTGCATGGGGGGGGCGGAGGGAGAGAAGAATTCAGCACATGTGTGCACATATATAAGCGTGACTATAAGAAAACAAGGAAAGAATAATCGAATTGCCAACATTGCAGCTAGACTTAAGATCAGAAGCTTGTATACGTGAGCAGAGGGGACCAGTCTTTGGTATAGCATGCTGCAGGCGCCACTCTGAGTCTTGTGCTACAAATTTTGTAGGCTTAGCATACTTACTCAGGCAGGCAGAAAGGAGGGAGGAATAAGTTGTCATATTTAACTGTGTAATAGCAATTGTAGTACCCTTACCTGTGGCTCCTTTTGACCCTTGATGTTAACTTTAAGTCCACTTTTCCTGGCTGGTGGGAAAAGAAGAGAGGGGAGAGCTCAACTCTCCTTGTCCTTTCTTCCTTTTTGCCTTGCTACCTTCTTCATCACCCCCCCCCCCTTTTCCTTCTTGCTTGAAAAACTCCTGAAAAGGTCTCAGGATAGATAGTTCTACCTTATATGTTGAATATACTGACTATATGCTTGAGAAACTAGTAATTTGGTTCATATTAAGGAATTGCCATGATTTTATATACAGCTAATGAGACTTGAATACTTATGATCAATTGATTTTAGCAGCTTCTGATCCACGAAGGAAACATCCCAAGGCATCATTTATGCTTAGTAAAACAGACCTGCATCGAATAAATAGGAAACAGTGTAAATTGGTGAATTGTCCTCATAGTGCCTTCTGATCTATATTGGATTATATCTTGAAATATTAATATTCTGGCTGACAATGTAGTGTGACTCATAGGCTGAATTGAATATGGATGAGTTTTATTAAGAAGCTGAATGATTTGCAGCAAATAAACAGCATCATAAATGTTGGTGCTTATTTCTGGGACAGATGTAATCATCAGGAAGAGATAAAGCCAATTTGTGTATTAGGAAGGAGGTAGTTTGAAGTATTGCTGGGTAGTGGCTCTTTTTAATTTACTTTTTGATATGACATCATACTCTAAAATTAGGACAAATATCTAAAAGAAAATTCTCATGACCCCAACCTTTACTGGTTTGAACATAAATGGCACGTTAAAATGCATTATCTTACTGTTTGTTACTAGGAAAACTCACAATAATTCTTCCCATATGGTGCTGTGCATTTAATTCTCTTTAACAGAGCCACCTGAGTATGTATAAAGTCAGTGATGGAAATGGAAGCTATTTACTTTGATGGCATTACTCCTGAATCATTTATCACTGCCAATACTCCACAAAACTGCTGGGACCAGATCCTGTTGATAAGTTATTACGTTCTGAACCTGCTACCTTATTTCTAGCACGCAATAAAAATGAACTCAGTATCTGTAACTTTAATATTAGTTTTCTTCTCTGTTGGTAATGGTTATCCTAAATGTTTACTATGTAGAATGATGATTGTAATAAGCCAGAGGCACTCATCTTCTGCTCCAACCTTCTTATCATCCATGCACCTTTCCCACCCTTCAGTCCTGCTTCCCTACCCGGGGACCTCAAAATGCTCAGAATGCCTTTACTTTCTTAGTTGTTAGCTTCCTTCCAACCTCTCTCACGTCTCTGACTGCCTTCACCACCCCTCCAGAAATCTAATGGGAGTCTAGGTCTGTCTTGACCACCTTTATCTATAAGATGACTACTACAGCACAGAACTGAAGGGAATCAGAGGGCGAGTAGTCATATTTTAATGGTTTAACATTGAAACATGCGATTTAGATAATGTTGCTTCTGATTATGATGCTGATTCTAACCAAACATGTTAGGAAAGCTTAGTTTTGTTAAACTGTTTTCTCTCTGCTCTCATGTCTTCTCCTCTCTTCAATTTTTCAATTTCAAAGCTTAGAAATTTTTCATGGAAAAAAAAGAGCATCAAGTTGTTTCCCCAGATTTAGTATTCATAATTCTTTTAGCTCTAAATTGTCTCTGCCAATAGTAAAAGAGCAGGTGATTGAGAAGTTTCAAAATTTAAGTTGGAGAAAATATACAAAAGGGTTCTATTTCTGACAGCTAGAAACTGGTAGGGTAGTTACTATTGCCTATAATTTGGTAATACAAAATGTCTATTTCTGACACAATATCCTCAAATTGAGGGAACATTTTTTTTTTTTTTTGGAGGTTAAAAAATGCTGCCTAGTGGCATGTCAGGGTTGGTGAGCTGTATATTAGATATAAGCTATAATTTATTCCTTTAGGGGCTGAAAAAATTAGAGGATTCTTCTGCATCTGTTGCACATTTTAAACACATACTAATTGAACCCAGTGGTTACTAAGTGTCACAGAAATATTTATTGTGTTTACCTGCTTGTGGGATTGCTGGGGGCAGCGAGCTGAGGATAAACCCTTAAGTCTGAGAGACAGAGAAGTAATTACCTATTTGCCTCAAAAGTATATGGAATAAATATGTGTGGAGTTATTATACTGTCTCAAAGTAATTTTGTTTTCTGATTGATGGGTATATGATGAAAGAATTAAAATCCAAGGTGGAACAGAAGAAAAGTATGTAGAAAATGCCATTTCCCCAGGCTCGCTACATTGTGTTGAAAGGAAAAGGTGTGTCTGACTGCCAGGAGTAGTCTTAAAAAACAAAATAAGTGGGACTAGGGCAATGTCTTCACATAGGCTTGAGACTATTCAGTTACATGGGATGGTTTAACTAATGATGATTATGATGATGCCAGCAGCTGCTTGTTAGACACTTATTCCATGCCAGGCCCTACTAACGCATGTCATCTTGAAAATAACTCTCTTGGTAACTTAGTATTCACTATTGTTTTTTCTTTTATCATCTCTATTTAACCAATGCAGAAATTGAGATCTATAGAATTAATCCAGGCCACTAGCCTTCAAATACTGAAGCTAGTATTTGAAATAGTCATTCTGACTTGCAAGCACATATTTTTCAATACTGTGATATACTGTTTCTATTGCAAGACATTGAGAGTAAATAAAAACAAAGAAAACTCCCTTAATTATGTGAGCAAATCAGTTGCCTTCTTTTTCTAATTGAAAATGATATTCTTGAGCTTGATCAACCACTTCATCTTGAGTAATTTTCAGATGTTTTCAAAATCCAGATCCAATTTACCACCGTTAAGTATAATCTGAAAGAAGTCCTATATGCAGTAAAGGAAATTCCAAAGGAGCAGCTCCAGGTATTTAAAGTATTTGTAGACATGAGAGGTACCCCCAAGGTGACAGTTTTGAGGACGAATGTTCTGGGTTATCTGTTTACATCTAATATATTGGTTTTAAAAAATCAGTCATATTGTTTTATCAACATGACTTTTAGCAAAATTGTGTGTATATATATGTGTGTATATAAAAAATTGTGTGTGTGTGTATATATATATATATATAGTGGAAAAGCTATATATATATATATATATATATATATATATATATATATATATTTAAAAGTAAACTAAAAGCACCAAAAACTTAAGTATGAAAAGTAAAAACTAAAAGAAGAAAATATAGATAACACTTAATAGAATAGTCTTTGAGGTCTTGGTTTAGAGAGGCAGTACTTTCAGAAAATATTTGAAAAAAACCACAAGCATATGGAAGTTGAGAACTGATAAATTGGATTACATTAATATTAATTAAATGTTCCACCGACATCCTTGTTAAAGTTAGTAGACAGGTGAGGTGACAGGCTAACAGAAGGAATTTTCAATGTCTAAAACTTACAAGGATTTCATTCTTAGAATATGTGAGGGATTTCTGAAAATCTGCTAGTAAAAGACAATCAACCTGAAAGAAATAAAGAGATAAAGGACATAAAGAGGCACTTGAAAGAAGGGGAAATCCAGGTGGTTAATGTGTGTGTGTGTGTGTGTGTGTGTGTGAAGAAATGTCCTAACTCTTAACAGAAATTCAAAATGTCATGACCAACTTTTCCATGACCATCACATTGAGAAAAACCTGGACAGTTTGAAAACATGGGCAATGCTTTAGACAAGGATATGTGGAAGCAAGGCCCCTTATCCAGGGTTAGAAGAATAAACTGGCACAGACATTCTGAAAAGCAATCCAGATGTGCTAATCTCCATCAATCAGCCATTGCTACATTGTAATCCACTACAAAGCCTGAGGGACCTACAGGAGACATTTATTCTTTATGTGATGGAGTGTCGCTGGAACAGCTCTGCTGATCTCCAGTGGGCTCTTATGAATCTACCATTGTGAGTCAACTTATCAAGGCAGGGCAGGGCTGGGGGTGCGTTTGAAGCTGAAGGTTCTCTAGTCTGGGCTCTCACTGTGGGTTGATCTGAGATCTTCCCCAAATTTCTTTCATCCTTCTTGGACCGTTAGGCCAGATGGGACATGTTCTCATCATGGCGATGACAGAGGCACAAAAGAGCAAGTGGAAGCTTGGAAGGAGTCTTATGCCTGTGCTTGACCTAGAACTGGTACACTCACTTCTGCCCATAGTCTGTTGGCCAAAATAAGTCAGGTGATAGTAGGTACATTCTACTTTAAGTGGGAGGATCTGTTAAGTTACAAGAAAAAGGGTGTGGACACAAGGAGGAGCAAAGAATTGGGACAAGTGAGCCAATAATTCCATTTACCACAATGCCTTATGACTTAGCTGCCCTATTTCTTGATATCTATTTCAGAGCAACTCCTCCCACATGTCTACAAGGAAATTAGTGTAACAAAAAGCATTGCAACATTGTTTAAGACAGTAAAGGTGAGCAGTTTAGGAAACCCTTACAGAAGAAGTGAATAGCTAAAATATGGTATATGCCATTAATGGAATACAATGCAATAGTTGGAAGAAATTAATTAGATTTAAATATAGCATCATGAACAAATCTCAGTAACTTAATGCTGATTTTATTTATTTTTTAATGTTGATTTTAAAAAGCAGTAGGCAATATGAAATTCATTGTATAATATCAGTTATGTAACCTCCTTCCATATAATGATTCTGTATATTTTAAAGGTACACATATACCTGTTAAAGGACATTTTTTTAAATAAATAAGAGTGTGTAACAAGAGGAAGCAAGGAATAGAATCAAGTATGAGGAATTAAGGAAGAAGAAAAAAATAACAAAAATGGGAACTTTGCAATAAACTGAAAATTTAATCAAATCAGTTTTGTGCCCCTGTAATTTTTAAACATAAAAAAATTTCTAACAGAAGACTGTAAAGAAGAGAGTAAAATGAGCATAGCACATTTGGAAGATTTGTTAAGAAACAAAAGTTTTAAGCAGAGTTTTGAAGTTAACAGACATTCTGGTTTGAGAAAGGATGTTCCAGGGAGGAACATGTCATGGTCAAGGCAGGGACAGGAGAAGGATGTCTGAAAATTGTATGGGGCTTCTTCTGGCAGAAATTTAATGAAAGCTTGACAGGGTGTAACAATAGATGAAAGCATAAAGCAGAGCTTCTTGTAATCTGTCACTGGGGCTTTTGTTTTGATCTTCCCATAGTTTTGGAGGCCTTTGAAAGCACCTGGAAACAATTAAGCGGAGCCTGATAAAAATGAACCCTCTGGAAGAGAAGTTCTTGAACACTCGTATGCTATACCATTATCCTTCAGAAATCACAGCTCTCAGGGGTTCTGTGACACTTTTTTGCTCTGAGATACTGATAATGAGAGAAGTCTTCCAGGAGTATTAGGAATTATTCTTCCCCCTGGCATCTGAAAAACAAACAAAACAACAAACAACAACAATAAAACAAACCTTTTGTTGGTGTTGCAGGGAACAATATCAGCTATTCAGCCCACATCAGGAAAAATATTGTGGGGCAGGAACTGGAAACAGACTCTGGGTGGCTCTCTATTTTATTATCTCAGGGTCATCTAGCATAGCCCTTAGAATTATTAACACCTTTTCTTTAATATAAAACCTTCCTCCAATGGAAACAAAGTCTGGTTTAAAAAGAAAATGTACTTTTAGTCACAGTTGAAGAAACTGTAAATTGGCAGGGAAAACGATGAAGGGTAATTTGACAATTTCTCTTGTTTTAAAATGTCAGTATTTTAAATCAATAATGTAGCCCTCAAGAATTTTCTAATTCGAATTTCTAAAATAATTAAATATGCACAAATACATATGTGCATAAAATTAATCTAATATGGTTAAAATAGCAAAAAAGTGAAAACTAAATGAGCAAGAACAAAGTATTAAAGGAGTTAGGCACTTTTGTATGATGGAATGGTATTAAGTCATGAAAAAAAAATCTCTAAAAATATTTAGTAACATGGGAGAAACAGTCCATATATATTGGCATGTGAAAAAGCAAGTTTTAAGTATGTACCAAAATTGAGAAAAATATTCTTAAATGTTAACAGTGTTTATCTCTGAGTGTGAGACTATGTACAAAATAATTTCTTGTTTCTTTTCCAAATTCTCTTAAGCAATTATTTGCTGCTTTTATAAGATAAAATAAATAATACATGTTATTTATAAAACTGCACTGCATAAATAAATATCGTTGAAACTGGTCACTTAAATAACTCAAAATCATTCTCTTTGTTTGTTAAAATATATGTTTGAGTTCCTCCGGGCAATCTTTTTGTTTCTCAAGATTTTATTTATTTATTTGACAGAGCGAGAAAGAGAGCACACAAGTAGGCAGAGCGGCAGAGAGAGGGAGAGGGAGAAGCAGGACCCCACTAAGCAGAAAGCCTCCATCCCAGGACGCTGGGATCATGACCTGAGCCACCCAGGTGCCCCTAGGCAATCTTTAAGAATGGAAATTTTAGATACATATCCAGCCATATTTTGGAAATTCTCCAGGAATATGGGAGGTATGTATACTACCTGGACATAGAGGATTCGATTAAAAGAAAATGGCCAAATTAGAAGTATATTTTACATACTTAAAGAATTAAAGAAAATTGAAAAGGCAGCAAAAGCCATGTTTTTGCAAAGCATAGTCAAGTACCTTTTTCAAAAGGGTATTTATTCTAGTTCATACACCAGGCCTCAGGATGGATTCACATTCTCATTCATTGCTCAGAGCATCCAGGGCACTTCTCAAGCACCAGGCATGCATTGTGGTGTTTTTAATAATAGATAGCAAAATGAAGAAGACACTTTGGCCGGAAATTAAGAGGAGAATTTAAAGAAATAAATAAAGGCTATGAAGGCGATGACCATAACCTATTAAATGCTGGTCACCTCCTGCTTTCTCTTCTCTTTCCCCCAGGGTTTTTTGTTGTTGGTTTTTTTTTTTTAACAGAATATCTCCAACAACAGTTAATATTACATTCAGCCATGTAATCACCTGCAGAATTTCTGATTAGCAGGGATCAGAGTATATTTTCATTTGCAGGAGCCAATCCTTTAATCCTCCAAATAGTAAACTGAGCCACAAAGTAGGACAGACCGCAAACACTACAGAATGTTGATTTTTCTTGCTTAAATGATAAATTGCCATGGTCATCTCCTGTGATTTCATCAGATAGTTCTGGAAGGCTCAAAACTGGAATTGGATAATTAAGGTTCTCAGGAAGGAAGGAAGGAATTTTAGTCCTGCACGTGCTTTTCCTGGCATTCAGCATTTCCAAGGCCAAATGTGCACACTGCTGGGTTCCTCAGGGTATATAAAAGTGGAAGAACTTAGTCTCGTGGTTTGCTGCATCAACACCACGTGCCTACTGCTTCCATGACTGAGAACATACCCCATACCCCTTCTTAGGAAGTTTGCCTCCAGAAGTGATCTCACGTCAAGGTACCGACAGATCCCATCCGACAGGCACTCTCTAGTCCCAAAAAAGGGAAGAATGTCTCTCCTCATTCTTAGTTGGAAGTTGCCAGCCAGAGATCACGGGAGGGTGATTGGGTTGCTTCACGGTCTGTCAGAAGAAACAAAAAATAAAATCATTCCTTATGATGGGAATATTTGAGTTGCATTTTCACACAAGCTTCTCAAACTGCAAGACTTCCTGCCACAGAAGAAACACTTTCTTATTTACCAAGGACTCAGAGACCTGGAATGCACAATGACCTGTTCAAACTGAAGCAGACATTTAGGTTGGTGTTTCAAGTAAGTACCAGTTCAGACTAGAAGGCATAAAATCATACATCATAGAGGCCATAAAAAATCATATGGAAACCTAATAAAATATAAGATAGGTCAGGACTGACTCTGAGATCTAAAAACCAGATGAGAATTAGCTGCAGCATCTGCAATTTATTTTTCTTTTTTAGTAAATGGGAATTGAATCACTATACTTGGGTGAGTACAGCAAATGTCCTTTGAAATGCCATACTCATTTTTTTTTTCCAGTATTGCCTTAGCATACTTTTAGCTTTTACTTCTAGAGTTAAGTTTGAAGATCATCCAGTGTAGAAAAGCTGAAATGGATTAAGTTTTGACAAATAAGCAGCTGGAGGAGGAAGAGAAGAATTTCCCTGAACAAGAAAAATAATCAAAGACAGAGGGGATGAAGCAGGATCTGTTTTCTATCTCTAGTGGAAACAGAAAAAGAGAAAAGAATTTAACTGGCAATCAGAAAGTTTAATTTAGACATCTTGAAGATTTTACAGGTTTTCTACCTATTAATAGTCACTACCTTTTAATAAGAGCTAAATTCTTTAGATGATTCATAGGTATGAATTTCAACATCACAAATTCAAGTGTGCAGAAAATGTGATTTCTTTATTGCCATAATTGTCAGATTTCTGACCGGAGTTCCCAGCCTGCCTCATGTAGAAAACTTAATAGAGTCATTTCTGATCTTTTTTTCTCTTTTCAATATGGTGATTTTTTTTTTTTTTTTTGGTCTGTTCCTACCTAGAGGGTCAGAAACCCTGTTGTTCAATCCTCTCTCCAGGTTTTGTGTCCCTCCTCTCACCCAAAAGCTCACAGGGACAATACCAAGTGAAGACTGGCATGCTCTGCACCCTGCCTTTGGTCCAAACAGCTCCTCCCTTTTTACCCAGGGGCTGGCTTGGTCTCTGGCTTCCCAGGGTTTCTCCCTGCCTGTCCTTGGCTAAGCTCTGTACCTCACAGCCCATCTGCAGTGTCCCCGATTCAGAAAACTGAGCTGAAACACTCCGCCGGTCCTGGAACATTTCCTGAACTGTTCTTGATTTATGCCTCTTTTATTTCGGGCACTTCCCTACATTTAATTTTTATTCAAATCCCATCCATTCTTCAAAGCCCCAAATATTTCTCCCTGATCCCCTCACCAGAAGGGATTTTTCTTTTTTGAATTCACAGTCTGTTCCTCTCCTCTGGCCTTTATCACCTTTCCTTGGCACAAACATTCAGCTGGCAAACACTTGTACAGGTGGACCTGTTGTTGACTGCTGGCATCTGTGCAATTGGGAGGATGTTTATTCTGATTGACTCTTGGCTATGTCCTACTGGTTTTTTGTTTTGTTTCATTTTTGCATTTTTAATTCCACCTCTATCTTTTACCCTAGATTATAATAAATTACATCCATGCTTTTCTATCCCACTGTAAACTCCTTGAGGAAAGAAATGGTTCGGTTCTGTAGTCATTCAATGCCTTGCACATAGGAGGCAATCAAAAATATTTGTTAAATGAATCCTCAGGTAAAACTCGACCAGGCCACAACATTTTCTTTGGTGTAAAGATGAAAAAGACAGGAGGCATCGTTCATCATTGGCATAGAAATACGATTTACTTGCCAGAATTACTCTCTTCTCTCTACTCCCTGATGCCTACTCAAAGTCTCATAATTTTTAATTTGAGAAAAGAACCAGTGGGGTACTTTGGTTTTAATTTGTGGAGAAAAAAAGAAAATAAAATTATTCAAACTTTGCTCTTCTACCACTGACAGTTAATAATATCACTGTCATCACATTGAGCATTTTTAAAAGGCATTTGAGAAATTCATCTTTTCCCTGATTTAACATTACATTTTAATTTCAATTCCCTCTCAGGAGGATTAAAACTCAGCAGCACTTTGTCACTTTTGTGCTCCTCCATTACTTTGCTGTAAAAACAGAAATAGTAAATACCATTTAAGAATACTTTCAATTTACAAGGACCAGATCCTGAGACCTTCATAAAAATCTAGGTTATTACACAGCATCATTTTACAAAGACTTGACTTTATTTTTAGACCTATTAACTGAAAATAAAATAAAATAAAAATGAGCCCCTCCTGCCCTATTGTAGGTATCTAAAGGCTGTTTTGTTTTGTTTTGTTTTAATACCTTAGAACACTTGGTTTGTGGGAATGGAAAGCAACAAAAAGGTGTTGAGATGTAGATGTGGGTTAGAGAGAAGGTTTACTCACTTCCTAGCTAAGAGATTGGTGCTCATACCAGCTTTACCAGGATATAGATTCCATTTCCTGTCTTCACAGAGTTACAGATGAATATGTGAGGCACTCATGAAATCACTGATGAATTGTCGAAACAAAGAATGTTAAATACACAAATGTCAGAGTCCTGCTGTTAAGGCTGTCACCAACTTAGCTCCAAGTTAGTTCTTCATGTTCAAATGTTATAGCTACTACCACTACTCCCATTTCCCCAATGACCCCCAAAACTCCTGAAGGAGCTGCCAACTCCTGTGTCACTCTTGGTCTTTTGGAGCCTAGTGTTCAAAGGAGCTCAGAACTAGTAGTTTAGGATTTGATAAGATCCAGACAGCTCAATGTCTGGAAGGGACTGAGCTGTGGATTCAAGTTCATAGTCATGATTCTCAGAACATAGGCCAGAGTCAAATGCAGATTCTTATTCCTAATACCTGACCTACCAAGCTAGATCTCTAGTGGGTTAGCCTGGGATTCTGCATCTTAAACTCCCTCCTCATATGATTTTTTTTTAGATTGAAAAGAGTCACAATGCTAGGGGTACCTGGGTGGCTCATTAGGTTAAATGTCTGTCTTAGGCTCAGGTCATGATCTCAGAGTCCTGGGATCAAGCCCCATATCGGGCTCCCTGCTTAGCCTCTCCCTCTCTGCTTCTTCCTCTCCCTCTGCCTCTCCTTCTGCTGGTTTTCTCTCTCTCCCTCTATCTCTCTCATGCTCCCTCTCTCTCTCAAATAAATAAATAAAATCTTTTTTAAAAAAGTCACAGTTAGAGATACTGTGTATATTTCAGATTGCCCATAGCCCCAGAAAAATGAGCTCCCAACATCGATAGCTTTACTGACAATTTCAGTCAAGAAATCAAATTGCCTTCCTAAGTAAGTGCCTCACCTGAGTAGAAACCCATGGCATTATAAACCTGCTTGTAAAACAAAATTAAATTTCTAATAATCTCAATACAGTTCACCAACATTTTTGAGGAATATTTAAATGATGCGTTTGTCTCACAAAATCCCAAGGCAAGAAGCCTATTCAGCTGTTGTTGAACAAAAAACTTGTAAATCAGGATGACCCAAATGACTCTGCATTCATGATGAGGTCTGAGAAGGGGGTGACTTTGTTCCACTCTGTCAGGTTAAAATTATTCAGATAACTTCTAGACAAACAGCACATCTGTAGTGAACATTCCAGCTTCATTTACTGTCAGTAGCCTTGAAGGATGATTGCAATAAAAACATACACTCCTATCTGAAACCAAATAGAAGAGGCTACTGTTTTTCACTTAGCATTCTATTTTAGAGAGGAATTGAAATCTTTTGTTTTTCAAGTAGCACATCGTAAACATCACTTGGAACATTTCCTTACTCATTTTTGTGCAACTAATAGTTTCTCCAAGTTAGTTAGGTGATTGCTAGCAATTAATTAGTAAGGTTAACATTGTTCTTATTGATCAGCCTGACAGCAGTGATTGACAACATTAATATAATTGTTTTATTTCTCAGAAAACCTTAGCATGAGAACCTGATAGTAGTGGGAAACAGTTGGGAGATAAAGAAAAATAGATTATATGCTTTAGATTGGGCCAATTATCTTAACATGCTGCCAGGGCTTTGATAACTGAATTAAGGCTAAGGCTTCCTGCCCGTAGGCAGCCAGGAGCTTATTTTTCTGTTCTTCCCCTATACCTCGGATGACAATGAATCTCCACAGGGGACAGAGAAGAAGCTGGTCTATGATCTGATGTACAGCCCTGCATCACTATTTCAATTATAATCATGATGAGCTAATAAAGGAGTAGTTTGTAACCAAAGTTTGAAAATTCCAAGTTCAATGGCTATGTTTAACATCTTTTCTTAGGAAATAAGAGATCAAAAGGGAAGGGAGACAGGTTTGCTCCACTTTCTGCCTCTCTAAAGTTCCAATAAAGTGACATATATTTCCTCTTAGTTATCATTCAGATAAGGAAGTAATATTGGTGATGTTCCAGAATGATTCCAGATCTGGCTACAATATTTTTCCCTTTAGTCATCCTTATAAAAGGGTTACTAGAAGAGAAGGTAGAACTAAGGATCAGGCTGTCTTGTGACTGATCCAGAGTTCCAGTGTTTTCCCTGGGAATTTAATAGAAATTTTCAACCTGCTCTTTCTTGACCTACCCCTGCAAAATGACTAGTTCTTTATTGTACTCATCCTGTCCTTCAGAATGACTGTGTTAAACCTTCATAATTACCATAGCTGTCGAAAATTTTAAAGATAGTTGTTCTTCTTGTTAAAATGATCAGAAAAATAGGTATAGGTTGTATTTGGATATTTGCTCAGGTAGTTATAGGTATTCTAAAAGATGTTCAAATACATGTTTTAAGCTACTTACAACAGACAAAATTGTAGATCCCTTTCATTAGAATTACCACTTACTGAGAACATTCTGTATTCTCGATACCTTTAAGGTAAATTGAATACATTATCTTCAATTTTACAGCAATATGACAAATTGTAGCCCCAATTTGACACATGAGGAAAGTAATAGAATAAAGGATATGTACAAGGTCAGGCAGGTAATATGGGATAAAATTCAGATTTACCTGGTTCCAAAGCCTGTGTCCTTTCTGCTATAGCGGACCTCCACTTGGTGGAAGTCCTTGGGTTCCATTTAACCTTCCTACATTCAAAGGTGTAATTGTTCCATTTATTATGCTCTAGCAGAGATGTAGAAGGTCACTTCTGTTGGCGATGCTCTCAAAAAGAAAAGTAGTATAGTGGTTGAGATTTTAGGTCTATTGTCAGCCTAGCTGGGTCTGAATCTCGGCTCTGACCCTTCCTAGCTCTGTGTCCTTATGTATATAACTATCTCCTCCTCTTTAAATTGAAGGTAATAAGTGCTCTGCCTCACAAGGCTGTCACATGAATAAAGTGAAT
The DNA here is from genome assembly GCF_053574225.1 of Canis aureus. Classification (NCBI taxonomy): domain Eukaryota; kingdom Metazoa; phylum Chordata; class Mammalia; order Carnivora; family Canidae; genus Canis; species Canis aureus. The sequence continues at coordinate 41,453,561 of NC_135628.1, read as the reverse complement.
TAATGCAATATTTCTCAAACTTCAATATGCATGCAAATCACTTGGAGCCTGGTAAACCTGTGGATCCTGGTTCCAAAATCTAGGGTAAAACCTGAAATTCTGTGTGCAGAATGTGTAGAACAGTGAACCATGGCTGACATGCAATGAGTTTTCAGTAAATATCAGCTGTGATCATTTAATGATCAGATGAGGGAAGGTCCCTTGGAGAAAGTACTACCTTTGAATGAATTTCTGAGGGAATGATGATTAAAGAGATCCTACATTGTGTAGGCCAGCCCACCATGCCAGAACTTCTAAAAGATTCCATCATTAAAAAAAAAAAAAAAAAAAAAGATTCCATCATTGCAAAGTACATCATTGCAAAGTACATGGTTTTGGTTTACAGGGAGTATCTGCCCTTCCCCTGCCTCAGTGCTGCTTTTCTCTTCATATCTGTGATTTCTAATTTATAGTGCCTAAAAGTGCTTATAGTGCCTATACTGCCTCCATTTCAATCTATTTATTTTAAGTACTTCACTCTTCTGGATAATTTCTGAACATACTCATTTTCTGATCCACCCCGCACATTTTTATTGAGCACCCAATTCATGTATCATGTACAGCTCTTAGCATTGTGTGTGTTGAAGAAAAGAACTAACAGGTAATTAACCAGAATTTCACAGTCTCTAGTGTTTTTATTTGACTGTCACAAGATAAAACCTTGTTTGCTTGCACGTCTGGCATTTCTGCAAGCAAATAAAAGAGGACCTCTAACCACAAGAATCTACAATCCACCTTAAAATAAACACTGATACTTTACATCCATGTTTATAATATAAAGATGTTAGAAACTCAGCTGAAAGCAAACTTTCCAGGCAGGCCCTCTGGCTTGATAGATGCCTTTTCATGAAACATATTTCTATTAATGTATTTTGTCCACTTTCACTTGTCTATCCTAGATCAGGTTAATCTTTCTGGACGTCATTCTTGTATTACATTTTAGGAGGTGGTCATAATGGTTTCACATGTTAGAAATACTGATTTACTAACATAATCCCTAAGATTTTCTCATTTTCTGTGGAGTCTTTGGTAATTCCAGCAAGTTTTTGGCACATATTCTGCTAAATGCTTAAAAGAATGAAACAGAAAACAGCTGTTCTTTTTTTCCCCTAGCTTTATTGAGGTATATTTGACAAATAAAAATTATCATTTATTTAAAGGATACAACATGATGTTTTGATACATATATATATGCACATTATGAAATTATCATCAAGCTAATTAACATATCTATCACCTCACATAGTTATGATTTTTGTGTATGTAGTGAAAACACTTAAGTTCAACTCTCTTAGCAAATTTCAAGCATACAATACAGTATTATCATCATTATTAAAAAATTTTGAGTATAGCTGACACACTATGTCACTTTAGTTACAGATGTACAACATAGTGATTCAGCTTCTCTATGTTATGCTGTGCTCACTACAAGTGTAGCTACCATCTGTCATCATACAATGGTATTGCAATATCATTGACTATATTCCCTGTGCTGTGCCTTTTATTCCCATTCATTCCATGACTGGAAGCCTATATCTCCAACTCCCCTTCACTCATGTTGCCCATTCCTGCACCTCTGTCCCTTCAGCAACCATCAGTTTATTCTCTGTATTTTTAGACCTGACTCTTTTTTATTTATTCATGTTATTAAGATTCCACATATGAGTGAAATCATTTTCTATTTGTCTTTCTCATTTCGACTGATATCACTTAACATACTACATTCTAGCTTCTTCCATGTTATGGCAAATAGGACAATCTCATCCTTTTTAATGGCTATGTAGTATTCCATTGTAATACAGTATAATTAGCTATAGTCACCATACTATACATTAGACCTTCAGACCTTATTCATCCCACATAACAACCTTCATACCTTTTGACCAACATTTCCTCATTTCTCCCACCCTCAGCTCCTGGAAATTACCATTCTACTCTCTGCTTTCATGAGTTTGACTTTCTTTTCCTTTCTTTCTTTTACCTCAATCCATTTTAATTTTTATTTTTTTAATTTTAATTCCTGTATAGTTAATATACAGAGTTATATTAGTTTCAGGTGTACAATATAGTGATTCAATGATTCTGTGTATTACTCTGTGTTCATCATGGTAAGTGTACTCTTAATCCCTTCCACCTATTCACCCATCCTCCCACCTACCTCCCCTCTGATAACTGTTTGTTCTGTATGGTGAAAAGTCTCTTTTTAGTTTATACTTTTTTTTCATTCATTTGTTTCTTAAATTCCACAGATGAGTGAAATCATATTTGTCTTTTTTTTTGACTACTTATTTTGCTTAGTATTGTACTCCCTAGATCCATCTATGTTGTTGCAAATGGCAAGATTTCATTCTTTTTAATGGCTGAATAATATTCCATTGTATGTATATACCATATCTTCTTTATCCATTCATCTAACAATGGGTACTTGGGCTGCTTCCATAATTTGGCTATTATAATTAGAAATGACAAATACCCACCATTTGCTTCGACATGGATGGAACTGGAGGGTATTATGCTGAGTGAAATAAGTCAATCGGAGAAGGACAAACATTATATGGTCTCATTCATTTGGGGAATATAAATAATAGTGAAAGGGAATAAAGGGGAAAGGAGGAAAAATAAGTGGGAGATATCAGAAAGGGAGACAGAACATGGAAGACTCCTAACTCTGGGAAACGAACTAGGGGTGGTGGAAGGGGAGGTGGGCAGGGGGTAGGGGTGACTGGGTGGCAGGCAATAAGGTGGGCACTTGACGGGATGAGCACTGGGTGTTATTCTGTATGTTGGCAAATTGAACACCAATAAAAAATAAATTTATTTAAAAAATTTGGCTATTATAAATAATGCTGCAATAAACATGTGGGTGCTTATATCTTTTTGAATTAGTATTCTCATTTTCTTTGGGTAAATACCCAGTAATATAATTACTGAATCATGTGATAATTCTATTTTTAATTTCTTTGAGGAAACTTCATATTGTTTTCCACAGGGCAGCACCGGTTTTGCATTCCTACCAATAGTGCACAAGGGTTCCTTTTTCTCCATATCTCACCAACACTTGTTATTTCTAATGTTTTTTATATTAGTTATTCTGACAGATGTGAGGTAATATCTAGAAGTTTTGATTTGCATTTCCCTGATGATGAGTGATGTTGAGCATCTTTTCATGTATCTGTATGTCTTCTTTGGAACAATGCCTATTCAGATTCTCTGTTCATTTTCTAATTGGGTTATTTGTTTTTGTTTGTTTGTTTTTGAGTTGTATGAGTTCTTTATATATTTTGGATACTAACCCTTTATAAGACATATCATTTGCAAATATCTTCTCCCATTCAGTAAATTATCTTTTAGTTTTGTTGATTTTTTACCTTTGCTGTGCAAAGGCTTCTTATTTTGATGTAGTCTCAATAGTTCTGTTGTTGTTGTTTTGTTTTGTTTTTGCTTCCCTTGCCTCAGAAGACATGTCTAGAAAAATGTTGTTATGGCTGATGTCAGAGAAATTACTATCCGTGCTGTCTTCTAGGATTTTTATGGCTTTAGGTCTCATATTTAATCTTTATTCCATTTTGAGTATATATTTGTGTACAGTGTAAGAAAGTGGTCCAATTTCATTCTTTTTCATGTAGCTGTCCAGCTTTCCCAACACCATTTGTTGAAGAGACTGTCTTTCCTGTTAGATATTCTTGCCTCCTTTGTTGAAGATTAATTAATTGCCCATACAATTGTAGGTGTATTTCTGGGCTTTCTATCCTGTTCTGTTGATCTATGTCTATTTCTTGTGCCAGTATCATACTGCTTTGATTACTAAAACTTTGTAGTATATCTTGAAATCTGGGATTGTGATACCTTTACTTTTGTTCTTCTTTTTCAAAATTACTTTGGCTATGTGGGATCTTTTGTGGTTCCATACAAATTTTAGGATTGTTTGCTCTAGTTCTGTGAAAAATGCTGTTGGTATTTTGAAGGGATTGCATTAAACCTGCAGATTGCCTTAGGCAGTATGGACATTTTAACAATATTTGTTCTTCCAATCTATAAGCATGGAATATCTTTCTGTTTGTTTCCATAGTCTTTAATTGCTTTCATCAGTGTTTTATAGTTTTCAGAGTACAGATCTTTCACTTCCTTGGTTAAGTTTACTCCCGGGTATTTTATTACTTTTGGTGCAATTGAAGTGGGATTGTTTTCTTAATTTCTCTTTCTACTGCTTCATTATTAGTGTATAGAAATGCAGTGGATTTATGTATATTGATTTTGTGTCCTGTGACCTTCTTGAATTCATTTATCAGTTCTACTAGTTTTTTAGTGGAATCTTTAAAGGGTTTTATATATGTAGTATCATCTCATCTGCAAATAATGAAATATATGAGTTTGGCTTTTTTAAATTTCACATATAAGTCAGATCATGGAATATTTTTCTTTCTGTGTCTGTCTTATTTCACTTAGCATTAATGTTCTCAATATTCATCCATGTTGCTGCATATGGCAGTTTGTCCTTTTTCAAAGCTGAATAATATTCCTCTGTGTATGTGTGTATGTATGTGACATTTTCTTTCTCCATTCATTTGTCAATGAACATTTAGATTGTTTCTATATCTTGGCTATTGTCAGTAATGCTGCAATGAATATGGGAGCGCAAATATCTCTTCAAGATCCTGATTTCATTTATTTTGGATATATACCCAGAAGTGGGATTGCTGGATCAAGTGATAGTTCTCTTTTTATTTTTATTTATGAGAAAGCTCCATCTTATTGTTTTCTGTAAGATAGTACTAACTTGTATTTCCACCAACAGTGTACAGAGGTTTCCTTTTCTCCATGTCTTTACCAAGATTTGTTACCTTTTATCTTTTTGATAATAGTGATTCTAACAGGTGTGAGGTGATAACTATTGTGGTTTTGATTTGAATTTCCTTGGTGATTAGTGATGTTGAGCATCTTTCATATACCTATTGGCCATTTGTATGTCTTTGTTTTCAAAATGTCTTTTTACGTCCTTAGCCCATCTTTAAAATCATGGTGAAATATTTTGTTTTGTTTTGTTGTTTTTGTTTTTTGCTATTGAGATGTTTGAGCTACTTATATATTTTGGATATTAGCAACATTAGACATATGGTTTGCCAGTATTATTTTTTACCATTCTGTGGGTTGCATTTTCACTATGTTGGTTGTTTCCATTGTTGTGCAAAAACTTTTTAGTTTGATGCAATCTCACTTGTCTATTTTTGGTTTTGTTGCCTGTGCTTTTGGTGCCACATCTAAAAAATCATTGCCAAGACCAATGACAGGAAGCTTTTTCCTGTGTTTTCTTTTCATAGCTTAATGGTACCAGGACTTAAATTCAAGTCTTTAATACACATTGAATTGATTTTTTATATGGTGTGAAATAAAGCTCCAATTTCATTCTTCTGCATATGGATATCCAGTTTTCCAACATCATTTGTTAAAGAGACTATCCTTTCCTTATTGTGTGTTCTTGGTACCCTGTCAAAGATCAGTTGGCTATAGATGCCTGGATTTATTTCTGGCCACTCCATATTTTTCCATTGATCTGTATGTCTAGTTTTATGCTGGTACCATATGATTTTGATAACTATAGTTTTTTAATATATTTTGAAACCAGGAAGTGCAATGTTCCAGCTTTGTTCTTTTTATTCAAGATTGCTTTGGCTATTCAGAGTCTTTTGTGGTTCTGTATGAATTTTAGGATTATTTCTTCTATTTCTTTAAAATATGCCACTAGTATTTTGATAGAGATTGCCTTTACTTTTAATTGCCTAGTTGTTGTTAATTAAACTTTTGAGCAACAGATTCCTTTGAGAATCTGATGAATTTATGGATCTTTATCTGAAAAAAAAACTATATGTACATTCTTAGAGTTTATACCTATCTATATCTCTATATATCTCTGTATCATCTCTATCTATCTATCTATCTATCTATCTATCTATCTATCATCTATCTATATTATATATATATTTATATTATATTTCTGTAAAAGTTCTCCAGTCAGTCTATAAACATTGGCATATGTTATAGCAAAATTTATTGCTCTGAGCCATTCATATAGAGAAGATAGGAAACAAGAAGGCATCCACCAGCTCCAGAGAAAGACAGAGACACATTTTGCATGTATCAGACACAAAAACCAAAAACTGCAATCAACATAGGGGCTTGACTTAAATGATCTGAGAACATGGTCTGTTAAAGGTCGACCCATGCAAAAGTTCTCAGGGGAAAGAAACATAAGAGCAAATAGTGGTTACCAGACTTCTTCAAAGAAAGGCTCTGGGCACTGAGTTTTTATTTATACATGCACACATGCTTATGCAGATACATGCTGCTATAATGTCACTAGCATTTTCCTCTTTGAAGATAAAGGTGTAGGTATAGCTGTGATGGTAAATGATAGACACAACATCTGTCTGTTACTAAAGAAAGAATTGTGACTCTAAGCCAGGAAAGCCAGGATTCTGATACTGATTGCTATTAAATCCAAGATCTTAAGCAAGTTGTGCAATGGCATGTGACTTGCATAACTCACAGACTGTTCTAGGTATAAAAGCAAGAGATAAAAGGCATTTTGGAAAAAGTACATATAAATTTACACAAAGGCATCATACACTATGATTGTTTTCAAAATACCATCAAAGTTGTTGGGAGACTCTTTTCAGTTCCTATTATTGACTCATGTTACTATTACTACTCTTAGAATTACTTCCACCCATAATATATTGGCAGGCAGTTGCTTTAATTGCTTTGATATTTAAGTTTCTCTGTTTGGAAACAAGGGTACTAGATGGAACTTCTCTTACATACATAATGGAACACTGAAGTCATTGGAGGAAAATTGTGTTTTCAGTCTCAGGAGTATGTTTTATCACTGAAGTCCTAAAAGACTTTCTAAATAGATTAAACTAGTTTAGAAAGAGTCTGAATATAATGTTGAATGTATCATTCATTGTGATTAATAAAGAATCTTTAACAAAAGTTCCTCTTGTTTGTGAAAGGAGTTTCAAACTACAAGTGCAAGTTTATCATTCTTAGAAAAAGAAATATAGGAAAGATATACTTTTGCTTCAGATTGCTTTTATACTAATGGACAAATACATTTGACATTTTTCTCTTTTTATGTTTTTTTATTGGGCCTTAGTGGATGTAGAAAATTCCTATTTTGTTACTTTATCTAATAAGAGATTTTTTTTAAAATTGGGGGTTTTAAATTTATTTTAGAGCAAGAGAGAGTGCATGTGAGCACAAGTCAGGGGAAGGGCAGAGGAGGAGGGAGAGGGACAAGCAGATTCCATGCTGAGCATGGAGCCTGATGCAGGGCTCAGTCTCATTACCCTGAGATCATGACCTGAGTTGAAATCAAGAGTTGGACACCCAACCAACTGAGCCACCCAGGCACCCCCTAATTAGAATTTTTTTAAAGATAACAACCATCACAGAGCCCGTTTCGCCAATTCAAAGTCTCCCCTGATAATTCCTCTAGTTTGGATTCTCTGTAATTATATGGCATTTATATTCTCTCCTCAATGTACTCATATTACTTTTATGTCAATTGCCAGAATTCTTTAGGGCAAAGTAAGTTGGGCCTTCATTTCCCTTTGCTGCTTCCCTAGTAATTGAAGAGTGCTGTGAATACTCTTTTTTAATTCCTCTCACTTTGAGGTAAGCCTTTATAAAGGTGGTCATAATGCACAAAGCAGAGACTTGTGCTGAGAATGACATTGTTTCATAAAAATGTCAGTGATTATTAATTCATAGAAGATTTGTGAGGCAAGTGGAAAGACCTGATAAGCCTCATTTCCTTGACCATATTCATTTTTCACCCTGGAAAATAAATTTTGCTAATCACTATTTAAAATTGCATTTGCCTTTTACCCATGTTCGTTTTAATTAGTTCAAGTTTGTGGGATGTAAAAATGTTTCCCTATTCATCAAGATGTTACTAGCATAATATTGTCCAGAGTCCTAGGCATTCTTGAGAAAACAGGCTTCTTTGTATCATTAAAGAACACTTCTAAGGGCACTTTCTCAAGTATGTATACCAGGAGTCCAAAAATATGTGATTCCAAAGAAAATAACTCATTTTCAAACCTCTTATCCTTGAAAATCCAATAATTCTAGGGAATAATTACATTAATATACAATGCACTTTAATTTTTCTCAACCAAACCTCTGAGAACAGAGTGCTGTTTTAAAACAGAACTGTACTAATCTGAAAGACTATTAAACTGCAAGTAATATTTCTTTCCAGTACCAAATTCTTACAACTTGCTTTCAAATGCTGGGAATATCCTCTGGGGCTCCTCTCTGCATCCAAAGGTCAAGGAACTGACATTTCAGTATCAGCAACATAACTTCAGAAGCTAGAAGAAAGATAAACACAGTGAGTCACTTGTCCAAAATTGACAAGTAATATGACTTGTGCAATGTGAGGTATCCCAAGTGAAAACAACAGATGTTAGTATCTGCTTTGGGTAAGAGATCCTGGCAGGTCATAGCCAGAATCAGAATGAGCATCTTGAAGTCCCTTTAAAAAAAGATAGCTATCAGGTTAAGAGGATCTAAATCCAGAAATTCTATCTACCCATAGAATTCATATCACGAACTCTGAGAATGGACAGAATTAAATGCCAGTCTTTGGAGACATTTTTCAGAACCACAGATATTTTTGTGCCAATCAGTGCTGCAATTGACTTTTAAGTGGACTTGAACCAAAAGTGGAGAAGAATTTTTAATGCAGGCTTTAAGAGGGGTTACATTTAATTTAATAATAAAACTTTCTCCCAAACCTTGCTGAAGTGGTCATTTAAAATACATATCTATTCAAATACCTCTTTAGAAAGCAAAACTTCTTGAATAGGCTGTGATAAATTCTAAGCTTTTCTAGATCAAAGAGTTTAGCTAACTCACCTTTCCTCACAGCACCAGGCAAAATGACGTGTCCAGAGGGGTGCTCAGTTTCTATTTGCTAAATAAAGAATGTTTTTAACATTTATTCCCTTGATGAAAAACCCCTAAGAGACCACAGTACCATGCTTATTTTCAAGTCAAAACTGTCCTTTGGTGATGTTTTACAGCACTCTCCCCTACAGTTGTGGAACTTATTTCCTTGTGGGATTCTTGCTCCTGGGATTGTGTAGCTGCTTTCCCTTTGTCTTCTCACTCCTAGCCATCAGCAAGTCCTGACTTTGTCCATAAATACTTCTACTGCTTAGCCTACAAAATTCTCTATAGGATTGTTTCACCCTTTAGTGTCTGGTAATTCTCCCTTAGAGCTTCTCTAATTACTGATTGTATGTTAGGTTTGTGATATCATCAGAAGATAAGGCCCAGATCTTCTTGGCTCTCTTTCCCCTCGGGTTCCAGACTAGAGTGAAGAATGAATGTGAATATTCATCAGAATGGGTAAGAATAAGGATATGGTGGTTTCCTGAAGCACTAGATGAAGAGATTCTCATGGCATCAGGACAGCTGCGTTAACTTGAAGATTCAGTTCACTTCCATTAATTAATAGATCAGGCTTTGATTTAGGCTCAGTTTATTGGGAAAACTCCAGACCCTCTCTAAATGGGACAGATGTGTTATTTCCTCATAGAGTTATTGCTAATTTTCAATAATATTTGACCACAGAGCCACAGAACCACAGTCTTTTTGGTTTATAAAAATTCTATGTTAAAAATAATCTTTCATTAAAAACCAGATGTGCCAATCTTTGTATTGCAAGAATGAGATGAGACAGATGTGTAGAAATATCTTTTAAAATTATTGGAGAATGTATGCATTTCCTTTGGGAGAATGAATCTTGCATTGTTGAGATGTCCACATTCTATTCCAAACTATCTTCTGTTTGAAAATCTTCCAAAGGTCATAGGAAGAAGAAAGAAGAATTGCATTATAGCAAGTTTTCTCTTCCTATTGACTCATTAAACTAAAATCTCCACATAGCAGGAGACTGAGCCACTTCACTCAAACCCAGAGGTTTCTGACATTACCGTTTAACTAGACAAAATGGATCACCATCCCTACAGGAGGATAAGGCCTGATAATTTATACACACTGGATCTATAAGAAATGCAAAAGAAAACCAGAAAGAAAGAGTGAGGAAAAAAAAAGGAAAAAGAGATACAAGATAAGAATAACATATGATGTGAACTAGAAACTAGGTGTAGGTTGACACTAATTTATAACTCTACATGGAAGCTTTGCATCTCTTCTGCTAATATAGAATAGGATCCAGTCCTCACTACAAATCTGCTGTAAAGCTCAAATTTTCTCAAGTTATTTCAAACCCTTGATTTTAACATATTGTTTCCTTGATGAGAAACTCATGAGAGACCCCAGCCCTGTACTTATCCTATTCAAGTCAAAACCTCGTTTTCTTTTCCACCACTCTCTCCTACTATTCCGGGACTTGTTTGCATATGAAGTTCTTGCCACTGGAATTGTGCTCCCTCTTTTTCATAATCTTTTTCCCATCATTTTTTTGAACCACTTATATATTCTAAATTCCGATGTGTCAGTCAATGAAACAAAACCTCTATCTTCACGGGATTTATATTCTAGTGAATGACCAGAACCTAAATATCAGTCAATATGATAATATTCATTAATTGAACAACTTTTAGGTATTGGATGATTATATGTCATTTCTGAGTGAATGCTTGAAATAATGCTGAGAAGTAGAGATATATCACTGTACTTATTTTTATAAAGATTAAAAAAACTGATATAAATAGAAAGCTAAGTAATCTCTGCAGTGTCACATACCTAATAAGAAGTGGAACTTGGATTTGAACCCATATTCCCCTGACTGCTAAACAGGACAGCCCAAACAGGCCATAAATACCAGGATGGTCGCCTAAGTGATCAAGAATATATTGCACTTTAAACATGTTATGTGTTATAGTGAAGTCCAAACTAAGAAAGATATGACTATTTATATATTAAATTAATTTTATTTCATGTAGAACTATTGGGATAATAAATGACAAGGGATTTGTTTTCAGATTAAACCCTTTAACTATTAAACTAATATACCTTTTGCAGCTTCCTACACTGCTCCTAAGGATTTTACTTGCCTACAAAGTATAATTTTAAAACATTTCTAAAAATTTTCTTTTTTTTTTTTAAGAAAGTTTTTTTTTTTTTAATTTTTATTTATTTATGATAGTCACAGAGAGAGAGAGAGAGGCAGACACAGGCAGAGGGAGAAGCAGGCTCCATGCACTGGGAGCCTGACATGGGATTCGATCCCGGGTCTCCAGGATCGCGCTCTGGGCCAAAGGCAGGCGCCAAACCGCTGCGCCACCCAGGGATCCCATTTCTAAAAATTTTCAAATGGAAAATATCCCACTCTTTTCCCTCTGCATTCCCTTTGGCTTCCCTTTGGGTTGGTTCTTACCCATCAACTTTCAGAGGCATCTGAGCCTCAGTCCAAGGAACCTACTGACTGTGGCAAGTGGAGCTCTCAGCAGTGCTGGGACTTCTACGGAGCAGGAGGCTGGCAGCTGTGAACACCATCATTTCAGAAGTCTCTAGGAATGAGTGCTATTCTCCAGAATGCTGGGGTTCATTTACATGGACAAGTGCTTAGCTGCCTGAGAAGTGTTAATGAGAATTTTGCAAGGGGGTGGAGGAGGCCAAACCTCAGGGTATCTTTAACTCTCAGGTCCCAGGACCCACTTACTTACATTTCCTAGAGGCCCTGTGGGGAAATGAAAGACAGAGAGAGCCAGACAATAAGACCTGCTGAGGACCTGCAGTGTACAGGACATTGTACTACAAACACAAGGAAAACAATGTGCATTGTCTCTGCCCCTGAGGGTTTTATATTCTAAAGGAGGAAGGGAAAGTATTTTGAAATATCCAACTCAGTCAACAAGTCATATGCCTAATTAGAGCTCTGTAACCGCTGGAGAAATGTATAATAGCTATAGCATTCTCCCTCCCTGACACATTTTCTCTCCAAAAACCACATAATATCATGGTTGAAAATATGAACTCCAGAACCAGACTGCCTGGGTTAGAATCCTTACCCTGCAACTGCCTAGTCTTGTGGCCTCAGCTTCACTGTATAATCTCTTGTGCCATAGTTTTCCTTATTGAGTAAAATGGGAATAATGACAGTATTTCCTTTGTAACGTTGTATTAAATGACTTAATATATAGACAGTTCTTGGGCAGCCCCGGTGGCGCAGCGGTTTAGAGCCGCCTGAAGCCCTGGGTGTGATCTGGAGACCCTGGATAGAGTCCCACGTCAGGCTCTCTACATGGAGCCTGCTTCTCCCTCTGCCTGTGTCTCTGCCTCTCTCTCTCTGCATCTCTATGAATAAAAAAAAAAAAATTATATAGAAAGTTCTTGTAACAGAGTTTGACTAAAGTAAGAGCTATAGTAAGTGCTGCTTCTAGCTAGTGTCACATTCTGTTTTTAAGACAGAGTTGAAGATTGAGTGAGTTGTTTCTCTATTCTAATAGTAATAGTAATCATTCCTCACTTGTAGTGAATGTTTAGTGGGGAAATGGGACCTGTCCTATCTTATTTTACTCTATGTAATGGATATAATTTTTTTAATAGATATAATTTTAAACTTCATTTGAATACAAAGAAAAAAAGGCTTAGAGAGGTTTAAGTAACTTCTCAGACTCAAACCTGATTCTTCTGAAACCCATTTTCTATTATGACTTGTTGGTTCCTCTTCTCCACCATGAAAAAATGTCAGGAAGAAGATTCTGGTGTTTGAGGTAGGTCATAATACTGAAAGGAATTTGGTAAAGAGGTAGAAGAAGGAATTTAACAGCTCTCTGAATCTTACAATTAAAAGCAGTTGAAGTGCAAGTATAGTAGTAGAGTTTTGTTGCCCCTAAAGTTTTTTTTGAACAACACATTGAAAGTCCACTCAGATTATGTTTCCCATTTCTGAATTTCCTTTCACTAATACTTATTATAAGAGAAGGAGAGATTGATTTAAAAGACAGCTTTTCTGAGACCACAATTACTAGAATTTTACTCAGTTTTTCATCCAAAAGATATGAAGGCTGATGGAGCTATCAGAAATCTGTTGAGCCAAGGAAGAGGTAGAGAAAGGATCTGTGTCCAAGAGATAGACACTCTGGGCTATATTAGAGCCACAGGTGGCTTTTTACCATTGATGACTGCATCCTCCATGGTCGGCCCAATCCAGTTTTGAAAGATTTAAATTGAGAAGACAGCTAGTAATGCTCCAAGAGGCATCAAGATAATGCTGAAGTTTTAGTCAGTCCTTTGGGGAAGAAAAAAGGAATAGGTTTATTAAAATTGCCTATGTATTATGCTATGAAAACTTCTACAAGGATGCACAGATGGGCTTCAATTTGGACAACTCTGTTGCTGCATATTAAAGGCCTTTGATTTTAATATCCAATAATGAATAAAACTACTGGTGGGTGTCCTCCTGAGTCATAATGTAATCAGAGGAGAATGGCTAAGTCTGGCTCTCATTTATTTTTGCTTTTGAATATTTGATCTCAGCCAGATGCACCTATGCTGAGAACACAACAACAAATCATTGTATACATAGCAGAGGAAACCAAGGAGATTTTGTCAGAAGGGAAGTAAGAACTGATTAGAGTCCAATTAAAAATATGGTTTTGAAATTATTGAGTTTTCTAGAAGATATCAACTCTAGGTGTCCAGGACCACCAAGTAAGTCAAAACTTTACTGAAAAAAAAAACACATAGTTTATTGGGAACTGCCAACTCCACTCTCTTATCAATAAGCTCAGCGCCATGTTGGTCATTCAAAACTCTAAAGGTAGAGCTTAACACTAGGATTTAGCACTACCTACCTTCTTAAGTGCCCCATCTGAGTTAAAGCTTCTCCTTATGATACTAAAGACATTGTTCTCTGAATGTCAGGGAAGATTTCTATGTGCTCTGCATCCTGTACCTTTCTCATTTGGCAAACTGTGTTGTCTTGTTTGAGTTGGTTTGAAGCCAAATTCTACTTCCTTTATACTTCTTCCTGTCCCCAGATAAAACCATTATCTGGGGCCTCAGTTTTTCACTCTTCTGTGCACATTTTTTTTAATGTGGTTTTACAGTTACTCCCTTCAGATGGTAGAGTTGTTTTCTCTACCTTTTGACTTGACTTGACTGCTCTTTTGACCCGTTTTTCCAATAGAATGTGGAAGAGGTAAATGTGTAGAATGCCAGCTCTAAGCCCAGTCCCAAGAGGTCATGAACACTTTGGCTTTTTCTCCTGCCTTCATGATGAGAATAAAAACAGGCTAGCCTGCTATACCATAAGAGACCACATGAAGCAGAGCCAAGTGAACTCAGTTGTCCCATCCAAGGTTCCAGAGAGGTCTTTCCCAAATCAGCAAAATCAACCCAGGGACTTGAAGCTGACATAATGGAGTACCACTGATTAGCAAAATCACCCAGCCATCCTGATAACTCTTGGAGAAGGAGGGAATGATAATTGTTTTAAGACACTAAGTTTCAAACCGTGCTTGAATGTGACCTGGTATCTTCAGCTCCTAGCATAAGGTCGGACACTCAGTATTTCTCATGGCAAAAATACTAAATAAACATCTTAAAATTCACATCAGTAAACATTTGGATTGCTCTTTAATTTGTAATCAGATCTAAATTTATTTTTCTTATTAATCCTCTTTTTTGGGCTGTGTTTCTTTTGTATCCTTAATTTTGTATCCTCTTGGTTTCTATCTTATTTTCACTTAAAATTGAATAATAACTTGATAGATTAATAAACTTTCTAAATGCCTCTGGGTTTTGTTTTGTTTTGTTTTTTAGGTAGAGGACTTTAGAAAGTAAAAAGAGCCATGTGAACTGAAAGACAAATAGTACAAAATCAAATGAGAATGGGAGGTTTGCCTTGATCTTATGAATTTGATGATGAAATTCTGGGTCACAAAACAACTGCTAGGGATATGATTGCATAATGACAAATCCTTATATTTTTATTTATGTGATTTAAAATAGTTGCTACCTGTCCTACATTTTACATTTTATAGTAGCTTTTGATTTTTCTTAAAACTTCATTCAGAAGCCCAGGCATTAAAAGTAATTGTAAATCTTTTTTATTGGTGACTAGGACTTTCTACTTTGTAGAATACAGGATATGGCTATATTTTCTTCCATCTTCTAATAATTTGAGATCTTCAACCAAGGAACCACTGTTTTATGATTGCCAACAGTATTCATTCATAAAATATGCATAGATATTGGGCATGAAGTCTTCAGAAGAGAACACTTTACAGACATGAGGAATTTAGGACTGGAAATATACTATAAAAATTTTTTGCACTATTCTATTTCTCCTTTGGAATAAAATCCATCAAATTCCAATATTAACTTTATGCAGCAAGGTAATGAGCATTTTTGGATTATTTTCTCCTTCTCTGCATGTAAAGCAGTAGTACAGCGTTACATTAGAAAGATGTTTTACTCCATGGAGATGTTGGGGATATTGTTCTCTTGTCATGGCTGAGGACTGGCTATTTGTTTCCTCTTTTTACAGAGCTAAGTGATAGTATGATCCGAATGGGCAACTCAGAAAGGGAAGAATAAAAAAGAAGTAGCCTATGTTGTTCTTTTAATTATCACATTAGACTGCAGCCATTTAAGATTTGGCGCTTGATTGCATTCCTTGTCTCTCGAGGTGTAGGAACATTTCCCATCATGGCCTGGCTGTTGATGCAAAGATGCTGTGAAAGCCTTGTTCTTGTCTCATTCTTTCTCTGCCTCATTAACTTGTTCATTTTAATGATTACATCTTCATAAAATCTAACATTTCAATATCAAATGTTCCATTCTTAAATTAAACATTAAAAAATAAGGAAGGGAAAGTTGATCATCATACAATCTGCCTGCATCTGTTTCAATACATGCAATGATTCCACTTCATTGTTTTGGGAGTGTGCAGGGGCTCAGTATCCCTGTGTCCTTACTGTCTGTTAATACAACTCCATTTGTCCCTGTATTCAAAACACATTTATTGAGCTCTTTCAATGTCCAGGGCCCTGGAGAGAGTATTTGAGGGAAAGAAACTGAAACTTTGATCCTTCCTTAAAAGAGCATGTATCTCTTTCCCTAGAAGGGACCAATTTTGAGGAAATCCTGATGAAGAAAGGTAACACACACTAACATAAAGGAAAAAAAAAAAAAAACTTAAATAAAGGCCTGGAAGACTAAGAGTAGACACAGGAAGGAAAAAGGATATTAGGGATATACATCAGGGCTTGTCTTCAATAACCTGTTAAGCTCCATATTTATATTTATGCACTTTCTCTAGATTTATTATATTTGCAATTAAAAATATCAATAAAATGCAAGTATGTGGCTAATACTTCAAAAGGAGAGACATGGAGAACAGTTAACAAAAAATGATTAGATGCCCTTAGGAAACTAAGGACAGTTAATTTTTACAAAGACAATTAAATTGGTACTTCATTTCAGTGTAAATTAGACCCATGGTGAGATTAGAGGATTTAGCTATGATTTTATTAGTCCACCCAAAGAAAAAAAATATGGCCTATGTGTAGGTGTCATAACTTAGCTTTATCTTATACCCTACTCCTTTATCTTATATCCTACTACTTATACCCTACTCAATGTTTATGTCATCCAGGTTAATAGATATTGAATATTTGATCAATTATAATATGCTGGTTTGCTTTATATGGGAAGAAATACCTCCCTATCTTATACAATTGATCTTTTTCTTCGAAATCCATGTCTTTACAATATCCATAAAAATTTGATAAGTGTAATTCCAATCTATTTAGATTATTTTTAAAATTTTGATTCTGTGTCAATTATTCACTCTTCCTTTGGCTGTTTTATCAACCACTTATTAAATTATTCAATAAATACTTATTCAGTGCTTACTGTGTGCTAGACACAGTTTTAGGTGTTGAGGATACAGCAATAAATAAAATACAAAGTTTCTTGTTTTCATGGAACTTAAATTATAGGAGAGGAGACATAAAATAAAAAGACCATAAAGTAGATAGTACACCAGACAGTGATATGAACTTTGAAGACATATAAAATAGAATAAAGGGGATAAGAAGTAGGGAAACCTCTAAGTCCTTGTAGCAGCCTTGGGTTTCACGAAGAATGGTGGTGAGTCAGTGGCTGTAGCATGGAGAAAGTTGAAGTAGGAAATGAATACAAAGATATAGAGAAGGACTAGGTGCCCTGTGGAGCCATGTGGAACATTGAAAGGCTTCAGTTTTTACCCACTTTAAGTGAGAAGCCATTAGAGAGTTGAAGTCAAGAATGGGAGAAGATATTTGCAAATGACGTATCAGATAACGGGCTAGTTTCCAAGATCTATCAAGAACTTATTAAACTCAACACCAAAGAAACAAACAATCCAATCATGAAATGGGCAAAAGACATGAACAGAAATCTCACAGAGGAAGACATAGACATGGCCAACACGCACATGAGAAAATGCTCTGAATCACTTGCTATCAGGGAAATACAAATCAAAACCACAATGAGATATTGCCTCACACCAGTGAGAATGGGGAAAATTAACAAGGCAGGAAACCACAAATGTTGGAGAGGATGCGGAGAAAAGGGAACCCTCTTACACTGTTGGTGGGAATGTGAAATGGTGCAGCCACTCTGGAAAACTGTGTGGAGGTTCCTCAAAGAGTTAAAAATAGACTTGCCCTACGACCCAGCAATTGCACTGCTGGGCATTTACCCCAAAGATGCAGATGCAATGAAATGCCGGACACCTGCACCCTGATGTTTCTAGCAGCAATGTCCACAATAGCCACACTGTGGAAGGAGCCTCGGTGTCCATCGAAAGATGAATGGATAAAGAAGATGTGGTTTATGTATACAATGGACTATTACTTAGCCATTAGAAATGACAAATACCCACCATTTGCTTCAACGTGGATGGAACTAGAGGGTATTATGCTGAGTGAAATAAGTCAATCGGAGGACAAACATTATATGGTCTCATTCATTTGGGGAATATAAATAATAGTAAAAGGGAATAGAAGGGAAGGGAGAAGAAATGTGTGGGAAATATCAGAAAGGGAGAAGGAACATGGAAGACTCCTAACTCTGGGAAACGAACTAGGGGTGGTGGAAGGGGAGGTGGGTGGGGGGTGGGGGTGAATGGGTGACGGGCACTGAGGGGGACACTTGACGGGATGAGCAGTGGGTGTTATTCTGTATGTTGGCAAATTGAACACCAAAATAAATAAATAAATAAATAAATAAATAAATAAATAAATAAATTTATTTATTTATTATTTAAAAAAAAAAAAAAGGGGAAGGAGAAGCCTGGGAATTTATTCAGCCAGTGTGGTCAGTATTACCTGGTCCTTCAGGGAATGCCTCTTATAACATGATTCATAGTGCAGATATTTATTTCTATGTTTCCAGTCTCAGGAGCCAGCTCTAAAATCCAGATGACCCAGTCCACAACCTCACTGTCTGTGTCTCCAGGAGATAGAGTCACCATCACCTGCCAGGCGAGTCAGAACTGTAACAGTTGGTTAATCTGGTTATCAGCAGAAACGAGGGAATGCTCCTAAGTGCCTGATCTATGAAGCATCCAAGTTGCAAATTGGGGTCCCATTGAGGTTCAGTGGCAGTGGGTCTGGGACAGAGTTCACCCTCACCATCAATCTGGAGCCTGAAGATGTTGCTACATATTAGTATCAGCAGTATAATAGCTACCTACCCACAGTGTTACAGGTCAGAACATAAACCACCAGGAAGCATATCTGAGAGGCTGGGCTGCCCCCTGGTCCTCCTCTGGGGCCTACATCTGCTCAGAGAGTTTCTCAGGTGCAGCCCCACTTTGGAGGTCACTGGGAGCTCTGGGAGAAGAGCAGGGAAGCTCCTCAGTCCCTTGACTGACTCTACCCCTCTACCCCAGTCCAGCAGCACAGACATGATGACACCTCTCCTGACTCAATCAAGACAGAAATGATTACACCTGAGGATTGTGAGTCATGGCATCAGCCAGGATTTGAACAGCAAAAGAGAAGCCACTCTAGATATTCCAGTAGGAATTTTTAAATTGACTTCAAGTTTTAAAGAAGTTCTATACTCACAACAAAATTTGGCAGAAAGTACAAACTTCCAAATATGCCCACATACAGCCTCTCCATTGTCAGCATTCATCATCCCCCCCCCACCCAGAGTAATGCATTTGTGACAGTTGGTGAGCCTATCTGGACACACCATTATCACCCCATAGTTTACATTGGCATTTACTCTTGGGGTTGTACATTCTATGGGTTTGTGTCATACGGAGTAGTTCGGCTGCCCCCCAAATTTGTGCTCCACCTATGATCCCTCTATACCCACCAGATCTTCTTACTGTCTTCACAGCCTTACCTTTTTCAAAATATCATATAGATGGAATCATATACTGTGTAATCTTTCCAGATGGGCTTCTTTCACTTAGCAATATGCATTTAAGTTTCCTCCATTTCTTTTCCTGGCTTACGTGGTCATTTGTTTTTAGTTTTGAATAATATTCTATTGTCTGGATGTGCCACAATTCATTCATTCACTTACTGAAACACATCTGTTTTTATCTCCCCAATTTTTGGCAATTATGAATAAAGCGAGTATAAACACCTGAAAAAAAAAAAGAGAGTTTAAGTCAAGTTGTAACATACTTACCCTACATTTTCATAGATTTTAATTTTTTTTTAAAGTTTGCCTTGCTAAGAATAGATTGAAGAGGTACCAAAGTAGAAGTAATCAGAGCTACCATTGTAGCAAGCTAAGCAAAAGTTGATATTGGTTTGGACCAGATTATAGCAGTGGAAGTGGCCAGATTCTGAATATATTTTGAAGGTTGTATCATACATATAACTTGCTGACTGGATATGAGATATAAGACAAAGAGAATTTTAAGGGAACTGCATGATTTGGGATGTGAGAAACCAGGAGAATGGAATTGCTTTTTACTGAAATGAGAAAGGCTGCAGAAAGCAGGCTTGAGGGTGAGAGCTAGAAGTTGGGTAATGAATGATTTGAGATGTGTAACACACATACAAGTGGAGATGTTAAGTATACAGTTGGATAATTGAGTCTAGAATTTAGGGGGAGAAATTCTGGCCAGAAATATAAATCTAAGAGTCATCAGCATATAGATGGCTTTTAAGTCCAGGAGGAGAGATGGAAATATATAAGATACTAGTATAGACAGAGAAATGATGATATCCCAGGTCAAAGATCCAGAGAATGGAAACGGTGACAGATCCAAAAGTTGAAGAAGAATCAGCAAAAGTGACTACAAAGGTATAGCCAGTGTAGTTGCAGATTTAAAATATGCTGTCTTGTGTTTGAGCAGGGTGGCTCACTTGTATAAGTATTTTTAATGAAATATTTCATTAGACTTATTTAGAATAGAGAGAATATGATGGGGTACCTGGGTGGTTCAGTTGATTAAGTATCTGATTTAAGCTCAGGTTATGACCTCAGGGTCCCAGGATTGAGCCATGAGTCAGGCTTACACTCAGTGCAGAGTCTGCTTGTCCTTCTGCCCCTCCCCCCTTCCCCTCCTCATGCCTTCTCTCTCTCTCTCAAATAAATAAATAAAATCTTAGAAAAATGGAATTTGTTTATAGCAATGTCCACAATAGCCAAAATATGGAGAGTCCAGATGTCCATTGACAGATACACGGATAAAGAAGATATCCAATAGAATATTACTCAGCCATCAATAGAATGAAATCTTGCCATTTGCAATGACATGGATGAAATGAGGGTATTATGCTAAGCGAAGTAAGTCAGAGAAAGACAAATACGGTATGATTTCACTCATATGTAGAATTTAAGAAACAAAACAAATGAACATAGAGGAAGGGAAGGAAAAATAAAATAAGATAAAAACAGAGAGGGAGACAAACTATAAAAGACTTAACTGCAGGAAACAAACTGAGGGTTGCTGGAGGGGAGGGGGGAATGCAGTAATTGGGTGATAAGCATTGAGGAAAGCACTTGATGAAATGAGCACTGGGTATTATATGCAACTGATGAATCACTAAATTCTACCCTTGAAACTAATAATACACTATATGTTAACTAAGTTGAATTTAAATAAAAAAGAAAAAAATAGAATATATAGTGAAAATTCATATAGATCTTTCTACTTTATTTAATCTTTATGCTTTTTGTGGATTGTATCTAAATGTAGATACCTCCACACACCCTTCTGCCTCCATTCCGTTGTCTCTCCCTTCCAAAGTCACCACCCCTCCTTTGAAGCTAATGTTTTTATTATCATGCATATTTCACATGTAAATATATGTAAATAATTCTTGTACTATATATGTGTGTGTTCTGTAGGGGCAAAGAGCACGCTGCCCTAAAATGTACCACTTTGGCATATTGATTAACTAAAAATTACTTAAGAGAGCCTGTGAAAGAACACTCAGACCTTCTTCTCTCCACCTAAAACAGGAAATAGATCTCCCATGTGAAAGGTATCATCCCTGTACCAGGAGGTAAAGAGACATCCTTATCACCAGAGATGGGAAATTTAGAGCTGAGAAGCCTCTATAACCGTCTTACTTTTTACTTCCCCAGTCCAAATTCTGTTCAGCATTCCTTACTAATGGAAGCTCCCAGAATTTTCTTTGTCCTCTCAATTCCTCACAGATTTCTTGTCTCTTTGTCTAAACTGTATAAACCTACCTGCCTTGGTCATTTCTCTAAGATCTTGGTTTTATTGTTGAACCTCCATGTGCATGTAACAAAACTTTGATTTTTTTTCTCCTGTTAATGTGTTTCATGTAATTTTAAACCTTAGTCCAACTAGAAGACCTTGAGGATAGAGGCAGAATTTTTCCTTCCCTTCAGTACATACTATAGGATGGGAAACGTTGGGGTTCAGGAGCAAAGGGTCAAGAAAGAACTCTTGAGATGTCTTGAGACATCTTCGGTGCAAAAGATTGGTTTTAATAAAGCACCAGGACAGGACCTGTTGGCAGAAAGAGCTGCCCTGAGGTTGTGATGGGTGACTGATTGCATACTTTCCAGTTGGGAGGATAATGGAGGTCAGGGATAATGGAGGGTCTCTAAGGAATTTGGAAGCAAGTTTCCAGGACCTTAAGGGGGCTAGCTATTGTTGGGATAAGGTCATTACTACTGTCTAGTGAAACCTTAGTTATG
The DNA here is from genome assembly GCF_053574225.1 of Canis aureus. Taxonomy (NCBI): domain Eukaryota; kingdom Metazoa; phylum Chordata; class Mammalia; order Carnivora; family Canidae; genus Canis; species Canis aureus. The sequence goes on along the minus strand of NC_135628.1, from coordinate 41,431,343 downwards.
AGATCCTTCACATGTCTATCAGTGGACTGTATCTTTAGAGGATGATTGCTAGCATAGATCCTGGGGAAGGTAGACATAAAGGGAACTTCCAAAGGGATTTCCATATGTAAAAGAAGGGTTATAGGATCCTGGAGTCTGGCTCATGTCAAGCTAAAGTTGCCTTTTGCCTCTAGCAAAGTATTAACATTGAGGCAGTTGAGTTCCTGGAAGGTCACCCTGGCTGTCTCAAGGACTTGTCAATGGACTGTAAGTTATATGAATGTTAAATTTTTTTTCTATGTTTCTTTTGCCTTTGTTCTTTACATAAATATATATATTATAGATTAATATATGACATATATTAATATGTTATATGTTATAATTAATATGTATATATGTTATAGTATGTTACATATTAATATATATTGTTTATACTGTTCTCTACATAAATATATATATTACATATTAATATATATATTTCCAGGTTTTTAAGCTTTTCTGTACAACCTATACATTGCCTTCTATCCCTCTTGATTTGTGTTTTCTTAGTAGCATATTTTAAAAATATTCCATTATAAGAATGTGTTGTAGCATATTTTTCCAAACATTTTATGCAGGGTAATTAGGGCTGTTTCCAGGTTTTGCTATTTTCAACAATGGTGCTGCAAATATTCATGTACCATCTTTAATGTACCAATGTGTGTGGTTTGATCTAGCATATAAATCCAGAAGTGGAATTGCTGGTCATATAGTATGTATATTTTTCATCTAACTGAATATCACCAAATCCTCTTCAAAGTGATTGTGTCAATTTATACTGCTCCTAGAAATAAATGAGAGCTCCCTTTGCTGGATTCCTTGGCAATCCTTAAATCTGATGGGACCAAATGACATCTTATTGTTGTTTTAATGTTTTTTTTTTTCTTGTTCAAATTCACCTTTTCAAAAGCTTATTGTCCTTTTGGGTCTCCTCTGCAAATGGCCTGATCATATCTTTGCCATGTTGTGATTTTGTTTGTTGATGCTTTATACAAAGGAAAATTCACATTGAATTCTGGTTTCTGTTTTTCTGATAGTTGCCAACGTTTTCATAAGGCAAGAGTTGACAGGAAATTTTGAGCTAGACCATACACTTTTTGGTTTGCCACAGTCTGAAATACTCCTTATTGTAAAACAAGTAGCCTACTTACTTATTTTATCCATCTGACTCCAAGAAGCATCTGAATTGAGGATCCTGTCCTAGAACCACATGAACCAGGTTATGAATCCAAGATTCTTCTGAGTTTCTTTTGAGAATATTGTTTAACAAGATTAAACACTTGTTTAAATGACATGCAGGAATGCTATTCTTAAAAACAAAAAACTCTTAAGTTTATTTTATAGACATATCCCTGCTTTAGGTAATTCCAAAGCATGAAAATTCAGGTTTTTAAAAGTAGATGGTGATTCTGTTCTAAATACCTCTATAGGTCTATTTTAAAATTTACCAAAACTCACTATGCGGTTTTTTTTTTTTACAAAGCAGCCTCCTCTAACACACTTAAAACATGCCACCTGGGTGGCTCAGTGGTTGAGTGTTTGTCTTTGGCTCAGGTCATGATCCCAGGATCCTCATCAGGCTCCTTAGAGGAGCCTGCTTCTCCCTCTGCCTATGTCTCTGCCTCTCTCTCTGTGTCTCTTGTGAATAAATAAATAAAATCTTAAAAAAATGCATAATTACTCAGCTTACATATACTTAATAACCTATCATTGTAGCCCACTTTCTACAAACATCTACTATATAAAGGAAGTTACATGTACACTTCATGATAACATTTTCAGCTGATTAAAAGATAATAATACATTCATTAGCACCTGCCTTACTTAAAGGTTAGGGTGATGGTAACCCTTGCAAAAATAATAGAAAACTGGGAATAAGAGGGAGAGAAGTGTGAGGGGTTTTGAGTGGTGATTAACAAATGAGATATTCCGGGGCATTTCTTCACTGATGAGGATCGGGATGCAAGGCTGATCCGAAGGAAGTGAATTATTTCCCTGGGGTACTATGTCTGCTCTTGTGGTAGCTGCTACCACATAAATATTAATGTCTGTTTCGAGTAGCATAGCCTCAATGACTATGCTCACTTCAGGCATGGATAATGCAGAAAAACAAGGATATAATACATTATTAACTTCTCAATGTTCTTTGTACAAAGTAAGCTTTAAAAGTGAACCTAACTAGGGGTGCCTGGGTGGTACAGTTAAGTGGCTGATTATTGGCTTCGGCTCAGGTTGTGATCTTAGGGTCATGATCTCAAGTAGGAAGATTGAGCCCCACCTGGGGATCCAAGCTCAGTGAATCCACTTAACACTCTTCCTCTCCCTCTGCCCTTACCTCACTGCACATGCACACTCTCTCTCTCCCTCTTTCTACAATAAATAAATAAATAAATAAATAAATAAATAAATAAATAAATAAATAAAATCTTTAAAAAATAAAAGTGAATCTAAATAAACTGGTTAATTACTACTTTGATGTTATATTGTGATATTATTATTATATTTTACGATATATTTGGAGCAAAGTATGAAACCAGATCAACCTCCTAAGTTCAAATTGAATATTATTATGTATTCCTTCAACAAGTGTTTATTGAGTACCTACTATGTGCTAGGAACTAGAAATAAAACCGCCAAAAATCTCTGCTTTGTAGAGCTCATCCTGTGGTTGTACTGCTTTTGTTTTATATAGCTCTGCCTGTGTGTGTATAGTCGGATATATCCTCAGCTACGCTTACTAGCACATCTCCACTCCTTTTGGAAGCTTCATGTTCTGTTTGTCTTCTGCGCTATTACTTTTTTGTCATTACTCAGCCAGTCCTTGATGGTGGCACAATTAGAGGCCTGACAGGAAGGTGGGGAAAACATTCTCTAAAACTGGTGCTATTTCAAAAAGGTGCAGAACAAAAACAATATAAGCCCATTTCCTATTGTACTCCAAATATTTATACTTTATCTTCTCCCAGGTAGAATTCAGAAAGACACATTCTATGTTTACATTTTTTAATACATTTTCCCTCTGTTGAGCCAAGGATGTGTTTTGATCTTCACCTGATGATTCCAACAATCACACTCAGAGTCAAAAGAAGATGTGAGATGAAGAAATCCAAGGGGAAAAAAAGTAGGAGAATGCAGAGGTCAGTGAACAAATTTCAAACAATGCAAACAGTTGTAAAGATGTTTACTAGTCAGAAGACTAGTAGGTGGGATGCTGAATTGGTACTGAATTGAGATGTCAGCAGAATCTAGGTGCCTGCGGGCCCATAACTGACACAGAAGCTGACCATCTCCTAAATGGAGAAGAGTTGAGGATATTGAGTTGAAAGGAGTATTCAAGGATACTAAAGAAGAGTTTGAAAATGTCTGAGTTTTCTGCTTCCCACAACACATTTGATTTGGTTATCTGAAGAAACATTCCCTGCATAGAATACCTGAAGTGCTTGATAAAACGTAAACAGCATCTTTTTAAAAGCATGGCTGAGCTTTTGGGAAAGTTAGGGAAAATCACTAGAGACCAGAGCTGTAAGGAATCATGAATTTGAAAAGATAAATAATCATTGGAGCAAGTGTTTATTATGGAGGTATATGAAAATTCCTTTGTGGTTGAGAAGCTAGGGTTTTGGTAGTCTATGCATGCAAAAGACAGAAGTCAAACCCACAGGCTACATTGGAGACCAACATTGTAAAAAAGTGGCACTCTCGTTGGAAATCAGCAGGCAAAAAACTGGTAAAGTTGAGGCAAAAATGAAATATACTTACCTTAATTTTGGCTCTAGGTGAAGTAGATAGATGGATAGACAAATGTCTATCCATGGACAATGCCTAACCATGTAAATAACAGTCCCCATACAAACTTGGAGTTGGAATCCATAGTAATTATAGGACCAAAAAGCCCATGGTAATATGAATTCTAAATGATTCCAAATTACCTACAAGAATGACAGTTAAACTTACATTGTGTCATTAATTATAAAACTGGGGAAATATAAAAAAAATCTTTAAAGTCTTGAGAGAAAATAATTGTCATCCTCAAATTGAATACCCAGAAAAATAATTGTTTTTATTTAGAATCAGGACAAAATAAAGATGCTTCCAAACATTAGTAGCAACAATGAAAACTGAATTTGCTAATAACAAACCTTCATTAAAATAAATTCTAAAATCATACTTCAGGAAGAGGAAAATGAATTTCAAAGTCTGAAATTCAAGAGATAATGGTGAACAAAAACCGGTAAAGCTGAGAAGACTAAACAACATTGACTGTATAAAATAATAATCATAATGACATCTCAATGTGAAGTTAAAAATATTGGAGGGAAACTGACTCTCAAAGAAAGACAGGACTAGTGCTATGAGGCAATAATTCTTATAAAGATCTAATAATTTAGACAGTGCCATATTGGCACATGAAATAAAGCAATGAAACAAGAGAGTCCCGAAACAGAACAACAGGCATGTGAAGTTTGGTATTTGTCTTGACAGATCAGTGGAGGGAAGATGGACTGCTTAATAAATTGGTTTTACAGATGGAGAAAAAATGAACTAGGACTATGATGCACACCATGCACCAAATTCAGTTCCAGATGGACCTAATGTGGAAAGCAAAACTCTAAACGGTTTACAAGACAATACAGGAAAATATCTTTATGCCTGTGACTCACAGAAAGATTTCATTAAGACCTTTTTAAAAAGCACAGAGCATAAAGGAAAAGATTGAAAAATACGTCAAAATTTGTATTTGGAATTGATTATTAACAAAGACCCCATAAGGAGAATAAAAACATAAGTGTCCTATAGGGAGAAAGTTATTTGCAAAATGTATAACTGTCAAAAACTTCAATCTGAACATAGCAAAGTCTTCTATAAATCAACCATAAAAAGTCAAACCAAGAGAAAAAACAAAGGCCGTTCATGGAAGAGGAAACATGAATGCTTCATAAGCAAATTAAAAGATGCTTAATTATATTAGTAGTCAAGGAGAAGCAAAATAAAGTTATAGTAAAATGCCATTTCACCTCCAACAAACCAGGAAAACAACAACAACAAAAATCTCACAGTAGCCCCTGTTGGAAAATATGTGGGGCAACAAGAATACCCTTGGAGTACTGGTGGGAGTGGAAATCAGCATGTCCTTCTCAGAAACAATTTTCCATCCCTTCTGAGTGTTTAACAACTCTTTGATGAAGTACTCACTCTCTTAGTATAGTCTACAAATAGAGAAGAACATATCCTGTTTGATATCATACTTATACTATAAAATAAAAGTAAAGCAAGAAAACACTATATTTGGTATATTCCATTTCTTAAGAGAGGTGTTGGTTACATGGAGTGTTTTATTATTTTTCTGAAATTTGTATCTATGTGTCATATGTAGTCTTTTGGAAGAAATGAGGTTAATATGAGAAACTATGTGTTGTTCAATATTATCATGCATAAAGTAAATTAATTGGTAAAGTACAATTTTGTTTTATGATGTCTTCATAGTATGGATATAATGGTGCTAAATGTTATCTGCATATAGTCCTTTGTCAAAGATTGCCTCCTCCTTATAGATAGAGCTCGGAATTGGAAAGACACCTCCTCCCATTCCACTTCTGCTCTGCCTCATTACCTGTGTAAGTAATAGACTTGTATTCCTGCACTCAGCATAAGCAGATGAAGTGTGCAATTTTCCTGGGCACTAGTCTCCATGTTGAGGTGTTACACTTTGTTGATTTACACATACTCACCCCCACCTCCAGAACACACATACAGCCACATGCCAAGGTGTGATCTACTCAGACACCAATAACTTCATAACACTTGGAACAACCCTCACTTTAAAACCTCTGCTTCTGGGTCTGGCTTCTTATACCAGACTCTCCTTTTACGGTGAATTCTTTTATAGACATGCTCTCCCCTCCACCACCATAACCAGTGTCCTCTACCATAAGGTCCTTCGACTTACAAGTATTTTAGTCAATGTACACAGCTCCTAGAGAGAGAGGTTCATTGGTTTCACACACCCAGTCTACTTGGGTTTTGCAGAAATACCTCACAACAAAGATAACACCATTCTTGGTAGAGTGAAGTAAGTGAAAGTCTAGATTTTGATTGTTTGTATCAGATTAGAAACTTAACAACATCTTCAACTTTATTTCAGCTTTGGAATTGGATTATTTATTAATTCTTATAGTTATCTTTTCACTTTGCTGTGTATCATTTCCTAATTCTCATCGAGTTGTGATACCCATGTCAAGGAGAATTAATCATTATTTACTGGCAGATGGTTGCAAAGAACATTGAATGGGCAGAAGCTACAAAAAAATCCCCAAACCTCTATCCACCTTCTCAAAAAGTATTAGTTACACATAAGTTAGAAGCTTTCATTTGAATATGGATGATTCACTGCATCTGTGCCTCTGTAATCCCCCTTCACCCTTAAGATTTTCTGTGGTCTGACATCAACATCACTTTGGCCTGCAATAACGAGTTAGTCATGTTGCTTTTCCAATTTATATAAAGACATATTACTTTTTGAATTGATCCCCCTGGACAGTGGTTTCCAGACTTTTAGCTTACAACCCTCTATTTGTTTGATATAGACTCATAGCTTTCCAAAAAGTGCTGAATGCTACATAAATATTTAAAGAAGATAAAAAGGAGTTTTGAGAATTTGAGGTTGAGTTGTTGTATAGCTAGAAAATATGGTGGAAAAATCAATGACAAAATACATAGAAAAGCACAGGAATAGAATGCAGACATGTTCCAATTAGGATGTCATTATTTTGCTGTTTTTCTTACAAAATGAATATCACTGTGCCCAACATTATCTCCAATTTTGAATTACAAAGCCTGCAGCCCTACAGTGACATCCTCTATTCCATGCAGGCTAGGCATTATTTTATTTGTTATGTTATTCATCAATATCACAGTCCTAATCTGACTCAAATATCAGTAATGAAAGAGAAACTTAGCTATGGTTCTAAAACAAAACAAAACAAAACAAAACAAAAAACTCACGTCTCTGCCCTCAGCTATGTTTTCTGTGTTCTTCATAAAATTTTGGATTTTTTACAGTAAAGAGGAGTATCAGTTGTAGCACCCTCATTAGGGAGATGCATCTGTTTATACTAGTTTTTTCAACAAATATAGGAAGTATATTAAAAATGCAAAATACGATCTCTGTATTTGCCTCTCCTAGAAACTGCTAAATGTTATCATCCATAATGCACGAGAGTTGGTAACTTTTTGCATATTTCCATTTTCTCATTACTTCCTTTCTCAAACTCAGAAAATTAAGTTGGCAAACTGAAATTTATCAAAAGCTTCAGGAGGTGGTTTCTTGTCTTTGAGCTGTTGGCTTAATTACCAGCAAATAAACTGTAGAGAAAGGGAGGGTCTTGGTGAACATGATTTATATACACAACCATATATGGTAAGTCCAAATCTCCCCCTTTCCCTCAAATAACCTTTATCAAGGCTCACACAATTACCACATTTTCCATTCTACTTAGCTTCATGAGTTGGTTTGTATTAATTACTATGAATTATTATTATTTTCTTTTTTTATTATTTTCTTTTTAATTACAAAAAGAATCTTGTTCTTTTTTGAATATTTGAAAAATACAAGAAACTAAGGAAAAATATTAATAAAAATAAAAATATTAATATCTCCTGAATAACTTTCTAGAGACAATAAAAGCTTCTGCACAACATAAGGGGAAAGAAACAAAATGAAAAGACAACCCATGGAATGGGAGAACATATTTGCAAACCTTATAGCTATTAAGAGATCAATATCCAAAATATATAAGGAACTCCTCTAACTCAATAGTAATCAGCCAGTTAGTGACTGATTTAAAAATGGGCAAAGGATTTGAGCAGACATTTCTCCAAGGAAGACATACAAATGGCTAACAGGTCTATGAAAAGATGATCACTAATCATAGGGAAATGAAAATCAAAACCACAATGAAATATTACCTCATTCCTGTTAGCGTAGCCATTATTTAAAATAATGTTGACAAGGATAGGAGGGAAAGTGCAACCCATGTGCACTGTTGGTGGGAATGTAAACTGGTACAGCCACTACGGAAAACCAGTACAGAGGTGCTTTGAACAACTAAAAATAGGAACTACTATGTGATATCCAGCAATCCCACTTCTAAGAGTTGAAATCAGGCTCTAAAAGAGGTATCTGCACTTGCATGTTCATTGCAGCATTATTCACAGTAGCCAAGAAGTGGAAACCACCTAGGTGTCTGTAAACTAATGAGTAGATAAAGAAAATGTGGTGTATACATACAATGGAATATTATGTAGCCTTAAAAAAAGAAGGAAATCCTGCCATTTGTGACAATGTAGATGAATTAGAGGACACTGTGCTAAGGGAAATAACCCAGTCACAGGACAAATACTGTGTGGTCTCACTCTTATGCAGAACCTAAAATAGGCAAACTCATAGGGACAGAGAGTAGGATGGTGGTGGCCAGAGTTAGTGGGTGGTGGGGGAGAACAGGAGGTGTTGTGGTTCAACAGGCATAAGGTTCCAGTTGTGATTAAGTCCTAGAGATCAAAGATACAACTCTCTGACTATAGTGCTTCGTAATACTATATGGCACGGTTTAAAGTTTGTTGAGAGGGTAGATTTCATGTCAGATGTTCTTACCATAATAAAAAAAAGAAGAGAGAAACAAATGGATCTCTCTCTCTCTCTCTCTCTCTCTCTCTCTCTCTTTCTGTTGGATTTTATTTTGCTTTGTTTTGTTTTCAAAACAGAACTTGAGCTCTTTAATACTGCATCACCACTGAATTACCTTGAAATGTAAAGTTGATACTTTTTGTGAGCTGGCATATTGTTCTTCCTCTTGAATTTTAAAATTTGACTTTGCTGAGGGGAATTTCATTTTCTCTCATCTGAAATTACAAACAGATCTCTTCTGTGCCAGAGTTAAGCATGAAATTAAGGTAATTAAAGATGAGTAAAGCTAAAAGTTCCCTGAGCAAAATCAAAGCAAAGGAAAAAATAAATAAAGACTGTCGTGACTGAAGTAGCATTACTCATAAATCCTCTGGGACTTGTGCTTTTGTTTTTGTTTTAATTTTTTCCCTGTTTTCTTTTTCAGTGTAGGATGAGATAAAAATTTGAGACCAAGAGAATGATCAGAAAGGACTGTAAGCAGGTGGATTATTGCAGTGGTCTTTTCTTCATTTCTGTAAATGTTTGCTTGTTTGTCTAGCAAATGTTTATTTATGTGCCCATGATGTCCCATTGTACTGTACTAAAATGCTGGTGCATCATGTTTAGGCAAGCAGTTGACAATTTATGAATTCCTAACTTCTCACTGTCAACGCCTTCAGCCAAAGACCACCAGGAACCAACTTGTTAAAGTTGGGTTTATTACTCATTGCAGTGGGAAAATCACACAGCATGGGGAACCATAGGGAGCCTCAGTAAGTGGGAGTTACAAAGAGTCTGTTAGCGGATTTGGGCTTGTATTGAATGATTTGAGAGCAGGTATAAGGAAGGAAAGTTTGCCCTAGACTGGAAGCTATTGGAAAAAGAGAGCTTTTCTATGTTTTGATGTTTTGTGGGTAACACAATAACCATGTTTTTTGTCTGTGCTTAGACAAAATTATGAAGTGGTCTTTCGCTGTTTCATTTTATCGTTGTCTCAGGGTCACCTCATCTGAGGTTGGAGACTGTTCATGTCCAACAGGAGAATAAAATGACCGGACTGAATATAAGACCAGCTTATAACAACATTAAGGTCTACCTGTGAAAATCAGATCAATTCCAGGTGTCAGGAGCTTTTTTCTTTTTTGCCCCTCTCCTCTCTTTTCCTCTTCTCTTTTTCTTCTCCTCTCCTCTCTTTTACTTACTTCCTTTCTCTCTCTCTCTCTCTCCCTCCCTCCCTCCCTCTTTTTGTGTTTTCTGTTCTGGCATCACCAGGAATTCTCCTTTCTGGGTACAGACCCCCAGACTCACTCTGTTCCTTCAGGCTGCTTTGCTTACAGCAGCTCACTATCTACCCTTGCCTCTGCTGAGGCCACCAGCCCAGGGCCTCCTTTCCTGTGCTGTGGCCAGAGGCCAGACAGGAATAGAATCAAACCCCTTTTCATACTGCCTGAATCAGGTGAGGAAGCAGGTATGCTGCAGGCATACTTTATCGGATTTTAGAGGGTCCTGGGCATCTCCAGCTCCTCTTTCTCCCTTCCCACAGTTCATCAACCTCAAGTCATCATTCATTCTACAGACTTGCTGCTGTCCTCCTCCAGTCTGTCTCCATTGCCAACATCTTAGGCCAGGCTACTGTGCAATTTCATTGGTGGTATTAGCCACCTACCTCCCTGCTGTCACTTCTGACCCTTTCAGCCCCTCTCCTGCACTGCTTCCAGAGTATCTACAAATGCAAATCTGAGAGCATTACTGCTTACCCTTGACTCTCCGTGACATTTAAGACAAAGACCAATCTCATTACAAAGCTTGCCACGATGTAACCTTTATATATCTCTTGAACATGTAGCTTTTTGTCGCTTCATCTCCAGTACTCTAGCCATATTGCAGGCTTATTTGCTACTCAAATAGGCTCTATATGCATATTTCCTCCCGTGTCTTGACCCTTACGCATGATCTTCCCTCTATTTAGAACCTACCCTTCCTCCTTCTTCCCTCTAAGCCCTAGTTTATACCTAACTTGACCTTAAACCCTCAATTTAACTCTGCCTTATATAAGAAGTCCCAGCCCCTTGCTGAGGGCTACCATAGCATGGTCAGTTCCCATTCATAACACTATCTCCCTTGATTATGAGCCCTGCTTCAGCATCTCCTTTGCCCAGAAGTGTTGCATGAGGATAAGGAACTTATTGGAGTTGCTCACAGCTATACCCCACTGCCTGGCATGTAGTGAATGCTCATCAAAATATTTATTGAATATTTAAACATATTAATTAATTAATTGAATGTGATATACAAATAAAAATACTACGGTAAGTGCTACTACATTATAGATCACTGTTAGTACCGAGGCTTATTTTAATAAACATAATTATATAGGCTGTCTAGGGAAATTGATTAATATGTCAGATACTGTTTCCTGCAAAGATGTGTACAAAATTATAGACAAAAAACTTAAATAACTTTCTGTAACATACCCAGTTATAATAGGTGAGCTGTCCAAGAGGCACCTGGGTGGCATTGTAGGTTAAGCGTCTGACTCTTGGTTTTGGCTCAGGTTGTGATCTTGGGGGTCACGAGGTCAAGCCCAGTGTTGGGATCTGTGCTTAGCATGGAATCTGCCTGAGATTCTCTCTCTCTCTCTCTTCCTCTACTCCTCCCCTCCACGCTCTCTCCCTCTAGAAAAATAGATAAATCTTTAAATAGTTGAGTTCTCCATGATCTCTCATGTGTTTTTATATTGAATACTATTTTATGTAATGCCATTTAATTCCTTAATTTTTGTTTTCTACCTCTTCAAAAAGATGATAGGGTCCTTAAAGACAAGGGATATATCTCTCATTTATTTGCATTTTCCACAAATCCAAACAGCTTCTGATACATACCAGGCTTGGAGTAAATGTTGTTTTATTAGATTTGATTTCTGATCTTAATAAATTGAACATGTTTAATAAGATATCAGTTTCTATGAAAGGAATAAATGACATCTGCCTACCCTCTGGTCTGGCAAATTATTGCTCATTCATTATTCACTTGGTCACTCAGTGTTTATAGGACCTTTGCGTACTTGGCTCTGTGTTAAGTATTGGTTGTACAACATGAATGAAAAGCTGCTGTTTTCCTTTGAGGATTTCATAAGTATATAGATAATAATAATATGATATAAATGCTAATGGTATAAGCACAGAAAAAGCATTAATTCTGTTTAAGGGAGTATATATGGTCTTGAAGTGTGAGAAGAGAGAATGCGTGAGTTATTGTTTTCAATAGCATAGAGGCATATAAGAGCAGGGGAGTTGACTGGCACTCAGGGTAGAGGTAGGATAATAGCAGAGAATGAATCTAGAAATATTGGTTGGATCTGACCTGGGATTGTGAACTATGTTAATGAATTATGATCTCATCCTATTAGGTGGTGTATAGCTGCTGTAGTGTGCAGCCCAGTTCCCCCTTGAAGAATAAATGACTTAACTTCCTCCACTGCTGGAAGAGCTGCCAACAGAAAGCCCTCAGCAATCCATTGTTGGCCCCCCTCATGGGATTGCCCCACATGGAAAAAAGCCATTTTGTCCAAGGTCATGCCTCTTTCCCATATTGTCCCACATTCAATGATTGATTGAATGAGTGGATAAGGCCTAGTTCCTTGACCCCACCTGAGCACAACTCAAAAGTGTTATTTCAACCTCAAAACTCCTTAGCTGAGGCCCCACTGAGGCAGCTTCTCAGTTTCACTTCTCCCTCTGCTTAATTCTGTTATTTTTTCCTTCCTTTGCATCAGCATGGGTCCTAAAATCGTTCCTGAGTAAAACTGCTGCTTAGGGACATAATTTCCAAGTCTGTTAAACTGAGGAAACCATCTTACAACAGGTGGTAGTAGGGAGCCACAAAGGGATCTGAAGCAAGAAAGTGATATAATCAAATATAATTCTTCAATATGAGCTTTCCCACATGTACAAAAACTAATTAGGCTTTAAACAAAAATGCACATCAATTAATTTATTTCATCAGGGATTATTCCTGTAGGGCTGACAAAGCTGGCATGGCAGTTGAAAAAACATGTAGTGTTGATATTTTTTGATAACACATCATTTTTCTTCATTATTGACATCATATCCATCTTTTTAAAGGATTTTTTTAAACATCAGAATTCGTTCAACTTTGTCACAGAGCAAAGGAACTACAAAGTAAAATTTTTAAATTCAGGACTTTTAAATTCGGGACCGATTAAAAAAATATATATATGTGCCTGATTTTTAGAAGGCCATCTAAGGTATAAAATGGAAAAACAAGAGATCATTCACAACATGAACATTAATTTTTAAAACTTTTTAACTGGGGCAGCCCTGGTGGCGCAGCGGTTTAGCATCGCCTGCGGCTCAGCACCGCCTGCGGCTCGGTATGTGAGATCCTGGAGACCCAGGATCGAGTCCCACGTCGGGCTTCCTGCGTGCGGCCTGCTTCTCCCTCTGCCTGTGTCTCTGCCTCTCTCTCGCTCTCTCTGAATGAATAAATAAATAAATCTTTAAAAAAATTAAAAAAAAAACTTTTTAACTTTACTATGGCAAAATTCATATTTAAATTCTACAAAATGGGATAGTTTTGTTCCACCATCAGATGATTGAAAATGCATCCTTTTAGTTTTGTCTTTCAAACGTTCAAATCCTATAAACAGATCAGGTAAACCAATGGAGAATCATATGGAATAAGTGTTGCATATGTTGCAAATCCTAGTTTGCATTCTAGGATTTTCTTCCACTTCTGTTGAATATTATCAGATTACCTTTGTATCATCCATTCAATCTACAGTTACTGAGAATTTATTACAAGGAAGGCACAGAGAATGGTCATAAGTAAAATCTATCTAAACCTACTAATGAGGGCAGCCAGGGTGGCTTAGCATTTTAGCGCCACCCTCAATCCAGGGCATGATCCTGGAGACCCAGGATCGAGTCCCACGTCAGGCTCCCTGCATGGAGCCTGCTTCTTCCTCTGCCTGTGTCTCTGCCTCTCTGTCTCTCTGTTTCTCATGCATAAATAAATAAAATCTTAAAAAAAAAATAAACCTACTAATGAAAGACCCAGCCCTGGCTTTTCCTCCTCATGTCTTATCAGGAGTGCCTCATGTGAGTTCCCATAAATCCAACATCATGGGGTTAGCTGCCATGAGGGGTTCCTGTTACTTTCCTCTTTTGCTTTGGCTTCCTAAAGCTGAGCATCACTACGTTTACTTCATGAGAGTTTCCAACATTGTGGAAGCACAGCAGTTTCCTGGAGGCACCACTGAAGTATCCTAAGGGCTCAGAGAGTGAAAATTCTCTGATGCCAATCTCCCTAGATTGCGCTCAGCTCCAAGTGGAGGCACTGGAGCCCTGCAGTTGACAAAAGTCTACATTTAGGTCAAAGAGAGAAAGCCTCTTTCCCTCTTCTGTGTTACACTCTATAATGGGTGTTTCCATTTTACTCCTTCAGACATTAACCATTATAGGATTACAGGATATGAGTTGGGACATGGACATCGTGAATGCAGTCTTGCCCTTTCCTTCAGTGACTAAGACTTTCTCAATCTTTTCATGTCAGATTTCTTCTCTTGGAATGACTTTCCTTCCAGGAGTTCTCTTAGTTCCTTTTATGCATAGATTCATGGTCTGTTTCATAGTTGACTCAGTATTTCTGAACTCTGTGATGGTCACCATTTCGAATGTGGATACTACCAGACAAAGAATGATTATGAAATATCTGCTTTAAGAGATTCTAGAATTTCTCTAATTGCTAATACACCTCAAGATGAGTTGAAGTCATCAAATATTTGTAAATAGTTAAGAAAAGAGAAAAAAATGCTACTATTTCCAAATAGTCTACTCTTTTTTTTTTTCTTTCAGAGGAAGAGAAAAAATTGCTACTATTTCCAAATAGTCTACCCTTTTTTTTCCCAGAGGATCATAAATTCTAGATTTTTATATTAGTATATTTTTAAAAGAATAACTGATTCAGTACTGTTCCAGATTTTGAGAATTGTCTTAATATCTTGTGTAAATAAGGCAACCTTTGTACAAATGAGAGAAACTTATTTAAAAGATTACTAGGAAGTTTGTATAATACTTTATAGTATTTCTTGACAAAATATAATGGTAAAATACTAAAAGGGCTATCATCTTAAAAACAGAAAGAGGGTTTGTAACACTTAAAGACAGGTGATAACCTTTAACAATTGTATCTTAGGGAAAAATTGTAATTTCTCAACAGGAAAAAAAATCCCTATTCATCATTCAATATATCATCATTTAATATGAAAGATAGCAGAATGCACTTATTAAATACTGAATAAATTTGCATTTTAGAGTAACTTAATTTTCACTAACATAATCTGGAAGGCTCAAGTGAAACATAAAGGCGTTAAATCAACAGATAATTTCAGGTATAAATTTTACCAAAAAAAATATATTGGCAGGTACAAGACATTCTTATTCCAAAGATAAATTTTGGACTCTTTAAAATGATATTCACAAAAATAATATAGTTCCAATATGCTTATATGATTTAATTTCAGTAAGACTTTCTTTTCTTCCTTTGCAAACATGAGTTTAACTTCTGCCTCTAGAATTTTTATTTTTCATAAAACCATTCTATTTCATTCACAATTGTTTTGTCATACACTGATGATCTATTGCAGAGAATTACATAAGATATTAGGACTTGTTAGAAAGGAAGAAAATAATGAAAATTATATTCAAAAAGACAGCAACACCAATATTTGCTATCTGGATTTCCAATTCTAGACATTTTGGAGCACTTGATTTTCAGACATGTAAGGAAGAAGCGTACAACTTCCCTTTATCACCACTTCCAGGAACTAACAATCCATATTGCAGGAAGTTTGACACAAATGCTTGTGTTGCAATATGTGACTTACACTATGCTTTTTTAAAAAAAAACAAAAAGGGAAAAGAAGTCTGATGTTATCACCTTATCTTTTCTCAAAGGTCTAGGGACTAGGAGTTAAAAGCCTAAGACAGAGAAGTTAAAGGATTTGTGGTACCTAAAGGAAGCCAAGTTCTTTACAGAAAAAGAGCTGAACTTTAAGAGATATTCTATTTAGCTTGAATTTGGAAGTTGGTCTTAAAAGAGTTAGCATACCTAAGAATGAGGTAATTCTATTTTAAAAAATCACTTGGAACTGTACAACCCTTTTGGAACAATTGGACTAATAGTGCTATAAGCCACTTTTTTTTTTTTTTACAGCAAGTGGATTTTGCCAAATCCATGCTATTTATAGGTTTCTAGGCACATCTATGTTATACCATTCACTTGAATACATGGTCAGAAGACAGGTCATTCTTACTTTTAGCACATATAGAAACAGCTACAAATTCTAGACCAAAGTAAAAATATATTGAAATTATACATCCAAAGTCTGTATCTTCCAGAGACCACTTAGTCAAAATGTGTGACTATTAAGTTGTTATTAGAAGATGTAGCTTTATATATAGGATATATAAAACATGCATATATTTGCAACGTATGTCTATTAGCCTCCAGAATTTGAGACTAATTTTTAGCAACATGAGCTGTATTGTTTTCGCTTCTTGTCTGCCTGCTTTTAACATTAGGTCATGTATAAAAACTAACTGTGATAACATTATAGGTCTCCATACCATTTTAATTTAGCAACAATCTATCTGAACTTATGGATGTCTAGAGGTAAATGAGGTTTCCTCTTTTCTATTTAATTTAAATGTCTCAAATACTCTATCAGAGCCATAAATTTAAAGTTAACTATGGTAACAATCTAAAAGTAAAAAAAAAATACGTAAATCTGCCCCCATATTGTATATAGACTTTTCCACCTTATAATGCTCCTCACCAAAAAATAATAGAATAAAAATAAAATAAATTAACATTTGTTAGTGGAATTGCAAAAAATAGTGAAAAGTGACTTCTATTTCATCAACTATTCTATAAACACTCAAAATTTAAAGTTAGCTGAACACTTGCTAACATAGTTGAAATGTATCATAAATACTACTTTAAAATACTTCTACTTTATAAGGTAATTTTTAAAATGTGTCAGAACCATTTTATGAGCTAGCCAGAAGTTTTCAGAATGCAATAAAACTGATTGTAATCACACACACAAAAAAAAAACTGATTGTAATCATTGTCCTTTGATATGCCAAATATAGAGAATGCAAAAATTGAGTAGAGCTGTAACAAATGATTATTACTATAATTATATTTTTAAAAATTTTTATTATAATTATATATTATAAAATGTTTATTATTTAATAATTATTATAAAATGTTAATCTAACAATAATATTCTAATATATTTCTAACTTCTAAGGCTATCCTATGTATACTGCTATGATACCATATGACAAAATACTACTCTTCATAAAAAGTCCTGTACTTTTCAGATGTGGGACATACACCATCTCTATTCTAGTCATGTTGAACAAGTAACATTATGGGAAATATAAAAATTGTTTACATTTTAAAATATAGTATTAGCAACAGTGTTGGTTGACAGTAAATGATAAAAAAAATCTTTCCAAAGTTTCTTGTTTTCATTGATAAAACACAACTAATATTATTTGACATGACTGTACTTTTTTCAATTGAAAATATTTTATAAGAAAATAATTCTTCATATTTTAATGCATTTAATTTATTAGTTAATTCATCAATATCATCTATTAATCCATATGCTATTATCATTTATATGTATAACATGTTATAGAGCTTAATATTATTAATACATATTAATTTATTATTAAATTCATTTAATGCTTTACAGCATTTTAATGATCATTTTGTGGTCCCTTCTGTTGATACACAGTTTACACAATTTTGAATTTTATAAGGATACTTTCTATAAGAAGTATGTGTTCAGAAAAAAAAAGAAGTATGTGCTCAGTTTTGCTGTTGCGGCTGGATCTACTTTTGTAGTGCTCATATTTGCACATCATTCTCACAAGTCGCTTTTTAAAGTAGACAATTTTAACATAATTTACACTCCAAAAACCCAGGACGTTTAAGCAGATTTAAACACTCACTTTATAATAATTAACAGTGAACCTCATTCTATGGCCAACCACATTTAAAACAATTCTATGACAAGAATTTGTTGTATGCTTTGTATATCCACTTAATTTTGGTTTTCAACATGATAAACCATTATTTCAGTTATTATGTTTTTGATTCAGTAAGGAGATTTCATTCTTTAGTCATTAATTCATTAGTTTGATAGGCCAAGCAATCTAATTCTGCATCTCTAAAATCAAATGAAGTTTAAAATATTTTTTGAGGAGGGCAGCCCCGGTGGCCCAGCGGTTTAGCGCCGCCAGCAGCCTGGGGTGTGATCCTGGAGACCTGGGATCAAGTCCCATGATGGGCTTCCTGTAGGGGGCCTGCTTCTTCCTCTGCCTCTCTCTCTCTCTCTGTGTCTGTATGAATAAATAAACAAAAACTTTAAAATATATATATTTTTTGAGGAAAATGTACTAATATTTATTAGTATATTTACTAATAATCTTTCGTATACTGTTATTAATGAACTGTTATGGGTTATATGCAAAATTCATACATTACATCTTCTTCCAATGAAAATATATTTCTGATTACTACAAAGATTATTCTGTTGGTGCGACAAACCCTTAATACACTGCCAAATGATGGGTCGTTTGTCCTACCAAATCCCAGCTTTACCACAGGTATCCTTGAGTATGTTATTTAACTTCTCCAAGTCTCGGTTTCCTAACATGTAAGATGGGGATAATAATAACAATTTGCAAGCTACTACAAAAACTTGTATTGTTGACATAACACATTATTACTAATTTAGCTTCCTAAAGAACACCCATTTATTATATCCCATGGTTCTCTAGGTCAGAGTTCTGGATGAAGCATGACTCAGTGAATCCTCTTCACAGAATCTCAGGAGGGCAAAATCAGCAAGACTTTGTTCCTTTCCGGAGGTTCTAGGGATATATCTGTGTCTGAACTCATTTAAGTTGTTGGGAAATTCAGTTCTTTGCAGTAGTAGGACTGAGGTCCTCATTTACTTAGTGACTGTCAGCTGGGAGTCAATCTTTGATCCTATAGACTTTCCTCAAGATCACCTCGCCAGAGGCCCTCTATAACAAAAGTGGGTCGAGTCTGTCTCAAACTTGAATTTCTTTTGCTTCTGTTATATCTCTCTGATCTCCAGCCAGAGAAAGTTCTCTGGTTTTAAGGGCTCATTATAGTAAAATTGAATTTATCTGGATAATTCAGTATAATCTCCTTATTTAAGGTCCATAACCTTAATTACCTCTGCAAAGTCCCTTTTGCCATATATATAACATATTCACATGTTCTGGAATTTAGGATGTGGACATCTTCAAGGGGCTGTTATTCTGCCTATACCACAATATTATAGAAATTAATTCATGGAAGGTACTTAAAACAATGTCTGGTGCAAGTGGTTCTTATTTTTTATATTGCAATAATGGTAAAAATCACATAGACAATGTACCATGACATCATCTGCATTAAACATTTTGTACAAACCCATCATTAGCATTTATTAGTATGATTGGCTGTGTCTGTTTATTAGCTTAAAACATTAAAAAATAATTGGTCTGCTGTAATCATTTTTGTAGTGTCTAATTAAAGTCATATCTTAGAATATATTTAGAAGCTAAAGTCAAATCAGGATATATCTTTCAGTTGTGAATTATCACTTTGGAAGAGAAATTTTGTATTTATTTTTTTATTTTTTTTTTTTAATTTTTATTTATTTATGATAGTCACACAGAGAGAGAGAGAGAGAGAGGCAGAGACTCAGGCAGAAGGAGAAGCAGGCTCCATGCACCGGGAGCCTGATGTGGGATTCGATCCCGGGTCTCCAGGATCGCGCCCTGGGCCAAAGGCAGGCGCCAAACCGCTGCGCCACCCAGGGATCCCGAAATTTTGTATTTAAAGTAGGAGGATAATTCAATCTAAGTATTCATCAGATTTTTGGCTATTGCTATCACTTTGATATTAGGAAGTTAATAGCAACCAGGTAAGTTTATCAATGCATTAAATTAAAAAAACTGTCAGTTTAGGCTACTAGTTTGATCAAAAACTCACACAGACATATTTTAAGTCTACAGTAGTTCTTGATTACAGGAAAATCATCCCAATATTCTGAAGTAATACTCTATTAATATTTCCAAACAATTTAAAAAACAAAACATAAAATTTAAGATATCTCCAGAGAACTAGAAAATCTCTGGTAATATATAGAGTCTAGCTGATGAAATATTTAGGCCTGAACTAAGTTTTTTGGTAGAAATATAACATGTTATATTTACTTACATGAATCCTTTTCTACGACGTAAGCTCTTTGAAGAAGAAACTGCTCTTTTTCACATTTTGAAATTCTTCGTTCTACATAGAAACCTGCTGTATAAAGTTGGTTAAGTTAAATTGACATGTTGCTTAATAAACATACCAATGTAAAAGGAAAATTAGCTAGGCTTCAATATCCATAAATATGTGAGGGTTTTCATTTTGGCTTACATATGAAGTATGATTAGTTCCTCAATTTCACAAAGTAAAAATCAAAATGAAATAAATAGGGAAAATTTCTAAGGTACTATTTCTCTTCCAGTTTCATCAGAAGATTAAACTCTGTATATCTAGAGTGTTACATACTTTCCAGATGCTTTTCAAGCTCCTAATTTTATTGCTGTTAAGAGTCTGTCATTATTTTGATGCAGCAGATGAACAGACCAAAACGCTATTTAACATGTGAAAAGCTAATAGCAGAGCAAGTAGATGAAACAAAACAGTAATATACACCCCAAAAGCCCTCATGACCAGTATAGTCCTCACAGACTTTTAGATTAATAGCTCTCAAATCCTTTAAGTAACAAGATGGCTGGTAAATACATACCTTGTTAAATACACTGGCAAACTGACTTGTCCTGAGAGTAACCTCTAGAGCTAAGAGGGACTAGGAGTCCCCGGATTCTGACTCTGAAATCTATGCTAAGTAGACAAGTTCAAATGGAAAAACAAAACTTCTGTAAATGGACTGAGAGAGAAAGAAAAAGGGAACATTAAAAAAGAGAAACCAGAAACCAAAACTGTTCAGCACATGCTCCTGGAGCCATTTATAATTCCTTGGTATAACTCAGTATTTAAGTTACTAGTTCTTAATTATCTGGGCTGCAACTTATCACCTGGTCACATGTTTTAGGCAGAACATAGGCTAGACAAAAACAAAATTGTGATCAGTGTGAATTAGTTCCAGGATGTACAATTGATTGCTTATAAAACAAGAAGGATTTAATGTTATCACATTGTGGGAAAGTGTTTGTTTTCTTCTACAGATGCAGCCATTAGTTAGGAGCATAACATATGGCTGGAGGGTAATTAAGAAGCTGGTGCCTCGAATATGAATAAATAAACTGGAGGGTTCAACCACCACGTTACATCCCCCTGTCTCTGCTAGTCTTTGTAACAGAATTCTGACCCATTTCAGGAGTAAGACTTTTTGTCAACCTTGACTTCTCTTTGGATATGGAGAAAGCAAAAGGCAAAAAGAGCTCCACGAAGTGGGGGGAAGACTATCTGGCTGGCCAATCCCAACCTGTATCGGAAGACGCCAAAGAGAAACAGCAGGTGTATGGTGAACCAAAGTTACCAGGAACCTCAGCAAGTGGGACCAAACGGAAGAGATCTATGAAAGAAGGCAAAGCTTCCTGTTCAGAAAAGACAGCACAAGAGAGTACAAGAGTAAGAATTCGGAAGAAAATCCCAGTTCCTCCATTACCTTCGAAACTGCCACCAGCCAACTTGCTTCACCGAGACATCCTGCGGGCCTGGTGCCAAGAACTCAAGCTGAGCACCAAAGGCCAGAAATTAGATGCATATAAGCGAATCTGCGAATATGCTTACCCAGATCAAAAGAACATTCCTGTCACCGCAGAGGAGGCCAAGATTCTCACCCAGACACAAAGAAGGTTGATGATGGATAACGGGGAAATGTCTCTAGAAAGTCCTGGAACAAAGATACCTTCTGATGGAACCTACCCTCCTGAAGTGGCTGCCCCCCCCCACCCCCCGAGGAGTCTGATGCTCTCCTGGAGGGGGTCAATACTGTTGTTGTGACCACTTCGGCCCCAGATTCCGTGTTTGCCTCCTGGTCCAGAATTGCAGCCAGGGCTGGGAAGATGGAGACAGTGGCATCCCCACAGGAGGCCCATGGTGCCAAGTGGTGTGTGGTCCATGGGAGAAGTATGCCTGCAGGCACAGAAGGTTGGGTTCACCTGCAATTTCATGCAGGATAAGCTTGGGTGCCTGAAAAGCCGGGGAGAGTATGCGCCCTCTTCTTGCTCCCCGCTTGTAACTTTCCACCCCCACAGCTGGAGGATAATATGCTGTGCCCCAAATGTGTTCGCAGGAATAAGGTGTTAATGAAAAGCCTCCAATGAGCTTTCGATAGCAGGAAAAGGGACACAGCTGTGATTATAATCAATGGTACAAAGGGAACTACAATCAACTCCGTCGTGACACTGATGGCCGGATTATAGGCTGCTCACACCCTGCATGCTTCCTGCTTACAGGGGCACAGGCTAGTGCATTGCAGATGTTACCCTCCAACCTCCATGGGGCCTGTGGCTTCATGGGTTGAGATGCAGGAGCTCTTAGATTTTAAGTTGGAAGAGCATTTCAGAAATTGCCATTCATTCTACTTAATAAGAAGAAAAAGTCATTCATACTACCAAACGTTTACCCTTCTGAAATAGAAGTGACCTTAACTTCTTTTAAAGTGAGAACCTGAGCCTCGCCTGGCAGAGGGTTTGGGGGTGGGGGGTGGAGTGGAAAGTACAGGTGTGCTTCCACGTTGGATTTCTCTGCAATTCCAACTCCTCCAGAGACGGCTACACCTTCTTAAGTTCGTGACTTCAGGCTGTTGAGTATTTTAAACCAAAGGGAAAGCTGTTATTCTTTCCCACTCCCAAAACATACTCTTTTTTTTTTTTTTCCAAAACATACTCTTAATATAGAAAAAATTTTTTGATGTTTTCTTAATAACCTGAGACCTCTATGGTATGTCTCTGGGATGATAATATGGAACACTTTGTGGGTATTATTTCTACTTGTAAATATCTTGTGTGTTTCTACTGCTTAAAAATATTTAAGGGTACTTCTGAATCATAAATTCATAATGTATTGGATTTTAAATTGTATATAAAATCATCTATTGTATATAGGAGACCATATGCATTGTGGGCAAATTCTTAATATTCTTAACTCAGGATTAAGCTAAAAATCATGATTTTCTTTGGCATGATTCTTTTTTAAAACCACTCAAATGAAGTATGAGTAACATTTAAAAAAAGCTGTATATTTAATGTATATAATTTGATGAGTTTGATTTATTTAGAATTTTTCGTGTCCTTCCTAAATTTATAGTCCTGCGGGTCTTAGAAAAGTTTTTTTTTTTTTTCACTTGTGTTCTAATGGCAGTTTCCAACATTGTTTTATTGTTGTGGATTTGGAGATTATGAAGATTTTTCCCCCCTCTAATGTACTGGAAGGAGTAGTAGAGTTAGAAAGTTTGTAACCATTAGGATATGGACAGATTTGGGCACGAATCCTCAATAAATGTTAAAAATGTTAAAAAAGAATTCTGACCCATGAATAGCGGTTCTGTTTAGTGGCATTTGATGACATGGGGAACTCCAAGGAAAAAAACAAGCTTAGGGAAGAGAGGAGAGGAAATCCAGAGTGCAGTTTGCAGCTGCTAAATGTCTCCTAGACATTTGTATATATGGATCCAATAAACATTCTAATCAAACTCAAGGAGAAGGTTAGACTAGAGATATGAATTTGGGGATTAAGCATATAAATGATATCTAAAGCGATTGGGAAAGGAGAGATCACCCTGGGAATAAGTATAGGAAAGAAAAAAGACAATTGAAAATAAAAGACCATTCTCTAGCTTTAGATATCAGGAAGAGACATGAGAAAAGAGAAAAAAAAAAAAACAAGGAGAAAAAAACAGAGAGACTGGTAAGAAGCAGTAAGAAGAAAAGTAATAAAGAAAAAAGAACAATGCCTTGCAACAACAATTCAGAGGTATTCCAAGAAGACAGTGAGCAATAATGCCAAATGACAGTACGAGGCCACATTAAATGAGGGCTGGGAATTGGCCTCAGTGTTTGGTAACATGAAAGTCATTGGTAAATTGAAAGGAACAGTTTTTTGGGGTGATGGAGACTGGATGGGGGAAGAAAGTGTTATGTAAGGAAATGGACATCATTGCTTTTAAAAGATGTAAACCATAAAGAGGAGCAGAGAAATGTGGTAGCAGTTGAAGAGGGTCTACTGTTAAAGGAATAGAATTGTAATTTTTTATTGGAGATTTTATAGCATTTGTATATGCTGAATTGAGAGGGAAACATTGGTGATGCAGAAGAGAGGGATAGTTATATTATAGGAAGAGAAAAGTTCTAGAGCAGATGAAAATGGCACTCATGAGCAAATTAGTGTGAGATAAAATCCAAAGATTTTATTGTCTATTACAGAAGAACAGTTATTGCCAATGACAAGCACAAGGAGACAAGAAGGTCTTGATCACTAGGGTGGATGACTAAGGCTGGGTGGAGGACTAGATCATTGGAAATAGGTATGTGTAGAAATGGGGCTGGGAAGGCAAGCTAATGGGTGAATCATCTTGGCACCTTCTATTCTTTACAGGCAGTAATTATTAGAAACTCCCATGGAGTGTTTAAACATACCTATGGATGAGAACACAGTGCCTCTTGCCTCTAATCATAGCTACTGTGAAATCTTAATCATAGCTACTGGCCACAGATGCTCCCCACACTGAGACTGATAAGGACAGTTCTTCAGGCTGCTTTTAAGACAGGAAAAGAAAAATCCCCCCTCTCTGTTATGTTACACAGTTCAAATGTTGGGCCTGAGGGTGCTGCTCTCATTTTGAAATTATAACATGTTCTTTCCCTGAGGGCTATTACACTAGGGGAAGGACTTGGTTAGGTGATTTTTTAAAAAAAAAGATTTCTTTAGTGGCATCTAGGTGGCTCAGTCGGTTAAGCGTCTGCTTACAGCTTGGGTCACGATCCAGTGTCCTAGGATTGAGCACCACATTGGTCTCCCTGCTCAGCGGGGAATCTGCTTCTCTCCCTCTGTCTCTGCCCCTCCCTCTCCTAAAATAAATAAATAAATATTTTTTCTTAATATTTTATTTATTTGAGAGAGAGAGAAAGAACAAGCAGGGGGAAGGGCAGAGGGAGAGGGAAAGAAGGAGACTCCCGGATGAGCAGGGAGCCCTATTCAGTGGGTTCCATCCCACAACCCAGAGACCATGACCTGAACTGAAATCAAGAGTCTGATGCTCAACCAACTGAGCCACCTAAGCACCCCTGGGTGCTTTGATTTTCTTCCTTCTCCAATTTTCAGACCTTGTCCCAGAATATCTCTCACTGTGTCAGACTCTTTTCTTACCATAAGTTTTCTCTCTGAGCCCCAGTTATTGAAACTATTTATGTTTTTCTACTGAAACAGTACCCAACTCTATGTAAATTAGTCATTGCAAATATATAGTGGGTGATACCTGCAAGCTATATCTGAATATCAATCACAGCCCTGCCTATCATATGAGACAATTCAAGTACTAGAAAACACGCAAGTCGTAGGAGATAATAGTGAGTCCAATGATCAACACTGGAAGATATTCTCATGCAATTTCACAAAGCACTGCCTGGTGTGAAGATTTCAGCTTGCATAGGCTTGATTTTAAAAGTGTCCTCTTGCATACAGGAATAATCTCCTGCCTGGCCAAGGGCCCAGTTTTGATGAGAAGTACATGGAATGGTGAGAAAAATGGGGATACACTGTGGCCAGAAAGATAACTTCCTGAATAATGAGTGACAGGTGCTACAGCTCATCACTCTTCCATACAGAAGGCTGAATCCATACTACTAAGCTCCAAGGGACAACCAATATCAGAAGGAAAGCAGAAGTTACAGAGAGGAAGGCAGTTTATTCCAGTCTCCTAAAGATTTCTTTCTCACTCAGAACTAGATTACAGGGACAGAGACTGATAATACAAGACCTTGACTCATTGTTAGTATTGCTGAAGTCTTGTAAGGCAACTGATTAGAGGTATCAAGAAAGAAAGGATAAACAACTGATCTGAAATTAGAAATGGCATAATTTATGGATATTGAAGTGCATGATGGATATTGAAATGATTTTCAATATAATCCTCCATAATGAAATTAGGAATCATAGAAGATTGAAGTCACAGCTAAAAATGTCAGAATTAACTAATTTACTTTTCCTTTTTGAGGCAATAATCTTAGGCCTTTATAGTTCACGAAGACACCAAAATCTAGGTATACATTTCAATGAATCTCAATTCAGGAGACATTTTGCCTAAAGGGAAAAAAAATGTACCTGTTGGAAGTTTATCTTTTTTTCTTTTCCTTTCGATAGGAAAACTTCAGTTAGCTTGAGAAAGAAGATTCAGAAGTCTACATAGGTTCTATAATTCACATTGTGACATTTAACTGTCAGCTATTATTTCTAAACTATTAACTTTTATGAAAGCTATTTAGACAGTGATGTCAATGGTTAATAATATTGATTTCAAAAAATATCAGTTGATAAAGGACACAATTCTCAGGGCAGGTTTTTAAAAATTCCGAGTCCTTCCTTCCTCTTTTCTTTCTTTTTCTTTTTTTTTTGAGGAAAAATTTGGGGCAATAGTTTTGTCATCATTTTTTTTTCTCTTTTAGAAGTATTCTTTTCTTTTCTCAATATGAAACACCTTCAAGGATTGATGTTGCCCTAAGAGCATCATAAGATTTTCCAACTTCAGGTTAGAATGGTCCCTGCAGGTGGCTTTAGTACCATATACTTGGTGACCTACAGAGTGTCCAGCACACAGTAGGTGTTCAAGAACCAGCTGCTGAAAGAGTTCCAGTAGCTGGAGCAAGTGCTTTATCCTAATTGAGAGTTGATAGTAATGCAGGTATTAAGAAGGAAAAGCCAAAGGCAAAATCAACACAAAATATTCCTCTTATTGCATTACTTATTTTTTTTTTTTGGCTCTGCAGTTCCTTTCATAGTTTCTACTTAAAATGCTGTGAACAGTTCCAACATTCCTAAGCCAAGCCAGCTATTAATTCCCTGAGAAAATTAAATTGTTTTTAATAAAAAAAAGCAAAAAAATTTAAGTCTTGTTAGTAGAGTTATTTAAATTTCACCTAACTAAAGTAACAATATAAACTCAGAGATTTTTAAAGGTATTAATTATGGATACTCTTAAGGATACTGGGGATTTTATGAACCATAAAAAGGAGTTGTTACACTCTAACATTTTAAATTCATTTTTCAAATATTAGTCCAGTAAGACATTTCATTTCTCTGATCTGATTTTCCCTAAGGCAAAAAATATATATTTGTTTATGTAAAGGATCAATAGAAAAGTGATTCTCAGAAGGAAAATCATTAAATTCTCCTCCCCAGAGATAGCTAGAGCTCTACTCAATAAGGCATGAAGTAGTTTTACTTCTTATTAATAACTCCAGATAAATGATTCTTATTTTTGAGGGTGCCTGTATATCCAGGTTTAAGTTAAAATGTTCACATTCCTGTTGGTGACTCTCAAACAACAAAAGGAACCTTCACAGGGAAGCCTTAGGTTATTCACTCAGGAGAGCTCATTCCTCTGCCCATGATGGTAAAACAAGTCCAGATTTCCAGGAGGAGAGTCCTAGGGGAGACCACGAGACCAGCCCTAACACTTAACACAGGGACAACTTCAAGGCATTGGCAAGTAGCATTCAGAAGATAGCCAAAAGTAAACAATCCTCATAAAAATAAGGTCTGCTAGAGGCCAAGTGAATGATCTCTGTTTAATCAGGGTGTCATTTTATGGTCCTTTTATCAATCTTTAAGAGTAGGTAAAAAAAAAATGGAAATATCACCTGGAATTCATATAGCATCTTTAAGTTTTCAAAAATATTTCTATTGATATCATCTGATATCATCCTAATATGATCCTCAGGACTTATCTGTAAGAGATATTTTGTAAATGGAATCATGTTATTCAGAATAGTGAAGTGACTGTTCTAAAATCACATGGAAATTGAGTGTCCAGGTGCCATGCAGATTTCATGATTCCAAACATCAGGCTCTGTGTATAGTTCAGTGCTGCCCTTTTGCAAGGAAAGAATTTAGAATTCTCTTCTCTGCCCTCATGACAAAGACATTTGGAAAACACAGACCCACTAATTATCTACATCCTAAAGCAAAATTTGAGTTAATTGTCACCATTTATTTTCATGGAGGAATTTAGTCAAGTAATTATGAAAATTATTTCAAAGAACAAAATCTGTTGGCAATGATGGACTCTAATGAGCAAATATTAAGCTGCTACATTAGTTCTCCAAAATTAGTGCCCTTTCTATTTCTTCTTTAAATCTAACGATTTCTTCAAGAAGAATTAGATATTATTAGTCCTTGACATCAAAAGCCATGGGGAACTAATTACATAAAGTTGAATGAATATCTTAACTTTGTTGTGTGGCAGGCCATGGCTAAGTTTCTTCATGGAAAGGCCCTAGGTAGAGGTAAATGGAAAACACCTGGACCCAATAGACACAGAGAAGAAAGTGTATAATTGTGGTTGAAGATAGCCAGCTGTCCACAGAACCCATTTCCACTTTCTCTGGCTTTCTCTGTGCTATTCATAAGGCTGCAGGCAGCCATATGACATAATGCTACCCAATAGTATCTGGAAACAGAAGTGATGGATGCCAATTTCAGGCCTAGCTCGTAAAAACTCCAAGCCTTTTCCCCATTTCCTAGCTTGATGAAACAAGCACAGTGGCATTGGAAGCCATGGGCTGAAGATAACAAAGCCATAAAATGGAACAAGCCCAGAGCCCTGAATCACCACATGGAAAAGAGCTACCTACCAATCAGGAACACCAATTTTGGAAGTTATGTAGAAACTAAACTTCTATTGTGTTTGAGCTATTTCACAGTTTGCAGTATGTGACAGCAGGTAATATTTCTTTATCTAATGTGTGTAACTTTCAGCATATGCACAGAAAAGACAATTTTACATTTAGAATGTTCAGCAAGATTCCAGGACTTGTAATGTGGACAGCTTGAACACCATGGTTTTGATGAATAACATAATTATTGACTTACATGGAATCATAATCACTTGGGTTTTAGTGTGGCCCTTTCAGGAGTGAAGCTTAAAGTCTAATGTAGCCCACTATTTTGGTCCCCTTAGACTAAGAATATTCCTCTTCCTGACCTGAGTCATCATCAACCTGGATACATCCTCATGAGGAATGAAAGGAGGATGGGGAGATCATGATCACTTATATGAATCCATGTTGATGCCTTCTCATATGTTTTTGGTACTTGATAAAGCTTGTGAGTAGGACTACTTGGTGTTGTTGATTTCTGCCATCAAAACTGAGCCCCAGCCTTCTTTGATCATTTATATGAGCAACCACTATGTATACAAAGGAGAATTTATTATGTGATAATCAAAAGCAATTTTATTTTTAATCAAAAACAATTTTATTTTTTTCTCATTGCACTTTTAAAAGTACACTGTGAGGGTTCCTTTGTCCTCTGGCCCTGAATGAAATTTGGGGAGTGTCTGAGTATTACCATATAATATATAGGCTCAGTTCAGTAATTACTATGGCTAATCCACTGTTGTGGTTAAATTTTTTAAATTCCTTTTAAGATTCACATTTGGTCTGCTTCATTCTTCTGCAGGATAACTATCTGCAGTGGAGAGTGGAGCATTTCTTTCCCTTCCTTATACTTGCAACTAGTTAGAAGTATTAGAGGAACAAAAGGTCTGTTGATATTATTACATGCAAATATAATATCTCATATCTAATAACCCAAAGGTATAAAGTTAATATAACAAAAGTGAAAGTGTCTACAAATAGAGGAAAATTAATTTTTCTGTTAATAGTTATAATCATATCTTAACTACCACCCATTAGAAACTGTTGAATATCAGCCAAATAATAATTTTAAATTTCAGGCCTTAAATCTTAATTCCATCCAGAACACTGATGTTTGATTTTAGGAAAAAATAATATATTTTCTTACTGAATTATAATGCAGAGTGAGAATGTGTTACCTCAGGCAACCATATGAGATACTATTAAAAATGCAATTTATTCTACTACATAAAAATAACTAAAAATGCTCCAAATCGCAGAAGTGATGTAAGCAATGAACTGAAACATATTTCAAATCCATTAAATTTCAAAATATGCTCATTCTACTTCTACACATAAACTAGCACTCAAGAAAGTCAGTGTTGTTTATTAAAATATAAATTTCATTATAAGAAGAAAATGTTTTGCAAAACGTTGATAATTGTTGAAGCTGGGTGAGAAGTGCATGGAGATTCATCATATGTTCTCTCATTTTTTTGCCTATTTGAAAGTTTACATGATAAAATTTTTTGTTGTGGTAATTGTGAGAACTCTATGTGAACAAAAATATATTTATACTTAAGCCAATTTAGTTAACTATTGGTATAAAGTCAGTGTGGTTCTTTTCTCTGGAAATCAGTTTCCAAAAGGAAATAAGATAAGTAAAAAGGGTAAAAAATATGCATTGTAAATAGTTGCCAATCAAAGGGGAAGATCATTTCTAGAAGGTACAGAAAATTGGGTATTGCCCCAACACCCCAAGAACTAGAAAAATATAAAATTAACGCATTAAACGTGTACCTTCATCAAGGTGAAATACTCCGGAGGTGCCAGCTGATCCATCATGCCAATCTAAAGTTAAATGCCTATTTGTGTTTCAACAACTTTGCAATGTATAACCCCTATATAACCACATATAACCGGAATCCTGACTTTTATGTTAACCAATACCTTGTTTCTTGTTAATTTTACCATACATATATGGATGCATCCCTAAACGACATATGGCTTGGTTTTATCTACTTCTGAACTTTTTGTAAATGGAATAATATTATATGTATACTTTGTTGACTTGTTTATTTCATGTAAAAAGACATGTGAGAGGTTCATCCAATGTTGATGTGCTTAACTGCAGTTCATTTATTTTTGTTGCAATTATTTGATATGAATATATTTCCAATTTATTTTTGCTTTTTTATTAACGATCTACTTTTGATGAACTTTGAGGAGTGCTAATTTTCTAGTTATTACAAACAATGCCACCTTGTTAATTGTATACATATGAGCTGATCTAGGATAAATGTAAGTGGGATTGCTGTTAGTGGGTATAGGTTCAAAGTGTTTTAGGTAGTGTCAAACTGGTTTCCAAAACTCTTGTGCCAATACACATCAGCATGTAGAAAGTCCTATGGCTTTCTAGCCTCACTAATACTTTCATTTCTTGCCACAGGCATATTTTGTCTTTTAAATGAAGCAATACCTGTGATGATAAATAAGCACCAGGAAAAGAGAAAAATGATGGCATCTGAACCCAGGTTTATTACTAACCTCAAGGGTTTCACATATTTTTCGGACTTGCCAATAATAATTTTTAAAAATAAAAGTAAAGAGTACCCGCTGGGAGTCACAAGACGATTACTTCTAAAGTAAGTCAGAAATAACTGTTTTGAAAAGTTACAATTAAGGGGATCAGAACTTTTAAATGACTAAAAATTATTATTGACATTTAAGATTTATTACTTGTATCAGATCTCTTCCATTTGCCCATTTTATTTTATTTTTTATTATTTTTTTAAAAATTTATTTATTCATGGGAGACACAGATAGAGAGGCAGAGACACGGGCAGAGGGAGAAGCAGGCTCCATGCAGGCAGCCCGATGCGGTACTCGATCCTGGGACTCCAGGATCACGCCCTGGGCCAAAGGCGGGCGCCAAAACGCTGAGCCACCCAGGGATCCCCCACCATTTGCCCATTTTAGATTACCTTCCAGCCTTCCCCATCCTGCTCTCCATCCTGGGAGGCTGACTTTTTTGGTACCCAGTGACTTCCACCTTCTGGTTTGATTTAGCCAATGGAGAACTCCCACTGAAGACAGGGAAGATAAAGCTCCCTGTTGTGGGACCTGGTCTTTGTGCCAATGGTTTCAGCTCCTGTTAGGGCATCATCTCCACAAGACCCTCATTTTGGGTTCCAGTAACCTCTTATTCCCCTTATCCCTTCAGGCCTAGGTATAGCAACAGCTTTGCTGTTACAGTCTCCCAGGTATCCCACTGTCCTTTCTACTTCTCTAACACCCTGGCCAACTTTTATAAAACAAATACTTTATTAAACTTTTCTTGAGTTATCCTAACTTGAACACAGTATCTATTTCCTGCTGGAACACTGATTAATACACTGTTCCAGTAGTTCTCAGACCTTAGTGTGTTTTAAAGTCAGCTGGGAGACTTGTTAAAATACAGATTGTTGGGCACTACGTCTGGAGTTGCTGATTCAATAGATCTGGGTTGGGAGCTGGGAATTTACATCTCTCACAGTCATTACAGTTTGATGCTGAGGAGCCAAACTCTGAGCACTATGGTAATATCTGTTTCAAGTTCAGCAGGGCATAGCCACCAATGGTCTAAAAGAGACAAGCTCCTTTGAGGAAGGAGTGTGGCTTGAGTGGTGGGGTAGTAGGACAGAAGCCCTAGACACGTAAGAGCAGGGAAGGAGGTCATAAAACATCTTCAGTGGTGACAGATATACTCTTTTTCTGTCTTTCTTTCAATCTCTCTGATTGCAGTGAGTTAAAAAAAATACTATTTCTTTTATGTTGCTTTTTTCTTCTGCGAAAACTTCATAAATATTCTTTCTCAGGAACATAACCAGTAGCACATTAAATTACACAGCTTGGAAAATATTGTTAGTTTCCCTTCTCCAAATGGCAAGAGGAATAGGGAGTATGTAAAGAGAAAATTACCCCGGTGAAAAATATACTATTTCAAGCACTTTGGCTTCTTGGAAAGTGGTGGGAGGAAGCCAATATTTATTGAGCATCTACTATTTTGCCAGTCTTTTATAAATATTAACTACTTTTATCCTATCCCCACTCACCCCAAATCTGTGTAATAGATATTATCACCTGCGTTTTAAAATGAGGAAATGGACCGTGAGAAGTACAATAGTGTGTTCAAAACCACATGGCTCATGATAAAGTTAATACTGGAAACCAGGTCTGTCTATCTCCAATGACTACAATTTTCCACCTAAGTCACACTGACCCCAAAGTAGAACTAGATCATGGATCCTAGCTGGTCTTCAGGAGCAATCATTGAGGGGAATATGGAGGAAGTATAAAGTCCTACATCCCTTGGTAGACCTTTCTGTAATTGGACCACAGTCCATCTACTCCCTCTACTCAGTCCTGCTCCCTTCTCTTCCCTTCCCTACTGGCTGACCCTGACAACATTCTCTAATAAATTGTCAGCATGCTTGTCTCCACCTCAGGGACTATTACCCAGAGAACCTTACCTATGACAAAGATAGACCCTTTTGCTTTTCTAGATTGATGAGACAATAAAGAATGGCTCACAAAATTTTAAATTTCCTAATAATGTTAGATGATTTATAATTTGGGTCTCCAAGCTCCATTAAAAAATGTTAACAGTGATTTTACTAAAAAGGTCAGTAACTCCTGTACTCAGTCTTGAATAAATAGATGAATTTCTAGCAGAACAAACAAAAACAGAAAAATTGAGGACCAGGTAGGATCCTTGAGAATATTTGAATGTGCATTTTATTACCATATCTCTTTCTCTCTCTTTTTCTGATATTTTCTTATTTGCATGCTCTCTCTTCCTCTCCTTCCTCCCTCCACCCCCGTTGACCTCCTCTTTCCCTCCCTCCCTCATGCTATATATTCTGTCTCTCTGATCCTTTGTCTCTTTTTTCTGAAGCACATATTTTGTGTCTCAGAGAAGATTTATTTTTCATTTTGTTTCTCCTTTTCCAGTTTTTGAAGGGAGCCTCAGCATTTACCACAGACATTTTGATTGAAGTAATCTTTATGTCCTCTATTTAGTAAATTCCCAAAATAACTATTCTCTTTGTGTTTTAGTGGCAGCAATTTTATTAGATTTCTGTCTCCTGAGATACTTAATGTTTTTCCCCACCCACCTTCATTGGCCTTACAAGTCCCATGAAGAAGTTTTATAAATGCCAAAGGTGCTTATTTATGAAATACTGTTTTGAACCTAGGTAGGGAGGGTGCTCACTTATCTAACATGATTGGAACTAGTAGTTGTTCAGCTAATCAAAGAGCCAGTTTGAAATGAGTAAGCATACAAGTAATATGTACATCTTAAACATTTTAACTTTTATGAAACAAATATATGTACATTTGCCAATTTTTTCAGTAGAGCTAAGGCTTTTTTATTAAGCAGAGATCAGATGGTCAGAGCTCCACATCATAGTTCTTCCCCAAACCAATAGTGTATCATCCTCCAGTTTAGTTTCATTTTCCTAAACGTGGAGCAAAAATCTTTAAGGCACTTGTGAAGCAACTAAAGAGAGAACGTCCCCTAATCACACCCATCTTTCACAGTGTTCTTATCTATACCTAATATGGCAAGAGCTGTAGAAACAATTCATTTTAATCAAGTATTTATAAAGTATGAAACTTAAATTCCACAGAAACCAGAACTCTTCAAACTTGTATTTCATTGGTTTGTTTATACTAAGTGTCATAATTTCAATGTCATACACATTGGGCGCTAACAGGTTTGGCACTAACAATCACAACTTATTCTTAGTTAAGTATACAACTCACTGTGAAGTAGCAGAAATATGTGGGCTGGCCAGAGAGTGGCCTAGTATCCATGTGCACCTTATATATGCCATGGACATCAATTGGTATAATTTACAAAAGGAATGGAGAGTGGTATTTAGTCGACAAACTGATTAATTCAAAATTGCTTTAAAAAGCTTCTGTATTTCCAAACCCAAAGGATTAACTCTATTATTCTCAGGTTATCTGTGTTCTCTGAAAATTAATTAATTTACTTTTCTAAAATGTTACTTAATTTTCATAATTTTCATCCAATGCCCCATCCTCACCATTACCTGCCAGTAATACCTACTGAATCTAAAATATTGTGGAAGAATTTTGTTTTCTGTGGTCATCACCACATTATATATTTTCATAGAATTAGTACTTAGAGAATTAGCCAAAGATTGTGTGTGTGTGTGGGGGGATATTAGTGGGGCCAAATTCAAGAGATATTTCAGTCATAATACATTTTTTTTAAAGTCTCTGAATCCTTTTAAGAAATATTAATGTTTTCTGGTAGTGGATTCAGTTTTGGCATTCTTCTCAGGGATTAGGGATGAACTCATAAACTGATTGTAGTCAATTTCAGATTATTTTATCACTAAATACAATTTTGCAAACCATGGTCAAGTACCATCATGTTAGGAAAAGAACTAATTTTTTTCTCAAAAAGTCAGGATGGATGACAGCTTAAGCAAGATAAATACTAATCAAATCCTTTGACTTGAAATTTAAAAATAAATATTTTAATTAAATTTTTGATCTATAAATATCTTTTTTTTCTGAAAATAGAGCTATACAGTAGGAGAAAGGAAAGGTAGAGAGAAGTAAGCACCACCTCAATGTTTAGCACATCCCCCTTTCCTCAGTTTCTGGGTTGTTTCAAAATATGGATAAAGTTAGTTAGCAGAGCTTTCTAAAAATCCCAAAGAGAGAGACATGAGTAGCAATTGCTCTCAAATAGGTCAAACTGACAAGCCATCATAAAAATAACACCCTTTTCCCCAATGAAATCCATTAAAAAATTCTAGATAATATGCATGTATTATCTGAAATTATGCATTGCTAAAAAAGATAAGTAAGCCTGTGAAAGTTCAGAAGCTCTGTCTACAGAGTTCTGTGTCTGTTGGCTACCTTGGTGGTTTCACCTCCCACTGCAACAGAGAGTATTTTAGTGAGCTCAAAGGAAAGTCTCAAAAGGCCCTTTTTTGACCTTGGATAGATAGCACTTCTTCCCCTGAAGACTAAAAAATGACTTGGCATTTGGAAGACTGCTCTCACAGCAAGGTGGCACTCATCTACTTCTGCCACAGGTGAAAGAGAGGTTAATAAGACTGTCTCATGTCTCCGGTTCTGCCACAATGGTTCCAGTCTTGAAAAAGCACCCACAGGAGATCGCACCAAGTACATTTATGAAATCTCGCAAGTCCTAGTAAATTATACAAGATACATTTAAAGAATCATTGATGTTAACCTTTTCTTTTTCTTTTAATATGTGTTGGATATTTTGAAGCTGTCTAAAGATTCTAGCAGGGCATTTGAGCCTGGAACGTTTGGCTCTGTTACTCCAGCCCATGAAAAGGGACCCAGTATTGTGAGAAATACATATTTCCTCCTTTTAATACTCACTCAAACTAATTCTTAAAAACAAAAAGTATTAAATTTTTTGAATGCTTAGAAGAGGAAAAGAGATATATTGGCAGGAATAAGAAATACAAGTCTTTTAAGACCTGTAGTATTTATATGATAATCAAATATACCAAATCCCAAATCAGGAAATGCATTGTGATACATACAAATATATTTATGCCAATATGAAAATAATAAGCTAGCTATATGAAATTAGGAATGTGCCTGAATGAACAGATTCACAGAAAACAAAAGTGTATAATCAAAAATTGGGACTAGGGCCCCTGGGTGGCACAGTTGGTTAAGCATCTGACTCTTGGCTCAGTTGTGCTCTCCAAGTCTTGAGATTGAGCCCCACATCAAGCTCCATGCTCAGCACGGAGTCTGCTTAGAGTTTCTCTCCCCATACCCTCTAAAGTAAATAAATAAATCTTTTTAAAAAATTGGGTCTAAAAATTTTCAGACATTGTTTTGAAAATGTATCTTAACATGTTTGCAAATTTTCACATTGATTTCCAAAATTTTTCAGTATCAGCCTTCAGTAAACCTATGTTTGGTACATAATTTCAGTTCTCTCCATAAATGCTAGGAGTCAGGCTCATGTAAGAGTTCCAGAATGACAGACCTGATTCCAGATCTATTGGTTCTTAACCTGCTCTTTCATCCTGAACAAGCCTCTTAAACACTGCCACAGTTCCTTCCATTTGTGAACTAAACAACAGTAATTCCTACCTATAAAGTTAGAATGAGAATCAAACAAAATCTACAAATCTCCTTGAAAATGAATTATAGATACAGAGATATAAATATTATTGCACAGAAGCCATTTGTTAAGGTGAGGATTAAAAGTTAAAAGCATCTCAACACAGAACATGGCACAGCCAGCAGCTTGACTACGTATATATGTCACTCATCACTATTTCCTTTTCTCCCCATCTCTCCTAATAAAACAGATCTCTCTTTTCTGGCTTCTTCCAAAGCTTGTTTGGTAATCACCATATTTCAAATCCTTTTACTGACATATTGACATATCCTTCTCCTAAAATGCTTCTCAGAGACATCTTCATTGATCCTTTAAGTCTTCTTTCACTTGATAGACTCACCTGGTCCCTGACACTGATCACTCCATACTGATAAGTATGAGAACAAGAACTTCCAGCTTCCATGAATTAAAAAAAATGGTAGGGCTTTCTTTTAACTGCTTTCATATTGGTAAAAGTTAGTGTGATGTTTTTAAACCAGTACAATTTTACATAAGTATATCAGGACATATGGATTTGTAAGCATATTTACTTTTGAACAGAGTTAAGGGGGTGATAACACTGCAGGCAGAGTTCTTCCTTAAATCTCAAGCAATAAATTATCCACAATGATTTAGGAAAAGAACCTTAATTAGGGTAATGACCACAGGAGGAAAGGGAGATTATGACAGGATCAAAAGTCCAATGGGAAATGGAATAAATGACACTGATCATGTAGTATTTATTGGGAGAGGGAAAAGGCAGGTAAATAATTTAATAAATGGTAGTACTGTCAACCTCAATACAGAATAGTCACCCCTAAGCATCCAAACTAGCAAACCATAGGTTTTCTTAGGTATGCCATTCTCTCTGGAACCTCTGTGCATTTCCATAAACTGGGCCCTTTGCACTAAATATCTTTTTCTTCCCTGTGGGCTTAGAAATCTCCTTCAAAGTCATATGAAAAGTTTTTATCTTTTCTGGGAAATTTTCTTTGGGCCATAAGGCAGCTACAGGCTCCCTTCTCTTGCTTCTTGATCTACTTCTGATACCTCTGTTATAATACGTATTCTTTATACTATAATTATTTACAAATCCATCTCCTGGTCCTCAAGGACAGGGCTGTGTTTTACTCACCTGAATGTCCTCAGGGCAACAAACAATACTTGAAATGTGATATAGATTCTACAAATGTTTACTAGAAACATGGCTGGGAAGATAGGTTTGGTGTTTTGAGTATGAGTGTGGAGATACTAATTATGCAGCTGAAAATGTGGATCAGGAACACAGAGATGGCACAAAGATATGAATGCAGATTGGCTTAGATCACTGAGAAAAAATGTGTACCCAAGTGAGAGAAGCAAAGGAATGGACAGAGGTAAAGGAGTGAGGGAATGAGACCAAAAGTCGTCCCCAAACCAGATGGGAAACTGGGAAATTAGTTTTATAGAAACTGAAAGAGGAAGCAAATTCCTCCATCTGGATCATCTTCCCCTGCTTCCTTCTGTATAAAATGTGAAATGTAATACCCAATACACAGAATTATGTTGAGGCCTGAATGGAATAGGTAGCAATGCTTAAAAATACTGCCAGAGACAAAATGGTGGCAATAATTACTTCAAAATCAAATATAGTGAAAATTGAGATAAGCAAACCAGTCTGGCAAATTAGGAAGTAGATGGAAGTGACCATTGTGGGAAGAGCATAATTAGAAAGAAAGGAACAGAGGCTAAATTTCTGTGGGTCAAGCAATGGAAGTGGGCTGAGAAAATAGAAAGCAGAACATACTTTCCTTTTAAGAATTGACTGATGAAAGAGAGAGGAGAGTGATGTTGGTGTCCTCAAGAGAAGGCAGACTTGTGTAAAGAATGTTTGGTCATAGGGCATGAGAATTTTGAGCACGTACATAGTTGAAGAGAAGGAGCCAATAGAGAGGAAGAAATATTAGTGCTAGGAGGACAGAAAAGAGGGATCGAGACTGGTGTACATTTAATGGAAAGTTAAAGGAAGTAACAAAAATGTTCTCTTTTCCATGGGGTGGGCGATTAGGTTTCCTGATATCAGTGAGATATAAGAGAAGTGGGATATAAGTGAAGTCATAAATGGGTAAAGTGGTCATCATGAGAATGGGAAAGGACACCTCTCCCATGACAATGAGAAAGTTGAAGGGTAAGTTAAAAAAAATTATTAAACTGCATTAATGTCCATCAGTTTCTGCCTGCTGCTCTTGTCTTGCCCATCTGACCACAAGTATTGCCTGTCATCCACAGGGTTAGCCCCTCATCACTGAAAGTGTCTTTATCCTGCTGAGGATGGGGGATGAGTCCAGAGATGTCCTTTCATTGACCATGATTTTGCCCTTTAGGGCCAAAATCACAGTGGGGCAAAGCCCTGGGCACTGAGAGCTGATCCATGCTGCCCACTGGATTGAAACAAGCAGGTGAATTTCTAAGAAGTTAAGCCAAACTTAACTTACCAGTGCTCAAAGCATGGAATAATTTTAAAATTCTTTTTCAGTAAAATGGTACAAATTGACCCTAGTGTTTTGAATATGAAGCCCCTAGCTTTGCAAAGATGATGCAAGGAATCTGACTCAAGGCTTCACAAAATTCTTTCTAATTTTAATTACAGGAAAGTAATTTTCACGTGCTTTGCTGTCTCCAATTCATTTCAGTTTTCAGCAAAATCTCTGCCACAGGAGTCAAGGGTCCTCAGCTCCGTCTGTCCCCTTTCTATAATAACTTCCTTCTGGTCCCACTACCCATCCCTCCTAATCAGCTTCAGAGAACTCTTACGGAAGAAACTTTAGTCTAATCTTTTTATTTTTTTCACTTGTTTTTGTAGGTTCCCAGTATCAATAGTACCCAATCAATGAGCTGTACAGGAAATTGTTAATGGATGAAATAAGATAGGCACATAAGGAGAATATGGCCTGCAAGGAGTAATTTCTCCGTTCAGATATCCAAAAGATCTAAAACTCTTTCTCAGATACATCCAGGCTTTGGTTCACTGCCACAAGCTTAGAAACTCAGCCTGCCTTTCTCTCCCTTAGCTGAGGCCAACAGCCACTCTATCCCTTGGGTATCTAGGCCCTCTCACACCGTTGGATATAGAACTTGGTCAGTCTTCTCAGCTCTTTCTACTTACCTCCCTTCTACCCAGCGTCCTCATCCTTTCTTTGTTCCCATTATAGACCGTATTCTTACATTTAAGTGTGAAACTGCTTTAACATTTAAAAAAGAGATCAATATAACAAGTGGGTACATTATAAATTTTAAAGTAACTCACAAAGTTCTTATAATAAGTATCCCTGACTCAGTGGGTGACGTGGTAACTAGAAGACTTTGGGTTTCAGCTTTCTGCTCTGACTCTCCCAAGGCTACATGTACGCCTAATGTCACCCAGTTAGTGGGCAGAGCAGGGTCTTTATCTCAGATCTGTTAGGCTCAGACTCCAAAGCCCATGCTATAACTGTTACTCTATCTTGGTTCAAGCAGAGCTTGAAAACCTGCCACACTATATTACCTTTATTTACGTGACAGGTACTACCTATATTTACATGACAAGTGTTTCTCTTGAGGATGGAAAAATTATCATAACTTTCACATCTTTATTCCCTGATGTTACTTGTAAACATGGGTTGATAGGAATCCAACTATATGAGTCCTCTGAGCATCCTCACAAAAATGTGCTTTCTGGCCTTGCAGGATGAGTAGGTCTCCATTGTCAGAGCAGCCCAGGGTTGTACTAGAAAAACACAGCGAAAAAAAAAAAAAAGAAAAGAAAAACACAGCGTATTCCCATAAATCCTCACTTTCCCTTGGTCCAGCTAAGTGACCCATTTCTAAGAAAATACACAATTGGGCAGGAGTGGGGAGAGATGTTCTACTTGCCGCTCAGTACCCAGAAGGACACTGGATTGGCTCTACATTTTCATTTTCTAATTGCTATTTTAACACATTACACAAATGTGGTAGCTTAAAACAATCCAGACATCTAATAGGTCTTTAGAAGTCCAACACAGATATCACTGGACTAAAATTAGGATTTGGCAGGGCAGAATGTATTTTTGGTGACTCCGGGAAGGATTCTGTTTCCTTGCTTTTTCCAGCTTCTAGAGGCTGCCCCCATTCCCTGCCTATTGGCCCATTCCTCTAGGTTCCAAGTCAGCAGGGCAGCATCTTTAAATCTCTCTCTGACTCTGACTTCTGCCTCCCTCCTCCACTTTTAAGAACCTTTTTGATTACATTGGACCTACCTGGATAATCCAGGATAATCTCACTGTTTAAGGCCTGGTGATGAGCAAACTTAATTCCATCTGCCACCTTAATTCAATTCCCCTTTGCCCTGTAAGATAAAATATTTACAGGTTCTGGGAATTAAGTATCTTTGGAAGCCGTTGTTCTGCCTCCCTCACGTTTTCAGGAAGAATAAGATTTACCATTCCAGGAAGGTCAAAGATTCAGGGAGTACATAAGGGAGCATTCTTGAAGCAGAAGCTTGAAACCAAAGCATCTCTTATCAATTTTCTTCTCCCCTCTGCTCCCCTTCCCTCCTCCCCTCTCCCATAAATGAGACTAGAAGGCAGTATTCCAGCAGAGAGTATACTTCTAGCACACAGAAATCCAGAGAGAAGAAAAGAGCGGATTCACCTAGATATGTGCAGAGTTGTGAATTGCCTACTTGAAACCAGGGTAGATAATTTGGAGGCTCCATCTTTGTCATCTATAAACTAGAGTTGCTGCCTGCCTCTGAGATTTACATGAGGATCCAGTGAGGTAATAGATGCAGCGCACTTCAGCACACTGTCCTATTACATTCTGAATGTCTCATGAGTCCAAGGATGTTACTGGTTTTAGATAAATCTAAGGAGAAAAAAAAGAAAAGATTTTTGCTTCTTCACCATTTTTCAGAATTTTGGTTCTGAAAAGGAGATAGCAGGATTTAAATTGCTGATTCATAAGCAGTGAAGTATAAAGTTATTAATGGTCAATGACATTGACTCAGGGCTTATTGATTAGGACATCTTTATTGTGTTCCTGTGGATACAAAAAATGTTTCTCTATACACGTAAGAAAAATCCCATGGCTGGGGCACCTGAGTGGCTCAGTCAGTTGAGCGTCCAACTCTGATTTCAGCTCAGGTCATGAACTCAGGGTTGTGAGATAGAGCCCTGTGTTGGACTTCATGCTTGGCACAGAGTCTACTTGGGATTCTTGCTCTCTCTCCCTCTGCCCCTCCCCCCAATCACAGTCTTTCTCTAAAATAAATAAATAAATAAAATCTTAAAAAATAAAGTCCCATGGCAAAGGAAATTTGCATAATCTTTAGGAAAGGTTGCATATGTGAAAATAGATATTTATCATAATTCTTACTGGCAAGCATCTAAAATTAAATCATGCAGAGTTAGTAATGATGTTAAAACCCATAATATTCTTCAATTATTATAATAATATCTTATCTTACCTTTAGCAAGTATGCTGTTTCAAAGCACTTCAATTTACATGAGTTCACTTTTAATGTATGCATAGTTCCAGCCCTAACCTCATTTCCAGTTAGCCCATAATTGATTTATTTATGCTACTTAGCCCTTGGGATTAATCAACTGTTGTAATTGTTTGTGAATTTACCTAAATAAATAGGGATTTCTTGATACAATTAGTCTAGATATTATAAAGTAATATGGGACTTAACATGAAAAATGCATATTTTCCTAGGAAATATCAGACTTTTGATAGTATAGTCTTATCATTTTTAGCCTTCCTCCCCAGCCATTTAGCATTTAACATTATGT
Organism: Canis aureus; assembly: GCF_053574225.1. Lineage (NCBI taxonomy): Eukaryota > Metazoa > Chordata > Mammalia > Carnivora > Canidae > Canis > Canis aureus. The sequence goes on along the minus strand of NC_135628.1, from coordinate 41,388,704 downwards.
ATATAATAGCAAACTATGCTACAACTCCTGATGAGATAAAAGTTCCACACAATATCTGTGCTCAAATATTTAGGATTTTTAAAGATAGAATAAGAATATGCTACTATGTTGCCAAATCCCCTTGCTAAACTAGGATCCTCTTAACAGGAACTTCACATACAGTGAGCCAGAAAGGATAGTCAGTTCTTTTGAACCAGCTTACCACTGTCTGTGACCACCTCTCCTAGGGTGTAGCTAATGGAATGGACTCCTCTCTTGAGTCACATGTGAGTCATTAGAGCTGACCTGGGTTCATATGACCAGCCTGTTACATGTGCTCAGTTTTTGTTTCCTAACCTGAGAATAGTCAGTGTGATGATGCAACTCTCTTGTTCTACGTCCCAAATGTTCTACACGTATTCACAAAATAGATAATGTGGAACCTTTGGCGTGTGCATTTTTCCTGTAGGATCAGGTTGGAGGTGGGGAGAGGAATTAGGATAAGAATGTTGGGTCAAGGCTACTTCCTTCCTATTGTATCAAAATTCTTTGAGCTGTACCAGTGAGAGGGGTGTTTTAAATCTATTTTGTCAAAATTTACTCACTTTATACTTAGAATTAAAACTAAAAATGGATTCTCTCCACTGCATGGGACATGGGTGCAACGCCATTAGACATTTCCATGGGAGGAGTATTTCAGAATGCTTCTGTCTAATAGCTTGAACACCCAGTATTATAGGGTTGAAGGCTAGAAAAATGGTGTGCATTACAATGCAAATCATTTAAATAATCACTTAAAATAACTTTTTGCAAGAGATCAACATGAATATGAAGCTTATTAGCAAACTATACTTCTTACCTTAAAAATTATCTTAATTTAAAAAATTCTGAATAGTCTGTTATCCAAGAGACAGTTAGATTGCTTGATAATGTTGATAATTTCATCTCCTGCCCTGTTGCAGTAGCTGAATTCTTATAAATACTCTGTGTCTAAGTTATGAACACGGATACACATGCATATGCAAACACAGTTTCTTGTGATAACATTTCCCTCAGCTATAAGTTTGTCATACGGAGAAACATATCCAATATTATATAAAAATAGGATATGTAGGTAATTATTTTGAGATTTTCTTATCAGTTCCTGGTATAATTTCTTCAAACAAGCTAAAAGATTGCAGTAAAATACATTATTTTTTATTTTTTATTTTTATTTTTTTAAATACATTTATTTTTAATATAACTATTTGCTTCTAGACAGTTTAGATTGAATCATTAACAATTTTTCCCCTATTCTCCCTTATTTAAACTTACTTGATAATGGAATGTCATTTTGTTGTCTTGTTTTAAAAAATTTTTTAATAACAACACAGGAAAGTGAGAATCCTATTGTAGGGAGTTTCAAAAAAATACCTCAGGTCAATAAGCTGATACATCATTTCCCAGGACCTAATTAAAAAACTTGTAACAAACAGGGAAAGTAGGCCTGTGAAACACCAATGAGTCACCAGTGTCAGCCAGCAACCCCTGACGAAGGCCCAGGAACCTGACTCCAGCCTCTGTAGTGTAGTCCTGCCCCCACTCTTTGCTGCTGCCCTCTGCCCTTTTGTTTCTGATGAAATGTTAAGAAGCTTCCTGTCCAAACCACATGTGGCTGTAGTTCCCCATCTCTATAGTAACAGTGAAAAAGAAAAGAAAGCAAGTTGACTCCACTATAGTTAACCAGGATGTTAGAAATTCTTCTGTACTGATTAATCATCTTTCTGCTATTGAACCTCGCTGCCTTTCACTTAAGAAATCCTGTTTGCGTTACCGGTTAGCGAGATTTCAGTCAGTGACGTCTTTTGTAATGAAACAAAAAAATTGCGTAGGAACACAAGGCATTCATGTAAAAGTTTACCCTTTATCAGTGGTGATAATTTGCAGTGGTGATATTTTGCTAAATTCCGTACTGTATGAATAGGCCATTTGAGAGAAGCATTTGTTTTCATCAAAATACTGTTACATTAAGGATCTTTTTATGATAAACTTTAAAGAATTAAATCTAAGTTTGTGGAATAAAATTGGTTTGAAGGGAATGGAATTTCACCTGGAAACTGATAATCATTTTGCTACGTGGAGACTTTTCTGGTAACAGCTTTATTGAAGTATAATTCACATGCCATATAATTCACCCACTTAAAGTATACAATTCAATGCTTTTAGTATATTTAGAATTGTGCAAGCATCACCACAATCAATTTTAGAACATTTTCATCACCCAAGAAGAAGCTTCTGTGCTTTTTAGCTATCATTTTCATTTCCTGCCCCAGCCCTGAGTCCCAGCCAACCATAACCTTCTATCTGTCTCCATAAATTTGCCTATATGGGACATTTTAAATGAAAATATAGTATAATATTTGGTCTTCTGTGATTGCCTTCTTTCATCACCATAATATTTTCAAGGTTTATCCGTGTTGTAGCAAGTATTCCTCATTCCTTTTTTTTTTCTTTTAGATTTTTTTATTTATTTATTCATGATAGTCACAGAAAGAGGAGAGAGAGGAAGAGACACAGGAGGAGGGAGAAGCAGGCTCCACCCCGGGAGCCGGACTCGGGACTCGATCCCGGGAGTCCGGGATCACCCCCCTGGGCCAAAGGCAGGCGCTAAACCACTGAGCCACCCAGGGATCCTCTCCTCATTCCCTTTTTATAGTCAAATAATATTCCAATGTATGGATGTGCTACATTCTGTTTGCTCATTCATCAGTTGATGGATATTTGGGTTGTTTCCACCCTTTGGCTGCTAAGCATAATGCCTGCCATGAACTTTTGTGTAAGTTTTTGTGCAGACATCTTTTTATTTCTCCTGGGTTCATAACTAGGAGTGGAATGGCTGAATCAAATGATAATTTTTGTTTAACTTTTTGAGGAATTGCTGGAATATTTTTCAAAGTGACTGTAGCATTTTGCCGTATATAAAGAATTAATTTATCAGAATCTGACCTTGTGGGTAATTGCTGCTTCAGTGTTTTGTTTGTTTGTTTGTTTTTTAGATTTTATTTATTCATGAGACACACACAGAGAGAGGCAGAGGCACAGACAGAGAGAGAAACAGGTTCCATGCAGGGAACCCGACGTGGGACTCGATCCCGGGTCTCCAGGATCACACCCTGGGCTGAAGGCGGTGCTAAACCGCTGAGCCACCCGCGCTGCCTGCTTCAGTGTTTTGAATTGATGCTTAGTCTAACGCATCCGAAAGCTATTTGTGTGGTTATGTCAATTACCAAAACTCCAATGAAATCAGAAGAATAAGAGGAAAAACAAGCCCTCAGGGAGTAAAACCAATACAAAATGGTTTGCCCACTAACATTCATATCTGTCCCTAGAAAAATCCCATTAAGCTCTCACTCGTAGTCAGTTTACTCTTTGAGCTATAATAGCTTCTGATTTTCTGAACACTTGAGGATTAGAAGAAGAAAATCAAAATTGGTGATGGTTTCTGGAGATCAGATTATTGATGGTGACAAGAAAAGACAGCTAAATACCTCATAGTGAGAAAAGAAACGGAACACAGAACAATATAAGAAAACCTAAGACCTCTAAACACTGGGAACTATTTAGTTTCAGGGATAAGTCCCTACACACTTGTAATTACCCTGAGATGTCACTGTACTGTTTCATAGTGCAATTGCTGATACTTAAATTTACAATCATCAGTAATCAGAATAAGATACAATCATATCATTAAGAAAAGTGTGGACCTTTTCAAAGCAATTTGAAGAGTATATCCAAATGATGTACTCATCCAAAATGATGCAGTTTTTGAAATTCACCTCTTAAAATCATAGACTCTCAGGGCTGGATAAGACTTTAATGATTATATCTTACTGAATGTGATATCATAGAAAAACCCAATAAGGGGACCATAGAGAACTGGTTGCAGGTTTGTAGGTTTGTGAACTTGAACACAGAATAGTAACTTTGGGTCTTAACTTTCATCATACATGAAGTGTGGATCTGAAATGGGTAATATATAAAGATTTTTTATTCTCTCCTATCTCCTCCTCTCATGTAGGACTCCATGAAGGGTTAGGCATATTCTAATTTCCCAGAAGAAAATAAAAGAATAAGATACTCTGAAAACTTTGAGACTCTTTGTGAGCTCATAGACTATTTAGAAACAGTCAGTCAGGAAGCATTAAAAATCTACAGTGTCAAGCTTTGTGATAGGATCTTGAGATAGAAAGATGAATAAATGAAGTCTGGTTCTTTTCCTCCAAGGTATGCAAACCACTTCCCATCTATGGATCATTACAAATGACAAAAGTTAGAGGTAACAATGCTAACAGATCTCATTTCCTGATAACTTACTATATATTAGGAATTACACTAAATGGTTTACACAAATCCGTAATTTAATCCTCATAACTCTATGAGGTAGACACTATTATTCTCAGACACAGAGAGGTCAAGTAAGTTGCAAAAGATCAAAGAGGTGGTGGTTGTTCTGATTCTAAAGAGAGCACAATAGGAAGAGGGTAATTATATTTGGGAAGGGCCTAAATTTTCAGTTTACTTAGTCCTTTCCTTTCCTAAGCCCTTCTGGTAGGACTACACTGAAAGCATAGGATAAGGATATAACCTACTATTGCATAAAAAAGTTCAACTGTAGGTAATAGAAAATATTTTAGCTATTCTAAGCAGGAAAAAAAATTTAATACAGGAAATGAAAAAAATAATACAGGGTATAAAGTATTTATAAAATTGTTATGAGAGCTGTAGAAGCAGGCTCTAGGCTGAGCCTCCAGGAATGACTCCCAGAACCACACAGTAGTACTGGCCTGCCAAGAAAATTATTACTTCTGGGAGGGAATTCAAGACCCAACTCCTGATTCCAGAATCACTCTAGTCTTAGCTGTCATCTAGGTCCAAGAGCCCACCGCTGCCACTGTTGGCCCCAGGGTCATGCAAATCTCGCTGAATCAGCAACCACAAAATGAATTTCTTACACACTAGGCCTTGCTCTTAGGTTAAATCAGTTTTGAATGCAAGTGTCATTTGAGAACATCTGATTGGCAGGACCTAAGTCACATCTGGAATCCTCACTTTCAACACATCTGGCATTTTTGTCCAGCCTCTGCCTATTAGGAGAAATTTGAAATGGATGTTTAAGAGCCAACTTAGCATATCCACTATAACCAAGAAGGAATTCCTGGGCAAGCTCAACAGGCCTCATGAGTATTTCATTCCAACACTTTAAAAGTCCTGTGGTTTCCTCCACCATTCTTGATGGATCATCCCACATTTCAAAATGCATTTCATTTGAAACTTGTGGTCTCATTACAACTCCAATTTTGTTTTATTTTATTTTTTCTTAAATATAATGAACAAGCAAGAAACATTTTAAATAAAAGTATCTATTTGGTGTTTCATCCTCTAAATTCAACTTGAAAGTTACAGTATTTCTTTTTGAAAGAGTAAGCATTTTTAATGTTCTCTCTCTCTCTCTTTTTTTTTTTAGATTATCACAAGCTGTTATTTTGTCCATAGAGTTGTTATTTGTATTTGAATCTAGCAAGCTGCCTGATTTTTAATGGTGTCTTAGGTTTATGGAAAAACAAATAGGAGAAGGTTTCAGGTTTCTTAGGCTCCTTTTTCTTTTCAGAAGGACATTCCCATAGTGCTGACATTCACTTTTCTAATCCACTCTCAGGACCCTCACCAAAATGCCTGATGTTTATAGGGGTTGCCAAATCCATCATCAGTGCCCCCCCCCCCGGGATATTATTAAAATCCTTCTCTACTCAACCCGTATTCTTGTGGTTTTGCAAGTTCACTTCCTTGACCCAAAGCACAAACATGCATCTTATAAGTAAAAAAAGTACTAACATGCAAAAGGTAGATGATGCACCCCACCCCCTGGCAAAACTCATCTTTATGGAGTTACAGAACTGTTATCTCAAGAGTGCATGTAAAAGAAGTCACGAGTCCTCCAAATCAGGTTAAATATTGATGAACTACTACAAGTGATTTTGGACCTCCAAATTTTTTTTTAAAGATTTTATTTATTTATTCATGAGAGACACAGAGAAAGAGAGAGAGCCAGAGACACAGGCAGAGGGAGAAGCAGGCTCCATGCAGGGAGTCCTTCGTGGGACTCGATCCTGGGACTCCAGGATCACGCCCTGGGCCGAAGGCAGGCACTAAACCACTGAGCCACCCAGAGATCCCCTGGACCTCCAAATTTTTAATGGGATCTCTTCAAATATTATAAAAACCAAAATATATTCTGTAAAAAGTGTTCAAGATAGGAGTATGTTTAGTCCCTAAAATTTGGAAAAACCATTGCATCATTAAGAGATAGAAAACCTGAAAATTGTGATAAACAATATACTTTTCTGCAAAAATCCTCTTCTTTATTAATTTTTTCTTGATTTTTAAAAACTGTGTCACTTGATGACAATATCCTGGCATGCTGCTCATACCTCATCTCTGCTGGTATGCAGGAAGGTAATGAGGCAGCAAATAACTATTTTTCCATAGCCTATTTCTTGTTTCCTTGCTGTATAGGGCAATTTTAAGTACTTGTGCTTATAGCCAGAGTCACTATTTGCTTCTGATCTTTTCTAAATGCCAGCTACCAAAAAAGAAAATAAATAAAAAGATCCCTGCACCATTTTCATCATCCCAGGTTCTGAGTACTGCTAAGAAAATGTAGTGAGTGCCCTAGGAAATAGACCAAGATCACATGCTAACCAAATGTTCATGCCACTGAACATATCATTAAGTGCTTATGATCTTGGTTCTATCCCCATTGTGAATAAAATTAAGCTGTATAAATAAAATCACGTTTATATGCATGTGTGAATCTGTGGGGGTAGGGGGGTGCGGGTGGGGGGTGTTAGTTGGCCAATATCATTCAGTAACAAGGAAGATTTGGAATCTCTCCTGACAGCAAGGAAGCTAACTGACACGATGGGCATCAGTCCTGATCTCATATAACCTGGCTCATGTGACCCTGGGAAAGCCCCCTATTCTTGAAGGACCTATACTTCACATGTATAACCAAGAAATCGAACTACATACTAAGGTTCTATGTGTCCACAACTGAATATGGCGGAACACTTTTAACTCAAAAAAGAGTATTTGAAGGACCCATTGGAGGAGTCTACGTGAGATGCAGATATGTGTGGTCCCCAACTGCTTGACTTGATGTTGTGTACTTACAGTCTCTTATAAAGCTCTTTCAATTCAATAGGCTACAAATAGTATCCAAAATTCTTATAGTTTGAAATCCACAAAAGAAACCTAATTTTGAGAATACTTCCACATCTTTGTTGCATTTTCTGAACTATCTGAAATTGCCTTTAATAGCCACAAGGGCTTCTCTCCTCATTACAGTCATTTGGGTTTTTGAGGAACAAAGTAACACACTGGGTTGCCTCTGTCATAATTTCCCATCATACGATTTCAGTTTTGTAACAGCTAGTTTTCGATGTCTTTCATAAACTGCATTTCTTGAAAACCTGAGAAAATGTGTTCTATTATCATCTTAAAACTGCTTTCAAGTTATGCCATCTTGATAAATTCAAGTAAAGTGTTTCCGACATTAGTTTAATAGTATCAGCTATTTCCTATTTATAGTTCTAGAATTTAATCCTTTTTTAGGATGATTCAATGATTCTTTTCTTTCATATAATCATGGTTTTAGTAGCAAACAACATACATTGTATATTAAACAGCATCATTTATTTTTAAAGAACATTTACATAACGGTCGCCATATGGATATTGAAAACAAGATGGGTAATGTAAGCCTATTATGTTGCTTAAAATATATTATGAGCATAACTAAAGGAAATATTGAGCCAATTTGTCACAGTTGTTTATTCTAAAGTGAAGAAAAAAAGCTTTTGTTTTATAATAAACAGATGCCCATATCAACATTGGAATTTAAATTACTTTGCTACTCCTTTTTCAGATAGCCTAATTAATTCATTGTAGTTTTATCAATTAGATACTTTTCCAAAGAGGGATTTAATTCATAAATTCACTGAGTGACTGTTAAAATGTTCACAATTATGGATGTGAACCTAATACAATGATTTCCCATAGCACTTTGCTTATTTCAGAGTTGGGCAGATTCTTCCTCATAAGGCTACATCTCATTTGTATTTATGACCTACTTGAACTTCTAAGATATTCTAGACACTTATTTATTCAACACATATTTGCTGAGCATCTACCATGTGCCAGATATTTTTTGAGGTACTAGAAGATCAATAAATAAAAGGCTGAAAACTTTTGCTTTCATGGAGGTATAATTCTAATGGGGAATACAATCTACAAAATAAGCAAAATATATTCTATTTTATTTTATTTTATTTTATCTAAAGATTTTTATTTATTTATTCATGAGAGACACACACAGAGAGAGGCAGAGACATAGGCAGAGGGAGAAGCAGGCTCCTTGCAGGGAGCCTGATGGGGGACTTGATCCCCAGGCCCCGGGATCATGTCCAGAGCTCAACTGGTGAGCTATCCAGGCGTCCCAAAAATATTCTATTTTAGAAAGTGACAAGTGTATAGGAAAAAATAAAGATAGCAATATAAAGTATAAGTGGGGATAAATTATGGTATGAATGTGTATTCCCCAAATTCACATGTTGAATCCTTTACCTTCAATGTGAGAGTAGGTGGGGCTTTTGGGAGGTAATTAAGTTTGGATGGTGTCATGAGCATGGTTCCTTCATGATAGGATTAGTGCCCTTAAAAAGTGCATATACCAAGGAAAGGCCATGTGAGGGATGCCTGAGTGGCTCAGTGGTTGAGATCTGCCTTCAGCTCAGAGTCCCTGGATCAAGTCCCACATTGGGCTCCCTATATGGAGCCTGCTTTTCCTCCATCTGTCTATATCTCTGCCTCTGTGTCTCTCATGAATAAATAAATAAAATCTTAAAAAAAAAAAAAAGCCATGTGAGCACTCAGCAAGAAGGCAGCTTTCTACAAGCCAGGAAGGAAGAGGTGTCTCACAGACACTGACTCTGATGGCACCTTCATCTTGAACTTTCAGTCGTCAGAACTGTGAGGAATAAATTCCTGTTCTTTAAGTCACCCAGTCTATGGTATTTGTTATGGCAGTCTGAGCTGACTTACACAATGGCAAAGAGTGAAGTTTTAGATAGAGTAGCCAAGAAAGTAAAGATGTGAAAGAAGTAAACAGTGCAGATACTGGAAGAAGAGCATTCCAGGCAATAGCAAGTGCAAAGGCCCTGGGGAAAAGAGGATGAATTGGAGAAATAACAGAGAAGGCAGTGGGATATAGGGTCAGAAAAGTAATCATAAATGGCCTTGTAGCTCATGGTAGTTATTTTGATTTTTATTCTGAGATGGGAAAGCATTAGAGGGCCTTAATCAGAGAAAGGAGAGATATAATCTGGGTATGTCTCAACTATATATGTTTTGCTGCTACGTTGTGAAATAATAATGACTTGAGTCAAGCTAATGACAAAAGGTAAGAAGTACTGGGATTCTTAGTACATTCTGAAGGTAGAGATGATAGGATTGCATCTGGGTTATGCAAAAGAGAAACGATACAGAGAGCAAAAATTAGATTCCTATATGTTTGAGAAAGTATGAGAGGAGAGAAATTATAGGTTGTGAGCATAGATTCCTCTTCCAAGGAGTGTTGCTATCAAAGGGAGCACAATATGGAGTGGTATGTGGAGAGGGAAGGTGATTTAATAGAATGTTTTTAGAGGGGAAAAGTAATTGCATATTTTTTATCTGGTAGGAATAAACCAATAGAGAGTGTGAAGTTGATGGTCCCTCAGGAAAAGCATGATCAATGAATAGGTGAAAGAGGATAGGCTGTAATGCACATATGTGGAGGCTGGCTGTAGCTAGCAAGAGGGACAGTTCCCTCCATAGCATCAGGAGGAAAGAGAAAGTTCATAGGCATCGATGCAAATGAATAAGTAGATGTTGTGGTGGGAGTTTTTAGAAATTCGCTTAAAATTGGGGGGAGGGCAGGCAGGGAAACGTAAAAAAAAAAAAAGCAAGATTATCCATTGATATGAGACTGAGGAAAGAGATATGAATTTAAGGGGAAGGAAAAAAGTATAAAATAGTCATCTGGAAGGAGGGAAGAAAGACAGGCTAATTATGATAACTGGATAGTAAGATTTATCACTTTTGCATGAGTAAGACTATGTAGTAATAATACAGTCATTTGCATAACTAAAAACTGATTTAAGAATACAAGTACCTCAAATAGACTTCTTTTTTTTCAAATAGACTTAAGGACACTGGTTGCCCATATTTCTACCATTGTGTCCTTGTATTTAGATTAGGATATACGTTTTTGACTGTGCCAAGAGGTGAAGTTATATATTTATGTGTGTGATCAATTCTATTTACCTGTATTTGTATACCTCAAGACACAGACACTGTTAATATCTCAAAGTACAGAATGCTAATATTATGAAGTAATGTGGACGATTTCTCTCATTTTACAGATGAGGAAACCAAACCACAGGATGATTAAGTGTTCCAAAATCTTGCATTTAGTTGCTCGTTCAGGCAAAGCCAAGACACAGTTCTTTCAACTCCTAATTCATTGCTCTACTCCAAGCATTTATATTCTGGTTTATGTATAAAAAGTGTAAGGATACATCTACACACATATTGTTTATATTTTTAAAATAATGTAATTAAAAGAACAAACCAAGGGACGCCTGGATGGCTCAGCGGTTTAGCGTCTGCCTTTGGCCCGGGACGTGATCTTGGAGTCCCAGGATCGAGTCCCGCATCGGGCTCCCTGCATGGAGCCTACTTCTCCCTCTGCCTGTGTCTCTGCCTCTCTCTCTGTATCTCTCATGAATAAATAAATAAAATAAAATATTAAAAAAAAGAACAAACCAAAACCTAACAAAAATGATATACCTATAAATGTATGAAAGCAACACAGGATATAAAAAGCAGAATTGAAGCTAGACTTTTAAAAATCTACCTGGTTTTACAGTTTACCTTTCAAACCATGTACATATTTATATTAAAAAATTAAAATGGGGCAGCCCGGGTGGCTCAGCGGTTTAGCGCCACCTTCAGTCCAGGGCCTGATCCTGCAGACCCAGGATCGAGTCCCGCATCGGGCTCCCTGCATGGAGCCTGCTTCTCCCTCTGCCTGTGTCTCTGCTCCTCTCTTTCTCTCTCTCTCTCTCTCTCTCTCTCTCTCTCACACATGAATAAATAAATAAATAAAAATTTTTAAAAAATTAAAATGTTAAAAATCACAAAAAGTTAAATAAATCTAATTATATTCCAATTTGTTTATATAACCATACAGAATTAATTACTGCCAGTGATTCCAAAATATAGTAGTATTTTGACTGTAAATCCTTAATTATTATAGCCTAAGGACTAAGGACTCAAGTGATCTTGAACTATACTCAGTTAGTTGTAAGAATATTTTGTTATTTTGAAGCTCTTATAGGACTGAGCAATAAGTATATTAATATCATTAGGAACTATGATTATCAGTGAAAAAGAAATACAAGTCTAAATAAGGAAATAAAGTAATACCCCATATGTTTAATTTAAATGGAAAATATCAATGTTCTTTGTCTTTACTAAAAATGTCTAATTCCTAGCTGTGTCCAACCAAGGAAAAACCCTAGCAACAATAATAATTAAGGAGGATGGAGCATCCTCAGTGGCTAGATTCTGATCTCTAAGTACTATTTCCCACCTCCACTCTCCCAAAATACTAAATCTCCTTGGGAAAATGGGTGAATCTAAGTCAAGGTTTAGAAATGTAGAAAGCAAGCCTAGGACATTTAAATGTGCCCCAAAGCACATCTTTAGAAGAAGAAGAAGAAGAAGAAGAAGAAGAAGAAGAAGAAGAAGAAGAAGAAGAAGAAGAAGAAGAAGAAAGAAAGAAGAAGAAGGAGAAGGAGAAGAAAAGAAGAAGAAGAAGAAGAAGAAGAAGAAGAAGAAGAAGAAGAAGAAGAAGAAGAAGAAGAAGAAGAAGAAGGAGAAGAAGAAGACTGGAGTCTATTTGAGTACATCAAAAGAATAATGGCTGCAATAGATTGAAATACATTAAAAATATTAAATCCACAAGTTCATAATGACATAAGTACCACACACACAATGGTCACCATTAGAGGCTTCTTGGAAACCAACTCATTATTCTAAAAATATGACAAAAAAAAAAGGGGACAACACCAAGCCAGTCCTTGCTGTACAAAATCTATTTCAGTGTAATCAATTAGTCTGGCAAGGGAAAGTCCTTTAAATAATTCTAGCTAGTAAGTGCAAAGGGAATGACAGAATTAGAATATCACAATTTTGCAATTCCTAATGAAATAATGAATCTGTATAATATCAATATAGATATAAAACAATTAGTGAGAAGTTATCGGAGAACTTTATAATGGATGTATTATGTTGACATCATCTGGATCCTTCTGGATCCTAATACCGCTTAAACAGAACAATCAGGCATTTTGCCAGCATCCCTTATGCAACGTTCTTGTCAAAAATTTTAAGTAAGCCTATATATCTACCATTTTGCAATAAATATAAGGAAATGAAGAACAAGTTAAATTGCATATTGGAAAGCAATCAACTGACTGCTCTTTGTGGGAAATTTTATAGTACAAATGATTGAGTTTCTTCAATAAATAAATGGCATTTTAAAAAAGTGGAAGACCTGTTCCATATTTTAAAAAGGAAACTAAAAGACATAGTGAACCAAATGTAATATATGAAACTTAAGATCTTACTACAAACAAACCAATCCTAAACAGACATTTCTGAAAAATTTCAGGAAACAAACATGAGCTGAGTATTAGGTAATGTTAATTCCTTATTCCATTGTCATAAAACATATTCCATATGTTTTATGACAAAGTCTTTATTTGTTCAGTATAGATACCAAAGTATTTGTGGAATTTATTATATTGTTTTGGGCTTACTTTACTATCCTTGGTCTCCACATCCAAATAAAAGGGCACACAAAAAATAGTATAGGGGTAGACAAAGAAACAAGATTAGCAAAATGTTAATAATTTTTGAAACTAGGTGATTTAGTTAACGGTTCATTATATCATAATCTCTCTACTCTTGTAACTTTAAATTTTTTCTATAAAGAACCCTACTTTTTTTAAAAAGAAGAAATATAGCAACAGTGAACTTCGTTGTTCATAAACTCTGGGTTCGTGTATACTTATCCACTTAGGATAATTGCTTAGAAGTGTAATTGCGTATGTCAAGTTTTGACATATGTTTCTAAGTTGTGTTCTGGAAAAAAATGTCAGTTTATATATTCCCTCCAACAATACATGAGAAAGTCAATTTCCATTCTCTTGACAATCTGAGTTTAATCAGTCTTTTAATAATAGTTGCTAGTTAGAAAGGGGGCAATATCTCAATTTTGTATTTGCCTGTGTTCATTATGTTACTAATAAGACTGAAATATATATGTATATAATCCACTGACATTTATATTTCTTCTTTGGTGAAGGACCTGTTTTTTTAAACAAAAAATATATACATCTGCCTATATTTCTTTTCAAGAATCATCTATTCTCTTTTCAATTCTGAGTGCTTTGTACACTACAATTGCTCTTTTTTTCTGTCACATTAATTGCAGATATTTTCTTTTCATCAGCCTTGTTTATGGTGTTTTTTGGAGTGTTTTCACTTTTTATGTATTCAACGTTTTAAATCTTTAGTTATATACCTTTCTGGCTTTTATTTTAGGCTAAGAAAGTCTTTACCTGTCAAAATTATAAAAGTATCCCTTTATATTTTCTTCTGTTTCATTAATAATTCTAACATTTCATCTTTATCAACATGGAATTTGTCTTTTTTTAAGATTCTATGCATTTATTTGAGAGAGGGAGAGAGGGAGAGAAAGAGAGGGAGAGAGAGAGAGATCCTGCACAAGAGCAGGGGGAGGGAGAAGCAAACTCACTGCTGAGAAGGGAGCCCAACGTGACACCAGGCTCAATCCCAGGATCATGACCTGAGCAGAAGGCAGATGCTTAACTGACTGAGCCACTCAGGCATCTCTGGAATTTATCTTTGTAAGGACTGTAGTGATGTTCTAGCCTTATTATTTTCTTTTTCAAATGGCTGGTTAGTTCTCTCAAAACCATTTATTAAATAATCCATCTTTTTTCTATTCATTTTAATGCTACTTCTACCATATGCTTTTTCCCCATTTATACCTGGTTCTATTACTGGATGCTTGTCTACTTGATTGATCTATTTAATAATTTATGCATCCAATTGATAGTTTTAATTATTTTGGATTTATTAAATGTTTTAAAATGTAGGAGGTAAGAGTGACTTCTTAGAACTTTTTCTTTCAATTTCTGATTATTCTCACATATTTTGTCTACATGGAGATTGGAATAAACTTGTCATAGTTAACAAAGTTTCATTGGGATCCATACTGTCATTGAATTAAAACAATAGATTAATTTAGAAAAATTGACAATTTTATAATAATGAATCTTTTCATTCAATAATAATGATATGAGTCCCTTTCTATTTAAATCTTCCTTTCATATCCTCAGTAGAGTCTTAAAGTTTCTCCATAAATGTCCTTGATATTTCTTGCTAGTTTATGAACTTGCTGTTTATCCAGATTGCTCTTGTATATGACACCTTTTTCTTTTTTATTTGTACATAATAAACTGCACTTAAAGTGTACAATTGTTTATATTTGTTTGTAGCTATGAGTCTACATCACAATCAATATAGTAAACATATTTATCACCCCAAAAAAGTTTTCTTGTGCTTCTTTGTACTGCTTACTTTCTTCACCCTCCCCCTACACCTCATCCCGGGCAACCACTACTCTTAGATATCTGTCATTATCAATGAGTTTACACTTTCTCAAATTTGCTGTAAACCAAAATATAGTAGTATACTCTTTTTTACTTCACTTATTTCACTCAGCATCATTATTTTTTGAGATTTATCCATGTCGTTAGGTGATGCAAAATTTCATTTCCTTTTTTGCTAAGTACTTTTTCTCATATGGTCATACTATGTTTTGTTTATCCATTCATCTGTTGATGGACATTTGAGTTGTTTCCTCTTTTGGCTATAACAAATAAAGCTACTATTAACAATCTTATATAAGTCTTTGGATGGCCGTATGCTTTCATTTCTCTTGGGTAAATACCAAGGAATACCATGACTGGATCATGTGTAGGTGTATGTGTGACTTTTTAAGAAATCGTCAAACTATTTTCCAATGTAGTGTCATTTTATGTTCCTACCAGCAGTGTATAAAAGTTCCAGTTAAAAAAATAAAATAAAATAAAATAAAATAAAATAAAATAAAATAAAATAAAATAAAAAAATAAAAGTTCCTCCATATTTGCACCGATACTTGGGATGGCCATTCTTTTTATGTAGAGCCATTTTAATAATTATGGCTGTAATACTGTATCATTTTAAATTGCATTTCTCAATTGACTGATGTTATTGAACATCTTTTCATGTACTTATTTCACATCTGCATATCTTCTTTAGTGAAGCATCTTTCATATCTTTTTTACATTTTGGGGGAGGTTGTTATTGGAGTTTGAGAGTTCTTTGTGTAGTCTAGGTAAGTCTTTTTTCAGACATTTATAAATATTCTCTCCTAATCTGTGGCTTGTTTTTTCATTCTCCTTACAGTGCCTTATTGAGGAGCAGAAGGCTTTATATTTGTTCATATGTAATTTACCAAATTATTTTTTATGGATCATGCTTTTGATTTTCATATCTAAGAAATTTTTCCTAACCAGAGAACTTTTACACCAGAGATAGTTTGCTTCCCAGGGGATATTTGGCAAGTCTGAAGACATTTTTTGGTGGTCACAACCAGGAAGGTACTACTAGCTTCTAAAGGGGAGAGGCCAGGAATGCTGCTAAACTTCCTAAATGCACAGGAGAGCTCTCCACACTAAAAAAATTACCTGGCTCCAAATGTCAATATCGCTGGGTTTAAGAAATCTTGGTCTATCCCAAAGTCAAAAAGATTTTCCCTTTGTTTTCTTCTAGAATATCTGTAATTTTAGATTTTACATTTAGGTCCAAGACCTGTTTTAAGACATTGATTTCTTATATATTTTATCAGGTATGGATCACAAATTGTTTATTATTGTCTTCCATAAGGATATTCAATTATTCTTTTGTTGAAAAGACTATTCTTCTTCCATTAAATTTCATCTTTGTCAAAAATCAGTTGTCAATATACATATGGTTTTATTTCAGAATGCTCTATCCTGTTCCATGGATTGTTTTGTCTATTTTTACTCTAATATCATGCTGTCTTGATTACTATAGACTTAAAAATAGGTCTTAAAATTAGCTAGTTTTAGTTCTCTAAATATAATGTTATTTTTCAAAAATGTTTAGACTATTCTAGGTCCTTTGCATTTCCACGTAAATTTTAGAAACAGTTTGTCAGTTTCTACAAAAAAAAAAAAAACTGGGATTTTGATTGTAATTCCATTTAATCTATAGAGAATTTAGGGAGAATGATAACAGTATTGAGTCTTTTGACTCAGAGTATAATGCTGCATTTATTGAGATTTTCTCTAATCTTTTTAGGAATGTTTCATAGATTTCAGTGTACAGATTTGCATATCTTTTATCAAATTTACTCCCAAGAGTTAATATTTTTGGTGATATTGAAAATGATGCTGATACTTAATTTCAATTTTATTGAAAATGATACTGACATTTAATTTCAATTTATGTTTATGACTGAAATACAGAAATACAACAGATTTTTTGAATACAGACTGGATGGCTTAAACAACGAAATATATTTTCTCACAATTCTGGAAGCAGGAGTCCAAAATCAAAGTGTGAGCAGGATTGGTTTTCTCTGAGGCCTCTTTGTTAGTTTTTCAGATGTCTATCTTCTGTCTTCATATGGTCTTTCTTCTGTATAGGTCTGTATCTTAGTCTTCTCTTATAAGGACACCAATCATATTGCATTATGGTCCACCTTAATGAACTACATTTAGCTTATTCTTTTAAAGAGCTTATCTCCAAATATATAACATTCTGAGATATTGTGGGTTAATTATGAATTTGAGGTAACTTCAACATATGAATTTGAGGAGAACACAATTCAGCCCATAACATTAATTAACAGAGGATTGGATGTTTTATTATTTTTGGAGTTCCTACCTAAATAACAAGCTCTTGGCTTTCCTAACTACTTTTGTTTGGGTTTGGATTTTTTTCCCTCCCTCCCTTCCCTTCCTTTCTCTCTCTCTTTCTCTGTCTTTTTTGTTATTTTTTTACTTTATCATTGTATTAATACCTTTTACATGTCTAGAATTCTTTATTACAATAAAATAATACTTTTAGGCTCATTTCATTTTTCTTAAAGCTCAAATTCATTCATTCATAATGTTGGCATTCATTCTTTCTTGCATTTCAAATTTGCATGCTATATATTTTTCTCATCCTTTCACTTTAGATTTGAAAGTCACTTAGGTTTCTCTTTCTTTTCCCCCAAACTCAGTCTTATTCTTTTAGTTAATGATTTTATCCCATTTTTATTTGTTGTTAGGACAAACATATTTAGCCTTACTTTTGTAATCTCATAAATTTTCTCATAAGTTTTTTATGGGTTTTATTATTTTGTGTTTTGATTTCCTATCACATAGTTACTGTCCAGTTGTCACAGCTGCTGTTGTTCTCCATTCCTGCCTGAGTAGTTTTGGAAGGTATTTGAGCAGTTTTCAACCTACTTGTAGTTGCCTTTTGCTGAGCATATAATAAACCACTAAAGTGTCTATAATGGAAACATGCCTCTTTATAGTCATTATTTTTCACCGAACCTTTTTGGTGTTATTTAACTTCTCCTGTTTCTGTCTTACAGTCACCATAACCAAAGATCTGTAGTATATGCTGCTTCTATGATTATTATAGCTTTTTGGACTATGCATTGGCACTTTTCTTTCCACATCTGGGTGTGATGATAAAGCATCATTCAAGGGCATTTCACACACTCCCCATAAAAGGAGAATTTTTACCTTGCTTTACTTCCATCTCTTAAAATACAGACAACAGTTTTTTCCTCACAAAAGAGTTGCAAGGATCTTATCATTCTAAGGTGATTATGGCTTGTCCTAAAATGAATAATAACCATCATGGTCTATCTCTAGCTAGATATAAGGATTACATTAAAAAGAAATATATTCTATATGGTTGCTATCCTGACAAATGTTTTTATCAAGCATCTGCACTATGATGAATATAGCTCCTAATATAATTTATCTTATAAACTGGTTTCAGCAGATCAACTATTGTTTACTTAGTGAACAGAAATGATGGTCTTGGCTAAACACTCATATGGCTTTTGATTTCCATACAAACGCTCCATTCTCAAAGCAGACCGCTAATTTCCTGGCTCAATTCTGTCAGACTCTAACTTTCAAAGAAGAGCATGTGCTGTTGGTGGATAGTGGGGCTGTTATCCCAGTAGGTAGCTTAAGCAATTGTCCTCAAAGACCACCAAAAGCTGAAGGAAAACAAAATATAGCAGAATTTAAGATTTTAAAGTTCGCTTTCCAGTAAAAAATAAGTTGAATAAATTAGCAACGAAGTATTTGAGAAAGTCTTCATTTGACAAAGTAGAAGTATCCCATCTTCTCTCTCATTTATACCATGACTTAGAAAATACATTTATATTACAGGACATTCCTTAGACAGTGCATCCAAATAAATAGGTATCAGAAAGGGCACTTAGATAAATAGGTATCAGGGTTGCTTCTCTTTTTGCTTTACCAAGCATTATTTCCCACAGGCACATCAACAATGGGAACTAAATGGTATCATTCCATAATTCACCTCTCAGTGCTTAAGTCAGGTGGGGACAATCCTGAGTTTAGCCACCTTGAATAATAGGTTGGAAAAAAATCTAAAAAGGAGTTGGGAGCTGATAAATAGACTCAATTCTTCTATTCCTTAGATGGATGAGCTAAAAAACAAATCAGGCTAATCTGAGACTTCACTTGGGAGCTATGTTAGTTCTAAGTTAAAGCTGCCACTGAATAATGCCTTACCTAAAAAGAAAGTCTTCCAGTAGATCCTTTAGGATATGTCTCATTCAAAGGTGCTGCCTCTATGATTTTCGTGCTAGGTTGTCACTGTGATTGAGTTGTGAACTTGTTCTCTTTTACCTACAGAAACTTTGAGAATTGTCTAAAAGATTTTTTAAGGTCAAGATTATATATATATTATATATATATAATATAATTATTATTATTATATATAAAGTGAGTGAATGAGAATCTTCTTTAAAAGGAAGAGCTTCTGAGGGAAGATAAAGGTGAAAGTACTGGAAAGCTTCCCCAAACAAGGAATTATTATAAACTCCTTTACACCATAAATAGAAACATACTTAAATCCTCAACTGATATTTGAAAATTCTTAATTCAGAAATGCAAAATTATGTTTCTGAACAATTTTCCCAGGGAATTGATCTTGCTCAATAAGAATATCTATAAATGTATTATTAAAGCTTTGAGTTCAGAAGTTAGTAGCTAGTTGATATATTGTGTAATTTCTAGGCAAGAAAAGAATCAGATCTTTAATACTAATTCCGCTTCTCCAATATTAGTATGACAGTAATCTAATGTCTGGAATTCCCTTAAAATGTCATTGGAAATCCCCTGTATATTTTTTGCACTGTGAAAAAGTCAGGAAATTATGATGAGGTTATCAAAGTGTTATAATTGCCAATATTTGTTCATCCCAAAGCTACATTGCCAAATCCAAATTCCTCCTAATACATCTGTGTAGAAACAGGGTGTTCAAGAATGGGATTGCATGGACTAGGACATAGATAATGAAGGAGCTGTGGTGAATGGGGTGGGAAAAAGAAATTCTCAGACGTGATCTGACGATGTAAAGAACTCAATACCAAGGATTTTAATACTAGAAAAGTCAGAAGATTTGGGATTGAGTTTAGCTCTGCTATTTCTGTGCAGTAAACTTGGAAAATTTACTGGACTTCGCCAAACCTATTCCTCCCTTAGTAAAATGGGTTTAATGTTATATTTCTTTCTGGGTTATTATGAAGATTGGGCAAAATATTGCAAGTGAAAATACTTATAAATTGTAAAGCAGCTGCTGTTGTTTTTGCTGCCATTGTGTTCTTGCTGTTTGTATATGCTTTATCCATACTTCTCAAACAGGGCTATGCATAAACATCCACAGTAGAACAGCTTTAAAATGCACATGCCTGGACTCCATTTAAGTGTTGAAAATGGGCTCAAACATAACTAGTTTGAAAAGGCTATCCAGGCAACTCTGGTGTGCAGCCCTTGTTAAGAAGCATGAGGTTATACTCTACTCCCAAGTCTCTGACTTCCTGATCCCTAATGTGTTATCGTTGCCATGAACTAGACCAAGAGGAGGCATCCTATCTGCTTACAGCTCCAGAATTCAATTAATGGTCCTTTTTATCCCACAAGTTTCTAGTGAAGTGCTAAAATAAGGAATTTACCACAAGAGTGAAGAGTTGTAGTTTGAGGAATAAACAATTCAACATCTTAAAGAACACCAGTATTTTATTCTCCTTCCAAAACTAGCTGAAGACTCCTTTCAATTCTATATTATCTACCTATCTCAAAGCCCATTCCCAGACTGTTTGACTGACAGTAGTCTATCCCTAAAGATTAGTCATCCTTTTCTCCATGTTGTTAGAGGTATAGAGACATCAGGGTACAGGGCTTCACTTGCTGCTTACTGCATCTCTCAGTGGAAGACAAAGAAGTTGAAAACTGCCCTCTGAACACACAAACACACACACACACAATTGCCAATACTGACTCATTTTGCTATATCCATGTAGCCCACATATTATATGACAGGCACTAAATTTTACTTAGTGAATACATGTAAGTAGTGTCTGCTGTTGAGAAATTCCTGTCCAACAGAATCACCAGAAAGCAAATGTAAATGCCAGCAATTATAATTTTGTGTAGACATGCAACAAAAGGAAGTTGAATAATGTCTTCAAGCTAATTTAAACCAAAGGCAGGACTTGAAGAGGGCACTAACCATAAAGAAAACCTCACACCCAAAGCCATGGTGATTAATATTGCTTCATATCTGCTGAGCATTCTAACCCCTTCCAAGGCTTATCTTTGTTTATTATAATACCATTTATTATTCTTTACTGCATGTAAATTCCCCAACTGATATGATCCTTTCCCACCAACCCCAATTGTGCCATTCACTCGTAATGGAATTTGTTACCTGGCTAACTCATATCTGTCCTTCCAGTTCACTTCAAGAGTCTCTTCTCCTATAAGTCTTCCATGTTCGCTACTCTAGCCTAAACTTAGCTAGGTAGTCCTCTCTTGCTCCTCCTTGCTGCACCCATAGCATGCAATTGAAAACTGCCTTCTAGATTTCTAGGTTTCATGGTGCCTACTTAATAGTTCATAGGCATGGAAAATATCTTAATTACTTTATTTCATTTCTTGAATTCTCTGCTTTTTCCTTCATAGCAATTATCAAATTTCTGTATTCTTTATTCTTATTTATTTGGCCCTGTTGTTAGGAGAGCTTTAAGCATTTCAGTCACACAATTTATCTTTTAAACTGGTTCAGATTTTACCAACTAATGTGTGACATCACATACTTTCACAAAAAGAAATGCATGAATTGGCCTGTTTTGGGGCTTAAAATATTATTCTGCTTCAAACTCTCAAAGACAGCATAACTTAAAGAAGCTGTGTGCATATGTGTTTATGTGTGTGTCAGTTCTACAAGCAAGCCAAATAAACTTGCTCCTTTTTCAAAATTATGATATAAAATCATATCTTCCAAATCAGTGATTCCAATGTCATAGGTGGGCTTGTCATCCTAAAAGGTGACACAAATTCAATATAAGATTCATTCATTTTAAGATAGATATGTGTATAAATATATAAATTTTTATAAATATTCTAGTATATACTATTATTTGGTTGATGCAAAAGACAAAAAAAATCAAAGTAGAAAATTAAACTACATATTACGCCACCTTGCAATAACCACTGTAAACAGTTGGGCATGCATTTCCAGACTCCTTCTGCTGTGCCTATGACATACACCATGCACACACTATTTTACTTAGATGGTATCATACATCAATTTGGTAATCTACCCTTTTCACTCAATAATATATTGTGGACTCATTAATATATCATATGTAATATATTCAATAGTATATTATGCCACTATTATATACAGTGGCATAATATACTATTGAATATATTTTAAAACTTTTAAGAGAAATGATAATGATATACTGAAATAAGGGGGTATCAAAACTTCAGGGTAATCCCAAATTTTTGCATGGCAGGAAATGAGTGCCCTTAGCTGTCTGGGAATGCTCTACATCGTGAGCCAAGCCAACATCCCGTCAGCTCATAGTTGTTCATGCCTCCACTGTGCGAGGCCCCAAGAAAAGAAAAACAGATGCATGATTATGCTGCCTAACTCTGAACTCCCTTTTGTCTGTTGGCCTCTTCATCATTCCTGGTTTGACTTAATCATCCATCGTCAGCTTTTAATTGTAATTTCCATTGATACCACATGGTCTTTAAATTAACTTCAGTTTTGGTTTCACACACAAAACAGATATCCATAAATCCAGCTCAAATGAGCCTGCATATTTTGAAGTCTCCGCCAGGGACAGAGCTAATGTAAACCAGTCCAATCAACCTAATCATACTAAATATTCAGTAAAGACAACAGTAGAGTCAGAGGACACACACACACACACACAGGGACAGGTAAGAATAAAGATTAGGCCAAAGTCAATAAAAATCAAAAGTTTTTGAAAAATATCACATGTAAAGAAAGACTCACAACACTTAATAGGAAATAATTTCTTTTTTAAAAAAGATCTATTTATTTATTCATGAGAGACGCAAAGAGAGAGGCAGAGACATAGGTAGAGGCAGAAGCAGGCTCCCTGTGGAGAGCCCGATGTGGGACTCAATCCCAGGGCCCTGGGATCATGACCTAAGTCAAAGGCAGATGCTCAACCCCTGAACCACCCAGGTGACCCTGGAAGTAATTTCTAAGAAGAAATAGAAAGAGGAATCTTGGATCCTGTGACTATCTGCTTTCTTGTTTGTAGTCAGAAGTTCTAAGTTAGTCATCAGCCAACAAACTTGACTAAGTTAGTCATCAGCCATGTGGAATAGATTTTCTGGTTCCCACTATGACCCTTTCAACATGAAAAAGAAAAGAAAAAAAAAAAAAAAAACCGCAACAGCTAACCTGGCCACTGAGCCCAGTATTCACCACCACCTGAGGTTTCTTGAGGTTAAAACTGTTAAATAAATTCCCAACATGCAAAACCGGTATTCGCAGTCCTCCACCTCATCATAATCTTCACGATACTGTCTACTTCTTTGCCTGGACCCACCCTCTCTCCCTTATCCTAAATCTTTTATACCCTGCCAGTGAGCCTTATCAAATTATTGTCTCAGAATTTGCTAATTCCTCAATATCTTTGGCCTCTTCTCTGAATTTGCTATCTCTGTAACCTGCTCTTAACTTTAAATACCCTCAAGTTTTCTCAAGTAATAACATCGCATTATTTTCTTTCATCCCAAATACCCTCAATCTAGAAAGTAGGATTGATGTTCTCTTGTTCTTCATTGCTACTTTTAGCTCATTAGCTCCTCATTCTCAAGGAGAGGAGAGAGAGGGGAGAGGAAGAAAAGGGGATAAGAGAGAAGGAAGGGGAGGAAGAGAAGAAGGGAAAGGAAGGTAGAAGAAAAGAAAGAAATTCTCTACCTCTTAATGCTGCCATCTTCTGAAGTCAGGATCACTGTCTGTAGATCACTAGATAATTTGATTCTTGGCTTGCAATAACCCCCACCATTCCTAAAACACCATCCTTGTCCCCTTGGGTCACCTGGCCCAATACTTTGGGATCTAGTTCCTCAGTCTCTGCATCTCCAATGAGTATGATCTTGCCTTGGACTTTTCTTCGTCCCGAGCAGTAATTCAAATATATTTCAAATATATTCTTTGAGGACTAATTCTCCTCTTCCTTTTTCCTTAATTACTTCTGTTACAATGATTCTTTGACTTCGTCATGATCTCCAATCTAATACTCTGTCTATTTCGTTCCATTTTATGTCCCTCTTCCTTCCTTATTTCCCTTCTGAGACTGTTTAGAATACATGCTCCATTGTTTCAATAATATTTTTGACAGTGCTAGAAACTTGCCTTTCTGCTTTATTCATTACCTCCCTCTAAGGAAACTCCAAAACTGAAGGTGTGTGACTATCTGCTTTCTTGATGCCACCTCTCAGCAGGTGCATGTAATTAGAGAAAATCATACAATAGACCACATTGTCTGTATCATAAACCCATAGTCACCAGTCTTCAGCACCACCTCATCTTATCACCTCTCTTCAGCTTGGCTCCTTCACTCTTATGCTCACCTCAATGATTATGTCCGAAGTTTTCCATTCTACTGAAACCACTCCTCTTCATCTCCCCAGCTCAGCAAAATCACCTTTTCATAAATATGTAGGAACTTTACAAGAACATGGGGATTTACCTCATTTCCTTGGCATCAGACAAACATCCACATACATTTTCAATCCTCTAAGCTTTCATTTTTTTTCCGAAAAAATTTAAAAGCTGGCTTTTTTTCCCCTGGCTAAATCCAAATTCTCTACCACCTCTGTTTTGGATTCATTGTTTTCTTGAAGGATTAGGGTTTTGTTACTAACTGTCTTTCCTCTCTCCTGTATATTCAACATTTCACCTCTTGATGAACTTTTCCTTTAAAAAAAAAGATTTTATTTATTTATTAGAGAAAGAGAGAGCATGAATGGGGGGAGGAGCAGAGGGAGAGGGAGAAGCAGACTCCTCACTGAGCAGGGAGCCTGACATGGGGCTTGATGACAGGACCCTGGGATTATGACCTAAGCCCAAGGCCGATACTTAAATGACTGAGCCACCCAAATGCCCTCTCTCAGTTACTCTTAAAATCAAGATAAAAATATGTAATATGACCTCGGAGGCCATGTGTGGCCTGGCTCCTCTTACCTCTCTAGTTGTATTTCATACTATACACCCCTTTCTCTCTCTCCTTCAGTTACACTGATCTTTGCAGCCCGTCAGGCTGAGGAGAGCCTTTGAACACAGTTTCTTCTTCTATAATCCTCACGTGCCCTCTCCTTACATAGTTAAGGCTTATGTATCTCTTACTTCTCAACTCAAATGTCACTTTCTCAAGGAAGCCTTCCCTGACCTTCTCAGCAGGGTTAATTCCCTCTATCATCTCTCTATCTTGGCCCACTACACAGTTGCATTTATACACTTTGTGAAATTATGTGATTAATGTTTTCTTCCCCGTGTTAAATGGCAAGTGAATAAAGGCAAGTAAAGTTCTGTTTTATGCCCATTATTTTACCTCTGGACTTAGAACAGCGTTTAATAGCAAGCAGTCAGTAAATATTGGTTGAATCAGTCAATTGCCTGAAGAGAATTGAAACTCTCCTGACTCTGGTGCAGCATTGTTTTATCCCAAAGAACCTTTTCAGGGACCAAAGAGCTCCCAGACTCAGCTCTCAGTTCTGGAATTCTGTGACCTGTGATTCAATCCCTCCTCC
Source organism: Canis aureus (assembly GCF_053574225.1). Classification (NCBI taxonomy): domain Eukaryota; kingdom Metazoa; phylum Chordata; class Mammalia; order Carnivora; family Canidae; genus Canis; species Canis aureus. Next base: position 41,363,074 of record NC_135628.1, on the reverse strand, counting down.
CAGAAGCAGGCAATTCCCCTCTCTGCACTCACTCATCAGTAGAGAAGATAAGTGAGGAAAAAAAGAAAAAAAAAATCAATAGAAGATCACCCCTTTACTCTTCTGTTAATAATATAAAAGTTAATTTTACTATATACCCAATTAAATGTCATCTACTCAATCTGTACTCAGGTACATGCCAGAGGACACTAGAGGCTTTGGGCTTCAATTGGGCTATAGACAAATTATTACTCCATTCTGGGGGACAACTGAATGAAAATCCATGCATGGCATAGTTTAATCTATTATTTTAGGTAACAATAAGCTCGAAACACTCATCAGTATTTGTCCTTATGATATGGTGTGGGACTCTCAGATTTGATTGTTTATCTAACATATTTGCAAACTCACATTGCATGAATTTAAACTTTGCCAATCATCACTCCTACTTTACTCATTATTGATGGGCATGGTCTGCTTTAGTCTATTTAGCACATTATATTGGATGACATTCCAAAAGAGTAAATGTGCATTTTCTCTAAGCACACACAATAGATTACAGTCCCAATAGCTTTTTAGGCACAAATGTTGACTCTGGTAATTTAACCATGACCCTATCTCTGAATTTTATTATATAGTCCTTGTGCTCTTTGGTAGAGCAGTTAGTCTCAAGCAGCCAAAAAGAGGCCAAATGCTAACCCTGCAACATCCCAGTCTTGGAACCGGCCATTTCTAGCAGAAATTTCACAGGAAAGATCTTTAATTTAAAAAGAAAACAAAAAAATAATAAAATAAATAAAGAAAAAATTTTAAAAAAGAAAAAGAAAACAAGGTAAAGCCCAAGAAGAAATGGGTACGAAACGGTGAACTAGCACTACCCCAGCCTGCTGCAAACAGAAACAGCACGTGAGAAGGATGTAGGGAGCAAGCTGGGCTTCATAACTCTTGCACTGTGGTGGATCCTTTTTCGTTTCCAACTCTAGTTACCAGCTAATCTTCACGTGAAAGAGAAGCCACCAACTAGTGGAAATTGGGACTGTTTTTCTGGGAAGAAGTGTAGCAGCATCATCTAGAGACTTTAAAATATTCTTAGGGGATCCCTGGGTGGCACAGCAGTTTAGCGCCCGCCTTTGGCCCAGGGCGCGATCCTGGAGACCCGGGATCAAATCCCACGTCGGGCTCCCGGTGCATGGAGCCTGCTTCTCCCTCTGCCTGTGTCTCTGCCTCTCTCTCTCTCTCTGTGTGACTATCATAAGTAAATTTTAAAAAATAAAATAAAAAATAAAATATTCTTAGGCTTTAAGTCAATTTTCATTTCTGGAATTTGTCTTAAGGAAGGGTTGCAGGAGGAATACAGAGGTAAAAGTCCAGATATTCTCATTAAAGCATGATTTATAATAGCAAGGAAAACAAATGGAACAAATAGAGAGTGGCTAAAATAATTATGAAATAATTATGAAAATGCAGATGATAAAATAAATATAAAATGCCAAAGCCAATTGTTAGAAAACCATTCATTTGAACAAAAACAACTTAGGAAAATAACATATATAATACTGAATTCAAAAATCAAGTGTTATAATTATATTAGCTTAATAAAAGATATGTTATTATATATGCACATAAGGTGTCAGAAAGGAAAATCCCCAAAGTACTATTTATGTGTAAGCAGTAAAGTCATGGAGGATATTTATTTTCTTTAATATACCTTGGCATATTTTTAAAACATTCTTCAAAAAATAATACTATTGTCAAATAGTATTAAATAAACAGGAAAATTAACTTTTAAAGATCTCCCCACCACCACAGCAAGTGTCAGTATCAGCTAAGAAACATGCAAAGTAACCAGAGAGGACCTGGGGCTATAGCACTGGAGATATACCACAAGAAAGCCAGTATGGCCTGCCCATTAGCGTCAATGAAGAAATTCTGCTTGTTCATTCACACTTGCCTATTGAAAACTTAAAAAGTGCCAAATACTGTGCTATTTGTTGTGGGTACAATAGCAAACAAAACAGGTGTGTGCATATCCATAGAGGTACAATTCTACTGCCTGATATAGGAGGTTAAAGCATATGAGTAAGGAGGGAAACAGTAGATAAATTGGAAAGAAGACAAAATGAGGACAATATGTGTCTTGCCCTTATCTGGCTGTGATTTTATAAATTCTTATTGAGAAATGACTGAAAGTTACTATCAGAGCTCCACTGTATATTATTTGTTATGTTGCACATTAAATGTGTACAACTTGTATAGAGTTCATTGTTCAGCCAATCTCATTTAGTTATCTTGATGAAGTTCATAATAGAAGAACCCTTGGATCTTATTATAGATGGGATTCAAGCACCTGATTTCAATCATCACTGTAGTTATGATTCCAGTGCCTGCAATGAGTAAACCAGATAAACTGCTCCTTTTGTTGCTGAATGGCAATTTTCCTCTAGGTAGGCCAAAACTGGCAGCAATTGCATGTATAATAAAAAAAGATTTTATAATGTACCACTTCTTAAAAAATAATCTACTGTTTAAATACTAGATGAAGTTATGGCACTGTTCCCTAGAGGAAACTGAGTTTGAAAAACTTTTGAAACTTCCTAGAAAAGTCTATTTCTAGCTGAACTCTGAAAACTGAAACTATATTTGTCTTCCCAAACATAAGGAATATTAACGTTAAGAACCACGTTTGTTTCCTAAAAAAATTAACCATTTCCTAAACACCATCAAATTAGTATTAATGACAGATTAAAGGTGAGTATCAATGGCTATCTCCTGTTATGTCCTCTCAAAGAGTCTAACACTTGTATAACTGGCAGGCAGGCCAATTGCTTAGTAAACATACTACAGCAATGTTCTCCACTGTGGAGAAAAGTCATGTCATGACTATAACCTAGTCCTAACGAGAGAGAGAGACTCATATGCTATATCAAAGGATATTTGTGCAATTTGCAATTGGTGCAGCCCTTAGGGTTTAGTATTTTGGACAGACAAGAGACTCAAAAGAGATTTCAAGAATTGAGAAAAATTCTGAGACATAATTCAGCAAGAGGCATTCTGAATTCTTGATATTCTATAGTCCCCTATCCCACTTCCAGCATTATCTGCATAGGGTTATTCATCCCTTCCTTAGAAGGTACACTGCAAAACAGTGTGACTGCTCCAAAGCTTCAAGGCTGGATTACCTCCTAACCCTGGATGTATGTTCGATGATCAGTAAGTAGCTCATTTAGTCTGCTAATTCTGTGTCCAACTGTATACTCATTATCCATCTGTGTAATAGAAATGTTTTCCCTTTTTTAAAAATGAAAGGGTTACCAGAATATAATAGGAATATACTAACTTTGGGACATTGTTAAGGTAATGTAAAAACTGAAGAAATATTCACATAAAAGAAAGTAGTATTTTCTATATGTTGGGGAGACTGGGCTGTGGGGGGATGTGATTATCATAAAGTGGTGATGAGGAAAGGAGTTAAGGCTTTTCACAATTACCAGTTGCTCAAGAAGACAAGTTTTTGAATAGATCAAAACTCCCTCACTCCCGTTTTTGGCAGGTAGGGGGACAAGTGGTTGCAGACAGTGTATTTTGCTTATACCTTCTGACTACTTCAAAAAGGCAGGCCCCAGTTTTATAGGTCAGAAATGAATCACTCAGTTAACCTCAACATTCGATTATCTTTTATGGGATAGATGCAATAGTTAGGCCTTTCTTTTCTCTCATAACATTAAACACTAAGCTGCAACTTGAGAGAGAAACTTCTCATTGGAAAATCTTAAGAATTAAATGGTTCATTTATTACAAGATGTAAAATATATCTTCTGGGAAATATGCACAATGATCTTCGTGTGACTAATTCTGGAACCACAGATGAAATTACCATTTGTTAATTCCATTTGTTTCCAGGGAAAGGAAAAAAAAATCACTAATGGGATGGCAAGTGTTAGAAACCTTACACCTATAAAGGAGCATTTTACCAAGGCTTTCTTGCAAACATCTGGTTTAGGTGGTATTTGGCTAGTCAGACACTAGGAAGTAGGTGGAGTAGCAACAGCTTCAGTGATAGGATGTAAAGAGCACTCAAAAGAGCTTTTATCACTAGGACAATGTAGTACCTAAAATTCCCATCACTGATTATTCCTGTGAGTGAAATGTTTTATATCGTACATTTTATATATTTTTTCAATGACTTATTTCCCACTGCATGTTTTTGTCTTCATTATAATCCTAATAATTTTGGATTATAATTAATGAACCATCAGAAGCTTCTAGTATGATTTCATTACTAATGACATAGGTGTTAAGGGTCTTTCTCTTAGCACAGAACTGATAAAAAGCATATATTTTGCAGCCTCTCAGATTAGTTTTGAATTACAGCTTACTTCTAACTGGATGATCCTGGACCTCACATTCTTCATCTGTAAATGAGACCTTTAAAAAAAACAAAACCTACACAGAAGGTTGTTCAAAGAGTAAATGCAATAATCCACATAAAGACATAACATATACAAGATAAGTATTAAATATTATCACATAGAGAGCAGTCCCATTTAAAAATCAATATGTTTCTTCTCTACAATTTGCAGAAACATTAGAAAAAAATGCACATAGCTTGGGATTTCATGAGTATTCAGGATAAAGAACAAGAAAACACCACAAATAATGTTTAGACCCTTTTTATTATATACCTTCTAGGGAAGGTGCATCTCCTTCAGCCAACAAGCCATGTCACATTTCAACATCTCAGTTCTGTCTTTTAATAAATGAGATGAGAAGGGGATCCCTCGGTGGCTCAGTGGTTTAGCGCCTGCCTTCGGCCCAGGGCGTAATCCTGGAGTCCTGGGGTCAAGTCCCACGTCGGTCTCCCTGCATAGAGCTTCTCCCTCTGCCTCTCTCTCTCTCTCTCTCTGTCTTTCATAAATAAATAAATAAATAAATAAATAAATAAGATGAGTAGACTAAGTGTGCAGGTTCCAAAAGTTTTTATTGTTTCAGTTGATGAGATGCTGTTCATTCAAATGAAAATTTCCCAGAAACTCAACTATTAAAAGCTATTCCATTTGAAGTTAGGGTTGGTTTGGGAGCAGAACTGCACCCACCTCACAGTTATTTCTGTTAATATTCTATGACCCCAAATACAAATTCAAGGTTCTTCAAAACCATATCAGGCAAAGATTGAAGGCAACTGCTGATAGATGAAGTGATAAATCAAGAAGGAACCTTTAATAGCTTTATTAATTAGTGGCTTCATTCCGCTGGTTATTTAAAACTAGATTTTAAAGAAGTAGGCCTGAATTCCTATTGCAAGGCTCTTTCACAAAGCCATATTTCATTAGCACCATGTAATAAGATCAAGCATTTTTAAGTGCTGTAATTATGGGAAAGTAATAATAATAAATGATAAATACTGAGGATCTAGTAATGTACCAAGCAGATAGTTCTAAGCACTTCTGGGTTAGCCCACTTAGTTCCCATTACAGTGCTATGGAATCAAATGCTTTTTATGATATTCTATTTTACAAATGAGAAAACTTCAAAAATGTTAAGTACTTTGATCAAGGTTGATAGTTTAGTAAGTAGACCTTCTGGGATTTGAACCTAGAGAGTCTGAAGTCTAAAAATACGTCCCTAAAAATATTCAAAGATCTTATATGGTTTTGATAAAGAGAAGAACCCATAGAAGGATACATGAAGTAACAATGTAAAATTATGCAAATATAAATAAAATACATTAGGCTCCATAGAGGCTAGAGAATTTATTAGTTGATGATTAGAAGGTTAAAAAATTTAGTTGTTCTTTCATGATAGCTAATAGTCCTTTCTATTTCATTTTCATCATTCACATTATTAAAGTAATTTTTTTATTAAAGTAATTTTTAAAATGAACAGAATATTTAACTGTAAATGTTTTTAACAAAGAAGATTATTGCAAATTATATAACATATGTTGACCCTTTCAGAAGAAAACTGGACAAAGTGTTAGATTTCCTGTTAGTAATGCTTGATTTCCTATAGTAAGCCTATAAATAAACTCAAGAGCATCCACTGTGATGTCCTTCCTTTGGAGAAGAGAAACAAGATACTAGTTGCTTTGAGCTAAGGACAGAGTAGATTTCCCTTGAAGAGGGCTACTCTACTTTCCTTTGAGAATATCCCCATCTTGTGGAATCTCCGCTGCCCTAAGGGCGCCCGTCATATGGAAACTCCTGTCCGCTTTTCAAACTGGAGGCTGGAGAGTCCTCAGATAAATACAATCTCTGATGATCTGGGTAAAAATCCCAACTTCCAAAGGGTTGTCTACACATGTTCAGTGCATATGCCCAAAGCATGTTCCTCAAAGTCTCAACCAACCAGAGAAACATAGAGTTGTTCCAATGGCTCCAAACAATCTTTTTGAAGTCTTACCTCCTGTGTGTTCCGATTATTTTGGCTTACCAGCAGGAAGACTGTTCTGCTAAATTAATGCACAGGAGATGGGAGGGAGATGAATGTCCTCCCCGTTGAGAGGCGGCAGGAAGGCTGGCTGAGGTGGCAGATGTTGTCTGTTTAAATACCCCCTGCTCCCAGCCTAAGTGCCCAAACCTTGAGGAAGACTGCCTGAGGCGGAAATCGAGGTTGTCAAACTCCAGCACCTTGCTGCCCTGAGGGCTCTCTTGCCTCTTAGCAAGATAGTGTGCTTTGAGGTGCCTGTTCTCTGTTAGGGCATTAAATTCACAACACAGGAGGCGTGATAGTCAGGGCCTCGCTAGGAAAGAAGTGAGGTTATCTACAGAGGAATCAGTCCACATCTGAAAAAAAAAAAAAAAGAGAGATAAATCAAAACCTTCAGAACAACAAAGAAGATTTTCTTTCCAGTAGGTCCAGTTCAAGTTGTTCTAGAACATGAAATCCGTCCACTAAACATCAACCAGTTTAGCGCTTAAGAATAAAGACAGTTGACATCCTTATTCAGGACTCCCAGTGTACGTGGGTGAGGGTTGTTCAGCTTTTTAGAAAGTAGCTTATGGCTTATTAGTGAACCATGAAATCAGTTCTGTGAGAGGGAAAATCATCTGTTTAAAAAAAAAATGAAAACAGAAGAGAGATGAATTAAAACATCTTCTAACCATGTATCGTTTATTATAACATAATATATATACATATACACATAAGTTATGAAGCAAATTAAATCATGACCCACCCCAAACCCTTTACTTGAATATTACCTATCCCTATATTGTGTTCAAATTACCTGTGGTCCTTTCATAACCCATCTCTTGCCACCCCATCATTACCCAACAGTAATTTCTTATGAAGTATGTGTTTTTCATTCTTTATATTCAGGACCACAATCACTTAGTTGAAAACCCTTAGAATCAGATGTGTTTCAGGTTCAATTTTTTTTTTCTTTTTACCCAGGAAGATCACATAGGTCATATTCTGTATATTATGAACACTCTCAACAGAATCTGGAGAGAATTTGTAGTCAAGCTCATTACTATATGGAAGGCAAAATGAATAAATACTCACATCTGTTATAAAGAAACACCATGAATAGCCTTATCTCTGATTTTTGCCACTAAATAAGAAGGTTGCATATGAAAATAAACTCGGTCCGCCTTGGCTCAGGTCATGATCCCAGAGCCCTCCGTGGAGCTCCCTGCTCAGCGGGGAGTCTGCTTCTCCTTGTCCCCCTGCCCCTCCCTCATGTTCATTCTCTCACTCTCTCTCTCTCTCAATATAAATTAAAAAAAAAAATAGAAACTTTCATGGGTGCTTAGGTGGCTCAGTGCACTAACCATCTGACTCTTGATTTCGGTGCAGGTTGAGATCTTGAGATCTCAGGGTCCTGAGATGGAGTCCCCAGTCGGGGCCCGCACCGTGCTTAAGATTCTCTCTCCCTCTGCTTTTGCCCAACCCCCTCCCTCTCTATAACAATAAATAAAAAATAAATAAGCTTTTGTATTTCATGGCTATATGGATTTTGCGATTGTAGTTAACGGAGTTTGTGTCTATAGTTAAATGTATGTATTAAACTGTTCACATGTGGTTAATCCTTTCCACATTTTGTTTAAGAAGACTTTCCTACCCTGAAATCATAGATATACTTTTAAATCTTTTTCTCTTAATTGTAAAATTTTACCTTTCTTAATATATTTAATTCATCTGGAAATAATTTTTGTGTATGTTACAAGAGAGTATTCTAATTTCTTCTTTTTCCTCCCTCTATAGATAAATAATTATCACTGAACACTTATAAGACACCAGCTCACTTATGTATCTTATTTCCATATATAAGATCTATTTCTAGGCTGGCTATTTCACTGATCAATTTTTACCCTTGCACAAATACCACACTCTTTTAATTAGCTTAGCTTAATAGATCTGGTAGCTGGTAGGGCAATTCTCTTAACCTTATTCTTATTCATCGGGAGTATCCTGACTCTTCTTGACCCCTTGATCTTCTATTCAAATATTATCATAAGCTAGTCAGGTTCCTCAAAAACCCCTTTTGGGAGTTTGATTGGATTTGCCCTGAAACTCTCATTTAATTTAGAGAAAATTGACATCTTAGCAATATTGATTCTTCCTAACCCTGATATGAGGATATCTCTGCATTTATTTATTTTTTTCATGTCTTTCAATCATGTTTTATAATTTTCTCCATACTAAAATTCCACCAACAATATAATTGTTGCACTTATGCCTGAGTACTTTATAATATTTTATATTGAAAATAGTTTCTTTTTTTAAAGTTGTTTTCTCTATTTGTTGCTGGTATTTAGAAAAGCAATTGATTTTTTATTTGATCTCATATCTAGTAACTTTCCTAATTTTTCTTATTAATTATAATAAACTATATCTACTTTGTTTAGCTTCTATATACAATTATTTATTTGTAGATAACAGTTTTGTTTCTTTCTTTCCAAAAGTTATATTTATTTCTCATTCTTAAATTTCACTGGCCAGAAACTCCAATGCAATGATAGGGGAAAAAAGGAGTAGTGATGGAAATCCTTGTATAGTTCCTAATTTTAAAAAGAGTATTTCCAAAATTCATCATTAGGAATGTTTGAATGCAGTTTTTGTAAATATTTATATTGCTAGGTTGGAAAGGGTGATAATCATGAATGGATGTTCAATTATATGGAATGATTTTCTGCTTCAACTGAGATGATCAAATGGTATTTGTCTAATCTGCAAATGTGGTGAAACATATTAATTGATTTTATAATGTTAAAACACCCTTATATTCCTGGGATAAGTTCAATTTGATAATGATATATTATCATTTTTATAAAAACCATTGGATTGGATTTGATAATACTGTGTTTTTCATTTTGGCATTAATGTTCACAAGTAAGATTGACCTATAATTTTCCTTTCACATACAGTCCTTATCTGCGTTTAGTAAAAGGATTATGCTTGTATTAGAAAATAAGTCTTGGAGAGTTTCCTTTTTGTTATCTGGAAGAATTTGTATAAGTTTAGAATTTCCTGTTTTCCTTAAAAATTTAAGGAATTCATTGATAGAATTGGACTTGCTATTTTCAGTATGGGAAGATTTTTAGCTACTGATCTGGATTTCTATTTCTTATTGAGTTAGTTTCCATAAGTGATAGTGTTCTATAAATCTATCTATTCCATGTATGTTTCAGTGAAATTTTTGATAAAAAAATATTACTCTTACTTGTAATCTCTTTGGCTTGAGAAATTCTACCAGACGTTCATCTATATTACTAGTCTTTTAAAATAACTAACTTTTTTCTTTGTTGATTCTCTGCATTATATCTGCTTTCTATTTCATTAATTTCTCTTAATTCATTATCTAATTTTTATGCTTTCTTTGGATTTATTTTGTTGATTTGTTTCTAAATCTTAAGTTTAATAATCAGCAAATTAATTTTCAGCCTTTCCTTTTTTTTCTATTTTTAGCACATATCACCTTCAAAATATTCAGTATTCTTTATTATGTGGTAGTTTTATTACTATTCTGCTCTAGGTATTTGTTACTTTCCAAAGAGATGATGATTGCAAACTTTATCCTTTAATGTATGATCTCCATCTTAAGAGTATGAGATCTAGATGATACTATTCTTTGAAATGCATAAGGGCCTCATATGTAAAGCTTCATGTGTAATGCAGAAGAATGTATATTCTCCAGTTACTGGCAATATGGTTCCATGAATGCCCATTAAATCAAGCTTGCTGTTGCTTTGTTCAAATGCTCCATATTGTTACATTTTTTCTTCTGCTTGTCCTAAAAATAACCAAAGATAAGAGGAATTTGTGGATTTGTAAATTTCCCTTGGAGTTCTGTCATATTCTGTTTTTATATGTCTTGGTGCTCTTTAGACAGATTCATCAAAAGTTTAAAACTGTTATATTTTTCTGGTAAATTGAACTCTTTACAGTGCTACAGGGATCTACTTTATCCTTATTAATGCTTCATGTTTTACTTTTTTGTAGTTCCATTTTAAAAAGGAATGATTTATTTTAGAGAGAAAGAGAGAGGGAAAGCAAGGGCAAGCAGAGGAGGGGCAGAGAAAGAAAGAGGGAAAGAATCTCAAACTCCCTGCAGAACATGGAGCTTGACATGGGGCTTAATCTCATGACCCTGAGACCATGACCTGAGATGAAATCAAGAGTTGGTTATATTACATTCACTGAATTGAGCAATAGAATATTACCAGTTCCCCAGAAGCCCCTTGGTATTCCTTATCAATCACTATCCCTCTGTACTCCCAAAAGTAATCATTCACTACTTCTTGTTTTATTTTGTTTAGCATGTTCCTGGTTATCTTTTTTTTTTTTTTCCATTTTTTTATGGTCAGTCTCTCCAGGTTCCTATGTTTCTCTTAAATTCAATCTGATAATCTCTTTTAACTGGTAGTAGTTAAATTGCTATAACTGGGAAATCATTACATTTTTATTTAAGATGTAAATAACTTGTGAATTTAATGTAATTACATGTATTGCTCTTTGTATCTGATTGTTGTTTATAAATATTTACGTTGTTACCTTCATATCATGGAAGAAGAATACTTGCCCATTCCATTGATTTTGTCATTGGCCATACAATATGATTTGGCAAATAGGATGTAGCTGATTTAATGCAGCATAGGACTGAATTATGCTTGTGTGTTTCTCTGTTGTAGCCATGAGGAAAACATCCCTAGGTTAGCCAGCAGGTTTTGGAGGAGGATGAGAGACATATGGAGCAGATCCAAACCATTTAGCTCAGGCACGCCTTGACTACCAATCCTCAATCCATCTAAAGACCCATGAGCATGGATGCTTATGCGTTAATTCACTGAGTTGTGGAATGATTTGTTAAGAAATTTGTGGCAATAGCTGAATGATAAAATTCTTAGTGTATGAGTTTTTGTTTCTATTTTGACTTTGTGCTTATTTGTCCCATTATCTTCTTTTCCTTTAGAGAATATGTCATAATTGAGATTCAGTTGGTTTGTTTATTTATTTTTCTCATTGTAATGCCTCCCTCTATTTGTTTGGAGGTTGTATGTTCCACTTCTGTTTTTTGATAAATATTTTTAAATTTTTATCATAAATATTAAAGTCTAAATTTAATATTTTATCCTTTCCAAAGAAACCAAACAAACAAGAGTTTCAGAATTAATTTGATTTCAATCACTTCTTCCTAACATACCATTGTTTTGTAGTAGGTTAGTTATATCTTTTTAACTCCCAAATTAGGTGTTATAAAAATTAATATTTTATACAGGTATTTTTATCTTGTTTTTCATCTTTTCTTTTAGATTTCTTTAAATAGCTCTTCTTTCTTTGCTCATTATTTTTTCTGCCAATTCAGGCCTTCATTTGTTCCCCTAAAATATAGCTTAATAAAAGGTGAAGATCCTTTAATGGTATATTCTATCAGTTTTTATTTATTTTAAATACTTTGATTTTACTCTGGTTTTTTTTTTTTTCAGATTTTATTTCTTCATTAGAGAGAGAGAGAGAGAGGGAGAGAAGAGCGCGTCAGTGGGAGGAAAAGGGGGAGAGAATCTGAAGCAAGAGAGCACAGAGCCGGGTAAGGGGCTCGATCCACAACTGCAAACCAAGAGTCAGACCTTTAACCCACAGCCACCCAGGCGTCCCTTACTCTTGAGTTTAAAACCTAGTTTTGGGCAGCCTGGGCGGCTCAGGGGTTTAGCGCCACCTTCAGCCCAGGGCGTGATCCTGGAGTCCCAGGATTGAGTCCCTCCTGGGGACTCTCTGCCTGTGCCTGTCCCTCTGCCTGTGCCATTCTCTCTCTCTCTCTCTCTCTCTCTCTCTCTCTGTGTGTGTGTGTGTGTGTCTCATGAATAAATGGGTAAAATATTTTAAAAAAATAAAAATAAAATAAAACCTAGTTTTGATAAGTCTTAATTTCTCCCTGCATATTGAAGATATACCCCTACTACCTTTTGGCATCTATTATTGCTATAAAAAAAAATCTGCTATAAATGTAATTGTTCCTCCTTTATGCATAATATGTATTCTCTTTCTGGCTATTATCAAGATTCTTTCTTTGCCATTAATATTCTACCATATTGCAAAAAATTTACATGCTATTTTTTATTTATCCTAGTTGGAATAAAATGAGATTACTGTGTTGGTAGATTTCTGTATTTTATCAAATGTGAAATTTTGTTAGCCATTATGTTTTTAACTATTTCTTCAATTTAGATACATCTTAGTTTTTTTCTTCTTCTAGTTTCCATAATTATGGAACTTTTAAATTCCACCTCCCTTTCTTTCTGTAATGCTTTTTGGAGTACTTATTTAGATTTATATTTTAGTTCAGTCTCCCTTAAGTGGCATTAACTCTGGTAAAGATATCCATTGAGCTCTTAATTTCACCATTTACATTTTTTATTTGGATGATTTTCAAATATGCCTGGCTATTTTTATATATTCTTGTTTCCTAATTTTTTATTCCATTTTTACTTTTAAAAATTTAGGGTTGCATATATACAATTGGCATATTTGCAAATTCTAATGTTTGAAGTCCTTGGGAACACATATCTGTTGTTTGCTGTCCTTCCAAATCTCTCATGGTGGCTAGTTTCTTTGGACATTTTTACTATGAACTTATTTTGTTGAATTTATTCTGTGGGAGTGCTAAGTGTCTAATATGGGCATATTTATATTCAGAGGAGATTTGTACTTATGTCTGCAGAGAGTCAAAAATTACTACTAAGCTAGGACACCTTATCCCACTTCAAGGGCCCTAAATAATAAGACTCTCGGGTTCATCTCTTCTACTGCTACTTACCCAAGGCTTATTCTCATTCACAAAACTGATACCTACTTTTGCCTAGACAACCTTGAATTTCACCTCTGGGTTTTCCCCCCTCTTTTATATTTAGCTCACTGCTCTTTTGTTTTATTTTTTAACTGTCATTTTGTTTTGTTGATCTGGCATGGAGATTTCCCTTACTTCCTAAGAAGAGCAATAATCCATTAAAAATTCTGTTTGTCTAATTATTGCAGATCCTAAATATATACTTAATGGATAAGACTTCAAATGTCTAATGACCCACATTGTCCCAAAATACTTTCACTACATAACCCTGTTAAGGCTTTAAAACAATTTTCTTGAGTATGGTGCTGCATTATCAACAATATCAGATAAGAAAGTTAAGTCTCAAGTGAGTTATTACTCTAAGGACACAAAATGCTAAGAGTAAACATTTGTCAAGGCTGGTACTTTGGAGATAAAATAGAATTTTTGCATTGCAGGACTCTAACCCAAAGAAACTTACAATGTAATGTGACGTTATCAAATCAGTGTTTTGCTTTCAAATGAAACAAACTATTTTCCAGTTAATAATTAATAATATCCTTGATATTTAAAAAAAATTTTATACCTACTACTTTAAAAAATTAGTTTTAATTTTCCTAATTAAATTCCTCAAATATTGCAAAATTTGACCAAATGCATCAATAAGCATTAGGATTTAATGACAATTTAACTTTAAAAATTATTTTTAGCTATAACTTCATGGAGGCTGAGATAACAAAAAAGCTGACTTTTTTTTTTCTCCAAATAAGCCAATGCTCCACAGTAAGTGATTTTGAAGCCAAAGAGGGATTTCAATTTCTGTATGGAGTCTTAACCATAACTTCTCTAGGGAATTTTCCAAGTCTGCAAAATAATACTTTAGAATAAGCACTTGCAAATCCATAGCACTATTCATGTGAGCCTGAGCGTCATTAAGCCTTACATGACATATTCCATCTTGCAGACATTGATATAGAAACACAGAAGCATTAAGTGATTTTGGCAATGCCACAGAAGGTCAGCCAAAGCTGAGTCACTAGCAATATATTTCATAAGTATCTAAAATAAGAATCAGTTCCAGGGGATTCTCAGGCGTTAGAGACTCTGAAAATCTTAGGATGGTGGTTCTCAACATCACCCAGGAACCTTGATAGAAATGCACATTCTCAGGCCCTATCTCACACCTACTAAATCAGAAACTGAGGGCAGAGCCAAGCAGTCTGTATTTTGACAATCCTTTCAGGTCATTGTAGTACACCCTACATTTGAGAACTATTACTATAGACAAAAGCATGGACAAAAGGCATGATTTTCCTCTTCCTACTTCCCTGGACAAACTGCAGTAGCTTTCAGAAAGGAGATGAAAAGCAGTATTACATTGCAAAGTCCATAAATGCTCCCAGTATGGTTCTCTACAAAGATTCTTTGTAGGACTGGTCCTCAACCTTGATGTCAGGCTAAACTGGCCTGACATTATTTTAGAGGTAAGCAATATGTTACTAATGCTAAAATAATGACTTTTATAAATTATCTTCATGTAAATAGTAATGAGTTTAGGAATATCCTTATAGTAATGTCTCACTTAATCATGTATATTCTGATATACTTCTCTAAATTCAGAGAAATATGTAAAGTTACAGTGAGAGTGCTATCAACTTGTCCACATCTTTAGGGTGTCTTATCTATGTGACAGGTAATAGTGAGAAATCATTAATAAAGCATACGCTAACAGTTTTAGAGATTCAAGATTGTTAAGGTACCATAATTCTCAAAAATTCTGTACACATTCATAGAATTGTTTTACATAAATAAAATTACATATACTAAGCTAACAACCTCTCATTCTAATTTAGAGTAATTTGAGTGATCAGTACAAAGCAATAAGGAGTATGGAAGGAAACAAGCAAGTCATAACCTGGAAGAAGCCAAGTAATATTCTCTTTAGCATGGGGGATTGGGAGCAGATATAAAGAAATGAAAGACTGTGTCTTGTATACTTTTGCCTACAGCAATAGCTCTCAAGATTTAGGGTATACTAGAATGATCTGAAGGGCTTGTTTTCCTTTTATCTACCCCAGCCATACAGACTGCCCCAGAAAAAAATCATGTGACATACCAAATTTAGCTGCATTTTATAAATTGGACAGTATCATTTTAGAGGATCCAACTTTACAGGCAAATGTGGTCAAGGAAAAGAGTTGATGTTAACAAGGACTCTGAGAGAGCACCTGGGAAGCGCAGTTGGTTAAGTATCTGCCTTTTTTTAAATAATAAATTTATTTTTTATTGGTGTTCAATTTGCCAACTTACAGAATAACACCCAGTGCTCATCCCATCAAGTGCCTCCCTCAGTGCCCGTCACCCATTCACCCCCACCCCTTAAGTATCTGCCTTTAGCTCAGGTCATGATCACAAGGTCCTGGGATCAAGTTCCACATTGGGCTCCCTGCTCTGCCTCTCCCTCTACCCCTCCCCTTGCTTGTGATATCTCTCTCTCTCTCTCTCTCTCACTCTTTCTCTCTCTCAAAAAAAATAAATAAAGTCTTAAAACAAACAAACAACAAAGACTCCGAGAGAGTGAGTCAGGGATCTGGAGTACAGGAACCCACACATGAGCATAGGCTCACCCCCCAAGACATTACCTGAGGGTTTAAAGGTGGTTTAAGCTTAACTGTGCAAGAAAATTTGCAGTAAACTGGTCAGAGGTCAAATGCCAAAATAGTTAAAATCTAAGATGTCAATGTAAGAAGTAGAAAATTAGTTCAGACCAAGATCTGGGAAATAAGATTCTAGTGTAGGAATTGTAGAAGAGTAGGGAGATCAGCAGAGAGCTCTGAATGAAGAAGATAGGATTTTCTAGAAAGAAAAGGAAAGAAAAGACAGTGACGGTAAGTGAAAGGAATTAAGTTTTTGCTGTGTTCTCTCACATCTGATTCTCTGCTTCTCTTTATTCTTAAGTACAAAGATGGTTCCTATAATTCTTAACTTTTCCCAGGTTGTGCATTTGCTGTAGACAACACAGTCGAGAGCTAAGGTCAGGCTCCTGACTCCCAAAGTTTACGTGATAAGCAATAACGTCCAAATACAACAGAAATCTGCTTTGGGCTGTGAGTGAGCAATTGATTTTCATCTTACCCTACCACCATAAACAACTATAAAACTCATCACTTTTATTATATATCAGTCAGTGCATGAAATTAGCCCCATGCTAGCTTAAGCTTTCTGTCTTAGGGCAATTTCCTGGCCTCAGCACAGAATAGTGAAGCTGAATTGGAGAGCAGGAGTCTCACTGAGCTGAGGAAACAGAAATAGGAGTTCAGTGCTGCTGAGTTGGCTGAAAGTTACAGGGCAGGGTATTAGGAGGAAGCTTTGCTTAGGGCAAAAATAGCAAAAGGTTGCATGGGGCTTCTGCTTAGGTCGATGTCTAAGAACTAAGATGTCATACAAAGTGAGAAATATCAGGAAGCCAACCAGAAAATCACTGCAATCAGACTAAAAGCTGAGCAGAGATATTGATGGTCATGCATTTCTGGGAGATGTTGGAATTCTGGCCCAGCAAAAGTAAAATCTCGGTGAGCACCTCAGGCATTCACTTGGGGATTCAAAAATATCATGCCCTGATGAAAGGTCATACCCTAGGACAACACTAAGGACAGTACAGAAATGGACTCACCCTAACAAAACATTAAAAGACCAACCATGAGAGTATTAAGAAATTGTGCCAGTATTTTGGCTATCTATCACAACAAAATTCAACAGTCTCTAAACGGAGACTGATTCCTTACTGTATGAAATCTACAGTGTCCAGCATACAATAAAAATTACCAGACAAGTGAAGAAGTAGGAACTCTGACCTATAATCGAGAGTAAAAGTTGGTCAATAGAAAGGAAAATCAAAATGCCCTAGGTGTTAGAAATAGCAGACAAAGACTTTAAAAGATATATTTATAAATATGTCTAAGGACTTAGAGGGAAAAGAATGGAATGGAATGAGAATGCAGATGCAGAATCTCAGGAGAAAAACATTTTTTAAAAGAAGAAATTCTAGAGTTAAAATGCACAATATATGAAATTAAAAAAAAAAAACCTTACTGGTGTGCTTGCTAGCACTTGGACACAGCAGTATAAAAGATCAATGACCTTAAAGATAGATCAATAAAAATTATGTGCACTGTAGAACACAGAGGGAAAAGGTTGAAAGAATTAACAGATCATCTGTGACTTGTAGGACATACCAAGTATATTGATAGTCTTGATACCTGATAACCTTAGAGGAAAAGAATAAAAAGAATGGTATAGGGAAAAAAAAAAGAAAAAATAATGCAAAAATTTCCCCAGGTCTGAGAAATATGTCAGCTTCAGGAAGATCAGCAATCTCTAAACAGGATAAATACAAAGAAAATCATTCTTAAGCATATTATAACCAAATTGCAGAAAAACAAAGACAAGACAAATTTAACAGAGAAATAAAGGATAAAGAGAAAGTGCCTTAGAAAAAGGAAGTGTGAGATTGACTAGGAAGATTTGGTGCACATATCAGAATTCCAGGAACTGTTGATAGGCTGAATACATATCTTATGTGTTTGCTTAGAGATTGAGATCCTCAATCTCTGGAGATCCTCATCTCTGGAGAGCAACCACAGACCAACCAGAAGTGAATCACCACACCGTATATGACCAAATATGACCATATATGGGCATATACATGCTGGGCACCTGAGCCCTCCAGATAGCAATGTGTACACCTGTGATGGTGGAGCTAGAGGGGGATTCAGATCCCTTGCTCATTACCATGAAAAAGCTCAAAGTCCAAAAGATCCCTGTCACCATTTGCCACTACCTGCCAGATGGGAGCTATGAAGACTGCAGGGTAGACAAGGTCATCATCACCAACTGAGCTGGAATCATCTTCCTGCCTGTGACTCATCCTGGTTTCTATTTTCACATTCTTTATACATGTAAATAATAAATTGTTCTACCTTTCACCCACAAAAAAAAAAAAATTGAGAAAAATTTTCAAAAGTCCCAGTGGTGAATTGATTTACAGGCTGATGTCTCCCATTATTGCTTTTTGTCTTTGTGCAATTGGATACAAATGTATTACAGGACTGGAAACAGGGTCTATATATACCAGCCTGAAAAGCAAGAAATGCTCCACAGCAATATTCTTAAATCATATCACACAAGATTAATAACTCTAGTCTCTTATCACTATGCCATGAGATACCAAGAACTCTCTAGGATAGGAATTTCAAAATTCTTTTTAAAGGGTTATCTTCACAGTTTTCCTCTTTGCTGATGGGCCTATAAATCAGATAAGGTATCTTGAGCTCTTGAGCTTGAAGAATACCCCCAAACAGTAAAAATAGGAAGCCAGAGACTTGATGTGGTGTTAATAAGGAAACCTGCTACTATAACTGCTGGTCATGGAATATGGCTTTGCCAATCAAGTCTTACGGTGTGGGATGGTCTTGCTATAGTTCATGATATTAATACTGATGCATAGTCCTATCAGAATACAGGAGTTCTTCAAGTTTTTATCTCATTTATTCAAGGATACCTCACTTAACTGACCTGGGAGCCAGCGTTTCTGCCTTGTGATTTGCTTCCACAAATTAAGACCACTTTAATATGGCCGCTTCTACACAGTGCCTGGTAAAGCACAAACACTGGTGCTTATGGTAGGGCCACACAAAACCTTACCATAGCCTGAGGCAAAAGGAAAAATGTGCACCCTTTCATACATTTATCAAAATATTTTTCCATATTTTGAACCAAGTGAGAAAAAATTAATAACATTTCTACAGACAAAAACATGATGGCACATAAAGCCCTGGACTGCCTAATCTTTTTATACACTATTATAGACCCTCACCTGTGGGCTAAGTGGAGGTGACTGTTCTCTTTGCATAATAATATAAGGCTACAAAGCAAACAAACAACAACCCATCCTTAGTTAATTTTTTTTTTAAGATTTTGTTTATATATGCATGAGAGACACACACAGAGAGAGAGGCGGAGACATAGGCAGAGGGAGAAGCAAGCTCCATGCAGGGACCCCCATATGGGACTCAATCCTGGGACTCCAGGATCATGTCCTGGGCCAAAGGCAGGTGCAAAGCTAGCTGAGCCACCTAGGTGTCCTTAAAATTTTGATATTTTGTTCATATTGAATTTTCTGCATTTACTTTTGTCCACCTAGGTGTCCCTAAAATTTTGATATTTTGTTCATCTTGGATTTTCTACATTTACTTTTGTCCACCTAGGTTTCCCTAAAATTTTGATATTTTGTTCATCTTGGATTTTCTGCATTTACTTTTGTCAAACCAAACACTGTGCACTGAATCAATCCTAAGGGAGCAGAATACAATACATTGGTTACCATTCCTGGGGAGAACTCCAGACTTCTGCCCATTGCATCTTGCCTTTGGAATTGCCAAGGAAAACAACACAGTGTAACACTGGAAGTAACAACGCTCTATCAGTTCCATCAGTCCTTCGTGGCTAGTAGCTAGCTTGTGTACCCTTCTCATACCATAGTAGCACCCCACCCCTTTCCCTGTAGAATTTTGGAATCTGGGGATGTCCCTAAGGCCACTGACATACATGTTTAAGAAGAACAAAGGAGCATACATCTGAAATATGAAAAGATATTTCCACACAAGTTGATAACCTTGGCACAGACTTTGTGGGCTCTTTATTTCTTAGTAAGGATGTATTCAAGGCCAAAGGCCCATTCTTATGTGATTGGATGAGGCTCAAAGACTGCATGCATGAGACTACCTTTCTTAACAATTTTGAGTTTTTAAAATATTATTTTAAAGTATTATTTATTTTGATTACTGTGTTTTGGCATCTGCTTAGAGTTTTCACTTGAAGAGAGTACCTCATTCACCTCACCTTGGACATTGTCCTAGAGATGAAGAGTCTACATTCATCCTTGCCTAACAACCAACTGTAGCCCATGATCCCGATGGTAGATGGAATAATGGACCCCTAAAGATGTGTACACCCTGATCCCCAGAACCTGTGAATACTTTAGACCGCAAAAAGGACTTTGCTGATATGATTAAGGTCAAGAAACTCAAGATGGGGAGATTATCCCAGATTATCCAGGTAAACCCAATCTAATCACAAAGCCTTTAAAACAGAACTCTTTGTAGCTGCAGAAACCCAGAAGTGGCAGTGTGAGAAGGATTCAATTTGTCATTACAGACTTTGAAGATGGAGGAAGGGTACAGTGAATCAAGGACCTTGAGAAGCTGTAAAAGGCAAATGAATCTCCACAAAGGAATACAGTCCTTTGATCGTAGCCTTGATTTTTAGCCAGTAAGACCCATGTGGGACTCCTGACCTACAAAACTCTAAGATAATAAATTTGTGTTGTTTTAAACCACTGCATTTGTGGTAATTTGTTACAGCAGCAACAGAAAAGTTATGCAATATCTTCTTTCTCTATAATTGTCTATCTCTGCCACAAGGACCTCGGAGCACCTGGGTTTACTCCCAAGATTATAACTCATCATCCCCATTCTCTGAAAGAAGAAACTGGTATTGTGGTACCTTTTTAATCCCAGAAATATTTCTCTTGCAAATTTTACAAGCTCCTCCTCCAGAAACTTTCAAATTCCTCAAATCAACAGCTTCTCTCCAAGGAAAACAACAGTACAAAGATAATAAAAATATTCAGGTTCTAGAGATCCCTGATATAAAGTATTTTTTCTGTTTGAGAAATTCTCAAGATTTCTTGAAATGGAGAAATATGTCCTCCCAATTGCATTCCATTAAATTAATTACTTACATAGTTTTATAAAACATTAATTGAAATGTGGTGTTACAGAAGGCATATGTACAGTAGCAAGGAATGTGGGGCAGTAGGCATAGGATTCTAGTGTGGCTTTGCCCAGGTCACATTAATTTCCTGGGATAAGGTTTGCTTTTATGACTGAACCCCCGTATGAACACCCTGGTCTTTACCTTTGAAATCAAAATATAACCTTTCTTACAGACCCAGTTCAAGCCTTGACTCAGGGAAGGTCAACTTAGAAGACTGGCTTAGAAACACACCTGAAGTGGTCAGGCTTCAGTGGACTCAATATAGAATAGTTAGAGAAAGGAGAGGGGACAAAAGAACAAAGAGGGGCTGACACAGCAGGAGATGGGGTAGGAGGTAGGTGATATCATTAACAATTTAGAATATAGCTTACACGGTTCAGCTCTTCACAGGGCCTAAAATGTCTATATAAAAAGTGTGCTCAATCGGAGTTTGGCTCCTCAAATAAGCAGCGTTTTAACTTAAGGGAAAAAGAAATCTTTTAAATCCCGCCCCCCCCAAAGTGATAAATTGCAATCTCTTATATTAAGCTTATTCATAAATAGTTCGATTCACTTGATTTTCACTAAGCTTTAAAATATGAAATGCATCCACAAAATCAATTTCCCATCTGTATTTCTAGGTAGGAAATGGAAAGAACAGAAATAGTTTTTACTAGAGGTCATTTTTTTTTTAAGAGGTTTAATAAACTTGGCCATAGAACAGTTTATTCTGTAAATTGTTGGGGGACTATTTTACATGATAACAGAAAATTGTATAATCTTGGCCTGATGCAAGAGATTAGCAGTTTGGTTCAAATTTGACCTGCACTTCCTAGTTTTGGAAGTGATTTTCAAATGTATACTTTCACATCCATATGCAAATAAATGTTAAATGTCATCAACAGCTTTTTAGTGATCTTAAGTATTCTCTCTTTTTTAGTTTAAGAACGGGGTCTAAAGATTTACCAAAGTCCTGAAAATTAACTAACTGATACTGAATCAACATCCCAGGGTTCTCTTCAACTCATGTGGCAATCTTTTCATTTCAATTCAATACCTAGAAGCCAAAATTATACTTATGTAAAATCCAGGAGTTCTGTGTTCAAAAACAAACAAACAAACAAAAAAAACCAAAACCAAAACTAAAACCAAAACAAACAAGCAAAAAAACCCAAGAGGCTCTCAGGTTAAAAATAAATTGATTGGCTATACTTTTTGTAGAGTTTGATTCTTCACATTCCCAGGAAAAGGAAGACAGGCACAGAGATCCCTTTGGAGTTTTTAGAGAATGTAGTTTCAAACCACCTTTGGCTGCAGAGAGCACTTGAGATCCCCAAGGCAATTGAGCACTGCCAAGAAAAATCTCTGTCCCCCACAAACTAATGAGCCCTCATTCCCAACTCAATAGCAAATGTAGTCATGTGGTCCTTTGCCTCTACTGGGAGAAAACAAGGATGGCCCGGGAAAAGTTGAATATCAGAAAAGAAACACTGTGGATCTTCATCATTCTAAGTCAAATTACCTAACTAACAACTTTCCCACATATTTAACAGAAAAACCATATTGATAAGGTATAAAATGAAAAATTTTTAAACTTGACACAATCTTACAAAAGATATTTTTACAAGAACACATATATATTCCTGTTGATGGGCATTTTTCACACTTATAACATTCCTCTCCCAAGTTTATTTGAAGAAACTGTGGGGTACAGAAGCATTTTTATTTATTTATTTATTTTTTCTCTTGATGAATCAACAAAATCAATATAAGCCTACAGTTATATTTATGTGCATATGTTGCATATAAAATGTTCAGGTATGTATGTTATATTGATTTTTTTTCTCTTTTAAAACCCTTATTCTGTTTCTGTTTAATACTTTCTCCTAACAAGACACCTAGAATCTGGGGTTCTACTAACTGGGCAACAGATGTGCACCAAAACACATATGGGGCAAATTTCCCTACATTTATTTATTTATTTGTTTGTTTATTTATTTATGATTTATGTATTTATTCAGGAGAGACACAGACTGAGAAAGAGAGGCAGAGACACAGGCAGAGGGAGAAGCAGGCTCCATGCAGGAAGCCCGATGTGGGACTCGATCCCGAGATCAGGACCTGAGCCAAAGGCAGGTGCGCAACCGCTGAGCCACCCAGGCGTCCCAAATTTCCCTACTTTTAGAATCACAGAAGCATGTAGCTTTGAGAAGAAAATGCGTTTTCTGGCCTAGGAAATTTTTTCCAGACCTTAAAGAAGAGAATGGATTTTTTTTTTTTTTGGTCTTTTATTAGAAAAGTTTTAATATGTCTTCAGAATTTTTATTTATTTTTTAAAGATTTTATTTATTTATTCATGAGAGACAGAGATAGAGAAAGAGACAGAGAAAGACAGAGAGAGAGACAGAGGCAGAGACACAGGCAGAGGGAGAAGCAGGCTCCATGCAGGGAGCCTGACATGGGAATCAATCCCGGGTCTCCAGGATCAGGCCCTGGACTGAAGGCGGCGCTAAATCGCCGAGCCACCGGGGCTGCCCGTGTTCAGAATTTTTAAAACTTATCATCATTTCTATGACAGTCCAATCATATAGAGAGATTCCATTATCCCTTTCCTTGGTTTAACAGAGATTTCTGTTCAGAAGAATGTAGTACTGAGAGAGATGGTCACCAACTTCAAAAGCTTTACACCTTTGATATGCAGATACAGTGATAGACATACATTCATTGTCTTTTCTGAAATGTATTGGTTATGTATTTATACAAATTATTGCATTTCTGGTGTTAAGTGATGTCAAGCAAAAATTGCACTGGACAAAGCTAAACAGGTCACGGAGAGTTTATTCAAGTTATTGTAATAGGGGAGAGAGATTGAACTCAATTCTACAGAAAGAAAAGTTGGGAGTTTGCTGAGAATCAAGGTGAGCTAGTCGAAAGGTTCTAGAGGACATAGTGGAAGGTCGATCAGTTGGATTTGTGGACTGTGCTGAGCTTACAAATGTTTTCCTCTGTGATGAGGCCATCTGTGTTTGTTAGCCCATCAAGTTAAGCTCCTACTCCTTACTCCTCATCTGACACAGAGACTGGGAGACAAGGGTGCTATCTCCTTTGATGTTTACATTTCAAAGACATGATTCCCTGGTCCTTTAAGAAAGACACTTCTTGAGTTGTAAAACCAGCAAGAAGCTGGGAGAAAATTTACATCATTTCAAAGAAGTTGAGAAAGAATTTATAACTTTAGTTTTCTAAAGTAAATGCTCTAAGAAAAGGGAGATCATGGTCCTAGAGTCAGGAAGATTAAAGCTCCATCAAGCTGAGGGAACCTGTAACGCCATCTTGGTCCAGAACAAGAGAAGGGGAAATCTAACAATGAAAAAGTGACTTTTGAACAGTATCTTCAAATAAGAAAGGCACATAGTCTTCTGAGAAGGAAGGGGAAATGGTATGAAGCCCTGATGGGGCTCTGCCAAGAGCAAGCTGACAAGTTTCATCCAAGGACTGGTAAACAGAGCCTGGGAGCTCTGGGAGACAGTGTGAGCGGGGGATGGAGGTGGGGGTGAGTGGGGGGTGAGGATGGCCATTAGCTACAGGAAACCAGGGGGTGAAGGGCCTTGACACCTGTGATTAAGAGTGCTAATTTGGCTTAAGAGGTAATTGGGCATTGGTACAGGACTTTCTGAGAGGGGAAATAATGCAATCAAAGAGAGGCCAGAGGAAGATGACTGTGACAGCTGTGAGGGATTTGAGGGTGCAGAGGCTGAGGCAGGCAGACCAATAAGGAGGTCATTATCATGCTGCTTGGCTGTTAGAGTGCTGCATCTCCCCACTTGCTCCCACTTTGTCCCTTTTTCTTTTGTGAAGCACTTTTCCCGTCTCTCCTACTTAATTATCTTTTCACACTCCAGTTCCTATGACCACCTTTAAAAAAAATCCAACTGCCCTTCTTGTTTCTTTGAAATCTCTCCACAAGGCACACTTCAGTGATGAGATTTAAGATGTAATTAAATCATCAGATCCTTAAGGCAGAACATGTGAAGCAATAATTAAAATAGTTTCCTATGTTTGCTGGATCATAAGACCCAACCTGGGATGGTTTTTTAA
Organism: Canis aureus; assembly: GCF_053574225.1. Lineage (NCBI taxonomy): Eukaryota > Metazoa > Chordata > Mammalia > Carnivora > Canidae > Canis > Canis aureus. The sequence goes on along the minus strand of NC_135628.1, from coordinate 41,337,918 downwards.
TACAATATGTTTAATGTGTTTGGGCCTTTTTGAAATATAAATTCCGGGGCAAACCCACTGCAAACCCTCTGCAAACCCTCTGAAACAGTGTTGTCCAGGATGGGGGTAGAACTATGTGTTTTTTCAGTAGAGAGCCCCAAATGATGGTTATGATCTAGCAGTTTCAGAAATGTGTTAAGGGATAGCCCATAGATGGTGATACCAGGAGAGAGGCTTCATGGAAGAAGTGAGTGTTTAATGAGTTGCCTTTTAGACTATTTTTCTATTTTGGTTCCTGATGGTAATAGTACATTAGGCTAATGGTGGCTACTTAATGAATGTTATTACCTGGAAAACTGGTAAAGCATAGTGGAAGTACGTTCTTGCTGATTGGCATGAGAGAATAAATGCAATCAGAGCAGATTAATCTGCAGAGCATGAGAACGGCTCTGTAGGCAAAAATCACCACATTGGGGATGGACTGGAGACTAAACATGACAGTGAGGCCCTGGACACACAGTTACAGAAGTACTCTTTTTTTAAAGTTGAATTTCTGTCTCCTCAGCCCTATCCCAGTAGAGAAGGACTACAGTAGGTCAAAATCTGGATGAGGAAATGAATATTACATATAATGATACTGCCAGGTTTACTTTTTAAAGTAAAAAATTTTACTTTAAATTAAAAAAAATTTTTTTTTAAGATTTTATTTATTTGTTTGTTTGTTTACAGAGTGTGCGTGAGCAGGGGGAGAGGCAAAGGAAAAGAGTGAATCTCAAACAGACTCAGGGCTGGATCTCATAACCCTGAGATCATGACCTGAGCCGAAATCAAGAGTTGAACAGTTAACTGACTGAGCCACCCAGGTGCCCCAAACATATTGCTATGCACCAAGTGAATCAACATTAAAAATGCTCCTTTAAAACTCTGAACAATGCAAAACAAAGTATCTCAAAGGAATAAAATTTAATCTGCAGTATTATTTTAATCAGCCCAGTTTTCCCCATTAGGAAGTGACATTAGTATATCTATCCTGGGCCTTCATGAAAGCAATCTAAAGGGAAAGTTGAAGGAAGCACTTGGAGTCACGTCTAAAACAAGGGGATAATCTGGTGTCATTTGCACTTTTCTCTAGAGAGCTTACCACCCAGTTTCCCTTGACTAAGTGTGCCAGTAACAGCTGAGCAGAGAGCTGGACAGAGAAGGGCATTTGAGTTGGGATTTGAAGATTGGACGAGAGTAGAACAAGATGGCAACAACTCTCAGTAACATCTATCACCTTCTGGCCATCTCTGGCGGGACACAGTGCTCATCTGTGTTCAGAGATCCTATTTGTCAAGACTACGACTCTTGCTCTCTCCAGCTGATCCAGATCATGTCCTGCTGAGACTGCTCTTTTTTCAAAGTGCTATCTTCTTTTGGTCAGGACCCTTACCTAATTTTCAAACAGAAACAAAATAATGAGCAGTCTCTGCAGACCTTTCCATGTCAAAAGTTCTTATTCTCTAAGCACGTGGGGGAATTATGTATGCAAGGTTCATGTACAGAGTGACATGCACTCTGCTAACAATACCCCCATGCTGTCCCACGGTGGAGAGCCCTCAGGATACTTAATTTGCTTTTCAAATGCAATGGAAACATTGAGGGATTTTTTCCCCTTTGTATTTTCTTCTAACCCAAATAGCACAGAAGAAATGAAATGACAGAAAAAGCAGGGTATTGAAGTTCCAGCATTACAATCTAATATAGACATATTCTAGAGAAGATTTTTTTCAGCTTTATTGAAGTTTAAGTCAATGTGTTGATTTGACATACTTACATATTGAGAAATGATTACCAAGTAGCATTAGCTAATACTTCTATCACCTCACATAATTATAATTTCTTTTTTTGTGGTAAGAACACTTAGGATCTACTCTCTTAGTGACTTTCAAATATATAATACACTATTCTTAACTGTAACCATCATGCTGTACATTACATTCCCAGAACCTACTCATCTTTTTTTTTTCAATTTCAGCTTTATCAAGGTATAATTGACATATAAAATTGTAAGATATTTAAAGTGTACATTGTGATGATTTGATATACACATACATTGTGAAAGGACTCCCCCATATAGTTACTTAACACATCCATCCCCTCACATATTTATCATTTTTTATGAGAACATTTAATTTTCTTAGCAAATTTCAATTATACAATACAGTATTATCAACTATAGTCACCATGGTTTACATTAGATCCTCAGACCTCATTCATCTTATAGCTGAAAGCATGTACTTTTCTACCAACCTCTCCCTATTTCCCCCCTTCCCTGACCATTAGTAACTTCCATTTTATTTCCTGTTTCTGGGAGTTGGACTTTTTTCTTTAATTCTGCATATAAGTGTGATACCATGCAGTATTGTCTTTGTCTGGCTTATTTCACTTAGCATAATGCTCTTTGGTTCCATTCATGTCACAAATGGTAGAATTTTCTTCTTTTTAAGATTGAATAGTATTCTATTGTAGATACAAAAGATTTTTAATGCAGTTTGAATGTAGATGCAACAAAAAAAGAAAGAAGTAATAAGGTATTAGTAAGAATGGTGATGGGAAGAAAAATATATATGTCTTTTGCATAATATGATGGCTTTATCACAATAATAACTTCTGACCACTTCTAAGAACTCCATGTTTTCTTCCTTCAGTACCTTGATGCTAATTGCTGGTAATAGTAGTCTAGAAGACTATACCTGTTCTCTCAAATTAAATTTATTAAATACATTATTGAAACAAATATATTAAAATAAATTAATATCTGTCTTGTTAAAGCAAATATAATATTTGGTTATGATGTTTATGAATAAGGACTATATACCTTGATTTTGAAACATGTGAAAAAATGTCATAAGCAAACTTAAATAACAAATGACAAGCTTGTGGGACACCTCAGTGACTCAGGGGTTGAGCATCTACCTTTGGCTCAGGGCATGATCCTAGGATCCTGGGATCAAGTCCCACATCGGGCACCCTGCAGGGAGCCTGCTTCTCCCTCTGCCCGTGTCTCTGCCTCTCTCTCTGTGTGTCTCATGTATAAATAAATAAAATCTTTAAAAAATGGCAAACTTGGGATGCCTGGGTGGCTCGGTGGTTTAGCGCCTGCCTTCAGCCCAGGGCGTGATCCTGGGGTCTCAGGATCGAGTCCCACGTGGGGGCTCTTGCATGGAGCCTGCTTCTCCCTCTGCCTATGTCTCTGCCTCTTTCTCTCTCTGTGTCTCTCATGAATAAATAAATAAAATCTTTAAAAAATGGCAAACTTAGAAGAATATTTCCCAAAGTTAAAATATATATACCCATAATATAGAAAGAGCTAATACAAATTACTGAGAAATACTGTTAACATCCTAATTGAAATATAGGCATAAGCAGATAATCCTCAGAAGAAAACTAATTTTGAATAGGTTGAATGGCCAATTTAATTTTATAATAATTTGCAAGTTAAAAAATGAAATATAATTACTCGAGAATATTTAAGACCAGCCAAGGTACAGTGATATAGGCAAACAATTTTATGTCTAGCAAAAGTATAAATGGGCATAACTTTTGTGAAAAATTATTTGGTAATAGGCACTGAAGTTCAGAGCTTTCCACTCAGTAGTTAATGCTATCCTAGGCAATAAGTGATGTGAAATGATTCACTCACAAGGATAATTAATTCTCATAGAATTATTTGGAATAATGAAAAACAGAAATACTCTAATTTTCCTAAGGGTAACTGTTACAATAAGCTTTAAACAGAAATACGGTATATGATATTGTTTAAGTAAATAAAAAATAAACAGTATATGCAGTTACAGTTATGATCCTAATGATAGGATCATAAATATATTTACTCACAAGATCTGTTACTTCAGAAATATATACTTTGGAAGTCCCCACATTTTTAAATTGTACAATGGCATATACTTTCCCCCAAATTCATTTTTTACAATCCAGAACTCATTAGTCTGGTATATACATAGCGGGGGGGGCAGGGGGGGTGGGTTTCTTAGACCCATTTCTATCACAGTGTCAAGTCACTGCCAAATTCCCCAGTCTATTTTTAGTTTGGTTTAAATTTTAATTTTCAGAGGTGTCTGGATGGCTTAGTTGGTTATGTGTCTGACTCTTGATTTAGACTCAGGTCATGATCTCAGAGTTGTGAGATCAAGCCCCACATGGGGCTCTGCACTGGGCATGGAGTCAGCATAAGATTCTTTCTCTCTCTCTCTCTCTCCTTCTGCCCCTCCCACCCCTAAAAAAAAAACAATAAAAAATAAATAAAATTTTATTTTTCCAATGAATGACCATAATTTCTCATACTGTCCACTCTCCATGTTCCTGGCACTGGATGCTTGTTTTCTTTTCAGGATGATTTTTACAAACAAACAAGAACTTTCTTACTCTATAAAAGCTAAGAGATTGGAAAGAAAAAGAGTTTCTTCATAAGAAGCAAACTTCAATTTGTTCTAGAAAAGTTTTAGAAAAAGTTGAATTTTAAATCTCAAATGCAGAGCATCCACTAAATAAGAATATTCATTCAAAGGGGCTAGGAGGAGCAAACTGTGCTGTGGTAATCCCTGTTGAAGGAGTACTGAGGATTTCATTGTTGATTTATATAGGCTTTAAAATTTTTTAACAATATGTTTTGTTTAAATTATAATATAATTTTGTATATGTTTACATATTATATAATTTATATATTATAATATAATTATAATCATAAATCAATCTCTGTTTCTGGCCCTAAAAGACAGGATATTTAGATGAGTGGGTAAAAGCACGAATTCTGGAGCCAACTGTCTGGTTCCTATTCTGGCTTTGTTGAAATTATCTGGGTAATCTTAAGTTATCTATCCTCTCTGTGCTTCAGTTTTCTCATCTGTAAAATGGGGATGATCAGAGTATCTACATCATTGGTTCCTATTCTGGCTCTGTTGAAATTATCTGGGTAATCTTAAGTTATTTATCCTCTCTGTGCTTCAGTTTTCTCATCTGTAAAATGGGGGTGATCAGAGTATCTACATCGTTGGATTGTTGCAATGATTAAATGAGTGAAGTATGTGAAGGGTACAGAGCAGTTGGCTTCCAAATAGGAAGTGCTGTGTAAGTCACTGTAAGTATTTTGTTCTAAATATATGTGTTTAGTTCTGAAAACTTAGGGGACTAAAATTTAAAAATTAGAACCAATTTTGGATAATAGAGATTCCCAATGACTGATTTAAAGATTTTATTTATTTAATTAAAAGAGCAAGCCTAGAAGCCCTGGGGACAGGGGGGAGGGGAGAGAGATACAGAGGCAGAGGGCCGAACAGACTTCCCTCTAGCAGAGAGCCTGACATGGGGCTTAGGGGTTGGTCCCAGGACCCCAGGATCATGACCTGAGCTGAAGACAGACACTCAACTGAGTCACCCAGGTGCCCCGAGGACTGATTTTAAAAGCATAATACACTGCTAATTAGTTAAGTCATTTACTTGGTTTTCACCTTGTGCTAGAGACTGTCCTTATCACATTACATATATTTATTTAATCCTCACAGAAAACGTGATGAGTTATACATTATTATCCCCATTTATGGACAAGGAAACTGGAAAGACACAGTTTGAGAAACCTAAGGTTGCAGAAGAAGGAAGTCAAACACCAGAATTCCAGATCAGGCCTTCCCGACTCCAAGATCAATGTCCTTAATCATTATGGGCCATTAACCTTTCTGGTAAGTATAGTAAATTAGTCCTAGCTATAACTCAAATATTGTTCATTTTATAATTTATTTTGTAATATTCTTTAAAATTTTGTCTGGACACTAGTAATTAAGGATCAGTTGACATTGCTTATTATTTCAGCAAAGAGTTCATTTATTATAAGCAATCATCAAATGTTTGTCATTCCTACTCGACGTCTAGTTGTTTGAACAATGCTGCATAGCCCTGTCACTATATTTTTGTGGTGACTTTTACCAAAAGAAGGAGAGAAAGTAGCCCCTGATGGCTTTCTCTCACAAACTCAAAACCATACAACCATGAAAAGATATGAAAATTCCAGTGATATTGTTACAGGCATGAATGTATTATATTGTTTTATACTTACTACTCCTTATATCCCTATGTACCATGTTTTAAAAAAAAAATAGTAAACCCAGCACAGTTTTGAATATTCAGGTAGCCTGACCCGCTGGAGTGTGATGTCTCTTGAGTGACCTACTTAGAAGGATTCATGACAAGGAATGTTCTAATTCTGGGAGTGGGTATCAAGCTCCAACCCCCATTCCCAAATATATGTGGATTAATGGGGCTTCAAAAGGTAGGACTAGAGAAGAAAAGGTCCCATGTACTGCTTTAAACTGTTAATGAGCAGTCAGGGAAGAGACACTCACCTTGTGACCTCAGCAACACCTCTGAAGGTTGTACCCACTATTCTAAGCAAGACATTCTTGGAAAACTCTTCATCACTAACAAAAGACCTAGCAAAAGATTGACAAAGCCTTGAAATTATCTTGTCCCTAATATAAATTGTAAGCTCTTCATTAAAAGCATCAGAATATGTTCTAACGAGGAGTTTTGAGCTTAAAGAGGCTCTTCTGCCACTCACCATGTTGAGACCATTCCAGGGAGAGTAGATTCTATGATTAAGGTGATTAAGGTAATCAGCCAGTCTGATTCAGACACTCAATCCAGCTGCTGCCAGTGGACCTGCTGGTAATCACCAGAAGAGTGCACTTTGGAGGAGAATTTCTCTCTACAAGTGCTCTTGTGTTTGTTCAAGTTGAAACTAAGTTGGGGGAAAAACTGTGCTTGAAAGTTTTCTAAGCTGTACAAACTACAACTTTCATTAAAGTGTGTCCCTGACCGGAAGGCCCTGACCACATACCAGGGATTATGCTCCTGAGGTCTGCATCACTTTCTTATAAACTGCTTTGCACCCAGGGAGCCCTGGATAAATTGTTGTGATAAGGGGACTAAAAAAAACTCCAACTTTAATTACTCAAGGCCCCTTAAATCTTATGTTTCTATCATCAAGGCCACCATCTTGATGAGGTGACTTGAGAGTTGATGAAAGCTACCACCTCTTGATATTTTTTTTTATCAAGTGCTATGACATTTGCTAGCCATATTGACAAAGTTCCTCTTACCCAAAAGTTTTAGTTCCAGTGCCCTTCCCTTCTATTATATGTGGATATTCTTTACTTATGAAAGAAAATTGAGTGATAATTTAATACAACCACCTCCCAACATGCACCCATGTTTTCCAATATAGCAGCCACTAGCCACATGTGGCTATTTAAATATAAATTGGTTAAATGAACTTTAAAATTCAGTTCATCATTTGCACTAGCCACATTTCAAGTGTTCGATACCCACATGAAGCTAGTGGCTACCATACTGAACAGTAACAATATGGAACATTTCCATCATCACAAAGTTCTGTTGGATAGCACTGATATAGAATAAGGAGGGTGCTATTAGTGCTATGTGATTATAGGTGGTATACAATGGATCTTTTTTAACAGCTATTATTTTAATTAGAAATTAAATAACTTAATGTATTAAGTTATTTAATGTATGTTAATGTATGTTAATACATTTAATGTTTCTAATGTATTAGAAATTATATAACTTATGGGTTAAAGCCATTTTTTCATAGGTATTATTGCTGAGGACAAAAGCTAAAATAGACACAAGTTTAAAATGACAGTTGGTTCAAAGAAACATGGTGCAAGCGTTACTTAGATATGACAAAATTGTGAAAGTGGTAGGTGAATGAGGGATGATTGGGAAGTGAGGGGTTAGATTTTCAAAATAAAAATTAAAAAGAATGGGTAGAGCTTCCAGTATTATCCTGGAGCATCTAATGTCCTCCTAACAAAGATTATCAGATAAAGTGACTAACTGGGTAGACAAGATGAGGAGTGAGATGTACAGAACAGAGGTATGTACATAGGGAAGGTAGCCTAAATAAGCAGAGAGGGCCATGGTAGTATGAGGGCAAAGAGAAGAAAGGCCATGTCTGGGCTCATCAGGCCTTTGTTAGGGAAAGCACAAACAAGGAAAGAGGGCACAGATTTTCTGTTTGGGCAAAGTCAAGAGCCTCATGAAATCATTCACTGTTATTTACCAAGTCTTGAGTTTTGATGTGTGTAGTGAATGTCTAATGTGAACACATTTCCAGAACTCTCAAAACTATAATCTTCCTTGCTACTTTCACCGGCTGCAAAATTTTATTAGAGAAGATTTGAGTGGAAAGGTAAGAGCAGTCACAATAAAAGATTATTTAATCTCCTAAGTAAATTTTCGAATTTACGGATCCTTGAGCTAATCCAATAAACCTTCCAATCTTGCCAAGTCACATTTTGGGGAGCTATAGGTATTGATGGTACTCCTCCAATGATATATCAAACAACCCCCAGTGTTCATTACATGGTCAGCATGGCAATACAAGAGGCTGTAACCACATATTTGATTTCACTTTCCAAATCCAGAATCCCATGGAGAATATTTAATACTTTTCGCCAGATTCAAGATGTCCAAAGACTCTAAGGCTCAGACTGACAGTGTATTTGTAGAGGGTGAAAGCAGTGTCTTTACAGCAAAAGCAGCAGAGGGAGAGATGTCTTTCTTAAGAAGGTGAGAGACAAATGTCATCAAGATATCCTTGAAGAGGGCAGCCCCGGTGGCGCAGCGGTTAAGCGCCGCCTGCAGCCCAGGGTGTGATCCTGGAGACCTGGGATCGAGTCCCACGTCAGGCTCCCTGCATGGAGCCTGCTTCTCCCTCTAACTGTGTCTCTGCCTCTCTCTCTCTAGCTGTGTCTCTATGAATAAATAAATAAAATCTTTAAAAAAAAAAAAGATACCCTTGAAGAAGAAACTGGCAGCTGTTGTGGACATATGAGAGGTTGCCCTGGAAATTCTAGAAACACTTGGATGGATTTTTGGAGGGAAGAAAGCAAGGTGTGAAGTACTGTGGTTTTTAAGATGCAAGTAGCTAGCCAACAAAATCTAATGATAAATGTTAACACACGCTGACTTGACACCACAGAAATGCACATTCTCAGGTTGATTGAGTTACACTTGGCAAATATGTCTGCCTGTAATCTCACATAAACCCTGTGAGAGTATTATCCCCTGGGAGGTATCATTGCCATTTCACACTAGAGCGTTTTGAGGTTCAGAGAGAAGAAATATGTTACTCAGCTTGGACCATCCTATGGAACCAAGGGAATCTGAAGTCTGTACTCTTAATCTCACTGCTATTTTAAGAAGATGAGCTAGAGCCTTTACTTTCAGGGAGCAGGGTGTGGGTAAATTAGCAGTCACAGTAAAGACCTTGAGTCACTGGGGCTGAAAGGCAACCAGATTGCATTTTACCTAGGATTGGTTCTGCTTCCTATATATAAGCACACAAGAGACTGTCTAGGTCCAATGATTAGTATGAAAAGGCAAAAGTTGGGATCCCTGGATGGCTAAGTGGTTTAGTGTCTGCCTTCAGCCCAGGGTGTGATCCTGGACTCCCAGGATCAAGTCCCACATCAGGCTCCCTGCATGGAGCCTGCTTCTCCCTCTGCCTGTGTCTCTGCCTCTCTCTCTCTCTCTCTCTCTCTCTCTATGTGTGTGTGTGTGTGTGTGTCTCCCATGAATAAATAAATAAAATCTTGAAAAGAAAGAAGAAAGAAAGAAAGAAAGAAAGAAAGAAAGAAAGAAAGAAAGAAAGAAAAAGAAAGAAAGAAAAAAGAAAAGGCAAAAATCAAATGAATTACAAAAGCCTAATGTTTGTCCCCTTCCAGGAAATCTTTATCATAAAAGATGGAAATATCCTGAGCCCCACTAAAGATGACTTATTCTAATAGAAAAGAATCTGTTCTAAAGGGACATCATCAGAAAAAAAGTCACCATGTAGTATGATCATAATGCTTTCCAAAGCTCCAACTCATATTTGCTTAGAAATATCCCCATACTTGATTATTATCGAGTCTAACATTCACACCAGAAAGAAAGAAGCATTCCTCTTGAGTTTCTCTTTTTGGAAAAAAAAAGAAAAGAAAAGAAAAGAAAAGAAATTGGAGGCATTTTTTTTTTCTCTTTCTTTTTGGCTACCTAGCATCTATTTTCCCTCTGGCATTCCCAGATCTCAGATTTCTTCAGAGGAATTAACTTCACGCCTTCTTTGTGAGCAGAACAGCAGCCCAAGTACCTGCTCTCCTGCTATGAAAACCAAAGAGATGATTCCTGCCAAAACTCTCTCATCACTGTACCACCATACCATGCAGCCAAGAAGTGGGTCAATGACCCAAGATTGGCCAGTTGAACTTTCCTGGGATTTTGAATCCTGAGTCAAGTTGTCCAAAGATAGAAAAAAATAGAGTCCACTCTTCACAGCTGCAGTGACTGGGATAGAGACAAGCAATTCCAATCACTGAGACCTTTCAAAACTGCTCCCTTTTCAGTAAATTCTGTTTTTCACTTAAGTAAAAGTTTCCATTATTTGAAACAGTTACAGGTTGAAGTATGTCCCTCCAAAACTCGTATGTTGAAATCATAATCCCCAGGACCTCAGTATGCTCTTATTTGGAAAATAGGATCATTGTAGATATCATTAGTTAAGAAGAGGTCAGGGGTGCCTGGGTAGTTCAGTCAGTTAAGCATCTGCCTTTGGCTCAGGTCATGATCCCAGCCCCACAATGGGCTCCCTGCTCAGTGGGGAGCCTGCTTCTCCCTTTTTCTCTGTCCCTCCCCTCCCACTCCTGCTCTCTCTTTTACTCTCTCAAGTAAATAAATAAAATCTTTATTAAAAATAATAAAGAAGAGGTCAGACTGGAATAGGATATGCCCGTAATCCAATATGACTGGGTATCTTTATAAATAGAGAAATTTGGACACAAACACACATGCAGAAAGAATGCCATGTGAGGATGAAGGCAAAGGTCAGTGTGATGCTTCTGCAGGCCAAAGAAATCCAAGATGCTGATCTTGATCTCAGACCTCCAGCTTCCAGAACGGAGACAATAAGTTTCTGTTGTTAAGTCACCCAGTTTGTGGTAATTGATCACAACATCCCTAGCCAACTAACGGGGCAACCAAAAGACCCAACTTGACTTTTCTTTTTTAAACATGAATATTCCAGGTGGCTCAGCAGTTTAGTGCCGCCTTCAGCCCAGGGCCTGATCCTGGAGACCTGGGATCGAGTCCCATGTCGGACTCCCTGCATGGGGCCTGCTTCTTCCTCTGCCTATGTCTCTGCCTCTCTCTCTCTCTCTCTCTGTGTGTGTGTCTCTCATGAATAAATAAATAAAATCTTTAAAAAAATAAAATAAATATGAATATTCCTGGGGAGCTTAAGGGAACATATTTGCATGAAGTGATTGGTTAGGAAAGACCTGGACAGCCTGAGGAAAGGAGTTGCTAAACTGTTGTAAGAATTATGTTTTGTGCTTTTGCTCATTGTCTAAAAAAAAATGATGGATTATATTCACTATTCTCTTGTTAATACCTTGATATAATGTTAGCATCTGATCAGAGTCAGATGTTAATATGGCGTGGGCAGAAGGCCCAGGCTTGATCTTTCTCCCCCTCCCCCCCAGGCTTGATCTGATTAAGGTAACTAACTTTTTCTTTTTAGTGCCCAAGGATTAAATGGTCCCTAATTAACTCTTATTTTTTCAGCAAATATCTATTAACTATATACTCTGGGACAGGATAGGCTGATGAATAAGACAGGCAGGTTTTCAACTGTACCTTGGAGAGAGCAACAAATGATGCAAGAATTCATGACAGGTGTATTGTGGAGAAGTAACATTTCATCTCACAAGTGAAGGTCAAATGAGATTTAGCAGGTCTGAAGCAGGATACAATGTCTGAGGAAGGACTGTCTCCGGCAGAGTAGAAGGTACTATGAGAGCCTAGAAGTGAAAGAGTACTTTGGTGATATGGAACCAGGGAAAGAAGTTCACCATAGCTAAGAGATGATGCTGGGGAGACCAGGAGCTCAATTAAGGTGACATCAAGAACCATCAAAGAATTTTAATCTGGGAGGTGACTTGATTAGATTTGCCTTCCTTAAGATCATTCTAGTCACTGTTTGGAGAATGACACATGGAACAACTGGTCTAGATGTACAGAAACCAATCAGAAATCTGTTGGCATTGTGAGCGAGACAGAGAGAGAGATTAAACTAGGAGAGTGGCTATGGAAAAGGAGGAGGATATCATGTCTGGGAGAGGGAAAATGCCCTGTTACCTGCCTGAGGAGGTTGCATTTCATACCAGTTTGGCCAAGACTGCTGTTTCGGCTTGTAGCCTATGGGTTCCGTGAGAATGCACGGTAGTTCCAATGTGTCTCACAACTAAAGATCAGTGAGTCCCCGGTCGATTTCTCCATAAAACTCAGAGGGGGACTCTGATTTCTGGCAGATGCCCAATAGACTGGCCATGATCCAGTCCTTTCACCCCTTACAGCACAGCAGTTCTGGCAAGCCTACAGCTCCCATCTCATCTTTTTCCAGACAACTCTTAGAATCAGGAAATGTTGAATTAGGGAAAACTAGGGTGTCTGTGCGTTAGCCCCAGGCCTTTCTTTACCTGGGAGTTCTATCATTTCTTTCCCATATGGCCTTATCCTTCTTTGCAATAGTACAGAGGCAGGTAGCAAGTCTACTGGCTAAGCAGAAGACCAGCTGGGAAACAAAATTTAAGTGCAGTGCAGCCGTCTTCAGGAACAGTGAGTTTCCCAAAAGGGAACTCTTTCTCTCCCCCACAGAAGTCCTTTCCTACAGATTGGGGGTACCAGGGAGTTGTATTTATAAGGTTTATTTTCTGCAGAAAGTTGTTCGTTCTCAGCAATGGTTGGTTCCTTGCATTCAGAATTTTGGGCACCTGGTACCATTCCTGCACAGATGTGGGATTGGCTACTTGGAGCAAAAATTAAAATTCCACTCAACCTCTTGTTATAATAACTCAAATTTTTTATTATAAAATTCTTTTTTATAGACTAAAAAGTCCTGAATATGGGAATATAAAATTGTAGCAGTACACTTTAAAAAAAATGGCAGGACGGGTTAGCTATCTACCTTCTGAGAGCATTTAATTGAGCTATACAGTCTTAAGTATTGAAATGCTTATGCTTTTACGTGTATACTTAGTCAGCAGTGACTATTATAAGTACTTTATTTATTTATTTATTTATTTATTTATTTATTTATTTATTTAAATTTTTATTCAAATTCAATTTAGTTAACATATAGTATATGATTGGTTTCAGGGGTAGAATTTAGTAATCCATCAGTTGCATATAACACCCAGTGCTCATTACATCAAGTGTCCTCCTTAATGCCCATCACCCAATTATCATATCCCCCAACCACCACCCTCCAGCAACCCTCAGTTTGTTCCCTATAGTTAAGAGTCTCTTACGGTCTGCCTCCTTCCCTATTTTTATCTTATTTTATTTTTCCTTTCCTTCCCCTATGTTCATCTGTTTAGTTTCTTAAATTCCACATATGAGTGAGATCATATGGTATTTGCCTTTTTCTGACTGACTTATTTCGCTTAGCATAATAGTAGTTTATATATATATGTATATATATATATATACATATACATATATAGGATTGGCAAAGAAGAGGCATAACTAACTATAAGAATGGCATTTAGGATATGATCAGGCCAAAAAAAAAAAAAAAAAAAAAGAATTGACTTGTGTGGCTGTGTCAACTCCAAATCACTAACCTCATTTTTTTTATTAAGAGTTGATCTATAGACCAGATCAGCCTGTCAAAAAAATAAATTTTAAGGCGATTTTTGAATCCACTGAACATGAAGTTCCAAAACTTTCCACCAGTCAAAGGTGATATCTCACCCTAGTGGATGTTGATTTCTCAATACAATTAAAGCTGCTGCTTCTGGCTGTATTTCTGAGGTCACCATGCTTACGTGGCTGATTAGATTCCACTCCTGAGAACGGATACTAAACACATTCTCAATGACAGCAATTGCTTTAAACTCCTTAAAGCCTTCAAAATAGAGAAAGTTTAATTTAGAACTCTTAGTTAAAATAATTAGCAATTAAGACTCCAGGAAATTACATTTAAATCACTCCCATAGCATCCTTGAAAACTTCCACACCAATTCAGAAGTTCCCATATGATAAAAGAATAGATTGTTCATCGTTAAAGTTTTTGAATTTCCTTTTTCTCCACCTTTTTATTAAATCTAACCTGCCTTAAACATAACTCTAATGAGCATTAAGTGGTTAGGTGTGGTTCCAGGATCGCTGAACTGGTGAAGAGGCACACCCACTGTGGCATTTCCTTTGGCAGTTTGATGAATAATGACTCCATTTCAACTTCATCCTAAAATAAGAATCTACCCCTATCACTGATCCAAAGATTTTAAAACATCCTGCTTCGTTACATAAAACAAACAAACAAACAAACAAACACCTTGGGTTTTCTAAACAGCTGTATGTTTACTGGCTAATATTAGTGTAGCAAAGAGGAAACAAAAACGTACACTCTACACAGTTTCACAAGACACATTGTAGGAGGAAAAGTGACTTAAGAAGGATCAACAGTATCCTACATCCCTTGGGGTATGCATTCCTGGAGAGGTGGACCTCTAATTCCTGGCGGAGGGGGTCTCATTCTTGGAGGGGCATGCCTATTGGCATCCTTTGAGTAAGAGGACACAACTGGGAGGTTCATGGGTGGTCTCCTACCAGGTGGAGGAGTCATAATGCCTGGACTGGTATTGCCCAGCCCACAGGACTGGGTGGGGTCCCTCCTCCCGGTGGGTATTGAGTTGAGGCTCCAGCAATGCTGGCAGTAGCAGCAACCGCAGCAGCTACTGCCTCTTCTGTGTGGGGTCATTACCTACTGGGGTGGCCCTCCCACCCCTTGGACAAGGCCTGCTAATCCAGCAGGAACTTGGGGAGTTGGACAGTCAGCTGGCACCCCTCTTCCAGCTGCCCTGCCAATGCTAGGGCCTCCTGCAACTCCAGTAAAGCCAGTATTTTTGGGGGTGGTCTTGTAAACTCCACCTGCCTCCAAGAAGCACTTCTTTCATCAACTGGAACTTAAAAGGTGATTCTGGGAACTGCCCTTGTGAACTTGTGACAATGCTCAGTCTTTAATTCTGCTCCACCTTCGTCTGTCCATTCTTTTTTTTTTTTTTAAGATCTTATTTATTTATTCATGAGAGACACACAGAGAAAGGCAGAGACATAGGCAGAAGGAGAAGCAGTGTCCCTATGGGGAACCTGATGCGGGACTTGATCCCAGGACTCCAGAATCACAACCTGAGCCAAAGACAGACGCTCAACCACTGAGCCACCTAGGTGCCCTCCTCTGTCCATTCCTTCCCCTCTTTAGGGTCCATTATTCCCAAGCGTATGGTGCCCCATGCATCCTTCTGAAGGAACAAGGATCCTCTCCTAAGGCAGTCCTTTCAACAGTCTAGCCCAATCCCGGATCATTTTTTCATCAAAACTACATGCCCTGAGTCCCAGAATCTTTCAGGAAGCCAGCCATTTGACATGCTTATTTTAAAATGTATTTCTACTAAGGCTTTCATGAACAACAGTGGCATATCTTTCTCAGAAAACATTTGCTGCTAAATTTCAGCCTTTAATACCTTAATCTGAAACAGTGACACTCTGGCAAAGACAGAGGAAGAGATACTGTGACACTGAGGAGCCCTTTGGCTCTTCCTCAGTTCATATATTCCACCTACCACTTAGTTTTATAACTGACTTCACTCTCATATTTCATAAAATTACAAAACCTTAGAGCTGGAAAGGATTTAGAGGTAAGTCAACACTTCTACTGCAAAGATAAAGAAACTAAAGCACAGAAAAGTTAAGAAAACCATCCCGCAGTTACTGAACAGAGAGAGAAGCCAGGACTCCTGGCTCCAGTTCTGACACTTGTCCCCTTATCTCTTAGACCCTGTTAATGAGCTTTCCAGAAAAATATACGTGCACTGCTAATTCTTTCTATCTGTGATTTCCAGTGGGATGAGGTGAGATGGGGTTGGAAAGAGCATATATAAGTGTTTCCAAAAGGCATGTTCAGATTTAAGAAGCAAAAAAATATTAGAATATACTTCCAAATTGGGGAAATGAAAATGCAATTGCTTTGATAGCAAGAATTACCAGTAGTAACTTGTAACACGATACCGGCAGGTAGCAATTCCATCCTGTCCATGTCAGTGATTCTCAAAGACTGATGGTGGGGGGAGGCCCTGGGGGCACATCAGGCCCTCCGCAGGAAGAACGAGGCACCTAGCTTTATCTGAAATATGGAAGATATTTTGGCTATTTATCTTTTGAAAATGTTGGTTCCGGTTATGAAATGTTTCAAAGATAAAAAAAAAAATACAGAAAAAGCATAACTTCACATTCCTCCCCACCGTGTTTATAACACATTGTTCTATCACATCTGCTTAATACATCTCTTTATTGTTTAACCTTTTGAAAGAAGTAATATGTACAGGCACAGATAAAAATCCAGCAACAGTGTGCCTTCCTTCCCTTCTTTCTGAGCAACAAGCACCCTGATCAAGTATGTAAATATTTTTGCCTTCTCTTTTACCACATATGCATGGATGCATAAATAATGTATATTATTGTTTGATATATTTTTAAATTTTATTCAAAAGATACTACTAGTGCCTATATTTTTTGCAACTTGTTTTTCTCGTTACATATACTATTCATGAGGGTTTTTTCATATCGATATATGTAGATCTAGTTAATTCATTTGACTTGCTGTATAAGTAAACCCAACTTACCTGCCCAGTCCCTTGCTAAGAGACACTTACATTGTTTTGACTGTGTTGTGAACAGTGCTACAATGAAAATCTTGACATATGGCCCCTTGTGCACGTGTGAAAGTTTTTCTAAGATGTATAACTAGAGATAGAATTTTAAGATATGTGTTTCCATGCATCCTAATTAATGAAATATTGAAAGCAATGTTTGAAATATTGAATATTGCTTTCAATATTTCATTAATGGTTGTGCCAATTTGTTCTACTGGTAACATTCCCTGAGTCCCATTTCCCCACATCCTTATCAACATTTCCTGATATCACACTTGTCTTTCTTATCTGTTGAGGATGAAATGGTTTCTCTTATTATTTTGATTTGCATTCCCTGTATAACAACAAAGTTGAGTATATGTTCATATATGTATGAAATACTTCAGTCTCCCCTTCTGTGAACTGCTTTTTAATATCCTTTATCGATTTTCTAAAATGTTGTTTTTCTTTTCCTTACTGATTTATAGAAGACTTTCTGTATTCTGAATACTATTCCTCTGGCACTTATATAGATGGAAAATATCTTTTCTCAGAGTCAATTGTTCTGTTTTACTTTGTTTTATGCTCTTGTTATGGTATATTTTGTGCATGCACAGTTTTTAATTTAATGAAGTCAAATTGATCAGCATTTTCTTTCATTTTGCTTTTTTTTGTTTTGTTTTTTTAGGTAATACCTCTCACTTGAAGTCATATAATATTATCCGTATTCTTTCTTGGATTTTTTTTTAAAGATTTTATTTATTTATTCATGAGATACAGAGAAAGAGGCAGAGACACAGGCAGAGGGAGAAGCAAGCTCCCCGCAGGAGCCTGATGTGGGACTCTATCCCGGACCCGGGGATCACACCCTGAGTCAGAGGCAGATGCTCAACCGCTGAGCCACCAAGGCATCCCTCTTTCTTGAAATTTTTAAATTTTCAAGTTTTACACTTAGTATTCAATCCATCTGCAGTTTGTTTTTGTGTATGGTAATAAGTAAGAGTCTGCCATTCTCTTCTCTATGGATTAGCCTGATGTCATAGCACCAGTTGCCGACCAGACCAACTTTCCCTCATGCATTTGTAAGGCCACTCCACTTTACACAAAGTTCCTACATAGAGATGGGTCTGTCTTTGGGTTCTCTGTTCTCTTCTGTTGACCTTTCTGTCTCTCCCCATGTCAATAACACTGCCTTACTTAATATGATTATATCAAAGTTTACTCCTCGTGGAATCTGTCTCCGCTTTTTATTCTCCTTCTTTTCTTCCTGAGCCTTATTCTTCATCTCTTTCCAAAAAATTATTTTAGTTCATCCTTAGTGCTTTTTACTTTTGTATGACATTTAGGTCATCTTATACAGTCCTGTGAAATTAAATTTACCTTGTAAATTAATTAGAAAATTGCCATCCTTTTAATACTAAGTCTTCCAGGGGATCCCTGGGTGGCTCAGCGGTTTGGCGCCTGCCTTTGGCCCAGGGCGGGATCCTGGAGTCCGGGGATCGATTCCCGCGTCGGGCTCCCGGTGCATGGAGCCTGCTTCTCCCTCTGCCTGTGTCTCTGCCTCTCTCTCTCTCTCTGTCTCTCTCTCTCTCTCTCTCTGTCTATCATGGATAAATAAATAAATCTTTAAAAAAAAAAAAAGTCTTCCAATCTTTGGACATGCCTTCTCCCCATGTATTTAACTCTTTAGGTCCTTCATAGAATTTTGTGACTATCTTCATAAAGTATCACACTTCTTTTGTTATATTTACCTTTAGGTACATTTGCTACATTTTATGGAGGATATTAAGATACACTACTGATTTTGTACATTGGTCTTGCATCTGGAGATCTAGCTGAACTATTATTGGTACTAATAGTTTGTAGATTTTCCTACATTTTTCTATGAGACCATCATATCATCAGCCATGTCTTATTTTTCTTTCTGATTTGTTCACATTTTAAAAGTTTTAATTAATTAATTTCTCTTGCTGCACTAGCTAAAATCTGCAGTTCAAAATTAAAATGAAGTTGTGATTGCAAGCATCATTTACAAGGGATTTAAATGGAGCCTCTAATGTTTCCCCATTGAATATGATTTTGCTGTTAAGATTTTGGTTGATATTCTGAAGCAGATTAAGGAATTCTTCTCCTGTTCTAATTTTAGCATAAACATGTGGGTTGCTCTTCTTTTGTTGCTACCCTGAATGGGTGTTGAATTTTATCAAATCACTTTTTTAATCTATTGGGATAATTATGTTTTCATCTTCAATTTCTTTATAGAATGAATAAAATTAGTAGATTTGTTTAATTTAAACCCTCTTGGTATTTCTAAAAAGAAACCCACTTGGTCATGCTATAAATTTTAATACACTGTTGGATTTGTTTTATGAGTATTTTATTTATGATTTTGCATCATTGTCATAAATGATATTAACCAACAGTATTCCTTTGTGGTACTACAGTTCTGACAAGTTGGAGTTTCAGATTTTCCTGCACTCAAGAAATGAATGCGTAAAGTATTTTCTTCTTTCTACTCTGGAAGAGTTTTATGAAAAAATAATTACTTATCTTTCTTAAATGTGGAGAACTTGGCTTTAAAACCCTCTGAATGACTTCATTTGGATTTATTTGTAACTACTGATTCAATTTCTTTTTTTTTGATTCAATTTCTTTAACAGTTATAAAATTATTCATCTTTTTTGTAGTCATTTGGTAAATTTGGTAATTTTTCTAAAAAGTTTTATTTTTTGACTAAAGCTTTCAAATTTATCTCCATACAGTTTCTGAATACATACGTACACATACATACACACATTCGATCTGCAATTGTCCTTTTTATTCCAAATATGATTTATCTGTTTATAAACACTCTTTATTTCTTTATTACTGTTGATCAAAATCTTCCTAATTTGGTTCTTTGCTGCTCTTTGGCTTTATCAGCAATATTGTTTCCTTTTTTTTTTTTCTTTCCCCCATTTTCTTCATTATTCACTGCATTTTACTCATTTGGGGGACAAATTATATACAAATTTCTAGGCTTGGAGTTTCCCAAACAGAGTTTTGTAAAGTCATATCTAAGCTCCAGTGAAGCAAAGGCAAAGGCTTGTGATTTCCAGGGGAGATGTCTTCATTTTCACTCAGCTTCTGCATTTTCTTGTTATCTCTCCATGCTGCCTGGGTGAGTTTTTTTAAGGCCACCTTTTCATTTTTCCAAGGCACTGGACTTTAGGCAGCATTCTCAGTGTTACCTTCCTTTCCTTGTCTGGACCCAAGGCCCTCTCTCCTGACTCCAGCTAGGTGTTAGAACCCAAACATGGGGATTCCCAGGGCCTCGTAGGCCCCTCCCTGAGGCAGGATTAGCCTCCTTCAGTTGCCATTCAAATTTCTAGTTCTTTCTTCAGTTGTAACTCATGGGGGGAGAATTCCACTTCTGTTTTGGGGGTTCAGATATCCAATAATTTTGTTGTCATTATTTTATCTCTTCCCGTTTTCTAACTGTTTAACTCAAGGGAGTATGTCTGTTACCTTAGTTGACCAGCTTATTGAAACAGGAAGTTTTCAATTTACATTTTAAGACCATGAATTCAATATTTAAAGAACTCATACTTCCATTTTTCTGTTAGATTGTATTAATAAGTGCTACCATCTATAGAACATGCAATGTGGGTGCAAGATGCTTCATCTTGATTGTTATATTTACTTTTTGAAACAACTGTTTTACAGGTGAAAGAGCTGAGGATTGGGATTGTTAAATCATTTCACCCAAGTTCACACAGTTATTCAACTCACATCTGTCTGACCTCAAAAGAGATGTAACTGGTTCTCAAGCCCCTGGGGTTTTCTCCCCCCTTGGGTTGCTTTTTTTTTTTTTAGCTCTTCTGTTGTTAAGCATCACCCCTTCCTTATACAAACCTGCTAGTTCCAGGGGTTTCAGTAAAAATCTGAAGGGCAGGAAAAACTCTTTCTGATTTTTGCCTTAAAGTGCCCCCTAGACACTCCCTTTATCCCCTAAAATTTAATAACTATGTTTAAATAATAATAATTTATAATCATTAATATTATAATTTAAGGAGCGGATGAAGGAAAGAGAAGCATGGATTTCAACAACATCAATTGGATCATTTTTGAAGGTGAATTCCAAGCATGCAAATTTATTTCAAACCTTCCCTGAGGATTGAGTGCAAAGCAGCTGGCTGGTACTTTTAAGCCGCTCACAGTTCGGCACAGTGGCTCCTAATGCTGGCAGAGCTCCTGTGTCACCAGGATCTGCAGAGCGTGGCAAGCCAAATGAAAGAGGAAGTTTGCAATTAATTAAAAATAAATGAAAACAAAAATCTTCCCCCAGTGGCTCGCTTCTCATCTTGGTTGTAATCCACAGTCAACATGTGGAGGCCACGTGGGGCATTTACCAAATGGAAAAGGTATAGGACTGTGTCGAAGAAACCACAGACTGCCGCTCTGGACCACACTAATAATTCTTTTAAATCCTCTCATTCCACCTCGTCAGGAGACACAGCAGCATTTTAAATCTGACTGACCCATATAAATTACCTTTCTACTCATCCGGCTGTGAAATTAACAGTCGAGGAAGACAGGTCCTGTCAAGCTTGCTGTGCTGAGCTGCTGAAGGGTTCAGAATAAATGGGGGGTGGGGACAAGAGACCTTGTGCCTGAAGGAAACCAGGAGCCCGGCTGCACCACTCTTCTGGAGCCCGGCACCCGCAGGGGAAGGGGGTGCGCCCCGAAGGCGCATGTTGGGGGGGCACCTGCTGCGCCCAGACACAGGGGGCTGGGAGCCTGGGGGCCCGGGGCAGAAGTGGCTGGGACAGATCCCACTGCTCTCGAAAAGGTTAAGCCCTTGGGACCTGAAAAACAACCCCAGAAGTACTCTCCGTTCTGAGTGTCCCCTAAACTCGCTAGAGTCCGGGAATAGGACACTTCAACTTTCTTGGTCGTGGTTTCCTAAATATTTATGTAATGCTATTTCTAGATGTTAATTGAAAGGGGGGAAAAAAAAAAAAGAAGAAGAAGCCTGGGTGGCTGAGTGGTTGAGCATCTGCCTTCAGCCCAGGGCGTGATCCCGAGGTCCAGGGATCGAGTCCCCCGTCGGGCTCCCTGCATGGAGCCTGCTTCTCCCTCTGTCTGTGTTTCTCTGCCTCTCTCTCTCTTTCTCTGTGTCTCTCATGAATACATAAATAAAATCTTAAAAAAAAAAAAGAAAAGAAAAGAAAAAGAAGCTGCCTCCTAATGAAGCTTCATCAGTAAATCATCCTAGAATTTTGTGTTGTTTGCAGATGTCATTGACAAGAGGTAGAGTGAACCTTTTACTCTTAAACTCCCATAACTTATCCCATAGCCCCACCAATCTCCAAAATGACAATGTCAATAATATTTTTCCTCTATCCTTACATGTGGAGAGCTAGTCTGATTTAAGAAGCATTTGGGCTTATCTTCTGTTCGACATGAGAAAAAGACCAGTTTTGTCATCAAATTCTTTCATATTAGAAGATGAAAGACAACAGAGTGGGAAGACCACCTTGCCAGTTCTCCACTGTGGGCACGCACCTGTGCACACATGCCCGCACACAGAGATGTGAACAGAAGTCGAGGCTGATGTAAATGTAGCAGCACCTATGCACGCTGTGGCCTGCGGTCTGTATGAGTTGGCCACATGTCAGCATGGAAATAAGTAGGCAAAGAATAGCTTTGATAGTACTGTGCCAGTATACCAGAGAAGCACAGGCAAGACAATCAGTTGGTCATTGCTATCAACCATTTATTAATAGTATTGGTATGAAGGATGACGTTGGTGACCTTTCATTTATCATCTGATGTTTTCCCCAAAAAGATTTGGGACGGATTTTATTATCCCTCTTTCAGAGAGGGGACACTTTGGCTCAGTAACGTCAGGTAATAGTGAAGACCACAACTAATAAGACAGAATTGGAATTAAAACCAAAGTCTGACTCTAAAACATCACAAAGACTTTCAACTCCAGAGTCCATTGTAACTTGGAAAGAAGAGAGAAGACCAATACTGAAATGGTAATACTACTGATAATCAGGCATTGAAGTCCTTCCTTCTCTTTCCCCAAACCCCAACTTCTAAAAGAGAAAACAAAATTAAGAACATTCTAGAATGAATGACTTCTGCTCAGACTACTAGAACTGAAAAACCTTGAAGATCATTGCCCATATTCCTCTTTCAAATAGAGAAAACTGAGGCCCAAAGAGCTGCTTATAAATGGTCTCAGTCTCTCATGGCAGAACTAGGGCTAGAAATAGTACACATTCCCAGACCAATGCTCTTAATTTCATACCAAAAAAATGAAAGCATTTTTTCATTTTTCACCTGGTTCCATGGTCCTCACTCCAGAAAGTCTTAGAATAATTTGGAGAATGGCAAAGTTCTCTTTCTTTGTACACCCAGAGCATGAATTTACAGTTAGTGCTTTCCCCCAGGACAGAGAAAATCAAAGCTATTACATGAGAAGATGTGTCACTTTTCAGAGCAGGCTATATTTTGACATCAATATTTTTTTTTTTTCATCCTTAGCTCTCTGACAAGGAAAGTTTTGAATGAGGTCAGTGGTGTTAATTTTACTTCAATTTACCTTCCCAAGTGAGTTAGTCTGTAGAGTTTCTATTTTGGTAATTTTGAGTTTTAGCAGTTAAGTTGTACTCTGATATTCTGTATTCCATGAAATTAAACACTAGATGGAATACATTTGAGACATGAAGAAGTCTCCAAAGAAGAAATTCATAATCTTCAAGCTAGAGAAGATTTGATTTATAAGAAAGTTAAACAACAGCAACAAAAAACCCAAGTAAAATAAATAGGGATGACAGGAGCAACTCTGCCTGTATGGCTACATATGAATAAATAGGCTAACATTCATATTAGAAATTTACTTCTACTTTGAAAATGTAATTGAAATTGATCCATCTTTATTTGAGTTTCTAAGCAAAGTTAAGAAAAAGGAGTTTCTAAAAGTAATTTTTCTGGGCCAGTTTCTCACTTCCAAATGCATCCTTCTTTATTCTTTGCTCTGTCTGCAAAAAGTGGGGCTGGAGGTCTGCAAAATGTATTTCTTCTTGGCCAGTTGGCTTCCTCCCCTTCCCCGGAGAAGGGGAGCCGTTATTTCCTCTTCCTGTTGGGTTCAGCCTCAGACTTCCTCTGGCACTCTCAGAACCAGGGTTATTACCTTCTCCTCGGGGATAAGGCCACGAGGCAGGCAGTTCCCCAAACTCAAGCGCTGAGCCCCAGCTTAACAGAGGCCCTCCTCCAAGCTGCAGGGAGGCCAGCACCAGTGGGCATCACTGCCTTCCCAGTTGTCTGATCACCAGAGTCACAGGGCTCTTTCGAGCCAATGAGGTGTAGCAGCAGCCTAGCGTCTCTCTTCAGAAGTCTGAGGTCTACTCCTTGAAGTTCCTCTTCAGGCTCCTGAGAAACCAGGAGTCCAGACAGCATCTTCTCTTCAATCCCAGCTCCCAAACACTGGATTCCCCTGAGGGTACCAGCCCTAGAATGATAGCTGCATCCTGCTGTCATTACCTCAGTGTGTTTGCTTTTTGCTTTTTGTAATCCTCCAACTCCGGTTTAACCAGTTCCCTGTATTAAATTATCTGTGAAATACCTTAGCCTGGGGCCCCTGGATGGCTCAGTGGGTTAAATGTCTGCCTTCAGCTTAGGTCATGATCCCAGAGTCCTAGAATCCAGCCCCACATCTGCTCCCTGCTTAATGGGGAGCCTGCTTCTCCCTTTTTCTCTCCCTCTGCCTCTCCTTCTGCTTAGGCTCATGTGGTCTCTCTCTCAAATAAATAAATAAAATCTTAAAAAAAGAAAGAAAGAAAAGGAAGGAAGGAAAGAAGGAAGGAAGGAAGGAAGGAAGGAAGGAAGGAAGGAAGGAAGGAAGGAAGGAAGGGAAGGAAGGCCTTACTGTGTTTTTGGTTTTCCTAACTATACCCTGACATCAAAGTAAAAATGAGAGCACGTGTGGAGAAATAGGTAAAGTTGGTGGCCTAAAGAAACTGGAATGAGGAAAACTAAAGCACAAAGCTTATGACTATTACTTTAAGTCTAATGAGAAAATGAGGGAAGAAATATCTCATTTTCTTAAATGCAACTGTCTTGAGTCTTCCAAGAGCTACCATGTGGTAGAGAGTCTATACTACTAGTAGTTACCAAGAGGGTAGAACTAAGCGGTCCAGAACATGACAGCATGGCAAAGCCGAACTTCATTTTCCGTGGCAAAGAACTTTCTTACAATTAGCAGAATCCTTCGCTAGGATGGTTAGTGAAAAAGGACTATTGTAGAAGAGATTCGATTTAGTATTCTGCAAATACCAAGATTCAATGCTTCTAGCAACAGCTGGCAATAAATAGAAAGGTAAAAGAGAGCTGTGCATTGGAGCATCCTCATGCTAGGTTTAATCTTAGAGTCCAGAAGCAACAGAGACCAACCCCATTGCCTGTGAGATCAAATTGATTACCCAGAAATTGATCTCTAAAATGCCTGGAAAAAAGATACAAGTTATAATTGACTAATGTAGTGGCCTCCTAGGTGATATGCCAAAAGCAACGTGAGAAGTAAGTAATTTTAAGAATTAATTAATGCAGGGTTGAGGCACCAACTGTTTCCATAGTGGAGTGTCATCAGGGAGGTGAACTAGCCAATATGTGATATCAAAGACTCTGGAAACTGGAAGCACAATTCTTTAAAAAATATTCTCCTAATATTCTAGTCTAACACCATTCTGAGATTTCTTTGCTCGATATTGCATTTATGTAAACTTCCAGTCTGGAATATCCAAAGGTAGCTGAGGGAGACTAACTCTCTGATCAAGTTTATAATAGAACAGAAAAGTGAAAATGGAAATACAGAGACCTTTTAGTCAGCAGGTATTCCTGCATGCTGCTCCTTTTCTGTTTGTTAATATTTTATTTAAATTCAATTTAATTAACATATAGTGTATTATTAGTTTCAGGGGTAGAATTTAGTTATTTATCAGTTGCATATAACCCCCAGTGCAAATTCCATCAAGTGCCCTCCTTAATGTCCATCACCCAGTTACTCCCTCCCCCCACCTCCCCTCCGAGCAACCCTCAGTTTGTTTCCTAGAGTTCTTTTATGGCTTGCCTCCCTCTCTGTTTCCATCTTATTTTATTTTTCCCTTCCTTCCCCTATGTCCATCTGTTTTGTTTCTTAAATTCCACATATGAGTGAGATCATATGGTATTTGCCTTTCTCTGATTGACTTATTTTGCTTTAGCACAATACCCACTAGTTCCACCCCTGTCATTGTAAATGGCAAGATTTCATTCTTTATGATAGCTGAGTAACATTCCATCGTGTATATGTATACCACACTTACTTCTCATTTCCGTACATTTCTTCTCCCCAAATCCATGCAGTGTTCTGAATCTAACATTTAAGTCCTATGATACAAGTTTGATTGGCTTTTTCCTCTTAGCCCAGAAAATTCTCAGAGTATCCCAAGTAACAGTGGGCTTTCGAAGCAAAAGTAATTAGTTATAAAAGCCCCAATAACAGTATTTTCAATGTTTCAGGACTACCTGTATGTCATATGTTTGCCTCTTGGTAAGTTTCTGAATGTAGGTAATTAACACAGATACAAGGGGAAGGAAAAAGTCACACATCTTGCCTTCTTTCCATTTTGTCTTTCTCTTATCGTCCCCTTAAAGTCCTCTCTAAGTGCTGTGATTTTTAGAATATATGCTCATCATAGGCCTTTCATTTGATTTTGGGAAACATTTCTACCCCCTGAAAAACTCTTGGGAAGTTTCAGTTTTCACAGTCAGGAGCCAATGGGGGAAAAAAAGTGTAATGGGAAACAGCTAAAGTTGAAAAACCCCAGAGCGTAAGGATAAAGCTCTGTGTGATTTTTGTTTTATTTTATTTATTTATTCATGAGGGACACACAGAGAGAAACAGAGATATAGACAGAGGGAGAAACAGGCTTCCTGTGGAGAGCCTGATGCAGGACTCGATCCCAGGACCCCGGGATCATGCCCTGAGCAGAAGGCAAACTCTCAACCACTGAGCCACCCAGGTGCCCTGCTCTGTGCAATTTTAACCATACTTTTCACCCAAAAAGTATTTACTAATGCAAATGTAACAAGACCCATCCCAAGAATCAGCATTATACTGTCACTTCTGAACAGCTGTTTCTTGACATATTGTGTGTTACAAAGAAGTCTCACAGCTTCTTCATCTTTGGGAAACAGATTCTTCTACATCTCTATAATTGCCTATGGTGGCTCTTTGAAGTTTTGTTTTGATTTGGTTTTGTTTTGCTTATTAACACAGTGGGCTTCAGGTTTGAGTTTCCCTTAAACTTGCCTAGAAAGCGTGAAAAAAAAAAAAGCGACTTTTTAAAAAAAGATTTTATTTATTTATTTGACAGAGAAAGAGAAGGAGAGAGAACATAAGCAGGGGGAGCGGCAGAGAGAGAGGGAGAAGCAGGCTCTTCGTTTAGCAGGGAGCCCGATGCACGGCTCAATCCCTGGACCCAGGATCATGACCTGAGTGGAAGGCAGACGCTTGACCACCTAAGCCACCCAGGCGCCCTGAGAGCACCACATTCTGATTTGGGAGACCTCAGTCAAGAAGTCAAGTCTGCATACCAAAAGCAGAATATAGCTAAATGCAAAATGAGGGAATATAATCAGCACCTCCACAGATTTGTTATGAATATGCGTTGCTAGAGGGGCACCTGGGTGGTTCAGTTGGTTAAGTATCCATCTCTTGATTTTAGCACAGGTTGTGATCTCAGGATCATGAGGTTTACCCCCGTGTCAGACTCTGTTCTAGGCATGGAGCCTGCTTAAGATTCTCTCTCTCCCTCTATCTGCGCCCCTTCCTTTCCCCCACTCCACTCCCCCATCCCCATTTATGTGCTCTCTCTCAAAAAAAAGTGGGTTGCTA
This sequence comes from Canis aureus, assembly GCF_053574225.1. Taxonomy (NCBI): domain Eukaryota; kingdom Metazoa; phylum Chordata; class Mammalia; order Carnivora; family Canidae; genus Canis; species Canis aureus. The sequence continues at coordinate 41,310,204 of NC_135628.1, read as the reverse complement.
GTTACATCTCTTCATTTAAGCAAAAATGGAATCTTATATGAGTAGCCTATGAATTCAAAGCCAACCTAAACTGGAGGGCAGTTGTTGCTTTCCCTAAGAGTTGTTACTGACACATTAGGCTACCATGACCAGTTTGGAGACTCCTGTGTCCATGGACCTACACCTGATGTCCCACAAGGATGCAAGCTGAAAGCAATCATTAATGTTCTTAATCTGATAAGAAATACATTAGCCACATGTAAAGACAGTGGCACAGCATTCTTAGCTTTGATTCTGCAGAATGGAATTAAGTTTTAATCTTCACCTCTGTGAATCTTTCTCGTTCTTTGAGACTCAGCTCAAGTTCTACCTCCCCCAAACAAATCTTCTTAATTATACTCAATCAGTGTTCTCTTCATCCTCTGAAGTCTATAACATATAGTACTTGCCTGGGTTGGCAATTATCTTGTCAAAGACATATTGTCACCTCCTCAACCAGGTATTAAATTTCTTTATATCCTCTAAAATGCCTAGCACAGTGATAAAGACATAGTAAGAACTCAAAAATACTTACTGATTAGATAATCAATTGGTTGAAGGTTTTATCCAAAATCATTTTAAATATTTCTTCCAACCTCCAATCTTTCTTCTTTACAGAGATGATCTGGGTTTTTTCCTTTACCATTTTGGCTTTCCAATTTACTCATTAGTTGTACAAGATTTTACCTTGGTTTGTACATGTAGAGCAAGGATGATATTCAAAATATTTAAAATCATTATGTTGGGGTACAGACCAATCAGAATGAAGCAGTTTATCAGAGGCCACCTGTTGTGTCTGGCATTAACCCTTTAGTTGACGAATTACAGGCAGGGCTCAGCTGTGTAAGGGGATGGCCAAAATGGCCAGAACAATTGGAGGATAACTAGCAGGGCAAGGTCTCTTTACCAACAGATATGGAAAGTAGTTTAATAGTTTTTAATAGCTTAACAACTAGTATTGTTAGAATGGTGCAAACTAATAATTACCAACCTTGGCCTGGCCCTGAAATCTTCAAAAGCAACAATTGTAAGCAGGGAAAATAAACAACTATCAAGCAGAGTTTGCAGGGAATCCAGTCCAGTTTTTTTTTTTTTAAGATTTTATTTATTTATTCATGAGAGAAAGAGAGAGAGGCAGAGACACAGGCAGAAGGAGAAGCGGGCTCCATGCAGGGAGCCCCATGTGGGACTCGATCCTAGGTCTCCAGGATCACACCCTGGGCCGAAGGCAGCGCTAAACCGCTGAACCACATATAAGCCACCCTCTTATATGTGGAGGTTTAAAAAAAAAATAGAACTCTCCATCCTTTTTCCTAGCTTTGTGTAGCCAGAATTTATAGGTACTTTAGAATTAGTTGAAATCACCAGGACTTTGTTTCTAAACTACAGCTTGGAGTAATTTATTCTAGTATTACAGAATGGCACTTCGTTTTGAATATTAATATTTGTCATTTTCTATGCATTCACTGACCCTGCAAACATTATTATGAATAATTGTTATCTATGTGCACTCCGCCTTGTTTCAAGAAAAATGCTTAGGAAAATTCATAAAAAGATACCGTGCAGTAAGATAAAATATATTTGGTGTATGTGGGATGAACCAGATAAAAGTAAAAGGAGAAAAGATAGAATTAGGAGTGATGTTTGTATTCAAAGTACTTGCTATAAAGTCTGATACATTTGCAAAAAATGAGCTATGAATTTGGACTCTAATCTTTCTAGCAGATAAAATGCAGAAGGAAACATCAGTTATAAAATATACAGGGTCCATTGAGATAAAAACAAACCAATTGCTCAAAGAAACACACTGATTCATTCTCCTGAGACTGCTATCAATAATGAAGGTGTTTGCTTAAAATGGAATTCTTTTATACAACTGTTTTCTTTAATCAAAAGCTTGATATAAAGAGCTAATAAACCAAAACCCTTATTTTGCAGTTTTCCCACTTAAACTGAATTTAGTTTATTCAAGCCTCTCTTCTCCCAGCAAAGTTCCAAAAATGATCCAAATCCCTATTAGTAAATAAGCCAGTCTTACAATTTTGAATATTGGGCTAAGTAGTCCTATCCTATTAGAAATGTTTGTTCCCTCTGAACTGTCAAAACCTGAATGAAATAGACATAGATTTTATAACATATTTTTGGCCCTTTGATCTCCTAAAAGAAAACAGTAGTCAAATGTCAAGGACAAGCTCGGACCTTGTAAATATGCCATAGCATTGCCAACCTCAAGCCTAGAAACCCATTTTGAGCAATTACTAGTAGGCCTATTTAATTTGAAATTCAATTTATGAGGCTCTTCATTCTAAGCAACTCTGCTATGAAGGAGAGGCTTTTCTAGTATACATTTGGGATGTGTCCCTTTGTGTTTCTGAAGAAGAGATGTGTTTTAGAACTTTTTTGTGATAGATTGATGTAATTGGCTTCAGTGATTCAGAAACAGCATTCATTTCTAAGGCATTTATAGGAAATACATATTAATAAGCAAAGAGTCTCTCTCTCCCTCCATTTCCCAAGAGGTTTCTTGGAGGAAACTGGAAGGTATGATTTCTTTCAGTCATTCCATCATGCTCTCTTTTCACATCCAATATGCTAAATCACATAACTGCAAGGAGCAAAAACAGGGGCAGGGTTGGAAAAGACATGGGCTTTGCGCAGCACCGTGATCACACCCTCCCTGAAGACTCAGTACCCTGAAACCAAAAGTCCAGTGACTGGCACTGCAATGCCTGGGAGGCACGCAATTAATGTGATGCGGTGCTGGTGAGTAAGAAAACGAAATGTGTGTCGTTTTGATCATTTTGCTATTGACCCGCCAAATCATCAAACCCTCTGAGGCTCAGTTGATTTTTATGGTTAACTTTCAGAATACATGATAAGGCTGAAGGAGCTAGCTTTCAACTTTTTCTAAAATTCAGAATGTATAATTAGTATTACCTTGCTTACTTTAATTGTTCTGAAACTATAGAGGACTTGAGGAACTATACAAAATTATTTGGTTTAATGAACTCAGTTTTCAACTTATCTAAGTCACTAATCTTATTTCCTTTAATAAGGGCATGAACAAAACTCCCCTGGCTCATTAATCCTGAAATCAGAAGTCAACTCCAAAGGGAAAAGTACTTAATATACTTAAAATGTTGAACATTTTTACAGGCCTTTCTCATACAAAGTCTTATTTAAACCTATCTTATGAGAAAGGTTTTTTGTTTTTTGTTTTAGCTTTGAGAGTTTTCCCTTAGCTTAGGTGCCCTCAGTGGGTATATAATAGAGTCTTAATAAGTATACTCATTGGCAGAAAAGGAAGAGAGGCATCTGGGTGGCTCAGTGGTTGAGCATCTGCCTTTGGCTCAGGTCATGATCCCGGGGTCCTGGGATCAAGCCCCATATCAGGCTCCCCACAGGGAGCCTGCTTCTCCCTCTGCCTGTGTCTCTACCCCTCTCTCTGTGTCTCCCATGAATAAATAAAATCATTAAAAAAAGGAGAGAGACAAAGGTTCATTTTACATATGAGAAAATTCAGAGGAGTTGGAGATTTGTCAAGGCATACTGGGCTGCAGGAATAACCCAGAGTCTTTAAATCCACCATCCTTTATTACTCAAAATGACTTTTGCTCTGCCTAGTATATAAAATAAAATTTTCCATTTTCTAGAAAATCATGATATTATTATTTGTGATCTCCAAATTGTTGTTCACTTATAACATTTGTATTCATTTCTCCACCAGTCTTTTTTTTTTTAAGATTTTATTTATTCATTCACGAGAGTCACAGAGAGACAGAGAGGCAGAGACAGGCAGAAGAAGAAGCAGGCTCCCTGCAGGGAGCCTGATGTGGAACTCGAGCCCCAGGACTCCAGGATCACACCCTGAGCTGAGGCAGATGCTCAACCACTGAGACACCCAGGCGTCCCTCTTTACCAGTCTCTTTTTCTGATAATTTTTATTAGTATTCCACTCACTGTAATGAAACATGAACTCTAGCTGCAAACATTTCCCAAAATTACACCAACATTGTTGAGTGTTACTAGCAGCTTTAAGGCATGACTTTGGTATTTAACTTTTCATGCAAATTCTTAATTTGTTTCCAAGAGCAGAAATTTCTCATTCGCAACTCAAACCAAAGGGACATGATTCTTTACTTTTTTATTGTTGCCACTTTCTCCACATCACTCATTTTAGCTCCTAAACAAATAACTGAATTTTTCATTCAAACCCCTTAGAAATATCAGAGTAAAAATAAGAATCCATCAAGGTGTAAGACATATACATGGAAGGTAATGTGGTTTCCTCAGGCATACAGTGAATAATAAATGTGCGCTCATACTATTTGTTTTATAGTGTTAATGCAGAATCCCAGTGATGTAAATTGAACTGTGTTCCCTAAAAATTCATGTGTCCAAGCCCTAGCCCCCATTGTGGTGACATTTGAGGGTGGGGCCTTCGAGAGACAGTTAGATAAGGTCATGAGGGTCAGATCTTCATGATGCAATTAGTGGCTTTATGAGAAGAGAAAGATACTACTCTCTCTCCACCATGTGAGGACACAGGAAATAGGCTGCCACCTGCAAGCCAGGAATAGAACTCTTACCAGGATCCAACTGGCCGAACCTTGATCTTGGACTTTCCAGCCTCCAGAATCATGAGGAAATAAATGTCTGTTGCTTATGCCTTCCAGTCTATGGTATTTTGTTATAACAGCCATGCGCCAACAATTTTAATTTAAAATCTAAATTGTATTTAGTCCATTATTGATGAGATGATTAGGACTGTGTTTTATTTTTACATTTAGCAAATGTTTACTGGTCATTGTCATTATTAGTCTTTACCAGTGTCACAAGTAACATGTCAAGAGTCTCACCTCCTTTTTGTAAAGAAACTTGATGCAGACAGGGCTATTGAAATATCATGATACTATGCCAGATTAGCCACTCAGCCAACTACAGACTTCAACTTGGGGGTTAAAGTTTGTTTCTTTAGGCTCACTCAAACTCATCCTTTATGAGTCATAGATTTCTGGAAAGGGCATTCAATGCTAAAGAAGCAGTGGTACAAATTGAATTACCCCTACCACCTTGACCTTGGACATTTTTCTATCAAACTTCCTGCAACATAGTATTATATTTTTACATATAAAATTCTCTCCCCCAGGCCCTAGAACATGTCTCATTTGTTGTTGTTTTTCTTTTTAGCACCTGACACAGAGGCTGACATAAACTGGACCTTCACAATTGTTTGGTGAGCAAATAAAAAATTGACTGAAAAGACTGAACATATGAATTCAACCTGATAAAGCGATTAAGAGTGTGGGCTTTGTGGTCAGGCAACACAGATTCAAATCCCAGTTAGGTCATATCCTAGTGAGTGACCACAATCTCACTGAAATTTCTTTTCCTTATCTGTAAAACGGGTTTGGTAACAGTATCTCACTGAGGTGAGGAAAGGATGAGGTAATGCACATAAAAGACGTGGCACAGTATTGGCATCAAAGATACTACTCCCGTGAGTTGCCCCACCTCTATCTATGTTGCCTCAACGCATTTCTTATCCCTCTTTACCCTGGCTTCCAGTGGAAGAAAGGGAGGTCATGAGGTTTACCTGAGAGGGGTAAAAAAAATTCAGAGAAGATAGTGAGTGTGAAAATACAATACAAATGCTAGGTACAAATGCTACTATTTCACTGTCCAAAACGTAGTCTCTTAGGAAAGCAGTAGTAACAAAGTAGAGTGAGCATCAGACTCAGATCTGAGAACCAGTTCTAATCTTGGTTTTACCATTCTAATCCTAGACGAAGCACATAAATTTCCTGGGCCTCTGTCATCTTTTCTTGAAAATAAGGTGGTAGCCTAGATCATTTTTCAAATCGATTCTGTGCCTAATATTGTATAAGTTATGTCACTGTTATTTATACATTCTGAATGTTTCTTTCTTGCCTGAGAATATGGATATGAAACATTGTTGTATATCTCAGAGGGAGATGAGTAGTCAACAGATGTTTTAGAGATGGGCAAACTGAAATTCTGTGTGACCAGTCCCCAGTCCAGCAAAGGTCAGTGGTGAAGGACCTAAGAAAAAGAGAGGCCTTAGAAAAAGAGAGGCCTAAGCCCATTTCATGAATATGCTCTTCCACTGATTTTCAACTAATTCTACATTTAAAATTCTCCTGGTTAAACAAGTTATGGTACCTGCATTGGAATACAATAGGCTCATTAAAATGATGTAGTAGAAAACTTTTAATTAGATATAAAGATACTGATGAAAACTGTTGCAAAATGAACATATTACATATCCATTATGGACACACACACAGGCACATGCACACTCAGTCCAGACATTAGTAATAATGGCATTTTCTGAGATAGAAGGACACAAAGACTCAATCAGGTAGAGGATATAGTAAGGAATTGAAAATACATTAAAAACTCTGAGGGTCAGGCTAACAGATTTAGGTAAGTGTGTCTCTACAGGTGCAGAGTTCCCTAATTCTTCTTGTTTGAAAGCTGTAAATGTGAGTTATTGCTTGCTCAACAATTTTCTGAGAAAACTAAGTGAGAAAATACATACTAATGCCTCCAGCCCAGTGCCTGTCCACACTAAGTGTTGAAGGAGAGCTAGTTCCCTTCCGCTCTCTGTCTGTGTGAGGCTCTACTTAGTAGGCCAAAAAAAAAAAAAAAAAGGAATCCTGCATTCTTGCTCCATAATTTAATCTCTTTTCTCAAAATGGCTTTCTGAAGAAGACTTCCAGATAAATCCACTTACCTTCTGATGGTAGAGGCTAAAAATAGAAAACAATAATTTATTACTCCATGCCTATCTAACTCTGTTTTGGTTTAACAATACAAATATACTATCTGGACACATTTTGGGAGAAAGAGTGTATGAGATATGAAGGAAAGCACTGCTTTTTAGCTGTGCCTATAATAGGTTTACTCAATATATTAATTTTATAACTCACTTTTTCATCTATATTTCTTGAAGTCATTAAGCATTTTTATGAGTCCACTGATAATCTACTTCTTATTGCTAAACTGTATTTCTAACACTTCCCCCTTACCCATACACACACTTAGTCTTCAGTCCTTCTATACTTTGTTTTTATTTTTCTTTCTTTTTAATTTTTTAACTGATCTCTCACTCTCTTTTTTAAAGACTTTATTTACTTATTCATGAGAGACACAGAGAATCAGAGACATAGGCAGAGGGAGAAGCAGGTTCCCCACAGGAAGCCTGATGTGGGACTTGATCCCAGGACCCTGGGATCACAACCTGCACCAAAGGGAGATATGCTCAACCACTGAGCCAACGAGGTGTCCCTTAACTGATCTCTTAATAAAAAATTAAAGTTTCAGAGATAGAGTAAATTTTAAAGGTAAGCAAATTGAAATGGACAAAGTGGTTAAATATACCATTGTACATAAAAACATGAGAAGCCTTTTGTTAATTTCATTGTCTTAGTTACTTTATTTATCTGGGGTAGTAGGTTCCTGTTTTCTTTCTCAGGAAACTACTATTCCTTCTGCCAAGACAGCCAATCAGTTATTTCAAACTCATGACCACACCATCCATTTCCTTTTCCAACATTAGCTTATGCAAGTGTCATAATAACAGGAAGACTGTAACAGCTACAGCAGGTACAACTGCAATCTGTGTGTTCCCTAAAATATTAACATTTAGACTTGTCTAACATGCAGCCCTCTTCAAAATTGCGTTTCAGACCACAACCAACAAATCAGAGAGCAGGAGCAAGAAAGGATTTAAGAGATTTGTTTACTGCTAGGAAAACCTGCCAGCTGCTACAATACCTGCAGGTCTAGGATATTATGCTCAGCCTTATTCTCAGTTAAAGAAATACAAATTAAGATAATTATAAGGCAGTAGTTCTGAAGCTTTAGAGTGCTTAAGAATTGCCTTGGAAGTTTGTTCAACATGGGGATTTCCAGATCCCATCTCAAGAGACACTTTGAGAAGATCTGCAAGAAAGCTAGATTTCTGAAATATTTAACAGGCATCCCAAGTGATTCTGATGCAGAAGCTTCATGTCCCGTGTTTTGAGAAAAATTGCTTGATAGTCCCAAAACATGCCTGATAAGTTAACAAAATAAGAAAATATTATATAACCCACAGTTGATGGGACTATGAACAGGGACATTACTAATTGCACTATGAATTTGCTATAAAATAGGTAACATGCCCAGCAGAAACTGTCAAAACAACCAAAATCTGTTGCCTGGTATTTCTTTGGGGAGAATCATAACCCAAGGAAGTATTCTAGAGTATTAACTCTAACATTAATATTTAAAGGCAGTGAAGTACTATTTATAATACAAAAATATTAAACAACAAAAAATATTAACAATAAGATGGTTTATCTATTAATAAATGTTTGTTTAGCACTACTGTGAGAGATAAAATACTCAGCCCTTTATGAATATTACCATTTAATCCTCGTTTTAAGAAAACCTCATTATGGCTGAGCAAATAAGATTTCTGAACCTGAACATACACTCTATAGATATTTTAATCTCATATGTGTGGGTCAAAATGATTCAAAGAGTTATAAAAACTAACATAAGGTGGAAATGGCAAAACACAATAACCTAATTACAATTTTAAATAGAGATGTAGGGATTATCAAAGATTATTGAAGGGATTAGTGATATAAAAGAATAACAGTGTGTGAATATTAGATGTTTAATTAAATTATTTACTTGACAAGTTTTTAAGAGCTCATAATTCTGTATATTCACAAGCTAAAACAAGCAATGAAATAATTTCAGTATGTCAATAATATGAAGATTAGAGGATGGAAATTATAAAACAATCTATATATTCAAATGAATGGTAGTATTACATATAAAGAGAAAAGATGATAATAAGTTTTGTAAGGTCTAGATTAAGATCTGAAGTTCTGAGTTATTCTAAAGGATTTTTTGAAACTCAGAAATATTTTTCAAAATGTCTAGATATATTTTTAGAAGTCAAATAAACACTGGATTTTACCATTTCCCCTAGAGTTTTTCATTAGCTTTGGGTAGCAAACACTGGTCAAGTTTCTCTTGCCATCAGCAAGACCACGTGGACTCCATCTCCTAGATTTCCTTCTTTCAGCAATGAATCATGATTCTAGTTATTCCCATACATACTGCCAGATAAAAGCCACAGGACAGCTGTAGAGATAGCCCCTATGATGGCTCAGATCCAGAATTACATTTTATGTGAGATCAGTCTCTCATTGAGTTTTTTTTTTTAAGTTCCTTTGAATTGGCACATTGCCAGAAAGGGGCTAATATTCTTGATAATTTGTTTTAGCCTCAAAGAAAGTATATACATAAACATATACAAATCTAATATAAATCTGTATATGTAAACCTAATTTTACACGCACACACACACAAACATACATGTGGATTTGCACTAATAATCAAAGTCCATAGAAGAAGTTATTTTAAGTTTATTGACATTTAGCCACTTGGAGGAAAACTGGCAGATTCATTCCAAAATAATTAATTTTTGCTGAAAACACTCAGAGGTCTGTTTTCCCAAAGCAACCCTATGAGCCATGTGCTGCACTGGTAAAGGCATACTTCATTGGGCATCATCATTGCTTTCCCATCTGGCAACAGGTGGCCATTAATATGAAATGTTATACTAACACTGAAATGAAATCCATGCATAATCAGTGATTTTGGAGAGTGCAGGAGTGCTTGAAAGTATGAAAACTGCTCATTGCTTTAAACAAGCAAGCCTTCATTCCAAACTCTTCAAAAACAGAAAATGACCATAGGCATCAGCTATAATGAAGTGGTTTACAAACTTTTTGCTTTTGTAGCACTTAAATCACCTGGAAAAGTGATATGTAGAATTGGAATCCTTCTGGTTAAAAGCAGAGTAAGCACTGTGATGGTCCACCACAATGATGGTAGCCCTAGTGGATGCTCTCTGGGGCACATTTTATTAGACACTCTTCTGACAAAACCTTATGGGCTCACTAGGCTTCTAAATATGGTAGCAAGGAAAATTAGGCAGGAGGCAGCTCATACCCTCAACTCAATAGGAGAGAAAAGCTTTAATGAACAGTGGCTTCATCTCTTACACACATCATGAGTCCAAGTATCTAGCATATTTAGCCAACCATGATTCAAACTGAAAATGGGTAGGGGCACAAGTTGAAATCAGGGATTATCCTGAAGAATTTAGATCTATGCCTTCGTTGAATTCTGGTTTGCATTATGCCTTATTTTTATCAAGGGCTATTATGTAAAATATACACAGAACTCTTGAAACTCAACAATAAGAAAACAAAGAACCTGTTTTAAAAATGGGCCAAAGACAGACACCTCATCAGATGAGATACGCAGATGACAAATAAGCCTATGAAAAAATGTTCCACCACTTATGCCATCAAGGAAATGCACATTAAAACAACAATGAGATACTACTATACACCTATTAGAATGGCCAAAATCTGGAACACTGACAACACCAAATGCTAATGAGGACCTGGGGCCACAGGAACTCTCATTCATTGCTGGCAGAAATGCAAAATGGTACAGCCACTCTGGAAGACAGGTTGGCAGACTCTTACAAAACTAAACCTACTCATAATCTAACAATCATACTCCTTGCTATTTATCGAAAGGAGTTGAAAACTTATGTCTACACAAAAACCTACACACAGATTTTTATGGCAGCTTTATTTGTAATTTCCAAAACTTGGAAGTAACCAAGATGTCCTTCAGTAGGGAAATGGATAAACTGTGGTGCATCCAGGCAATGGAATATTATTTAGCACTAAAAAGAAATGAACTATTGAGCTATGAAAAGACATGGAGGGGCCTTAAATACATATTACTAAGTGAAGGAAACCACTCTAAAAGGGTATATACTATATGAGTATGACTATATGACATTCTGGAAAAGGCAAAACTATGGAGACAATAAAAAGTCAATAGTTGCTAGGGTTCAGAGAGTGGGGTAGGATGAATAGGCTGAGCACAGAGGATCTTCAGGGCTTTGAAAATACTCTGTGTGATCCCATAATGATGGGTATACATCATTATTCATTTATCCAAACCCATAGAATAGTGCATACTGTAAAATATGGGCTTTGAGTGATTGTCATATGTCAGTGTAGGTTCATTGATCATAACAAATCTACCACTCTGGTAGGGGATGTTTATAATGGGGAGGCTATGCATGTGTGGGGGAAATATGTGATATATGGGACCTTTTCTTCATTTTGCTGTGAACCTAAACTGCCCTAGAAAACAGTCTTAGTGAAAAAAAAATTTCTAAGCAAAACAGAATCATTGGATTAAGTATCTATTCTCTCACGTTGACTCCTTTAAAATATATCATGCTCATTTGGATATCTAACCTAACCATGACTTTGCATGCCATGCTCTCAACACTACAGCAGATCACATATATATTTGATTTGTAGGTCCAATGAGCACAAATTAAAACTTGAAAAAAAAATTGTGGGAAGCCTTCATCACTCCAGGCTGTTTAGAACTATGAAAAACAAACCCAAATGTTCCTTGAGTCTACAAAACAGTGTATTCAGGGAACCCTAATATGAAAATATTATGCCCTTAACCTTATAGAATGTCTTGTGGAGAGCCAAGTTTGTTAAAATTATGTTCTTTGGTTTCAATATGTCCCTTTCATGCAAATGAGCCTGACTACGTAGCCTCTTGTCTCTTCTCACCAGGAGGCCTACTGCTTATTTCTAATATGTTTGTCTCGAGTTTGAGAACTTTGCCAAGATCACAAGCTGCTAGAACAACCTTTCTCTTTTTAATTTCCTTCTTTCCCCAACTAAATTCTTAATTGTCAAAAATATTAAAATGGAGATAATCTCTCACTGGAGCATTTGTGAAAATTACAGAGTCCTCAGTGACTTCCGATGTGACTGGGACCAGCTGCTGATAGTAACTCAGATAACAATGTGTTTCAAACAGCTAATCTAGTGAAGCTTTCTAAAAATATTAATAATAAAATCCAAGTGATTTAATTTCTCTAGATGAGTATAACGCAAGCTCACTGACTCCGTGCGTCATCAGGCTCTGGTTGCTAGGAAATCCATGAATAGAACTTAATATGCATTCAGCAACAGGCTGCAGACGCAATTTATCTCCATGGATGCTCCCTCAATTGCCTTTGAAATGACATTAAGATAACTTTGAAGCATTTGAGACAAGCCAGAGTCAGTGAACACAAAGGAAACAGACCATTTTTGGGCAACCATCTGGACTTCCTGTGTAGCTTTTTGAAGTTCACACTCCCTGCGCTATGCATATCTTAATGTATATTCTATATAGGTAGGCATTGTGGAGCTATGGCCATACTGTGAGTAGTAAATGAGGGACAAAGAATGATGCAGAAGTGTGGGTTTTGGAGACAGATTCATCTAAGATCAAATTTCAAGTCAGGAACTCACTAGCTTGGGTGTATAAACTTTTCTGAGCTCTGGTTTCCTCTTCTACAAAATGAGACTGACCTTATGGAATTTTTGTAAGCATATGTACGTATCTAAAGCCTCTGGTATACCATACCAGCACAATCAATGATATAACAAAACTAGCAGTGGAAGGAAGTGGCAATAGTAGATTTAGTAGAGTCACAGCAGAAGTACAAGAGTAGTTATTGCTATCAGTACTGCCACCACTATGATAACTACTACTACCACTACTGGAAATAATTATGTAAGAAGACAAGAACTCTTTAGCTTTAAAGCTCTATATAACTACTACGACCTAAAAACAAACTAAAGGGTAGGAGTAGTTTATAAAGAGCCCCAAAACAGGGTGAGGGCCTCAGTGGCTCAGTCAGTTACACATCCAACTCTAGATTTTGGCTCAGGTCATGATCTTGGGGTCCTGGGATTGAGCTCTATGTCAGGCTCCCCATTCAGCAGGGAGTCTACTTGTCTTGCTTTCCCCCTGCCCCCCCATCACCCTCACTTGTATGCACTCATTTGTGCACATGTACTCTCTGTTTCAAATGAATAAATATTTTTTAAAAAGCCCCAAAATATTCACTTTCACCAAATTTCACTAAATTTTGCATTATTATCAATATTGCCCTAGAGATATATGGGAAGCAAATTTTCCCTTCTCTTCTAGGTTCTTTGCCTGGCCTAATAATTAATTTTTTATAAAACAGATTAATGAGAGAAAAGCCAATTTAATTACCTATGTACATGTGTCCCACAAAGACATGAGAGGCTCCTGACAGTCAGTCAATTGAGGTCCATATGGCATCTTGAGTGAAACAGAAGGGGGTAGTCGTCTGGGGCTTCCAATTTATAGGAAGATGGGAAGAGTAAATGTTTGGTAAACAAATGTTTGCTATGCCAAGGGAAGAGTCTTTCTTATGTTAAAAAAAAAAAGTTATTTCTGGTAGTAGCTCTCTTTCTGATATAGTCTCCTCATCTAAATTCTTTTAGGCAGTTAATGGGGAGATAAAAAAACTCTTCTTGAGTCTCTTGGGCCTTGATCATCCTCAGCTCAAAATAATCCACATACCAAAGTGGCACATTCTAGGATGAACTGCCCTGAACCCCATCACTTAACAAAGGATGTGGATAATGGTGCCACCCACTGGTAGGACAATTTGTTCATGGTAGAACTTTGATTTTTGTTTTGCTTATACTGTGAAGCCCAAGTCCCCTAATTCACATTGTGAAGAATTCCTTTTTATACCTGAGTAGTCCTCATGACAGAGATAACAAAGACTTTAAAAGTATTTACTCCTTCTATCCATACTGGGAAGTATCTCTGGGTGGCACAGTTGGTTAAGCATCCGACTCTTGGCTTAGGCTCAGGTTGTGATCTTGGGGATGTGGAATCAAGCCCTGCATCAAGCTCTGTGCTCAGTGCAGAGTTTGCTTGGGATTTTCTCTCCCTCTCTGGCTTGTGCTCTCTCTTTTCTATCTCTAAAATAAATAAATCTTAAAAAAATAAAGAATAACCCTCCATATAATGTGTAATATCTACACAGCCAGCTGATAGAAAAAGAAGTTAAATAATCCTTATGTTTTAGAAGAGTAAACTTCCCTAATCTTTTCCCAGAATAACTCGCAACTCCATGCACCCATTTCTCTGCTCAGTCCTGGGAAAGTTCTAGCTCTTTGTTCTTTCTAGATTTTGAACCAACATAAGCTTCTGAGAAACTTATAAAGACTCATTTGATTTTAATCATGGAAACAGACACTTCTTTTCCTTTAGGACCCCAGCAGATGACACTGCATCAAAATTGTCTTATATATATGATTGCAAGGACTTTCCCCAATTCTTCTGCTTCTGTACCTGGAAATTCCCTTTTCTAGCTATACTCAGCAAAACAGCAACATTTAAAATGTCTTGGGCATGCAGTGTTCCACATAGGAGAAAAATCTCATAAGGAAACATAGCTTGTGTCCTTTCTTTCCTTCCTGAACTATTCTACTCATATTGAGTGCCACATCCTGTCCTCCAACTATATGCACATACCTGGGACACACAGGATCCATCTACGCAAGTGTCTTGCTGGCTGTACACTTCTTGGCAGTGCCCTGTCAAAGATTCTTGTTCCCGTCTCCTATCCTGAGACATTTTGGGGCCAGGCTATATAATTTAATAAAATATTTTATACTAAGGTGGTAAAGATTTATACTTATTTAATTGATTCAAAAACAGTTGTTGTTTGGAGGCTGAGGGTATAGAGAAAGGAGCATTGGATCAAATTAAAGAAGGCTATAATTCTAGCCTCCTCTTCTTGAAGACTTGGAGGGGGAAATGTGGCAAGGAACACAGACTTTTTCCACATTGAGGAAAAGCCAAAGAATTCTAGGCATTTAAAGCATAAGCAAAGTAGAATGCATGTTAAATGTATACAACACAGTTGGAGCTTCATTTTGTGGTCACAGGCGAATAGCTGAAGGCTTGGTTGAGAAGAGTTTTATCACCAAGAGTTATAATCTAGGGAAGGTATCCAGGAGTGGAGTACAAAATGAGTTGTATTTAGGAGCATAGAAGTAGGAAGACAAGTTAGCTTTGCCTCTGCCCTCTCCACCTGGTTCAAAGATAGCATGGAACCCTGAACAGATTGGTGGTTATGGAGTACAGCAGAAATGAGTGTGATATAGGCATCTCTCTGAATCTGTGTTTTTCCGGTATTTGCTACTCCTACTATCTCTGTTTCCTGCACTTATTTTTGCTTGGTCTGCCTCAGAAACAGGTAGACCTCAAAAGTATTGCCAAGCAGGCCCAGGAGACACATGGGAAATGTGAAGATCTCAGCTCCAACAGAGAAGCTTTTTTTTTTTTTTTTTTTTTTTTTTTTTTACTATTTACCAATTTCTGCTCACAGTGACATAATTGGATCATAATGAACAAAAGGACAAAATGGTAAGTGAAAGACCTAAGCAATTATTTGAGCCATTGTCCTCAAAGTACAGAGGAGGTAACTGAGTCACTGAGATATAGAAAGCCTTGTCCAAAGTCACACAATGCAAAGAACAAGGAGCCTAAGCCTCCTGGCTTCCCTTGAGGGCCATTTTCAGGCTTCCACCCAGAGCTTCTTCCTGCCAGCAAGTTGCACTTTTCCAGTGACAAAAGTTTCTAACGTCCTTTTGGGACAGAGATTCTCACCTTCAGATAAGGGAAGGAGGAACTCAAGGGTATCAAGCGGTAGTCCATCAGTGTCTCAGTTACTACACAGATTTTTCTGATAACGTGAAGTTCCTGCAATTCCTGGATATCCTATGCTAAAATCATGTCATAATCATTTCAATATTGAAAGCCACTAACAAAAAAAAAAAAAAAAGAAAGAAAGAAAGAAAGAAAGAAAGAAAGAAAGCAAGCCACTAACCTTTAGGCTGTATCTGTCAAAACTTCCTCTACGTAGATATCCGTGGTTAGGGATGGTTGAGGTCACAGACAGCCTCAGTTTGTTCTCCACCCTAGGAAACAGGAGCCTGTTCTCCAAACTTTTATTCAGGTTGGTTCCTAATTCCACCACCAAAAATGAGGATTTTTGAAAAATATCCCTTCTCTTTTTAGTGAGTGTGAAAACTTAAGGAGTTTTATTTGGCTGCTAGTTTTACTTTCCACCCTCTGCAGAGAGAAGAGCATGAAGCATATAAAGAAGTATGAAGGGCATCATAGGAGATCTCACTTACTCAAACAGTGTTTGCTAGTTCAAGGGTGGCCACTTCTGCTTAAATGCTTTCAGAAGTATTCACACATATTGATCCAAGAAATAAAAAATCACAAGTGACATCTAGATAACTGGTTTTTAAAAAGTGGTTTGGCTTGAAAACTTTCAATCTGGACAGGAAATTATACAGCAGTAGAGTAAAATATCACTGAGAAGGGACTGAGTTTGCTCTGGGTCTGGTCTTTGCTGGCAGAGTAGCCGCCTAGTGGGCATGTGGCCTTGCCAAGTTGCAGTTCCCCATCAGAAAATGAGAAAACTAAACCTACTCTCACAACCTTCTGAGATAGTCAGTATATGTTATAGACAAGAACATTTAACTCTCAGAAAGTTCCAAGAACTGCAAAGTTCACAAAGCTAGTAAAAAATGGGGGGGGGGGGGGAGGGCAAAATTCAAAATTCAGTTCAGCTCACCATCAAGGTTAACATTCTGTACTAATGATTTTCAACCTGTGCTCTGTGGTCACCTGCAAGGTATTGGGGTGGAGATGGAAATGGCAAATGAGTAGGGATCTAGAACCTTCCACTCTAGCTTCAGCAAGAACAGCTCTATACAACGATCATTTGTATATATTGACATTTCATACATAGCTTGGTTTAAGAAATTATTTTTTTGCTAAAAAAAAAAAAAACATTGAAAAAGTCTTCTATATTACACTTCCTTCCAACATATGCCCTTAGTTTCTCAAGCAGTGCCACTCCAATAAAATTTTTAGTGATAACAGAAATATTCTGTATCTGCCTTGTTCAGTACAATAGCCAGTAGCCATTTGGGGCTCTAGTGCACTTACAATGGGGATAGTGTTAAAAGCAAATGAATTTTTAATTCTATTAAATTTTAATTAATTTAAATTTAAATAGCCACATGTGGCCACTGGCTACCATATCAGATAGTACAGTAATCTACAGCAATAGATGAGGAGGGAAGGCCCTAGGGTTAACAAAAATTGAGCTATGATAATGACAAAACTTTCATTTAAGCTTAAACACCATTTGCAAGAGTAGTGAGAAGCTGAAGAGCTTTCACTCAAAAAGAAAGAAAAAAAGAGAAAGAAAGAAAAAGAAAGAAAGAAAGAAAGAAAAAGAAAGAAAGAAAGAAAGAAAGAAAGAAAGAAAGAAAGAAAGAAAGAAAGAAAGAAAGAATCAGATCCTGTGGCTTCTATTATTGTTTGTTGTTGTAGTTTTCTCCTAGAGCTGATTAAATGGCTGTTCTCATCTTTATAATATGCAGGCGAAAGAGTTACAGTTGACGATATCTGTGTTCTCTGCGTAGCTATTTACCTGCACTGAAACAGAAGCTCTGCTTGTCTTCATAAGTTATTTTACATTCATCTTGGTATTTACAAACAGGTGATTTTCTAATGTAGCAATTTTTCCTGTCAATAGGATAATTGAAAGATGAATTGCAATTTGTTTCCTCTCACATACTTTTAAAGCAGACCACCGTCTTCTCCTGGGCTCTGTTCCTCTCCCATCTCTGCTGGTGAAAGCCTGGGCACCTGCCAGTCAATTGACCCCCCCCCCCACCTCCAAAGGGAAAGAGGCCTGGGGCAAGGAGACAGACCAGAGAGAAGTCCTCCCTTCGAGTCACAGCTCACAGAAGTGAGAAAGTATTCAAGTCAAATGTCTATCTCTAATGGATTATGTTACAGCTGTCTTCTTTCTCAGTGACTGAATAAACACAAAATCAGAGTTCATTTTTTCACCTGATTCTAGAGAAACCAGTGCATTCATAGTTCAATTCTTTCCGCATAGGTGTAGCCTTCCCCACCCCCCTTCATATCTCAGTGAATCAGGAATCAGGCCACCTGACAGCAGAGGCTGCAGCAATCATTCCTCATATTGTCATATGATGAATGTCTGAACAATGCTTCGTTTAAACAAAATCTGAGTCTCACAGCTTCAAAATGCCAGTACCTTTTCCCCAAGCAATTCCACAGTGGGTCTGCATTAATTCATTCAGACATACTAGAGTTAGACATTAAAATAAAAATATTCTGAACCAGATTATTCCTCTCCGTTGGAATAGAAATAGGTCAATTGCTCAAACCTGGAAGATAGAATGTAGAACCCAGACAGAAATAACACTTTGTAAGGTAGAGTTCTTTAAGGATATTGCTTGCCTACTTTTACCCACCAGAATCTTGACTGACATCATTAGGCAAGGTCAACCAAAGGGAAAGTAGTCTCATTAGTTAAAGCCTTTGAAATGGCCTTGAACCACGACCCCCTTGGCCAAGGCTATAAAGAAAAGAGCTTCTAGTCAATTATTTACACACATAGACATGATTAACACACATATAAAATCAACTGGAGAGCCAGCCCAGCGTGAAAGGAGTTGAAAACCAGAGCCTCCCCACTTAATCTAAGCCCTCAAAGCAAAAGTCACACTCAGAGAAATGAATTCTCTGGAGTACAAGGCTTGCCTCCTCCAGCAAGCCTTCCCTAACTGATCTAGTCCAAACTGGGTTTGTATTGCTTTCCTTCTTGTTGCCACACCTTATTCACTTAGCAGTTTTCCAATGCTTTAAAACAAAGACTACTTCTCTTCAAGACTAACATCTTTGAGAGTTGGGTCTGCATCAAATATTCTTATACGTGCCAGCCCAGTGCCCAAAACCATTTGACAAAAGTAAGTAGTAGAGAGTATTTTCTAGGTATGCTGTGGTTAATTAACAAGCAATCTTTTTCCATTTCCATTTCTCTAAACCATAAGCAATTTAACTATGTTTTTCCACTCTTATTTGCATATCTACTTACAATGTCATCGTGTTTTACATATATATGTTCATTTTGCTTACACAAAATGAAGCTATTTTTCTGCAATCACCGGAATACTGTTAACATCCAGAGCCTAGAGTTTCCCATCTGGTAGCAAATCCCACAACAAAGAGCCTTTTTGGAAGCTTGGTTAATCCTCTAAAGAGATGTATTTCACAACTCAACTTTTATCTGATGTCAACAGAAACATATTTTTGCAGAATGTGGCTCATGTGCAAGTATGCTGAATTCCTAGTTTAAAATACAGAGAAATGGAAGGGGTTGTGGGTAAATTTGAAAAGGGAGAGTAGTCTCATTAGTTAAAACCTCTGAAATGGCCTTGAGCCATGACCTCCTTTGCCAAGGCTATAAAGAAAAGAGTTTCCAGTCAATTAATGAGGCCAACATTTTTCAAGCCCTTTCTCTGGGGAAGACCTCCTGCTGGAAGGTCAATGAAAGGAGTTCATTTGGAAAAGATCAACAAAAACCAATAGAAGAATAGAAGCAAGAAGAATTCCTTCTTTTTTCCTAGATCACTATTTCATTCTTTCTGCCTTTTCCTCAACTCTCTACCTACCTTCCCAATCTCTCACTCTCAACTGAACTAACTTCTCATTTCATTCAGGTGGAAAAAATAACAGGAAATGAGAATCAAATTTCCACAAGCACTAACACCGCCACCTTTTTATCACCATCTACCAAGATACTGGCATCTGGGCCCATCTACTCTGACTTTCTTCCCATTACAGTGGATAAATGGTCCTATCTAAGACCAGCCCCCTCTTACCTGTTGACGACACCACTACTGTAGTTGTCCTCTTTCTCATATGTGACATCATGGTTTCTGTCTCTACTGGGTCAGTGCATCATCACGAAATGCCCACTCACATCTCTTCTTGCCACTTTCTGAGTTCTCTGCCTCTCCATATCCTACGACATTAGAAAAATTTGTCTGTATTTGCTGCCTCCAATTCTTCTCCTCTCATTCATCTCACTCCTGTCATGCTTTTGAACCCATGAATCCACCAGTGGTGGAGTCTCCAGTGATCAGATCATTGCTGATCCAAAGGCAAATTCTTAGTCTGCAACATTGGCATAGTTGGATAATACCTTCCTTCCTGAAACATCCTATTCATTTAGCTCTGACTTTTGGGTTTCCTTCCCTCTCACTGGTTGCTCCTCCAGTCTCATGTGCTAGTTTCTCATCTCTGCAACATCAAGTATCCCCAGGGGTCAGTTCTTAAACCTCTTCCCTTTTCTGGTCTCACTCCATATTAAGGAATTTAAGGTGTCTTAATTTAAGGTGGCAATTTCCAATATATACATTTCCCTCTGTATATTAGACTCATATATTCATTTACTTACAACATGCCTCCATGTATATATCCAATAGTGTTTCAAACCCAACAAATCCAAAACCAAATTATTGATTTTATTCTCAAACTTACTCATCTCACTGTCATTGTCCAGTAAATGGCAAATCTGTTATTCTAGTTACTCAGGCCAAAAGGTAAGTGTATAAGCTCCTTGGGGGCAGGGTCTTTGTACAGTTTACCTTGCACATCTACAACAGTGCCTGGCATATAGAGGGGAACTGACAAATGCATGCAGAGTGAGGTACTGCTATAGAGTTATACATAAAGGACATTGAAAAGGGTCACTAATCCCAAATTTAAGATGGGGGTGGGGGCAATTCTTCATTAATTACTTCATGAGAAAAAATTTTAATTTGGTTTTGAAGGATTAGTAAGAATTCGACAGAAAAATAACAGGGAAACATTCTTAGCAGAGGGAACAGCATAAGCAAATATAAAAAGATGTGGAAATGTGTGTTATGTTTACAGAACCAGAACTATGTCAGTGAGGTGCAGGGTAAATGATGAAGCACAGTGGGAGATGATCCTGGCAGAGTAGTTTAAGGCTGGATCTTGTAGATTCTTGTTAAGAAGCTTGGAATTTATTTTATGGACAAAAGAAAGCTGTAAACACAATGATGGAGATACAGTATATGATTAATAAATGTGTCCGGGAAAACAAAAGCAAGATCAATATGGGTGACAGACTGGGAAGGTCAAGGGGAAAGTATGGAAGTATGGGAATCCGTGGCACTAGTTCGGTAGAGAGCATGTGCTAAACTGTGGTACTAAGAATGGCCAGTAGAGGGAAGCTATAGGAGGGGCTGTAGAAACAGAATTGTTGATGGCAAGTAGGTGAAGAAGCATCAACAGAAGCACAAAAGGTTACTAACCTCCAGATTTCTTCTCTGACACCCTGAAGTTTTTTAAAACAAGTGGAAGAAGTACATCGCAAGCTCCTGGCAGTCTCAGATACTGTGAGACAGATGAGGAAGAGGCCACCTATAGGCAGGGACAGGCTGCAGACATTTGAGTAGAAGCATGTTCACAACATTTACATTCATCTCCTCTGCCCAGTGATCCCATGTGGTCATCAAATAGCCATTTTCCCATCATCCTGGCATTACTTTTAGGTGGGATTCCACCACAGAGGACTTAGTTGAAGATAGTATAAGCATTATGCCAAAGGTTGGAGGTGAGAGAAAACTTCATTTTACTAAATTTTCTCTGTAATCAGCCTGTCTTTCAAGAAAGAAAAGAAAACTCACTATCTCCCCTCTTGCACCGCATGCATCAATTCTGCCCTGAACCTCCAATTCTTGCTTGTCCTATTAGTTTTGTATTCAGCTATATTATGGTTTAAAGAGATTTGGAGGCAGAAGCTAGTTGGAAAACAGCATCATTCATAAAACTATCAGTATTGAGAAAAATGTGTTGAGTTTCAAACTACACATTTATAAGTAAACTTCAGTATTTCATCCATTAACACAGGAAATAGGAATTCTTGTTCTGTTCTTTGTGATTTGTATTTCCACTTCTCTGTCAATTATTCATTATTACACAGCTTCTAAGAGGGCATGAAGTTAACAATAAAAATTACATTAATAATAGAGTGAGTTATTAAAATTTAGTTTAATAGCCACTATATTTGTGATGATAATTATAGTTATGACTAACTGTGATTATAGTAGTCATTGTAATCATAATAACCTCGAGGATAGTTTAATGCTAATTACTCCATCATAAAGAAATGAGAATATAGAACTCTAAGTGAATATACTTATGATTGTAATGCAAAAGAATGTATATGGATATTAGTTACTAGATATTAGCCTTCTCCAGGAAACTGGAGCAAAGAAAAATTTTGGTGAATCCAGACTTGGTTCAGATCTGCTTTAGGTCTCCTGAGGAAAAAATCATTCTTGAAACTAAATATATTAACACTGAGACTGATTTGAGATTTCGGGAATGTCTTGATGAGATATTGAAACCTTCTTTAATTTCAAGTGGGCTAGAGAAAGGACCATAATTCTTTAAGTCCACTAATGAAATAAACTGCCCCTCCATCAAGATCATATAAAACTACCTACAAATGCAACTTCCTGGAGGGCATTTCTATTGAAAAGACTCCTAAAGCACTCTCCTCTTTTCATGTCTATTCCTACAAGCTCTAGGGAACTTGTCAGTCTTATGAGGACAATGAAATATATGTGCTTAATAATTATGGAGATGGATAGGTGAGATTTTGCAATTCATAAATCTTATTATAAAAAGTCAGCATACTTGTCCAGTGATTATTTGTCTTGAACTCTCACCTTACTCTTCCTTCTGTCCCAGAAAGATACCATTTTGTAAAAATTCTATGAATAGCATGAGAAAGCTGATAACTTGGGGTGAATTAGCTCACCATTAGGCATCCAAGGTGGAAGAGGACAGACTGAGCCAACATGATCTTTCTTAGATAGAAGAAAATGTCAAGTACCATGTTTTTAAAGTAAACACAAGACATATTCATTTTCACACATATTTGCTGCAGATGGAAATTTCATTTCATGATGGCTGGTTGTGGACCCTGGCCAAGGGCTTGTAAATACCAAGAAGACATTATTGTATATGATGGCCTCACTAATAAAGCAGCCACACAGAGACCCCAAGAACACCACCAGAGCTGGCTTCTAGTGAAATATTTGACAATAATGATGACATCAAGTATTGCCATTTGAACCAACATACATTGTTATGGAACCATAATAAGAACTTTGCATAATCATTTTCAAGGAAATAAGAATAAGAGCAATTCTTAATAGTTAGAAGAGTCCTATGGGAGAAGGGAGAGAAGGAATAGAAGATTTAGTGCTGATTTTCAAAGGTATGAAGTTAAGTAAGTTTCAGTTACATCATGAGTGATGAGTATGAGAAATCTTGAATCGATTCTCAATCTTTAGTGAATATCCCAGCCAAGAATTTTCCAAAGCTTCATTGGCTATCGACACTCAGAAGGCTTCTTAAGCCTCAGAGGCCCTCTCACCAGTAGAGGATGCTGTTCTTCCATACAAAGCAAGCCCCCCCATTCTTCATCCCAATTCCATCTGGAAAACCTTCCACACAGGAAGAGATTCCTAGCCTGCCATTTTGTAACTGTGGTTTTGCACTTCAAACAAAGAGAAGAGAATCTTTCACTCTGCTAAAGTTAATTTAAATATTTTAGCGGTGATTTCTATATCTGTCATTCGTAAGAAAATGAAAATAATGGAGGGAAGTGGAAATGAAGTAAATGCGGCTGCCTAAAATATAAATATCAGCCACTGTTTTCTCTTCTGTGAATTTCTAGCTCCCATTAGTGAATCTGAAAACAATGCATCTCAATGAAGGGAGGGTGCTTCTTGACTTGATCAGAACTTTTCCTCTGGTGAATAATGAGGCCAAAGTAAAGACTAGGGGCTGAGAACAAATGGAAACAAGACAGTCATTCAAATTAACAACAACAATAATAATAAAAAGCTGAAGGGGAAAATCTATCTCCAAGGGAAAATGAAAAAAAAGAAAAAGGAGATGGAATGTGCCAGGAGGGAAGCAGAGATAGAACATAAAGCCTAAGAAAATGAGTATAATAAAAAGGAAAATAAGGAAAGGACTCGTTCCGCCGAAAAGAAGTGCTTGTAAAAATACAAGCAGGATAAAATTATACAGGGACCCTTTCTCACCCAGTAAGTAGCCTTTCAGTCATTTGACAAGCTTTTCTTGAGCGCCTTGCACTTACAGAGAGCACTAGAAGTACAGGCACAGAGCTGAATGGCACCAGGTCCGTTTTCCAGGAATCTTCATATCTAAGAGCAGAAATACACCATATGGAAATTATAATGTAGAGAAGAAAGTAATAAATGTTGTGACAGAAATGGGTATCAAGTATTACACATGACAAGAAGAAGGGGAGTTGTACCTGTGTTGATGGATATATCAAGGAAGACCTCATAAGAGGGACAGATTTTCAGTTTGACCCTTAAAGGATGAGTAGGATTTCAATAAAAGGATTTGGGCATTCTTCATAGAAAGAAGAAATGACATGATTAAAGGTTCAGAGTTGGGAAAATAATTTGTTTTTACTGTGAGTGCTTGAGGAGAGAAGGAGTAGGATGTCTGACTGGTGAGAGGCTCTTAGAAACCAAATCATGGAGGCCTTGGAAAGTCAGGCTAAGAGGTGTAGACTTTGTTTTACAAACAAAAGTTCTTAAATCTGGGTTTGTGCATAACTTTTAAGGAGGCCCACAAAACTCCATTTGTATCACGCTGTTTGTGCTTTTTGTGTGTATGAAGAGAGGCATTAGTTTTCTTGGTGTTTTGGTGTTTGTTTGTTTGTTTGTGTTTGTTTTTTAAATCGGATTCTCAAGTGAATCCATAGCTCAAAACAACTGAGAACATAGAGAAGACATCTCTATTAGGGTATCTGCCCAGCTTACAAAGTCTTCTCTTTTTCTGGATACTGACCTTGACATACAAGGATATGGCCTCTAGTGGCCAGAGCTATATAATCTGACCTTGCCACAATGGTCACAGTTGAAGGAAGCTAGGCAAACAACTGATCCAGGCTGACACAATCAGATCGGAAGAGTATACAGATGTGAACTGAGAAAACCAGAGGCAGGGGTATGGGAATTAGAACTCTAGACAAAATATTCATGAATTCCTTATTTTCAGGTATCTATCACTACTTTGATTTCTGCTTTTCATGGCGCTAAATTGTTCAAATTTTTCTTGAATTCTGTGAGATAAACCTCAGTATCCTTACAATACCCTTTTTTCTCTTTTTTTTGATTGGCTAGCCAGAGTTGATTTCATTCATTGTAACTGAAAGAACCTTGATATAGAAACTGTATTTCAAACACTGAAATGAGGCAGTGCGAAAGTCTTGAAATGTTTGCACAGAAACATGACGTTATCTAAAATTTATTTCAGAAACATCAGAGTTGTCTTTACATTTTTTCTCTATCTCTAGTCTTCGACATTAAATCAAAATTTATCCATTTTATCTGCCCAGGATGTCTAGTATCCATTCCCACTGAAGTCATTCCCACTGAAGCCATTCAGGTCTTAATCGTTCTTCTCATGACCACTGAAATGAGCTAACTTCAGCCTCTAATCCATTCCTCACATGGCTGACAAGCATCATTTGCAACTTGTATAAGATCATATGCATCAGCTCAAAACTCATAGCGCACACATTTCTAGTGAAAAAATCTAAACTCTCCAGTCCAGCATTCAAAGCTTTTCAGAGTCTGACCACAATCTACCTTTCCAACATTATCAATCACAGATAATACACTCAAAGTGACCAGACTCCATTTCAGATCATGTCTTGGACTCCAGGTCTTTACACACATTGCCCTCTTTGTTTGAAATGATATATTTTTTTTCTTTTTACTCTGATCATTCAACATAGGTATCATCTGTTGTCCTTCCCTGCTCTATCCAGGCAAAACTGCTCTCTCCATCCTGTTTTCTTGCAGCAGAGCCTTCTATTACATTTCAACACAGTATAGCTATTTGCTCACCTCTACTTCCCTTCTATTCTATAAGCTACTCAAGATTATGTCTTATTTCTTTATCTTAATATTTAAGACCTAATACAGTGCCTTCCAAAAGTGGATACTTGGTAAATATTTAATTAATATGCAGAGGATTTGGTGAATGTAAGAATTACTGAAAACAATAAAGAAGACATTGAGTGAGAGGTATAGAGAGGACCTGGTATGTAACATGGTTAATCTCAAAACATTCCAAGAAGGAGGATTTGGTCAACAGTATCCAAGACTGGACAGAAGTGAAGAAAAAAAAGAAAGAAAGAAAAAGAAAGAAAGAAAGAAAGAAAGAAAGAAAGAAAGAAAGAAAGAAAGAAAGAAAGAAAGAAAGAAAGAAAGAAAGAAAAAGAATCAAGGGTGGGGAAACCTCATTGAATTCAATAATGATGCAATTGTTATGATATATTCATAATGTGAAGAAGAGTGGCTAGAGAGGTTAAAATGCTGCTATGTGAGGAGGAGGGAATGAAGCAGAAGACAGAGAAACAGTTTACTTCTTTGGGTAGTAGGAAAATGAGATGAGGTTGACCGCAAGGAACAGTCTAGTCCAGTAAGGCAAGAAGTGAAATCAGAATGGTCCTACAGAAGAAGGCGGAAGTTGGAGGGGTTAGAATTGTCAAGAAAGAGAAATAGGAAATAGGTCTGGATAGAACGATTATTTTGGAAGAAAAATGAGATTTCTTAAATCCAAGAAAAGAATAAATAGAAAGAACTGCAGTCCCCAGTGTTATTCATTTTCACTCAGCAGTACAAAGAGTATTTCCGTTGCTTCTATCAAGAACTCTCCCCCAAGCAAAGTTCATCCAATATAGAGTCAAGACAAAGGTAGAATAACTATAATTTTGTAAAGGGGAGACGTTAAGGACATAAAGACAGCAAAGATCACTTGAATTGTATCCGTTTCACGTCAAGGGCACCCTTATAATCACATTTAGTTACACATGGATGGGCTGTGGAAACAGCTGGGTGGACCTTAATTTAATTTAACTAATTGATTTATTGGTTTCATTAATTGCTGTCAAAGGATACAAATACTGTCCCCAAGGGCCACAGTTTAGTTGGTCATCACTACAGATTCTAGAAAAGTAATTGGATTTCTTAGTTTAGCCCTCGAGGTGAGCTATCAAAGAGCTAGCAGGATTTAACAGTCTAGTGCCATGGAAAATAAAGACAGAGAACTACCTATTGATATAAACAGTCCCTCCCTCCTTATTCTCCTCAGTGGCAAGGTCTTTTTCAATTAGTCTTTTTAAATTCCTTTTTATCAGAGTAAATTTCCTTCATTTCTTCTCCAAGCACTCTCTCTACCATCTTTTTCTTTGGATTTCGTCTTTCATTTTTAACCTTGGCTTTTCTCTAATTATCTGAGGTGCCATCAAATCTTCTTTATACATAAACGGGATATGAATCAATAAATAATTGATAAAATTGTGGACTCCGGTTTTCCTTGCTGCATTGCAGTCTTTGGACATAATGCTAAAGCCTAGAACCCTGAGTTATAGATGTTTCTCTTTCTTTCTTAAGTAAAATTAACACCTATCCAATTTTTTTAAAGAAAAATATCAAGTATTGGGAAGAAAAAATAACTTAGACTCCCAGATTTCCTACCTGTGGATCTTTTCCCCTATGTATATAGATATGCCTGAATCTCAAGGAGAAAGAGCTCTAACTAAAGCCTTCTTCAATGGCTGCTTTGCTTTGTGACACACCGAGGTGGAAGCAGGACTTTTAACCCTAAAACAAAATCAGAGAGAAAAATGTTGTCTTCCTTTCATCCTCCCTCCCTCCCTTCCTTCCCTACCCAAATTTGGCATGCCTAGAACCTGTGTCAGTGCCCACTAAAAATTAGCCACGCCAGACACAGTAGCTAATGCACCTGGGATAACATAAGCATCTCTGGATGGGGAAATGTAATGCCAGGCAAAACAGAGGCTGTGGTGTACAGAAGTGTAGCAGCTTCAAGGGAAGTTGCGTATCCCTGCACACATACGAAAAATCCCTTTGAGATACTTTTCAAATATTTGGTAGAAGAATGAACATACTGAACTGCTCGAATCCAGTATCACTCATATAAATAAAATGAACCTATGAAATTTGAGCCATGACCACTGATATGACCTCATTCATCTGCAAAGTGTTATAGAGCCCAGGGAATGTCAGGTGTTTAGATATTCTTAGATTTCAAGGGCCTAATATATTTGTGCCCAATTTAGTAATTGTGTTCTCCATTTGCCACACCCCTTCTGTAATTAATGGATTTGTTCACTACAAAACACATATTTCTTCCTAAATATTTGCGTTTTGGTTCCCAAATTAATTTGGGACTCCATTTCTTCTGAGAGCATATATGAAAATTATCTTACACTGGCAGGATGAATGGAACAATGTGCATTGTGATAAATGCAGGAATAAAAAGGCTGAAGACATAGGGATAATCTCAATATACCAATGTCAACTCAGAATCTAGAAAAAAGGTTTTATAAGAGAAACACACTGGGTGCCTGGGTGGCTCAGTGGTTGAGTGTCTACCTTTGGCTCAGATCATGATCCTGGGGTCCTGGGATTGAATTCCACATAGGGTTCCTATCAGGGAGCCTGCTTCTCCCTCTGCCTATGTCTCTGCCTCTCTCTCTCTCTGTGTGTCTCTCATGAATAAATAAATACGATCCTAAAAAAAAAAAAAAAAAAGAAACACTCTATGTTCTAAGGACTACTAGAAATAAGCATGCCTGGCTTAAATCTATAGTTTTCAATTCTCCTATTTAGTTTGTGGTTCAACACTGCCTCTCATGGCATTTTACACTTGAGTAATTTTATTATATATATATATATATATATATATACACATATATATTAAAAATATTATATATATATATATATAAACACACACACATGCATACTCTGACACCATAGTGTTGTTATAATATTAGGGAACTACTGAAATACTAGAGTTCATTCTTTACAAAATAATAATACTGTTACTTTAACTGCTTGTAAAATACAATTTGCTTACTATAGTGACATTCATATTGAATTACAGCACAATTTTGCATTGTACAATTTCTTAAGACCCTCAATATGCCTTTAGCTCTATGACTATGATTTCATTTTAACTGTATACATAAAATGTAAATACAATGACTGCAGATCATACGTTCTATGTAGTGAATCAAATGATCTCTACAGGCCAAGAAAGTCAAAAATGTTTGAAAACTACCTCAGTATTTTCCAGCCAGTGAACTTTCTTATCAACATCACTGTTAATACCATCTTGTCAGTTGGGGGCCCTTTTACAGAAGAACTTGTTAGACAATGTCTGATGCAAATATCATTGTAGTAGGGCCTCGAGTGGCTATGCGGTTACCTAGACTCTCTGGGGCAATCAGCCCTTTTGATAATAATTCTGAAAATTGATTCATGGGCTCTTACAACGGGAAAGGCTCTTAGAGATCATCTAGTATAGCCAAACTTCCTCAATTGGGACCTGTTTCTAGACACACAATGGATCTGGTCCTACCCTCAGTATTTCACTTGGCTCTGCTTCTGCAGTACCTCTTCCTGCTCAGAATCCAGAGATAGGGATCCCTGGGTGGCTCAGCGGTTTGGCGCCTGCCTTTGGTCTAGGGCGCCATCCTGGAGGCCCGGGATCCAGTCCCACGTCAGGCTCCCAGCAAGGGGCCTGCTTCTCTCTCTGCCTCTCTCTCTCTCTCTCTCTCTCTATGTCTATGTCTATCATAAATAAATTTAAAAATCTTAAAAAAAAAAGAATCCAGAGCAATAGCAGCAGTCCGAATACCTACCCTTTTGATGCTTCAAATTGTATTTCTTGTTCTTTAAATTGATAGCTAGCATTCCTGTGGCATAGCTCTTTTTGTTTAATGGGAAGAATGGGAGCCACCAGAACAGAAACTGGACTAACCTAGAGGCGATTTGCACAAGAAACTATGATTGCACAGCTCCAAGGACTAGCTGCCTAGTGTGCTGTGGCTTTCCTTGTAAATCACGAGTGAATTGGGGGGGTCAATCAAAGACCAATGAACCATGAACTGCTTGCAATGTGAGGATCCTAAATCCTGCTCCTTCTTCAAAACTCAGTTTAAATATCTCATCCTCCTTACTACTACTAATAATTAATACTGCTTTCCATGAGTCTCAGGTGCTTTGTCTACATCCTTACTGTTGTTGTTTAAGAGGCTGTCTACTAGTGAGATTACGTAGTTTATTGAGGAAAGTGACTCTATCTTATCATTTTTGTTATCTTCAGTGACTGGAATAGAATAGTTGTTTAATAAATGTCTGAATGTAGAAGAAAATGTCAAAGAAAAACATGAGGATAGCATACTCCTTTTATTGAACATCAGGGAGCATCAGGAAAAGAATGTAAAAAAAAAAAAAAGATGCAGGAGATCTCTTCTCCTCTTTGTATGACCCAAAAAGTCTGTGAATAGAGTCAGATAATCCTAACCAGTGTGGTAAATTCATTTCTGAAAACGAGGCAAGTTTATATTGTCTCTGCACCCCTGATAACTCTGACCGGTGTTATTTAAATTGTTTACTATTCGTTCAGATAATTCTCGGGACGGTGCATCCTTGCACCACATAGATAGATTGCAGAAAAATGCCAGCGTTTTCTTTTATAAATACTCTCACACAGCACACAGAATTGTCACGGCAAGTCATTTTACTAATGTCATTTGAAAAACGGATTGACTTCAGGAGCTATTGTCTGTGCTATTTTGCTGCTGTTTTCCTCTTTTCTGCGTCCTGTACTGTAGTCTTCACAAAAGAACACTAGAGGGATCAGCTTCATATTTTTCAGAGGCCTTTGTGTTAACCAAGCCAAGTACAATTATGGCTCTTCCCAGAAGAGGGAAAGAATAATGTTGGCAGTAGGGTGTTACCACCCAGAACCACACAAAAAGCTGCAAATGTAACCAAAATGACTTTCTCAGCCTTTAGAAACGCAGAAAACTACGTGGCATTTTCTATGGCTAGAGGCAGCACTTTAAGAAATTACCTTTAGAAAACTGGTTAGAGGTCTGTCGGAGCTTTGAAAAGAACTTGAAACCTGGAGAGGGATTGAAGGAATAAATAAGCAGACTTGTTGTTTAATAAGGCTGCCAATTTTTTTTTTTTTTTTACTTCCAAGGGACAAAATCAAGTAAATGTCAAATTTTTCCCAGCTGGTAAACACATTCAGATTTCAAACTAAATAAATCTCCAAAAGGAGTAGGGCTGATAATGACAAAGTAAGAAAATCATGAATTCCTTTTTTTTTTTTTTTTTTTTTCAAAATAGGATAGAGAAATAATTCAGTCATCCTTAATCTGGACATTTTTCCTCTTCACTTCGCCTAAATTGTGGATCTGAATAAAGACATAAACGAATGAAACAGTATAATTTTAGTGTTTATGGATGCATAAGAGAACTAATCAAGCTGGTGATCTAAGTCTGTCAGAACTAACGCAGTAACTGAATCAGATAAAATTAAAGGGGAAAAACACCCTTCTTGTCTATAGTGTCACTCTGTAGCTTTAATCTATCTATCGTTTCAGGAAGAAAGACCTTGTCAGCTCCCACACCGATCTAGTTAGTGAACTACTTGCTAATCCTCTTGCCTCCCCCACCCCCCATCCCTGTGGTTTGTTCTAATTAAAATAAAAACTATACTGCTCTAATAATTTGACCCTACCATTTCTCTTCTCAAAACTTAGCAGTGGCTTTTAATTGCGCTAAAACCTGGAATTCAATTTAAAATCGATTTGGGGGCTCTGAGTCCATGTCTCAACTGTCCTCGTGTCTCTGACCCAACCGCTGGCCTCCCTGCTCTACACAGCTGGGGATGTCACTCCAGGCAGTCAATCTGCTTGACTCCAATAACATCTTGACACGATTCCCCTTTTTGTTGATTGTACCTTCCTCTTCTCCAATAAATAAACACTCAGCTAGAGCGCAGCCGCACAGGCCTACTTTTGTTTGTCTTGCCAGGTTGTCATTTATAGGATTTGATGTGCAATATATCTCGTTTCTTCTGAAATCAGAAACTCCATGCTTTTTGATTCCTCAATAAGTCCATGGCATGGGGGTGGGGGGCTTCAGAAAAGTGGTCAGCTCTTTCACAGGAGATCTGAAAGGAAGCTCTTAGGTCTTTGTTTTCACAAGCCAAGAGTGATCATGCAAATTCAAAAATTTCTGGAAATCGCTGTGATCCCCTTCAGCCGTCCCTCTTCATTTCTTACTCCTGATTTGGTTGCACACTGCTCTGAAAAAAAAAAAAAAAATAGAAAAAGAACTCTGGCTTTCCTACATTATGGAACTTTCCAGCAATGTCCTTTCATAAAAGGGATGGGTCTTGTGTCAGAGCCAAGGGATCTGCCTCCAACAGTTTGGGCTGTATAGTGGTAGGGTTTTTTTTTTATACTTTTAGACAACGTGGAAGTGTCTGGAATGGTGCCTTCAGTGCTAGCCATCCTAGGAATTACTCAGCGTTTCAGGGCCCTGAGCCAGTAACCACTGCCCAGCCACCTCTGCCACGTTAGCTCTGACAGAGAGGTGGGTGAGCTGTGGGTTCAGGAAGGCCAGAGTGATGGGGTCTCCCACGCTGAGAAACCCACCACAAGATCAACAGTAACTGCCTGGCAAAAAGCGCCCACCGGCTAGTTCCTACCCCTGCCCCCTGTAGAACAGTAACAACTAAGTGAGTTCTTCAGACTTCACTCCCATCTGAGCGTCTCAAAAAGTTTGAGGCACGAAGACTGTTTGCAAGGCTGTGACCCACCTATCTAAGCCCTGAGCAACCCCATCCAGACAGAATTCCTTTTTCTTTCTTCCTTCCTTTCATTCTTTCCTTCCTTTCTTCCTTTTTTCCTTCCTTCCTCCTTTCCTTCCTTTCTTCCTCCTTCTTTCTTCCTTCCTCTTTCTTTTCTTTCTTTCTTCTTTCTTCCTTTCTTTCTTTTTTAATTTTGGGAGATAGCATGCCTGTCCCCTGCTCCAGTGTTTAAGCCATCTCCTTTGCAGCTATCAGGCTGCAAAGTTCAGAGATCTTGAACCAGTAAACATCAGTGAGCTTGAATTTTCTTTAAGATTTTATTTACTTGAGAGAGAGAGAGAGAGAGAGAGAGAGAGAGCATGGGGTGGGAGGGAACAAGCAGACTCCATGTTAAGCACAGAGCCCAACATTGGTTCAGTCTCATGACCCTGAGATCATGACTGGAGCCAAAACCAAGAGTTGGATGCTTAACTGACTGAGCCACCAGGCGCCCCAAGTTTGAATTTCTAATGAAATTAAGTGTGAAGAAAAAAAGGTGAGGCTTTGTTAGACTGTGTGGGTTCTGCAAGAAAAATGGATCTCATTGGTTCCAGGCAATTGGACTACAGGTGTCTTGTTCTAACCAGCTTTACTGATTCGTGTAAAGTGTAAAGTGCTACTCTAACCAGGAGGCTGTAATGTCTTTTTTACATACACGTAGGCACAGAGATACACACTCTCTCTCCATCTCTCTCCCTCTCTCTCTCTCCTTCTCTCTCTCTATCTCCCCCTCTTTATTGTGAAGGGGAATCGAGATGGGTTTTTGCTTTTGTTTTTTGGGTTTTTTTTTTTTTTTTTTTTGAGATGGGTTTGGATCATGCTTGCCTCTGACACTTAGGACTCTGATGTAATACCGTGTATGAGTCTTAGTAAGTTCATCTATAAAATGAGGTGGAACTGATAGTAAGCCCACCCCTCTCCGATATGGTCTGTCTTCACTTTTCTAATGTTTTCACAAGAGTATTCTTACAGTCTTCCTTGATAATCCAGTCAAATGTCAAATCTCTGCTCGGTCATAATGTAATCTTCCTACAGTCAGGGACCTCATGTTGTGTTGTTCTGTATCTTCAATACTTTAAAATATGCTTGGTACAACAAACATTGGTTGAATTAATGAAAGGCAGGAAAACCTACTTAGTTTCCAGTTTCAACTCTGCCACAAAAAGCTGTAAGTAACCTCCAGCAAGTCATCTGAATTGCTTTAGCTAGTTTCTTCATCTGTAAAACAAAGTGTTTGTAGTACAAAGACTTTGGTTCTCTAAGTTACTCTTTCTCAGTCAGGAGATTATTGTGACCTCCAGTTCTTTTCTCTGCTGAATTTTCATCATCTCTGGCATATTTCACATCAAAAAGGCACCCCGTAGTGATTCAGTATGCTGGCTCCAAGCCCACTGCTTGGGTTTGTATCCCAGCCCTTCTACTAACTAGCTCTGGGTTTGGGGAGAGGCTCCTCAATCTCCCTAAGCCTGTTTCTTTATCTTGAAAATGGAAGTAATAATAGTACTATCTCAGGGAGTTGTTGGGATGAGCAAGTGGCTCCATTCATGTAAAGAATCAGAAAAATGTGGGATAAAGAGTAGGCACTCAATAAAAGTTCACTATATGACTGCCTTTTATTCCCATATTTAATTTTATTTTTTTTATTCCCATACTTTAAATTTAGATAAGTAAAAGTAACTGCTATTTGGGACTTTTGAACAGAATTCCAGGGTTTTTTTTTCAAACTTTTTCTGATCAATGACATAGCAATATAACTAACTGGGTGTCAAGTATAAGGAAAATAGTTGTTTTCTTAAAAGCCCTAGATATAATATCCATCCAATTTATCAAGAATATGACTAATAGCATCTTCTAAAAAGCACAGTGTATTATGTGTTCTTATGCTGATCCTAAGCCACAAATCAACGGACTTCAACCAATTTCAGCCAGTCTTGACTTTTCTATCTTACCCTCATGCGTAAGATTTTGATTTCCCTACCTTTAAGATCAGTTTTATTACTTTCTTCTTTAAGGAGTGAAGAAATGTTTCTTTCTCTTTAGAAATGAAGAAACATTGACAAAATCACATTGCTTGTTCTTAAGGTTTTTATTGTTACTATTGTTACTCTTGCTCCAGCCACAGTACCGGAACATAATTTTCCCTGTGGTGGAACGTGGTCATTTTGCTATTCTGAGCAAAGTTTGTGAAGATTGAAGTTGAAAGAGCTGTGAACTATGGATAACCCATATATTCCAAAATGGTTGTTACATTATTATTTTTCTCACAATTATCCAAAAAAAAAAAACCCACAGATTTATTTAGTAAGGCTCAGAACAATGAAATAAATACAGTACTGATTTCAAATGCAAATGTCATGTCATTCCTAAATGAGTCAACCTTCAAAAGACAATGATAAATCAACCAGATAATTTCTGCGTGTCAAAGAGTTTTAAAGGTGATAGCTAGTAAATTGAAGTACACATCAAAGTTTCTCAAATAAAAATGTTAAATATAAGTTACTTCTTCATACACATCTAAAACCTGTCAAGTACAAGGGAAAATAATCTGTCTCACCCCCACCCATTAACTGAACAGATCACAGAAGTAATTGGCATCTTTCCACCTCCCAGGAGTGGCCCCAGAGCAGAGTGGCAGCATCATAATTCCAGCTGTGTGGGAGTGTCACTGCATTCGGGCCTTCTAGCAGGGATCACAGCAGGGCTGCAGCACGTCCCAACCCAAGTGGCGGTGCCCAGCACATGGTTAGAATGCCAGATTCAAAAGCCATTTCTGAAAGTGTCAAGGCTTGAGACTGGTGAGTTCTAGCTTATTGGTCATCTCAGCTGGAAAGGACAAGCGGCGATTCATAAATACATGTGCATACCCTGCGGAAATGCACT
This sequence comes from Canis aureus, assembly GCF_053574225.1. Classification (NCBI taxonomy): domain Eukaryota; kingdom Metazoa; phylum Chordata; class Mammalia; order Carnivora; family Canidae; genus Canis; species Canis aureus. Next base: position 41,274,609 of record NC_135628.1, on the reverse strand, counting down.
TGCAAGAGGATTCTCTAAAACACTGAGCTTCTTGCAGATAAGCAAGTGGGGTCTTGAGCTTTAAGATGTGGGTGTTCGAATTAATGACAACACCTATTTCCACCAGCTCCCAAAGCCTGAACCCCCCAGTTACATGTGTCTTACATATTTTGAAGGGAGATTGATGCTACCTGTTGTTAATTTATGAAGTGAGTGGGCTGAGAATTAAGGAGGCGGATAAATCGTGACATGCAAATGATTTTCCTCCCCCTATGGATCAGAACCTTAATCATACAATAAATATTCTTATTCTTCATGTGGTTGGTGAAGGTGATCTCAAATCACCAGGGCATGTAAAATCCAATATGTATTTTTCCATTCCCAAGGTGAAGAAGATTTTAAGTCAACGATTACCTTTTTGAGGGAATTTGTGTTTATCAGTCATGGCCACATCAGGCAGCCCAGTTACTCCTTAGCACTCTTCTCCCTTAAGCCAGAGTCCCCGTGCTGTGCCTTTAAGGCGGGGGGGGGGGGGGGGGTGAGGGGGGAGGGGGGGGGTGTCTGCTTCCAGCTCGGGGCTGAACTCTGCCCTGGGCGGCCAGTGAGTCAGACTCCGCAGGCTCAGACAAATGGAATCTCCCCCTGCGAGAGCCCAGAGCATTCTGCGGGGCTAAAAGACATCAGAGGGCCTGAGGGGAATACGTCCCCCCTCCGACCCGACCTCCAAGCGCAGAGTATTCTTTACCGAGAGGGCCAGAATGTCCTCCAAGCCTGTGAAAATTAAAAAGTGTAATTCATGACACAAGCAAAACCTTTTCTCCCCTTGTCATCTAGGACCACCTGCGGAAAATATAGAAATGGGCTAATGCCAGATTCAGAGCTGAGGGAGTAGAACCACAGCCAACTTTCTTTTCAGTCTTTCCATAGTACCTACACTACACACACACACACACACACACACACACACACACACACACAATGCTTCAAGAAAGGGATGAGAAGAGAAATTCTGTGAGAGACTACAGATCTTACCCCAAAATGTGGGGGGGGGGGGGAGAAGAGGGGAAGGATGAGAGTTGCAATCTAAAAGCAGTAACTTTTAACAACTTGGATGAAAAGATTTAGAGATAGTTGAGGAGAAGGAGGAGGAGGAAGAGGAGGGAAAGAGGAGGGGGAAAGCAAGTGGGGAGGGACAAGGACGAGGGAGCTGGAGAGGCAGCGAGATGATAAACTGAAAGAACAATCAAAACAAAGTTTCTTCTCCCTTCCTCCCACACTTGCAGATTTTTTTTGGCAGCTTTCAACCTTACTAACATTCGCAAGAGCAAGTTTTAAAGACATGCTAGTGAGGCCCACAAAACTCAGTACGTGGACACACTAGAAACTTCCTGAGTCTTGGATGGCGGCTGTAAACCTGGGCCACGGAGGAGTTGCCTGTGAAGGCTGCTCTTAGGAAGAACTCCATAGCACCTGGAGCTACCCGGCTCCCTCCTGAGCCCCTACAGAGAAGTAGTGCAGTTGCCTGGGCCATATTCACCCAAGCCACCAGCCAGGGGGTCCCTGGAATCCAGCTCACCACCCCTACCCTGGCTGGGGAAACCATGACAGACTTTTGTTTATAAATGGTCCTGTCCTGTTTGTTCAAATGTGCATTATGGTATCAGGAAGAAACCAAAAGGAAACGACTTTTTTAAAAGTACAAAGACCCATTTGATGTCAGCACAGATTAAGTGAAGTAGGAACATATTTTACATCCAAATTGAGGAATGGGATAGATGATTTATATAAGGAAAACTTTTTCCTAAAAGCAGAAATTACAGTTTACTTAAACTCTCCTTTGCAATAGTTGAGTGCAGTACTAGCTTATAAACTGATGCTGATATTTGCTTGGTTCTTGTTCTGTAATGGTATTTTGATTTAAGTTTGAAACACTAAAGTGGAGATTAAAGATCTGCTAATAATTTAGTCTTAATCTAAAAATGCAATCCGAGAAGATGCAACTTTTAACAACTTAGGTTTTTTTTTTTTTTTGTAACAGCACAACCTTCTTTAGTTAATCTTGTTAGCGTAGCAACAAATTTATCCACTGATCAAATATATTAGATAATAATGTGAAAAGAGTCAGAAACCATTGCAATGTACTATTGATTTTCTTTCCCTCCTGAAGAGATTCCCATGGGTTTCCTTTCTCCAACCAATTCTTTAGCCTGGAATCCAGAGCCTTTTAATAATCTGATTATTTTCCTTCCTTCCTTCCTTCCTTCCTTCCTTCCTTCCTTCCTTCCTTCCTTCCCTCTCTCTTTCTCTCTCTCTTTCTTTCTTTTCTTTCTCTTTTTTTCTTTCTTCTTTCTTCTTTCTCCTTTCTTTCTTTCTTTCTTTCTTTCTTTCTTTCTTTCTTTCTTTCTTTCTTTCTTTCTTTCTTTCTTCGTCCCTTCCTTCCTCCTTCCCTCCTTCCACCCTTCTTCCTTCCTTCTCTTCCTTTCTCTTTTTTCTTTTATTAATGTCCTTATGAACTTGGATCTATCTCTTATGTCCCATAGCTTTTATCATGCTATTTCCTTTTCCTGGAATGCTTCTCTATCCCCTACACCCTGCCCATTTCAATTCTGCTCATCCTCCAAAGTCTAACAAATACTGCCATCTGTTTCAATTCTTCCAACTGGAATTTCATATATAGAGGGTTGATGTATGTCCTCCATTGTGGCTGCTTATATTTCTTATACCTCTCAATAGGAGACATTTTCTCTGTCCTATTCTTTGTCATAGTCATGCCCCTCTCAACTATACTTGGCATAACCCCCATGTTTAAAAAAAAATGCTAATTCCTCCACCACCTTACAATGAGCAAGACAGAAAGCACCAGAGCAACAACTTAAATTTTTTTCAATAATCCACTATGATCTGCTAACATGGAGTTTTCTTTAGTACATACAGATATCATTGCAATATAAACAAAGCCAAACTTAAGGTCTCAACCACACAGACCTGTCAAGTAAAATGAGCAACTTGAATCATCATATCGAGCTGGATTCCCAGAAATCCTCCTCACCCTGGGTCTCCAGATCACCACCATACCTATACAACTATGGGATGTGATTCTGAAAATTGAATTGACCAAATGTGTCCATTTGTCTGATTTGGTTTGCCTAATCAATACAAAACAGGTTTCCTACAAGGACCTTTTGAAAATGTTCTTGTCTATTCCTCTAAAAATCTTAGACCTTAATCTGTTTTTGTAGGATCAGCTACTTGAACTCTTTTTTATTTTCAAGAGTCTTCCATTTGGCTTATGAAACACTCTACCAAGTTGCCTAAAGGTAGATATTAATTTACTCACAGAAACTGAACTGTTTTCCCCTTAATTAAACATTGCCTTCTCAACTGCATTATATGCTGTTCAAAAGAAAAAAAAATCCTCTATTTGCTGAAAGGGTTGAGGACTTTTATGAAGCATTTCAACTGATTTGTCAGAAAGCAATATGCAGTACAGCTGTTCTCTACCCCTAAAGCTGGCCTCTCAGATTTTTTCCAGTGCCTTTTTTTCAACCTCTCTCCCCGCCTTCAGGCATACTTTTCTTCTCTGTTATTGCTCTTTCTTGCTTTCTCTCTCCCTGCACCCTTTCATTCCCGACTTCTCACTGTGCATCCCAGAGGGGGAAGGTAGGGGTGTGAGTAGAGAGCACAGTCACTTTGGCACACACCCCTAGCCCTAATGGATATCAGAATAATTCAGGAATAATCACTCAAACACAACCAAAGTATTCAATGCACATCTCCTACTAGATATAAATCAATGTGTTTCAGAAGTCTAGATTTTTCCGCCTAAAATTCAGAACTTGGAGTTCAGTTTTCATAATCTTAATCAAACAACCACCAAGACTTAGAGACATTTACTTGAAATCAGGACATTTCATGGATTAAGATATTCTTTTTCATCAGTATTAACTGTTTCATGTTTTTTCTCAGAAGTAAATTAAGAAAACAAATCAAAGACTATTCTCAACCTTTCAAAAATGAAAAGGAAAATGCTTGATCTAGAATTATAAGTGAGTACATTTGGTTCAAGGTAGAGAGGGAGGGGGTCAGAATGAAATGGCAGTGACTGCCCCTGAGAGTTTATAGGTTTTGCTGGTCCTCACCAGTGTCAAGGGTGTCACAGGGTTATATCCAAAGCTAGAGAATAGAGCCAGGTGACAGGCTCTATTTCCTCATAAAATGTAGTATATTTCTCTGTCTATCCTCTATGCTTTTATATATTCATTCATCAATGCTTATAATATTCGAGGCACTGTGTGGATTCTGAAGACATGGCAAAGAAGAAGACAAAGTACTGCCGTCCTTAAACTTATCTTCTAGTGGAAGAAGACAGAAGAGAGAAATAAACAGGTAACTAGTATGGCAGATGGTGATACATGCTAAGAGGGTAGGAGCTCTTCCTTTACATAAGTTAGTTTTAAAAGCTCTCACAGCAATGATATTTGAGCAGAGACATGAAGGGAGTGAATGAATGAGTCATGTGAATAACTGGAGGAAGACTATCTCAGGCAGAGAGAACAGCAAGTGCAAAGGTCCTGAGCTATGTCTGGTATGTTTCAGGAACATAGAGGCTAGAGGACCTGTGAGGCTAGAGGACCTGTGAGGCTTAGAGCAGCGTAATTGAAGGGGTGGGGGCGGTGGTGGAGAAGTATGAGGTAAGAAGGCCAAAGTGGAGACAGGGCACATCCCACAGCCTGTCACCAAATAAATGGACTTTGGATTTTGCTCTAGATAAGATGGGAAGATTTTAGATGGCTCTGACAAAAAAGAGGCATAACCTTAACTATTTTAAAAGATCATCTGGCTGCTTTGTGTAGAATAGATTAAGATAGCAGTGGTAAAAAAAAAAGTGGTAATAGGTAATGATGTACCTTGAAGATAGAGCTGCCAAGATTCAATGGATAGATTGGTGCAAAGTATGGAAGTGGGGGAGGCGGGACCGGGGACAGTGAGAGAAAGAAAGAAAGAAGATCCCAAGGTTCTTGGCCTGAGCAATGGAGAGATAGAGTTGCCATTTACTGCAATTTAGGATACAGTGGAGTCAAGAGAGGCGTTTCTTTCCCTCATTCCTTCCCTTCTTTCCTTTCATTATTTTTTTAATGAGAGAAATTACACCATAATTACTCTGATGGGAATGATCCAATAGAGAAAGAAAAAAATAACTGATACTGGAGTGATATCCTCAAGCAAAAAAGAAGGGATGGGATCAGCTTTGGTTAAGAAACTGGCAAGCTCATGCATAGGAACGGGAATCGGATAGAGCTTGGTGGGTTATTAGCGATGGTGGTGGCAGTTGTGGACGTTTTCTTCCATTTGGGTTCTATTTTCTCTGGTCTTTAATGAAGAATTAGGATAAAGGATGTTTTTCATTACCCCCCCTCACTTTATCCCTGACCCGGTTATCACATCTATACCACCATCCAAACTCTGCACTGTGCTCCCCTGGAAAAGCTTAGCCATAACCAGCAAGCTGTCCCCCCTTCCACTTATTCAATGTTTTCTTTCAGCCCACACTTACCCTTCTCCATTTGGCTCTACATTGCTGGGTCTGAGAGATTGCAAACATATTTCGGCAGGCCCCCTGCCAACTGCCTTCCTTCTGCCAATAGAAGACAGTAGAGAACAGAAGGTGGAAGGGAGGGAGCATTTCTTGCTTCTGGCTCTGATGGTGTGTTAGTTGTTGGCAATTGTGGCGGTGGGAATCAGAGAATTCTGGACTCCAGCAGCCCAGCCAGGGGCAGCACCTTCTTTAAAGGTTCTAGCCCTGGGTGAGATGGATCCAGAACTGATTGTGACAGTTTCTCCAGTAGCACAGCAGCAAGGGTTGGCTTATGGGGGGGCATTAGCAGCTTCTGAGCTCTGAGAATCCATTTCTCCCTTTGTACTCCTTCAGCCACCACCTCTGTCTCCTTTTGTTCCTCTCACCCTGCCAGAAGTTTTGTAACCAGTTTCGTGAATTAAATTCCCACAGTATGAAAAACATGAAATAATTTGTTTTCTTGACCACCAATCCCTGTCTGATAACACAACCAATACCCTCAACCCCCATTTCAAGAGTTTCCTCTATCTTCTGTCTTAATTTAAATGGTCCTCTTCCTCAATGACACTGTCGTTCCGCATGAATAGGTCACTGTTGATTGTCTCATGCCTCAACTATTCTAGGGCCAGGAGAATTCATATCGTCATGTCTCCCTATTGCTACATTCAGACTGCTCCCAGTCTATCTGCTCAAATCCTGTTCATTTAGACCAATTTCATTTGATTTTACCATTCTTTACCACCCCATCTGTACCCATGTTATTCCCTTTCTTTAATGAAAGGTTTTGGCATCCAGCCCCAAATTTAGCTTTTATCCTCCAAGCCCTGTTGAAAGCCTGAATGATCTCTGTATCTATGTGAATGACCTACTGACCCATCCAACATCCTCAGCTTTCAGTTTTTTGTCTTCTGGCAAGTTCTTCTCCATTCTATTCAGCCCCTCATTCTTATCATCACTTCTATTTTACCCATTCCATAACCACATTCACTAATTCCTCTTCTTATTCACAAACGTTCCTACCTTTAGCATGCTGGATTGGGTACCCCTTGGCCTTTCTTCAACCTCATCAGCATTTCCAGTGAGTTGAGCCCTCTATTTTCTCCTATTTACTCATTATTTTTTTTTAAAAAATTTCCTCATTTTCCTCCTGAGACAAACCTCATTTCATGACTCACGGTTTCAAATAATATTCTTGTCGATATCTTACTCTCTTACTATGCTATCTTTTTATTATATAGGTCCAGCAAAACTCCAGTCCCTAGTTATCCAACTCTTACTCCATGCCTATACCTGCATAGGTAAACATAACTAGGAGAGAAAATCACATAAAATGGCAGACTCATTAACTCCTTTAAAACTTCAGAAGCCCAAACTCAAACACACTATGAACATAACCAACTACATCTTAATATCTCTAGTCTATAGAATATGTCTCACTTTTTCCAATGACTTAAATTTTTTTTAATTATCCTTAAGTTTTTAGCCCTTTGCTTTCAGCACATGGTGATCTCACATCTTAATTCATGGAGAAATTGGTGTCCTAATTGGGGCTCTCCTCAACTTCTTGATAGCAAATGCACAAACCCATATATAAATGCCCATCATTCTTACCTGCTGCCTATTACACAATGGAGCTGTGCCACATACTTTAGATAATCTCTCCACTTTTGCTTTAATTCTGTCTCTTCACAAATTCTCAGAAACCTACTACTTTTTTAATGTTTTTCTCCTATTTTCATCTCAAGCCTTCCCAGAAATTTCCCCTTTCCTTTAAAAAAATTGAGGTAATTGGGATGCCTGGGTGGTTCAGTGGTTGGGCATCTGCCTTTGGCTTGGGGCATGTTCCCAGGGTGGGGGGATCAGTCCCGCATTGGGCACCCCACAGGTAGCCTGCTTCTCCCTTTGCCTCTCCCTTCTCCTCTCTCTCTCTGTGTCTCTCATGAATAAATAAATAAAATATTTTTAAAAATCAAAATTTAAAAATTGAGATAAAATTCACATAAAATTAACTATTTTAAAGTACCCAACTGAGTGACAGTCAGTAGATTCACTATGTTGGGAAACCGTCACCTCAGTCTAGATCCAAATATTTCATCACCCTAAAAGAAAACCTGTTTCCATTAAGCAATCATTCTCAATTTCTCCTTCTTTATAGCCCCTAGCAACTACTAATCTGCTTATAGCTCTGTGGATTTACACATTCTGGATATGTCACCTAAACAACATTGTATAACATGGCCTCTTGTGTCTGGCTTCTTTCACTTAGCACAATATTTTTGAAGTCCACTCATATTGTAATAAGTATCAATACTTCATTCGTTTTTGTGACTGAATAATATTCCTTGTAGGGATAAGCCATGCCCCATTTTGTTTATGTGTTCATCATCTGATGGACATTTGGGCCTTCCCACCTTTTGGCTTCTGTGAACAGTGCTGCTCTAAGTATCTTGTGTATAAATTTTTGTTAAAACACTTGTGTTCAATTCCTCTGGATATATACCTGGGTGTGGAATTGCTGGTCATGTGGAATTGCTGGCAATGTGGTATGCTTACCTTTTCAAGGAATTGGCAAATAATTTTCCACAGTGGCTTCTCATCAAATTTTAAACATAGTCATGTCTCTCCAGTTGGAAAAAAAAAAATCTAAGCCTGATGACCTTCTTTAGCCACTAATCTTTCTCTCACCTCCTCTAGGAGCAACTTCTTGAAAAAAAATGTTTATAAGCTTATCCTTTTTTCCCCTAGCCATTTAATGTTGGCACTTTTCCAGACCCAGGCCTATGTATTTTCCTTTTCTTTTTTCTATTGTTTCCTCCATTGATTCTGGCATCCCTCGTATTTGTTTCCCAAAATGCAGCCAGTGTGACCTTTTCAAAATGCAGATCTGATCATGCCACCTTTGTTTCAAATAATCAGAAGATTTTTCTTGCTCTTGGGTAAGACAGAAATTCCTAACCTACTTGACCCTGCCTGAACTCATTCCACTTCCTTTCTAGTTATTCCTCCCACTAAGTACTCTGTCCCTCTAGAAACCCAGCCACATGTCCTCTTTCCCTCATAGGTCTTTGCTCTCACATTTTCTCCTGCAGGACAAGACCTTTCTCTACCACTATATCTTCAATTGTTAATTTCCATTCTTCACAAAATTTTGTTCATTTAACAGTTCTTTTCTGAAGACATATTTGACTTCCATGCTTTGGTAAAAATCCTATCAGTTCTTTTGGCACTGTTGTCTTGGTCAGTTCGAGCTGCTATAACAAAAATACCACAGACTGTGCCTTAAACAACAAACATTATTTCTCACAGTTTTGGAGGCTAAGAAGTCTAAGATCAGGACATAAGCATATCCCATGTCTAGTGCAATCCCACTTCCTGACTTACAAATAGCCACCATCTTGCTGTTATCCTCACATTGCCAAGAAAGGAAGCAAGCTTTCTTATGTCTCTTCTTATACGGACACTAACCCCATTCATGAGGGTTTCATTCTCATGACCAAAGTACCTCTCCAAAGCTCCCCCTCCAAATACCATCACATTGGGGATTGGGTTTCAATATATAAATTTTGAAGGACATAGACATTCATCCCATAGCAACTGCAATAAATAGGCTGAATTACGATCCTCTAGAATTCATATGTTAAAGTCCTAACCCTCAGTAACTCAGACTGTGACTGTATTTGAAGCTGGGGCCTTTGAGGAGGAAATTAAGGTAAATAAGATCATATAGGTGGGCTTTAACTCAGTATGTCCTTCTAATAAGAGGAGATTAGGGCACAGACAACACACAGACCAAGGGGATAACTAATGTGCATATACAAGGAGGAGGCTGCCATCTCCAAGCAAAGAAGAGAGGCTTCAGAAGAAAGCAAACCTGTTGGCACCTTGACCTTGGACTTCTACCCTCTAGAACTGTGAGACAATACATTTATGTTGTTTAAGCCGCACATCTGTGGTATTTTGTTATAGCAGCCCTAGCAAACTAATACACTTACCTAGAGTCCTTCTATGTTGATCTTCAAAAAGTTACTTTGTAGTTCAAGATGGCAGCAGGGGGAAATAAAAAAGATGGCAAAAAGATAAAAAGGATTCTATTTCCAAATAAGTCATTTTCTTTTAAACAACTCTCCTAGAAGTCACATACAGCACTTCATTGGCCAGATGTTGATCTCATGGCCACACTTATATGCAAAAAGGTTGGGAAATGTAATTTTTCTTGCCTACTGCTACTCTGAATAAAACCAAGATCCCATTGCTAAGGAAGAATGAGAGACTAAACACTGTATGGCAACTAACAATCTCTGCTGTAGTGCATGTCATATAACACTAGGGAATTAGAAATATATAAATGATGAAGCAAACTAAACCCATAGTATTAATTAATTTGAGAGTAATATATATAAACACAATCTGTGTATATTTAGTATTTTTATGTTTTTAATGCATAAGAGAATTTGACATATTGGAGTATCCAATTCATTAGTTCTGTGATTCCCATTTAAATTGTATAATTAGATAATTTATTAAACCTTTTATTTTAATTTCAAAGGCATAAATGATTGTACTAAGTTTATAAATAGTACCAAGGCATTTTAAAAGAACTTAAATTTCATCATATTTCAAAGTTTAATTAATTGGAATTCTTAAGATTTACTTAAGTACTTAGAAAAAATTTTACTTATTAATTAGACAGCTTAGGATCTTTTAAAAATCAAGTATTTTAAATTTATAAATTTAATTTAAAATGTTTAAACAATTTTAATTAGGTTTAAAGATCCCCTTGAAAGTGGTTGCTGAAATAAGCTACATTGTTAATAGAATAATAAGATTCCTAAGCTGAATGTAAAAGATTAAGGAAAAATTAAGTTGGATCCATAATATGTCAAATATTAATTGAAAATCCAAAAGAATCACAAATAGTCTTTTCTGTGCATAGAAACTGCCCTCAAGGACATTAGAAAAACTTCACAGTGACAGGCACATGTTTATAAAAGACTTAAAATAATGAGTTCTAAGTATTTGGGTTTATTTTTTTATTTAAATAATGTGGGTTCATTGGAATTTTTGGAGCAAAAGAATGTCATGATCACATGTTTGTTTCACAAGATAATTCAGATGGCAGTAAAAGGTCTTTTCTTACTTTCCTGCCCAGTGGTCCCTACTCAATTCTTCAAGCCCCAACTCCAAGGTCACCTCCTCCATGAACTCTGAACCAATACACTTCCCCCAGGCAGCACTGAGGGCATCTGCCCTGTACAGCACTGCATTTTGCTTATCCTCTATTATCACCATTTCATTTTATTGAGGTTATTTGTGTCTGTCTACTCTAGAAAACCATGAGGCAGTACTAGCTTATTCATTTTCGGATTTTTGGGGGGGCTAACACAGAATCGGGTACATCATAGTCATACAGTATATATTTTGACTGAACACAATGCATTTGAAATGCAAAGCTGAGGACTTGATTCTGGATTCAGAACAATCCCACCCAAGTATAGACATCACATGACACCCTACCTCAGAAATAGACTTCTTCTTTTCTACCATTTTCTCATTTTTATGGCAGCCATAATTAAATAAATAAATAGCAAGTCATTATTATTAATTATTTGTGTCCAAGATATATCTAACATCACAGAAAAAGAACTGGCTCTTCCAGCATTTCCTATCAACAGGTTTTCAGCCGTGTACTCACTTGCAAATGATTACACATTCACAGGAAAGAAATGTGTTTTAGTTGGAAAAAGTCCCAGCAGGCCCATTGGGTGGGCATTTGATTCCTTGATAAAAAGCCAAGTCCTGCTGTCTGGAAAGGAGGAAATTAAAAAAGGGGCAAAAGACCATTTGCTTCAGGGCCTGAAATAACACCAATTTCAGCAAGAACTATGAGCAGCAAGATAGCTGAATTAAACAGTGGAGAGAAAAACCGCTGTCTAAGACTTCTTTAGCTATAAAATAACTTAGAAAATAACTTCAAAATAATTTCCCAACCCACAACAATATTTTGACCCAGGTTATATTGAAAGGTAATTTAGCAAGATGTGTTAGAGGACTTAACATAGTAAAAGATCTAATCTTTTTAGATCCAGGAGAGATAAACAAATATCAATCCAATAACACACAACTCTCACTTACCTTTTAATCCTGAGATTATATTTTGCGTGTGTGAGTTACTTTCTTTGTGTATATGTGTATGTGTCTCTTCCCATCCTGTTTCTCTCTCTCTCCCTTTTAATTATACTGTAAAAAATCAAGCCAGCAGGAACTACCTCTTAACATTTAATCATTATCCACCCTAGCTGTTGTAAATTTTTTTTCTTTTCTTTTCATGGAGAATTTTTTTCTATTGCCTATACTTCTTTCCAGCACATTAATTATCTTTCCTGTGACAAGCCCCTAATCCATTTTTTCCCGTGAAATCTGTAGCACTTAATGACGATTATTCTCACTTTGTAAAGGCTTTAGAAGGGACTTTTCAGATCCTGTCTAAATGAGGGCCTCTTAAGTCATATGATGAGCTGAGATTGGAGCCCTAGTCTCTCAGATTTGATTAGCAGGTCCCGATGGCTTGCTACTACTTTGCTCAGCTCTGTGATTTTAGCAAGAAAAAAAGCAAAAAGAAAACAAGAGTAGCTATCTGGATAATAGCAGGAACAAGTCTGAGAGGGGAACATTCACCTGCCATATGCACTATAACTGAATACAGTCATTAGCTACAGATGCCTGGTAATTTGAAATGGGGGCCTTTCTGCCTCTTATCCTAAGTAGCCTCAGTGTTGAGACCAGTATGTATAAATAAGAGCCTATTCATCTTCCACTGGGGCTTAGAATTAGTGATTCTAGCATGTGGTTTTCTTTTCCTGTATCTTCATGACCTTTCTGCCTTTTGAACAATCAGTACTTCATGATTATGGTATGCTTAGGTCTGCTTTCACTATTCTCCCTCAAAAAGAAAAAATATATAATGCATCAAATCCCAGTTCCGAGAAAACAGGGTCCAGGTCTAAAAAGCAGATGTCATTGTGACTGTCACTAAGGAGCTTTGATGACATGCCCCCCATTTTCTCTCACAACTGGGGGGAAAGCCATATTCCAGCCTTATGCTATCAGAAACATGGACACCTTACCAGATGTTAATTAGGTTTAGAGTTGCCATCATTCAAATATCCCCCCAAATTAGTGACAAGTATATACCCAGGGGTTTTAAATCCGAGCTATACATCTGGCAACTTAAGGACCGCCCATGGCTGGGATGGTGAGTCAAAGTCTGAGAACAAGAGATCATGATTCTGAAATCAATCTGAAGAATAGAGAATAAGAAGTGATGGCTTTTTTTTCAGTAACAGTGAATAAACTGGCTTCTTCTACCCCTCCGAGTCGGATGAGATAAGAATAATAACGACAAAGGCAACAGTAACAGTGTTATTCAGTGTACTAACTAAGATTTTCCTCTCACTAATTCTTTGGATCATCATAAGGAAGATTTTTTTTTTTTTATCACAGTTACCATGTAAAATGCATATGGGAGAGAAGTTGTAAATTTGTGTAACTCTCCCAAAGTCTTATGTTTTAGAAGTAGAAAAGTGGAATTTCTAGGATTTTGTTATATCAGAGCTGTACTCTTAGTCACTACCTCTTCTCCATTGGGGCCTTATCATCCTGGAGCCTTCACCCTACCAGAGCTCCAGGGAGAACTTTGTCCACATCCCTCTTTCCAAGTCATATGGGAGCAGCGGCCCATACCTCTGGAGGAATATCACCACCAAAAACTATGAGAAGGAGCAAAGGAGATTGAATGATTTTTGTGATGTGGATGATGTATGACCCAGAAAACAAACAAACATAGGAAATACTACCTCTTGTATTGCCTCTTAGTTTTGCCTTAGGCACCCTAAAACTTACTTCTTCTAACAAGCCTTCCCTAAACCCCTAGTCTAAGTGAGAAATCCCCATAATGGTTTCCTTTGCCCTTATATATTTAGCTTATTATAATATTTTTCGCCACCTGTCATATTTTCTTTTATTTCCCTTCTTCCTTTCTGGATTATAAAGAATCTGAAAGGTGGTGTAGAATATTTTCCTTGTTGCCTAACACATAATAGACCCTATATAGATAATTGCTGAATTTGTGAGTAAGTAAATAAATGAAGAAACAACACATCTCTTGACAGGGCAGACAATTAAATTCTGAAATACCTTTTATATACAAAAGATAGAAATTTCCTTTTCCTGAAAACCCTAAATAGCAAGATTGGTGGTTATCTACCTAAGATTAGCTAAGTGTCCTTTCTAGGTCCCTTCTAGTTTCGTAATCCACCTGCCCTCTTTTTTAATAGCAAAACTGCCAACACAATCTTTAGATGAATAACAGCATTGTTGTCATTATTTTACCACCACAGTGGATGAGTGCTTGCAATGGAGGTGAATAGCAGAACTGGCCTTCATCTAATCAAGTACTGAACAGCACTTGCCTCGAGGTATGATGCCACTTTCCAGCAATATTGCCGTTAGACAAAAGAGGCAATAAAGAGATTTTTGTGAAGTATAAGTCTTTAGTCTATATAAGTTCACCCTCACTGCTGATTAAATTAGTAACTTTACCTCCTTTGTTCCAGAGCACACAGATTTAAAAAAAAAAAAAAGTTGAACTCCCATGTTACCTATGTGAATTCTGCACAAATATTTTACTATGTTCATCTGACAAAGATAACTAATTCACAATATGCCCTTTTACCATTACTTCTGTCAATACTATACTATTGACTCATCTGCAAGTTCTTGTAGAGTCAAAATAACTGGACTGAACATTTCAGTGGATACTTTTTAACCCATAGTATTCAACGTACCTTTCTATATTGATTAGGGGCCATTGTGTATGGAAATTTATATTATTATTTTTCCACATGACTCAAATATAGAACTTGACATCTTACTATTGAGTTTGTAAACAGAAATAGTCAACAAAAATGAAAAATGAGGTAGAGAGAGTACCAGGCATTAATATAAAATACTCCTAAATTCTCAGATTCCCTGAACCCATTTAATTTATGTTAAGTGAGAAACTAAGGCACCAAGAAATGAAGGTTACAATATGTTTCAGTAATCAAATATAAATTAGTGGTTATATCCCCATTTTTTTAGATTAATGTTCAAAATCCTTGACAAGGTTTATGAGGTCCGGCACTTACCTCACCAGAGTCATCTCTTAACATCCCTCCCTTGCTGACCACCTGCTAGACAGACAGAACTTCTTACATTTTTTCAAATACATTTTGCATCCTTTTGCCTTGGAAACTTCCAACATGCTGTTTTATCTGCTGCAGCTCTTCCCTCACCTGGAGCTACTTTATTTTTTTTTAAGATTTTATTTATTTATTCATGAGAGACAGAGAGAGAGAGGCAGAGACACAGGCAGAGGGAGAAGCAGGCTCCATGCAGGAAGCCCAATGTGGGACTCAATCCCGGGACTCCAGGATCACACCCTGAGCTGAAAGCAGATGCTCAACCACTGAGCCACCCAGGCGTCCCCTGGAGCTGCTTTAGTTTCAATTTAAATGACACTTCCTCTGGGCTGTCTTCCCTGAGACAGTTAGCTTCCTTTTCTGTGCATCCTCAGTACCTGCATTTCCCACTGCCAGCACCTCATCATTGCCTACCAAATTCTAAGGTTCCCCCCATTCCCACTGCCCCCATCCTGAGTAGACCCTATGTTCCAGCAGAGGTTGTGTCTGTTTAATATTGGTCAGATATTTTTTTGTTGCAAATGACAAAAGAGCTACTGAAACTCACCTAAACTAAAAAGAACAACAACAAAAAAGATTTGTTAACTATACTATTACCCCTTGAACAACATGAGAGTTAGGAGCACTAACCCCCTGTGCAATAAAAAATCCAAGGACAACCTTTGACTTGCAAAACTTAATAACTAATAGCTTGCTGCTGACCAGAAGCCTTACTGATGACATGAACAATTGATTAGCACACATTATGTATGTTATATGTATTATATACTGTATACTTAAAGTAAAGTAGAAGAAAGAAAACGTTATTGAGAAAATAATATGGAAGAGAAAATGGATTTACAGCACTGTACGATATCTATTGAAAAAATATTTGTGTACAAGTGGACTCATGCACTTCAAACTTGTGTTGTTCGAGGGTCAACGGTACTATCTTTGGTTAAAGATTTGCATAAGCAGTATATATAAGGTCACATCATAAGAATATCCAGTGGAAGGTTAACATATTCTTTTTAAGATTTTTATTTATTTATTCATGAGAGACACAGAGAAAGAGGCAGAGACATAGGCAGAGAAAGAAGCAGGCTCCCTTTGGGGAGCCCAGTGTGGGACTCGATCTCAGGACTCCGAGATTACAAACTGAGCCAAAGGCAGATGCCCAACCACTGAGCCACCTGGTGCTCCAAAAGGTTAACATATTTTGATGCTTACATAATATCCTGTCCATAATGTCCTTTAGGCTTCTAAACCTATTCCTAAACCCAGGGAAACCAAACTAGCAATTGTGCCTACAAAAGTCTCACCCTCAAGCCTGAATCTACATTTACTCAGGCCAACCTATATTCTAAGTAGGGAGGTATACATATGTCTCTGTTTTTATGGTCCTCTATCTTAGAAATGAGTCATTCTTGTGATATTAGTGCCTTGGGACTAGATATCTGGTTTTTTGTCTCATCTGAGGCTCTGTACACTTTAACCTGGTCTTAATCATCCTGCCTTTGTTTTCCTTCATGTTTGGATCTGAGTGGTAACATCCCTCTTGGTTTCCTAAAAATTCCTTTGATTCTCAGACTTTGGATAAATTTATGCTTACTGGACTTTCTTTCATCATCTATACCATTACTGGCTGGGTTAAAATGATAGATCTCAAAATCTGGACCAACTTACATCACTGTACTCAATTTAGTTGGGTCCTTTCCTCTAAAGAGATTTTCTCATCCTGGATCATCTTTATATGCTTACTCACAGATGAATAGCTACTGGACATAGACTTTGTTATGACCCCTAGATTTGCCCGGCCCTTCCCATTATGGTCTATTTTCTAGCTATTCCTTGCAGTTGGGATAAATGATAATTTTCCAGAAAATTCTATCTCATTCTGAGCTTCTAGAATTAGTAAATAAAGATACATTAAATTATTACTTCTATGATATAACCTAGCATTAGAAATTGACTACGCAGAAAGAATAGAATGTTCCCCACCATCATTTTATCATACTTATTTGTTTCCCTAGTAGGATGGCCCATTGTGCCATTTGACTCTGAAATGCCCTCATAAAAAAAATTGTATTCAGGTCAAATACTTCCCTACCCAGCAAAGAAAAACCTCAATGATTTACCACACAGTGTTTTATTAAACACTAATTTCTTTAGTCTCATACAAACATAGGATTAGCTTTCAACTATATCCTTAATATAATCCCCATAGTGTGCTCATTTCAACATATATTTAGATATTTGTCTGGCCATTTGTGCTATACCATTAAACATACCATCCCAAGGTATATCTTTCTACAAATCATAAAACTAAATAGTTCCAAAGCCTGAATGTTGATCTAGTTCCATATTTTTGTAGTCTACACATAAGCGACAGGAAAACCAAAAAGTAGCCACCAACTTAAATATCTGGGGTGGGGGACTGTTTATCCATTATGTGTCAAAATAATAATTTCAGTCACCTATCAATTTGAATTTCCAAGAAAAAGAATAAGCCACCTTGTTTTTCATACTGTTTTCAGCATGGGCATCTAGCAGGCAAACTATGCTCATGCATTCATTTGATTGCATATTTGCTATCATGCCTATTGGCACTCATCCATTAAACAAACAATGGATACCTAATATATCAGGACAATGCTAAATAAACACTGACTATAATATTCAAACAATAAATCTTGAACTTTAAAAGTCAATACTCCACTTGACCACTAAAAAAAAAAAAAAAAAAAAATGCCAAGAGAAATTTTCTTATCCCATTCCTTAGTGATAGAATTGCAATCACTTACCTTTAATATGGCTGATATAAAGAAATCAATACATGTCACCATTGTCATGACTCAGATTCACACCATAAGTCTCATACATGAAAAATCTGATGCATAGAGATTTCAAAACTAATCCATCAAAGAATTAGGCATGAGAGAACCCAAATAAAAGTTCAGATCAATTTGTCAGTTTTCTCGACATTTACTATTCCTAACTCCTTAACAAGGTATTTTGAATTTGATTGAAGAACCCACAATTAATTTTATTAAAAGATGCTCACAGTTGACTCAGGAATATAATAAAGGAATAAACCTTATTTTGCCTCCTTGGGACAAATGAAATGAGACGCAGTAATTTAGCACATTATCTTCCTCATATAGAGTCAATAAGAGATGCCCCAGATGTAGGTACCAGAAAGTCCTAGGGATTTCTCTCTGGATTCATCAAGGGTAGATATCACACAGGACCTGACTTTTTTGCTTTCTCTCTCTTTGGTCCAACTGCAACACATCTGTTAAATTTTAGGTTTGGTTCAGGTAAAACGCTTAGTAGGGAGAGGCTGAAAATAAGGACTAAAATAAGGATTGAGATTATCTATGAACATAAGTTTTTGCTTTTTTCCATGACCACAAATAATAAAGAGGATATTTTAAAGGTTAATAATTAAAGGCAACTCCACCCCCTTTCTCTTTGGTAAACAGGGAAAACAGGCAGTGAGACAGTACAGTCTGCAATACTGTGGTTCTGAAGGAATGAGTGTGCTAACGTGGCCTCCTCCCTCTTGGAACCAAAACTATATCATTTGGAAAACCTTTATTCATTATGCAGAAGCTAAGAGATGCACAATATTCCAGCTGCTTTCTGAGACTAATGTTACTAACAGCCACGTCACCTTCTCGCCCTTTCTCTTTCTTTCATTCCTCTTTCTATTTTTCTCTCTCTTCCCTCACTTATTTCCTTCCTCCTTGCATCCATACTTCTTCTTTCCATCCTTCCTTCTTTCATTTCTTCATTCCTTTATTTCCTTCCAAAGGAGTGAGTTTCCCATTTCCCATTGTTCTTCATTTCCATAGCTTGTGCTTGAAAAACTTTTTTTTTTTTTTTTTTTTTTTTTTTTTAATGATGGCAGCCAAACCTTGTTGGAGTTGTTCAAGGACTGGGCTTTTTTTTTTTTTCTTCCCCATCAACTTGGCTTGGTGCAGTTAAAATAAAAGCTACTCAATCCCTTTAAAAGGGCTTTTGCCACTTTTCTAGAAAGTTTGCCTCTTTGCACCAAGAATCAGGAGATATGCCCCGGAGAAGCAGCATGCTGTCCCTGAGGAAAGGGGACCACCAAGAACAAGGCAGCTAGCTTTGGCCAACCAAGGTGAAATACCTCCAGTTTCTGGGTGGGACTCCATCCTCAATGGGAGGAGGGAAATGAAAAGATGACATAGAATGATTGGTCAGAAATGAGGAAAAAAACTCCCCATAATTTCAAGATTATGTATTCCTGTTTATTGAGAAGTAATTTTTATAAGGAGAAAGAACTTTTAAAAGAAATAAAATTAAATTCTGGCTACACAAGAATACAAAAATCCCAGAAATTTATAACTGAAAGTATTTTGCAGACTGTACAACTACATATGAGTTTTTAGTCTTCTTAAAAACCTCCATAGTTATAAAGAGAAAAACATCATGAGTGTCGAATTTCTGTTCTGCAGCTGATGCTAGTCTGCCTGCCTGGAAACACGAAGAGAAGTGACATATGATTTCAATTAAGTTCACAGTTCCACAAAATACCCTTCCTACAAAATGGAAAAAGAGCTAGAATAAGTACCAATGTTGCTGAAGACCCTTTGGTTTATCCTTGGGCATGTTTGTGCATTGTTCCTGATAGATTTCCAGTACAAGACAATCACATTCCCAAATCCTTAACAAAGCCTAACTTGGGACAATATATAGCTAATAAATGATGAAAGGAAGGAAGGAGTGGCATTAGTCACATGACTCAAGAAATCAAATGTTGCATGATTGAGTCTAGAGAATTCTTCTTCCATTTTCTAGGCTCTGCCCTGTGGACAGTGGTTGTCTCGATATTATTTGTTTTTTATTCTCAAAGGAACTTCGTGAGAATTTGTTGGCTAGCACCTCAAAAACATTTTGAAAACCACACAAAAGTATATGTCCAAACACTGTGCTCCCACATATCAAAATTACCTCGGCTCTTGATTTTTTTTTTTTTTGTACCTCTCAACTACCATTCTCCTCTTTGTCCCTAGGTTCATGGATAAGGAATAAAAACAGAAAATATCCCTTTCATACAATCCTTCTGGTTAGTCACATAATTACACCTTAGAAGCTGTAAGTGGCCACACATCTAGAAAATGATTACAAAAATCATTTGCCTCAATTCCATGTGGAAATAGTCTTTACTGATTATAGTTCAATGATTATGTTTAAATAGTTCACAGAGAGAAAAATGATTTACTAACTTGATCATTTAAGTTAGTTATTATTCACAAGTATCCCTTATGAAGGAAAATATAAAACTGATCTTTCTCAGAGTTGAAAGTATTAAGCACATGGACTAAAACAGAACATTTCTTCCCAAAACCTTTTGAGTATTTGCATTAAAATGTTCAGATAGCTGTGATCTTCTGACCGTTTTGGTCAAGCATAACGAAACTCTCAATTCTAACAAGAAGTTTTCCAATACTTGGGGATGAAACAGCTGCTGTGTTTATGCATCCTACTTTGTCTTTCTGCATAATTATCTAACACTGAAAATAAATGTAAAGGATGTGTCCTGGAGTCACACTCACTCTAATCTAAACACCAAGGCCTCTGTAGGATGGCTAGGCATATGAACAGAACTATAATAAGAAATGCCTACAATTATACTCAATGGGAATGGTGCCATGCTACACAAAGCCAAGGAAGTTATGTCTCTAGTCACTAACTTGCATATGAATATTTTATACAACTAGATGAAGAGTTGTGACAACGAGGGAAAGTGTGTGATTTCCTTCTGTAAAAAGAGAGTTCTAAATCTAGAAGAGAAGTTGGAGATCATCTGGCACAATATCCTCATTTCACGGATGAGGAAACCAAAGTCCAGAGAATTCAGTCTTCTTTTCTAAGACCTGTCAACTACTTAGGGAGCCAAAGCAAATGGGGACCAGCAAAAACAAACAGGCTTTTAAATAAGACTTATTTCCAAAGTGTGACCGTAGTCTTAGCAAGCAACAAGGGTTATGTTTTAATTTTTCCCACAAGAGTTGAGCATCTAGGAAAAGGGGTATGTCTCCTTCACTGTTAATAGACTTTCAAACCCGAGTCTAACTAGCTTATCAGGGCCAAATTGGTCTCATAGAATTTTTTAAATTTTAGACCCAAAGAGCTTTATGGAACATTTTGCCAAAACCCTTAATTTATAGTTGGAAAAATGAGACCCATGGAGAATAAACACTTTGTCCAGAACACAAATAGAACCTATGGCTACAGATGCAAGATATGTCCTTTCCACTGTTGAGGTAGAGACGGTGATATTCAAGGGCATCAGGGAAGGCCACGTTAAGAAATTGCCACTTGAGAAATGACTTGAAGGAGAGGGAATGAGCTATGTGGGTATCAAAGAAAGACTTTTCCAGGTGAAGACATTTTCCAGGAACAGGACATAAACCAGTATGGCTGAGGCTGTGTGGACCTAGTAGAGAGTAGTTGGAGTTAAGGTTGGGGAAGTATTAAAAGCATTTACCCTGACTAAAATGAAGAGCTACTTGAGGTTTCTGAGCAGAGGGGTGGTATGGGATACCTCTATTTTTAAAGGATCAGCCTGGCAGCTTTCTTCAGAATAAATTGCAGAGGCACAAAGATGGCAGCAGAGAGAGACCTCTCAGAAGTTCTTCCGGTAAATCCAGGCAAGAAATGGCAGAGGTTCAGATCGGACTGGTAGAATGAGGTGGTAAGAAATGATCAGATTCTGTGTGCGTTCTGAAGCCTGGCAGACTGAGAATGAGGGGAAGGGCAAGGTTACGTGTAATTCCCAAGTTTCTGGCCTCAGCAACTGGAACAGATGAAGTTGTCATTAATTGAGGTGAGAAAGGCTATGAGGGGCCCAGAGGGTAGGGGTGGGAAAGAGCACGGGGTCTCCTTTGGGACAGGTGGAGTTGGCGTATCTGTTACACATCAAGTGAATGTGCTAAGTGTTCTGGTGGACATACAAGTCTGGGGTACAAGAGAAAGCCCAGGCCAGACATGAAAATTTCGGAACTGTCAGTATACACTTGGCACAGGTGGTATTTAAAACACTTTTTCTTAAACTCAACAAATATAAAAACAGTATGTCATAACATGAATTGCATTTAACTGCACTTCAATGTCTGCTTGAACAAAAACTAACAAAAATATAATGAAAGAATGAATCAAACCTTAGTGAATTTTAGGCTCACTTTATTTTTTTGTAGTGTTTCTTTGTGGTTCTCCATATTAGGAAAACTTGATTTTTCTGGATAAAAATAGCACCAGTCTGCAAGATACCATAGGTTTGCCTTCTTACGATTTAATTCATTTCCTTGTGCATATACATTGGCTTGGCTTGTAGTATTATAGTTATTGTAACAAAGCTGAACTCATTCTGAGTACCTCCACAAAATAATGTTTTAGTTTGACATCTAATGATGGTTTTCTTCACTTTTCAGGATCTGAGAAAATGAAGAGACCTAGTCTGGTATATTCAGGGATGGGATCCTGGCTGCCTTACCCATCACTGACAAGGTTTGATTTGCTCTAAGTAACATCTTGCCTTTTCCCTAGGAGAGCACTTCAGAAAATACACAAAAGATGTGTTTCATGAGTATGTAATACCCATTAGCAAACAATTTAAGGATCAATTAATTAGTCATTAAACTTTCCCTATTAAGTGCTTTGGCTTATATCTCTATGGTAAAGCCACTAATGAAAGTCACATATGCTGAGGTTTCATTTCCCTTGAGAGCGTACATATCAAAATGTTTAAATTAGCCTTCTTTAAATATATTTAAATCCCTCACATCTAGAATATTTTAAATAAAACTTCCAACCTAGGTTTAGGAATCTCTTCTTTTTTTAAAAAATGAGATGAATCTTATTAATAGCTATTCCTGGAAGGAAAATCTCCCTACTGATCTTATTTTAAACTGAGAAAATAATGAATAATTAGAATGCTGTTGAAGAAGATACTTAACATGCAAAGAATCTTTGGGGGGGAGAAAAACAGAGGTAAGTTAGTTCCACCAACTAGACTCTGAGGAGTAAATTTTTGTGCTAAGACAAGATTGACTGACTTGTCTGCTTTCTCTGCAAATTCCTGTCTCCCCCACAAAAAACGTACTTGGGATATATTTAAAGGAGATGGGAAACTGTAAAACAATACTACAGGAAATTCAAGTGGAGGCAGCTGTTGGATTTATTTTGTTTTGGCAATGTATAAAGGTAACTAAAAACAGAGAGGCATATGGATGGGGGAGAAAAACGCAAAATTTACAAAAGGCATAAGCCATCTAAATATCCAAAATACACACTAAGAAATCAAAACACTTTATGCACAGACCATCATCAGTGAATAAACAATCTGTACATGACATGTGTTCCCCTTTTCTACTCTTATTGTGAGAGTCTCAACTGTCATGCATTAATCATTGAGTCAACAAATGTGTATAAGCACCTCCTCTATCCCTGCCCTATGCTGTGCACTGAGGATATAGCCGGGAATAATCTTGTTGAGTTTTCATTCTAGCAGGAAAGATAAAGTCTAGAGCAGACACCTGAAGTAGGATGAGCACTTTTAAAGGGGAACCTTGGTCTCCCCTTCTCCTTACCACTCTCTTACTACTATTGCTTTCATAAGGGGCTCTCCCTTGAGTGTCCACCATTTCCCCCCTCTGCCCAGTAATTACCATCTGATCATCTAAAGGAGTTTACAACCCAACTGCTCAGGCCCACGAAGGTTAGCTCTTCATCTGCTGCATAGGGATTGGCATAAAGTGCTCACACAGATATTTCAATTCATCTCATACATACCTATCCACTTCCATCTATAAGCCACTAGAGGCCCCAGAAAAAATAATCCATGTTCTCTGCTTTTATGAAGCTGACCCTACTGAGCAGGGACAAGTATGAACATGAATAACTCTAACACAAGGCACCATAAGATAAAGCGTCCAAAGTCATGCATAAGTGACATTTGGAGGGGCCAAGGCAATGATGAAAGGAAACATTCCATTCAAATCAAGAAAGACTACCCAGCTAAAGTATGATATCTGAGATGCACCATAAACAATACTTATAATTTCAATAAACAGAGAAAAAAAAGAACAGTACAATCTAAAAACAAAAGATAGCAAAATCACAGAAAGGGAAAATAGCATGAGAGGAAGGGATGGCAAGTGGTCTGAAAGAGCTAGGGCACGGAAAAAGCACATCACTTAGTCCATGTTTATGTTTGTTCATTTGCATGTTTGTGAAGGAGTGTTTGTTGTGTATCTCTTGCATATTGATAACTCCATCACAAATTCTCAGGAGTATTTAAGTATCTAAGTAGGGGCCCTGGAATGAGGAAATCTAGGATCCAACCCTAGTGACTGTATGGCTGTGGATAAGTCATGTCTACTTAATATGAGGTTTTTCTTTTTTGCGAAATGGAGAAGATAGTGATATCTTCAAAAAAAGTCTTGGGGTGCAATAAGACAATACCTTTGAAAGCATCCCACATCGTAAAGGTTGTGAAAATGCTTCAGGTCTTTCCTGATACTTAACAGGTCCTCATAAAGGGTTTTGCTGTTTCATAAGTCAGTACAACTACAGCCAGAGTCTTTATTTAATTTCAAGTTATCAGTTTTGCTTGACAGTTTCACCAGAGATCACTCTGTCACAGCAAATTGAACCCACCATTATTCTTCCAAAAATATTTAGTCTTCACAAAATAATGACACTGATATCAACATCATCTGTAATACTTAACTGTATTTTAATTTTGGGTTTGGGATTTCTGTTAGGAAGAGATGGTATATCACTTTTATTAAAAAAAAATCACAGCATCTAACATGGCTGTTATCACTTTCTGCAGGAATATTACAGTTTATGAAAGTTCAGGATAGCGCTATAAATTCTTAAAATTAAGGAGGAGAAAAAGAAAGTGCAGAAGAGATAAAGGAATAGTTAAGAGGTGATGCTGTTTCATTTCCTCTCCATGTCTGGGAGACATCTCCTGGAAAATATAAGTGAAGTTCAAAAGCTGAGACTAGAAACTTATTGTTTTAAACCTACATGTAAATGAAAACTTAAAATCTAGAATTATCAAAGACTCTATTTCTGAAATCTCCAATTAAAAAGTTTGGGGTTTCTCCCCTCGAGTGGCATTTTAGTGTACAAAACTTATGAGAAACTCACAACCACTTAAGAAAGTAGTACATATTAAATTAGATTGTCTCTGTGAACTTGTTATTAAATGCAAACTAGTTTTCTTTTGAATCTCATATTCAATCAAATATCACTTAAATTTTATATAATTCTAATGCTCCCTTGTGTCTGGCAAGCAGATATTACTAAAATGTATTCAATTTTCTTTTTTGAATATTCTATTGAAATGGAGGGCCTACATCTCAATGAAATAAATGGTTTTTAGAATGTACCATGCTTTCAAAGAACTGTACGAGTATTATTTGGTATGAGCAAATAAGTGTCACCTCCAAAACTGACTCAGCAACTCACAAAGGAGTTAAAGGCCACCTTGTCACTGGACTTGTAATGACATCTAATGTGATGGATAAAAAATCCACATTAGATAGGAGACTGTGGGATGTCATGAAAAGAGCAGTGGTTTGGAAGCTAGAGAGCATGAGCAAGTCATTGAACTTCTCTGGATTTTGTTCTCCTCATTGACAAAATGAGAGGTTAGCCCTGGACACGTTTTTTAAAACCAAAAGGAACAAAACCAAAAAATATAATTCTAATCATCATTTACTTGGCAGTTAAAAACAGTAAAGATGCACAGGAGCTCCACAGTAAATCATCTCGGAAAATTAGCAGAAACAATTTTTTTTTTTAAGTCACACTGTAAAGAACTACAAGTCCTGCTTTCCTCATCTTTTCTCTTCTTGTTCCCAACCATGGGGGGTGGGGGTGGGGATGGAATGGAAGAGAATTGTTGGAGCAGGACTGGGAGAGAGTCCTGAAATATCTTAGAAAAGGGTAAAGCTGTTAATTTGGTTTGTGTTTGGTTCCAAATGGACATCCGGTAGTGCCACACTCAGCTGTCCGATGGGGACACATCTCTCTCTTAAGTCAGTCACAACCCTAAATTGTCTCCACAGTGAGCTCTCCCACCTCTGTTACTCCCTGAGCACTTGTGTATACTGACATATTATTGCAGGATATTTTTAAAATATAAACATTTTTTTTTTCTCAGCTAGATTACAAGTCCTGTTTTGAGGAACAAAGCACATTGCATCCTTCTCTACCTTTGGGGCCTTTCTGAAACTACAGTCCAAAGAGCAGAGTTTTTTATATAGTGACCTTTAATAAATATTTGCTTATTAATTAATAAATTAGGTAGGGAGAGTCTATAATAGCTTCCAGTGATCCCTATCTTCTAATATCCATGTCCTTATAGTATCCTCTCCTCTTAGATTGTGGGCCAGACTTTGTGGTTCAATTCTAATGAATAAATTACAGGAAAAGTAATAGGATAGCACTCCCAAGATTAGGTTACTTCCCTTGCAAGGAGTGTGACTTATCTTTTTTGCCATCTCTCACTCTTTCTCATACTCCTTGATCTAAAGGAAGTAAGTGGCCATGTTGTGAATAGCCCTGTGGAGAAGCCCACATAGCAGGGGACTCGTGTCTCCAGACAGAAGTATAATGACCATACCAACAATCATGTGAGTGAGCTTGGAAGTGGATTCTCCCTAAGCAAGACTTGAGATGTCTAGAGCTCTAGCCAGCACCACAATACATCCAGATCTGTGATTCACAGAAACAATGAGATTACAAATTTGTGTTGTTTTAAGCCTCTAAATTTTGGGGCAAGTTATTATACAGCAATAGATAGCTGATACAAGTAGCAAAGCAGTGAGAATGAAGAGAGCATTTAGGAATATAACATTTAGTGATGTGCAAGCTTCTTGTATTGATTTGCTTTGAAGCCATGTTGAAGGGGGTATAGAAATCCCATCCCCACGATTCTTTACCATTGCCCCATGAACCACAGTGCCATTTCTCCACTTGTCATAACTTTTTTGTTGGTTTATAACCATTTACATGCCATTAGAAAGATCACTCTTAAAAGAATTAAATACAGAATGGAGAGGTTCGTGTATAATCTTGACTATTGAAATAATTAAGGCTATGATTCACCCACAAGCACAGTTAATTGTAACCCCAAAGAAGAAGCTAAATGGCTGCTGCTTCCCTTGTCCTCACAACCAATCAACGACTGAGTGCTTCTGTCTGGAACTCTCTGCTCAGGATTGGGTAGAGGAAGCAGATGGGGACAAAGTATCTCACTACAATTCAACAGTTCAGCCTCAACATGTAGAAATATGAAGCTTTACACTAATTCCTCTCCTTTGAGTCAGCCTGTATATCCAGAGGGAGGAAAATATTAGAGTTGGTAGCAGTGAGCCTATGGAAAAAGAAGAGCATATTTGGAAGACACCATGAAGATTCAAAACCTTTAAATACACTCTGGGAAAAGGAATAAAGAAAAGAGCATCTGGGTTTCTCATTAAGTCCAACATACTCAGAAGACTGGCCATTTTCTGCCGAGTTCTGCTGCCATATGCCAAAGGGTTTTGTTTTATTTTATTTAGTTTTTAAAGCTTTCTCAGCTCGCTGCCGTATACCTCACCCATCTGGGGCACTATCTGGTGCATATGTGCAATACTGTAGAACCTAAGTCCAGGTTTTGCCACCTTAAGAAACAAATAGCAGTACCCTCAAGCACAACAACTATGGCTTCTTGCTTTCTTAAATGAACAGGAAGTTTCTCATTCTCCAAGTTTCCACTAATATTGCTACATGCAAAAATCCTAGAAGTGAAAGTCGATTACCCTTGGTGCTGACTCCTGGAAATCCACCCTAGAAGCTGTAAGTGCTAGAAGATAGTAAAACTGAAGATTAGCACATTAGGTCTGGGGCCTTCTGCAGAGATCTATAGGTCATGGCCCAAAGGACAGAGGAGACATTCTTTCTTAGATAGTCAGTTAAAAAATGAGTAGTCAGTTTATTCAGGAAGCACTTCCCAAAGGTCCCAGGCCTACAGAGATACCACCACCACATCTTGATTCTTTTTTCCTCACACACCTTATTAATCCAATCCTGTTGGCCTACCAGGAGTGAGGCCAAGATGGATCCGGTATCAGATATCAGGAGAGACCAGAAGCAGAGCCTCAGCCTTTAATCTTCAATATAGAAGACATTTAACACAAACCTTCTCCCCCAAACTTTGTTCACTCAAGCCCCATAAAAAAATCAATATGCAAAGCAAAAAAATTGGAGTCCAGATCACACTCCTGTCTTGCCTGATTTCTGCATCAGTCTATAGAATCAAATAAGCATAACTGTGCCGTGAGATCTCCTAACTCCATGTGTCAATGGACATGTTAAAAGTAAGGCAGTATACACCTACACAACTTTAAGCCTTTTAATGAAATAAAATGTTCTATCACCCACAGCAAAAATAGGATCTTTTCCAAAATGCAACATTAGCAGATGTTCCTGATTGGGCATCCACTTTATAATAGGTCCTATGCTAAACACACAGGGCTGTGAGGATAAATAAATGTTCATCTCTGCCTCCCTGGAGTTGACCTTCTAGTAGGAGAGACAGATTAGTGATAGGAGTGATAAGCCTAGGTATGTGCTAGGTAAAAATTGTATCACTGAGTAAGATAAGGAAACACTTTGTAGAGGAGAAGATGGTTAAGCTGAGTAGGAGGCTGCCAGGTCATTTCACGCAAAAGGAACAGCATGAGCAACCTAAAAGAGCCTGATTGTCAGAGATATTTATCTCTCCAGCCTCATTTTCCAACACAGCTCCCTTAGCCACTTCTGTAATCACCACAATAAAATACTTTCTGTTCTTTGAATATGAATAACATGTACTTTCTCACCCTTTGCAAGTGATGCTCTCTCTGAAGCAGTTACTCTTTGACCTCATCTCTTAAGCCTTGGATCTGAATACCACCTTCTCAGCCTTCTGGCCTTGACTTGGATATAAGGACTTCTCTGATAACCCCAAGTCTGAGTTTGATGTCACTTTCATGTTCCCTAACTGTATGCCATTACCTCCCTACCATAGAGCTTAACGTACGCTAGCATAACCCCTGCAGACTTACCTATATTCCCTGTAGATTGCACATTCCAGGAAGACATATCAAGATTATTTCTATCTTGATTGCCATTGTGTCCCCAGCATCCAGCAGAGTGTCTGCCATATAACTGGCAGTGCATGCAGGATGAAACTGTTGTTCAAAATTTCCAGGCAAAGCACAGGGCTGGATAAAGGGTAGGTGATAAGATTGAATTTATAGATAAAATTAAAGCCCAGAAGACCGCATTTGCCCTGCTGTGTATATATGTTATCCTCTATTCAAGAAGTCAGGAAGGGTTATAAGCAAGAGGACAGTGTGACAAGGCAGCAATAAGAGGGCCTGAAATAATGGCAGGGGCCTGGAGACAAGAAGACCGATTGCAAGAGATACCGTACTTAAGAAGTTATATCTCCAGGACCTGATGATTTATTACAAGTTCAGGTAAGGGAGTAGGAGAATAAGGATGACTCACAAAATTGGTAAAATGAAAGATCTATGGGGAATATCTTTATTTTTCTCCTACATGAGAGAGATGAGTAATGTAAACAATAAGATGGCCCTGAGTATTCAAGACTAAAAACATGTCTACAGTTCATTACTGCGTGTCTTGATATTGTCAGCTCAATAAGCTACAGAGAATTTGTACCCCCCACGGGTGGCAAATTCAAAATTTCAAAAGACTACTTCATAATTAAAATAGGAGAGGAATAGGTAGTATGCCTTTTTACAATAACACAAAATAAATCATCTTTTAATTCTTTAAGAAATGGATAGTTAAGTGGAGGTTGAATGGCTGAATCTTGACTTAAAAAACAACACATTATCTGCCTATTATTACTTTTTGCCTTCAGATTACCAAAAATTTACCAAAGATGAAAACTCAAGCACACGATATCTTCCAGGAGATATTTATCCAAGTGGAAACACTGAGGAAACAACATTATAATAGAGTGAGGGGAAGGATACATTTGATAAGTCAGAGGAAACCCTCAACATCAAGGGAAGAAATGGTTCTCAGAAAACATTTTGAAAAGATGAGGGAGGACACCAGGCAACAAGAAAATGTCTTCATGTGGCTTGGGGATAGGGTTTGGGAAGAAATCAGAAAATCAAGAGTGCTGAGCACAGAGAGAATAATATTTTAAATAATATTTTAAAGAGAAAAATCAGAGGGAGAAATGAAAACAAATGTGTGATTAGAGAAAACAATTACAAAGCAGCCCCCCCCCCCCCAAATTTCACCCTCAGCTACAAAGGACAGAAAAATTATGAACAGTATTAGAATTTGGTCAGAATTCCTCACCTTGGTCATCTGAGCCTCAATTTCCTCATCTATAAAAAGGGGTTACAGTTATGTCTCTCTGTTATCTCTTATAGAGGCGCTAATCCTATCAGATCAGGGGACTACCCTGAAAACATCTTTTAAACTTAATTATTTCTATAAAGGCCCCATCTCCAAATACAGTCATGTTGGGGGTTAGCACTTCAACATATGAACTTTAGGGGGACAAAATTTGGTCCATAGTAAGATTGTCATAAGAAATGTGTGAAATTATGCAAAGAACATTGTGCCTGGTACATAAGTGCTAAATAGATGTTAGCCAATGTTAAGCTATGAAATCATCATCACTACAGGCATCATCTCCAAAGTTACTTATACTTTTTCTTTTATATTTTTAAAGGAGTGCTACATATGGGAAAGGCACCTATTTCCTACTGCCCTGAAAACTGCCCAGCAACCTGGCACACTAAGATGTCCTCAGGCCTGATTTATAAATATCCTCCAATGTAGAAGTAGCTATAAAAGGAGTAGAGAGATGGTGAGACAGTGGAGGCGGAGGACTAGCAGAAGAAGGTGGGAAAGGAGAAGACCCACAAGGACACAGGATGAGGATGGACTGAGATCTTGCAGCCTGTCTTCTTCCCACACACTCACAAGTGTGTATCTAAGCTACCTGATGAAAGAAGGAACATTAGAAGTACCCCCTCCAACGATGTTCTACTTCTACTGAGAAGGAGACAAAAACCTCCTTATTTAAGGCACTCCAGGGCTAATGTCAAGCTATTCCATTCAGAAAGACCATGGTAAGCAAGTAAAACTAATCTCTCAGGTGGTCACAAACTTAATAGGAAGACCGTTTTGACCTAAAACATCTTTGAGTTTGCGAAACATGCTTCAACTTCTACTCAAAGGGAAGTGTATATATTAGGATAAAAGAATAAGACCAACTATGGACTTAAAGTGTCCATGGAAGCAAAAGAAACACTGTAAAAAGGGCTATGAATTTCCCATCCTATATCCTAGATTTTTAAATAAAAATAGAGACAGAAAACCACTGCATTGAAAATCCAGGAAAGTATAGCCTATGTGAGTCACTTAAGTGATCACAAATCTCCCATGATGTGTTTTAAAACTACCTACCTTCTATAAGGAGTGAGATGTTCTTAGTTGAAATAATGTCCCACTTGGCACTACTATAAATAGAATAGCCATCATTTGATTAGTACCTAGAATGGCAGGCATTTTACAAACACTGTCTCATTCATGTATTCCTAAAAATCCCTGTTGGGGTTGCTATTATTTTTGCCATTTTACAAATAAGTAAACCAAAGAGGTTGCCCAAGGTCATACAACAAATAAATGAATGTTAGAATTCAAACCACTTCTGACTGCAAATACATCTTATCCCCTTTATGCCAGACTTATCATCATCCTTGGGGTGTTGGGACATGTGAGCATGACTAGGAAAAATGGGCTGAATTGGTAAAAAAAAAAAAAAATGTTAGCATTGATTCTTAAATCAATGTATTTTTCGGTGTCATTCTTATGAGTATTTACTTACTCAAATTTTTAAAATCACCTGCAAATGCCTCAATACTGGAAAACTGCTCTACCATTCTAGTCACTTGATCATATAATGGGCTTTTTAGTTTAGATTCTAGAGCAGAAGATATGAGTTGCAATTCAGTGTTCCTACTTCTAAAGTATGTTATTTCTAGCAATTGCTTATCTCTTCTTAGTATCCATTCTCAAGGGAGCATTATCACCTATGTCACAAGGAAATTTTAAGAATTACATAAAGTCTGCAAAGCATACTCAACTGTCACATTAGCACTCAGTGTTTATATTTTAAAAGTTAATGAAAACATTGCCAACATCTCTATTTCTGAATGAGGGTAAACAAGAGAGACTGTAAGGATTTTTACAAAGAAGCCTAATGCCTGAGAATTAGGACTCATTACCATGTAAACTCCAGACATAATCAAAGTTGTTTTCAAGCTTCATTGTTCCAATCTAGTTTATCTCTTTTCTCCCCCAGTTATTTTGATGGGTTTTCACCAACTATGCAGACTTCAATAACTCACTCTCTAATAATATACTCTGGATAATTGTTAGCTTCATGAAATACAATTGCCTGTACTTTAAGTTATAATTAAAGGCATTACTTAAACCCTCAAGTGGCCTTTGGAAATCTGAAAATGCAAGTTGAATTCATAAATGCTAGGGAAGAATAGGAAATCCCAGAACCCTAAATCAGCAGACTCAAATTCATGTGAACCTAACTGAAAGAGAAGCCGCCTAATGCTCTGGTTCTAACCACCAGACTTAGATGGACATTAACACCAGTACTAAATGAGAAAATTGGGCTCACTAAGATTGGATCTTTAAAGTTCAGTATATTCACTGATGGAAAAACGTTTATGATTCAGCTGAACAAAGGAAATACAGTTTTAAAAGCAGTCCTGTAGAGTAAGGGGGAATTCTAATTGTGAAGAAAGTCCAAATGTGCTTCTGTGGCATCTGACTGAATGGGAATGGTGAGTTTTGCAAATTGGATATCTATAATTGGATTTGGTCAATCTGGGACCATTTGCCCCTTTTTTCATATTATTGGCTGCTCAAAGAATGACATGATGAGTCATATAGAAGGACCTAAGTTATTACCATTACTGACAGCTTGAGCATTCTATTATTTTTTAAGAAAGTAATAATTTGTCCATATTTTAATAACCTTGTCAAAAGAATTCTGTTGTATTCAATATTCCAAAATGAAGCTAAGATCATCTCAGCCCAAATTCCTGGTCCTTTTTTCCATCACTGCTTAAGCTTTAATTCTCTAATATATATGCATATATATATTTATATGTATGTACCACATATAACCTAAACTCTATTCTTCCCACTTACCTATACAGATCATAAAAACATAAAATGTAAGTCTCTAAGTACAAGACTAAACTTACCCTCTCAATAATGAACAATAGTGTTCATTCTTCTATGAAGTTCTACCTAATACACATTATTTTTTTATTCTTATGACCCAAGTGATATGTTTAGGGCCATATACACAAAGATAAATAAGCCATGAATCTTTCCATCAAAGATGTCACCAAAAAAGTCAAACTTAAATGGCACTTCTACTTTATAAAATGAAGATGGCCTAACAGTGCATACTGTTCCCATATTTCTTTCTTTCTTTTTTACAAAAAAAAAAAAAAGATTTCATTCATTTATTCATGAGAGACACACACAGAGAGAGGCAGAGACACAGAGAGAGAAACAGGGATCCTGACGTGGGACTCGATCCTGGGTCTCCAGGATCACACCCTGGGCTGAAGGCAGCACTAAACCACTGAACCATCCAGGCTATCCCCATCTTTCTTTCAAGACCTATAGCCTGAGCTTTTCTCTTAGGTTATCTCTGGCTACATCATTCCACTAATATTATTGGCTGACCCACTTTCTTTTTTTATTTTTTTTTATTTTTTTTATTTTTTTATTTTTTTTCCACTTTCTTTTTTTAAATTAGAATATGATTAATAGAGCAGAAAGTGGTCTCAGATCTTTGAGTCCAAACTCCCATTTCACAGATTAGAAAAATGAAGTCTTTCCAATTCTGATAACACGGGCAGTTAAAGAAACAGAAACCCATTTCTTTTAAACCATGTAGAAACGTATGATAAAATGGAATGAAATAAAAAACATTTCAATACATAGCCTGCCTCAAAAGAAAAAAAGAGGGATCCCCATAGCTAATGGGAGAAAGAAAATTCATTTTAGCAAGAACAGTAAACTCCAAGTCACACTGTCTCAGTTCCTAGAGGTTCTGGACCTCACAGTTGGTTATATCTCTGGCTGCCTCAGTTCTTTCTCTGGCACTGTGGGCTTCAGGTGATTAATGTCTGTAGTGGCCTCCGAAGTGCAGTGTTGAGATCTCCTTCAAGAGAGCTATGCAGACAACTTAGCTGACAGACTTAGTTGTGTCCATTGGGATTCATACTTCCTCTGGCTGCACCCAGCTCATGGCTGAGCATAGTATAGGGTATGAGAGCCAGCCCATTCCTACCTGATACTGGACTCCTCCAACCAGCAGATTTTGGCTGAGAAGTCCTCACTGGCCTGGAGAATGTTTTCTCAGAACTGTGCCATGGCCAAAACTCTTCCAATCCAATCCTCCCTTGCTCTCTTCTTTCAGTTGTCAAATCTGTGTTGACATCTAAAGGTTCTCCCGTCCCATCCTATTCCTTTCCCCTTTATCCTTCACAAACATTTTCCAAAATCAATCTCTTGTACATCTACTTCCCATCCTGGTCATCTGTTTCTCCAAGGACCTGAACTGACACAGAATCTAAGTATATTTTTAACATGGCATGGTACATCAGTTGGGAACTTGTGAAGTTCTGCACTAGAGAAACTTTTAGACATGTACACAAGGATACATTATGCAATGCTGTTCAGTACAGCATAGTTTGATATAGTAGGAAATTGGAAGCAACCTAACTGTTCAAATATATGGAAAGGGAAATTCAAGGTATATCTATTTAGTGGTACAACAGATAGAGAGCAAAGCTAGCTACAGGTATCAACATGGATGAGTCTTTCAGTATAATGTTAAGTAAACAAAAGAAGTTGCAAAAATACCCACTCAATATGTCATAATTGTTTTAAATCTAAAACACATAAACAGTATTCTACATAGTTTTTGAAAATTATAATAATTTGGGTAGCAAGAACAAACATCCACTACAGGAATGGAAATCTCTGGGATAAAAGGGAGACAAAATAGGATAGGGTGGATTTCAACTCTTTTCTGGGATATTTTATTCCTCTTTTTTAAAGGTTAACAACTGTTATTTGGGGATACATGGGTATTTGCTATAGTATTCTCTGTACTTTTTTATGTGTTTGAAATATGTCCAGATTTTTCAAGTGAAATAAATATTTGTTGAAAGGAAAGAAACTGAGGCCCCTCCAAATTGTGGCATGACCAAATTCATGTATTTAGTTCATGGCCGAGAACACATTCTTGGTTCCTGGACCGACTCTTTGGCCACCACACTGTGCTGTCTCCATTGTCATGTGTTAGTCTAATGGGGAAGACTATGGTAAATAAGTTTTTTGTATCCTTCACAATGCTTGGTAGCACAGTGGATGCAAGAAAGCATTTAAAATCTACTAGATCAAATTTGCATTAAACCTCTAATGCAAAATTACTTTATCATTGGAATTATGCTTCAAGAGAAGAAGTCTCATGCTATAGTTCCGACTATGACGTGTTTAGAGATGTGTGGATCATGCATTCAACAGCTCTGGGAGGCCTAATTGCTGACCGATGATCTCGTCCAGAAGCAACAACACCACCAAAAAAAAGAGGAGTCAATTCTTGAAAGAATCAGAAGTTAAGCTGACCAATTGGAAGACAGTTAAAGTATACCCATAACGTGTAGGTGATTTTGGAGAGCTTACAGTCTTCCTCTAAGGATTCACATTTGTAAGAACCCCACTACCTGCAGTACTCAGAAATCTCTTTGTTCAGAATCGGGAAAATTCAACTAGCTCTACTCTCTATAGTATAATGGTAAGATAGGCAACCTTTTCTGAACAGAAAATGGATTTACTGACCCTTGATTCTGTGGCCCTACAGAATCCAAATGAAAATATATATTGTCTGTTCTCCAGAGCTCTTCAACAGATGCAAGGCCAAAAGCATACAAAACAAAATACACTTAGGTACCTTAACACTGAAAAGTACCTGGGATAATTAATAACCACAGACAGAAAAGAACAATTGGGTTGTACATTTATTAGGGTCCTTTTTATGTATTTCCATTGTGAAAGGCAATTATTTTTCTAACTTTAGTAAAACCTAATGCCTTTATACTAATTTCAATATGAAAATTTGAGGTGAATATGTCCTTGAGGGTAAGCTTTGTATTTTTCATCAGTATATTTTTAAAAGCTGGCAAAGTGCTTGGCACATTATTAATGTTTGTTGATTGAATGAAAGGATGAATAAATGAATATAAGTGAAATTAAGACATATTTCTTACTGACAGACACTAATGACTAAAAAAGGGTTCCAACAAATGAGCAGAGTTGACAATTAAAGTGTAAATAGGAATCTAATGAATGTTTTAATTGATCTTCCCTGCTTTAAAATGTAGCCAGGATTTTTTAACCTTGAGATACAATGCTCAGCAAATTAGTACACTGCCTTTGTATGAAAATCTCTTTAATCAACCTAATAGTTTGTCTACTCAACTATAAACTTTAAGACCTCTGCCAAGTTAATGTTTTGTTTTGTTAGTCTTAACAAGAAAGAGTTGTCTCTTAATAATAGATTCATATGCAGAAGTTGAGTTTAGTACTTGGACTTCTGTGAAAATAGAGAGCATATGTTAAATTAAAAAAAAAAAACCCACAACTTTTCAAAGTTAATAAACCTAGGAGGGAAAAGAAAACTTTCATTCTTTCTTGATGATTCTATCACCAGAAAAACAACACACCTTTCGTGTCTGAATCAGATGTTAACAAGATTTTTTTTAATGGATTCCTTCTTTTTATAGAGGTCCCAAGAGAATGACTGCTAAACATTTCTTCAACCATTGAGAAGTTTGATACCATCTATATAAGGCTTGCTGAGATGAGGTTAAATAAATAAATAAATAAATAAATAAACAAATAAATAAATAAGCAAGCCTGACCAAACCACCCATCTCCACCATATAAAAGAGGGTGGAGGCTAAAGGGGAATTGGAATTTAAATTTTTTAAAAGATTTTATTTATTCATTCATGAAAGACAAAGAGAGAGGCAGGGACATAGGCAGAGGGAGAAGCAGGCTCCCTGAGGGTAGCCCGATGGCAGGACTCCATTCCAGGACCCCGGGATCACAACCTGAACCAAAGGCAGATGCTCCATCACTAAGCCACTCAGAATTGGAATTTAAAAATAAGATTTTGTAAAAGAGGTGCTGGTGAGTGGAGTCCCGCTCTGTTCCTCATGACAGGAAAAGTTAGGCATGCTTTCCCTCGTCTTGAACCCATAAAAAGTGACTTCAATGGAACCACTTAGAGAGTTCAAGGTGTACCCCAGTGTTGACAGAGGACAATAGAGTAGCAATTCTATTCTGATGGAAGACAGGAAAGATTGCTACAAAGAAAGATTGCAACAGTTTTTTGGTGCAAAGAATGTGTGAAAGTTTACTGTGAATGCAAGAGAAAAGAGACAGCCTTAAGGTCCTCTAAATACTGCCCAAATGACTGCCTCAAGGTACACAGTAACTCTTACAAAGGAGTGTATTGCTGGATTCTCAGGGACCCGGGGAGAATATCAAATAAGCAGGTATCTGCAATGATGAATTTCCCAGTACATCAAGAGAACTGCAGGTCAGTTACTCCAGTGATTTTGGGGTAGAGGGTGGGCAATTTTCAAATAATGCACTAAAGTTTGCCAAGAGAAAGTGTCAGCTTTAAAAAAAAATCTGCCAAGTGCAGAGAACACAGACATCAGCTAATTTCACCATGGATCAAATATTACCTTTGCTTTCCTCTGACCTCCTCCCTCTCCCTCAGTCCCCTCCTATGGACTTAGAGCCTGGTAGCAAGCTGGAGGGGAGCAGGAGGCAGAGAAGCAGGAAGTGGTGAATCTGAGATGGATCTCACCAGGTCTGCCTTCCCCTGCACATCACCTCTTACAGACCCAAGCTAAAAAAGACCATAAGCCTCAACTCCAAGTAACATTAATCTTATTACGTGGAAGTCAACATTTTCATAACTGAAATAAGATCTCTTGGGTGACTTAGAAGAGCACAAAGGCTTTCTCATTATCTAATAGATCAAAAAAGCCACTGAGTCCTTCTTGGAATTCTTCCTGCAAAAACAACAACAAAACAAGAGTTTGGAATGGGAAGAGGGGGGAAAACAAAGTTGGCTCGTGATTCCCCTGCTCATTCACTGTGGCAAGGTTATTTCAGCACGTCAAAATTCTGGTAAGTTCTGTATTCTGGTCTTCATAATAAGTATTACAAGGAAAAATGAGGAAGAGGGCAAACTTCCTTGTGTGACATCGATGTGGTTAAGTGGGAAGAAGAGCTGGAGACAGGTCATGAAAGATTCCCCCAGTCTCTCCAGGGCAGTCATAAGGAAGCCCAAGCCTCACCAGTGCTGAGTGAGGTAGACAAACAATCCTGAGGATTCATTTGGCTGCCAGGAGTTCAATACCAGCTGAGGCTGTTTGCTCTCCCTCAGCCCACCATGACCTCTCCTAATGTCCTACTAACTGGCCAGTCTGTTTACTGACTGTGTAATAGTAATCTGCTTTCCTGGAGAGACCTGAACCCTCTGTCCCACATGCTGTGCCAGGAGCCAGGGTCATTCTCCCAATGGACTAATCTCCTAGACTCCCTCTGTCTGCCAAGTTCTATCATCTGTGCTTCCTCTGCCCTGCTCCACTGACCAGATTCAATCTCTTTATAGCAATACTCGTCCCACCCCGCCACACCCACAGTCACACTTTCCCAGCTCTGATCTCAGCCTCTACCCGTCAGCCTTTGCTACTAAGGTCCCTGTATGCCTTGCAGCCGAACCCATAGAAAGTTGGAACATAAAGAGAACTTGGAGTGACTCATTTGCAACTATTTCTTGTCATTAAAAGTGGCACAACCATTAAAGAAGAAAGGTGGGAGGTAAAAATTGGGGCCTTAGAAAGTAGCCTTCTGTTATCATATAAGACTAGGAAAGTAGCCACAAAGTGTTCGTAATGTTCCTCAGTGGTTATCATTTCAAATCAGACTCAGACCAGGAAGATGCAGGGATAATCATGAAATATGAGGCACACTGCTGCCGAGCACCAGTTAGTTCCAAATGTGTTCATTTATTCATTTGCAGTAACAGCCTCGAAAATCAGTGGAGTGGCGTCTAGGAAGTAAAAGAGTAAAATAATTTTCCAACTCTCATAGTCAGAGGGCTAATTCAAGTTTCAAAAGCAACACTAACTTGCTTAAAGTACCATAAAAAGAGAGAGAGACACAGAGTGGAAATTCCATCCTGCTTTAATCACTGTCCACTGCAAGTTTCCTTAATGATTTCCAGCTGCCTCCATTTAAAAGTTGTTGCTTTGACAGAACTTTCATACAAACTTGGAACATTTTCATGTACAAAAGAAAAAAAAATCTTACTTTGCTCTCAACTGCATTCTAACCAAAAGCAGATTTCTCTTGGATTATATAAGACAATGATGAGCTGGAAGGAGCAGGGGAAGGATGAGGAGTGAGGCCAGGCCTCTGATTTTTTTGCAGTCTCCACAAACCATTCCACACGAGGCACAAAGGAAAATGTGAAAACTCAGGGAGAAAGCTCACACCCTTGGGAAAGCCAAAATACACTTTGACTTCAACATACCACTGCATTCTGATGTGAAGAAAAGCTACTCAGAATTAAGCTTTACCATGAAATAATTGCCTCCAAATTCACGTCAGTTAAAATTTTATACGTGTGTGTGTGTGTGTGTGTAAGTGTGCTAGTCAAATAGACCATAACCAACCCTGCGTCATCCATTTCTTCCCATGGGGTGAGGAGCCCAGAACAAGAGAAACAAGGATGTAAGATATAATGAAAGGTTAGATATTAACAGTTGAATAGGTATTTTGTTACAGATGTGAGGTTGAGGTGACCCTTTAAAGTCCCCTTACCTTCATTCACGTTGTATGCTCTTTAAAAGCAAAGAGCAACCATTTCTTAGTAATCTTTGTCTCCCCCACAATCCCTGGCACTAGTGTCTCCTAGTGTAGGGTCTTCAATGAAGATATGTTACAATGAATAAAGGAAAGCTTTCAGAGATGGAGGTTAGTTAAGCAATAGGATATGTGCAAGGAGAAAATATAGATAGCTTGAGAATTGCTGAAATAATGACTATTTCATCCTCATGATTCTATGAAACTATAATTTGTTCACATATCATTAAGTTCACATATCATATCTACTATATGTAGATATAGTCCTCTATTGTTACCTGTCGGGCAGAAAGGAACTTTGAAAGGTCTTCAAATTATTCTCTGAAACTATCCCAGACTACTGGAAATCCATTCTCCCTTTTGAAAAAGAGTCCTATAAATTAACCTGGTAATATTTTTTCTTGTCCACCATATCAATAAGGAAATAATCTGTCTACCCCAAATCCTTTATTTTGCACATTGGATCTTTTGATGGTGTGGGGAAGGATTTTTAACAATATTAACAAATCCATAATAATTTTCCATTTAAATCCAGAAGAGGCAGAGGAGGTACAGGAAAGAATAGCTCTTAGAGTCACTTCTCATTCCTCATCTTTATTCATTCTGACAGATATTTTTGAGTACTTAGGGTGAAGCAGATGCTGAAAATCCCATAGATATTCCTCATAAATCTTATTTCCATCATTTAGGGACATGTGAAGGCTCCAGAATTTCTATCTAAAAGGGCCCTGTGGGTAATAATCTGGTTGGCTGGCAAGGATGCCAACTTCTGTCCTGAAGCTGCCTGTGAACGCTGAGCAGTTTTACTTGCCCAGCATCTTTACTGGGGGCAGAGTGGGTTGGGAGGGCTTGGAGGGTGAGATGCCTCCAAACTACTTGGTACTGTCCTTGTGAAGGACCTTGTTTTAATCAATTTCTGGACTTAATTCTGAATCTTTCCAAGCTCTCTATATTGTTCTCCAATTCCAGTGCCAAAAATCATACAGAAGACTCTAATGTGGGCAAGCACGGAGATAAAGACAAATTCATCACTTTATAATTGCTGGATTTTGCCTATTTGTAAACCTCACTAATTGTGCTTGCTTTTTTGAACCAGTTCAGTAAAATTTCTTATGACTAGATAATTTTAGCTGAATACCACTGTAGTCATTTATATTCAAAAAAGCATTCTGCAAGTGAAAGCAGGCAGTGATATAGAATGGGAGCCTGTTATATCTGTACTGAGCCTTCTCTTTGCCACTGTTTTAATACATTCCTATTCCTCCTATTTTTCTCTTATTTTTTTTTAAAGATTTTGTTTATTTATTCATGAGAGAGAGAGAGAGAGAGGTGGAGATACAGGCAGAGGGAGAAGCAGGCTCCATGCAGGGAGCCTGAGGTGGGACTCGATCCCGGGTCTCCAGGATCACGCCCTGGGCTGAAGGCGGTGCTAAACCCCTGAGCCACCCGGGCTGCCCTCTTATTTTTCTTTCTATTAAATATATTAATATATAAAATACTATTAATAAATATTCCCATGCCACATTATTTTTCTCTCCTCTGGTCTATGTCTCCTTCTGGTCTCCTTCTTTACTAGGTTATAAGTTTCTTTATTATAAAAACATTGCCTTGTTCATATCTGCATCTCACTGGCCCACATCTGGCACACAGAGAATATTAAGAATGGTTTGTTGAGTGAATAAATGAATGTACTGAACCCTGGACCCCGGAAGGAAGATATAAAATAAATCTTTAAAACTTTAATAAATGGATTCAAAAGCTGTTTCAGATAAACTATTAGCAAGTCGTCACATCTAACACTTCTCGAAGGCCCACCAGGGAGGGTCAACATAACCCCATAAGGGTGTAAACACAGCTGTTGTTCTCTTCAGGATATGATTAGTTTTGATTTATTGCACACGTCCACCTGCAAGGCTTCTCAGAGCACACAGAGTCATAATCTCCAAAGTCACCTAGTGACAAGTGAGTCCCTCAGCTCCATTGCTCACCTGGATCAGCAGCTCTCATTTATCTCTTAGGCAGCTCAGAATGCTCCTAGCCTCAAGGCCCGCAAACTTAGACTTTGTCAAATCAAATGGGCAATAATTTACAATATAAGTATCTTTTATAGAATAGTGAGTTATTTCTCTTCTTCCTTGTCTTTTTCCCCCTCACAAAATAAAACCCTGGAATTATAGACCACAAAATATATTTATAGTTAGTGCTTTTTCCTTTTAAAAAAGATAGGTGCATATTCCTGTCATTGGTCACAAAGAAGATGAGACGAGGGATTTGAATGGATCCAAGTAAGGATATCAACCCTTACCCTAAAAGGGCTCAAAGCACATATGGTACACTGCAGAAGATGTCAGAAGAAAAGAAGGACATCAGGTAAAACTCAGCTTGGAAACAGGTGGAAATGTAAAGCGACACAGAAAGGCAGAATGTCCACAAGGGAAGCCATGCCCCTTAAGGAGTGAAAAATGTGAAATCCTGAGATGCTAAATTCTAATCAGGCTTTAAATCAGATCAAGTTACATCGGGTACTTATAACTTACTTCATCTGTGAAGTAAAATAATGCATGAACAATAAGTACTCGACTGTGTGCAGATAAAACCATAAATGAAGAGTAGACTGAACTAAGTGACCCCCCCCAATGGAAAAAGAAAGCTATCCTTGTAGTTACCCTACATTAAGAACACCACTAAACACAGGATCCCTAAATAAAGCATGCCTTGCAATTAATACTCTCCTCCATATAGAAAGAGTCCCGTTTCGTCCTTTTTTAGCTGTCTTTGCAAAGAGAAGGGAGCATTTCAAAAACTTATATACCTACTGATTCGAATAAGTTACCCCCACACCACCCCACAGAGGGCAGCCGGCAGGATCGGCTCCTACGTTGGGGGTTTCACACGACAATGTGAAACTAACTACCTAATTAATTTTATGTATTTGGAAACCAGCTTTATTTTGTGAAGAACACTGAAATGAGAATTAACGTTCATGTTCAAATCCTGGTTCAATCTCTTAGTACATGTGTGATTTTTAGTAAATTACTTAAGATCTATTTTTTTTTCAGTGATAAAATGGGGGATTAATGATACTTGCCCTAATAACCTCCCATATGGTTGCCATAATTAAATGAGATGTTACATTAAAATGTGCTTTGTGAACGCTTAAGTGCTATGCAAATGGAAGATACTGATTGAACACATTTGATGACACAAATATCTGTGCGGAAATTTTTCCACCAACCTATGTGGCAGAAAACAGCTTTGAACCTTTCCTATAACAAAAGAGCGTATAAATACATAGCTATGTTACATAAACAGCTTTTCCATATCTACAAACTACCCGTACCTACTAAAAACAGCTACTAAAATTATAGGGGTAAGCAAATTCTTCCTTTCTCTTGCTTTCATTGAGCTTTGGGGAAATATTTTTTAACTTTTAGTCTATTCCTCCTAACTGGTGTCTGATGTACATATGAAGGATAACTCTCTAGATGCTCACTCTTTCCAGAAAGTATTTACTTAGAGAAAATTAGAATTTAATTTATACTGGATGATCAATACAGACCTTTATGCATGCAATACATCTAATACACTGCAGCCAGATTAATTTCCCTAGTCAGTGATTAATTGCCTACTCTGTCCCAGGCGCTGGAGAAGGTGCCTGGAATATAACAGAGAGCATGATGGGCAGGGTCTCTGCCCTTCTAAATGTCAAATCCATAGTTTCGTTTCAGAGCTCATCTTTCTCAACCTCTGTGACATTTGATTTTGTTGCCAATTTACCTTCTTGAAACTTCCTTCTCTCTCAATTTTGAAGGCGTAATTCTTGCTTAATACAGCAGATACTATTGGCCAAGTTCCCCAACCTGAGTTTCCAACCCCTTTTCCTTCATTGCCTTCCAGCTAAGGGTAGTGATGTGCTGTGGTTTTGCCCAATTGAATGAAAGATGAAGTCTATGCTAGTGTTCCTGCAATAGATAGGCAACACTCCATCTTTTTCCTAATTCCTTCTGCTACGATGTAAATGTGTTGACTAGACCTGTAGCCACCAACCTACAGCCATGGGGAAAAGTCAAGAGAACCGCTCTGTGGTAGTTAACCGCGTAGGAGATGACTATGCCAATTTAACTCTCATTCATCTTCAGTTACAGCTTAAATCTCCTCGGAGAGACCTCCCAAAACCTCCCAATCTAAATTAGCACCTCCTACTAGATATTCTCATAGCACTCTGTGATTTGCCTTCATATAACTTGTATATTTTTAGTTCTGTATTTCACTTCATTGGTATTTGTCTTACATCTTTCTCCTCCTCTAGAAAGCAAAGGGATAATTAAGTCTTTCTATAGCCATTCCATAGTCAGTGTCTCACAGATTATCTGGCATGATTTATGTGCCTCACAAATATGTGTTGAAATTTGATGACTTCTTCAGACTTAGGCTTCAAATTACCCTCTACGTATCTCTACTTGAAGGATCAGCAGGTCCCTCAAAACCAAAAACCCAAAGTAGATTCTATCTGTACTGAATTTCTTTTCCCAGTTAATGGTATCAGAAACCTCTAAACCTCCTGACTTTTCACTCTT
Organism: Canis aureus; assembly: GCF_053574225.1. NCBI lineage: Eukaryota > Metazoa > Chordata > Mammalia > Carnivora > Canidae > Canis > Canis aureus. Next base: position 41,230,129 of record NC_135628.1, on the reverse strand, counting down.
CCACTTTTCTGTTTACCTAGTATCCAAGACCTGATTCTACCAACTGAATATTTCTTCACCCTCTGCCTCATCCCCTTAGTGCTGTTCATCCTTCCTTGCTTCAAGGCTTCCTTGTACGTGTATTTCTACAGTATTACTGTTGTAGGAGACTGCTCATTCATCTTCCTGTGTATTTGAAACCCTCTCTTCTTAATGATCTTCAACTAACCAACAATTATACCCATTTTATAGATCAGAAAGATAAGGTTCCAAGGGTTTCAGAAACTTATTACTTCAGGTCACTCAACCAGTAAGTAACAGAGCAGAAACTTAGATTGGTCCATACCCCCAAATCAGGAGACCTGGGAGAGATCTTCTAAACTTCAGCATGGCCAAAAGCCCCAGTCTAGGCATCCTGAATTAGAAGAGTAGGCTTATGTATGAACTTCCCACCCCCACCCCCCAGAAGTTTGCATACTTCTTGAGAACAGAGAAAAGATCTTCATTTCTTTCAACCCTTTTCATCACACATCACCCACCCCTTCCCCGGCACACTGCATAGTATCTGCTTTATTGTAGTATATCAAAGGATTTCTGAGGCATAAATGGAAAAAGAAACAAAAGAGAAAGAAATAAAGACTCATCCAAGGGAGGAAAAAAGGCGGAGGATCCAAGGTGATAAGATATGAGGAAGAAAGAGATAGGAATAAGAAATATAATTCACTTTGTTTAGATTCTTGTTCAGAAGTTATGCCTTTGCAAAAAATGTTGGCTTGAATTTTGTCTGATGTTTTCCTTACTTCAGCACAGGGAAAATTCCAACTTGGCCTCTTCCCTTGGGAACACTTATGAAGAGTTAAGAGTTATATGATGATGTGAAGTAAAGAAAGTCAATTCACATATACCCTTCTTCAAAGTAAAAGTTAGCAGCTAAGTGCCACCAAGTAAATCACCTCTCCTCTAAAAGCTCTGCCCTCTCCCCTTCAAGACAATTATAGTCTAAAAAGCCAGTTTGATTTGTCACAATTTTTTTTTTTTTTACCATTTTGTGCTTTAAAGTAATTTGGGACTGTATTTAGGGCTGCAATTTCTCCTCTAAAGCAACTAAAAGCCTTATTCTTTTCAGTCTGATAATTAACCTACCATGCCATTTCACCCAAATAATCTTCGGGAAATTTAAAAACGTACCCCCAAATCTTTTGTAGGCTGGATTTGCCTCAGCACCACTAAATCACTCAGTATCATGTTCCTCATAGGCGGCGGCTGAAATGAAATATGCATACTATGTAATTGGAAAAAGATTCTGTCTCATTTGCCTCAGCTGTTCTTCCTTGTTGGAATTGCAGAGGGAAAGAAGGCAGCAAGAATACCTTCCTGCTGTCAATTTAGAAGAAAAGCCATCACCACAGAGCCACATCAGCAGGGGCCGGCCTGAGTTCTCTGCAGGCTCCTAACAAGCCCCTTAGACCTCGAGACACTCATCACGGTCCCTTGACACAGAATGGGAAGAGTCTCGATAAAACAATATGGTGTGCAATTACAAACACATCTTAAGTGCCCCCTACTCATTGGCCCTGTTCCATTTCCAAAATGCTCTTGTTCAGCCTCTCCAAAAAAAATTCACCTCTAGCCAAAGTGCCACATGTGCAGAGAAAGAACACATTCTGGTTTTTTTATGTGCTTCCATAATCCTAGTAATAAAACATATTAAAATGAGAATCTTCCTCATTAGGCTGGGGTTTATATGGGAGATGATTTAAAATTTTATAAATTTACTATCACTTTTATTTTCAGTTCTCTATTATTTAGAATTTAATTGTTCAATGCATGAAATAATTATAGCTAGCACTTATTGTGCTTTCCATGTGCCAGGCACTGTTCTGAATGCCTCATGTATATTAATTTTGTCCTCAAAAGGATCCTGTGTTGGTAGGTGCTATCACTATCACTCCTATCTTTAAGGATAAGCTAACTGAGGCACAGAGGCAAAATAACCTGCTCATGTCACCAACTAGTACGTGTTGCCCATGCCATAGTGCCTCTTACTTATGCAGGTTGTCATTTATGTGTTCGTTACTTCTTTTTTTTTCTTCCCTCTATGTTTTCTTTTGGGCCATTTTAGTCATGTATTCTTTTAGAGAATGCTTGCCTTTAGAGAGTGTCATCAGTATATGAGGAAGATGCAATGAGGTACACCCCCAAAGTCGTGGAAATAAGGGAATTAAGGTGAGTTCAGAGAAACCATCAGGACATCCCTGAAGATCCATGGGACTCGCTTTTCCAGCTTTCCTTGCAGTTGGAAGGAACCATGTGACCAGTTCTGGTCGATAGTCTTCGAGCAGAAGTAAAGCCAAATGAAAAAAAGTGTACTTGGCGAACAGAGCATCGAGCTGTGTCAAATGCCACTGATAGGTCAAATATTATAAGAATTGAGAACTGATTATGACAGTTAGAAACTATGGGATTTTAGCAATAGGGAGGTCATTACTGAGCATGCTAAGAACAGTTTCTCTGTAGAAAATCATTAGTAGCATCATTGAATCAGTAGAGTACAAGAAACTATTTCACTAATGGATACAGAATTTGGGTATATAGAAGTTAATCAGTGATTGGCATATGGTTATAGAACCTAGATCCTTCTTCTCAAACTTATGCTGTTCTCTTTCTGAGCCCACTCAGAAGTCTCTTTCACTTTCCTTGTTTCGTTACACATCCACATACTCACACATATATATCAAGTTGCCATACATTGAACTATTAGTCCAAAGTCTCTTACTCTTTTATAATAGTGCTATACATCTGTGTTTTTGCCATGGCCTTATGGTAAGTAGAGTGTACTCCTAAGCCACTTAACTTTTGACTTGGTCATATGATTTGATTTGGTGAATGGGACATTAGCAGAGACAACCTATGCATAAAAAATCAAAATATGCTTGAGCAACTGGACTTGCTGTGTTGTACATCTATCTACACAACCCTGAGCTAGTCCACATACTTAGGATAGTTCACTTGTCCCATATAGACACCCCAAGATGAACCTACAACCTGGACCCCAGTCCAGCCAACATCAGCCAAACCTCAGCTGACCTGCAGAAGCATGCATGGGAAATAAATGACTTTTTTGCTAGAAGCCACTTAGTTCTGCAGTGGTTGGTATATGGCATTATTGTGAATAGAGCTGACTGAGGCAAAATTTGAATTCCAAATCTCCCAAATGATCTTAAAAAAGAAGGCACAAAGTTTTGCCTGGACTCTTCTCTAATTATAAGCCTCAGATTGATCCCAAAATGCCATGAAGCCACTCCACCCAGTACCCACACCACACAGTAAAATTGGTTCATTCCCCTCTTTAAAAATCAGACCTTAAGGAAAGGGAGGTGGGCAGGGGGATGGGTGACTGGGTGACAGGCACTGAGAGGGGCACTTGACGGAATGAGCACTGGGTGTTATGCTATATGTTGGCAAATCGAACTCCAATAAAAATATATACAAAAAAAATCAGACCTTAGGAATTGGAAGACATCTAAGTAGCCATGCCCAACCACCTCTTTTTACATCAGAGAATACCCAGGAGATGAAATGACATGTCAAATATCATACTGCGAATCACACAGAGCAACTATTAGAATCCAGATTCCTCACCGTTATTTCAGTACTATTTCCTGTGGCACATTGCCTATCTTAATTTCAAACTGAGAACTCTCTGGTTCAAGAACTCTCAGGTTCAGAAACAAGAAATCTAGGATTTAACATTATAAATATTCATTCTCTTGTCACCCATGGTCTCCTCTTTCCCTTTTTATGAACTCCTTTCTCTCCAACACCTGAACCACTCCAACACACACACACACACACACACACACACACACACACAGTTGAATCCAATCGTTAGTCTTTGTTTTGACAATTATTCTGTATCCTCTAAAAATCTCGGTTCCACCAACAATTAGTATAGATTTTAAATTTTTTCATTGGAAGATGCTATAAAAAGTGGTATATCCAATAGAATTATAAAGTTACTGAATTAACAACTTCATTTTGCAGTCAAGGAAAGTGAGTCCTAAAAAAGTAAGAGGACTTGTCCAAGGTCATACAACTGAAGAGCAAAAAAGGGGATACTGGATCCCAGGATTCCTGACTCCTCTCTAGCAACTACCTCCCAAACTCTACCATTTATAATCAACAATATCTGTACATTTGTGCCTTTGTGGGTTTTAATCTTATTACTTCAGGAAAAAGTAATTTTGGATTCTTTTTTCAATCTATTAATTCTTGACATCTTTTTATCTGGAATGGAGATGGAGCCTTTTGCATTAGAATGTAATCCAAATAAATGTTCTTGAGGGATTTCAAGTCAATATGACTTTTTACTCTTTCAAAAAAACTCATCTCTCAAGAGGATAGTGACTTGCCTTTGCATTGCTGTGCTTTGAAACAAAAAGATAATTTGTATATTTAAAAGGCACCTTTCATCTTCTCATCTGTAGACTTCAGTGCTTACAAAAACAACTCATTAATTGTTTCTTCACTTTTTGTCTCTTTAGAAAAGAGGAGAAACACAACACTCAGAAACTAAATCACACGTCCAAGTTTGGATAGGAAGGCACATTGCCTCTACAAAGTTCTGGTAAGAACTTTCATATATTAGTAATCCAAATCACAACTCCCATGAAACTAACATTCATTCTAAGGAATTGGAAGAGGCACCAAGTCCTAGGCACCATGATATGACTTTGATATGCATTCACTTACTTATTCCAGATGATGGGTGTATTATCATCCTCATTTTACCAGACAGGAAGATGAATATTAGAGGTATCAGATAATTTTTCTGAGGTAATAGCATGAACGCCCAATTTCTGGCAAAGATGCTATATATGTCTTTCTTACAAAATATCACAGGGTCAGGAGTGGGAAAGGGCCTTGACTCTAGCACTAAAATGGTGAAGAGAATCACTTCTGAGGTTTCCGTGGTGAATTGCTGGAAGTACACATCTATACCTACTTGTTTGAGGCCCTGTGAATGTATGAAAAAAGATGGATTTGAGCTAGTCCATAAGGTAAATTAAAAAGTGGCCTTGGCTATTAGAACTCCAGCTTGTGGTATCCTTTGAAGAGGAAGGAGTGCTTATGACTCGGAGGGAAGCCAACAGGGTCTTGTGCAGTCTGAGGAATGCTCTGCATTTTGTCGTGGGAGGTTATGTAGGTGAGTTTACTTTGTGAACATCCATCGAGCAGGACGCATGATTTATGCCATTTTCTCTGTGTGTACTATACATCATTAGAGCTCACATTAAAATTACCCTTTGAAAATGTCTAAAAACATATTGTGAATAGAACCGCTGTCTGCCTCTGAGGAAACTTTACATTTACCAGCTGTGAACCAGGTGAGGTAGGGTAACAGAGGTTATGCTTATGAACTTTGAAGATGACAGGTCGTGTTCAGTTCCATCCCAATTAAGGATTTCTAAGCTTTAACAGCCTTGCCTGTGAAAACAAAGGGACTGAGCTCAGTGAGCTCTCTTAGAATATTCGTTATATTTCATCATTGCTTCCTCTCCCAGGGAAGGTTTCTGTTTACCTTGTGTGTTAGTCCAGAAAACAGACAATATGATTGAATTAAAGGTGCAAGAGACTTCTCAGGGAAAACATCCGAGGAGCCTGAAAGAGATGTCAGATTGCAGTGTAAGTCTGAACTTTGTGAAGGTGAGAGGGGAGGGGTCCTGGAAACAAATGATGCTCAACAGGAACCAAGTTTGGGGAAAGGGAGAAATAATGAATTCGGTTCTGACGTATTGAGCTTGAGGTGTTTTTGGCCATCAATCCTGAAATGTCAAAGGGAAATACGGGTCTGGAGTGGGCTTCAGTTGCACATTTGTGGGTCATCTGCATATTGGCAGTAATAGACGCCAGAGGCCGAACGTATAACGAGAGAGCTTAGGGACAGAGCACCAAGTAAAAGAGAAAAAGGCCTCGAGCATCGGTGAATTCTGATATTTAAAGTCAGGAAAGAGAAGGATGAGCCTGCAAAGATAACAAGTCCACTAAGAGGAAGCGAGCAGAAAAGGATTGTATCCAGTCAAGGGAAGAAAGAAATGATCAATAGCGACAAACACCACAGGGAGGTCAAGTAAGAAGCAGCTTGAAAATGGCCATTGGATTAAGAGACATGGAGGCCATTGTTGATCTTAATAAGAACTATCACAGTTCAGTGACAGGGACAGGCCAGTTTCCCTAGATAGTTGGGGGTGGGGGGCAGAGCTGGACTTGGAGTACAAATCTGAAGGGCAAGTGAGTAGATTGGCTTTTGAGAGGATGCAAACAGCTCTTCTATTAAACAGGAGGAAAGAAGCATAGATTAGATACAGATGTAGGCAGAGATATGTTTGGAAATGGGAAGATGAGAGATCACAATCTTATCTGGTAGTTTCCATTTTCTCAGTGAAAATATCATCGGCTGAGAGCCATGGAAAGGATAAAGAAGTTGAAGGATTCTGAGGAACAGAGAATTTGAAAGTCTTTTCAGAAGATGGGGGTGGGAATTGAGCAAAAACTTGCAACAAGGTGAAAGGCCTATTCGCAGTTGTTGAGTATATATTTATGGCAGATCCAGTGGCCCTGCTGTTCAGCCTTCCAGAGCCAGGTTGGGTTGTGCGATGCAAGCTCAAGAGGGGCAGATCTCTGGGTAGCCTAGGGAGGACTTTCTGCCAATTAGGTCCAATGAAAAGCCAAAGGTGAATGTATTTAGTGGTAATGGCCATAGTGTTATCGAAATGATACCATGTGGAAAAGGAAAAGTTAAGAAAGGAAGGGAAAAGTTAAGAAAGGAAGGGAATGGTGGATTGAGAGAATGTAGAGTTGTAGAGAGAACCCCAGCCCTTGAACATTTTTATCCTCAACCTCTGAACACCTCTTCTAAAACCAATCGCTCTTGCTCCCAGGAAAAAAGTCATGTAGCAAATCTTACATTTGAAAAATCAACAGCACTTATGGTAGCAAACACAACCAAAAACATTTCCTTACCTTCATGAAGTTTGTATTGTAATGAAGTCAGACTAACAATATTTTTTCTAGAGCAATACTATCCAGTAGAAATACCATGTGGGCCATATACATAATTTTAAATTTTCTAGTAGTCATATTAAAATGAGTAATGAAAAAAGGGAATTTGTCAGATTCTTTTCTTAAAGAAAGAATATACTTACACTAAAAAGCCATTCCTTGCTTATCTGAAGTTCAAATTTAACTGGGCATTTTGTGCTTTTATTTGATGTCTGTCCATCTAAACAGGTGGAATAAATATTAAGATTCTGCTTCTTTCCTTATCACTTCAACATGTAACCAATGTTTTAAAAATTTGAGATATTATACATTTTAGTTGAATAAGAGTATATAAAATTAAAAACTCAGCTTCTCATTCACCCTAGCCACACCTCGAGTGTTCAATAGCCATACGTGGCCACACATTGGACTTATCGTAGCTACTGTAATGGACACCATAGCTCTACACCATAAACTCCTGAAGTCGTAAACGATGTTCACCCTTGTCATCTCCCTAGTGGGCTAGCACAGTAGCAAGGTCCTGTAATCACCACCAACAGAAGAAGATCTATTTGAATAGAAAGGATAGACAAAAGATAGACAATAATGAGCAGAGAAGAAGTATATGAATTGAACAAAAGAGCCTTCTAGAAGCCCAAGAAATTATACCCTTTGGACAGAAACTTATATGAAAAAGATGGTCCTTGGAGAAACAGTTTCATAACCAACTGGAATCTAATTTTAAAAGAAAAATATATACTGTGTACCTCAGCAATATATACAGAGACAAGGAAAAGGTGTCTTTCAAGAAAGTTTCTATCCCAGCATGCACCAAACATTTATTTCTCTGCATTTTACATGGAACTTAATTCCTTACATGAATATATTTTCCACAGACACAGCATAACAAACTCCATCGCTATCAAGACAGCAAAGACAAACTCTCCCTCAGAATTCCATAGAGCAAAGAGTCGTGAGGCTGGATATCTCTGATGAGCATGGCTATTTTCTCTAAATCCTCTCAGGGTGTTTTCTGTTTTCTAAAATGAAAGCAACCTGGAAATTATTTACTTCACGGTGGAGACCCAGAAGAAGAGTAATGGCAGGCTGAAAGCTCACAAAAGAGAAGGCTGAAGCTGTCCTTTTTTTCCTCAGGGAAAAATAATCTGAGTCTGATGCAATGCAGTCATTTTTCCCCGCCATTCTTTTTATCTGCCGAAGCTGTGTTCTCCTAGAGCATTCATCAGGCAGCTCTTTCTTGGTTAGCAGAGACTCTGTATGAATTCTAACCCTGCTATATGATCCATCTTGGAAAGAGGAAAATATAATGAAAGAGGAGGGGAGATCATTCTTGTATTGATATTTACATTTCCCAGAACATATAAAACTATCATTCAAAATTAATTGCTCACCAGACCACACTCCCACTGAGAAAATGTTGTTTTATTCAGAGGGGCGACTGACCCGGAGCCCCTTTGAGTCAGAGACACTCTTTTAATTACCCTCCTCTCTTCGCTCCTCAAACAAGCCCCCTTTAATGGGTTAGTTTGTGCAAAGTTCCCCTCCTTTGTATTTTTAGTCAACCCAAGTTTAGGGCTTATGTATCATTTTTCATTAGTTAAAAGATTAATATTAGAAACTTCTGAAATAACAAAACAGTAATTGCTTTCCAGTCTATAAATGGTGGTGGTGATGGTAGCTGTTTCTGGTGATGATTAAGGGACTGATTTTTGAAGTTAGCATCTACCTATTAGTGGTGAGGTATTTAATGTCCTGGTTTGTCAAGAAGGATGGTATAAAAATGTTAATGATCTTACGGTGGTTGTGTAATGTTTGGACATTGGAAAGATGACACTCAAATATGCTACCCTCTAGTAGTTTATTGAGGCATGAACCCAGGAGCTATAATCTGGAAAGAAAGGTGACAATTCGGTAAAGAATCATTTACCTCTATGACTTAGCATTTACTAAGAACTGACAAGTTATGAGGCCTTAAATATGTTCGGCTCTCAAGAACAACTCTTCTTCTCTGTTTCCTTCTCTTTAATCTCCCAAACTAGGATAGGAGCCCTACAGCAAGATAACATGACCTAGGATGGAATTAGAGTCCTGGCTAGAAATAATTTAACTCTCCTTCATCCTAAAAATAATGCTTTCCTAGCTCCGTCAGTACAAGTTCAAAATTGGAGGGAGACAATTCTCTGCAGGTTGCATGCTTCTGCACATTTTGCAAGACAAGCACTGGTTGCTCTTTTATTCTGGACTATATTTTCAAGGGTCTTTGTACAGGAAAGAAAAAGATAATAATTCCCTCCTTCACAAAGAGAGATACTTTGCATGCTTATCCTCCAGGATGATAAAGATAATGCCTCCCTGAGAACAAACATGGAAATGGTTGCTGCCAATTGTAAGATATTTGGGTTCCCTAAATTCAGAGTTCCCTTGCATATTCAGCTGCACCTTGGCCCCCACTTTTGTTGGTTTGTTTCCATCACCCCGTGAAACTCAGGGAACTGGCAAAAGAGAAGAAAAAAAATGCTTATATTCTGACCATTGCTATCACTGTGAGCTAGTCTTTCATCTCTCACTCAGGAATGTTTTGTCTTCTACCAGCATCCATGAAATGGTGGTGATCTGACTTGCTAGCTTGCAAGTAGGATAAAAATCCCAAAGCCTTGACAGTTCTTAAAGAATCTGGTAGGAAGAGGCCCAGAGAGGTAGGCTTTTACCCCTCACATATCTGCTCCTTGCCTCTTCAAGCTGAGGCCGGAGACAGCAGAAAGTGAGGGCTTTCCGGGGCATGGTTCTCAGCGAATTGTAGCAGGCTAGTGCGTGAAAACCCTTCACCAGTGTGGAGTTTGGGCTCAGTATATAAAATGAATTTGTTGGGAGGCCTGGGTGGCTCAGCGATTTAGTGCCTGCCTGCCTTCGGCCCAGGGTGTGATCCTGGAGTCTGCGGATCAAATCCCACATCAGGCTCCCTGCATAATTCTCCCTCTGCCCATGTCTCCCTCTCTCTCTCTCGCTCTCTCTCTCTCTCATGAATAAATAAATAAAATCTTTAAAAAAATAAAATAAAATGAATTTGTGCTGCAGCTGAGGGCCTAAGCCCTTATGGTGATGTCCATCAGATAGGATGCTGGCCTGACCTGACTGCAGTGCCATCTAGAATAGAGTATTCCTTGCCAAGGGCAGGAGATGAGAGGTTAAATCCAATCTAAGCAGGACAGGGAACAGAGAATTTACTGGAACATGTGAGCAGCTTGCTTTGCCAGTGGCAAAGTATCATCATAGCATTCAGAAGCTTGAGTCAGGCAAAGACTGGAGCTGAAGGCCCATAGTGGAACTAGTTGAAGAGTGTGGTCTCTTCAGTTAAGTTTTTGCAGCTTTCTAAAACTTTCCCCTTTTTAAAAAATTGATATTTACCTTTTCATCTTTTCAGGAACGACGCCACCCAATCTAGAATCCAATTCTTCTGTGCGCCTCCAAGACATAAAGGCTATGAGCCACAGATCTAGCTATAGGTTGGGTTGGTGTTGCCAAGTCTGGTGTCTGCAAGGAACCACACCCCCACCCCCAACCCCCAGGAAGTTTATTCTAGCAGGAATTAACAAGTTACACCAAGGTCTAAATTAGAGCTGAGCAAATAGATGGTGCTTACACAGGACCATTTTACCTGGTATACATTCTTCGGTGTCCTTTTGAGACACAGTGGGAATATGCCCTCTCCTCAACACTCCGAGCCCCCCTCTGATTCTCAAAACTGGCTCCACATAGGTACTATATGAACGGAGTTAGAGATTTATTCCTCTGGAGTCTACCCCAGAACTCATACAGAAAGCTTTGCCAGTCACACCTAAGGGATAAGATAAGAGAAGTGCATCTCACTCCTTGCCTGAGGCAGAACTCCAGGAGGAGGTCTTAGACCTCTGGAGAGAAATCCCAAGATAAGAGAGGGATTCCACTTACCACAGGCAATAAGCAACGTGATGCAAGGAAGACCGAGGACAAATGGGCTTCACTTAACCCTGCCCTGCCCTGTGAAGGATGAAGGAGAGCTCCCTCCATGCCAGGCCAAACAACTTGCTGCCCTTAGACGTTCTGGTTTCCTCTTTAATGTGCCTATGAAGTCCTGGAGGTTGAGCTAAAGGAAGTGACCTCTGTCAATACCCAGACAACAAAGAAAAGTGATTCCTCTTAGGAAGAACTTCACTCTTCACCCTTGATTAAAAGTAAATAGATAGATAAATAAATAAATAAATAAATAAATAAATAAATATAAATATTTTAGGTTAATATGCTAATTGACCACCTGCTATGTTCACGGTTGTTCTCTGTAAAGGAAAACCCAGCTGTCTTTCTATTGAAGATGTGTTAAGAAAACCCTTTGCAGGAAAGTCCAATTTGAGGATGGCTCTGTGTTCTAATGAAGACTTTCGACCCCTGGGAAATATAAGGAGGAACATCCAGAGGTAGTGATAATAGATTTCCTGCCTTTTAATCCTGGCAGGAAAGCTTATTTTGAAGAATTTCGATTCTTTATGCAGATAAACAACAGATGACAGAGCTGAGTAACATGCTAAGAGTTCAGTTCCTCCCCAGCAATCTTTTCAGGTTTTGATTCCCTATTAAAACTCAATTCGTAGGTCCGCTAGAGAGAGAAGGAGGGAAAGGAATGTCTCTTGCTTCAAACCCATAATGGCATCCAGCTCTGCTTTGCCCACTTTAAGTAGATTGCTTGGTTTGGACGCTTACACTATTTTTTCTGGAAACCACTCGTACTTCTGGGTTGCACTCTAAAACCACTAGAAGTTGTCTGGCTGAGAAGGAATTAGAGTCCAAGTACTTTATTTATGACTTTTTTTTACCTGCTCCTTCTGAGTACCCTGCACTTTAACAAACACAGGAAAACACATTTATTGACAACTTTTTATAATGATGTCCTACAGGAAGATTTTGTTGTTACCCACTCCTTCCCAAGTTTTACTGCAAAAGAAGAAGCCCCACTGAATCCAGCTGGTGACTCCCATGGAAAAGTTTAGCACAGAAACATTTGCAATCAGTTAAGACTTTGGTCCCATAATGCTCAGCAAAGGAAGTTGAAGACAATTCAAAATGGAAATGGAGTTCTATACGCCAAACCTTAGAGTTAAGTTTTAAAGCATCACCCTTGGAAGATGTGTGTTTTTCTCATTGTTTGGTGCCCAGTGAATGGAGATAAGTATGTCTTTAAGACTTTTATTCATCATGTTTGTGTCTGCATCTGTATAGAACATTATCTTCCACTTGGCAGGTCACCTAGACTTGCCCACATCTGGTTCTGCTTTCATTTCTATTACCCTATTCGTTTCTGGCCAGCACTCAAAAAGAACTACAAGTTTATAGGTGCCACGGAGGCATATGGCTGAGGGGAATATTTTCCCTTTTACCAAGCTCCTATTTCTGTTTGATACTTTCTCCTATTTTTCACTTAATTAGGAAGAATTACAATTGAGTAGAGGTTTTTATTAATATTTGCTAAAATGACTATTTTAGGGAGGCATTTTACAGTGATCTGAATGCTTAGAAACTTTATTTCTACCACTGACTACAGACTCTATTGAGAGGCAGTTCTTTATTGGAGGACCAGGGGCTTCAGAGTTTGGCAGAGTTAATTCCAAGTCTAGTTTTGCCACTTGCTGAGGACCTGAATCCCGGATTTTCCCATCTGTACTTACATGATAGTCAACGTGTTTAGGTTGCTGTGAAGATTAAATACATGATAAAAGAAAAGTATTATTAATAAAGGGTAGCTCTTAATATTTTGTGGCAGTAAAATGCGACGCTGATCATATTCAGCTATTAAAAGGACAACGTGCTGGTTTGCATCTCTATGAGATCTCATTATTATGTACTGGTTCTCCATTAGACCCAACAGAATGTCATTGCTGATAATAAAGGCTGTGAAAGCTTGCTGAGCCATAGAAGTTTTATTTGCTTAATGTGAGAGAATAGGCCCAAGGACAATACATTCATGGTTTGGGAAAGAGAAACAGATTACTAGAAAAGCAATAACATGTTGAACACATCAAAGAAAACTACAATACTGATAAACATGAAATAAGTCTTGGTACCAGGAATAAGGTAAAACGGTGATTATTTACTGAAAATCCAGAGGGTTGACCTTCTAAAACAGACAAGAAGATTAGCCGAAGGAAACTATTGTCTGTCTTACTCCTCTCTTCTCTTCACTATAATCAGCTTTGGCTCCCAAGTCAAGGGAAAAGAAAGGCTCCAGTTAGGTGAGATCAATGCCAATCTCAGTTAACTATTCAAGATGGCCAAGAGGAGTCCCCTCAGAATGTCAATGTTACTTTAAAATCTAACACCTGTGAGCAGTAAAATCAAGCACAGAGATTTCTCTACAGTCACCTAGTGATGTCCTAGACATAAAGGAAAATTAAGTTTAAAATTAAGAATTTAGGGACACCTGAGTGGCTCAGCCGTTGAGTATCTGCCTTCTGCTCAGGGCGTGATCCCGGTCTGGGGATGGAGTCCCCACATCGGGCTCCCTGTGAGGAGCCTACTTCTCCCTCTGTCTATATCTCTGCTTCTCTCGGTGTCTCTCAGGAATAAATAGGTGAAATTTTTAAAAACAAAAAAAATTAAGAATTTGAACAAGATCTTAAAAGATGACAGATTTTAGGTGGTTATTTCACTCCTGGAGTCAAGCAAGATGTATTGTATGATTCTGTTAGGATTTACATAACCGGCTGGATCTCAAGCGTGCCTCTTCTGTGTGGGTGATGGTGGTCGCTGTAGCAGGGGAGAAATTTATGATTTTTAACTTTAAAGCAGCAACTATTTTCTTTACTTCCTAACAATTTCTCAGGCACCCCAAGACAGTCACACGCATCTCTCTCTCTTTTGTAAAAATATATTTTGTTTCTTCTCTCTCAGGTAAGGTTGACTTTCATAAGGAAAGACAGGGATGGTGGTAAACATTGGAGTTTGTCTTTAATCAGTTTTCCTGTCTCCTATTTGGTATTGCTTACTTCCCTCTGGGTCATTTCAATGAAATTAGACTTCACTGTGCCATCCTAAATAAAGGAAAAGAGGAGTATGAATTAATGAAGTTTGGGTAATATAATTCTTTTAATGAAATTCAGGTTTATTGCTTTAAAGAATCTATGGTAATTAAAACTAGACTGAGAACTGCTTCGTTGAGATTCAAATTTAATAAATAACGAAGCAAGATTTGCAATTAGATTATCATATCCAGGCGCCAGCCCAAGTATTGCCGACGTCTGCTTATATTGTAAGTATACTATTTTATTCATTTATTCATTCATTCTTTCCACACAAACTTATTGAGCACGTATTATTTGCCTGACACTCTGCTAGATGCTAGAGATATAATGTTTAACAAGAGAGAATTGCTTCTTCACCTGATTGCACCTTGTATAACTGGAAAAACTTTTCTTCTAATTAATCTTTCCCCTTATGATCTTATTTACATGATTCCATATATTCATATAATCACAAACTCACAATAAATCTAAATTAATGAGGCTTTATCCTGCCCTTTTTTTTTCCCCCAAGGGCAGAAACTGATCAGCAATTCTTTCTTTTTCTGCAGCCGTGTGTCTTAAAAGATAAGAAACCACCTCAATCTGTTTTCTTTTTCTCTGACAATTCACAGGAAATAGATGACTTTTGATCTGAAGACACCCATCAGGTTAGTCTCCTCTTTCTTTCTGCTGTACCAATTATTACAAAAGTTGTAACAAACAAGTTAAGAGTAGTATTATGAAGTCAGGCAAATACTGTACTGTAAAAACACGGTGGAAATCCATTTTGGTGGGAAGAAGCTGAAACCTTCCAATGGGTCACAATAATACAGCTGTCTCAGGTGGAAAGTGACTTTGGAAAGTTACGATTACGCACACAAGCGTTACCAAGCTTCCTTCTATCATGTAATAGTGTTTAACGTTCAGAAGTCCCTCTGCCCCGCAGCACCAGTGGTAAAGGGCACAGAGTCCTGTAAGGACAACTGAGTCTGGTGGTTCCATCTCTGCTGTGACCTTGGTTCAGCGGCCTCATCCCTTAGGGATGCAGCATACTCAGAAGTACAGTAGTTGAAATCAGAAGCCTGATCTGATCTGTGACTATGGGCAAAACTCTTTCCAACAGTGGGCTCTTCTTTCAAAATGATGAGGTCAGGCCAGAAGTTCTCTAAAAGAGTCTACAGTGTTAATCTTCATTTCTAGAATTAGAGTTAACACCAGAGTTGTTTCCCAGGTTGGAAAAACAAAATGGTTGTGAATGGCACTTGCTCGTTCACTACTCTTCTTCACACTACTACTTTTGAGATCTTTGCATTAGACCATCCAAGGATAGAGGAGAAGGTGGTAATAAGCCCATATTATGGGTTGAATTGTGTTTCCCACCCCTAATTTGTATGTTGAACCCCAACCCCCAATACCCCAGATTGTGACCTTATTTGAAGATAGGGTTCTTAAAGAATTAAAAGAGAGAGTTTAGAGAGTTCAAATGAGGCCATTAGGATGGCTATAATCCAATATGACTGGTCCTTGTAAAAGATAGGGATTTGGACCTAGAGGTACACACAGAGGAAAGGTGATCTGAAGACACAGGAAGAAGACAGCCATCTGCAAGCCAAGGGGAAAGGTGTGGACTGGATCCTTCGCTCTCTCAGCCCTCAGAAGAAATCAGTCCTGCCTACATCTAGAACTCAGGCGTCTGGACTGCAGGACTGGGAGATGATAAGGTTCTGTTGTTTAAGCTATGCCATTTGTGATACGTTGTTAAGGCAGCCCTAGCAAACTAATACACCCCATGAGCTAGTTCCAAGAGCACCAAAAGGATCTGACTATACAGGTAATAAAAGGCTTGGATCCTACATTTCTTGCCCTTTCCAAACACACACCACAATTTGCATGTTTCCACCTCATGGCACCAAAACTGCCCAAAGACATTTTAACAAGATAGAAATAGATGATGTGATGTCAAGAATTTCTCATATGATTTGCCCACCCTCAGAGAATGAGTCCTCCTTTCTAAAACTAGTCAGTTGGATTTGATAGTAAGGACCCCTTTTAGCTACAGTATCTGCATAAACATATGTGGCAGGTAACAGAATCTACTGAGACAATTTAAGAAGGAATGATATGATGAAAATGGTGCTTTAGGAAGATCAGTACTGACAAGGCAAAGGAGGGATTAGAAGGAGAGAAATAGAGGTTAAGAGACACGATCATTGTAATTGTTCAAATAGGTGATATGGCCAAATGGTCAATAGAATTAGATTAGATCAGTGAGTGATTCTCAAACTTGAGTGTGGGCCAGAATTGCCCTGAAGACTTCTTAAAACATAGATTGCTGGACCCCATCCTTAAGGATTCTATGTCATTAGGTTTGGGGAAGAGGACCAGAATTTCAATTTCTATCAGGTTTCCCAAGTGAGGCTGATTCTACTGCTTTAGGGAGCACACGTTGAGAATTACTGGGCTGGACTGTCATGACACCCTAGAGAATTTGGGCTCCAAGTTCTGGTTTAAAAAATTTCTTTTTTCAAATTTGGATTTTGGCAAAATCAAGATTTGTTTATGCTTTAGATTTTGTCTTTGGCCTAAATGATCCAAGCTGTTAAATACACAAGAGTACCAACTCAATGATAATTGATTGTGCAAAATTCTGTCTGATGTGGAGCCATATTAACCAGGAATTAGAGGCCTCAGATCCTAAACCTGAGGGGGAAAGATCATGAATTGGTGTCTTCAAATCTGGCTACAGTTTTCTTTTAAGTTAAAAACATAGGTGATTACCAATTCTATTCCTCCAACTTTCCTACCCCAGTTTAGAATCACTGATTTATAATTTGCAAAGCCTTTCCATTTGATTTTCATAGCCATTGATGAATTCACAACTACTGGTTCTGTTCATCATTCTATGTACACAGGCTGAGAAAGTATTTCTCCCAATCTACAGATAAAAAAAAAAGAGTCTCAAAAGGGGTTTTGCCCCTCTTTTTTTGTTCTTGCCAGGATTTAAATAATTTTCCAAAACAGATTAATGTTCCAGCTCCAGAAATTTCTCTTAATGTATATAATAGAAACAATATTGGACTGATCATTAAATTCACACAAGCAATTTAAAGCAAATCGCCACAGAATTAAGGTCCATTAAAAACAGCCAATCAGCCCTAACAGACTTCTCCATTTGTGAATTATGGATTCTGCTTGAATATTCATCCTATCACATTGATCAAATTTGTTTCTTTCTTTGGTGTTCTTAGAATTAATTTCAAATAAAGTGGCTTCAAGCCACAGATCCAGAAATCATTCCTTGTTAAATGAGGGGAAAATAAGCCTCTTGTTTCTGATTTTCTTCAAGTTCACAAAGAGTAAAAGCCCAAGCACTGTACTTTCTATTAAATCGAGAAAGAGATGTGTAATGAGGAAAGAATTTTGTTCAACAATAGCAGCAGTGCCACATAGCTGACCAGCTGGAGCCCAGCCCAGCTGCGGCCCCACAGCCCGCCCTTCCAGAGAGAAGCCAGCGTGGCTCAGCAGAGGTGCTCTGACAGAGGGTGTTTGCCCTCAGCCTCCATCCAAGAAACCAGCCATCCCTTTCTGTAGTGCGATTTATGCATTTAGAAAACGTTATCCCCTCTCTCTCTCTCTCTCTCTCTCTCGTTTCCCAACTCCTGTCCTTTAGATCAGTTTTGTGGCTCATGCAATGAGCATTATAGTATACTGGGTCTCTCCAGTTGATCCCCAGGTTTAAATGAGCCATGAGTTATTTTCATTTCCTTGGGGACTTAATTTTACTCAAAAGATGAGGGTTACACACCAACACTTTATCTTCATGAGAAAAAGCAAGAGAGAGACAGAGACACAGAGACAGAGAGAGGGAGGCCATTCTGAAATCGACGTTTCAACCTCTCCTTCCTGACTGCTATTTAAAGCACTTATTCTGACTTGGAGAAAATGTAATATATAGTTCCTTAATGTGTTTAGTTAAGGACCTCATGAATCATGTGGATTTCTCCACAGCCTAAGTGGCTATTATGCTGACCCAAGGGTGTGCCATTTTGTGGACACTTCATCTGTGTGTCCCTGTTTATTTGTAGCAAGCAAGCCCAGTTCTGTAAGACACTGATTAGAGAGGCAGTAGAAGTTGTTATCTACTGTAAGTCGCATACAGCAAGAAGCTGCCAAACAGTTCACATAATTGAAGATGCCGAGCTTTCAGACTTGATTGTGATTTTGGTTTGGGGCTTCCAATTCTAGCTCACGCTCTCAATAAGTCCAAGACTACTCTTTATCCTGAATGATTCCTTTTCAGGAACAACCACGAATCCTGGAGATCGCATACCAGTTGTTGCGTTTAAAACTTCATTTTTAACTACAACA
Source organism: Canis aureus (assembly GCF_053574225.1). NCBI lineage: Eukaryota > Metazoa > Chordata > Mammalia > Carnivora > Canidae > Canis > Canis aureus. The sequence goes on along the minus strand of NC_135628.1, from coordinate 41,211,692 downwards.
ATCTCCTCCTTAGTCCTCTCAAAACTAATGAACCAACGCTGCTTCCTTTGCTTACCACTGGATTTCAACTTTGCAAGGAATTTTACTAAGTAGAGAGAGGCAGTGGGGGGTGGTGATGGCAGTGAGCTAGCACTAAGCAGAGCTTTCTTACCAGCTGTTATACATCAAGAAGACAGGCTTCTGTAACCCTTTCCTGGCATACTAGTGCAACACAAAAGCCAGACACTCAGTGTTGATAAAGATTTTCCCTTGAAAACATAGACACAACATAACATGAATTAATTCATATTTAAATATGATTAATAAAATGTGACACTGTTTGTGTCCGTGTTTTAGATTACTGCAGAAAAGTGTGAGAACACAGAGGCACTGAACAGTGTTGGTATCCTTGACATCCCCACATGGCACCGCTATTTGCTTGTTTCTCAAGGAAAGCCACTCTTTTCCCTCTGAGACATAGATCAAGAAAACACCAATCTGAAAAGTATAAAGAAAAAGTTTAGGGTTGGACCTGAACTTGGTCACATCTCAGAAGTGTGTTTAAGGGTTAATTCCAAGGCACCTCCCAGGAAATGACAAATGTTTCCACAGCCCAAGTTTTCCTCATTCCCCGGCCCCCAATATCCAGACTTTCAGGCTTCAAATAGTTAGAAAAAGTGTTTGGTTTGAAATAATTCCTGAGGTTTAGCTTGCCTCACAAACCACATTCTTTCTGCCCTCCTCCCCCAGCCCAGTTTTAAGAGAAAAAAAAAAAAAGAGGAAAAAGGAGATGGCTTGGAATTCTGATGATAGACTTTCATAAAATCGGCAAACAGTGGTAATAATAATAACAATAATAATAAATCTAAAGCGTAGGATTTCTGTAGTTGCCAAAATATTCGTCTTTAATGTAGAGATATCTGTCTTCTTTTTTACATCTTGAATTCTTTCTGTGGTTTTCATTTTGCAGTTTTCCATTTTAACTTAATTCCAGTGTCATCCTACAACTCCCATGAAGACATCAACTATTTTGTGAAGCCCAAGGTCCCTGGATGTACCAAAAACCTTAAATCAGTGTCTGTAAGCTTTTTTTTAACTTGCAGATGCCAGGGGCCCACCCCTAAAAATTCTCATCTGATTTGGGGCCTTAGAAAGTGTAATTGGTCTTCCAGTGATTTAAGGCAGAACGGAGCTTGGAAAACACTGCTACACACACACACACACACACACACACACACACACACACGGACTACTCCCATTTAATGACTACCATCAGAGAAGAACAGTCATCTTTAAGAGTTCCATTTGGAATTCTGCTGCAGGGGATATCCTCTTTTTCCTTTATGCTAAATTTCTTGAAAAAGTGGCCTGTCTGCCTCACTACTTCTTAACCCCACTGCCCACTTACACTGGGTACAATCTAGTTTTCCCCCTAGTGTTTCCTAGATCAGTGGTCAGTTACCTCTTAATCATAAAGCTCAATGGTCTTCTATAGTCCCCTGCTTCTTAAACATATTTTCATCCTTAATACTTGACCATCTTCACCTTCTTGGAGCCCATTACTCCTTTGCATTTGGAGCTCTGCACTCCTTCAGATGTCTTCTTATCTCTTTGCACTTTCTCTGTATCCTCATATTCCTGCTGCAAAAAAAAAACTTCCAAATCTGCCATTCACTGTTTTATTTTCCATCTCCATAAATTCTCATTTGGCAAGCTTATTCAGTCCCACAACTTTAAGAGCACCTCTTCACCAGGAGCTCCCCAGATCCCTCTCATTCTGACCTCTTTGCCATCTGCATTCCTCTCCCTTTATTCTTCATAAGACTCCCTCATCTGGCTTTTCCACTATACCCCCAAAGCAACATATTCAAAAGGAAGTTAATCTTTTCTCCCAAACCCACTGCTCATATGGTGTTTTGTGGTTTCATAAATAGTAGCTCAATCCTCTAATCAGTTGGGGCTCTAAGCTACAACATCATCTCTGGCTGATTCCTACACTAGCCCACAACATTCAAACAGGGATCTAGGCCTGTTGATTTTTCCACCCAGATGTCTGCAATTCAGTCTCCTTTCTAGTCCTACTGCCAGACTAGAAATACTGTTGCATTTTAAATAAGGTGGAGATTTTTTGAGAACAAGAGTATTCAGAAAAAAACTCAAATGTTCAAGATGAGACTTGAACACTCTATGAAAGACAGATAGGATTTCAATAAGTCAAAGGAGATATGGAATGAAATCTGGTGGAAAGATCAACATGGGTCAAAGTGCAGATATGGGAATAAGCATGGCATGTGCAAATGTATTGAGGATTTGTCGCACTAGAGCCAAGTGTGCTTATTAGTCTCCAAAAGTGACTCCCTAATAAACCATGCTTCTAGGTAATCATACTTTATGCCACGCCATCCTCCTAAATCTCAGTTGGCACTGAGGCTGTCTTTGTGACTATAGAATGTATTGGACGTGGCACTGCATCACCTCCGTTCCATAACTAAGACAGAAGTCTTGAGGCTTCTGCTTTAGTCTCTTAGAACGCTCTCTGTGGGAGCCAAATAAGAAAACCAACTGCTGTGCTGGAAATGCCACATGGAGACATCTCTGTCAATAGTCCCAGTTGAACCCAGACTTCATCATCTCTATTAAGGCAACACATATACTGAATATATGAATGAAGCTATCTTGGACCCTTTGGACAGAGCAGCTGCTGGCTGAACCCTGAATGACCTCAGCCAATACAAAGTAGAACAGAATAATCACCCAGCTAAGCCCCACTTGAATTCCCAAGCCATAAATCAAGAATTTGGTGTTTAAAGCCACTAAGGTCCAGGCTAGCTCGTTAGGCAGCAATACATAACCAAAGCACAAAGACAAATTTTGTTGAGTAGTAGAAAATAAGATTAAATATGTATGATGCTTCCAAATTATGGAGAGCCTTGAAAACGTCAAGCAGAGAGGCTTCTTTTGCTGATATAGGATAATAGAGAGTAAATGAAAGTTTTGAGCAGTAGAAGGATAATCATAGCATTGTGTGAAAGATAGTTTGCCAGAAACACATAAAATGTATACATGAATGGCAAGCATTTGACAACCTGATATAAAAGATGTAGGGTATCAAGTTGGTTTTGTTGATATAAAAGAAGTTATTAACTTGAGCTTGCTACTACCTTAAGGGATTGTTGCTCTGGCTAAATGGGTCATATGCATGACAGTACTGGAAAGCTCATTCTAAATACCATATAAAATAAATTCTTGTTAGTCAGAGGAAGGAGGGAATAGACTGCAAAGTTGGAACAGCAATCTGTGAGTAGTGTGAAACATTGCTTATTTAGGATAAGGGATTTTGTCCCTCTCTAGCCTTATTTTCCACCACTTCCTGCTACATAATTTGTACCCTAGCCCCATTAACAATAAGGGTGACTTCAACACTCTGGTTCATACTGTACCCCATACCTCTATCTTGTCTTTCTCTTCTTATCTACCATGCCATCCTATTCCTCTTTCAAAACTCAGTGAGAGGTTTGCTTTTCTTATAAACTTTTCCTTGATTTTCATAGTTTGAATTAATAGCTCTCTCATTGTGGCCTCTACCATACATTGTACTCTATAATAATTTCACATCATATTAAATGGCATTTGTTGGTTTATGTATTTGTATTTCCAGTGGAACTACACCGCGTAGCTTTGATTATCTGACACACAGTATGGGGCTTAATCTATGCTGTTCTTTTATTTTTTTTATTAACTAGAACATTAGGGATAGTAATACAAGAGGGTTGAAACAAGTGGCACTTTAAAGAGAAAAAATAAGATGGTATGAATGACTGAATTTAAAGAACAAAGACTATGGAAGAATCACAGGTGACCCTGAGGTTTCAAATGTGGAAGACCGCTATGGTACAAAGAGACTCAGGAAAATAAAAAGATTTTGGACATAATGATGGAACACTTTTGAAAAGCTTAGATGTGAATATGCTGAACTGAGAAAATGACAAAACATCCGAATAGAAATATCCAGAATTAGTTGTATATATAAAGCTAACATTGAGTTCATAGAACAAAATTCAGTTACCTCCCTGTTAAAAGATCTTTTCAGAGGAATAGTGCACAGAGAGGAGAGGAGACCCATCTTCAGGGACCAAGAGAAAGAAAGAAAGTTACAGAGGGAAATTAAAATGGATCAGTATTCATAAGACTGCCAGTGGTGATGTCACAGAAACCAGTAGCAGTTGCCTGCCAGTCAGCAGCAACTAATGTCCTGCAGTCATCTCAAATATACTAGGTGCAAATCTAAGTTAAATTCACAAATCTGCCTTTCCCCCTTCTGTCCCCATATTTATTAGACACCATCATCCACTCAGTATTCCAAAGGACATTTAATAATCATTCACAATTCTTCCCTTAATCCTGTTATTCTCTCAGCAAATTCTGTGAACCTGTCATTGCAACACAATTCTCCTCCTCCTCCTGTCCAACCCACCACTACCATGTTACGTGATACAATTCCTTTTTAACTGCCTGCCTCCAATCTCAACTCCCCAAGATCCATCCTTCCCATTGCCAGACTAACTGTTCTAAAACACAAATCAAACTGCAGAATTGCCCTACTGAGAATTCCTCAATAATTCTCCATTCCCTGCAAAGTATACCTTAGCCCTCCATGACATGGATGTTGCCTACTTCTTCACTTCTCTGATTCTTTACCATAAACAGTTCCCATGCTCCATCCATGGGAAATTATACACAGGTATTTCAAATACAACACACTTGAAAAGGAATTTGTCATTTTCTCAAGCTTAAATCCACTCTTTGGCCAGGATTCTTTGTCTCAGAAGTGTTATTGCAACAACGTAGAAAACATTTGATTTTTTCTTTTCCTGATTCTTTTTTTTCTTTAAAGATTTTATTTATTTATTCATGAGAGACAGAGAGAGAGAGAGAGAGAGAGAGAGAGAGGCAGAGACACCGGCAGAGGGAGAAGCAGACTCCATGCAGGGAGCCCAACGTGGGACTCGATCCCGGGTCTCCAGGATCATGCCCTGGGCTGAAGGCAGACGCCAAATCACTGGGCCACCCAGGCTGCCCATCTTTTCCTGATTCTTATAGCCTATATCCACCTAATTCTCTTCATCTCCAATATTATCACCCTAGATCCACTACCAAACTACCAAACATCTCTCATTTGGAAGAATATCTCTCTTTTTTTTTTTTTTTTAAATTTGTTCATGAGATACCAGAGAGAGAGAGAGGCAGAGACACAGGCAAAAGGAGAAGTAGGCTCCCCTCAGGGATCCCAATGTGGGACTCAATACCAGACCCAGGGATCATGTCCTGAGCCAAAAGCAGACACACAACCACTGGCCACCCAGGCATCTTTGGAAGAATCTCTTAAAAGTTCTCTTAAGAGTCCTGTTCCACGCATCCTTCTACAATCCGTTCTCAAGACAACAGAGAGTTGTCTTTCTAAACAAAAGCTGATTGGGGTTAGAGTTAGAGAGGAGGTTAGGGTTAACATTTGGTTTAGGGATTAATATTTTTCAGTGGATTCTTATTGCTGCTAGGATAAATTCCTTAAGATGCCTTTCAAGGCCCTCCCTGATTGTCCTCTGGCTAACCTGGAGCATACCTCTTTGGACTCAATCCCGACCTCACCCATCTATCTTCCCCTAGCTAAATGGCATCCATTTGTTATGGACTGAATATTTGTGTTCCCATCAAATTCAACTGTGATGAATAATCCCCCTATGTGATGATATATAAAGATGGGGCTTTTGAGACATTATGAGGTTTGGACGAGGTCATGAGGGTGAGGCCCCCATGAAGGGATTAATATCCTTTTATGTAGAAGTAGAAAGACCAGAGATCTCATGCTCTCTCTTCCATATGAACATAAAACAAGAGGGCAGCCATTGACAAGACAAAAAGTGGGTTCTTACCAGGAACCGAATCTGTAGGCAATTGACCTTGGATTTCCCAGGTTCCAGAGCTGTAAGAAATAAATGTTGTTTTAGCCACTCGATCTGTTGTATTTTTTTATGGCAGTCCAAGATAAGACACCATTCTCATTCTGAGTTTGACATTTCCCCAGAGTCCTTCTCTATGTCTCATGGCTAGACCAGGGTCACTGCCATATATTCCCATAGCACCCCACATATTTCCTGTCAGATGATTCATCACAGTCTACTGTGCAGACTTGTTTAGTGCCTGTCTTTTCTGCTAGACTATAAGATCATGAAAGCAGGAACCCTCTTCCCTTAGATTATCAGCGCCTGCCACAGTGCCTGAGACATGGTAGCGTAAAATAAATATTTAATAAATAAGTGAATGCTGCTATGCTTTTACACATTCTTGTTTATTTCCTGCAGTATGAACCTAACAAACCCTCACCCATCAATAATCATCTTCTCCTCTTGGAGATCCATCTTAATATTCTCATACAAAGTTAGATACCTCATTTGTTTTCCTACAGAAACACCTCTATCATATTGTATTGTTTCTCTCTCATACCTCCCCACTAAATTATGAGCAACTTGAAGGCAATTATCATCTCAAGCATCCATTTTTCCTTAGGCCTGTGATTCAAGTCATGTTTGCTGAATAAATTGATAAATGATTCACTTGAGAAAGAGGTAGGTTTAGTAATATTTCTTCCAATATGGAAGGATGGAGCTATCCTAACTATTCAGTGATTCCAGTTCTTCATTACCATATTTGAAAGGCATCATGAACATAAAAGGAGCTATAGTCTGTTTTTTTTAGGGTATAGAAAGTAAGGGTGTAAATATAGTCATTTCACATTAGGAATATACCTTCAGTTAATTGTGAGACAATTCCACCAAGTCCTTATTGGTCACTATAGTACATCTTTTAACCCATTCTTCATGTTTAAAAACAACTGAAGTAGTAGAGATTCCTTAATGTTCTTTGGGGAAAAAAATCCATCTAAAACATTAGAGGCCGTATAATTTTAAGTTCTGTTAGAAGTTTCCACTATTCTTTCTTAAACAATTATTTTTCTATTTGTAATTCTTTCAATTACCACTGTCATTCTCTGACTTCACTTTCTACAAATATTTTGGAGATGAAGTCTATAGGAGATTTGAGTTCTAAGAATTGGCTAACTGTACTATTTCAGATTTTTGCCATTGTCTGGTCACAAGACATTGATGGAACCACTTTATGTCTCTGGAATAACTCCATTATGCTTCACATCAAGTGTGGTAATCAAGACTGTAAAAATAGAGCAAATCATCTCTTAAATCCCTTTTTGCTCCCCACTCCTGACATGGGCTTTCATACTTGCTGAAGCTTTATCTGGAAAGTTTCCTCGGCTTGAAGAACATTTTGTATTATTCGAGACAATAATAGATGGCTCACATTGATTTGCCATATTATTTACTAGTCTTTCTTTCTCATGAGACTGTGAGCTTCCTTTAAAAAATTGCTTGAGGTAAAATTCGCATAAAATAAAATTAACCACCTTAAGGTGTAAAATCCAGTGGCATTTAGTATAGTGTTATGAAACTATAAAACTATATAGTTCCAGAACATTCTCATCATCATCAAAGGAGACCCATACCCATTAACTAGTCATTCTCTGTTGCTCTTTCCCCCTAGCCCTTTTGCCACTACCAATATGCCTCTATGAATTTCTCTATTCTGGATATTTCAAATAAGTAGAATCCTATATTATGTGACTCTTTGTGTCTGGCTTCCCTCACTTGGCATAATACTTGGAAGTTTATCCATGTAGAAGCATGTATCAGTACTTTTATTCCTTTCCATAGATGAATAAAATTCCATTGTATGGATATACCACATTTTGTGTATCCATTCACCTATTAATGGACATTTAAGTTGTTTCCCCCTTTGATTATTGTGAATAGAGCTACGATGAACATGTCAGCTTCTCAAGGGCTGAAGTTATTTGTTTTGATATCCTCAGAGCCTAGATAACTGATTAATCAAAATTCTACTGAGTATGATATAATGATATAAATATTTTTAATGATTATACAAAGACAAGCTCATAAACACACACAAACACACACACACACACACACACACACACAAATTCTGCTTCTTCTCCTGTAATAATGATACCAAAGGCCACTTGGTAGCCCAAGGCAAAAACTTCTCCATTTTCCATATTTAATTGATCATCAAGTCCTATCAATTTTAAGTCTTAAATATCTCTCAGATCTGTCCTTTTCTTTCTTTTTTTAAAGGTTTTATTTATTGATTCATGAGAGATAGAGAGAGACAGAGACACTGGCATAGGGAGAAGCAGGCTCTTCACACCCTGAGCTGAAGGCAGACGCTCATCCGCTGAGCCACCCAGGCATTCCAAATCTGTCCTTTTCTTTCTATCTTTACGCTTCAACCCTAGGTTAGGCCTTCATCATCCCTACACTATTACAATGCCTTTCTAAATGATTGCCCAGACTCCTGGCTCTCTCTACCGCTCCTTGGTAGGACACAAATCACCACTGGACACCACTGCTGAAAACCCTCCAGTGGTTCTCCACACACTATGTATTAAAGAAAGCCTCCTTAATATAGCCCAAGATGCCCTTTATTAGTTTTTCTTTTTTAAGATTTTATTTATTTGTTTGTTTATTTATTTATTTGTTTATTTATTTATTTATTTATTTTTATTTTTTTATGTTAGAGAGCAAGAGAGTGAGAGTAAAGGGAAGAGTGGACGGAAAGGGACAAGCACACTCCAAGCTGAGTGTGGAGCCTGATGCAGAGCTCAATCCTACCCTGAGATCGTGATCTGAGCTGAAATCAAGAGTCAATTGCTTAACCGAATGAGCCACCCAGGCACCCCTATAGTTTTTCTTTAATTTACTATGGCCTTATTTTTTCACTGGCCTTTAATTATACCTTAACTTCTAACTCCACGTATATATTTCCCCTCCCCCAGTACATCCCCTTCTTCTTCAATACCTCCATTCTCTGACTATTGACACTGGGGTAAATAAGACAGGCTAGGCAATGTTGACATCTAAGGTGGATAATTACTTGTTATGGAGTCTGTCCTGTGTATTGGAGGATATTTAGCAGCATCTCTGGCCTCTATCCACTAGATACCAATAGTACACACCCCCTACAATGGTAAAAAATGTCTCCAAATATTGCCAAATGTCTCCTGGGGCCAAAATCAGCCAGGGTTGAGAACCACTATTCTAGAGGGAAATTGTTATAACCTTACTTATTTTTTAAGTTATGATAAATGTCACCTGCCTCTACACATGTTGTACCACTTCTCTAGGAAGGATTTTCCTTTACTTTTGGCCTGATGAATTCCTCCAAGAATCAGTTTCAGTGTTTCCTTCCCCTAGTCATCTATCCCAAGCAGAATCAGTTACTACTTCTTTGATCCTCCTGTAGACTCCCTTAGATCTTGTTAAAACATTGTTCTCTGAATAAACACAAAATATCTTTGTTTTAATGAGCTAATGTGTTATTTTCTCCAATTATGTAAGCTAATTTCTCCCTATGAGTAAATTGCCTCTACTACTTCAAATTTTAGTAAACAAGGGATTTCAGTATATGCAGATTTCATTTTGTATACTTTTTCCTCAACCACAAAATTTTAGTTCCAGTATATAAGAATTATAAGTCACTTCTGTTGAGGATGATTAGAAACAAAAAAAAGAAAGAAAGAAATTGGGTGTCGAGAATAAAAAAGTAAAGTAAAGCAGATGGCATGGCAGTAACAGGGTTTTGCCTTGAGGCTTTAGGAAATAAGGGAATCTGAGGAGACATAAACCAGGACCTTAAAATGGCACTCCCACAGCTGCAAGGAAGCAGGGAAGTGATATTTGTGTAAGAGGGGCCGGATGGCATGTGCTTTAGGGAGTTATCTCTGGGACTGAGGACGCAGGAGTCAACAGTTCCAAATCATGAAATCAGAAAGGCATTGCGCATTTGGATGGAGAACCAGATACAGGGGGAAAAATCCTTTCATATGCATATTATCTTCAGCAAAGCAAAGCAAATTTATGGGCATTTCATTGAAATGGCAGGGGAGAAAGACCCTGAGAAAATTCTATTGAGCAAAAGATGGTAAATGGAAAGCAATTGTACCATAACCATTATTAGTAATTTAAGACGTGAAAAATGTTACTGATACTCTCTTTAGCATGCTGTCTTGATGGTTCTACTTTAGAGATGATACAGAGATTTATAAGGGTTGACATTTAGTCCCTCCATAACCTGATTTTCCCCCTTACATTTTAAGTACCTTGAACTGAAATATCTCCTTATCCCCACAACTGGGGAGGATCTGCTCTGTATTTGTGACATCTCCAGAGATTGAAGAGTATACTGTATCCCTCTGTCTATCCCCACATCTGCACCTGGCACATAACTGGAACCCCAACACTGTTTGTTGAGCATACAATCCAAAACAAGATGTGGCTAGAGGAACTGGCAAAACCCATTTTCTTCTCTTAGATGGAGTCTCTGAGAGAAAAGTGGAGATTGGGAGCAGGCCCAGCAGAAATGGACTCAGCTGCAGGCAATAGCTGGAAGTCAGAAGCAGGGAAAGCAGAGATAACGAGGATGTGCCGGGCCAAGCCAGGACTGCTATCAGTGAGGTCCTGCAAGAAGAAATGCAGGTGTTGCAACAGATGTTGGAAGATAGAGCCCTGGGGAAGCACTATTGCAGATCCAGGCAGGCAGGTCTACAACAATAACAGGAACATAGAGACATGGCACTGAAGTTAGGGACAGGACTCTGGTCTTCAGGGTGTCAGGAAAGGGTCATGGGAGGGTTGTCAGGAGCATGTCTCACACCCAGCTCCCAACACTGTATCTTGCATGGACAATAACAGATTCATGGAATGAACAAGGCCACTCATTGAGGAAATAAGCACATTATCAAAAGAGGAACTTGGGTACAAGAGGAGACAGAGGAATGGGCCTCACATTTAGACTGGGCTGTAGCTATAAGAAGTCCAGACAAAAGGAACAATGCCACAGCGTCAAATCCAAACTTGACAGAAAATGTTAGAACTGGAGATTCTTAATCTCATCTTCTACCACGACAGGGTGGATTTCCAGAGTCTGGGTAGGATTGGGTCTGAACATGTACATAAGTGGCCACAATTGTAAAACCAGGACCCTGTCAGGAAACCCAGCTGGGACTCACAAGCAGGAACAATGACGTCTGCGATTGTTTTAGTCTAGCATGTTGCACATTCTGGAGTTCTGAATAGGAAGATTTGTTCACTCATGTACTCTCTTGGGTGCTTCAGAAGGAAAGTCCATTTTTTAAAGCTCTGGAGTGCCATTCTAATTCAAGTATCAAAACATGACATGGGAACCATAGGGAATAGAAGCATATGCCTGTGATATCAATATAGAAATAAAATGTTTCAAAACATCATCTGGGCCTTTGGGGAGGGGCATTGTTCAGAATGAGTCATGAATTTGCAGTAAACCATGATCTTTCTTGCCTCACCTGAACTAATTACCCAGGGAATTACACCCAGGACCACAGAGTGGTGGATTCCAAGGTACTATAACAGGGAGAAGTTAATTGGTCCACAGAGGGACTATGGCTACAGCCCAGACATAATTAGCTACAAGTTCCAACCATGAGGCCAACCACACTCAGCTTTCCTCAAGCATTCACACATACCCTTCCTCACACATTTTTCCTCTATATATGCTATTTATCCAAATAAACTTAAATCGAATTTGGATCAATAAAACAGGATTAAAGCAGTCTTCCTTTGATGTTACAAATACTATAAATAAAAAATAATTAATAGCCTTTCAGAATGTTCAGCTACCCATTCCCTTGAACCAAGAAGAATTAAGAAAAGAAGCAGCAAGTCAACAGATACATTGGAAAGAGAGTAAAAATAGATATGAAGGGGGCTTTCTGGAATGAAGGAGAATAGAGAAGAGGAGATAACATTTTCTTAACTGGACTTTCCCACTTTGCTATCTTGTCATGTTTACTTCTATCTTCCATGATGCAAGCTATAGATCTAATTCAGGTTTAAGCATAACAGTCACATTCCTCAATACTAAATCACCTGACAGCTGTTAGAACACAGACTATTGCTAACCCATGTCCAGAGTTATTTAGTAGGTGTGGGATGGGGCACGTGATTCATATCTCTAGCAAGTTCTAGGGTGATGCTAATATCCAAGGACAATACTTTGAGAAAGATCTGGAGAAAACCTTGAACTTTGTTGAGCCTCATTTTATCCTCTCTAAAATAATAACTAATCTTCAGATTATTGTAAAGGCCAAATACTGCAAAATATTCCAGGCAAATGCTAGTTGTTATTTTAATTTAAAGGAAAAAAATCAAGAGACTGGGACTTAGGAAACTCTCCCCCTGCCCCAGTCACAGGTCTGTAACAAGGTATCTGGTCATATAACCTCTCTAGGCACGTTACCTCATTTATAAAATATATTAATTCAGGTATCTAAAATTTATTGAATACCTGATGTGTGCTTCACACTGGCCAGACATTAAAAATATGATAGAAAACAAATCCTGATTCTACACATTTAGAATTATTATTATATTTTGGATGATACCTCAATTGTCTTTCAACCCTAACATTTTGTGACTTTAAAATTAGTAAAATTAGCTTTTTCCTGTTTTTCAATCACTTTGTTTTTCAATAATTGGACTTGAAATATTTATGAGACACCGAGGAAAAATTAGGGGCTATTATTGGGTGAGTAGGCTAAAACACATTCACGTATTATTGAAGTAAATTTCATGTGTTCACTGCCATTCTTACCTATCAATAAAAAGAAAAATTTAAGTGTGTGGGTCAGATGGTAAATCAACAATGAAGAAAATAACCACAACTGACATTTAGTTCCATATTCCCCAGTGCTGTCATGCCAAATCAGTCTTCATTAACTGAGTAAATATTTGTTGAGCATCTATTATCTAATAGGTGTTATGATAGGATAAAGGGTTGAAAGTGTGAATAAAATAGGCATTGTTGTGGCTATTAATGACCTCACATCTAAGTGAGGTCAGTCAATGGAGAATTAACTCATTTCACTAATGAATCAACTGTCATTGTGAGAGCTACTAGATATTAGAAGTACAAGGCATTAGAAAATGTGCAACGGGAAGATGCTCAACATCACTCATCATCAGAGAAATGCAAATCAGAACCACAATGAGATATCACCTCACACCTATCAGAATGGCTAAAATCAAAAACACAAGAAACAACAGGTGTTGGCAAAGATGTGGAGGAAAAGGAACTCTCGTGAATTCTTGGTGGGAAGGCAAACTGGCGCAGCCACTCTGGAAAATGGTATGGAGGTTCCTCAAGAGGTTAACAAGAGAATTACCATATGACCCAGTAGTTTCACTAAAGAATATGAAAGTACTAATTCGAAAAGATATATGCACTCATACAGTTATTGAAGCACTATTAATAATGCCTAAATTATGGAAGCAGCCCAAAGGTCCATTGATATAGATCCATGGATAAAGAAGATGTGGTATGTGTGTACACACACACATATACACACACACTGGAATACATTAAAAAAAAAGAATGAAATTTTGGCATTTGCAACAACATGGGTGGATCTAGAGTATAATGCTGAGTGAAATAAGTCAGGGCAGAGAAAGACAAATACATATATAGAATTTAAGAAGCAAAACAAGTAAACAAAGTGGGGGAAAAAGACAAACCAAACCAAGATTCTTAACTATAGACAACAAATTGATGGATACCAGAGGTGAGGTGGACAGGGGATGGGTGAAATAGGTGAAAGGGATTAAGAGACATTTATTGTAATGAGCACTGAGTAATGTATAAAATTGTTGAATCTCTATATGCACACCTGAAACTAAATAACACCATATGTTAACTACATGGAATTAAAAACAAAATGAAACGAAAATGTACAACGGAGACTTAACTCATTCTAGGGTATCTGAGAAGCCTTAGACCAGTCACTTCACTTCTCTAAGTCTCAGGTTTTTCACTTGTAAAATTGGGAATAATAAAACATGTCTCCCCCCACCCCCAAGATTTAGATAATGACTATTGGAGGTTTGAGACAATTTATGTCAAATTCCTAGCATAGTACTTAGCACACAATATAATAGGTAGTTATGATGGCTCATTAACGAACAGAAAGATTATCCATGCAAATAAAGAATTCCAAAGGTCAGGATCGAATTTGAAACTCTAAAGAGTTCATCAGTAATACCGTTAACTTAATTCGCTGGTTATTTTTAAAAGATGAAATATAAATTATATGAATTCTAAATACGGCAACATATATAATTCTTTTAACTTTTTTCTTTATGCAATGTAGGAACCAAAGAGAATGTATCTTGATTCAACTTAATGGGTAAATCAATCAGTTACCAACACCAAGAATCTTTCTTGCAACTGAAGTAAAAGTCTCTTTATTTCTTCCAGCTACTTGAAATGAATTAAAAAATATGACTCTGGAAACCAAGCCAACCAAAGTTCTAATAAGCCGGAGTGGACTTTTGGAATGCATCAGCATTCTGGTACTCTTCAATTTAAGGATAGATTTGGAACTAGTTGAAGAAATGTAATCAGCATCTTCTCAAAGAAAGAGGTGAACTTAATTGAAAGTTGAAATTTTTGTGCCCTAATATATTCCTCTGGAATTATTGGGCTTAGAATAAGTAGCCAATAACAAGATACCACAAAACAAATATATTCATACAATCTATACTTGAGAATACTCAGAGTCCTGTGGAAGTCAGAAGGTGATTGTTTATTTCATATTTCTAAACTTGAAAAACGGGGCACTGAATCCCAGATTAAGCTGGGATTCATAAACTATGAGATAAATTGACTGTCTACACATTTTAAGAAGTCCTGAAGAAAAAATGGTCATTCATTATCAAATAAAAAAAATCTACAAGTACTTGATTGCTCCTTGCTTCAATGTTAAAAAGCAAATGAGGAGGTATATAATGTAGGACAACTGAAGGAGAAGAGCATTTCAATGGAAGTCTTTAGAATGAAGTTCCTAAGAACGCCTGGGTGGTGGGTGCAGTGGTTGAGTGTCTGCCTTTGGCTCAGGTCATGATTCTGGGGTCCTGGAATTGAGTCTACCATCGGGCTCCTAAAGAGAGCCTGCTTCTCCCTTTGCCTATGTCTCTGCCTCTCTCTGTGTGTCTCTCATGAATAAATAAATCTTAAAAAAAAAAAGAAAGAAAGAATGAGGTTTGTGTTAAGATTAAATATCTGCTTCATAAAGTCCCTAACATATATAATTCTCTTCCATATGAATCCTAACATCATCCATAAACTATACCCCAGCTTTCTCCTTACTTCTGTTATACTCCAATTTAACTTCAATTCTACCCCAGATGTGTCTGTTACCTCACTCTTCCATCTTCTCATAGCTTGATTCCATTCCATTGAAACCAGCTCATCAAGATCACAGGTGACCTCTGGGTTGCTAATTGATGTAGTCTGTTTAGCCTTTACTTGATCTCTCAGAAACACATGAAACTTCAGCACACCAAAAAATTATATTCTCCTCCCCTAAACAACCTGTTCCCTTGCCTTCTGTGGTGGAGATGCTACGGTTTTCCCCTATCCCATGTGGCTATTCCTTCTAAGTCACCAGGATGCATTTTCCTCTTCTGTCTATTGCTTACATGCTGAGCCCCTTCAGAGTTTTGTCCTGGGTTCTTCCTATTGTCCACTTCCACACACACACAGGATTTCATCCTGTCTACCATGACATCAGTAATCTAATGTCTTTGACTCCTTTGTCCATATGTACATATGACTATGTAGTTGATCTTTTTTATTTTAAGATTTTATTTATTTATTCATGAGAGACACAGAGAGAGGGAGACAAGACACAGGCAGAGGGAGAAGCAGGCTCCGTACAGGGAGCCCAATGTGGGACTCGATCCCAGGACTCCAGGATCACGCCTTGAGCCAAAGGCAGATGCTTAACCGCTGAGCCACCCAGGCGTCCCTGTAGTTAATCTTCTAATGAACACATCCTCTTGGGTGGTCCACAATCACCCAACACTGAACAAGCTCAGATTTGGCTTCTTCATCCTCTCCTCCCTCACCTCAATCAAGTCTTCCCCTCAGATGTTTCCCACCTCAATGTACTATGCCTCCAGGCAGTCAGTTGCTAAAGCTAGAACTGGTGACTGTTCCTCCAGTCTTCCCTCTCCCTTGCTTCCCCCAACCAAACATCAGACTACTTCCAACTCTAAGGGCACTACCTTGGTCCCAACCACCATTGTTTTCTGGCAGAATTACTGCTGCAGCCTCCTAACTAGCTCCTCTGCAGCTGACACCATCTTTTTAGATGCACTTTCATTACATAATTTCTCTGCTTAAACTTATCTAAACACTTTCTGTAGCACAGTTTAGAAAACACAAACACCAAAATACAGTTTAAAGATGCTTTTTCTTTTTTGATCTAGTTCCTGCTAAATCCACCAATCTCATCTCTAGCTTCTTCCTCTATTCTTTCCCTCTCTCTCCCCACCCCGACTCCATAATCCTACCCTGCCGAAATGCTTCCATTCCTCAGAACTGCCACATTTTCTAATGCCTCTGTACCTGGATCTCTCCCCCATCTCTTCTAAGTTTTATTCATATTTAAGGCTTGAGCTTGCTATATTCTCCAGGAAGCCCTCTTTGACTCTACCTAGAGAGTCTAGATTAGGTGTCCATCTTAAATCCTCTCATAAACACAAAAGCATCCTGTTCTCCCCCCATGGCAGTACTCTCCACGCTCTTCTCTATCCTCCAACAGACTATCAGCCTCCTTAGGGCAATGACCATGACATTCTGTTTCACAGCTATAAACTTTTATAGTGCCTGGTACAACACTAAATATTACATGAATGAACATATATTTAAATGATTAGCAGGAACTGAATAACCCAACTGATTGGATGTAGGGCAGGAATCTCCATGCCTTCCAAACAGATATCACAGAGAGAAGTCAGTCCTCAAATCATGTTAGCTACTACCTTAATTATTTCCTAATACCTTGTCAGCAATTGTTTGACAAACAACTCAACTCAAACTCAAACTCGAATGAGATAGGATAGTATTGGGGGCTTTCCAGAGTGGATCCTCCACAAATGTTTGAAAGGAGACCTTAGTCAGATGCTTACTCTGATCAAAGAAAAGAAAGGAATCAATGTGTAAGACAACATGGCTTTATCAGGCTGTTCACATCCCTTTATCAGGCAGACAGACACTCATGTCATACTTTAAGGTGTGGCCCAGTTTGAAAACTGTGGGCTGTAGGGAGCTGAGGAGCCCATCTGTTTTGCAGCACAGAATACTTTAGGAGTGGGAACCCAGGTGATAACGGTCAAGCAGCAGAAGGCTGATCTCTGCCTCCTTTCCTCCACCCCACACCCCAGGTCTCCCTCATCCACTCCTTCACTCTTTTCTCCCCCTACTCAGTCCCCAGCCACCAGCCCAGGCGCCAGGCACCCCCACACTCACACACCACGGCAGCCATCACCAGGGCTGTCCTTTAGGGTTTGGGTCAGCTCTCTTCCCAGCCCCACCCCTGTTGACACAACAAGCTTCTCTCTGTTTGTGGCACAAAACATTTTACAGAGATCTGACTGTAAACACTATCTTCCCCAATGAGTGATGAGTGATGAGTACAAGTCAAAATAATGTATTAAAATGGCTGGGACTGCAATCAGTGTTACGCTTAAAAAAGAATTCTCCTTCAGTTTTCACCATCTTCATTGTTCTGTCTAGTTCCAGGGCCTCCTACCAATCGCTGACGACTGCCTGCTTCAAACCCTGCCACATCAGCAGGGAAGTTGCCGGGGCAGCATTTGGTATTTGCATCAGTTTCCAGGAATGTGTTTCAAGTTATCAGTTTACTCTGCAGAGATGTTTTTCCTTTAAGTTTATAAATGTGTGCTTGAGCTGATATTTCTCTAGTTTTCAAAAACTAGCTGAGCATTTTTTATGCTAAGAAAGAATTTATAGTTGCATTTCCACAAAATGTTCTCCGATTTAAACTATCAGATTTGACCGCGGCTTCCTCCTTGTAAACATCCTCCTAGAACTGACCAGATACCCTTTCAAATTCCTTCCCTCCACGTTACTTCAAAACGTCTTTCCACATTATCTCCCAAGTCAGTACCCTTAATTAGAATAAAAGAGGGGTTTATTATATGAGTTTTGTTTGTTTCCTTTTATTTCCATTAACCTGTTTTAAGTTTAGAGGAAGCAACCAGTTTAAGAATATTCAGTCCCTTTGGTTTATAGTAGCTGCTGATGGAGTTAACTTAGAAATTCTTCCTTAAAGCACAGCCAAAAAAAAAAAAATCAAGGAAGAGATAGGGGAAAGAAAGAAAGAAGAAGAAAAAGCAAGGAACTGCAGCCCACTCACTTCTGTTTGGCACAGCAGGAATTGACCCAAAGATGCCCCTTTTGCGTTGACTTCTGGGAGCCCCTGGCATTCTGAGTAGCACCTGACTGCCTTATTGGGGGTGCAGAACGAGCAGAGGTGCAGCCCCAGCCCTATGGGCCCGGAATGACATCTCAGGAGAGTTGGGGAAAGGGCGGTCCACTGAAGTTGACTGCACCCAGTATTTCACAATTCTCAGGACCTCTCAAGGAGTCCTTTCAACCTCAATCCCTCAGGGTCAAGGTCCCAGCTCCTCCTCTCCCTGGTGGGGAGCAGAGAATGGGATGAGCCCTAAAGAGGAGAAGGAAGTTGGGTGTTCAGGAGAGAGTAAATATATACATTGATGAGGGCGCTGCTTGGGTAGTTACCGGAGAAGACACCCCATCTCAGAATGGAATTGGAAGCCCCTCTAGATGGGCTAGGCACTTCCCCCAAGGTGTAGAGAGGAGACCCCCATGGAAGTCAAGAAGGTGCTCGGGCGTTGCCCGTAAGAGGGGAGAGATCACTGAATGCACACGGAGGTCCAGAGGCATTGGGGGCACCCCCTGGAAAGTTATCTGATGAGTCCAGGCTCAACACGGAGCTGGTAAATCCAGACAAGGCATCCGTGGAGAAGAGGAGGTGGAGAGTGGAAACCTGTAGGGGAGAGGACGGATTCTCCCCTGCAGCCTCAGAAAGGGGAGACCCCCCCACCCCCACCCCCACCCCCGTTAAGAGAGGCGTCCAGGTCGTCAACTGCAGTCATTTCGCAGGGCCAGATAATCTCCAAAGCCTCTGCGAGGAGACTCGGCCTCGGGAGCCATCGACTTTGCCTGATGGCTGGGTCTGGTCTACTGTGCACAAAGCACATCCTCCCCGCCCCCGCCCCCGCCCCCTGCTCAGTGCCACGCTACCCCTCGGGGCTCCCCCCTCCTCTCCCACGGTGCGGTCCTCCGGCTCCCACCCGACCCTGCGCACACAGAACCCCCCTCTCACCCTCTCCCGGAGCCAGAAGAGAGAGAGAGCGTTACTGCTGAAAAAGTGGGCGCACACACGCCCTAAAGCTGGAGAAAAGCTGGGCGCGGGCGGGGGCGGGGGAGGGGGAGGGGGAGGGCGGCCTCCGGCTGCGCCACGCTGTCGAGCCCCCGCTCCCTCCTCCCCGCTTCCTCTGCGCCCCGGCGCCCTGCCCCCGGCGGGTGGCCCGCAGGGCACAAGGTGAGGCCGGGCTGGACAGCTCCCGCTTTGATCTCCGGGCTCCGGTCCCCTCCGCCGCTGCCCGGCTGCCCCGGGATCTGCACAGGCTGCCCACGTCGGTGTCTGCAGAGCGCTCCGACGTGTCCAAAAGTGTTTCCAAACTTGGAAAGGGCGGGGAAGGGCGGGGGGATGGGGAGGGCGGAGGTATGCAGACTGCGAGTCAGACTTTCCCCTTGAAAGCCTCAAAAGTGTCCACGTCCTCAAAAAGAATGGAACCAATTTAAGAAGCCAGCCCCGTGGCCACGTCCCTCCCCCCTTCGCTCCCTCCTCTGCGCCCCCGCAGTCTCCTCCCAGCTGTGGCTGCCCGGGCCCCCAGCCCCAGCCTTACGATTGGTGGAGGCGCTTTTGGAGGCACCCTCGGGCCAGGGAAACTTTGGCCGTATAAATAGGGCAGATCCGGGCTTTATTATTTTAGCACCAAGGCGGCAGGAGGGTTCAGCTAAGTTGGAGGTACTGGCCACGACTGCATGCCTGCGCCCGCCAGGTGATACCTCCGCCGGTGACCCAGGGGCTCTGCGACACAAGGAGTCTGCATGTCTAAGTGGTAGACATGCTCAGCTTTGTGGATACGCGGACTTTGTTGCTGCTTGCAGTAACTTCGTGCCTAGCAACATGCCAATGTAAGTGCCTTCGGCTTGTTTGGGGCAGACGGGGGAGAAAGGTTAGATGGGTGGGCACCCTGGTCTGAAAAAAAGGAAACCTAAAGTAAACCCTACGGGCAGCTTGGAGGGAAGGCTCCCTGGCATGTAGAGAAACGCAGGCATGGCTGAGAAACGTGGAAATTATTTGAGAAATGAAAACATAAAAGGCTCAACCCTCGCCAAAAGTCAGGGAACTTTTCTCTCACTCAAGTGAGTCTTAATTTGATCTGGAACCTCTGATTAGGGAAGCTCAAAGAGAGCAGAACGTCTTTTTCCTAAGGATGAGGTATTAGCAACTAGCAGGCCCTTGACTGCACTGATGCCCACCTTGTAAAACTCGAGGCCTGCTTTAGAAAGCCCTTGAATTTAGAAATGAAGAACTCACCCCCTGAGGGCTTTTCTCTTCCAGGCGGTTTAAGGCTCGCCTGGAGGACGATGATGACTCTGAGGCGCCCTCTGGAGGGAGGACAATGAAAGCACAGGGGACCAGGCCTTACGCTAATGGAATCCCCATGAGAGACTCTACAGGTTTACACAGAGGTGACCTGCACTTCTGATTGAAGGCATTCCCTCCCAGTGTCCAGGACACACTGGGAGGGAAAATGATGTTACTTGGAATGGATACATTCTGAAGAGTAGAATTAGCTTCTTAATTTATCTGGCCCTGGAAATGGAAACATTCTTTAATTAATATCTCTTCTGCCTTCTGTTGAGCCTGAGAGTCACCTCTTTATCATGTGCTCAATGACAATCAGACATTCTCAACACAGCAAGTTGGAAAATATCAACACGGATCTGAAGCTCAAGAGACCGGGGTTTTCCAATGACTTTGCCACTAATTTACCACGTGACCTGGGGCAAGTCCAACTGAGCCTTTTCTAAAATGCGGAATGCGGATTAGATGGACTCCGAGGCCACTTCCAGCCATAGGTTTTATGACTAGGCCTGTCAAGATAGAATGAAGAAAATCAGTCAGTTTTTGAAAATGGCTGCCTAATTACCAAAGATACCAACTTGATAGGGGATGAGGGGTGTCTGGCCACACCCAACACTCCAAAAAGTTTGCTCCGCCCACATGCCACGGTGTCTACCATTGCATCATTGTTGATGCATTTGTGTGTGTGTGTTTTCTCCCTTTGTCCACTTTTAGTATGCACACTGTGGATATTAAGGAATAATTGTGTAGAGCAAATTCACATCCCCAATTTTGTTTTTTATGAGATCTGGGGATAGGGGGAAAAATTGGTTCCTAAAGGAAAGATGAAAACAGACCTAGGGAAGTCTGAAGATACAAAAGGCAACTCACCTTCTGACCAACAGCCAACTGCAATCTGGAATAAAACTTACTAAACACACATTTCTTCAAAATGGCTCAGTCTGAGTAATTAAAAGGCAAATTTCCAAAATCATAAGGACTTCCGTTAATCAAGTCTGGGCATAATTATTCTTCCTACTGATGGACACAATGAAGTAAACATATCATTTTCCTAATTTAAAAGTAATTCTCAAAAATTGCCCTTAAATATCAGTGCTGGATGTGGTCCACCCTCCTGAATTGTGACTATTGCAACAGATGTTCTCACTCCAAATGACACACTTCTTGGCCACCTAATTAAAGCAATTTTTAGGGGTGATTCATCTTGTTGCCAGCTTGGCCACCCTTATATCCTGTGTTAACCTATAATTTTTATACCGTAGGAGAGGAATTCAGTCTTTAAGGACTTAAAGCAATTATGGCAAAGGGGGGGATATTACTTGAGTGTGCTTTTCCCATTAATTCTCAACATCTTTAATCCACAGTTTTTCCATTTATACTGGGCAATTCCTTCTCAGGGACAAAAGTGATACATATTGGTAGGATGACCTTACCTAATTTAAGTGAACCAATTTAAAGCAAAATTTCAGATGTCCAAATGGCCCCATTTTCATAGTAACTAATTTGCAAATCAGACCTTTTGAAAAAGGACATTAAGAAAGGTATAAGCTAAAAAAAAAAAAAAAAAAGAAAAGAAAGGTATAAACCGAATGAACTACTACATAACTTTTATTAAAAAAAAGTCTAAGTAACATAGTTCCCTAAGTTTTCCCTTTTTGGATTTTTAAGTATCAAAAACTATCTGAACTATAAATTATTTCCTCATCAATGTACTGATCTTACTCACATTCAGCGATCCACCTATGCAGTTAACCAACTTAATTACTACGCATTAGAAATATCCTTCAGACACATTAATATTTTACAGTGTTTATAAAATAGTAAATAATTAACAATTTAATTCAAAATATATTTACATACTAATATTGCAAACAAATCACCCTGCTGATCCCTGCCATACTTTTGACCTGCATAATTTCCAAGTCATTAGAATATTCTTAATAAAAAATATACTTGATCCTTTAATTAGGTAAGCCAATTTTATAGACTATCTATTTGTTAATCACTGCTATAGATCAGTGCAATGATACTAATAATTATTTCTCTCTTTTCTCTTTCCTTTACAGCTTTACAGGAGGTGAGTAAAATTATCTTCAGAATTTGTTTTTTTTTATACTGGGATAGCTTTGGCCACACTAATGCCTTCTCTGGGGAAGAAAGAGGAGGCTACACTCGTGTTAAACAACCCGGATTCCCGAGAAAATCATCATGAGTTATGGTAGTCAAACTTTGCTGGCTGTCTAGAAAGTACCCACCCCAATTTCCAAAGTGGGCGGTGCTACTGGATAAGACCACCCTCACAAGAACACTCATAAGAAACAGAATGAATAATCCTGTGGAAGTTTGGGTTTTAAGCATCTGCTACTACAAAGCAGGAGACTTCACAGAACTAGAAAATCTTGTTACTCTCTTGGAATCATTTGCAAGAGTATTAGGAACAAATTCTTAGCTCATGAATTGAATTTGAGGCATAATTACAGATAAGTATACATTTTGGTTCTGAACCTATTTAATTTATTGGTAAAATTTTAAATTATACTTTGAAATACTGAAATAATAGGATGCACAACACCGTGTAGATATGTTTGTATACTACACAGAAATGGGAGCCATTTAAAAAGTATATAATTTTCTTCATAATTATTTCTTGTTCTTTTCTAGGCAACTGCAAGAAAGGTAAGAGTCCAATACTTTTCCATAATATCTGAAATGATCAGAAATAACTTCTAATTTAACTGAATTTATAGTAGACTACAGAAAGAAAATACTTTGTCAAGATTTTGCCCACATGGATATGCATTAGCTAAACCATAAAATAAAGTAGCTTTGATGTCTAAGAAAACCAAGCTTTATTATCTTCCAGCATTATCTCTAATTACACTTATATTATACAAACTGGTGATTTACATACTAAAGAAAAAAAGACTTGTTTTAATTCTGGAGATGGAATGAGTATTATGTTAATTATAGGTAGTAAATTAAAGTTTATTTTAAAGGGCTTTGGCTATATAAATATGCTGTTAACGACGTAACAAAAAAGGTAATTTTATCCACATAAATCATATTTCTAAAAATAGTTATAATATTGGCCTGATGACTGGTGACTGCAGCCTCTGGTCCTCCAGTTTAAAGACATCACATGTAATTATAATAAAACAATATACTTTTTTGTTGTTGTATTATGCCATTTTTGCAGCTACTATCTCATGATATTGTGTTTAGATCAGTCTTAGCGACTAATTATTATCAAGAATGCTTGCTCATTCACTGGTAATTGCTTAGATATTTATTACTGTGCTGTTTGTGTCTTCTTCATAGGGCCCAACTGGAGATAGAGGACCACGTGGAGAAAGGGTGTGTAATTTTTGAACTGTAAAAAGGTTTTGGACCATATTTAAACACTACATGTTAGAAACTACAGAAAACTGACAGTTTATGAGTTCTATGTATCCAGATATTTGCACCACTTTTTAAGCAGATAATGCCCTAAGGAAGAGGTGAATGAGTATTATTATATGTAATCAATAGTTTTTTACATCAAGATTATCTTATTAGAAAGCAAAGTTATTAAAAGCAGCCATATTCTTTGCATGGCCTTTCTTTGTTTTCAGCTGACCTGTCCAACTTACGCATAATGGAAATGTATCTGCCTACCGCCACAATCCTCTCTTTGCACATGTTGTTTTGTTTGCTCTTCAAGTAAGATCTCTTACATAGCCTGGGAATAGTAGCGAAACAGTAGTCAACAATGTTTCTTTCTAAATTCATAAATGTGCAAGTTAGGTTTACAGCTTATCCATGGTATTCTTAGATCTTCCTGCTATGCATATTTGGCATGTATAACTACATTATGTGACACTTTTGCCAATGTATAAATACCTATACCTTATATCTGTTGAGAAGTGCAGACTAAAATGTATTCCAATCAATCTATTAGAGGTAGCATCATGTCAGTAAATTACTTTAACAACATAAATAGCGTTAATGGTAGGAAATCTGCAGGATCTTCTACCTTGTGATAAAGTAACTTTATTAATTATCATACCAATTAATCTACCATTCATACATTATATACCAAAATAGCTGAAAAAGTTCATCAGTCTGAAACTGACAATCAAAATACATAGTACATCACTCACTGTGCACTGTTTTCCTTATGAAGTTTATAGAATTATAAATTGTAGCTATAATTTCCATCCTTTATTTGGATACTGGAGCTCCATTATGAATTAATATTCAAAGACTAAGGTATCCCTCTTTCAGAGGAACTCATCTGTCTTGTGTCTTCTTTGTATATCAGACACTAAACCCCCTTCTAAAAGAGACCCATGTCATAAGTGAAGTTCAATTAGTGATAAATAACGGCATATTAAATTTACTTACCTCTTGAACTTTGAAAGGTCTGAACAACTGACCTTACCACATGTATCCTTAGGTCTCCTTTTTTATGTATAGGTTCCTATGGGATCTGTCTAACCATGATAATTCGCTTTTTACAAAACAGGGTCCACCAGGACCACCAGGCAGAGATGGTGACGATGGTATCCCAGGCCCTCCTGGTCCACCTGGTCCTCCTGGCCCCCCTGGTCTTGGCGGGGTAAGGTGTCCTAAGTATTGCTAACTTGTAGCTAACTTCAGTTTCTTCTACCTCTATTGGAGGAAGGATCATTGTGGAACTTATTTTCAGTAGTTAAGGTAGAGTCTGCTATTTGGATATTGGTACATTTTATTTCATTTCTTTGGTTTCTTCATTCAAGATTTTCCTTTGCCTGTTCTCTTTCTGAGCCCTTGTCAATTACAGGACTGGTCTCTGTGTTCACTGAAGGTAGCTGCAGCCCTCACAACTATTATTTAATTTGGGGATTTAATATCTTTCATCAGTAGGGTACAAATAAGAGGTGTTGCATTATTAAAGAGTTTGATTAGATTGAATTATAACTGAAATCCCTGATCTTCAGCAATTTCACAAACATCCCACTCTTTTTATTCTCCTTGGCTTGAAGTCTGCTGAACCAACATTCAAAGTAGTTTTAGGTTTAATTTGCTTGAAACTAATTTGAGAAAAGTACATTTCCCTTTTTCATTAATATCTTCTTTTAGCTTTATGTCTTTAACAATGGTATGAGTGCCAAATGGCCTCACTGCAGGAAGGAAAACATATTTGCTTAATTGGTTAGCACTATGAATCAGAAGCCTGATTCTAATACCCAACTGTATGCCAGTAAAATAAGACCTTTCTCCCCCAAAAGATCTTATTATGATTGCTTATCTACTGAGTGCATTAAAAAGCACCTTCTTTAATAGATCTACCACTATAAGAGAGATCTTTAACAGTAAAGTTATTACTGTGAACTATTTTTTAAAAGTTTAATCTTCCAAGGGGCATTTTAATTTAATTTTCCTCTAAACTTCAAAACTCTTTACATCCTTTTTGAAACTCCAGCAAGAAAAAGGTCTCCCAGTCACTTTTGCGTCGTTCTGAAGGAGCCAGGCAACAGGTGGAAATGCAAAGGTGACCTCTTGGTCTCTGCTTAATTTATCAGGGATCTCCAGGGACTTAAAGTATAGAAAGCTCCCCTTTCTCAGTGTAGAGGTAGAAGGTAGGGAGAGGGGAGCAGTGATTGGCAGGGCAGGAAAGAGTTTGAAAAATAAGGTAGAGAAGCTTCCCACTTCAAACCAGATGTGGACTAAATTTTAAACCTATATTTTCTCCTGACTTTTTAGGAACTTAGCTCAATATGGAATTATAAACTAAAAAATATATAAAAATATCTCTCCCTTTTAAACAACAACATAAAAATCTTTACAAGTAGGATGAGAAAGTGAACTACAGAGCTAGTAATTTTAATATATATAATGTATTTTCTCCCCTCTAGAACTTTGCAGCCCAGTATGATGGAAAAGGAGTTGGCCTTGGCCCTGGACCAATGGTATGCTTATTTCTTTTTAATTATGACCAAAAAATGACTGAATAGATAATTTGTTTCTATGTTAAAAATTTCACTTTGCCATTTCCTTAGCTATCTAGGTTAACTAACTCAATACTTAGATCACATAAAAGCAGTAACTCCTTTTGTATTCAAATCTGTAATAATTTAAGCCTAGATCTAGGGGTTGAATTTTCTGTACAATCATGTTTCCAGTGTGTAAATAATCGCTGGACATAGTAACCATAATTTAAATATATCAATTGAATTCAAGAGTGATCACTCTGATTAATTTTTTTATACTCTTTAACACTGCTCACAATTTTAAGCTTAGAGACATGAAGCTATTAAGTCCCATAATCTTTCTGGAAAGAAGCAACAAGTTCTAGTCCAGCCTATTTTTTTTAAGATTGTATTTACTCACTCACTCACTTACTTACTTACTTACTTACTTACTTACTTACTTTATTTATTTATTTTGGAGATGGCGGGGAGAGGGAGAGGGACAAGCAGACTCTGCACTGAGCACAGAGCCCGAGTGGGGCTCCATCCCAGGACCTTGAGATCACGACCTGAGCTTAAACCAAGAATCAGGAGGCTTGAGACTGAGCCACTCAGGAGCCCCAGCCCATTTGTTCTATAGCTAGAGTTTTAGATTTAACAGGGCCATGGAGGTGGTTAATGGCAAAACATGGACTAACCTCCAGGCAGGATGTCTGATATTCAACGATACCCTGTGTCACATATCTAGCACTTGAATAAAACTTCAATTTATTCAACAAATATTTATCTGTACTTTGCATAGTATAGTGCAAACTATACAATGCATCAGGGATGTAGCACTGAATATGATAAAATCTCACCCTCCCTGAAAGAGTTAACAATACTGGAAATGTTTCCTTTAATACCTTTTGATAAAAATTCCCTTTTTAGTCTATTAATTATAAGTGCATACAGAAAAGAGTATAATTTAGCATCATATCACTCAGCACAAATAGTTAGCAATATATACCATAATTTGAGTAACATCTAGAAAAGTTCCCTAGATGATGATGATGATGATGATGATGGTCTATCTTTAAAAAGTGAGCCTTCCAACAAGCATTAGTGAGATGTGTTAGGGGAAAAAAAAGCACATGAGCATGCAAAATATACTAGCATGCATAAAAGGGAAAAATTGCTGGAACTAAAAATATTAAGTTGGTTAAACACTACAATTTAAAGTTAACATGGTCTCTCAAGTATAAATTTTACCTGGACAATGCATTCAGTTCTCTATCTTCAAAAGAAGATGTTCGGCTGGACCTAATGGTCCGCAATAAGCTAATACACTATAAGGGCAAGATAATATTTTCTGTAAATTAAAACTCTCACTTGAGAAGTAATGTGCCTTTAATTGATGATTTCCAATTTCCTGATTTTTCCTGGTAATTTAAAACATCCATATCTGAAATGAAGAAGTAGAGATTTTCTTTGGCTTTGTTTATATTGGATATTTGAAATTAGCCATTTCAGCTAATGCCGAACATTAGTCAGCTTTAAAGCAGTACCTATGCCTCAAGAAGAAGCTAAAGGGAAAAAAGTAAAATACTAATAAAATAGCCTACATAAGCCCAGAAAATTAATATGGATTTCAGATTCCCCTGACTTTGGAACATTCTCTGGGGGGCATAAAACAGTGTTTTACTTTTAAATATCAGTGAAATATAATTTAAGCTTGCACATCCACACACAGTCACAGACATATGTAATCAACAGATATGTGGCTCACAAATAAGAAAGATAGGCAGCAATAAAGTATTAAAATAATTTTCCATGTTGGAAAATCAATAACTATAAAACCCCACAGGGTTCTTCTCTGAATTAATGAGTAATCATCGTCCGTCTCACAGCCTCCACAAAATAAACTACACTTTATGTAAATGAAATTGTTGCAAATATGCGGAAAAATGAATGAATATAATTAAAAATTCATGGTGTCAAAGAAAATTATTTTTAATATATACCTAAAAAAATTATTTTGATTGAAAAGTGACAGTTTCTTTTAATGTGGAAGCAATTTCTAAAACCAAACAAATAATTCTTATAATTAAGATGATGTGCTTTTTAATAAAATCCATATTATTTCACTCTAGGCATTAATACATTGGGGCAGACTTGCCTGCAGAGTCCCCGTGGTTGATGTGTCATGAACAAATTACCCTAGACTTGCCAATGCAATATTTTCAGCTTGAAGGAACTGGCCCCTACAGGAGAGCTTGCACAGGCACTGATTACCACAAAGAGGAGTCAAGAATGTGGATTTAGCTCTCAAGCTAGCAACACTATCTCACTCCACTTGTATGTGACAGAATGGAGAACAAAAGAAAGAACAATCTGCTATTGTTGTGGGCCACATTTTCAGTAATGATATTAGAACCTTCCTGGAGGATGTTTTAATATTTTATTTTTCCTTCACCCCTAACTTTTGTCTAACATTTTCATGAGTCCCCAACGGCCTTAAAAGAGACTATTAGGTTATTTAACAAACCTCCCTCTAATCATTAAGAACTTTTGATCCTTTTCAATTCATGCTTGTGGCGATAAAAATACCAATCTCTTAGCCAAATATAACATGGGGAGATGACCTGTGATCGAGGGCATCCAAATGGAAATGCTTCACCAACTGCATGAAAGGGACCTGTGGCCATCCATCCAATTGTGTTCTGCTGATTTGGGTTAGGAGAAAAGGTGAAAGCAAAGACAGAGAAAGAGTGGAGGAAATGTCAGTCCTTAAGAGCCTCCTGGGAGAAACAAAAACTAAGAAAAAAAAACAGGATAATTCTTATCCATCTATCACAAAATGTCTGTGGCACTGCTCTGCTAATCCTATCTAACTCAAACCAAAGCCATGATAACTCATCAGTGCTCACTATACTTGTCTTTTTTATAGGGTTTGATGGGACCTAGAGGTCCACCTGGTGCATCTGGCGCTCCTGTAAGTATTAGAAGCTTGTAATCTCTCTTATGTAAAAAAAAAAAAAAAGAAAAAAAAAACAGAATTAAAGAAAGGTGTGGAGTATGACATACTGTTTTCTTTTAGGGCCCTCAAGGTTTCCAAGGACCTGCTGGTGAGCCTGGTGAACCTGGTCAAACTGTGAGTACATTTTTGCCCTTTATGGTAAATTTCTTCTTCAAGAAGTTTATTAATATAATCTTAATGAAATGACTGGTCTCCTATCTTCTTAGGGTCCAGCGGGTGCTCGTGGTCCACCTGGGCCTCCTGGCAAGGCTGGTGAGGATGTAAGTATTTACTTATAAGCATTTCCAAAATGCCATTTAAACACTCCTGCCTCAACAAGAATTTCTGGATTCAAATGAAGTATTCTGCCAAAAGCTGAATGTGCCTGACATAACTCTCCCCATATGGAAAATGTTATTTTAATGAAATTTCAATTTGTTTTGTATTTAAGGAAATTCGTTGTTAATTAAATATATATTTGGACCCATATCTTTATTGAATGCCTTTTTCCTATATTTTAAAAACCAAGATGTTCTGACTTCCAGCTGATGGCTTAGCAAGAAAAAGCTTACCCTATGATGCTTTCATGTTTTAGGGTCACCCTGGAAAACCTGGACGACCCGGTGAGAGAGGAGTTGTTGGACCACAGGTAAGCTTTCTATCCCAGTGGATCCAGTCCAGGTATCAGAGGCATCTTGCATGCAAGATGGTTGGTAAAACCGGGATGGGTCTAAATGACCACCTAGATGTTTGACCACCTGTACCCCTCAATGAAGGCATCTGACAAGTCAAGGAAGCTAGTAAGAATGCATACAGTTTTCATTAATGCAAGGGATGTCATCTTAATGACAGCAAGCACACTGTAAACTAAATCGTGTTTTGTACAAATGCCATAGTATCGGTTACTCAAATTAGAGCAAGTTAATTTGCTGCTCTGTGCTTTAAAATATCCTAGTCTTTGATTCCAAGCTCGAACTTCAGTGAGAAGAAATGAAAGGGAAGAAATCATTGTATTCTGATTTAGAAGGAAAACATCATTTGTCTTCTTCTGTGTTTCTTTTTAAGGGTGCTCGTGGTTTCCCTGGGACTCCTGGACTTCCTGGCTTCAAGGGCATTAGGGTGAGCACATTCTTTACCCAGAAGAGAGGAAATGTTGATTATTTTTAGGAAAAGCGTCAACTATATTTAAACTCCCGTGTGACACATACTTGCTTCCAAAATCCTGGAATTCGCCAGAGTGAAGAGAGAAAGTTCACATGGCTGAAAAGTCCAGTGGGGTGTGCTTTTCTTAGTATGTTCGTAGCTTTCAAGAATTGAGGATCCCTATGGAGAAAATTGTATAAAAGGCATATGACTTAAGAGGTACTTATAACCATCTGAAGATCGTAAAATTATTAAAGAGAGAAATGATGTAAGAGAGCACCTAGTTCTCGTTCCTTCCCTTTCAAATGCAGGGAGGTTTAGTGACTTAACTGGGGCAATGGAGCAAGTTTGCTGGGTGCCAGACCCTCCAGTGCACTGAAGCGGTGCATGCACGATTCACTCAGGAGGTTGGGATTTGACCAAGCACGATAATGGTGGAATGGCATTTTAAGAATAAGAATTTGCATTTCAGGGACACAATGGTCTGGATGGATTGAAGGGACAGCCCGGTGCTCCAGGCGTGAAGGTAAATACTAAATCAGAAGTATTATCTTTAAAACAATTGACTGGTAATTCCCCATGATGGTCAGAAAGTGTATATTCTTAATGAAGACTACTCTTATTTCTAAGAGTATCTTATTTCCTCTTCAATATTTCAGAGCCTCCAATGGTGAGGATATGGAATTCTGTGACAAAAGGCCAATTATTAATACTGTTTATTTAATTCAATATCTATTAAACAGTTGAGATAAAAATAATGTCGATAGTTTCTTCCTTCATTTCCTATCCTACAATTTCAACCAATCTCTGCAGCCAAAATAAAAGTAAATAAACATATAATCAGATATTAGAACGCTATGTTATTTTAAACTGTAAATTCTCCTTTGCCACGCACTAATTAGATAGGTACATTCATGTCACAATACACTTTTCAACCTCTTTCCTGTGATTTATCTGTGCACACTCAAAAAAATTTTAATTAGGTAATTAAAGTCTCAGAAGTGTGTTATCTCTTGGCTAGGCTCTTCTCTGACAGCGTTTTCAACTATAAAATGTTCTCTCTCCTATTAAGGAGATAATGTGATATTAAAGTGAATACCAACGTAATTACAAATTAATGAGTAACGAATACTAGCGGGACCAGAAATGAACATGAATATGGAGAATCTGTTCTAACTTTCCAGCTGCCACACAAATGGATAAGGTCAAACTCATTCTCCCTAGAGCCTAATGTAATAGCTCAGACTACTAGTCCCAGCATCATAAAATGTTAGAGCCGAAAGGAGCTTTGGAGACCCCCTCATTTTGCAGATGAGGGAAACTGAGACTCAGAGAGAATGAGTGACTTGCCCAAAGTCCCACATCTAGCAGTTAGAGGAGCGCATAGGCTAGAATCCCTGACTTTCAAAGAACAGACTTGGTGTTTATTCCCCAAGAACATACTTCACATGGAATTCTAGAAATGAAGGGTTCCTAAAGGATCTCTCAAATCTATTTCTTCCAGATCTTGATCAGATTACTGAGAAGCAAAGTTCCTTTACATGTGCTATTTTATTTAATTACTGCCACCCCTCACCCGCCACCACCATGGTTTTTACTCAAGATAAGGATATAGCTTGGAAATAAATAAGACAGCTCTGAAAAATATTATGAAGCTTTAAATTTCCATGCATTTTAACAAAAATGAAAATACCAAGTGTTAAAAAATAAGTTTAAAGAGAGTAAATATGGTTCTATTGAAAGCAATTCATCCTCTGCCATCTCTTTCTATGATATCATTCCTAACATATAAGCCTCGTCGAAATGATATCCCAAATCGAAGGGGAAATATTAGAGCTGGGGTACATAATCCTCAAGTGACCACATCTCCCTCGTACTGTGATTTTTGGTACTATCCATATAAAAACTCATATTTTAGAAATTTAAAATTTTATGTGATTGGCATAATTGAGAAACAGTCTATATGTGTAAGAAATATTATGAAATATAAATGGTCCAAATTAAAGTAATAGGATAAAAATGACCCAATCAGAAAAAAAAAATAATCAATACCTGTAATGAACAAAAACTCAATGCTTCTTTTCCATGTAGGGTGAACCTGGTGCCCCTGGTGAAAATGGAACGCCAGGTCAAACAGTAAGTATCGATTACTTGATTGTAAATCCAAACGTGTACACTCTTTGCAAGCTAGAACTTCTTTAATGTTTTTGCTAATTACCATCTCCCTCGGCATTGTATTCTTTGATATTTTTCTAATAACTTTCTGCATACTTAATTGAAATCCATTACCTTTTAGTTGGAATTAGAACAAGACCTATTTATTTCTAGTGGATTCTTGCACATGTTGGAAATTGGACAAAGCAAATGATGCCTGTGACATTTTTAAAATTAGCGTTCTGGATTTCATTGAAAATATTTCTGCTTCTAGGGAGCCCGTGGGCTTCCTGGTGAGAGAGGACGTGTCGGTGCCCCTGGTCCAGCTGTGAGTGCTTCCATTTTTGTCCCTTATCCTTTTAAAAATTCTAGTAACTACTACTTGACTTTCCTCTTGACTTTGTCTCCTTATTTTCTTCATAGGGTGCCCGTGGAAGTGATGGAAGTGTGGGTCCTGTGGGTCCTGCTGTAAGTTTTGACACCAAAGAATTTGGAAGAGGTTAAGAGTGTGGGATGGGAACTCTCTTC
Organism: Canis aureus; assembly: GCF_053574225.1. Classification (NCBI taxonomy): domain Eukaryota; kingdom Metazoa; phylum Chordata; class Mammalia; order Carnivora; family Canidae; genus Canis; species Canis aureus. Next base: position 41,178,232 of record NC_135628.1, on the reverse strand, counting down.
TTTATTAATTTATAAGACAACACCATTTTGGATACCTTACCAAATGTTCCATGAGGTCTCTCAAAGGCTCTGTTTATAAGTACTTGTATCCCTAGTGCTTTTCATTGATACATAACATAAAATCTACCTCGCCCTGGATATCTTGAACGTCTTCCCTTTGGTATTAATGACAACAGACCAGCTGTCAGTTTTCTCTTTGCCAATATCAGATAAGATTGGGCCCCTCCAAGCCGCTTCAATCTTCAGGTCTTGTGTTGTTAATTTGCTGGGAGGAAATATCTTAACCACATTCTACTTTGATTTCAGGGTCCTATCGGGTCTGCTGGCCCTCCAGGCTTCCCAGGTGCTCCTGGCCCCAAGGTAAACACACTGCCCACCATTCTCACTTCTTATTGTGATGTGAAAGATAGGCACTGTGCTTGTAGATAGATAATTACAGAACAGGAAACTTAATTAGTCCCCCTTTCAAAATAGTTATAGAATGACCCGTTTTCTCACTCCAAGCTTGAAATAGAGCGAATCTCTGTACTTGAGCCCCTGAGCATAGAAACCAAAGCCAACAAGGACATTTGTTTTCTGGGACCCCTCTGGGATATACTCCCAAAGTAGTGAGGACTGGCTAGCTGAGAACCAGAGTCTCTGCCGCAGAGGGACAGAGACAGGTGACGATGCTAGCCAAGAGGGCAGAACGAGGCCAGGAAAGTAAGAACCCGAATCCAAATCTGTGGTGTGCCAAACCAGATGAGGGAAATAATTACAGTTCCGAACAAAGCTCATGAATCCTGGTGTCATCAAAATGGAGATAGGCTGGGATCCCTCGGTGGCTCAGCGGTTTAGCGCCTGCCTTTGGCCCAGGGCGCGATCCTGGAGACCCGGGATCGAATCCCACGTCGGGCTCCCGGTGCATGGAGCCTGCTTCTCCCTCTGCCTGTGTCTCTGCCTCTCTCTCTCTCTCTGTGACTATCATAAATAAATAAAAAAATCAAAAAAAAAAAGTTAAAAAAAAAAAATGGAGATAGGCTGCTTCATTATTTGCACACTAATGCCTCAGTGCCTTCCCTCCGTTAGGGTGAAATCGGACCTGTTGGTAACCCCGGTCCTGCTGGTCCCGCGGGTCCCCGTGGTGAAGTGGGTCTTCCAGGTGTTTCCGGCCCCGTTGGACCCCCTGTAAGTAGCCACTGTCATTAACCTCTTGGAGTGGAAGCAGGCAAAAAAAAAAAAAAAAAAAAAAAAAAAAAAATGAAGGTGTGGGTCAAAGAAGAACAGAAATACCCTTGCCAACAGAGAGCCTTCTCCTTTCTTTTTCCTCACAGGGTAACCCTGGAGCCAACGGCCTGACTGGTGCTAAGGGTGCTGCTGTGAGTATACAGCTCTCCTGTGCTGCTCGGCGTTCAAGGCACTCTCACAGGCCCCGCCTCCTCTGCCAGTCACCTCGTGACAGACCACGCTGCGTTTTCTTCACAGGGCCTGCCCGGTGTCGCTGGGGCTCCTGGCCTCCCTGGACCCCGTGGGATTCCTGGTCCTGTTGGCGCCGCTGGTGCTACTGGTGCCAGAGGACTTGTTGTAAGTGGTCATGGCTGCAGCTTTCATCTCCCTTCAATGCCAACTCTGCCATCATTTGTCACCATCTACACTTCCTTCTTGTGGTCTTATCATTCTTTTGGGGTTTTCCTTGGCATTTTTAGTTTGTATCTCTTCTACAAGAGCATGTACATGTATGTCTGTTCACACACATACCCCTCCTGCTATCCTAGAACATTACCCAAAGGTCAGTGAGGTACATTTCTATACCACTCTTGTCCCTCCAACTAAGCCAGTCCCCTGTAAGCTGTTTAAATATGAACCTGGGCACATTTCTTACAGAACTTGAACTTTTCTTTATCTTGATCCATAACTATTCCAAGATGTTTGTCGTGAGAGGGTTGTGACAAATGTTTGTCATTTGACCACTGTTTTGTATCGAACCCTAGGGTGAGCCTGGGCCAGCTGGTTCCAAAGGAGAAAGTGGCAACAAGGGTGAGCCTGTAAGTAGTTCTCTAATCACAATTTTATGGATTTATTACCTTTTTAATCCAAAAAGTCATACTTCTACTTAAAAAAAAAAAAGTGATTCCTTTTTCTCTGGCTGCATATGACATGAAAATGATGTTTCCTGTTCGCTCCTCTTTTGCCTTTTTCATTAAACAGGGCTCTGCTGGTGCCCAAGGTCCTCCTGGTCCCAGTGGTGAAGAAGGAAAGAGAGGCCCCAATGGTGAAGCTGGATCTGCTGGGCCCTCTGGACCTCCTGGGCTGAGAGTAGGTTCCAAATGCTCTTGACACCCAGACACACCAGAGGGGTCTGATGACACTCTTTCATTGGGAATTGGTCAGAATTACTGAAAACGTTTTCTAGACGAAGGGAGCATCTGCTTTCCATCTGCCTTATTAAATCAGTGACTCTCAATTTGGTCTGGAAATAATGTTGACCTATTTTTGTAGAATGCCTCCTCCACACATTCCTTTGGGGTTTGGGTGAAGTTTTCTTTTCTGGCTTGGTTTTTTATTTGTATCTCTCCCTTAAGGGTATCAAGATTCTTTGCATGCAAGCCATGTTTCAATAAATGCTGCCCTATTGGATCTAAGGGTTTTTTCCCAATTCTTTCTGTTTCACGCACTTTCTTACAGGGAAGTCCTGGTTCTCGTGGTCTTCCTGGAGCTGATGGCCGAGCTGGTGTCATGGTAAGCTTTCCATTATTCATTCCCGGGGAAGGAAGGAATTTGACACTTCTTTTTGTGGGTGTGTCGTTCGCTTCAGCGCCTTCCGCTCTCCCTTCTGTTTACTAGGGTCCTCCCGGCCCTCGGGGTGCCACCGGCCCTGCTGGTGTCCGCGGTCCCAATGGAGATTCTGGTCGCCCTGGAGAGCCTGGCCTCATGGGACCCCGAGTAAGTTTCTGATTGATTCTGAGCAAGTCACACCTGGCACCATTTCCTGTTTTGAAGGGATGATTAATATCTGAAGACAATAGAAAAATCATCCAAAGTAAATCTGTTAGGAGATTTGCTGATGATTGCCTTTTTAATTTAACTTTATCAAAGCCCAGAGATATTTTTACAAATTTGGTTAGTTCATAAATTTCTTATTTATTTCTTGATCCAATGGCTGTGAGGTTTTTGGAAAAATAGATTTATTTTAATATATCCAAATTAGGTGGGTTCTCCTATCAGCATGAATCTTTTATCTCAATTTGTGAGTTTTATATAAGGTGTCCATGAAACGTATTAGGACTATACATTATCAGTGTATTAGATTCATAAGTGAAATCATTTTTCTAGCAATCACAAAGTGCTATAATGTATTCAGCATCACACTAGCCATGGAGAAATGACCTTTAGATTCGTAGACACTCTAATCCATAGCAATAGAGTGATTTTTTTTTGCTTCCATTATCTCTTATGGATGAATATCATCTGTAATTGTACCATAAACAAGTAATAAAGACACCAAATATAGCAATAAAAAATCCCCTTTGAAAATTGCTTACTAAAAGTATTTGTTTTTCTATTATGAGGTAAATAACTTGATACATTTTGCCCATATAGTATGTTGCTTCACAGTTTCTTGAGATATCTATAAATGAATCAGTTGCACTAAACTCCAATAAAAAGAAAGGCATAAAGAAGGGAGAGAAGAAATATTTCAGAGCTCTTTTCATACCTCCCAGCCAGTGGCTAATACCCCTAATGATTTACCCTGTGCAACCAACAAGAAGGGGGGGGGGGTAGTGCTTTTGTGAGATTTTAATAAATGGGAGCCTCAAGCACGTGTGTTAAAGTGCCAACATGAAAGCATCCTCATTTATTTTATAGGGTTTTCCTGGTGCCCCTGGTAATGTTGGCCCAGCTGGTAAAGAAGGTCCCATGGTAAGAATTGCTCATTTTCCATTATATTTTCAAGGACACTTATTGCACCCTTATCAAGTCTATTCTGTGGCTTATTTATACATGAACACACTGAAAATAAATATCAGCCACATACATCATCTGGGAACGTGAAGGAGTAGATTGTAATTATGGAGTCCAAATGAACACAGGACTGAAAGGAGGGAAGGAAAAAGAAAAACATGGCAGGGGAAATTGAAGAGGGTGATGAGGGTATGGAAAGGGAGGGGAAAGAGGGGATTGGACACATACGAGATTGACTTGGCTGTGTGTGTACTGACATCCTATTTAGAAAAGGAAAATGGATTCATAATTTATTGACACTTTATACCAGAAAGCTCTGTGCATTCAGAAAATGATTCTCTTTCATCCTACAGCAGCCTCACCAGCGTGAGGTCGAGAGACCCTGTGCAATGCTGAGTGAGCTTTAAATAAACTTTGGTTTCAGGGTCTCCCTGGTATTGATGGCAGGCCTGGACCAATTGGCCCAGCGGGAGCAAGAGGAGAGCCCGGCAACATCGGATTCCCTGGACCCAAAGGCCCCACTGTAAGAACAGCGCACCCTCTTCTCGCTTGGCACATCTTTGCTTACGTTTCACTAAAACTTGGTTTCTCTCCTGCCCTCAGTCCATTCTATCTCAAGATAGGGAGGAGGGGTCCCTTTCAACGCAGAAAACTGCGAGCCACCTACCACATAATTGATCTCCAATATATCATTGCACACCTGCTAGAAATCCATCTCCTGAGTCTGTGCCTCTGAGGACACAGGTGTACCTTCTTGTCCTTGGAGTTGCAAGATGATGGATTGTGCCTTAGCCAACGGAACTCAAAGACTAGGAACCTTAGAAAAGAAAGAGAAAAAAAAAAAAAAAAAAAACAAGTAACATTTCAAAATTTTCATGGTTAATTTGACTTTTTTTTTTTTTAATGTTTATCATAGGGTGATCCTGGCAAAAATGGTGATAAAGGTCATGCTGGTCTTGCTGGTGCTCGGGTAGGTGCTGACTTTGTCGTGTTATCTGCCTATGTCATATTCACTTAGGAAACACACATCCTTTGAGGCCATCTGATATAATGATGTCATCCCCTTTTCAAAATGCCATCCCCAAGGATCCTTTATGCCATCACAAAATGTATTTTCCTTTTTAAACTGCACTTATAAGACGGTGAGCTCTAACAAATCAGAATGTATATTCAGTCAAAATTATTTATGGGCTTATTTGATTTTTATTTCATTTTTTCTGTGATTAAAAAGCTATGCATATGCTAGTATGCATTCTCTAGTCTTCATAAATTGCTCTCCATCCGTGGACTTCCCACAAGCCATACCAAAAGCTAGTATTTAGGCAGGGGACCCACAATGAGTCATGCAAAGAGCATAAGTGGTGAGAAAGTAATGCACGAAGCTTCGAGTCTTCTGAAACTGTCTGACTCACAGGTAACCCTGAGCCTTTCTGTGAAATATTTTAGGGTGCTCCAGGTCCTGATGGAAACAATGGTGCTCAGGGACCTCCTGGACCACAAGTGAGTATTTCTCCCATTCTTGTTCCTACTGCCCAAATGAATCCAGTCCTACCAAATGACCATCTCCTTTTTCCAGTCCATGAGTTATATAGGTAGACAGCAATGGTGACAATACATTTCTACTTAAGCTGTTTTTACTATTACTTTCAGGGTGTCCAAGGTGGAAAAGGTGAACAGGGTCCTGCTGGTCCTCCAGGCTTCCAGGTAAGTCAACTAAAACTACAGAACATTGCCTTTGGTCAGATCATCCAGCTGTAAATCACCATAGAACTCTTCCCCCACCACACAGAACCTGATTTCAGAACTAACGTAAGGAAGGATACACCTTTACAAGGCAAACTTCTGTGTGACTCTTTAATAGCATACAATAGTTAGTGACCATGTCGATATCAAAAAGTATCCAGAAAAACCCAGTCATTCTCAAATCCTCTAAAGAGAGCCAGAAGATTGAGATTTTGTGGGTTTTTTTTTTTTCATCTAGGGTCTGCCTGGCCCCGCAGGTACAGCTGGTGAAGTTGGCAAACCAGGAGAAAGGGTGAGTAAAACAAGTGATGGTAGAATTATCGAAACTTGGGACTTCTCCCATAAAGAATGCCCTAGTGCAGTGCAATTATAATATGTAAAAAGAAACTTCGTATTTCATATGTTAATGATAGTGTTCTACTTACGTTGGTACTTTGGAGAGAATACACCCAGTTACTCATGCTCCTTGGAATAACAACTCCTTTGTTTTAAAAACTGAATGAAACGCTGCATTATGAAAGGAAAATATTATCAATGAACATTCCATTTAATGGCCTTACTTTTTGTATTGTTCTTGGTAACGTTAACATGCAAATTATTTGCTTTCCCATAGTGAAAAAGTAAATGCACTGCTTTTCCATCAAACTAGACCCTGAAAAATTGCATTTAATGTTTTTCTTGGCATTCAGACATGACACTGCTAGCCACAATCAGGGCAGGAGTTCTGAGTCATTTTCTCTGGTAATTGTGATGAATGTGCCTCAATTCAGTTACATTCTGTGGCCTGGTCTCCTTTGTCAACAGTGAGGCACATTAAGGAGACAGCTGGTCAGTAATAAAGGAGATACACTTGGGTATACAATTAACTAGGTAATGTGCAGAATATGATCATTTCTATTAAGAAAGCAGTCTGTTATATAACTAAAAATAGGCAATGTCTGATATTGTCTATCATTATTTATATTATCAAATGAGATAGTCTGTTTTATCATTTTTTTAAAGTAATATAGACTAAGTGATGGAAACCTAAATTTCCTGATACCATGTTCTAGCATAGAAATATCTTTGATATCAGTGGAATTCTCACTTTTTGTATCTGTCTATATACACCTGAAAATTCTCTTGCTCCTAATAGCCCTATACTTATACACTCAGGGAGCTAGAGCCTAGCTGGCTTTGTTTGGCTATTTCAAAACTTACCTAAATATCATAATCATAAGTGGACCTCGAGAACATACATACATTTCACGATTTATCTCTTATCGTGTTTTGCTTAGGGTCTCCCTGGTGAATTTGGTCTTCCTGGTCCTGCTGGTCCAAGAGTAAGTATTATTTAGTTAACTTTCTTAAACTTCTGGCGATGTGTTTTTAAAACAAGTAGTGCTTTCTCTTAAAAGCTATTGATGACCTTGTGACAAATTCCTGATATTGTTCTGCAGTCAAACATAATCTGTAGAGAACATTTGATTTCTAAATTGAAAGTAGACTTTTTAAATTTAATTATTCATATTTCTTAGCCCAAACCCACACAGTTATAAGAAACGCTTATATTTCTTATACATATATACATTATACATATGTGATTATAATATATGTATTATATTCAGTAATTTATGTAGACAAGTATGATATATTTGTGAAAGTGGCTCAACCTGAGCCAAGGAAAGGTAATATCTTACTAAGATTCAAAATCGATTTTTGCAATGTGTGTTGATGTTCAAAGTCTAAAGCTGAAACCATGAATTTGCTCTTACAAAAACAAAACAAAACAAAACAAAAAAACAAAAAAAAAACAGATTTAGTTTGTCTGTGTGGTCACAGAGTTTGCCCCTCAAGTATCCTGTTATATGGTTAGTTACCATATATCTAGGATGCCCAAACAAATTTAGTATCATACAACCATAAGTATAACAAGGGCCTTTGAAACAGTTGCAATGCAGACTGTTAAATACTATTTGCATACATGTTAAATACTCTGGACCAAGGAATAACCTCTCATGGTGATATTTCTATGCAATTGTGAGAAATATATATAGGTAGGTATACACATGCAGGCAAACACATATATATGTATATCCTGTTAAATATTATAACTATTACATCAACTATTACATCACTATAAATATTATAACAATAATCCTATTGCATAGGATTATTAAAAGGGGGGTAGATATGAGAATGTCTAATCCTATCTACACCTGGCATTGCTATTATAAAATGACACAATCTTTCCCTATGAATATCATGCATAACTGGCATCTATTTTTACCTATGAATCTATTACCAAAAAGACAAAAAAAAGAATTAATTCCAAATTTGAATATTGTACTCTAGAAGAAAAACATTCTGGAGTTGTAGCCACAGAACATTAAAGCTGAATGAGACTAGAGATTATCTCATCCCATTCGTTCATTTTACTACTAGAGAAATTAAGGGGAAAAAATTATAATTTGTTAATGGCAAAACCAGGATTCAAAAGCTAAAAAAGTATAAACTCTGATGTGTAAAATGGTATCTCTGAAAGTGAACAGTACAACTCTTCTAATCTCTCTCTCTCTTTCTCTCTTTTTTCTTTCTCACAGGGGGAGCGTGGTCCCCCTGGAGAAAGTGGTGCTGCTGGTCCTTCTGGTCCTATTGGAAGCCGAGGTCCTTCTGGACCCCCTGGGCCCGATGGAAACAAGGTAACATTTTCTGTTCTATATTGCTGCTTTGGCCCACTATCCTCTAGAGTAACTAGATCATTTCCAATAGTAAATGAATTGCTTTTCAGATTTTTTTTATTTCCAACTCTGTGATGATTTCCATTACCGTAAATGACTGTTTGATTCCAGTGGACCTGAATTATTCCAAAAGAAGGAAAATCCCAGTGTTCTACACACATAAATGAATTAGTATGGGCTTTTACTCTTGTGTCATTGCATGGTTTATACTTTGGTTTCCTTTCTTTTTTTTTTTAAAGATTTTATTTATTTATTCATAAGAGATACACAGAAAGAGAGGCAGAGTCATAGGCTAGTTCTCTGTGCAGGGAGCCCGATGTGGGACTCGATCCCAGGACCCGGGATCATGACCAGAACCTAAGGCAGATGCTCAACCACTGAGACACCCAGGTGCCCCTATACTTTAGTTTTCATCTAGAAACATCACGTACATTTGGACACTATTTTTAGGGAACAAAGTTTCACCCTCTCACCATCCTGCTTCAGAGAGTAAAATTTCCAAAGGTAGTCTGGATTTAATTTTTTATATATATTTCCAGCTTTATTTTTTTAATATGTATTTTTTATTGGAGTTTGATTTGCCAACATACAGCATAACCCCCAGTGCTCATCCCGTCAAGTGCCTCCCTCAGTGCCTGTCACCCAGTCACCCCCTCCTCCTACCCACCTCCCCTTACACTACCCCCTATTCATTTCCCAGAGTTAGGAGTCTCTCATGTTTTGTCACCTCTCTTATTTTTCCCACTCATAGTCTGAATTTTAATGAGGGAGATAAAAGTTAACCGGACAGTACATTCATCCCCCAAACATAAGCTTGACAACTTGAGTTTCAAAGTAGAATCTGTGGTTTAGATTTTAAAATAGGTAGAATTTTCTAGACACATTTCTGAAAAACAGATGACTTTAACCACAGCAAAGAGAAGGCAACTCCTATTACTGCTGGTTCTTAACTTTCAAGAGGGGAGGGGAAAAAAAGTAAAGATTAGGTGCAAAAAGCTATTTTGGTAGGTGGAAGGATATTAGAAAAAAATGTCAAAAGCTAAGAGGGCGGGAGGAAGCGAGAAAGTAAACACCGTCCGGAGGATAGCACTTTCAGAGAGTTCTATCTTAGAAGTTAGTCGATAGGTTTGAAGTGTGTGGAATGGTGGGGTTTTCATATAAAGTGGACGCTATAGTCCCCACTCTTAAGGAAATTAAAATGTAAACATCTCCCCAGTTGACGAGGTTTCTCTCCATATTTCCTGCGTGGGCTAAGAGACTTATCCTTAAGAAAGGTTTGTGGGCAAACATTTTTCACTCTCTGCCCCGCATTGTCCCAGCCTCTTCTTTCCCACGCCTGCCTGCCTGCCCGAAGACGACCGGGAGCAGGTTATAGAAAAATCACAGCCCCCCACTCCCCCTTCTCTGCTCTTCAGCCCACGGTGTCATTAACGGCACCTCCTTCTGGGACAGGCGCCCTTCTTTTCAATAACCTTCCTTTGTGTCCCTAAGCAGGCAAGAGTGCGATCTATTAAATGTTGAAATTGGAATCGTTCACGAGTCTTCTTCTTTGGCCACCGCAATCATGGCTCTCACGTGTGTTTGGTTCAAGGGTGAACCTGGCGTGCTTGGCGCCCCGGGCACCGCTGGCGCGTCCGGTCCCGGTGGACTCCCAGGAGAGAGGGGTGCTGCCGGCATTCCTGGAGGCAAGGGAGAAAAGGTACCCTCTCAGTGCTGGGCCTCCGTGCGTGTGGTTGAACTGGAGCAAAGCAGGGCTGCACAGGGTTGCCCAGTTTGTGTGTTTGCTGCAATTCCTGGTAGGTGGCCTGGTGGCCTTTCGCTGTCCACCTCTGTGCGCTCCCCTCTGCCACCTAGCACCATCGCATTTCTAAACTCTCTAATCTGGCAAAATTCCTTGCTACCATGGAATTTCACGCAAACAGATGGTGTTGAGTAATACATGAGGCTCATTTTAATGCCACTAACAATAATGCCTCATCCTGCCCTAATTAATGGGAAGAAGCTATATTGAACAGCTGTCAACCGTGCTGCTGCATTAGTTATGCCATAAGAGTGATAAGGCACTGAAGCCCATTGTGATGTTGCCTTATAATTCTGTCCGCATGAATTTGTACCTTGCTTGATTATGCTTCAGGAGAGTGTATGGAAATTAGAAAAGAATATTTAGCAGTAATCTAGAGAGAGCCTTGAATTATTTTTTCCTTACATTTTTTTCCCATTCAACATCCTGTAGAGTAATAGGGACATTAGTAAATATTAAATGACTGAAGGTGAATAACATTTTCTGTAAAAAATAAAATAAAATAAAATAAAATAAAATAAAATAAAATAAAATAAAATAAAATAAAATAAATAAAGGAGCCTTCAGATTAATTCTGATTCAAAAATTTGGTCAGAAAACAAAAAGTTGCTCTTGCTTTATACTTTCAGGGTGAAACCGGTCTCAGAGGCGAAATTGGTAACCCAGGCAGAGATGGCGCCCGTGTGAGTAGAATTTTGTTTGTTCGTTTGTACTTAGATTACTGTTGTTGTTGTTTTTTCACCTTTTACTTGATTTGAGTTGAGCAGCTTTCCAAAATAGAACTGACGAAAGAAGGATCCAGGTTTAGTGAGAGTAGCCCTCTCCTTTCTGGATCTGTGAAAAGTAGTATCTTTTCACATGTTTCAAAAGAAAGATCTTATCCCTTTGGAAATCATAACCTGAGTTTTCTACCTTCCTTAGTGTTAACTCGACCAAATACAAATTCTAAACTGAAATCTCTAGGTTTAATAGAACTTTGATTGTTTAAGTTATTATAGGACTTCGGGAAAAAAAACAAAAAACAAAAAAACAAACAAAAAAACTAACTCTTACTTTTTAAGAAGCCAGAACTTCTAACAAGGTCCTATTTATTCAAATGTGTGCCCTAAGAATTTATCACTCAAAGAGCAGCCCCCGTGATTAGTAGTTAATGCCATGGAGATGCCAAAGATGATCCCGTAAAGGTATAATAACCTTACCTAGAGCATTGGCAACGTGGCTCTTCCATACCATCGGCTACCTTGGTCCTCCTTCTCACCTCCCTCAGACCTGATAACTCACTTTGGCACATGGATAATAGTCCTTTCTCTGAATCACACAGTCCTGGCAGTTTCAAACAAGCCTACTCATTTGCCGCTCTCCAGGGAATTTGACAAGAGCAGAGAGTTCAGATCTCCCCAATTCCTAACCTGCCCTTGACTTACACATTTCTATCACCTTTATCGCTGAGGTACCTTCTTCCAGAGAGCTGCGTCTAAGAGTTTTGATCATTAGAACAGAAGTACATTGAAAGCTTTCTTGAAGGCCACCCAGAGCATGCAGTGAGAGTGTTCGGTTACTGTATAAACACAGTCAGGGGGCTGGGAGAATGGCAAGGATCACTTTGGCTGGTCTGGGGGTGTTATTAACAAGACTCATTTCCTTTTGGTACCAGGGAGCTCCTGGTGCCATGGGTGCCCCTGGTCCTGCCGGAGCCACTGGTGACCGGGTAAGTGTTCATTTTCCTGGACTTGCCACTCTCTGGGCCAATAGTAGTATCTAAAATTTCCTGCCTGCCCTAGCCCCGGAGAGCCCCAGCAATTCATTTTTATGACTCCGTATAAAGCCTACTTATTTAAAAACCTGTCTGTTGTGATGGGGCAGCAGGAAACAAATGCTATGTGTTTAAAGTTCTCCTTCCCTTCCTATAGATGTGCCAACTATCTGATCTATACTTTAATCCCTATCATTTGTTTTAAAGACTTTCCTGTTGCCCATTAACAATATCCTAATGCACCAAGCCTCCTCAAAGCCTTCAATTGTAAAAAATCAATAAAATACATAGTGTGCCCATTTCGCATCGAACAGTCCACTTAAAATAGACCTTATTTATTGTACTGCACAGATTGCAGCAAATAGATCAGCTCTGTGTCCATCTAAAAATTAAAACGTCCTCCTCCTAGCATTGTGGGCACTGATTTATGGTGTTTTTGCAAGTCTGTGACCAATACCACTTCAGCCCCCAAAATGAATACAACATTAAGCACGGTAAAAATCCCTTTTATTTCACTCCCTGAGATGTGCATTAGTTTTCTCTTCTGACACAACTCCAAACTCTGACAAGAGCCTACTGTCTACCACTGATTCCTCTCCCCACCTGCTCTTTGAGCATCAATGTGAAGCACATTAACAAACTCATCTTTGGTCCCCTTACAGGGTGAAGCTGGTCCTGCCGGTCCCGCTGGCCCTGCTGGTCCTCGTGGTAGCCCTGTAAGTAGAAACCTGGGCCATTTGGGACACTCATAATTTTTAGACATTAATGAATCTAAGGTTGCCATGATGTTCTCAAACCCCTTCTCCCTCCTAGGGTGAACGTGGTGAGGTTGGTCCCGCTGGCCCCAATGGATTTGCTGGTCCTGCTGTGAGTATCCTTAGGATGAAGGTTAATCTGAAAACATCCCAAGCTGGCAAGCAGAGTGAGCTGCAATACCTGACCACAACTGTTCCTTTCTAACAGGGTGCTGCTGGTCAACCTGGTGCTAAGGGAGAGAGAGGAACCAAAGGGCCCAAGGGTGAAAATGGCCCCGTTGGTCCCACAGGCCCCATTGGATCTGCCGGCCCATCTGTAAGTTGAATTCATTGGTGGTCAACATGGCTTGTGTCGTTACCCATGAAATCTTGTAATCCAACACACATCAATCAAGTGCCTACTGTATACCAGGAAGATACTAGATAGAAGGTGATTTAAAAAATAAGAATTAACCTTTGCATTCCACTTTATAATTTGTAAACTTTTCATAAACATTGTATCCTCGTACTTTTTTGGTAGCCCCCATGAGGTGGGTAACACTGAAGTCAGGACATTTATTTTATGACACAGATAATCGTTTTTAATTTCTGGATTTGTTCCTAATAGACATGGGACTAACTAACGCCTTTGAAGAGAAAATAAACATTAATAAGCATTGTCTTGTGGTTTGACCCCATCTTTTTCTTTGTTTCCTTTTAGGGTCCAAATGGTCCCCCTGGTCCTGCTGGAAGTCGTGGTGATGGTGGCCCCCCTGTGAGTATTTATAATGGACCCTGCTAACATTGCTTTCTTTAGAATCTTATTGAAAACAACTTGAAAGCTTGGAGGTTTTGGGTTAATCCTAAACTTTAACAAGGAGACTCTTCAGATCCAAGTTCATGTTTTTCAGAGAAAATCTGATATTGAAGTTACCATTAGGTCATGGGATATTAACTTAATCCCAACTGGAACTCAGTGCAGTGTCGGTTGCTACCACCTTACCTGAAGTCATAACCAAAGTTAACCCTGGGTTGGTTAGTTGTGAAATGGGTAAAAATAATCTCTCTGGTACCCTTTATCCTTTTGCTGATGTGCCCCCCCCCTTCTTCTGCCCAACCATGCCCCTTCTCTTGGCACCCAGTGCTGTTACACTGACTCCTTAAAGACCCAGACCTCCCTAGGAATAAACTGCACTGACTCCTTCCTGCTCTCCTCAGACAGCAATTAATACTCTTGGTCTTCTGTTGTACCCTCCTCTGTAAACATAAGTACTTATCCAGTGTCCATTTCCTTCATGCCCAGCCAGGTGGTTAAGGTACTTATTAATGAATACACAACAATGTGTAATAAGAGCCTCGTGTCCTACTATCTTGTTCTTAGAACCATCATGCTGACAAATAGCATTTCAAAACAGAACATTAGAGCCTTTATGAAAAATATGCATGTACAGAGATCTAGGGTCTTCGGGGTCCTTGTTACAAAATACCCTGTATGAGGCTGCCTCTGCCTACTCCGTGGTCCATCCTCAGTCATGTGTATTGAGGACTAGCTGAAGGAGAAATTTCCATCTCACCCAAATCCCTAGAGTTGGCACTGATTGTGGAATTTTAATGTGCTTGATTCTTAGGGTGCTACTGGTTTCCCTGGTGCTGCTGGGCGGACTGGTCCTCCTGGACCCTCTGTAAGTAAATCATTTCAAAATCTGTCATTTACTCTACCCAATAGGCCTTTGCCTCTAGTAGGAAGCTGGTAGGAAACTCTCTTGGAAGCATCCTACTAATATTTTGCTATTACTTTCCTGGTCTGAAATCAGTTTTCCTGAACCATTAAGGCAGAATCATCACAAATTATATTTTATAAGATCAGCATAAGAGGCTTTTATTCATGTGAACACAAGTTCCCTTTTAGGGGCATGGTCTCTTTGTTAAAAATAAAAAACAGAACAGTTTTAGTCACATATCAGATATTTCTATATCTAATTACCCTTTATGGCCAACATTCTGCCTCCGTTGTTAAGGTATAATTGTTCCTGAATTTAAAGGTGGTTTGGCCTCTAATTCAATTCTGATTCAGACTCTCCTGTCAGGACTCAAGAGAATTTAATTAATTACTAAGGATTAAGTCTTCCGGTTAAGGTTTCAGGGAAAAAAAATAGCAAAGATGTTGATTTCTTGGAATCCTTTTACAGGTTCATAACAGAAAAATCTTCATTCCCCGTAGGCATTTAATTAAACCTAGTTGAGAGCATATGTGATTCCTCAATTATGAACAAAATGCCAGTATTGGCTTTCTTCAAAAAGGGATGAGCCAGAGTCCTCCCAAGCCCAAAGTCTCATTCATATACAACTAACTCTCCTCACCATAGTTCGAATTCCAAGATGCCAGGGTCCCGGGAGCACAGCCTTTCCTCTCCTCACAGACATTTGCCATAGCCTCAGCCTCAGTTAGTCATGTTATTACAGCTTCAGGAGAAGGAGGACAGCTGTTGCTTCTCTCCATTAGAAGGAATGTGACAAGGTCTAAATAGGTCCCCTCAAATCACCAGGATGTCATTTCATTGCTTCGCACTGTTTGCATCTTCATCTCTAGAGCCTCAGCTGCTTTATCCCCAAGTCTGTAATGACTAACAGACAATAAATGACTCTGTCATTTGCTCCCAGGGTATCACTGGCCCTCCTGGTCCCCCTGGTGCTGCTGGTAAAGAAGGACTCCGTGGGCCTCGAGGTGACCAAGGTCCAGTTGGCCGAACGGGAGAAACAGGTGCCTCTGGTCCCCCTGGCTTTACTGGTGAGAAGGGTCCCTCTGGAGAGCCTGGTACCGCTGTAAGTGATTTCAAGCTCCTCTTTCTTAATACCTTATAGCAAATTAAAATAAAGCCTTTACGCAGATCTTCAAGTGGCATATATCTGTTGATAAGTATTGCAGGCTTTCAAGTAGAGCTCAACTGAGCCAAGAAATCTGTCCAGCAGCTACTGAGGTGTCACAGCTTCAGCAGTTGCTTAGAAGGCACTACATAAGGATGGCAATAAATGAAGGAACTCACTGTTTTATCAGAAAGGCACCTTATTGGTCCTGGGATTAGAAAAGAATCCCATAGCCATGGCCCTCCTATTGAAAATGAATCAGTCTCAGGAAGCTACCAATTTCTTAAACATGCATTGTCCAGTATTATTGTTACTCTGCAATGTCCTTTACTAGACCTAGCTCGGTTAGAGGCCAAAGTCAAAATTTGCTTCTTGGCATAAATTCTATAAAAACTCTATTGCATTTCATTAATCTCAACCACATATTGTCCAGTGTTGTTCAACTGGTCTCTAGGAGGGACCAGGTATAATGAAATATACTTGCCAAGCTGTAATTGTCATTACTGGAGACAAGATATCCAAGGATATATCTTCCCAAAAGAAGGTCACTAGGCTTTTTCTAAACTGAGAATAGCTTATTCTTACAATTATCAAGCCAACCTGTATTATCATCTAGGGGTTTACCCAGTAATATTATTTTTCCTCTTGTTCAGGGACCTCCTGGCACACCAGGTCCTCAAGGTCTCCTTGGTGCTCCTGGCATTCTGGGTCTCCCAGGCTCTCGGGGTGAGCGTGGTCTACCAGGTGTTGCTGGATCCGTGGTAAGTGTTTGACACCATTCTTCTGCTCATTAACATAATAAAAGATTTTAAAAGCTGCCACTTCAGATGTGACAGATTGATCACTGAATAACTCCACTTAAGATTTTTTATTCATGGCATTTTCTTTATACAGATCACATGTCACTTATCTAAGAAGCTTTAATACCACCTTACTTAGACACACGCTATAAAGATCCAGCTTAACATTATGCAGAATGATTTTTGTTCTTTTTACATGCTTAAGAACTATATAAGCTCTAATTGCATTTACTCCTCTGCAGTATGAAATGCTGGCATCATTTATCCTGTAGGAAGAATGAAGCTCTGAAAGTTCTGAATCATTCCATTAAATCTTATACATGACAGCAACTAGGAATCATCTCATCTCCATAAACTCTCTCAACTTTATGATTTTGTTTCATTTGGGATATCGGATGCAACTAGGCTCACGTAGTAGAGTGACATTCCAAAACTGCCTAAAGCTGGCTATCTGACCATGTAGGATGAGGGTCAGGATAACACCAATGATACTTCTTGCCATTTTGTGGTCCATTCACTTTCACTATACTTTCTCTTTTCAAACTGGAATCTCCTAGCCAGGGTCATTTTGGGGAGAGTGATATTTGCACTCAGTCCAGTGGGAGGAGTGTTGTTTAATTTTCTCTGCCTCTAGGGTGAACCCGGACCTCTTGGCATTGCTGGTCCACCTGGGGCTCGTGGTCCTCCTGGAGCTGTGGGTGCGCCTGGAGTCAACGGTGCTCCTGGTGAAGCTGGTCGTGATGTGAGTCTAACACTTGGTTTGTATAATAGAACAGAGCTGAATTCCATTGTGTGCAACTTCATATCCTGAGCAGAGTTCCTCTTGTTCCAAGTGTCTGAATGAGATGGTCTGTTTCTCCATAACACTGGCATGTACTGGCCACTCCTGCTATTGAAAATATGAAAACTTATTTGGGCTGGGGGATGGCTCTTTAAATAGTATACTTCAAAGTTGGCCAAAATATTAAAAACATGTCTACAAAAACTAGGCTGGCAGGTTCTTGTTCCTACTATCTTTTGACAGTCTGACAGGGGGTTCACTACTGAGCCTGGGGATAGTAAGGCAGAGGAGGTGAGGTGAGGTGAGGTGAAGAGCCTCCCCGAGTGCCTTAACTGGTGTGGTATCTTCACAGGGCAACCCTGGGAATGATGGTCCCCCAGGCCGCGATGGTCAAGCCGGACACAAGGTCAGGACACCTCTTTGTCTTTCTCCAACTGAAAAGTGACTAAAATATAGGCCAGTTTTATGTGAAACTTCACTTTGCCTTTGGTAGGGAGAGCGTGGTTACCCTGGCAACATTGGTCCCGTTGGCGCTGTGGGTGCACCTGGTCCTCATGGCCCTGTGGGTCCCACTGGCAAACACGGAAACCGTGGTGAACCTGTAAGTTTGTTAATACCAGTCTTTTAATGCTGGCATCTTTGTAGGCTTCACTTCTGACCTCCCCACACTGGGGCACTGCGGGGGCTTGGGGAGAAGGGGGGCTTGGCCCTGGCTGACCAGTACCGGTTTGCTTCTCCAATGTGCAGGGTCCTGCTGGTTCTGTTGGTCCCGTCGGCGCTGTTGGTCCAAGAGGTCCTAGTGTACGTACATGGTGATTTCTTCACAAATTAACATTTAAGAAGACTCAGTCCAGTCTAGGCTAGAATTCATATTGTTTAAAAAAAAATGTGCTCCATATTGAGAATTGCTACAAAGGCTTCTAAGTCTCTTCTATTTCAAATCTCTTCTGTTCATGTGTATGAAATAAGCACAGGAATCTAGCCATAATGCGGAGTTCAACTAAAGCAGGTTAGGGGAATAGATAGAGGTAGTACCCACATGGCTTTTAAACCTTTGCTTGTCTCAAGTCAGCTCTGTAAACAGATTAAGCAGTATTTGTGGGGGAAGTGGGCACCATTTTCAAAGGAAGGCAAATGCCCTATGTGTCCTCCTTTTTCTTTACAGGGCCCACAAGGTATTCGAGGTGATAAGGGAGAGCCTGGTGAGAAGGGGCCCAGAGGTCTTCCTGGCTTAAAGGGACACAATGGACTGCAAGGTCTTCCTGGTCTTGCTGTAAGTAAGGCGTGGACATCTGGCATGTATACAGATCTAAAATGATCTTCCTCAAATTTTCACTGCCCTTGTTCTAAAATGTCCTACATCATACTCATTTCCCATTCTCTGGCTGACTCCATCTCACAGAGATAACGCTATTTCATCCCAACACAAAAAGGTGAGGGTTAAGGGAGATCGAAATATACATATATTAAAATCTCCTGGCAACAATGTCCTTCAACCCCACTTAAAATAAATATAATTAGAGGAATGACTAATATTGCACTGCTGAAATAGCTTGTAGAAAAAAATATAATTGAATATAATAGACATAATGGGAGAAAAGAGCCCCATTTTACATTTTCAATTTTCTCAATCCAGAGTCCATTGAAACTAAAGTTTCCCATTCAATTTTAAAAACAAATCTACTTATCAGCACATGTTCTGAAAGTGTGATTTTCTGGTTTTCTCTCTCTCAAGGGTCAACATGGCGATCAAGGTGCACCTGGTTCTGTGGGTCCTGCTGGTCCTAGGGTAAGTCAACCTCAGAGACATTTGTCTCTGAAATCGAGCTGATGGCAGGCAGTGAGCCCCCAGGCCTCTGCTTCCTTGGGGGATTTTCACTGACTCACTCAGACTTGGTGTCCTTCTTCTCTAGGGTCCTGCTGGTCCTTCTGGCCCTGCTGGCAAAGATGGTCGCACTGGGCAACCTGGTACAGTCGGACCTGCTGGCATTCGTGGCTCTCAGGGTAGCCAAGGTCCTGCTGTAAGTATCATTCTGGGAAATA
Source organism: Canis aureus (assembly GCF_053574225.1). Classification (NCBI taxonomy): domain Eukaryota; kingdom Metazoa; phylum Chordata; class Mammalia; order Carnivora; family Canidae; genus Canis; species Canis aureus. The sequence goes on along the minus strand of NC_135628.1, from coordinate 41,159,050 downwards.
ATAAAGAGCATCACGGACCTAAGGAATATTCTCTTCAGACTAACCAAGATGGTTGTGACAACACATTAAAGCAGTCCCCCACTTCCATATATCAGTTCTAAGACATGTAAAAATCATATGGGATGAGCTCTTTAGCCCATGCTTACAAGTGTGCCTGGGATCCAATTATTTATTTACACACACTTGGTTCTTTTTTGACTTGTTAGAATATGCCTGTGTGTGACACTTAACTGAAGGTCTGCTGTCATTGACGCCTCTCCCTATGACCCAATACGAAACCTCTTCTTTCTTCCTTTCACCTTTGCAGGGCCCTCCTGGTCCCCCTGGCCCTCCTGGCCCTCCTGGCCCAAGTGGTGGTGGCTATGACTTTGGTTATGAAGGGGACTTCTACAGGGCTGACCAGCCTCGCTCACCACCTTCTCTCAGACCCAAGGACTATGAAGTTGATGCTACTCTGAAATCCCTCAACAACCAGATTGAGACCCTTCTTACTCCTGAAGGCTCTAGGAAGAACCCAGCTCGCACATGCCGAGACCTGCGACTCAGCCACCCAGAGTGGAGCAGTGGTAAGTCAAGATGTCCAAGCCAGGTTGGCCCTTCTCACAAGCTGGGCTTTGCAAAGTCACTTCCCACTGACATTTAGAATGAAAAAATTTTGAGTAAAAATTGCATTAGGTGGAATTATACCTGATTGATGAAGCATTTTCTTCTCCCATCCTGCACCAAGTTTCAGGCTTCTCTTAATAAATATTTTTGCCTTTTTCATGATAATATACTTTGATTTAGGAGGAAAGGAGGAACTGTCTAATCTTGAAAATTGCCAACCTCTTCCTGTTAAATGTGGAGTAGACAGTGTTACTTCTGGGAATCAAAATTCTTTGTCTAGTAATTATTAGAACCTATGTTCCACTCAAGGAGAGGTTTTATGAGCTGGCCTTTTTTTTTTTTTTTTTTTTTTTAAAGGTTACTACTGGATTGACCCTAACCAAGGATGCACTATGGATGCTATCAAAGTATACTGTGATTTCTCTACTGGCGAAACCTGCATTCGGGCTCAACCTGAAAACATCCCAGCCAAGAACTGGTACAGAAACTCCAAGGTCAAGAAGCACATCTGGTTAGGAGAAACTATCAATGGTGGTACCCAGGTGAGGAACCCTACAAACATTCCTTCTCCTACTAAATAATATTGTTAAGTTTGCTTGCTTTTTAATGGTCTGCATTTTAATCCTTTCCCAGAATGGGATTATTGAAAGAACCTGCTTTTTGCTCAGGTTTCAGTTCTATCCTGGACCTCGCATTAAAGATGGATTGATGGGCATATCCATGCAATCTAAAGTTATTATTCAAATTTAACTTAGCTGATAACCACTAGAGAAACTGACTAATGCCATTTAGTATGAGGAAGTACTGGCCAGCACATAACCCTGTGCTCATGCATATGCATTTTCAGGATATGTGCTTTTCCAAATTTTTAATCAAAATCTTTCACCAACTTTATTGAATGCCTACTGGTGGGAATCACAGAAAAAGAAAGAGGTCTGACTCTCTGTCTTATTTCTCTTTCATTCTAAGAAGAAACCTACATATAAAGGGTTAACTAAAACAGATACCATTTTGAGATTATCTTGCCTCAGCCTGGTAGTTCTCATGTCCCTCCTAGGTAACTAATATTGCAAAGACATGTGAATTGCGTTTCCTATAAAAGTATCTTTTTCCCAAGGTTCAGATCTGAGGTCATCATTCTTCCCTATACCAGCCTTTTCTCTCTCTCTCTCTTTTGACTCTTAGTATCTGAGTCCTTCTCCACTTAACTAGCATTTCTATTTTATTCTCTGTAGTTTGAATATAATGTTGAAGGAGTAACCACCAAGGAAATGGCTACTCAACTCGCCTTCATGCGCCTGCTGGCCAACCATGCCTCTCAAAACATCACCTACCACTGCAAGAACAGCATTGCCTATATGGATGAGGAGACTGGCAACCTGAAAAAGGCTGTCATTCTGCAAGGTTCCAATGATGTTGAACTGGTTGCCGAGGGCAACAGCAGGTTCACCTACACTGTTCTTGTAGACGGCTGCTCTGTAAGTAATAGTGAAATTTGGGAGTAGCACTTATTTACAAAAAAGGGGGGGGTTGGAGTTCTAGCTTAGACCCATGAATGAACAGATAATGAGACCAAACTTACTCAATCTAACTTCATAGGTGTATTTATTTAAATTCAGATGCTAAAGAGGATTCTTATCAGATCTTGCCTTTGAAAATTCTCTGAAATACTGAAATATATACCATGTCCATGCATTAGCTGTTTTTCTTTAAACTTGAGTTTTTTAAATGATGCTGTCTGCCCATAACTTAAAATTACTTGGGGTTAAAAGGTCCCAAGGTATAATTTATAGCTGTATGTACTTTATTTTACTTATTAGTATGGTCTGCATGTAATTTTTCTCTACAATATTTTATACCTTGGAGAAAAATTAAAATTTACTCACAGTGTACCCACTCAGCTCTCCCTAATGACACACACATCCCAAAAATGATAATGTAGCAATAAACCACATGAAATATGTATTGAAATTTTCCTTAAAAAATTAGACTGGTAGGAAACCTCTTCCCTAAAGATACCCCTGATTCTTCTGTCTCAAAGATGAATATTTTTATCTGGGACACACTTCAGATGAACAAGCCCCAAAATGGTTCTTAAATATGTAAAGTTCTAATGATATTAGATTTAGGAATAATGCAACTTTTTATAAATATTCTTTTCTTTTTTAAACAGAAAAAGACAAATGAATGGAGAAAGACAATCATTGAATACAAAACAAATAAGCCATCCCGCCTGCCTATCCTTGATATTGCACCTTTGGACATCGGTGATGCTGACCAAGAATTCAGGGTGGACGTTGGCCCAGTCTGTTTCAAATAAATGAACTCAACCTAAATTAAAAAAAAAAAAAGAAATCTGAAAACTTTCTCTCTTTGCCATTTCTTTTTCTTCTTTTTTTTTTAACTGAGAGTTGAGTCCTTCCATTTCCTCTGCACATCTACTTGCTTAAATTGTGGGCAAAAGAGAAGGAGAAGGATTGATCAGAGCATAGTGCAATACGATTTCATTCATTCCCCCTCCCTGCCCCCAAAGATTTGGAATTTTTTTTCAACACTCTTACATCCGTTGTGGAAAATGTCAACCTTTGTAAGAAAACCAAAATAAAAATTGAAAAATAAAATAAAAACCATGAACATTTGCACCACTTGTGGCTTTTGAATATCTTCCACAGAGGGAAGTTTAAAACCCAAACTTCCGAAGGTTTAAAACTACCTCAAAACACTTTCCTGTGAGTGTGATCCACATCATTAGGTGCTGACCTAGATGACATGAGCTGAGGTACTTGTTTTGTTTGTTCAGAATACAAAGGTGCTAATAGTATTTCAGATACTTGAAGAACGTTGATGGTGCTAGAAGAATTTGAGAAGAAATAATCCTCTGTAATGAGCTATATTGTGTCTTCTTTTCTCATTTGATTTAGCATCAGTATTTTACATCTTATTCCCAAATAAAAGTATGCAGATCACTTGCCCAACCTTGTCCTCTTCTTTAAATTCAGCATTTGTTCTTTGCCAGTCTCATTTTCATCCTCTCCCATGGTACCAAAAGGAAGCCTTATTTCTCGGACAAGCAGAAAAATTAAATTGTACCTATTTTGTATATGTGAGATGTTTAAATAAATTGTGAAAAAAATTAAATAAAGCATGTTTGGTTTTCCAAAAGAAAATATCGAGTAGATTTCCTTGCTTTGAAGCTCTTTGCAATATAAATATGGATTATGGCATCTCTACCAGCCATTAGACTGTTTCTCATTAAATAGAAACTATGCAAAAAAGGCAATTTGATATAGTAGAAAGAGCAGAGAACAAGGACCCAGGAGATCTGAGCTCCAATTCTGACTTCTCCTTGTGGCTGAGTGACCTTGAGCACTTCACTTTTCTGTGTTTAATTTCTGTATCTATAATATGGAGGAAGATAAAACATTTGCACTACTCAAAATACATAATACTTAAGCAAATGGTATCGTAGACCTAAGTTTACTCTAAGCGGAGATCCACAGAACCTTCTGGTGTATATTATCTATTAAGCACTTTGAAACAGTGGCTGAAAGTTGGTCTATGTACAATTAATACTATTAACTAAAACAGTTTCAAATATTCAGTAAAAAATGCCATACACTTAAATCTGATGCAACTGAGTACAATGCCTGTTAGGAGGTAATGTGTGTGCTGTCAATCAGCAGAGACAGTTGTGGATAATAGTACCATGAACACCTACCTGCCAAATCAAGTTCATTTTCCTCCCCTGCACCTTTCAATGACATCTTTAATACACTTAAACATAGTAATGTGTCAAGTAAAATGTTAAGATTCATTTAGAGCTTATTTCCTGTTGCAGAACATAATTGTGATTGTAATATTTGCCTCTTGAAATAAGTCATTTCAAGATTCAATTAGTTTTAAAAGCAAAAGACTGAACATGATGAAAATCTAACATCTAAATCTAAAAAGTTACCAAGATCTATTAACCAAATGGTAACTTCAAATTATGGTCTGGCTACCACCTGAATCAGAACACAGGGATGCTTATTAAAATGCATATTCCCAGTCCCCAACCACCAAATCAAGATTTAGTAAGGAAGCAGTATTCTTAAGCACCTTGCAAAATTCTGTTGTGCATCCATTGGGAAACCGCTGGATGTGGTGATTTCCACAGCCAGCACTTTGTAGCTCTAACATTTTCTATCTGGCAAGAATGGATAAATATACCTGACCAAATGACAGGAAGAAAACTAAACCCCTGTAGTCAGAAAACCCAATGCTCCCTACAAATTAGTAATTGAAATGGCCAGGGCAAACTTATATGATAACCAGTTAGAAATCTCTAGGTTTCCTCAACATGTTATGCCCTCAGGTACACAATCCAAGAAAGTTGACATACAAAGGGCAAGAGTGAAGAAGAAAACGTTTCCTGAGTACCAGTTGAGAGCCAAACACTATGCTAGATGTTAATAATGCTCTTTGTCAAACTAAATCCAAATAGGCAGATTTCTTAAGCCAATAGTCATTAATAATTTAATCATGAATGTGAGATTACAAGAAGATAGTTCAAAATACAATGGTATATCTGATAAATAACAATGAGGAAAAATAAAAATAAAAAAAATAACAATGAGGAAATAAATGATGGTATATCCAATCAAGACTAATGAGGAATGAATACTGGTCTAATAGACAGCAATAGGAAAATAGTGAAATACATTTTGATACCCCAATGACATTTATGAGTATGATTAAACAACCAAAAATGCTTAGAATGGAATGTTGTAATCTTTAAAATATTCAAGTACATTGTCATTAGAAATACATCGAACGTGCATATCAAAATGCTAAGAGAAGGTGCATTCGTGGAGTAATGATAGGAATGACTTTTATGCCTCAATTTTCCAAAATTGCTGAAATGTAGTTATATCACGTCTATCATTTATGACAAATTAACTCCTAAAATATTATGAAAAGTAAGAAGCAGCGAACAATTGAAAACAATTCTGGTTGAGGAGTGGCCATCTCTAGTGAAAGATGGTCAACCTCCCACCCACTCATCTTCTGAAAGAGAAGGAAAAGCCTAGCCTTAGAGTCATCACTCATTGCAGCCCGGCCACACTGAGGGGGCCTCAGGGAGGGGTACACAAAGCCATACGTACCAGGCAGCAACATCCTCAGGGACTCCACAGTTCAGGTGCAGGGAGAGAATAAAATAATGTGTGAATGCAATTTTAAACAAAGTGTCCTCTGAGGATAGCAGAGGACACTATTAATTAATGAGAGGGGATCTCAGAAAATTAACCTTAGCTTCATGCAATAACAGTGACATTTGGGCTTAGCTGGCCAGCTTTTGCCACAGATCTCATTTCACTTTCAAATCCTCTATCTGGCTAGAGGTTTCTTCTATGGAAGCTACATATTAGAACAGTCTGGTACTTACCAAGCCAGGAGATCCACTGTGAATGTGCCTGGGGCTTGGGCAAAAGGCTGAAGGCTTGATCCTTCCACGACCAGTCCCCTCCATAGAGGCTAATCATCAGGCCTGAGGGACCCTCCTCACAATTTCCTGACCCTTGATCCTCTGAAGGTCAGCCGTCTCTAACTTGTGCCAGTCTGAGAGGGAAGAAGATTGCATATGAGAGAAGGAAGGAGCAGGTAGCCAAGATCGGGGGACGAGACATTAATCAAGTCTGGTAAAAAGGGTCATTTAAAATTCTAAAATCAATACAGCTAATGCACTGGCAAAGAGCAAGGACACCTGACCAATGCAAAGCACATTTATTATCTTTAATGCCAAAATACTTTTTTTCTGCTATTCCACTTAATATCACTGAAAAAGAAGTTCAGAAATTGGATTATATATAAGAAAAGTTGGAAATGTCGTTTTGGGTCAGAACAACAATCCATCTAGATGAGTACTTTGCCTTTGACAGTGGCACCAAGGGAAATTTGGGAGAACGAGTGGTTGGCACTTCCTGAGAAACCAGCCTCAAAACTCCCATTTAATAACCCATTGTAAATCTTTTTTGTACATAGATGTATCTAAACCCTTCCAGAGCCCTCTATCTGTTTTGAAATATGTTGGTATTACAGTACCAACAGGAGAGAGCTAATGCTGAATTGTTAGCTCGGCTTCCTGGCCCTCTGATCAAGTAGCTAAAATATGCTTTCTATCCCTGTATCTGGATCAGCCAGGGATTCAACGACTCAGCGTCCACAGGGAAGCACCAGTAACTGCAGCCATGGGGCCATTGACAGCCCATAATGATTGACTTATCCCTGCTGTTTGACGAAATAAGCACATAATTTGTGGTCAGCAGTTGAGGTTTCCTGCACCAGCTCCACCACTGACTAGCCAAGGGCACTTGGGAAAGTCTCTTAAGTTCTCTAAGAATTTGGTTAACATACCTTACTCTCAGAGATTTCTATTAGCACCTGCTCTACCTATGTCACAGCTCCGCTGTGACAAATAGAACATTTGTGAATGGACTTCATGAAGTGTGGGCAAATGTTAGGTGCTATCACTAGGTCCAAAATTTCCAGTCACCAGTAGTCACCTCTTGAGTTAATCTCCTATCCTTGGCCCTCCACTGTGGGGAGAGCAGAGCCTAGAATTTAAATTTCATTGGCACCACTCTTTAAATACCAATCGATCACTTTCGAGTCATGCTTCCCTGTCAGTAAAAAATGTGATCCCTTACAATTACTTTTGTTAATCTATTTATATATAAATGTTATGCGAGTGCTATATACTACAGAACTCGCATATGATGTGCAACGTAAAATCTACAGGGAAAAGAAAACCTTTAAAAGAGAGACTATAGGTGCACCTGGGCGGCTTGGAGGTTGAGCGTCTGCCTTTGGTTCAGGTCGTGATCCCGGGGTCCTGGGATTGAGTCTTGCATTGGGCTCCCTGCAGGAAGCCTACTTCTCCCTCTCTCTTTGTCTCTGCCTCTGTGTGTGTGTCTCATGAATAAATAAATAAATAAAATATTTAAAAAGAGAGAGAGAGAATAAATAGAAAATTCCATACTCTGGTGGATGATTTTACACACACCCTGGGGTGCATATAGATTCCCACCCTCTAACTGTAGAGACTAGTACCCTAAAAAAGAATTCATGATGGGCTTCAGGGGAGTGCAGAACATCAACAAAGTGCTGAAATAGCATGCTAAATTTTGTGTGCACATGCATTTTTCTTGGGAGGGGATGCATAACTTTCTCCAGATACTTCAAAGGGCTCATGACCAAAAAATACATGTTATGAACTACTGCACAAAAGCAGTATTATTTATCTAATAAATTCTGGGCTTTTCTGAAATATGACTCTCCTATCTTATCTTGGATCTCATACTCAGAACATGCTACTTCTCCTGGCCCAGGACCTGGGAGAACCGACCAGCCACTGACCCACATTAAAATAGAGGCTTGTCTTTCCTTCTTCCACTTCCCTGCTGTGGGCCCTCCAATGCTTTAATAAGGCTTGGCAGATGCTTCATGACCCAGAGTTGGACTTTACATATCAAAGTGCACCTGTCCACAAACAAATAGAAACAAATAAACTCAATAATGGAGACTGGTTAATGAGTTATTCTTTTTAGGTAAAATATGCATATGTTAATTATATTTTTTTAAATTTAAAGAAAAAAAGCTTCAACCTAAAAGAGACTGCAATTCCTGGTACTATAAGAGACACTAAGGACAATAATTGGAATGTGTTCTTCAGAGACCCTCAAATCATCCCAGAATCAAATGTCTCCTCCTCACCTGGCTCTTCCCAAACAGAGGTGTTATTCTGAACCCAAGCTATAAGAATAATTTTGGCCAGAATTAACAATCCTCATGGACTCCAGAAAGGTACCCTTAAATTTTCGATTCATTACAGAGTTAAAGAAATTCACAAACACAAAATGCCACCAAAGTGACTTTTTTCTAGTGCAGCATTGCTTTTGGTGCCCAATGACTTAATTAACCATCAACAGCATGGGGGATAAAAAAGGAGAAATAATTTTTTTTTAAATGAAATCTATTAATGCCAGGCAGAATAAGAACACCCACTCATAAACCACCGTGCTGAGTAGATGGCCTTTCTCTCCCTACGGGATGTCACTTCGAGTTCACTGCTCCCCCTGCTGACTGGATAATAGAACACCCCAGTCTTTTGACACAGCCACATGCACACCATCAGAGAATGAAAACTCAAATTTCAGAGGAGAAAATAGAACAGCCTCCTGTGCTTATTTCCTGTCTGCCCCAGACACACAGCCTTCTCTCCAGCTTCCATGGCAGCCTACCTTCAGGTCTTCAATGCTCCTTTTTTTTCTTACCCTTTTCCATCTATCCTTAATATCTCTCCCACAGAGCCAGTAAATGGAAATCACAAAGAGGCGAACGTAAGCTCAAAAGGAGAATGGCCTTTTGGGTGAGTAGAGCTGTCCAGTGCTACAAATATATCCCCACAATGCAGTGAAAAACTTCAGGATTGAAGCAAGGGGTTTTAGGGATTACATAGAATAGAAACAAGAGGACGTGACAGAAAGAATAGGGGCGTAGGAGGCAGAGCTATCTGGATAGGAACCCTGTCTCTCTCATTTCCTCATCTGTAAGACAGGGATAATGGTGACCTGCCCACTGGGTGGTTAGGATCAGAAACAGGAAGACATAGCAGCTTGTAGGGTTGATGGAGAGTAAGCACGCAACACCATTGCTGGCGTAGTCTGCCACAAGGCTGGATCTTTCCTCAAGCCTGTAACTCCATCCTCACCTTTCCAGGAGTGCTGGCTTCTCTGACGACAGTGGCCTAAACTGATAGCACATCTACAATTCAATTACACTTCAATATCTCCTACTATGAAGGATTCCGGCAAAATTCCAAACCCTCACGATTCTGATGAGTCCTTCTCCACAATCTAATAAAGAAGTACTGAGCTTTTATTAGAAGCTTGAAAATCATCTCGATTTTTTACAAAGAAAACTAACAATCCCACCTTAACAGTAAAAGCAAAAGCTAAAATTTCTGGGAAAAAAAATTTTTTTTATTCAACTAGTCTCTGCCACATGCCATTAGGTGCAAACAATTTTAAAGACAAAGCTTTCTGAGCTGAGAAAACAGCCCTTTGCTTACTTGGAAGCCAGTTCTCATACACAAATGGACCATAACTCATATGTATGTGTTGAATTAGCCAAACTCCTGACACTTAATTTTCACAATTTGAGTTTCTCAAACTTTGTCTCTGGAGCAGAAATTCTAACTCAAGAGTTATCAGCACAAGAAATGATCGTAATTATTAAACTCATGTCCTTGGGGAAATTTCTTGGCCTATATGAATTTACTCAAGGGATTTAAACACCATTAAATCACCTATTATTACCAGTGCTTTGAATGTCTATATGAGTATTATTATATAAGTGGATCTACTTCAAAGAAGCTGTATTATAGTCATTTCCAACATGGTTTTTCTCTCACTGATTATAGGTCTCCTCTTCCTTAAAATACAAAAGTCTAAAAAAACTTTTTAAACCTTATCAATGTAACTAAATTAAAGTTTCCATCCACTACTTTGCTCATCATGATATGTTCCTAATCAAAAGAATAAAAAAAAGACTTTCCTCAGATAACAAAACTGCCCATTTAACCATTTCTCTGGGTTTACTCATAATGAGTATTTACTTTTTGTCAAATATTAAAATATACTAAACTTACAGCCAATTTGAAGCTCTGCATGTTTTCTTAGAATTTCTTCAACTAAAATATCACAATAAACACTCACCTTGTCACCATAAACTATAAAAAGAGCCTGGCTTTTCTTCTCCCAAGCTTGGGAGGGCTATTTATCAAACAGAATACAAAGTCTACTAAATCCTTTGAACCTTTGAAGAGAGAAAGACAAATCAATGCCAAAAATGATGTGCCTTCTCACCAATACACAAATTAAACTGTGTATTTTGTAAGATTTATAGGGTAAGTGGGCTTCTTTTTATTATCACTTTTGCTAGGTATCTGTCAAGTGAGTCTAATTCAGTAAAATAGATTGATACATTGGGAAAAATCTCTAGTCTCCATTCTGGGATGGGGAAAAAAATGATGCAGACAGTTTAGTCACCCTATACTACTCATATTATGATTTAATTGGTCTGAAATATTGTTTTATACTCCCTTGGTGATTGTAATACGCAGCCAGTGCTGAGAAAAATTGTACTTGACTAATGCCACAGGGTTCTGAAACCCTCCCTTAAAATCACTGGTAGCTGGAGGTAGGTGCAAATGTGCCTTTTTCTAGGAAGATGATGTGCAATACTCAAAGTTTTTCCAGATCCCATACAATATCTACCTAACCAGCATTGCTAAGGTGGGGTCAAGTTATCTTCATTTTCAATGAGGACATTGAGGTGATTCCCATGTACTCTCAAAGTTTGGGAACCACTGGTTTACTGCTGTCACCACATTATTGAAATATTCTTGGATGATTCTATGCCCCTCTCCCCAAAATGTTTAGGGCCACCACTCTAAAATCATGGGCTCTCTAAGCTGCTTTAAATGAGAACATGTAATGGCTCATTGAACTCGTGAGCAATTAATTTGGGAACAGTTGCAGTATTATAAATGTGATTACTTATTGCAAACCCAATTAATCCAGTCAGGAGGAATGTTAATTACAAAGGAGTATGGAAATTAGCATGAGTGCATGACTAAATGCCTAAATTCTGACCTATTATATTGTCTATCTGGTAATTTACTTTAAAAATACTTCCACAGGAGGTCTAATGTATGTATGTGCGTGTGAGCAATAAGGTAACATTAGTCCACACTCCAGGGTTGATTAGATAACCTTGCAGATACCCTAATTAGGAAAATCGAAGTTTTAGAGGTGGCTACTGTGGTATTTCAAATGGGCATTACTGAAATCTATGTCAGGGGATATATTAATTAGCATAAAAGATGTGAAAAATAAATTTTTATTGTTGAAATAATTGTCTTGAAGATAAATGACTAGCTAATAAATATTTCATATTAATAAAATTTGAACTAAGCCTTGCTCTACTTGTAGCATGCCACTTAATAGCAAGATTGACAAGAAAAGACAGTCCAATTGATCTCCAACCACTATAAGGTACCTATATTTGCCCCAAACTCTTGAATCACTAAATCGGTTTAGATCAGGTCACAAAATGACTCAAAAAAAAAGATCTTTTTTTTTGAGAAATGGCAGGAGATGGCCAAGAAAATAACATGCAAAGCAAAACTGTATTTAATTGATTTTTAAAAAGAAATTGCATACAATAACCATATTTCTTTTATGAGCAATGGAGTATCAATCAAAACAAATCCAGACAGAGTAGAAAGCAATTGGGAAGGTTTCCAAAACTCCTAAGAAATGATCTCCCCTAATTTGGGAACAGCCAACATTTACTAGGTCTGTGATTTTATGGCCCTTTCCTCTTCCATAACTGAAAAAGTAGACCGAGCCTGAACCAACCAGGCCATTTGACTCCTCTTTCCTGAGAATTTAAAACTTGGAGTGGAGAATGACAGAGACTGGGAGCCACTGAAGTTGAAGCATGCTAATGACAGCACTCTAGGGGTGGCCATCAACTTCTGCTGATGAAGTCCTAGAACAGCAGTAGGTTTTTGGTTGTGTTTTGAATTATGAAATCATCCAGTATCCTTTCACTCTCTATTCTGCTTGAGGTGGAGAAAAGTTGGTTTCTATTACATAAAACAAGTTTTAACTCATACATCTCGTAGCAGGATATAGAGTACACACCAAAAACAGAGGAGTATAGAGCAATCTTAGAGTAAATAGATACTTAGTTAGTAGAAATAAGAACCAAAAATGTGAATGGCCTAAAAAAGTAGTAGCCAGAAAAAGAACGTTGTAGGGAGACAATTCTGCAAAATGTCTTGCAGGCAAAGGTACTGAGGACATTTGTTCTGGATTATCTTTTCAAGGACATTTGTATAGTGATAGTGAATAGCCCTGAAAGAGAGAGAGATAGTATCTCCTTCCAGAGTGGAGAACAGCTTTCTGTCCAGTATAATAAAGATAATGTTTCCCTACAGGGCAAATTTCTGGCAGGTTTGCTTGCAGCCCACCATAAAATGTTTGGGTTCCCTACACTTTGTGTTTCTCCATCATGACACATCCAGCTGGGTTGCTCTGCATGACCCCCATAGAACTTGGGGGCAAGGGAACCAGAAGCAAACATAAAGCTTCTGTTGCTTGCCTTATTGTGAGTAATTACTCCTTTGTCTCTGACCTAGAAGTCACATGTCTTCTGCCAGCATCTGTTCAACTGTGGCCGACTAACATCTTAGCCTTAAAGCAGAGAAAATTTCAGACCCTCCACAGTTCTTGACAAACATTTTGAAGAAGAATACATACCAGAATGAAGCTGCATCGGATCTGTATGCCTGTCTTTCAAGTTGCCTAGCAACTAGTTGGTCACCATTGATCTGACACTCTGCAGTAATGAAAGACCGCACTATGTAGAAAAGTGTGATGGAACTGTATGCTTCTAGATCGCAGAGTTTGTCTGATTCGTCTCAGTATCTCCTTTATCACCTGCCCAATACCCAATATAGACTGCATGCTTGACGATTTTATGTTGAACAAATTGTTAAATCAAAGAATTAACTATAAAAATGACTCTGCTGGAATATGTATGGAATTCTGAGATACTTTTAAATCTGTCGCATAAGTACTCTCCCTCAGAATCATTCTGTTTCCTCAAGTTCACTTAATTGTGAATAATAGAGATGACTCAAGGAAGCTCACATGGCAGGGACATACTTAGAATGGGAAAGGTAAACAGCTTTGCTGAAACTGGAGCTGGAATGTGTCTCTCTAAGGTGGCTTTAGAGATCTCAGGAGCAGGAATTTGTGGCTTTTTTTCTCTACAGCTCTACCACTAATCTGTTTCATTCATATTCTGTATTTTTGTCTTTTTAGATCTATTATTAATTGGCAGCCTTTTTTAAAAAAAATTTTTTTATTTGCTACCCTAATTCCTTAAGAAGAGATTCCGGTGCAGTTCATAAATCCCTTGGCAACCTATTAACTGATGACCTTTGAGTAGACATCTCATCAACTGTGATCATTAAAGTCATGTGGTATAACACCTGGCATTGGAAGCCACGGGTGGGGCAATTTTTCAAGGGGTGGAGGGCATGAAAGGCCATAAGCAACATCTCTATTTGGAGGTCTGCAGCCTATCTATCCTCTCACTCTCTTCCCATCTCTTCTTCCTCCTGAAAAATGTGTATCTTATTTCACGTGGTTTGAGTACTTTGTCTTTAGATACAAACATAAAATACAAAAACTTCTTAGACATTAATTTAAAAAAAAAACTTGGGTGGTAGAACATGAATTCTGGAAAAAGAAAGAAAAAAATGTCATTAAATATACCCCCCAAAAAAGTACATTTGACTTGTTTAATAAACAAAAAGCAAGATCTTAACTGGTCTATGGCTAAACTTCTTTTAAAAATTATAGTGTTTTAGCCAGAAGATCAGTCTCATGTACAGCTGGCATGAATATAAATCAGTAAAAAACTTTTGGGGAAGCAATTTAGCAGTATGGATCAAAAGCTTTACAAATATTTTTATACTTTGACCAGTTATTATTCCACATGCTGGAATGTATCCTAGGAAACTAGTCCTTAAGTTTTCTAAAGACTTTTAAACAAGCAGAGTTTGTAGGTAGCTTTTTTTATAAAGCTGTGAGACTCTAGTTTTCCTTCCACAGCCCAAGTCAGAACACCTAGCTGTCCTCTAGTGCAGCTGCCCAGAGCAACCTAAGTTTGGAGACGGAGAGCTATGCTGGTATGAAAGACTAGCCCATGAAATCTTCTAACTTTGAGAAATGCCATGGCTATTTGCAGCAGGAAGCTGACAGAAGGAACCAGAACCCTGGAGCAATCAAAAAAGTCACAGCAAATCCACCTTTTGAACTGGCTCACGTGACTAAATGCCAATCCAACCCTCTGAACAGGAAGTGTCATGGTAAGGAGTCTCCAAGAAACACCAAAAGGTTGTATTCAAAAATGTATGTCTTATTGCCTCCTCTTCCACTGAAGTCAATCCCTAGCCGGTTACTGTGAAACCACAGTCTTCTGCCTCCTATATCTTATCAGCATGAACGTGATATAAGTGCCTGAAGGAAAGACACTTACAACAGCAGTAAGTACTTGCGCAAAAATAATGACTGATGCTCATATCATATCTCAGGCGCAACAGTTGTCATAGCCTTATTTATAGCGAAAGATTGGAAATTAACCAAATGTCTAATAATAGTGGATTGGTTAGAGTAGATATGGCACATCCACATGATGGATTGCAATGTGGTTATTAAGAATGTTCTCAAAGAATACTTTGTGATATTAGGGGGGATTAATAACTATATACTAAAACAAACAAGTAGATTATAGTGAAGTTGCCTCTCACGTAGGAGATTGGTTTTTAAATCACGATGAAAAAAATCTCATATAATTAACATTACCCTTGAAAATCTCCAGGTTGTATAGCAAATACCGTAACTGTATCATAGATTTCCTTTTAGCATTAGAATAGGTAAGTGTGTCTGTGGCTGAGCATCAAAGCAGCTGGTCTGAGTTTAGATCATGTTGTAGGAAAAATATGCATTCTTACCACTGGAGTCATGGTCCCTGCACAAAAATGCATATACCATAAGAGACACACAGGAATTGAGACGCAGAGACTAGGAACAGCAAATTCCTATCACTCATCTCATGCTTATTCTAGGGCATATACTCATGAACAAAATGAAGGGGAATATTTTAAAAATCTATTTAAATTCTTGTCTTCTCACAGGCACACAGAGTAAAATTCACATAAGTTCAATGTGTGTAGTGATTATCTGTATAAATCATTATCTACATGTCTAGTCTGCTTTAAAATTTTCATTTTATACAGATATGCATACAAGATCCAGACAGAGTATATGCAAAAATTGAATAGCCATCATCTCTACTGAGATTATGGGTATTGTTCGAGCTTTTACCTCTTATTTTTCTGTATTAAAAAAAAAATTTTAAACGAACATTTATTGCTTTCATTATCAGAAAAAAATAGTGACTACTTTTAAATGGCACTCACAAAACATAGATGATATCTTTAAAACCAAGCCTTATTTTTTTTTTCAAATGCTTAACAGTATATAGTATTTGGTATGCAATCTCCATATCAAAAGAACAAGCACTTGGTTAAGCAAACTGCTGCAAAACACGATAGAAACATGAGAACACATGCATAGTGCAGGAAGTCTCAATCAACAGAATTCTATTAGTCTACCTCGGTAAAGCAGTGTTATTAGGGACTACTCAAAAGAACACAGAAACAGCCTCCTTATATTGAACTGGACATTAAAATGTACTTGTCAAAAGAAAAAAGAAGGTTCTATCTAGATATGGATTATGTAAATATACATACAGAGTCTATAGTAAATTACATTAGGAGATGCCTTCTGAGCTTCCCTGAATTCCTACCCTTTATGCACTTGCCTAAAATTTCATTAAAATACCTATTACAGCAATACACTCTCTGCTCCATTCATAAAAAATGCATAGACATACTCATGTAATAAAGGAAATTTCTCACTGAAACACATATATCACTCTAGTAAGTCTGTTTTAGTGATTGGAAAAAATAAATGTCTCATATGAGAAGGATTTAAAAGACAGGTCAGTTAAAATAGTTCTTCGATTGTGTAAAATTACTGGTGGTTGATCCATTGTGTCAGATGTGAAATGAGATTAAATTGTAAGAGTCAGTTTTAAATTCTCAGCATTAAACTGAATTAATAAATTGAGCAAAGACATGGTTCAAGTAGGATTGAAAGGTTCTGCTAAAACCAGACTGTTTAGATCCATTAGCAACACAGCTACAAAGAAAGAATATCTTATCAGAAAGGAGTGTAGGCTGTGGAAAATTAATAGAGAGTGCTAGACCCAATCTTGGTGTAGAATTACATGGAAGGGATTAGGAAGTGAGGGGAAGGTAATTAAGTAGAAAGAACAGCCGGAAAGAACTGAAAAGCAAAAGATCAGATGGTCTGAGGTTGAGCCCCTCACCATCTGTTGGCAATCATCAAAATTTATTTGATCTTATTGTGTATTTACTTTGTAAAAGGAGGGAAAAAAAACCCTCATTCTAATGAATGAATAGGTGGGATACAAGGTGAATGCCCATTATAACAGAGCTCATTATTACTGGGAGTAAAATCATTGCCATTGCAACATAACAGATACAATTAATGCAATCTAATTGTTCCATCTTTGTTCATGTCTCTGACATCAGCTTCACAAAAAGGTTCTTATGCTTTCCTGGCCTTTTGTGATTTAGTTGGAGAGCTTTGTCTGTAATTTTACTGTCATTGTTTATTGTATGTCTGTCTATACAATTTGCTCTTGTAAAATTTCTGAGTGCATGTATCCATTAGCAAAGTAGGTCAACCAGCCACTTATGTTTCCCCCTTCTAATCACCATCAACACCTGTGATTTCAATATCAGCTAAGGGTGTTAACTATCCACCCAGCTACACAAAGAAGAAAACTCAATCCTTTCCTCAACTTTACCTCTGGCCCCCATATTCACTCAACTACCAGATCCTTCTGAATGTTTTTCCTATATGCTTTCCCTTTCAAATATTTTGGTGGCTTCCTCCCATCTTTGTCACCCTGTACTGCAACTGTAGGCTTCTGTGGTCTTTCACCTTCACTGTTACCTGCCTCTCTTCCTGTCCCCTTCAGATTCACCTGCCATCACACAGAGAAAACACAAATCTGACCTTTCAATCTCCTGTTAAAAGATTTCTGTTTCCACACCACTTACAGGATAAAGTCAAAAGGCATCTGTGTGGTATATGAAACCCTTCACTATGGTGTCCCCTGACAATTTCACCTCTCTAGCTCTGCTTCCCCATCTCACCGTTTATACCCTTTAGCAAAACCGGAGTGATTTATAAAGCAACTACTAATAAATAATTAAGCAATTTTTATTATAATCAACTCATGACATGCCTCAGGGATGAGTATTTTCATTCATTTTTTACACCGGTGCCATGCATTACTATTTTAAAATTAGCTGCTTGGGTTTTAGAGTGCAAGCCTTGCAAGTAAGACAGAACAGACTACACAGCCAGCTGTCACACAGGAGCATCTGTACAGGAGGTCTCAGCACACCTCAGCCAAGACTAGCAGATACATCATGTATCTCTGGACACATTAGTATTGCCCACCAGTCGAGCAGTGTGCAGCTACACAGGAGAGCTGTATATTTTCCTTTATTAAAAAATGATTGAAACAGTGTCGTTCTTTGTCTAGTATCATCTTTCACGTATCTAGCAACACAGTTTTAACATGCCGGATATTTGAAAGCTTTATCAAAAAAGGCTGGCTGCCTCAAATCAAGGGTTTTATTTAATTTAGCTCTAAAGTTGCTGGAGGAAAATAAATTGATGTCAGTTTTTAATTTTAACATCACATTTGCATTGCAGATGGACTATTTAACAGTTCACATAATCAATAAAATCACTGCTGACGCACAGGATGTATTAATGAGAGATTCTAATATCTGAGTAAGTGTTTTCCTTCTGAAAAGTCAAATCGTGTTTGTTTGGTTGCTTAAGTTTGTGAATTATAAGAAGTCACCTTCTTTCAATGGAAAAATAGCTAAATGTTTCCTCAAGATACTTGACTCCTTGCACATGATAGGGATTAACATTATCTTGATAAGTAAAAATATTCTACCCTATTCCCCCACCCTAGAAAAGAATGTGCAGATCCAAATTTGTGTAAACTGGTTTAAAATGCTGATTCATTACCATGCCGAATGCCAGTGAAGAAATATTTTGAAATGTCTTCTGTATTCTACATATCTACAAATGGGGTGAAATAAACATTAGACTAGTAAAAAGTGACACTACGTTTTTAAACACAAAATTTTCCTTTCAGAAAGAAAAGATGAGAATTGTTTCTATTTTGTTATTGAGCAGCAGTTTTATATTATATATCAACAACTTCATTGAAGAATCATCAACACCATATAGACTGCACATATTTAAAGTATACAGTTCAATGTATATATTTGATATACATGTATAGACTATCATTTCTAGTTAAAAAGCCAGAAAAATAAAGAAGAAAACTATCAACTATATTCATAGTACTGTAATCACCATAAACCTTTAAAACATTGCCTTACCAAGTTTTAAAAACTTTATCATATATATGTATGAACAAAATAGGTACACTTTGACTTCTATCAAACTGTGAACAAACTGCATATACTGCATATACTTTTCCTCTTTTAACTATTAGGTTTTCATGAATATTTTCCATGACTTTAGTTAAATACAATGTACATTTTTTGTTTATCAGTAGTAAAATAATTACAAAATGAATAATGAAGGCAATAGCCATATTCCTATAGCCATAGAAATATAAACAAAATAATAACCATACAAAGAATATTATTAAACTCTAAAACAATTTTAATCTACTTAGATGAATTACAAATGTAAATATGCATATATACACATACACTTTTTTTATTAATTAGTAATCAAACTACATGTATTATTTCATACTCAAATGAATTTTAATGAGCATATTGTATATTTGTAAATTTTTGTTGCCAAAAGTTAAAAAGTACAGACATGCATGAGGAAGGATATTATCACCAATAACTCTAGTAATACAAAAAAATCACTACTAAAACTTTGGAATAACATTTTTCTGGAGAGATGTAGATATACTGAATTATTACTTAAACCCTATTTGTAATCTAAATTTGATATGGGCATTTTTCCTTGTTACTAAATATCTTTTAAGTAATAATTTTAAGTAGCAAAGTAGCTCTGTAATATGGAGTACTTTTGACAACATTAGTATTTTTAAAATCTTGGCCAATATAGCTAAATCTTTCATTTAAAAAAAAAGTGCAATCCTTTGATTAGTAATGAACTTTAACTTTTTTTTTCAAATGCTCATAAGCTTTTTAAAAAATATTCATTTTGTCAGTTCTATATGCTAGATGTTTTTTCGCAGCTTCTCCTTTGTTTTTATGGTAATATTCTTACACAGAAGTTTTCAATATTCTCCTTTACAATTTTTCCTTTGCATTTTTGCTTAGCTTAAATATTCATTTCTGGATTTTAAAATCTATTTTATTTTATGTTTTTAATTTTCACATGTGGAATTTATTTGGTAAATGATGTGAGGTAACCAAGCATCCTTACACATGAAGTTGAAATGGCATCTTTATCACATAATAAATTCTTATGTATGCATTTGAATTTAAAATTTGTGCTAGTGGAGTGATGAAAGCTGCAGTTCAATCTCAGAGCTTTTGTTCCTTTTGTATCTGTTTAGTTAAATGTGGCATTGATTTAGGGCGGTGCTTTTTTTTTAACACTCCATAAAGTGCTGTTATTGAAGACTTACATTTCGATTTATATACACACATATACTTATTTTTCCTCTTCAGATTTAGATTTTCTTTAAAGCAATACAAGCTTTCTGCAGAAAAAAAAAACTTTAAATGAAAGTGTAAGGAAGCAATAAAAATTAGTTTAATCCCTCTTAATCTTAGTATTCAGCAGCGACCACTGATAACACTTTGGCATAATTAATTCTAAGCTTTTTTTTTTCACCTCTCCACATTGTAGAGGCTACAAAAGATGTAAATAAAGGTTTCTAAATGGTTTATAACAATGACTTATTCTTCAGATGAAGCTTTAAATTGTTTCATAATAATGAAATTCTTTATTCTTCTAATGGAGTTTGAAATATATATTTTTAAAGAACCTACATGTAGGAGTTCATACTCTGAAACAGAAAACAAGTGTTTTCTTAACTGGTGAAAATGAAAATTCTCTATTTCACCAGTGGGTGGCACTCTCAACATATACCCGGTTTGGTGTTATCAATGGAACCCATTCACGCAAAGGGGAAAACTAACCTAAAATGTCTGACAAACATAACTCCAGCAGCTGTTGTTGCCCTTCAGTTGTTGTGATTTAAAAAAGAAAACGAGTAACCTGCAGAAATAATCACAAGTAAGAACATTACACAACATGGAACAAAATTACCTTGGCTTAATGTGGGCTCAGTGAAAATAAAAGCTATGTGTTAAAATATTATTCCTCATGTGCCTCTAGAGAACACAGCGTTTTAAATATTTCCAGATAGGACTAAGGGTTTACATCAAACAAACATCCTACGATTACAGGAATTACAACTATTGCTGAAAAAAAAACCAGAACAGAACAAAAAGTAATGGAGAATACTATTGTGATGGGAAAATAGCAAATTTGAATTATTGGCAAAACATCCAAACGCGTAGTTGAGCCACCATTAGAGTTAAAGGCAGTTAGGATGGTAGAAGGCTTATAAGGGCAGGAGAATACACATGGGGATGAACTTGTAAGTAACAGCCAGAAATTGCACTTATCTCAGATTTTAGAAACAAAAATGAACAGAAAATCAAGGTAATTGGTGTTTTTAAGTGCAAAAGTCAATGATCCCACACATCAGCTCATGAAAGAAAACAGTTCTTGGTAGTTTCACTGAGAGCTTTGACCAAAACATTTAGATACTTAGTCTCCAAGCCAAATAGAGTATAAATGTGGCATTTTTTTTATTTTGTAGAAAAACCCATATTCTTTTTTTGCATTAATAATTTTAAAAAAACTAAACAGCACAGTCACTTGAGAGACAGAGAAAGAATCTTCAACGTGCCAGGCAGTCTAAAATTGAGAGTAGGGCTATGCTACAAAGCTGTAGAATTTGTCTTCAAACCAAGTACATGCTCTCAAAAAGATAAAGCTTCAAATATAGTCTGTCCAACCCAGTTCCCTCTTACTGACCATGAATCCAGACCCGTTGGCTATCCACAGTCTGTTAGTTCCAATTTCCCACCTGTTTCTACTCTGGTGCTTTAGAATCTTCTGAGCCTGGGGGAGCAGGGCACAGTGAGAGTTTGACTCATGCTGAGCCCCCTCCAACCTCCCCAACCCCACCCCCAACCCCAACCCCTCCCACCCCCCACCCCCCCACCCCCAGGCAAACTGGTTTTGCTCCCTCTGTAAAGACTGAGGAGCCTCTAGGGAGCACTATTTGGGTGGGGGGGAGGGAAGGACAATAAAACTGACCTAGAAATAAAGCCATAGTGACTGCAAGAGTAAGGGCTTCTAAAGTGTAGTGACTCTTGATGTCAACTATCTCCAACCCAGCCTCAGGGATTTGTATTAAAAATTGACTATAAATAGAAATCTAAAAACTGCAAACCCCTCCACTAGCATCTAACCCCAAAGAAAGAGACAATCTTATCCCCCATCTCATCCAGTGCTTTCAAACATTTCTCATCTAGAAATTGCTAGACCACCCCTCTACTTGCTTCTCGTGACCAATGTCATTCTCAGGGTGTAGATTCCCATAATTAAAATAAATATCCTAGCAATGCAGAATAAAGCAGGGCATCTGTAAACTGGACCCTTTTTCTGCATTAATGGAATACAATATTCCTTTCGCTTTTTTAGTATTGACTCAGAGCTTTGAATAAATATTTATCAGAGGTCAGTTTAATGTGAACAGCACTATAATAGGGAGTCTGCTATCTTAAACACTAGGAGAACCATATTCAGCACTCCAGCAGGGATTAAAGTCACCTCAATAGATGGTGATAGATGAATTAATGCATGATCGAGTGCCAAAATGAGCATGGCAGATTCCAAGAGCCTTAGTAGTTCAGAGTCAAGGAGTAGTTATGGCAGACAGGACTTAACAGCTAATGTTCATGGAGTGTTTATTTGGTGCCAGGCTCTGTCCCATGTTCTCTCAGTAGAATGATCTCATTTAATCCTCACATCAACCCTGTGAGTTAGATACTATTATTATCTCCATTTCACAAGCAAGGAAACTGAGCCTCAGAGATGTTAAATAATTGATCCAAAAGTATACATTCGTAATTGGAAAGATCTGGTTCTTGAACCTAAACAGCTTGACTCCATTCTGCTATGCATTCTCCCTACACAGCTGCGTCGACGATTTCTCAGTCATGCCCGAAAAATCAGAGGTGTCTCATTTAGCTTAGTTCATGGTGGCTGCTTTCTGATCTTCAGGGACTGACACTTCTAGGTTTCCTTTTTTATGTGAAACCAGGCAAACTGGACATAATGAAACAGTCTGAAGCTTTGTCACATCCGAGTCCACTGCATTCACGAGGATCCAAACCACGTTGGCAGGTTAGGGCTCCGTGAAAATGAGCAGCATAAACATCAAAATAACCCATAATGGAAGACTTACGAAAAGAGCTAATATTATGATCTATTTTTGATTTGGGGATAGTAACACAGATAATTCAAAACTATTTACATCTTTTTCACTCAAATAACAAGCATGACAGAGTGCATAATGTGTGCAAGGTGCTCCAATAGATACTATGGGTATTCACTGCAGGGCTTGGGGAGATGTTTATGGATCTTTAGAAGCAGATATACTTCTTAAGGTTTTTTCCTTGGGATTTAAATTTTTAATTCTAAGCACACAAGGCTATCATGACAGAGATGAGTATGGAAGATACCACATAACACCAGAGGGAAATACACCAAAAAGTAAAAAGTCCTTCCCCCAATTGAGAATATTTATATTAATTGAAAGTCAATAACTACAGACCTATTATGATCATATTCACAGCCTCAGGAGGACAGTGCTGTAAATAATGATAAAGTTGAAAGAATTCCTTCCACAGTAATAAAATATTTGGTCTTTTTATATTGTTCTGAGGAGAGAGAGCAAAACAAATGTGTCAATAAACATATGAATGATCCCTATTAGACTAATGAAAAATGAAAAGTGATTTTATGTTCTTTTTTAAACAACTTAAACATTTACCTAGACAAGTATTATATTTAAGGAGCCAAATTCTGCCTCAAAGGGAACCAGCTGGCCATGAAATATAATCTCTAGCTGGATGGAGGATAAACAAAGTTTAGTTCTTCGTGCAGAACATGCAATGAAGATGGAAAGCGCATTGCCTTGGGATTTGTCCGGAGCAGGTGTCAGCAGCCTCTGTGAGATGGCTGCCAAGTCTTTATTTATTCACTCTCTCACGAACTGGAAGAGGGAAGGATTCTAGTGTCTTTAGGTCATTCACACACACAGGCCCAGAAGTGGATGCACTTTCAGGCAGCTATGTTAAATCTATAAGCAGAAATACTATGAAAAACATCTAGTCCATGTTTGCTGCTCCACTGAAAATGTGGGGATAGGGCATCTCCCTCAAAGGATCTCTCTTTCCACAATTTCAGTGACTGCTTCAGGGCTTCTTTAGAGTTCTCAACAATTTCCTTTTATAATGCAAATACCCTTAAGACAGACCACACCTCAGTACAAAGCCCTGGGAAGTTGAAAGACAGACACCGCTCAAGCTCAAGCATACTTTTGATCTTATGATAAGAGGACATTTCAATTCCAAGTGTTTATCTGGTCCCAATGGTGTGGGTGTGAGGGGCAGAGTGACAGGGAAAGGCCAAGAGTGTTGTTGCTTACGAAAGGAGTAGCTGCTTATTTTCTTGCTGTTCTGCTCATCATCTGCGTTAAGATCTCAGGGGCCAGTGTAGTAGATCAGCTTTGAGGCAGGAATACCACATTACAATCATATTTTACATATATTTATGCTACTGAGTGGGTCAGTAAACAACAGTAATCAAGTGCTGACCAGAAGCAGCATACCGTATTTGGGATTTATGAGAACAACAAAAATAAAGAGTGTGGTTTAACCCCTAGTTTGCTAGCCAACAGAAATTTTGCTACTATTTACCTAGTCACCAGAGACAACTGGAGCAATGTAGTTAGTTTTCCAGGTCATCATGTTAAGTAATAACAGTCTTAAGTGCACTTGGATCGATTAAGGAAACATTTGCTTGTTTCTGTTGTATGCCTATATAATTCTTTTCTTCATTTAGGTTGATCTTAAATAAATTTGTCTTTAGTCTATATATAAATAGAGGAGTGTTATGTAAGATTGATGACAGAGAATTAGAGACCTTTAAAAATCTTCATAATTTTATAAATTCTGTTTTCATATAGAAACTGACAGCCACCTTCAGACTCTCCAATCGGGAGCTTTTAGCTTCTTCTGTCTGTCTTCCCTATCCACCCATAGCTCTAAGATATTTTGTTGTTGGTCTTGACTACCCAATATTCATCTCTCCTACTTATTTGAGTAAATTGCACAGTTTTCCTTGGCAAGCTAATTTTCCACCTCTCAACAACTGATCTGTGTATTTGAGGAGGCATACCATCCTGGTCCTGACCAATCAGAGCCAGGAGATTGGGTGAGGATCACATGACCCAAATTGGTCCCATTACAATGGCTCCTGGGATTTGTGAGGAAATTGCCAGAGAAGACACTTTCTCCCTTCTTCTCTGGACTTGAATGCTAGAGAAGTTAGGTCTAGAGCTACCCAGAGAATAAAGCAAGCCCAGGAGATAGCAGAATGCAGGCAAATGGCAAAACTAGGCCCTGATGATAACATTTGAGTCCTGCAACAAACCATAAGATTTTCTGTTCCATGAGCCAATGTTCTTTTTCTTAAGTTATTTGGAGTTAACCTCCCTTTCAGAGGATTTGTCAGATTTGTCTATCTAATAGACAAATTTGATTGCTTCTTCTTACCTTGTGACTATTGTGTCCTTTGTGTTTCTGTTCTTTAATTCAGTATATTAGATATTTAACAAAAACACCAAATTTCCTGGACTAAAGCATATTTTTTTTCACACTTTAGGTCCAAAGAAGTAAGTTATGATGTAGCTGAAATTGCCTGCACATTGACAAAACTTATCTACATAAAAGAAGAGCCTTGTATCGAGTTGTGATCTGTTTTTTCAGTGGTATCACACATTATATAGTTACACACTGACTTAAATTCAGATTCCAAATTTTCATTTAAAATGCTTTCAAAATGACTGCATTATGAAATAGCACTGAAATGAAACATTGTGATAGCAGAAGATAAAGATTACCTGGCAAAAGTCATGCAACACAATTAAAGGCAACAGAAATTGCCAAACTTTTTAATAAATCATCAAATTTTCAAAGCTAGGAGAGACTGGGGCAAATAATACATGCTTATAAAGAACCATAGCCGGGCCCCCAATAGTTATCTGTCAGAAATCTTTGGTTGACTTTCAAGAGAGGTTATTTAGCTTCTAGAAATGCTTAATTCAATTACAGATAAAAATAAAGTATGAGTTTAATCAAATAGGCAATGCTTACAAAATCCCAGTGCTCTCCCATGTTATAGTACCAATATGTCAATTCTAAACATGTTAAAGAAGTTAATCCCCTAGGAAGTGTTTTCCATATGACTGTCCATTGATGATAATGATTCAGAAGAGCCTTTAGATTCCAGATTTATAGATTTAATCTTTGTGAAGCCAAAGACATAAAATATCATTGTTTACATAAACATTAACATACAGGTACTAAATTTTATTAATAGGTCTGGTTCTAAGATACAGATTAACACATGCTAATATCTCTTCTTCATACATAAAACCAGAGGATAACAGAAAGAAGGAAGGCAAAGGGAAGGGGAATATTAATAAGAAAGGAAACTCTTGGTGGGTGTAAATTTGTGAGGTATCATTGAAAGAAAGACTGGCAGTGATAGCAATGAGCCAAAATTATAGCCATAAGTTTAGGAGGTATCCAGGCATCCATTGTGTGGGAAGTCATCATAACTGTAAGTCATTCTAGGCAAAAAAATCTTTGGGCCCTTGATATCTGGAGCCCAGATATTATGTCAGAGTTGCTGTGCTAAGACACTAAGACAGCCATCCTGAAAGAAAATACTACCCTTGCTATATCCACTTGGTGTTGTATCAGGAGAACTACATCATCCTCACTGGGCACAAATTTGGATACCATTAGGAAACTAATGGTAGCCTAGCATATATGCAGAAGAATTCTGTCATGAAAGTTAAATGTATAAATAAGATTTATTAATCATGTAGCAAACCATGAGAGACTACTAACAAACTCAGCTCCCCAACTCACAAGAAAGAACTTATGCCTGAGGAAATGAGTTAATAGAAAGGTCTCGAAAGAATATTTCATAAGATAGGAGAAATAAAGCAGGGAATGAATCAAATATCTTAAAAGCAAGAACAAGTAGTTATGAAACAAGAATAAATATCAATAAAAAATCAGCTGAAGTTTTTTTAAATGAAAAATATACTCATTAAATTATACAACTTAATAAACAGACTGAATAACATTGTGTTTACTATATAGTAATTGGTGAGCTGTAATATATTGCTGAGGATTTCTTCTAGAACATAAAACAGAGGCTAAGAGATATAAACTCTGGAGGAAATTTTAAGAGACATAGCAGATAGATTCAGAAGTTCTAATATCTGACTTAAAGAATTTTTTAAGAAGAAAGGAAAGACAAACAGGATAGCAATGTTTGGAGAAACAGAGGCAAAGAATTTCTAAGAACTAAGTGACGAGATTCCTTTGTCAAAAGAGTTCACCAAGCGCTACCAGAAAAATAATTCAATAAGAAAAAAACCCAAGTCTAGAAACTTCAGAGTAAAATTTCAGACCATGAAAGATAAGTAAACCTCTCTATTTCTCTTCTTTTTCCTCTACCTAAATGGTTTACTTTCTTCCACTTCTCTTTCTTTGGAGATAGTAGCATGACCAAAGACACAGCGGACAATAGTGGGCCTGGAGCTGACAAAGTGATGTGGGCCATGGCACCAGCAATGTATTCAAGGAGGTGGCAGTAGAGACAGGGGCCAAGTATGCATGAGGACAAGGAAAGGGGAGTAGTGAGGAGGTGACGGTGAAGCTAAAGGCCAAAGATATGGTTCCTGTGGTCAGGAGATTAGCTACATATAGGAGGGTTGAGAGAAAGAATAACCATATTAAGGATACTGGGAGCCAGATTGATCAGTGTTGGAGAAGTGAGTTACAAATATGAAAAGGAGGAAGGCTGGAAAGAGGCCTGAGTTGTTAAAGTGGAATTGGAAGTATTTGTTTGATATATTTATGTGGGTAGATACATAGGTATAGATATGTATATATCATAATACTGTGTATGCATGTTTATATACGCATATATATTTTCTACCTTCTACAAAGAGAGTCTAGGAGCAATGACATTCTAGTAACTAACAATGAATGTAAGTGAGTGCCCAGATCAGATTGAAATAAGTATCTAAATGTCTAAGATAACATAACATTTGCTTATATATATACATATATGCATATTGATGTATACTTATGTGCATATAATATATATCATATGTGTTATATGTATATATGTACATACATATCAAAGTATGTATATATAAGTGCATATATAATATGCACACACACTATATACAGAAAATAAACTTCCTTTTCTAATATAAATAAGAAGTTTGCAACACATAACCATGTGCTACCCACAAAGGAAGGTTCAACAAAGTACAAAAAGAAAAAAAACCCTGATATTATGTACACTATGTTCATTGCCTACATACAATAAAATTAGATATAGAAACTAAAATAGCAGAAAACAAAATAAAAACATAAAATAATAGTAAATGAAACATTTATTTTCTGGTTCTCAAAATTCTCATTAAATGGGTAGAGCATTTCATAATTGATGGTATCTTAAAATTGAGGAAATGTCAGCCCAAATTTCTTATTCAAAATTGCAAAATCCAGAAACTCTGAAAATCTAAACTGATTTTTATATTCATTTGGTAGCAAAAAATAATTTGATCTGAAATCATTGAGTAGCAAAAGCTGATCTAAATTGACAAGAGGCCATTTAAAGACTTTATTCTACTAAGAGTATGGATATTCCTATGTTAGTGACAAAAAAAAATGGATATTTTTGAGTAAACAGTGCTGACCCAGGCCCCTCTGGGAGATAATAAATTCATACCTGGTACATGAATTTTTGGTATTATTCTAAAATCTAAAAATTTTTGAACTCTGAAACACACATCAGACCTCAAGTGGTCCTTATAGGAAATGTGGACTAGTTACAGTATTTCTTCTGCATTCTAAATTACCTAAGAAAAAAGGGTAACTAGGGGAGCTGTTCAGCTCCAATGCCTATTTTTCCAACTCCTAAAGCTTCCCAATTAAGTATTTTTCTGTGGCAAGACTACAATTTTATGGCTATCATAATATGCAAACTTAAACTGTTTAATTTTTTCTTTCTTTTCTTTCATGCAGAAAATGATGAAATGCAAACATTTTCCCTCGCTTAGAGGCAGAGTTTCAATATTAAGAAAAAAAGAACTAATATTTTCATTGTTAATGATTCAACATCCAAGGGTAATGAGCCATCAAAGTTTATTGTGTGGGGGGAAAAAGTCAGGAGAATAAATTCAAAGAAAGGGAAAATGCCAGTGAGGGAAGTCTGAATAGAGAGGAGTGGGTTTTCTACCACCTTCCCCCCATCCCTGGCTAAGAGGATGTTAGAAAGAGGGGAGTAAATGAAAGAGAGTACCAGGAGCCCCAGCAGGCTCAAAGTCCAAGAAAGAGCTTGCTACATGGGGAAGAAACAAGTGGGTAGATCTAATTAAGGACTATTGCCAAGAGCACTATTCCAGTGCCCAGAAAAGAATGGAAGGTGAGTAAGCAGGAACTCTCACTTGAGTGAGAATGTCACTACTTCAACTGATTTTTCTCTTTAGCAAAGATAAAGGACTTAATTAGAACCCAGGGCTTCACCTATTGATTTTAAGCAGGGATGTTGCCTTCTGGGTTATAGGCTTTTACTAATTCCTTACTGAATAACCCATTGAGGAAATCTCCCTCCTGATTATGATACTTCAGGACTTCTCTAAACTCAATATAGGAGAAATAAAATCCTGGACAACTAGTATAGTAATAATGATGGGGAAATCACTCCTTGCATTTCTGCTGCAGGGGAAGGAGTACAGAAAGGAATAATACTTTATTTTGTAAGTAGCCTAAAAGACTATCTTGCATCTGAAGGATTTGCAAACATAACAGCCTATGTTTCTAGCTATCCCAACATCTCTTTATTGATATTTGCTACTAGAAGTGTGGGCAGTTTTAGCTACTGAACCAATCTACAGACTTTGAAATAAAAAGTACAAGAAATCATATTAAAAATAACTGTCATGTACGTAACAAACTAAATGCAAAAACAGATTTTGTATAGGCACTACTAAAACAAACAAAAACAAACTCTAACAACAACAAAACCCTGAGCAACTTCTATAATCTTACAGACTATTTCCTATGTTGACTGGATCTATATCTTAAAACTCACAAAGGAGTCAAGCTGGTATCTTTCACACTTCCATGGACCATCATTCTACCCATTCAGAGATGCCTAAATTACATTAACACCTGAATGCATCTCTTCTTTAAGAATCTCCATAAATGAAAATACAAATAAAAAAACTATAATGAGACATCACCTCACATTTGTCAGAATGGCTAAAATAAAAAACACTAGCAAGGATATGGAGAAAAAGAAACCCTCTTGCACTGCTGGTTGGAATGTAAATTGGTACAGCCACTGTGCAAAACAGTATGGAGGTTACTCAAAAAGTTAAAAATAGAACTACCCTATTATGCCTGGGTGGCTCAGTGGTTAAGGATCTGCCTTTGGCTCAAGGTATGATCCCAGAGTCCTGGGATTGAGCCCCACCCACACTGTATTCCCTGCATGGAGCCTGCTTCTCCCTCTGCCTGTGTCTCTGCCTTTCTCTCTCTCTCAGTGAGTCTCATGAATAAATAAATCTTTTCAAAAAAATACCTTATGATTCAGTAATTGCACTACTGGGTATTTACCTACAAAATACAAAAACACTAATTCAAAGAAATTCATGCACTCTTATGTTTATAGCACCATTATTTACAATAGTCAAATTATGGAAGCACCCCAAGTGTCCATCAATAGATGAATGAATAAAGAAGGGGTGGAATATTATTCAGCCATAAAAAGAATGAGATCTTGCCACTTACAATGACATGGATAGAGCTAAAGAGTGTTACGCTAAATGACGTAAGTCAGTCAGAGAAAGACAATACTATACGACTTCACTCATGTGGAATTTAAGAAACAAAACAAATAAGCAAAAAAAAAAAAAAAAAAAGAGAGAGAGAGAGACAAACCAAGAAAGAGTCTTACCTATAGAGAACAAACTGATGGTTACCAGAGGGGAGGTGGAAGGGAGAATGGGTGAAATAGGTGATGGGGATGAAGAAGTGCAGTTGTCATAATGAGCACTGTGTGATGCATGGAATTGCTGAATCACTATATTGCACACCTGAAACTAATATAATACTGTATACTCTATTACTACACTGGAATTAAAATAAAATAAAAATAAAAAATAGATAAGAGTTTCCATAAATGAACAAGCACAAGGAAGCATTATGTTAGATGACAACTTTCAAAAGAAGATAAAATCATGACTCTCATATAAATATAAAATTAACATATGTCAAAGGTGTTATTTAACCCATTAATTAAATGAGAGACCCATTACAGTGGGTTCAAAAGGAGACCTCAAAGAAGACACATTCATGAATCTGTAATATTGACACAAATTTGCAAAACTGGCTTTTCCACAGGAGGAAAAATGTTTTCCCTCTATTATACAAAGTTTCTGTATATGTCTACAGACAAAAATTATTTGCATTGTTAGCCATTTTCTACAACTTAACTTTACTCTGTACAGAGTTGTAAAATAGCTTAGAGACAAGATTGCACATTTCTAAAGGCTCAGATAATCCCCAAAGGCTCTAGCACTGTGCTGAATATATAGACAGAAGTCTTCTTGCTTATTCCAAAGTCTTAAATTTCCCTTATAAGTACTACTTGAATGCAATTTTTAAACTGTCACAGCTATTTCTGTAATTCTATAAGTCAAGCTGAGGATTCTGTTTTAAAGGAAATGTTCATCATTCATGTGGATAATAGTCAAGGCTTTTTGATAATTGTCAAAGTATCAATGACAGTGAGTAGGCAGAAATGATTAGTTCCTGTTCTGATACTTACTAGATATACTTACAGTTTGCAAAAACTTAGGCAAGGATAAAGAGAGAGAAAAATATTTTGTCAATCATTACTTTAAAAGTAATGTTCAGTAGAAGAAACATCCTGATAGTCATCAACAGCAATGTCAATAAATATTTTTATATGTGCTGTAAAATTTCCGGGTAGAACGGAGATCAATAGAAGGATTTTCTACTGAGAGAAAATGTAGCAAGCAGCTCAAACTTTATTGGAAACATTATAAAGAGACCTAGCTCATCCAATTGTAATTCCTGAAATACTTTTTGCATTCTAAGACAAACAAAAATATAATGAATTAAATGCTAATGGTAACCAACATATTAACTGTGGATCAACATATTGATATAATAGGGTTTTTCTTGAATATATTATGCATTACATATGCTGAAGTTCCTTATATATAGCAGAAAGGAACCCAACCTGTTTTTACAATTTTAAATTATCACATCTTTGTGTAAATGTTATAGCATTCAACTGGGGAGGGGGGCTGTCTTTAGAATTTATTTGGTACCAAGTCTTTTGGTCAAAAGTAACACCCCAAATTAAGACACCAGAAAGTAACTGACTTTCTTAAAAACATTACTTACTAATATGACAGAATTATATTGCCCCAAAATAGAAGGATTTCCTTATATACTTTTCCAAAGAAAGCTGGGTAACTCTGCTTCCAGCTATTATAGAAAACATACTTCCGAATACTTCTCTTTCCAAAATCAAATATCAAATGCATGCAACAATAGTTTGACAACAGCAGAGAGTCCTGATGGCAGGCAGGACTTGAGAAGCAGCAGTCCTGCAGAAAAGGTAAGCACATGAGGTGAACTTACTTACTGTGCTATTCCCCCTCAAGGCATCTGCAGGTTTGTAGCAGAAACTGATGCTAAACATAAAGACACACCTGGCTTGCAGCACTCTTACTGGACTGAAGAGACAGAATTAAGTAGTTGAGAGCAGCCAATGGGGTTAAGACGAGAAAGAGGAGGAAATACATAAAAGTGATCTTGGAATTCTGCACACAATTTTCCTGAAATGAGTTCACCATCTCCAAAACTGCACATACACAGAGCAAGACTCCCAGAAACCTAGCTGACACAGCAGCATGCTAAAGAGCTAGCCAAAAGCTTTAGTGCTAAAAAAACAAACAAACAAACAAACAAAAACAAAAGCTTTAGTGCTATGGTGGTACTAAGGACATATAGATTATAATTCAGGGATCACAAAAGTAGAAGGGATGTAGGAAATAATCCCATGATACATTTGAGAGCACAGAAAGGCTAGACCCTAGAAATAGGGCTATGTCCTAGGAATAAAGGCAAATTAGAACTAGACCTGTCCCATCAGAGTAGAAAATCCACTCTTGATCAGATCAAGGTGATTTTCCATATATCTCGCTTCCAGTCAAAATGAAATTACATTACCTTTGGGGAAGTACATCATCATCTAAGACCTCCATGATTTTTTGTTCAGGATGTCCAATACTCATCACATACTAATAGGGAAAATAAGAAATTGGAACATATAACAAAAAATTAGGAAATATTTGAGAATAGAAATAGAACTAAAGATGTGTGACCCAGATATTGGAATTCATGTTGGAGACTTTAAAATAACAACATTTAACAGCTACATATTCAGGAATGAAACTGGATGGCTTTCTTACACCATATACAAAAATAAACTCAGAATAAATTAAAGACCTAAATGTGAGACCTGAAACCATAAAACTCCTAGAAGAAAACATAAGCAGTAATTTCTTTGACATTGGTTGTAGAAACATATTTCTAGATATGTCTCCTTGGGCAACACAATCAAAAGCAAAGTTAAACTATTGGACTACATCGAAATATAAAGGTTTTGCACAGCGAAACAAACCATCAACAAAACAACAAGGTAATCTACCAAATGGAAGAAGATATTTGCATATTGTATATCTGATAAGGGGTTAATATCCAAAATATATAAAGAATTTATACAACTCAATACCAAAAAATCCAATTAAAATGAGCAGAAGACCTGAATAGATATTCTTTCAAAGAAAACATACAGATAACCAACAGACACATGAAAAGATGCTCAACATCACTAGTCATCAGGGAAATGCAAATCAAAACCACAATGAGGTCTCACGTTATATATGTCAGAATGTATAAAAACAAAAACATAAAAAATAACAAATGTTAGAAAGGATGTGGAGAAAAGGGAACCCTCATACACTTTTGTGGGAATGCAAATTAGTACAGCCACTGTGGAAAATAGCATGAAGGTTCCTCAAAAAATTAAAAATAGAATTACTACATGATCCAGTAATTCTACTACTAGGTAAAAAATATATATCTATATTTACATATATTTAAATATACATTTATAAATACATATAAAAAGAAAACACTAATTCAAAGAGATATATGCACTATTTCTTATATTTATTGCTGTGTTATTTAAAAGAGCCAAGACCCGGTGCATGGAGCCTGCTTCTTCCTCTGCCTGTGTCTCTGCCTCTCTCTCTCTCTCTCTGTGACTATCATAAATAAATAAAAATTTAAAAAAAAATAAAATAAATAAAAGAGCCAAGATATGGAAGCAACCTGCATCCATCCATAGATGAATGGATAAAGAAGGTGGGATACAGCTACAGTAGAATATTACTCAGCCATAAAGAAGAGATGATATAGATATAATGGAATATTACTCAGCCACAAAAAAGAATGAGATCTTACCATGTACAACCACAGATTGACCTAGAGGGTATTATGCGAAGTGAAGTAAGTTAGTCAGAGTAAGACAAATACCATATGATTTATTCACATGTGGAATTTAGGACACAAAACAAAGAAAAAAGAGACAAAAAAGACTCTTAAATCTAGAAAACAAACTGGTGGTTGCCAGAAGGGAGGTGAGTGTGGATGGGTGAAATAAAGTGGATTAAGAGCAGAGTGATCGTGAGAGGCACTGAGCAATGTACAGAATTGTTGAATCATAAGACTGTACACCTGCAACTAAAGTAACACTGTATGTTAATTTTACTTCAATAAAATTTGAAAAATAAAATAACAATGCTTAATATATTTGTAAAAATAGAGAAAAAAAGAAAGAATTTACCAAAAGACAGAAATCTACCAAAAAGAATGAAGCAGGAATTGTATAACTGAAAAAGGTAACAAATTAAGAATTCAATACATGAATTTAAAAGCAGATAAAGGAAAAGTAAAGATTAATAGTTTAATAACTAGTTTAAAAACTAGAAAACATCCACATGGAAAGTCAGAAAGGAAATTCAATGGGGACAATTCAATGGGGAAAGAATAGTCTTTTTAAAGGTGGCACTGAGACAACCTCATACCCACCTGCAAAAGAATAAAGTTCAACCTATAACTCAAAATTAACTCAAAGTGGATTGTAGCCCTAAATGTGAAGCTAAAGCCATAAAACCTGTAGAAGAAACGTAAGTGTAAATCTTGAAGATCTTAGATTTGGTGATGGTTTTTTAGATATGCCACCAAAGCAGAGGTGACAAAAGAAAATAAGTTGGATTTTATCAAATTAAAATGTACTTTAAAAGATATTATCAAGAAAATGGAAAAAAATAAACAACTCCCAAAATGGACAAAAATATTAACAAATCACATATCTAATGAGAGAGATGCACCCAAAATATGTAAAGAACTCATACAACTCAACAATTAAAAAATAAAATAACCCAATTTTAAAATGGGCCCAGGTTTTCAACACATATTTCTCCAAAGGTCATACAAATGATCAGTAAGTACCTGATGCTCAAAATCATTGGTCAAATATAAATCAAAACTACAATGAGAAACCACCTCCCAGTTATTAACATTTTCAAAATAAAAAGACAGACAACAACAAGTGTTGGTGAGTATGCGGAGAAATGAAAAACTTCAAACTGTTCTGGTGAGACTATAAAATTTTGTAACCATTTTGCAAAAAAGCTTGGCAGTTCCTCAAAAAGTTAAGTAGTATTAATATCTGATCTCCTAGTTCCACTTCTAGGTATATATCCAAGAGAATTGAAAATCAACTGATGAATCAATATAAAATTTCGTATATCCATATAATAGAATAGCATTTGGCCATAAAATGAAATGAAATATTTATACATGCTACACCTGGATAAATCTTGAAAGTATCATGCAAAGTCAAAGAAGCCACACAAAGGCCATTATTTTATGTGATTCCATTTGTATGAAATGTCCAAAATTGGCAAATTTATAGTGACAGACAGTTATCAGGGGTTGTGGAGAAAATGGAATATGGACTAGCTGGTAATGGGGAGAGGATTTCTTTCAGGGATGATAAAAATAGTCTAAAATTACATAGTATTTACAACTCCATAAATATATAAAATTAGACAATGTATTTACAACTCTATAAATATAATAAAAGCCACTGGACTGTCATACTTTAAAAGGGTGAATTTTATGGTGTATGAGCTATATCTCAATGAAGCTGTTATAAATGAAATTAAAATTCAAAAACATAACAAAACTGAATGTAGATACATGATTAAAAAAATACTATCAAAAGTTCTTCACTTAGAAGGAAAATTATCTAGCTGGAAGTTTTGTGATATCAGAATCAAGGAAAAGGACCAAAAGTTCAAAATGTAAGTAAATCTAAATTGGTATTAATTGATTTTTAAAAAGCATCTTGTACAGTTTAAAATATATGGAAACCAATATATATCACAGCAGCACAAAAGGGGAGAGTTGATGAAATCAGAATGTTTGCAAGATCCTTTCATTGTCCAAAAACCAGTAAAAGTACTAATTTAAGGTAGATGCTACTTAACGTAGGCAATGAGAATTCAAGGATGCATACTGTAATCTCTACATTAACCACAAAAGAATTTTTACTTTAATTTTTGGGGGTTTTTTTAGAGGAGAGAGAGATTTGGGGAGGAGCAGGAGGGAGAGAATCTTAAGCAGGCTTTAAACTCAGGGCAGAACTGGATGCAGGGCTTGATCTCACGACCCTGACATCATGACCTGAGCAAAATCTGGAGTTGGATGCTGAACTGACTGAGCCACTGGGGTGCCCCTGGAAGGAATATTCTTATATGCATTGTTACTACCAACCTAAAAGAAGTAGAAAGAGAGTAATAAAATATACTTATTAATTCAAATAAAGTTAGTGAAGAAGCAAAAGAACCCAAAGGCAAGAGGAATAAAATCAAGCCAACATAGTAAATTTAAACACGAATATGTGACTAATTACTACAGTTCAAGGACAAAGTTGTTCAAGATGGATTTTAAAATCTGTCTGCTGTTTACAAAACAACCACCTTCAAGGTAAGAAAACAAAAGTTGGAGGAAATATATGGAAAAAGAGGTAAAATACAAATACTAGCCGTAAGAGGAGTGTTGTGACTATACTAAAATCCAATAAAGTAATCTTTAAGGCAAAATGTAATAGCTAGAAATAGAGACATAGAAATATAATTTTTAAGCAGTCAATTCAAAAGCACCCTACCACACAGGCATACTTCATTTTATTGTACTTCCTTTTACTGAGCTTTGAAAAACCCTTAGGGTTCTTTTGGAATTCAGAACATCTTGGATTTTAAAAAACTACAGATACTATCTTCTGTAACAACTCCGTGGGGGGAGAAGAGGGAGGTATAGCTTATAATCAAACATATTAATATTTCTTTAATCATACACACGAATATTCGCACAGAGTGATATAAATATAACCTATAAATTGCCACAGAGTAGCTCATGCCAGATCTGAACCACTTAACCAGTTTTCCATAAGATATGCTATTTCTTCCTCAGCTTTTCAATTTTCGAATCCCAAATAAGGGATCGTGGACCTGTAATAGCAAACACTCAAACTTCATTTATCGTGAGCCAGGAATATACTAAATGCTTTACATCTCAAAATATTTTACCCTGAGAAACACTGTGATTAGCTTCGTTTTACAAATGAGGAAACTGAGGCACAAGGACATTAAGTGATTTACTTAAGTTACCTATCTACTACAGAAGTGCAGAATCAGGATTCTTTTACAGAACTTCCTTCTTATCAATTTGCTATGGTGGCTTTCTGAAGTCTAATTTAAGTCCTAATTACCTGAAAAGCAACACATGTAAAGACCATTCGAAATAACAATTTCTAAATTCAGCTGGAGATCAGTCAGTTTCTGGCCAAAGGGACCATTAGAACTGTAGTAAAACTCCCCTGCTCTGTGTGCATTCTTGCACTGTGAACAGAAATAGAAAACCTTATTCAAAGTACCAATGTGTACAATATCCACCAACATGGGCCGATAACCACATTTTTTTTTTCTCTGCCATGCTGGCAGTGAAAGAAATAGCAGGGAGTGAGAAATCGGTGGGGGAGGCAAGCAGAAGGGAAAATAGCATGTGAAAATCAATAGGATCCCAAGTGGGTAGACTTTTGTCATTCCCATGTGTTTATCCTTCTCTTGAGAGAACAGGGTAGCAAGTTGTCTGGGCTTGACAAAAAGTCACATTGCATTGGGTCTCCTCGATCTCTTCTTGAAGAATTATATAAAAGTCACATTAGAATGTTGGTTATTGATTTAGAACATTTCTCACCTCTGATTTGCTCAATGTAGTAAATATAACTTGAAAAGCTTTACCAGAATTTCCTATAACTTAAATTCAACTGCAAAAATACAGTGGCTTCTTTGAGGTCTCTGTGGTAACAATAGCAAATTATTAGCTTTTCTTTCAAAATGAAATGACCAGCATTTTCCAAATTAGATTTCTTTATTTTTTAAGATTTTTTATTTATTCATTTATGAGAGACACAGAGACAGGCAGAGACATAGGCAGAGGGAGAAGCAGGCTCCCTGTAGGGAGCCTGATGCAGGACTCAATCCCAGGACCCCAGGATCATGACCTGAGCCAAAGGCAGACTCTCAACCACTGAGCCGTCCAGGCATCCCTCAAATTAGATTTCTTTATAGATACATAGTAACCATATTCTGTCCAAATATCTTCTGTTTAGGTGATTGGCTCTGCAAGCTAGGGTATAACTGTGGAAAAAATATTTTTTTAATGAGATGTTTTCAATGTTAGTCAAAGAAACAAAGTATTCATTGTGTCCCTGGCCATCCCAGATAGACAAATCTAGGCTGTGTCTGTAGGTTGAAAATCATTTTAATTATATCTCTATATATCCTTGTTGGAAAATCTGCCTTATTTTATACTCTTGTTTTCCTATTCCCATTTCATGCCTTGGGCTCCCACTCCATGTAATCACAGTGTTGGCTCTTACATTTGAAAAACAAGTTTAGGGAGATTAGGTTTGATTCTCCTTGGTGGAAATGCTGGCTTACAGTCATTATATTTATGGTATTCAGGGCACATACAGAAGGTAAAAAACAAAAACAAAAACAAAAAACAAAAATCTCTAAGAATCAAAGGGTCCAAGAAGTTATTTAATTCTGAAAAAATGTAAAAGCTAGCCTGATCCATCTTGAAAAATCCAAAACATGAATGAGAATATAACAATAAATGAGCCACTCACTTCTAAACCTCAGCCTTGAATGCCATCAAGTATTAAAAAAAAAAAAAAAAAGCATAAGATCAAATGGGCTAAAGTGAAAAAGGACAAAACTATATAGATGAAAGTTTCAAATAACTTAGTAGCGCTTATTATCTCTCTCCCCAAGGGCAGAAGGGCCATTACTGCCGCTGTGGGACAGTGACATATTCTCTTCATTGCTGAATTGAACCAATCTCCTCTCTTATGGGTGATCACAGCAAGGGTAAGTACACTAAGTGAATCAGGAAAAGAGATTGCTGGCGGGGATGTCTGCAGACAAGGCGTGAAAGAGCTCTTCTCTGGGTTTTACCAGGGCAATCACATTATGGGAAGAGAAACTTTCAATCAACTGGGAAGAA
The DNA here is from genome assembly GCF_053574225.1 of Canis aureus. NCBI lineage: Eukaryota > Metazoa > Chordata > Mammalia > Carnivora > Canidae > Canis > Canis aureus. The sequence goes on along the minus strand of NC_135628.1, from coordinate 41,119,476 downwards.
AAGGTTATTATCCCGGAAGTCCTCTTTTTTCACCTGATCACAATTAAACATCATGGATTAAGAAGAAAGAAAGTGTCATTTGAACAGCACAGTGGCCAAAGCACCTCAATGAGTACTTTGTTCATTTGATCTCACTTGTGACGTAGATGACTTCCTCCCTCATGACACCGGTGAGACTACAGCAGAGAAGCTGGGTAATTTATCCACCATCACTCTAGCAGTACGTGATAATTTGGGATTCAAACACAAGTCGGATTCTCACCCTAGAACACTTCTTTAGAGGCAGGAATTTGTCTTCCCTTCAGATTTGGTGTCTCTCTCTCCTGGTCCACAACAGGACAAACCCTCCTTGCTTTAGCAGTGGGTTAACAGCCAACTCATTATTTCACAGATTCAGTATTACTCAACCTCATTAAACTCTCAGCTTTCTGAGAATACTTGTGACTTCTATGTTTGCCCATATACAAATTGTACCTATAATCTTAATTTATGCCTTATAAATGACTCCCTAGTAGAGTAAAAGTTAAAAATAGAATTCTCCTGAACTCAGTACATGAAGGATCAAAGTTTCCCCTCAAGCTGGAAATGAGGGAAGTTGACCCTAAAATGGTTAAGCTTGGCTTGTAATAACTAATAACCAAAGATATGAAAGAGAAAAGTTGACTGTGTCCTGCCTGTATTAACAGTTAAAGAATGTTTATTTAACCAATTCCCTTTGTTCTGATTTCATATGCATCAAATAAGTTTCAGGTTATAATTTGGTACTTCGTGTTCAATTATCTACAGAAACAGAATGGACTAGTCATAGACTAGAGTTCTCTGGTTAGTGTGACAACTATATTTCCCATTAAAAATTAATAAATTGGCACTCAATTTTAGATATCAACCTGTGAGCTTGGTTTACATCAAAGTGTCACTGAGAAATGCATCCATCCTCGTTGAGTTGAATAAAACTTCAAAACTTCAAGCCTAGACAAGCTCAGGGCTGGATCATTTGCTGTGACAAATTCACCAAAAGAAAGCCTTCTCACAGGGTTCTGTAAGGTGTCTAGAAAGTCAGCTGCTGGCTTGACCCTGAAACACACTTCTCACAGACTGGGTCTGTCTTCACATTTCTATTACTTCTGTACACTAATGTTAACAATAGTAGCAAATTAATTGTTGGCATCCTTGTCAGCCTTATGTGCAGGAATTTGCCAAAAACAGAACACATTCTTCACAACTAACTGGGGGGAAAATACACTTCAGTTGTTGTCTCATCCCACTTGTGTCAGTTGTCCATTGTCAGTTTTAGGAAGAAAAACAAAATTAAAGAAGGGAGAGTCGATAATAATTGCCTCCTCTCACTACCAAGAACACCAAGCTAATGCACAAAAGATAACACTTAAAAAATATTCCAGACTTACAGGCTTTTTCCAATTTACTATACATGTTTACTTTCCCCGGTTTTGATAAGGAAATACAAGATTTTTTTTCTGTGCAATTTTTCTCTGTCTTGAACATCTGAAAGCAGACAGATTTGCAAATCCATCATCAAGGTAGGATACTGTAAATATATTTTATTCATGTTTACCCATGTTATCTAGAGAGTTGTTTGCTTTCCTACTGTTTCTGGGGAAAAGTGAGAGCTCTACTTCACAGGACTACCACAAACAACAGTAATGTAATTTCATGACAGCCAACATGAAGAAGCACTTCTCTATCAGTTTCTAGATGTATTTTGAATTAAATCAGCCAATATTTATTGAGTCCCTAATATGCGTGCTCAGCACAGAGAAATCCCCAAGTTTATATTCATGAAAATGTTATATTTGAAGGAGGTTTTATGTGTTTATTTGAAATTGTGTTGAGACTGAGACAGAGACTGGTGGGGGTCTTCATTTGTTCTCTCATGTTGCTACCATAAAAAAATGTGTTTTCCTTTTTCTGTGAAAAGTGAAATAATATCTATAAGCCTCAGTTCTAACTCTATTATGGGTGAAGGAAAATTAAAATTTAACTTGAACTCTCTGCCACAGAAGTCCAGTGATCATTAATAGATTCTGAAACTGGTTAACACAGAGATGGCTGCTGCCATGTACAGCCATACAGTCTCGTAGAAAGAAAGTATGCCTCTATTGCTAGAAACTCTAAGCAATATCAACATATGAACCACCCTATTCTAATTCATCAATAAAATGTTGGTGAAAAAGGGAGAAGAAAAAATGTTCTACAAATAATAAATATCCATAACAAAAATATGATTCCTTACCTCTTGTATGAGCCCTTTTTAAATATATTTTTGCACTTATTGTTTCTATAACATAGAAGATGCAATATTTTCTGAATGTGTGAGGAGACTGAGGAACCAAATTCCTCTGCAGCCTGGGACAATGTCCTGGGAATGCATTTTCAGGATGCCTTTGGCAAAAGAAGAAATGCACTGATAAGAACTTGTAATTTTGCTAGGTTTTGGAGAATGGATTGTGCTGAGAGTTGCACTGCTGTCTTTCCCATGAGTGAACATAAAACCTCTCGGAGAACTAAAAGGTGCAATGTTGCTGATTAGAAGTAATATTGAAAGTTCCACAGACTGAATTTTGGTGGCTTAGGTATATTTTGCTCTTTGTGTGTATGTGTGGTGGTTGTTGTTGCTTCTTTCTTTCTTTGGTGTAGTGTTTTTAATCTCCCTCCGTTGACCTTACCTCAACTTCTATTTATTTATAAACCTTCTCTATAATTCCAGTGTAAACTAAGCCAGCTTCTCTAGTCTCTGTGATTGAATATGAGTGGGGACAATCATCACCAGCCATTCTACTTCAAGGCACTCTGATGTCCTTTTAAGGGAAGATTTCCCCTTTTGGTGTATGATCATAGTTGGAAAGTAATTGTAGGTGCCTGCCCTGTCGGGTTCCCATCTCTAAGTACAGCTAGAGAGTGGACACATGACCTAATGTCAGCCCCTTGGAGGTTTTCATCTTATACTATGAAGCTGAGCAAGTGAGGCAAGAACAAAACGAATGGTTGACAGTCATATGCAGCAGTGTCAATATACCAGACCGTATGCCATGGTGGTTGTGCTTCCTGCTTCTCTGCCGTTCAAGACTCTCTAGGATAGTCCACGTTCCCATGCCCAGCCCCTTACCTAACCTCCAACTAATTTTGAGAGGCCCCCGATACTTTTTTGAAGTCCATTCAAATTTGCTTCGTCAGTGAGCTTCTGTTGCTCACAAATGATACCCCTTACAAACATACTCTGTAAATCAGCACCTCATTATACACTTTCCCATAATTTTTGTAATTCAGTTTTGTCTCCCCAACAGGATTGTAAGTCACAGAGTGGATATTTACTAAATTCTGAAAATATTAGGATAGAGGGTAACATAAGCTGAAGGGGATTTAAAAAAGAAGTGATAGATGAAGAAACACACTACAGCTAAAGCGATTTGCCATAGTTCACATACTTAGTAGTGGGATCAGGACTAGAACAAGGATTACCTGCTCTGCTGTTTATTACTATTTCCACCAGAACAAGCTTCCTCCTTGTTCATTAAGTCATTTGGGGGGAAACATTAAGACTAAACCATGAATCATATTCTCAGATAATATTCAAAGAGAATATAACATGCATTCAAACAAGGAGCCCTAAGAGCAGTTATAGAGCACTCTAACAAAACAATAGAACCGCATCAGTCATTTTAGGATGTCATCCCGCAGAGCTAATGGAACACAGGAAATAATTCCCAAGAATGTGCCAAAGAAAGTAATTTCCCATAAGAACCCAAGGAAATATACTCCTATAATGATGACTGCAATAACTGATATACTATTCATAAGCCTTCATTTATCATGAGCTTTATAGAGTTATTTCCATACTGAACAGAAATTTCTCTCTCCGTTTCTTCCATGAGACAGCTGCAATACTTAATGTTCCAGGATTAACCAAAAGGTATCATGTTGGATTCAGAGTGACTATTTGCATAAGTGTTGCAGGGAGAAGTTTAAGAATTGTGCCAAGAGGTCTGTAATTCACATTAGAGAAGAAGCCAGGAACATTGCTGCAAGACAGCCGAGCACACGTCCCTTGCTGTCTGTGCATTCTTTAATGTGGTTACGGAAAAACTGCACTCTAATGAGAGACAATGCATACTGCTCCTGCCAGAGATTTCCATCTCTGGGATTTAGAGATAAATCCAAGAGGAAAGATTTCCTGTTCTGGGATTTAAATCATAGATATCAAAGAACAGAACCTTTAGCTGCCATGTTTTCATTGTTTCCCACACATTTTCTATGTTAACAAATTAATAGTTTGCTTTTTCTTTTGGCATGATTAATATAAACTATTTATAGCTGCATTTTAACCCGTAACTTCAATCTTATAACAAGCAGATATATCATCTAGAATCTAGATGTCAATTATAACTACTTAAGTATGGGCATCCCCCTGATGGGCAAGGATTTAATCCTTGGGTATGAAGAGTTGAATGAGATGAAAACCTGGAGTAACATAAATGAATTTTTTATAACTATCTGGATATAATAGTAGTACTGAGGTCCTAAGAGAACAGATGTAACATGTCTTAGTAGTTTCTTACCTCAGAGACTAGAAGTACTTAGAATTATGTAGTATATGTGATTCATTAAATGAAATTAGGTTAACCAATCTACAGGGAGGCTAGGGCCAAGAAAATGCTTGAAATGTTTTGAGAAAAGCCAAGTTGTCATCAAAATATTTTAACCAAGGCCTACAAGGCCCTCTGTTAGTTGGCCTCTGCCCACTTTGCCAGAAGTATCTTCTATCACCCTTAGCCTCACTTAACTAAACTCTACTCACACTGACCTTATTTCTTGATACTACCTTAGAGCATTGTACACTTTTGTCCCAGAGTTTGGAATGAGTGCCTCTTTCTCATGGATGTCTTCAACCCAAAGAGCTTCCCAGACCACCATAGCTAAGGGAGCTTCCTACTCACTGCCATCTGCTTCAGAGTTACTTTCTACTCAGTCTTCCATCTGCTTCATAGCATTAATACCAAATACAATTATCCCACCCAGTTTGTACTCGAGGGAAAAACATGAACAAAAACAGATGAAAACACATTCTTTTTTTCCAACCATTGCCTTCAACCTTGCACTGTTCAATTTTCCTTTCCTGCCTTTTAACAATAACTCAGGCAGTTCTCAAAGCTGTTGGGTCACTTTCAGTTATTAAAAATCTAGACAAGCTCATTTATAAACCTCAGTCTCATTGTCCTCAGGATTTTTCTTCCCAGCATCTTCCTTCACTACTCCTCTCCAATCCTTCCAATATTAGGGCTTCTGGAATTGGGGATAAAAAGGAAGAAAATATAGCCAAGATCTTATGTAACTGTTTCCTTGTTGGCAGTTCTCTCTTGGTCACTCTCTGGATAACACTATCTAGCCTTTGATGCTTTCCCTGCAGTGAGATTCCAAAGGCTGGTTCCCCAGAAAACTCTGAGGGATCCCTGGCATTTGCAATCCCATTGTGGCTCACTTCTACAAACTTCCCACAGCAGCTACCCTAGTAGTATACCACAAAGTTCTTGGTTGTCAAGACCTCCTCACCAGGTAGGGTTATCAGAAGGTCAACCCATCTACAGTTATAATATATAATATCAATATGAGCTAGGTGTGTGTGTATATAAACATATATATATGTGTGTATATATGTATATATGTGTGTGTATATATGTATATGTGTGTGTATATATACACACACATATATATATTCACACACACACACATATATATACATATATATATACTCTCTCTCACACACACACACACACACACACATATATATATATATTCACCATGCCAAGGTTAGAGGATAGGCTACTTCCCCTCTCTGATTTTGTTTCTGATTTTTTTCCACAATATAGAAATGGCAGAAAGGCTGATCAGTGAGTACATGCATAAGCATTTGACCCAATAGAAAACAAGAGATAGTCTCACTTTCTGCAGATACCCCCAATCTCTATAGATGGCTATCTTGAAGCGTCCCTCCCTCAACTTTTGAGGTTAAACATTCACATGACTTTTAGAGGACACCCCCTCAACTCTGCAAAGCACAGGAGAAACAAATACAGTAGAGGAAAAGCTAAGCACTCTCACTTCAGGCAACTGATTCTTTCTCTCTCTGTCCCCTCTCTAATCCCCTCTAAGAGAGGTGGAATAAAAATGGAAAGGGTAGTTGGCCAGGCTCTTGGAAGAATTACCTAAGCAACTACAGCCTTGAGGGGATGTCTGTCCCCACTTCTTCACTGTTGTCTTCAGAATCTGTGAGTACTCAGCATTTTTTTAACCTCAGATTTGGCTTCTAGCCATCAATCTAAAAGTTTCTAACCAACAAAACAGGTCCTTACTAAGCATCCTATATTAAATTTTACTTATGTATATTTATTTTTTAGCACCTCCCACCAAAGGAAAAGTTTTAAAAGGGCAAGAATGCCCTAATTCATTACCATATCCCCCCAGTCTCTGGTATAGGGCTTGGCACATCTGGGGTGCTGAATATATTAATAGTATAATGATAGAATAATGGAATCTAAGGAAAGTTATAGTTTGGGGGTTTTATTACTCTCCATGTGCAGAACAAGAAAAGGCATCCTAAGACTACAATAGTGAACAGACTAACTGCTGTAACAAGATAGTGACCAAACTGTAACTAGAATCCAAGGTCCCCACACTTTCCTTTTCTTTCTCTCCCCTTCTCTTCCCTTATTCCCCCATCCCTGTTGTCCCTTGTCCCTCTCTCCTTTCCTCCTTCCTTCCCTCCTTTCTTCCTTTTCTTTCTTAAACAAGGAACAAAGCAATAGACTACCTCGTTTCTATGTATGGATAAAGAGAGATTTTATTAAGGTGAAATTTTTGAAATGTTGGGAAACCAGAATAGCAAGTTGATTAATTTAGAGCAGAGATTTAACATAAAACTGAATTTCAAAGGACCTTAAGCTAAGCAAACAGTAATATTTCTACAAACAAGAAACCTGGTGTTCTTCATATCTTTAATTTGAAAAAGATCCATGGTCATATTAATACCTTTCACCCAAACTTTTAGAAGAGAGGATAATATTTCTCCAATTTCCCCTACTTTTTTTTCTTTCTCTCTCTCTCTCTTTGCTTTTACTCAGAATATTCTCTAATCAAATTCACACTGGGAAGAAGAAAACTACTGAGAAATGTCTTCCTCCATTCATTTCAGGACTTTCTCAAATTCCCACCTGATTTTTATATGTAGGTCTACAAATGATTTCTAGTCAAGTGCGTCAGAAAAGGTGATATAGGGGAAGAGAGAGAAAAATAAAACAAGACAAAATCAGAGTCGGAGACAAACCATAAGAGACTCTTAACTATAGGAAACAAACTGAGGGCCACTGGAGGGGAGAAGGGTGGGGGGATGGGGAAAGTAGGTGATGGTCATTAAGGAGGGCACTTGATGTATTGAGCACTAGGTGTTATATAAGACTGATAAATCACTGAATTCTACCTCTGAAACTAACAATAGATTATATATATGCTAATAAATTGAATTTATATATATTTTAAAATATGGTAAAGAAAAAAAAAAAGAAAGAAAAGAAAAGGTGATATATTCTAAGTCAATTCCAAAAGGGAAAGTCAAAGGATTTACCCAGGGGCTATCATGCTGAGCAAGCACACTATTTTTACTTAGATTTCATGACTACTTGAGGGAACCATTAAAATAGGTCTAATGATAATGGAGTGCATGGCAATCTACCCTCTCCCAACCAAAAGCCTCTTTTGACTGTCATGGAACTTAAATTTCTAAAATGATCCCTTGTTAAAATACTTCCTTGATTTTCCCTTCGTTATCTCTAGTGCCACGCTGGTCATTATCCTAGCCCACATGAAGCAACCACTAACCACTTTGGCAATTGCCACACTTGTAATGAATGATTTTTGAATCTTCCTTCCCACTTACACATCTAAACAACTACCAAATTGTATAGTTTCTATTCCTAAAGCACTTCTCAGAGCTGGCTCATTACTTTCTACCATCAGGCCAGTCAATCTCATTGTAGAGGAATATTATGCTTCAACGTAAAAAACAAAACAAACAAATTTAAAAAACCGTACTATTTAGTCATACTGTTCCAAGTATCTGATTCTAGTCTTTGAGTTACTTTATAATTTTGTGAGATATAAATAACCAATAACAATGGATAGTAATTATTTTCTATAATTGTGTAAATTCTGTCTGGTGGAGTCAATAAACTTTCCTCCCTTCCCACCCACCCCCATGAGGCCAGTTTTACCTCCATTTGTACATTTATTTCAATATTCCTGATTTTTGAATCTTTCCTTTTTTTAATATAATTCCCCCTTGAACTTATGACACCTTACCAGTTTCCTAATTCATGAGATAAATAAAATCTTGAACACCTATTAAGCTTTATATCTGTATGAACTTTATGATTTTATCTTTTTAAGAAATATATTTTAAAGTCCAACAACGATACACTGTCACTTCTTAACATTCAAGGTCATCAGTAATATGGCCTCTTTGGCCATCCTACGCCCCATGTAAACTCATCAATACTAAAATAGCCTAAATCTTTGTGAGTATACTGTGGGAGCTTTTATTTCCTTTTGCTAGTTCTTGGCCAAGACTATTCATCTGTTCATGTCTTGTCTAACTCCACAGCTGGACCAGTGAGTACACTGGACCACTGGGCCAATCTTGATTTCATGGTCAAGGAAGTACCCTGTATATATGGAAGTCTGGTTGCTGCACAGCCAAGGAGTTATTCCTCACTGAAAATAGCAGTATTTGGGAATCCAGTTTTATGATCTAATTGCTAGATGATTCTGTCAGGACGTAAGAGATGATAAAGGATCTGTTTTGTTAACCGCTTTTTGTTATCTGATTGCTATGTATGAATTCAGCTCGGTCAAGAAAACATTTTATTCTCACTGAAAGTAGAACATCCCTTTGAGATCTGCTCTTGCAGTTGTCATGGTTCTGTGTTTATTGTTAACCTATGATTGAGGTGGTAAAGCTGCAAGCTCTCAGCAAGTCTGTGCATCTGTAACCGAGAGAAACATAGACCTCTCACTGTGTGTTTGACGTTTTCCTGCCTATTGAGCATATAAATAAATTACAAAGTCTCTCAAATCCAAATTGCTTCAATCTAATAGGTTCATATAGAAAAATAAGCACTTATATAACTCTAATATTCCCAAGTTCCTCAGGAAATTAAAATAAAATGGACATGTAAAACTAGCCTTAAAAATTTCTTACAGAAACCTCAAAGTCAGAAGCAAGTTTGCATAAAAACACAAGTCCATGTAATAAAGTTATATCTTTTACAATCTAGGTGAGTTTGGTAACTTTTGGTTTGAAAACAGCTATCTGATTCTCTACTGGTTTTACCAATGTGATTGTATTGGTTTGCTATCGCTGCATGACAATATTGCCACAAACTTCTAGGCTTAAAGCAATACACATTTATTAACTCACAGTTTCTGTTGATCAATCAAAGCTAAGTTCATTAGGCCTACTGCAGTAAGGGATAACACCACCTTGAGAGATCGTAGTAATGGCTCAAAATGGGGAAATTAGGGGAGGATAATTATAGGGCTCGGGGATCTGGACTTAAGTGGTTGAAGGCAAGTTTGTCAAGACAGAAAACTAATTGACACGGGGGACAGTCCTTGACATAATAGTTTAGGATTGAGAAATATAGCAAGACCAGCTTCTTGACATGAGTCTTAATAAGTAAATGCTTTTTTTATAAGCTACCTATTTGGCCAAGTGAGCAATTTATTATCCTGATAGGAGACAGAGCTGTTTGGCCAGATGAACAAATCATACGGATAAATTGCTTTTCAGGAATTTCCTAAAGCAAACAGTAAAATTGTTTATTAGTTTATATCTTTATCCTCCTGAGCAAGAATTTCCTGGAACAAGTATTAAGTCAAATTGATATGGGGAATCTCAGCTATATGAATACAAAGGATCTAAACTAAATTCTTAAGTTTTAATTCCGATAAATGATTTGCTAAGTTGTAGCATGTACACTTAACCAAGTGATTCACTAATTTAAAATACAAAAACAAGTATATGTGACTAGAGAGTTTTACATGTGTATTCAGGAGTTTTGCCAATGTGCTGAACAGTATATGATACTTCTACATTTCCCTTCCAGTTTTCACTATGAAATATAAATTAGCTAATTTGACTGAAAAGTTATCATCCATACAGGTAATCAAAGGCCAGACCAAAGCAATTGTCACAGAAAACTACAACAGTGAATACAATATAATGGAAGGTGCTTTTGTTTTCAAGGAAAGGAGAGTAGCTTTGTATTAAAAAGTCTGGTTCTTCCACAATGTAAAAGAGGACTGTATGAGACAAATATTTAGTAGATCTAGAAAGTCATAGTCGGGCAGAAAAAAACAAACTATATTTGTCTCAAACTGCAAGCAACAAGTCTGAAAAGAAATAAAATGTATTCAAGTTTTGACAAAGTTCACTCAGTTTTAGTAGATTTATTTGTAAGATAATCTAAAAGCTAGAGCAGGGAGCTCATGAATCCTTTATTGCTAAATATAATGTTAATGCAAAACTAGAATCTGGTTTTCTATATCCTAAACTGACAATTTATCTTGAACTATTTGGCCTCCTCTTAACAAGAGATAGTAAATAGTTATTCTTTCACATTCTCTGTGACCTGTCTGCATGGCAGAAATTCTACATCTCATCAAAATAGTCTTCTGTGTTTTGTGCTGACTTTGTCAAGCCCTTGATTAAAAAGCAACAAAAATACAAAGTTCCTCATTTCTGAAAGATCTAAAATTCCTTTCGATTGTGTCACTTTCTTCTCATTTAGAATATTGTATTGTCACTTTGCCTTAATAGGTAGCCAATGTATTGTTTCTCAGGCACACCTGATCCTGTCATAATAGGTGATCTAAAGTATTCTGATAACTCTTTTGTTTTTACTTTCCCATAATCATATCCAAGATTCAGAAAAAATAAAATTTCAGGACTTTTCTTTATATGTAAAGTTTCTTTAAAAATTTTTAACAAGTGCCCTGGAAGTTCATGAAGATTTGGTCTTTTGCCTTATAAAAGAAATGATGCCCAAAATAGTTGTTTTCTTGACATATTCTATATTTATCGATTAGCTCAACACTACTGTAAGAACTGATCAAAAGAGTGGTCAAATTAAAGGTTAGTTTTATAGGTAGAATAATATTCATATACATGTTTCTGAGATTGTACACTAACAGAATGAATCGAAGGGCCCTGGAGATCTGTCAGTGCTCTCACTGTTCATAATACATTCTTACTCCTGGGAAAAATACTAATCATATTACTACAACAATGTTGTCCTGCACTCAAAAGAGATTGTACTCTCTTCAGTTTTGGCATTGCTCATTACCACAGTGAAATAACCATAATCACTTTGCCTGATGATTTCTATTACCCTCTGATGCTTGCCAGAAGGCACAAAGGTTAAAATTTGTGTCTTCAGCAATGAAGGACAATCCCAGAATTTCACAGAAAGGACTGTATTGTATTCTTTTAATTGTTGATACTTCAACAAATAGGTTCATGAATTGCAACTCTAGAGCATAAAGATAACTTGGCCCACACAGTTATCAGATATACGTGGGAATGAGTTGGGGTTTCCAAGACCCTTTCTACCTCAGAAGCAGATGACTTCAAGAGAGTATACTGATGATCCAAGCTGGAGCAGAAGAAGAAATAAGTACATACTTGAACTAAATGAACTAAATATCATTATAGATATTTGGTTTGGAATACAGATGGCAGGTATTTATCATCTATTTTCTGATAGCTGTATGAAGAAGTCTTTTCTTTGCTTGGTAATTTACCTCTAACTCTCAACATCGAGTGAAACATTTTTAAAATGGCTTCTAACTCTTGGTGCCTCCTTCAGAATTTAAAGCCAAATACAGAGCCTCCTAGGTGGCTCAATCAGTTGAACGTCTACCTTCAGCTCATGTCATAATCTCAGGGTCCTGGGATTGAGCTTGGCATTTGGCTCCCTGCTCAGTGGGGAGTTTGCTTCTCCCTCTGCCCCTCCCCGTGTACTCATGTGCACATTCTCTCTCTCTCTCAAATAAACAAACAAATAAACAAATAAATAAATAAAATATTTAAAAATAAAATAAAATAAAATAAAATAGAGCCAAATATGTGTACTGCGTCTCTATACCTTCCATGAAAATAAAGTTACCTGCATAGGGTCAATAAGAAGCTGTTTTCCTTTAACCAGGTATCAAATTCCTATAAAACATAATGTGTCACCCCAACAGAGAGTTTTTACTGTCTTTAATTGTGACACTGTCACACAAGGTCATAATTGAGAGTCACATTTAAAAATAAGTGACATTTAATCAGTTATAAAAATTCCATTATTAAGGAGTAAATGTACTTTACATGTAAAAGCAAGAAACCATAAAACATACCACCCAAGAACACTGATCTGGTGCCTGTTGCATGGTTAAAGCCTCATAGGTCACCGGCAGCATCAACCACCAGCTGGCCAGGAACTAAAGCATGTTTGGGACTTTGTGTAGGAGTTCTCCAGAATCTACACATAATGAAGATGAAATCTTCATTTTCTGGGGATAGATTTTCTGGGGTTTGGTTTCCTAATCTTGGGACAGAAAAAAAAAAAAAAAAAAGGATGCTTTTTAATGATTGAATCCTATATTCCTTAATGAAGTTATTCAGCAGAATTTAATCATTTGGTCTATATACTTGCTCAATACTGAATGCCCAAGGAGGAACATGTGGTTAGTTAATACCTTTTGCTGAACTATATAAACAAACATAATGAAACCAGACTTCTGTATGTGTAGATCAAAAATAATCTCTAGAGGTTATTTATGATCAAAAGAGTGGACTGTTAAGCAAAATTATTTAAAACTTGGAAATAAAGCAAAAAGATGGGTTGCAGGACCTTTTGATAACATACTGGGGTACTGCTTAACAGACTAAAGGAATGTATCTGTGCTGGACTATTTTCTATTAAACACCTAGTCTCTGTGACATATATCTTAACTTGTAGATATTGACTGGTAGAGAGCAAATTGAAGAACAATTGCTTGTGAATTTACCAGTGACAATGAACTTTGAAGGAAGAAAGAATCTTTTATTGAGCATCCCCTAAGTGTCAAAAACTATACATTACTCATTTAGTCATAAAAACAACCTTGAGTGATAGGTATTATTATCTTCATTTTACAAGTAAGAAAGTTGAAGTTCAACAGGCAAAATGATTTGCTACATTGTTTAGCTAGTAAATGGTGAAGCCAGGTGTCAAACTCTGAACATTCTTTCAAAACCTACGCTCTTTTTACATTATTCTACCCCCGTACTATAAACTTTTTTCCTAACGGCCACAAAGTTATACCTGCCACTTCTGCAAACCAAAAATGATACCTAAATGTCACCAAAAAGAAAAATATGCTAGTTAAAAAGGCAGAATTTCATGATGGGAAATATAAGTATATGTTCTGTGTGCATAGAGTAAAAGATCTATGAGTCATCTCCTGCAACCCACTAAGTGTTTAGTTGAAGATTGCTCTTTATCATCTAGCTAGATGGCAATTAGAAGCGTGTGAGACAAAGTATCCCTTAGGAAAAACTGGCTCAAGAATAAATCATTTAAAGTGCTTTACAGACGTTACCTAATACATTTTCACACATCCCTGTGAGCTACACAGCCTCACACAAAAAGCGATTCTAATTTGTTTACAGACCTTCAAAGGTGATATAGCGTAAAGTGGAAGGCCAAGATGCTACTAACAACATTAGACTTACCTGAGGCCTAGGGCAGTTTCGGCCATTTCAGCTGAAACACCACTAAGTTAATTAACCTCTATTGTTTTTCTTAACCTGCTTAATGAAAATGTCAGTACCATTTGGGCCAGAAGGCTGTGAAACCAGGCAGGTCGTTTAGAATTTTTTTCTCCCCTTCAAGCTGCTCCATTCTGATTTGATCAATGGTTAACATCCTTCACCTTAGAAACAGTGGGAGATATTCATATTCTCCTTCCCTAAGGGACAGGGTGCCTTTTAAAAAGCAGTGAACTGTGAATTTCCAGCTAATTTAAACAACTCTTCCACAGAAAGAAGAATTTGTCTTAGCCTCTGAGGAAGACCTAGGGCAAAATAATTGTTACACTCCCATCCCTCTCCCCCTTTATCTTTAAAAACTGTTTACGAAAAAAATGTTGATTCCGCCTGGAAAAAAAAGGTGTGCAACTTGGAACAAAGTGGGAGATGCATTTTTCTGTTTTAGAGAAAGAATATTGAGGGTGGTGGATGAAGCAAATTTTCACACATGAAAATTTAGTACGTACTATATTTTCTGGGTTTTAATTCTTAAACATACTTCAGTGTAAACAAGAAGACACTGAGAACGATGTTATGATAATCTTTCCCAAGCTTGTTGCCACTTGTCTCCCCATGTCAGTAAATGGTCCCTGAAGCCACAAGTTGCTCAAGCCAGAAACAGAAGTCACCCTTGGTTCTCCCTCCTCATCTTCCACATACAATCCATCAGCAAGTGCTGTCTACTTTTAAAGTCTGTCTCCAATCTGTCCACTTTTTTTCTCATTTCCTTTGATTTCACCTTTGTCCAAACCAGTAAAACGAGTGAGGCTCCAAGGGAGTGAAGAACTTTCTCAGAAGTACAGATATTTGAGAACACTACAATCAGCAGAAGGAAAGGAGATAGAAGAGAAGCTGGGAAAGTGGGAGAAAGAGAATACAATTGGGATATGAAGAGAATTTAGTCCAAAAAACCCAGAGACCTGAGGATGACTCTCACACATTTCCTAATCTGAATACAAGGACAGAAGTGAACATAAGGTGCATTAGGGATGTGTTTTGTATATTTAAGTTTATTATATCATGTGAAACTTTTACTTTATACAACTTCCAAATGATTACTGAGAAGATTTTTGTATAATTTTTTTCAAGGTTAAATCTTCCAGACTAATAAGGAAAAAAAAGGCAACTAAAACATATAATAAAATAATTGAGTAATACTTTAGAATTCTTATTATTTTTTGTATCAGTTTTTGAATACTTGAGTAAACACGAATTGGATATTTGGGTTTTGTTTTGGGTACACTCAACTTGATCAAAGAATCCAAAGGCCAATATTCAAATTCACTGTGATGAAAACAAGTTTTAAATCTACCATAGGAAATTATTCACTTGTTCAGACAAGCCAAAAGTCAGTTTGGAAAATATTTATCTACTCCATAGTCTCAAAAATTCTTATTAGAAAAGTATCTCAATTTACTCCAGTGTTCTTCATTAAATGGCCTTTAACTTGGATTTAAGAAACATTAATATTTATTAAGTTCAAGGCATATTCATGTATTAAAAGATAATTTTTAAGAGGATATAGTATAACTTTCATACAGATATAAAATGAACATGTGTCAAAGCTTTTATTTAATTCATTATTAATGAAGGAACCAGAAGATATTACAATTGGTTCAAAGGAGAATTAAAAGCACCACACATATATGACATTAGGAATGGCGAAATAAATTTGGTTAACAAATGTAAAACTTCAAAACTGCTCAATATCCACAGAGCAATAATCAACTGAATCCCAATGAGATGCAATTTGCATTTCTATGGACAAAAATCATTTGCATTACTATAAGTATTATATAACTTAGAGCAATGTAAAATAACTCAAAGACAATAAAAGATTCAGAGACCCGATAGAATCAGATAATCTGGACAATGCCTACTTTTCCATTGAAGACAACCACAATATCTTGGATTTCTAAGTCTTTCACAAGTTTTCTACAAATAACACAAAAAGTACTAACTCCCTGTGCCCCAATGCATAAAGTCTAGAAGGAGGGGAATGAAGAAGACAAAGATAAACATAATAACTGAATAGATTATAAAGCACAGTGGGATATATCCCAAGAGACTGGGCTGATAATTTCCCAATACACACAATATGCACAAGTAAAGAAGATATCTGTTCTGATTGGATAGTGTCAGTGCTTGATGCATACTTAAGCACAGACAGAAACAAAGTACTATGAAAAATCAGAGAAAGGAAAGAGTTATATTCCCATAAGGAGCCATGGGCTTACTTCACAGAGGAGGCAAAATGGAACAGACTTTAAAGAGGAAAATTCTTCTGATTCTGTTAATCATTTCACAGACTGCATAGATCAAATCATCACACTGAACATTAGAAATATAAACAGTTGTATCTGTCAATCATACCTCAGTAAAGCTGAAGTGGGGAAAAAAGAAGACAGGTTTTAAACAAGTAGAATGTGAGGTACAGGGAAAGAAGTATTTTAAGCAAAAGGAAGAGTAGGAAAAAAGTTCCTGGCTTGTAGATTGTTAGCATGGTTGAAGGAAAGGAGAGCTAAATAGAAGACACAGCAGTTTAGGCC
Organism: Canis aureus; assembly: GCF_053574225.1. Lineage (NCBI taxonomy): Eukaryota > Metazoa > Chordata > Mammalia > Carnivora > Canidae > Canis > Canis aureus. The sequence goes on along the minus strand of NC_135628.1, from coordinate 41,103,027 downwards.
AAACCACAGACAGCCCTAAATACATTAAGACGCTGGGAATTCTTTGTGTCCAATTGGGAACCCCCAAAGTTTTTAAGCAGGGAAATGATAAAACTATATATAAGTCTCAGACAAATAACTCTATCAGCAATTGGCAAAAAAAGAGATTGAAAAAGTGAGACATTAGAAAACAGAGTCCAGTAGGAATCTATTACAACGGTCAGTTGAAGCCTGAACCAAAGCATTCTGGGGAGAAGGAAGGAGCTTTGAGAAAGCCAGAATAAACAGGATATGGTGATTCACTAAGTAAGTGATTTGGGGTTTTTGACTGTGCACTCAATATTAGTTAAAATTTGATCATGCACCCCTCCAACTAATGTATATTTATTTAGTTACAAAATATGTACTGCTCTACTAATAAATTAATATGATACTTATAATTTGAAAGATTCATATGTGCTTACAAACAGTTTTTGCTCTTAAAAAGAGTGGAGTTTTCATGTTTGGATACTTAATTTCCAAATGTCTTAATTTCCATGGCTTCAGATCAGTAGTAATTCACCTCCAAGCACCACAGATTTAACAGATTTACCACAAGATCTATGGTCTACAATGAGCAAATGTAAATTCTCATTTCAAGCAGTCTTGATAATTTCAAAATTGTCTATGATTTCTTACAGATTTAAGTTGTCCATGTCTGCGTATGTCACAGATGATATATAATCTATGTATATATCTGATATATCTACATGTGTGTGTATATGATAGATATGTGTACTTTTAAAAAACTATGTAATGTAGTCGATGAAGAGCTACATTAGCAGAAGATTCCATTCCATTCTTGTTGGCCAGTGCTTTTATAATTAGAATCATCTTTAATTCCCATTCACCATAGGGATTTTTTTTATGTCACCTTCTATTTTGTGAGTTTAAGTAGATAATACAATCTGTGAACACATTTGCTAGGCTCATAGGCATAATATGCCTAATGTCAACAAATAAGTGAGCCCCTGTTGATCTCTTCACAAATGTGAATTCCCACGTGCACTTGACATTAGTTTACATATAGACCAATTTAGACTACCAGGGAAGTATTTATATGAAATAATAATAAAATTTAATTTTATTGTAGTTAGGAATGTTGAAATAACTTCCTAGGCCCAAGATGAGCCATTCCTGCCCAGGGATGCCATATCAGCAAACCAAAACTTATCTAAGCTTTATGTCTCTGTAAATGCCCCCCACTTAACCAGAAATGTGGTTACTGATCCCCAAATGCCAGGCTAGTTCTGGGCTGTATACTTATTTCCTTGTTTCTTTTCATTCCAAACAAAGTTGACTATGTGACTCCAGCCTATTAGATATTTTCTCTTTTTACCTTCCTTGGTTCTTTTTTTTTTTTTTTTTTTTTTTTTTTGCCTATAAAAATTCCTTGCCTTCCATACCATTTTGCAGTTCTGTGAAAGGGGCTATCCATTCCATGCGGTGTTAAGTGAAGTTTGCTTTTATCATCTAATTATCTTTTTAAATCATTCTTAACAGGAATTCACTATAAATGGAAGTTTGAGTACTTTGCTCTGACTATCCAAAGGCTCATCTGTGATCATACCTGCAACTGAAAACCTGTACTTTAGATAAAGCAGTGGAGAAAGATGAGCCAAAGATTAGCAAGCATGACTTGAAGGACAGTAATGTCAATAAACTAAGTGGTAAACATAATAGGATGAATGAGATTATAAGGAAAATAAAACTGATCTCTGACACACTGAGTCTGAGGTTACATAAAGTACTCAATGAAGCTATCCCTGAGATATATGAAAGAGGTCTGGAGCTCATGAGAGGAATCTAAGTTGCATGCACGGATCCGTTGTGATAGTTGAAGCCAACCTGTAACGTAGGTTTGCCAAGAAGCAAAGTAACCAAACAAGAAAACTCTGGAAAGTACTCACTTCCAAGAATTTTAAAAAGCAAGAGGATTCTTCTTGGAGATGCATGAGAAAAGAGAGAGAGAGAAGGCTGTAGTGTCACAGAAGTCAAAAAAGAGAAGATTTTAAGAAAGCAAATATTCCAAAAATGCTGTGCAGAGAAGAAGGATAAAGCTAAGATAAAGACACTGGATTTGGTAATTTAGGATGTAGTTGACATTTGAGCAGTTTAAGTAAAGTAATAGGAGTAGAGGTCATAAGTAGTAAAAAAGAAGAAAGAAAGAGAGAAAGAAGAAAGAACGAAAGAAAGAAAGAAAGAAAGAAAGAAAGAAAGAAAGAAAGAAGAAAGAAAAAGAAAGAAAGAAAGAAAAGAAAAGAAAGAAAAGAAAAGAAAAGAAAAGAAAGGAAAGGAAAGAAAAAGAAAAGAAAAGAAAAGAAAAGAAAAGAAAAGAAAAAAGAAAAGAAACAATAACCACTGATTTTTCCTTCAAGAAGTTTGATAGGAAAAAAAAAAAAAAAAAAGAAGTTTGATAGGGAGAAAAGAGATTGTGTAGTGAATTAAGGAAGGTGTTTTAAACAGAAAACATTGAGCTTATGTGTAGGGCAAACAGTGAAGAGGGATAAACTAAAGGTAGAAATAAAGAAGGGAGACTTATGAGACCGGGTTCCCAAATGAAATAATATACCAAGACACAGATGAAATAGACAGCTTGGGGAAGAGGAAGAAGGAATTTTTCAAGTCAGAAGAGAACTACAGTTACTAATTCCATATTTCAAACTTGCTAAGAGAGATCTTTTTTTTTTTAAATTAATCTTTTTTTTAATTTTTATTTATTTATGATAGTCACAGAGAGAGAGAGAGAGAGAGAGAGAGACAGGCAGAGGGAGAAGCAGGCTCCATGCACCGGGAGCCCGACGTGGGATTCGATCCCGGGTCTCCAGGATCGCGCCCTGGGCCAAAGGCAGGCGCCAAACCGCTGCGCCACCCAGGGATCCCCGCTAAGAGAGATCTTAAAAAAAAAAAAAAACAAGCAAAATATCTTGTAACCATGTATGGTGACTGATGTTAACTACACTCATTGTAGTGGTCATTTTGTAATACTGTACATATAAATGTCCAATCATTACTTTGCTCAGCTGAGATAATATGTCAATTATACTATAAAAAAATTAAATCGGTATAAACAGTAATGAATGAATACAGTGAAGCAGAAACAGTTTATACCAGAAGATTCTCACCTCAAAACTGCTCCTCCTACTATTATGGCTGCTCCATTGCGTCTCCTTTTCCCGTCCTCTTTATCTCTATTACCTCCTGTGGTATAATGGGAAGTAGATATTTGGTTAGAAGAAGAAGGAAGAGGAGGAGGAAAGGAGAGGGATAAATATGGTAGTTTCTGTTCTTGCTTCTGTTTTTAAGTAATGCACAGTTGCAAGTGTTCCTATCAGATGGCTTCTCTTTTTATCAGATTATTAGGGGGAAAGGTAACCTGCAAAGCATTAGTAAGCCTTCTGGATGATTGAGGGGCATGCAAATAAACATGGAGCCACTAGTTTTTAACATCACCAGATTTGAGTTTTGAAAAAGTTTAGCCCAGTGAGAGGTATGGCAGAGAGGCAGTCAGATTGGATTTTTGAGGTGGAGTTGAGGTAGATGAGTTAAAGGAATAGGAAATTTAGGCAAGAAGTCAGGGCTTAACCAAGGCAACAACAAGGGGATAGAGAGGAGGTAGCATATTTGAGAGTTTTTTAGAAGGGAGAATGGGAGTGGAGCCAGTGAAGACCTCAAAATCAACTACACTTTCTAGACACTTGTCAGAGAAGAAAAGAGAGATGCAGAAGTAAACACACAGAAACAGAGTCCATGGATGTATTTCACTAAAAAGAGAAACTTATTGGTGGAAGGGAAACAGCCAGGAGAGAGGGAGAGTTTAAAGAAGACACGGATAGAGGACGATTGACATAGGGATGACTGATGGAGTCATCAACACCCCAAGAAAGGGGGATGGGAAGAGATTTAGAGCAGAGGAGAGGGATTAGCTTTAAACTAGAGGGAAGGAAGAATGAAGTCCACAAGCTATTTACAATATTTCAGAAAGCCTTCTGGAAATTGCAATTAAATAAAATGTCAAGTTTCTTTACTTTTGGCAGGCATTAAATCAACCCTGCGGGCTAACACTGGTTATCACACACTGATCAGAAATTCTAATTTGCTGTTGATGACATCATAGAAATTTCTAGGATGTTATTGGTGGACCATATGCTGTTAGCAGAGTTATTTATCTGGTTTTTACAATATCTGATTTAATTCCTTCAGCATGTGATCAACCCTGGACCAGAAGAGTGACAGCCAAAATTAAGCGACCATTTCCAGGGAACAGTGCCTAGTGTTTGTACACTTATTTAACTTTATTGCTTATTAGCATTACATCCATGACAGTGATGTATGTGATTTCATTTAAGTGACAAAATCTTTCAAGATATGGGGTCCACGGATGAAAACATAATAAAAAGAGTCCTTGGATGAAACGAATTGGGATGACAAGATCTCGATAGTCCCTTCAAATCTAACATTCTATAATTTTAAGAGGGGCTCATAGACACAAGTTCAGGAATGGCTAAATGGGAAAGTTTTAAAGAATACTTGAAAACACCCCACCTAACCAGTGGCTCACTTTAAACAAGGCAAGTAGATAGAAAAGCAATGTAAATAACCATTCCCATCTGGAGAGACGAGGAAAAAAAAAAAAAAAAAGGGAGAGAGAGAGAGGGAGCGAGAGAGCTGAGTGAGGGATAACAAGCGCTTAACAAAAGCAAAAGCATGCTTGCTTTATGGATAACCACAAACATTAACCCACTTCAAGAGCAGGAATGATTGTCATGAGCACACTTTTTAATGTCTGGCGCATCCACCTAGCCAGCCCTTACATAAACACAAAGGAAGGGTGGGGGGTCTCCCCCCCCCACCCAACACCTACACTAAGCTGGGCTCATTCTGTACCTTCTGCTCTGTACTTTGGTGTACCTTCGCCTACTGGAATTGAAGTCTTTGTTTTTTTGTTTTGTTTTAAGTTTGAAGAGAAATGGGCCAAGAGAGTGAGTTTAAGAGTTAAGACTGGTCTTCTTCGTGGGTCGGTGCTAGGGCTAGCAGCAGTTTCAACACCTGGCGAGCAGCTAGGATCAGCAGACTGGACCCCACAGGGTGACCATAAGCCCCCCCCTTCCCCCCCCCCCCCCCCCCCCCGGGACATCACATCCAGCCGGGCAGGTTGGAGGGGGTAGAGAGCTCGGAAAGCCTGTGTTGGGGAGCGAGGGCGTGCAATAAAGTGTATTTGTACCTGGGCTCAGGTAGTGGCCGGTAAGAGAGGAGGAAGCCCCAGGGCTCGCCTGCGGGCCTGCTGCGACCCCCGCCCCCTCTGCTCCTCGTCCCCATGGCCCTGCCGCCGCCGCCGCCCGCCAGCGCCCGTGACCCGGTGACCCCGGAGGGCCGCCCGGGGCCCGTGACCCCCGAGCGCGGGGCATCCGGACCCCCGTCGCAGGCGCAGCCGCTATTAAGGCAGGAGGCTAAAGGGGAGGAGGAGGAAGGGGAGGAGACAGGCGTCCTGGGCGCCTGGGGAACCGGCGCCGCCGGGCAGGGGTGGCGAGGCTGGGGTGAAGCCGCCGAGGCGGCCGCGGCCGAGGCCGAGGAGGGGCAGGTGGCGGCCCGGGGCGCCGCGGCGGCGGGCGCGGGTGGCGGGCGCGGGGGCTGGCGGCGGCTCCTCGCCCGGCTGCGGCGGCGGCGGCCCCAGTGCTGCCCCTGTGCGGCGCCCCTTCCCCGCTCCGCCGCGCACTGTTGTCATGGAGGAACCAAGATGGCGGCTCTGGCCTACAACCTGGGCAAGCGGGAGATCAACCACTACTTCAGCGTGAGGAGCGCCAAGGTGCTGGCGCTGGTGGCCGTGCTGCTCCTCGCGGCGTGCCACCTCGCCTCCCGCCGCTACCGAGGTGAGCGGGCCCTCCCCCTGCCTGGGCCGGCCGGGGGAGGCGGCGACGCGGCGGCGGGAGGCCGCCCCCCTCGCCCGACACACGCCCACGCTCACGCGGTAGCCGCCCGCCGCCCGCCCGGCCGCCCGGCCGTCAGTCCGTCCGTCCGTCCGTCCGCGCGCCGGGCCGGCGGGGGAGGCGGCGCCCCCACGTGCCCCCAGGCGGCCGCGGGCTGCGGGCCGGGCGCGCCGGGCCGACCGCGCGGACCCCAGTGCGGGCCGCCCCCCTCCCCCTCCCCCCGCCCAGCCGCCCGCCGTGCGGTAGCGGCCGCGGCCCCCGGGCCTGGCGCGGGCTCCCGCCGGGGTCCGGGCTCCCGCGCGAGCTGGGCCGGGGGAGCCGCGTGCGGCAGGTCGGACCCGCGGCCGGAAGGCGGAGGCCGCTCTGCCCTGCACCGGGCCGCGCTGCCGGGAGTTGGGGTCGTCCCTTCTGCGCCCTGGGGTCCGGCTCTTCAGCCTTTGTTGAGGGCGGCCTCCTGCCCGGTGCCGCCGAGCCGAGCTGTTGTTGGACAGCGGCAAGGGCCGCCCCATTTTCCCCTCTGCCGCCTGGGCGACAGCTGCAAAAGATGCCCTCGGCCAAATGGAGGAGGTGTCACCCAGCCTCTGTGATTCAGAAACGTTTAAAGGGTTCTGGTTGCACACTTTTTTTTTTTTTTTAACAAAGTAAAGGCACTGACTGGGGCAGGTATTTGAAAAGAAGTTATGGGTTGACAGGAGATGAAGGTGGGCAAGGAAATCACGTTGCAAAGCCGTTTGAAAGGAGGCCTTCAGCGTGGGTTTTAAAATCGGTGTAAAGAGGAAAAGGAAATACGACCTCCTTACTTCAGAACGCATGATCTTTCAGTAATCAAGGGATATTTACTTGTCCTTGTTGACTGATTTTTTTTTCTTTTTAATTTTCTCTGTTAAAATGCCACTAGGAGAGAGGCTGCCAAGCTGAGGGAAATTAATAATGATAGGATCTTTGATTTTTGGCTCTTAGTATTATCGAAGCCATTATCCGGACAGATCTTGGTGACTGTGAGAGTAGTGGGTCAAGATGTAACGTGTAATGGACAGGTGCACGTTGAACGCGGATCCCCCTGAACTTCGCACGCACTTTGGCAAAATATCCAGTAAATGGGTACTGGAATCTGAGCTCTGTTCTCTTCCCAGGTGATCTTTCAAAGTGTAGGACATTTTGAGCAGTTTGGCTGCTTTGTTTTCTCCAATTCTTGAGGATGAAAAAAATCTCTACTCTAGTATCATACTGGATGAATAGTTCTCTGTCTCTATAGATATACACACTAAATTGACTTCAAATGATAGACTCTTTATACCCTTTTGACCTTTCTCCTTCAGCCTCCCATAGGTCCCAGCCATATGATCAGGCAGGCCTGGCTTTGGCTCATCTGCAGTGGCTCCAACAGAAGTCAGCCACTTTCCTGTGTGAAGGAAAACCAGCAGTATTGAAGCATTAATTTGTGGTCATTTTGAAGATGATTTTCTAACTATCATTAATCACTTTATGTTAGTTTGGTATAAGATGAGAGTAACTCGATTTTGTCTCTGTGAAGTAGTGAAGATAAATGTCATAACTGGTGCTATAGTGCTAAAGGTAAATAGCTGGTTCCCTCCCTTTTTTATTTTGTGGTTTTTTTTTTCTTATCTTTTGATAAGCTTGGATACTAATTATTATGCTTAGATTATGTATTTCATCCTTTCAAGATCTGTCATCAGCAGGGAAAACAGAATGTCAGATGGAACTGTATGAGTCAGTGTAGCAATCTGGGGTTGTTTGTAAAGCCTCCTCCAGAAGCTAGTCATCAGCTTCCGTAGGTGCTTCATGTCTTCAGTGTGAAGCAGTACACCTGGTGTGTGTACTTACCCAGACTGAATGTCAAGAACTTGACAAACAGAGACTGTTTGGGAAAAATAATGATCCTACCAGGAAGTTTTTAGACATCTTCATGCTTTGGCACAGTCAACCTGAGTGAAATGTAATGCTCTTCACACAAAGATGATGCTATAGTTGAACCACAATACAGTAAATCTTTAGAATAAGAAAGGACTTTAGATTAGATACAGAGGTTTATGCTTATATTAAAATCTTCAACGTGTGGGTGTGTGTACGCTTCAGGCAAGTAGAGTGAATGCAGTTTGAATACACATATTAAAGCATCTCTTGCTTTACAAACCATAGAAAGTAAAGAAAGAATACATAGTACAGAAAGTAAAGCTTGGCAGACACACATGCTACCTTAGAGCACTTATTATATACCAGGTGCTATTCTACTAAGGGTTTTACAGGTTTGAACTCTTTTTGTCTTTACAGCATTCTGGGAGGTAGATGAAATTACCATATTTCATCCTCCATCCCAACCTCCATTTTCAACATTTCTGTAATCAGGATAAATTTTTTAAAACTTTATTGCATGTCAAAGTTTAATTGTTAACATTTTTTTCTAGTTTACATAAAATAACGATGTGTCTTATAATCAGTGGTCTTAGATCCAGCGAATTAGGGTATTATTTACATTTTAAAGATGAGGCATGAGAGGTTAAGTTGCCTAAGGACACACAATTAGGCAGTTATTGAGCTAAGGTTTACAACCCAGTTAGTCGGCCTCGTACCATTAGGTTATAGACTGCCTTTCTCAGAGCTTCTTAGACAGTTGGTGATGTATAGAAGATGGAGTAAGAAAGCATTTTCCAGAGAGACATGGATTAAATCACTTAAAAATACTAATTCAGCCTCACAGTACCCGCTAAGACTTTTCCTTTTCTTTTTCAAATAAAATGACTTTCTAAAAGTTACATGTGTAAAAACTTCAAAATCTGACCAGCTTACTTTTTATTACGTATGTTTATCTTTTTCCTTCTTTCTAAACTTCAGGCTCACAGTCTCAATATGCTTTGCCCTTTTACGTATCTCACCGATACCTGACTTTCTCTGCCTGCAGTGACCTCTCTCCTTAAAAGAAAGACCAGATTTTTCTGTCAGGGTCCGATTCAAATGTCACCACCACCGAAAGAAGAATTAGAAATTCAGTGTTTCTATAGCAATTAGTATGTGCTTAGGTTGTATTGTAATAATTTATATCCATCTTCCACACACAAACTGTCAGCTTCCAAGGGTATTTTATTCATCTTTAAATCATCAGATGTAGTTGAGATTCCTACTCAACACAGAGTAGCAATTCCATAAATAATAATTGGATAACTAGATTTTCAAAGTCCTTATTTCCTTCTGTTTTTCTCCTTTCACTTGGTTCTTTTGGCTTTCATTGAATTCCAAATTCTAATAGTATGTTCTGATCTCAACTTTAGAAATTAGAGGGTTTTTTTAATCATTGATATTACTTTCACATAAAATATTAGAACAACATTTTAAATAATAATCCTATTAACTATATTTTGTCTGAACTTTCCCAATCTCCAACACTACCAGATCACAAAATGTCCATTAATATTGTGATTAGAGATTGAAAACATCTTTTCTGTGACAAGAGGCCAGTATCTGTGGCCTTACGGATAGTTCCAATCTGGATACATTTTAATTTTTTAATTGATAAAGTAAAAGTGTCTCAAACGTCTTAATTTTGTTGAAATATAATTCCTTTCTGTCACTAGGCATACTAAATGCAGTTAAATATTATTGCATGTTTTGGAGAAAAGTGAGTTCAAAGCTTCAGAAATTGAAGAAAAAAAGAAGCAACTCTAGGTCTCTTAGCCTTTTCTCTCTTTGCCAGGAAGATCCTGATCTATATGACATCACTTGTCATGTAGGCACTCCTAGTTTGTCAAAAGAAAAATGTAAATGGTGATTCTTTTCAACACAGACCAAAGTGTAACCTTGCTGAATTTTAGCAAAATATTCTACAAATCATGTTAAAAACTTTATGATCTGATATTTTCACAGTTGGTGGTAAGAAACAGATAGCTTTGGTAGGATGATTCAGCCAGTGTAAGGGTGCAGTATGCCAGAGGTATTCTATTCAAAGGGAAATATAAGCTATGATTTATTTAGAACATTAGATGTTTTCTTTAGTTATATTTTGTTTTTTAGCTTTTTTTTTACACGTGTTTATCTTTTTACTTATTTTGTTTGCTTTTAGTACCTATTACAGAAAAAAAATTATGCATAAAAACCTGAGACTTTAGATTAACAAAACAAAATGCTTATGGTTAAGATAATAGAATGAAGAGGAAGACAGGTATTCATCTAGATAATCTTAGTATTGGAGATAGCCGAAGTAGATAATTGTATCCTTTTAGATGTTTTTTTGTTTTTGTTTTTTTTTTTGTGTGTGTGTGTGTGTGTGTGTGTTTGTGTGTATTTGGGTTTTTTTGTTTTGTTTTGTTTTTATTGTGTCCCTGGCTTGATTTATCTGAGCACTTGGCAACTTGCATCTCACATTGGTTGTTTTAAACTAGCTATCAAAATATATGAGACAATTGAAAATAATGACTGGGATTTTTTGTTTTCTTTTTGTTTGGGGTTTTTCTAGGTAGATTTTGAAAGGGAAATATATGTGCCAGCAGACATTTATGTATGTTTAGTATACATCATAAAGATGTGGGACTTTATCTTATTTTAACACGTATATTATATTTAGTGATTTGATCCAAAATTACTTCCTTCAAGGAAAAGAGAATTTGTTTTGTTTTGTTTTAGGTTTATTTTATTTTAGGTTTTTATTTCTTCATTTGAGAGAGAGAGAGAATGCATGAGCAGGAAGGACAGAGGGAGAGGGAGAGGAAGAAGCAGACTCCCCACTGAGCAGAGAACCTGTCCAGGGTCTCATCCTAGGATCCTGAGATCATGACCTGAGCCTAAGGGAGAGGCTTTAATCAAGGAAGCCACCCAGGTCCCTCCCCCCCACCCCCCCCCGCCACCCCTCCCTCTCCCTTCCCTCCTTTTAAAGAACTTGTTTTAGAGTATGGAATTTTGTGGGAGTTTTCTAGATTAGGTTAATTTATTTTCAATCAGATTATAACAGTAGTTGAAAAGATTATAATAGTAGTTATTGTCACCCCTATATTATTTTTCAGACAAGTATAAAAAAGTCTCTTGCCTTTTTGGTTGTCTAGTTAGCAGTTCTTTTACTTTCCTAACAGTTCTTTATGTTAGATTCTTGCTATTAAAATAGCTGATACAATTTCTGTCTTCTGATGGAACCTCAACCAATATGATACAGAGGCTATCGGTTTCAGATACAAGGATTACCAAAAAAAACTTTGCATCATAAAATACATTAAGAAGGATCATCATCAACTAGCATTCATTAGCAAATTTAAAGTTTCTTTCCTGGAAAGACCAGTAGTTTCTAAATATGATGTTTATAGTGCCTTTTGGTTAGTGGCAATTCCAAATCTGTTTTGTTGGGGCGGAGGTCGAGGGTATGGGGTGAGGGTGTGGGGATTCTAATATGGATTCATCAGTTCAGAGCTTTGTTTCCCATTAGTTGAACTACTGAAGAACAATGTGTGAATAGTAGTATTGAGGAAAAAAAGAAGAAATTTGCACTTTTAAACACATTTTCTGGTGAAGAAAAGACAAGTTATTTTAAGATCTTGGTATTGTACTTCCATTTCCATAAAACCATATTGATAACCCTATAGACACTTAACAAATAACATAATCCCACACACTGAATATTGGTCAAGATGTGTTTCTGTTTCAAGTTCTACTGAAAAGCAAAAATCAAGTAACGATAAAAGAAAGGGAGAAAGAAGAAAAGGAAGAAAAAAAATCCACAGAATTAATACCTAGTTATTTGTAACTTCTTGTAAGTTTTTTAGAAGGTAGATGTTACTGACTTTTTGCTTGGTTTATAGATATGTTTATAAAGAGGTGGAAATGCTATAAATATGGAATTTTCATTCTAATTTTAAACATTTACTGGATTTTTAATAGGATTTTACTGTAGAACCATTATAAAAGAATGAAGCAGAAGGATTTTTTAGAAAAATAATTGTGTGTTCCTATAGTCCTTTCCTTACTCCTTCTTGATTATTTATGTAACTTAATTTTGTTTTTTAGAACAAGAATTAGTTTTTAATAATTAGAAAGAATTAAGAACTGATTATTTATAGTTTCCTTAGAGGGATGTTATTAAAAAATCTTTGAAATACAAAAGAAAAAAAAAACCTGCACAGGCTACATATATAATTGCAAAATTTTAATAATTGATATTCTGCTTTTCCTATCCAGTTTTCCTATCCAGTTACTGCACAACAATGCAGTATTTTCACTCTTCCTTCCTGTTCTATTTTAGAATTTATGACACTGAAATAACCGCACTTTCATTATTTATGCATACCTGTCTTGTATTTGTATCACCTTTTATTTGTATGTTGGCCAGATACATGGGTAACCAGCTGAGAAGAGAGATATGTTGTGCTTTAAATGTCTTTGGATTTTCTCTATCCCCTCCCTAAATGGTTCTGTACCATTTTTGTGCTTTAGTGTTCCTCTATCCTGACCTTACCTATTTGTGAAACAAATAGAGCTTGCTGTTGACTGTTAATAAAGAATTAGAGTAATTTAAATGATATGTATATTTTATTGTAACCTCATGGTTATTCTAAATATCTCATTATTCCATTATCCATTTGACATATATGGATTTTCTTTTAATGCATCCAACTCCCTTTTAAACTCCTTGATCATTTAAGCTAATATCTGATAAAATGGCCAAAGGAAATAGAGGGACCATCTGTCCCGGTTTACAAAGGATTGAGGAGTTTCCCAGGTGTGGAACTTCCTGTATGAAACTGTGACAGCTCCACCCAAAGTGGGAGGAGTTAATTGATCATAAAGGAACACAAGAACATCAAGAGAAGTAGAGAGACTGAATATTAATGACTGTGAAATCTGCATTTGCTATTGATACTGATACCATGTACCTTCAGCCACTATGTAGCTAACGTAGTTTTAAGTCTTATCTTTGTAAATTATAAAAGGATGAGATTTTAGTAAACTCAATAGGAAGTTCTTGAATAAATCTTTTTCTCCGTTTGCACATTTACATAATATGGATAACATACTTCCTCCCAGGGAAGTTGTGAAAATCAGGGAGTAGGTTTATAAAATATCTCCATTACTGCATTTCCAATTGTGCAAATTTATTATACATTATCATAGTTGAGTAAGAAGTAATTTCCAAAGTCTTTTCTCTTATTAAGGAATAAGAATTTCTTTCCCAACTAGGAATGGTAAACAGATATAAAGAGTAGTTTAAGTTTGAGACGATATCCTTAGGAAAAAAATCTTGAAGCAGAAGGAACTGCTAAGAGTGAATATAGCATTTAAGAATTAGGAGTCTCAAAAAAAAAAAAAAAAGAATTAGGAGTCTCATCTATGGGAAGCATCTGTCATTAATGGCTCTTAACTCTTGAATATTAATGTATTGAAATTTACAGTGCTTCTCATGGATGAGTCATATGCACCTAGAAGGTATAGTGAAGCATAGAAAACTTTGTGCTTTCTCATCTCAGAGTTTACATGAGGTCAGATAATCAATATATAAAAATATGACTTGTTGACAACACTTTGTTTAACTGTACAGGCAATGATTCATGTGAATACCTTCTCTCAAGTGGCAGATTTCTTGGAGAGAAAGTTTGGCAACCTCACAGTTGCATGATGCATAAATACAAAATCAGGTAAAGTTTCTTCATCTTGTTGTTTTCTTTTCTAGGATAGGTCTTCATATCTAGTGGAAAGGAGTTAGTGAAACAAAGAAAATACTATATGGTACTTCTCTATATGATGGTAGAGAATTGCTGATGGGAGGTGGAAGGGGGGTAGGAGGTGAGTACAAATGAAGATTCCTGCCAAACGCATTGGGGAAAGAGTTTTGTCCAAGCTTCTTTATTTCAGGTGAGAGAGAACCAGGCCCAAGGCAATAAGTAGCCCTTATGAGTGAAGGACTCTAGCTTTAGGACTTGGAGAGCTACATCATGGAGTTATTCTGAGATAATGGCTATAAAGCACTTAATATACTTAGAGTACCTCTTAAACACTTAATAAATGAGGGCTATAACTATTGATCATTGTATTCAGTTGATCATCAATGGGCTGGTTGGTTAAGCAAACCTGGCCATCTATTTCTAAAGTAACATAACTGTGTGTATGATAATCCTGTACTACTTTCTTCACAAACTGTGTGCTTTGAATTGCCAACGTGCTGATTTTACTTTTTAATTAATGTTTCTTTATTGATTTCAGTGAAGCAAAGAACTGTCTTGTAGATAAACATATCGCATTTGTTGGAGATTCCAGAATTCGTCAGTTGTTTTATTCTTTTGTAAAAATAATCAATCCCCAATTCAAAGAAGAAGGAAATAAGGTAAAACTTATCTATTCTCTTTATTGTTTTAGAAGTTAATCAACTGGTTAATTACAGGAGGATTATGCCTCCCTGCATTAACAAAGAGAACTATAAAAGTTTTACTTTGGTTTTGGGAAAGGTGGAGGGAAAAAAGAATGATAACCATAATGCGGAACATAAGAGAAAGAAGTGGTGGGTAAGGTATTAGTAAACCTTTTATTACCTTAAACTTTGAGTTTCTGGAATAATAAGTTCTTTTGATAGAAAAACTTTTTAGAATTTCTTAGAAAGAAAACTAAGAGCAAATATCCCTTATGCTCCTTTTCACATTTTGCCATATTTCTTTTCAGCCTCTTTTAAAAAGTAAAAATAATCTTGTAATCTTATAATGTACAATTTTATGTCTTCATCTCCCACCCCTTATCATAATTCACCATATTATTATATAATCAATGTAAGCATCTTCATAATGGCAATGTATTATTGAGTACATGTATATATGTATTTTATATATGTAATTTTATATAATTCTCTTTTCTTTTTTAGTTTTCTATTTTTTCTTAATTTTACAGTTTAAAAAAGGACATTCTTGATTACACCTTTGTGTGAAAACTTTGCTTTTTAGATTATTTCTGTAGAATAGAATCTCTGTAATGCAAATATTAAGTTAAAGAATACAAACATTTTAAAAACTACCGATTATATTGCTAAACTATTTTAACTTATACTGTTATTAGCAGTGTCCCATCAGGACCTAATTTTCTGCAGTTTTTCTGGCACTGCGCAATTATGCTGTATACTTAAAATAACAATTTTGTGCTCTTTTTATAGAAAATTCTGATTTTAAAGATATATCTTTCTTTGAAAACTAACAAGAATGGTTCACTGTCTATATATATATTTGTTAATTAATTTGTTGACTAGTTAATATTTTGTGAATTATCATATCTTTCCTTCTGTACATTTTTAAGTGATACAAAGTTCTTTTTTTTTTTTTTTTTTTTTTTTTTTTGGGTGATACAAAGTTCTAATCCCTGTCTTTAACTGCATATGATTGGGAGTGGGCAATAGCAAGGAGAGAAAAGTAAAATACAGGAAACTTTAGAATTGTAGAGAGAATAGATCTTGATTTTATGATGAAAATCTGCCTGTTCCCCTCAACTTGTCCTGTGGTAAGGAGTTGAAAAATGAGGGACTTCACAGCTAAGTATCTAGTCACATAATCACTACATCCTCAGGAACTATTCCTTGTGAGAAGAGTCCGTCAAATACTAGCGATTTTGTCCACTAGGAAAGGCAAGTATAGATTTTAAATCTGAATAATGGAAAATGATAAAGTCTGCTTTTCATTTAATTTGGTATCTGTAAATGTATTTTTAATTTGTATTTATACACAAAATTATACAGAAGTGTCGGAATTGTTTAATGACAAGAGGTTATCACTGTTTACAGTAAAAGGCTTTGAATGAACTTGTAGAGAGATTTCTGATTTCAAAGAAACAGTTTTAATATTTCTACACTCAGAATAGTGTGAGTTTCTGAAAATTGGAATAATGGATTTGGCAGCAGTCAGTTGAAAAAAACTATAATGATTTAGTCCACAGCCAAAAGTAGGTAGAATGGAGTACATTGTTTCTGAGCCCTAGTTATAACACTATGTTTCCAATCTTTATTTTCTAGAGGTGCCTAGTTAACCCACAATTACCAAACAAGATACATTTAAATTTATGTGCATTTTCCAAAGAAATAAAGACAGTTTGTCATAGTCTAAAAGAGAAAGTTACTGAGAAACTAGTTCAAATTGCTAGTGGAACGTTTGCCAAAATGTATTTTGCTTAGCTCTCTTGTCTGAACACCTTGAAGACAGAGATTATGTATTCTCATTATTATTTTTTAAATACATGTCTTGTGCTTCACACAGCCTGATATCTTGTAGAAGCTGATTATTACTATTATTTTAGCATTGTTAGGTTAGCATTGTTAGGGTTTGTTTGGGTAGGATAGGAGTATTGGTAATTCTTTATTTGAATTTTTTTCTTCTCTGTGTTAAAGCAAAAAACCCCCCAAATCTTTTTTTTTTCCCCCCCAAATCTTAAAGAAGCTATAGAGCAGGGCTCTTCTCAAATTCCATTTTGTAGAAGACTAATTCTGCAAGAAGCTCTGGTCATAGAAGTTTGGGCAGAGCTAGGTATCCTATCCCCCTTTTAGATGGTTTTAATTTAGGCTACGATATTAAAAAACTTGAGAAGTCTTGCAGAAACAACAACGAAATTTAAAAAAACAACAACACATGTTTGTGCTGCTTTCAGCCATAGAGCAAACTAGAGACTCTGGGGGCCCCCTTCTATCTCAAACCAGCTAGATCCTATACTTGCTGATGTATTTCTAGACTTTGAGGAAATGAGAGACGCTCCCCCCAAAAAGGAACAAACCATGAGTTAAAACCAGAGATAAGGAACAATAATAGCAGACACTCAGTAGGTTTAGGCTGGCCTGACGACAGATGCCAATAGCTGCAGTACTCTGTGTAAAGAAGACTAAGCTTTGGGCCAGCAGATTTCTCAGTGGTAATATTGAAAGCCAGAGGACACTAAAATAATAGCTTTAAGCTTCTGAGAGAAAGGAAATTTCAACCTAGAATTATGTACCTAGCATTACAAATGTCTATTCTTGAAATTTAGAACATTTTCAGATAAATAAAAGCAATAAGGATTTACTGCTGGTTAGATTTATAATAAAGGATTTTCTAAAGGGTAAACAGGAAGAAGGGAAATAACTTAAGAAAAAAATGATCTGAAATATAAGGAGCAGTGGTTAAAGAAAATCCTAAACATGTACGTGTAAATCCAAACAAAGAGTGTGTATAAAATAAAAATGTCTTTTTACACGTATTGAAGAACTGGCCAAAAATAGCATGTAAGTCAGAGGGACGTGATTATGAAGTTTTCTAATATCCTCTTTATTCTTCAGGGTATTGTTTTACTTTAGAACTTAAGTTAAAGATGATAATAAAATATCAAAAGCAAGAACTAAAAGGATAGAATTAGGATGCATGAATTCCAAACCAGAAGAAGAAAAATTAAAAAAAAAAAAAAAATCAAACCCATCTAATGCCAAGTACATGTCCCACACATACATAACCTGCACACACGTATATGCTCATACACGTACATTCATACATACATATACAAAAACATGTATATGTAAAAATCACTTTTATATATATTCCACATATATTTTTAAAAACCTATGTGTGAGGGAGCTAGAAATTAAAAAGTAAGATAGTAGAAACATTTATAATCAAAATAAGTATGAGTAGTCTAAATTGTCAGCTAAGCACAGATTTTCAGGTTGGTTTTAAAAAGAACTTTCTGCTGCTTAAAAAAGATATCTAAAACAAAAGAATATGGAAGGTTTTAATTAAAAATGAGAAAAGATTTACTAGACAAATGCTTATTAGAGAAAGATAAGTCATATTAATATAAGACCGAATAGATTGTAACACTAAGATTTTTAAACTCGTGGGCGTGAAATAAATTAACCTTAAAATGTGTAAAGCAAAATTAATATGATTACAGTGAAGGGTTGACAAATCCTCCATCAAGGTGAGAGAATTGTTCACTGCTCATGCATTTAATGATAGGACAAGCAAAATTACTAAGCATATAGTTGACTATCAACATGCTAATTTTATGAACTTAAACTCAAAGAATACACTAAAAAATCAGAGAATATATTTTTCTCAAAGCACACTTGGAATCTTTTTTGACAAAGTATTAGGCCATTAAGCAAGCATCAATAACATCAGAGAATTGGTATCATTTCTTCTCTGTTAGATAAGTTCCTTTATATCTAACTTAACCTGATACAAATTCTAGAAGCCTATAGTAAATGTTCCTAATGGTGAAATGTTAGACATATTTATGTTAAGTTCAAAGAGACGACAAGGATGTCCACTATTGTTGCTTCTATTCAACATTGTATTAGAGGTCCTTACCCAAGGAAAGATAAAGATGTAAAGACTGGAAGGATACAGACTCAGAATTTCATATGGTGCAATTATCTACAAAGAAAACTCCAAAGAATCTATAGATAATTACTAGATGTAATAAAAAGTTTAACAAGATAGCATCTATTGAGATGTAACATACAAAAATGAATTGTAGTAACTCAATAAAGCTGTTAAAAATGAGTTGCTTATCTACACACCAGGAATATAGAGTTCAAAGTCATTTAAAAAATACTGTGTAGAATAGTTAACAAAAACCATAGCGTACATAGGAATAAGTCTAGCAAATGTGTGGAAGGTCTGTATGTAGAAAAACCATAAAACTTTATGCAAGCACCATTTAAAATGATAAAATTAAATGGGAGATATACACTATATTCTGGAATGGGAAGAATCTATATTGTAAGGATGTCAGTTATTCCTAAATTGATCCATAGGTTCGGTGTAATTCAAATAAAATCCCAGCAGGATTTGTTATGGAATTTTACCAGTTGATTCTAAAATTTATGTGGAAGGGCAGCAGACCAAGAATAACCACAACAGGTCTAAAAAACAAGGTGAAAAAGACTTATTTTCCATTATCAAGATTTATTTTAATTCTGTCATAATTAAGACAGTATGCAATTGGTAGAGCTAAACAAAGAAACCAATGGAACATGATAGCTTTAAAATTAACATGTGGGGCACTTGGGTGGCTCAAGCGTCTGGCTCTTGATTTTGGCTCAGGGTCATGAGACTGAACCCCTCATGACAAAAAAAAAGTGAAATTGGAACCCCTTATCTCACATCAAGTAAAATCGTTTCTAGATAAATTTAGACTTATATATGGAAGCTAAAATTTTTAAACCTTTAGCAAAACAAAACAAAGCAAAGCAAAACAAAAAAAAATCTCAGGGAAATATCTTCATTACTTCAAGTAGGGAAAAGTTTCCTACATAAAGTGCTAACCATAAAATAAAAGATGGATAAATTCACATACATTAATCTTAAGAGTAAGATAATCTGTTCATTAAAAGATACCTTACAGAAGAAAAGACAAGCTATGAACCAGAAGATACATACAAGAGATAAAAGGACTCACAAATTAATAAAATAAAAAAATAAAAAGACAACCCAATAGAAAACAAGAGAGGAAAGGCATGACCAGGCATTTCACAGAAGAGGAAACATAAATCCCAGTATAAATCTGAAAGATGCTTAAGTTCATTAGTAATCTGGGAAATTTAAATGAAGATGGTAGTAAGATACCATTATAGACTTAGTTCGGTGACAGAAATTAAATTTTACAATGGCAAAAAATATGGAGTCTGACAAGATTTATTAAAGACTGTATCTCAAACTATTGGTAAGAGTATAAATTGTTACAAACAGTTCAGAAAATACCTTCTCATGTGAGGGTGAACCTTTATAGCCTGTGAACCTACAGAACTATTATTAAGGAAACTTATTATTACTCATTTATTAAGAAACAGATACAAGAGGTAACTTTCAGTGTTTATAATCTAGATTTGGTGCATTGTATCAACTGACCTAGAGTCTACAAAAATAGTAAATACAATATTTTATATATATAAATAAAATAAATTGATGTAGGAAACTTTTAAAAGGTCAGAAGGCATTCTAGATTATAAGAGATTAAAAGACTTGATAACTAAATACCTGATTTTAATTGAATTCTAGATTAAAATAGAAGACCTATGGGGAGGATGTTATTAGGAAATGAGGGAAATTTGAACAAAGACTGTATATTAGATTAATGTTTTATTAATGTCATTTCTTAGGTGGGATTATAGTATTGCAGTTATGTAAGAGAATGTTTATGTTCTTAGGAAATACTTGCTTTGTGTGTTTAAGGGTGAAGTGTTATGTCTGCAGCTTACTTTCATATGGTTCAGTAAAGGAAAAACTGTGTATGTCTGTGCAGAGAGAGACAAAAAAACTAGTGTAGAAAACATAAACAATTGATAAAGGGTGGTTGGGGTGCTCATAATTTTGTCAGTTTTGCTCTAAGTTTGACATTTTTCTTTTCTTTTTTTTTTAAGTTTGACATTTTTCAAAATTGAAAGTTGGGGAGAAAGCCAATTACATGAAACAATGTAACATTTAAGGATGCATATGCATGTGACGAAACTATATAATAAAAGAGAAAACAAAATATAAAAAAAAATTCAATGTAGCTTTTCCTTTGGGTGAAGCAAGGAATTAAGGAGAGGTCCATACAGGTCACTGTGTTGGTAGTGCTCTTATTTGTGCCATGGACTTGAGCACTTATTTATTTTTACTGTGCTTTGTGACTTACATATGTGACATATTCTTTTATATATATCAAATGTTACATTAAAATGGTGTAAAGAAAGAGTGTCTGGGTGGCTCAGTCGGTTAAGTGTCTGCCTTTTGCTCAGGTCATGATCCAGGGTCCTGGGATGGAGCCCTGCACTGGGCTTCCTGCTCAGTGGGGAGCCTGCTTCTCCCTCTAGCTCTCCCTCTGCCTGCTTCTCCCCTGCTCTGTCAAATGAATAAATGAATGAATGAATGAATGAATGAATGAATGAATGAATAAATAAATAAATAAAATCTTTAAAAAAATAAGTAAAATGGTAAAAGAAAAGAGAGAGATTGAGTTGAATTAACTGAGCTATGCAAAAGGAGCAAAAAGTTCATGATGCATTATTTCTCTGAAGAAGAATCTTAAGGAGATTGGGATGGGATAGGAGGAAGAAACACATGTGTGATTTTGTTTGACCCAGTATTTCCAAGATTTATTTGACCAAAGGAAACTTTTTCCATAGAACACACCTTAAGGTAGTATTGGTCCCAAGAGTCCTTTTAGGAAATGATGCTTGAATCTTAAAAGTTAGCCTGCTGATTAAAGCAAGGCTTGTTTCAGAGATATAAATATAAATACTGTTTGGTTAAATTAATGAAGACATTTCAACCTTGGTTTTAGGAAGAGAATTAGCTTCTTTATTTGACCACCTCCACCCCCCACCCCCCAGCCTTGATTTTTAACTCTGAAAGGATTTCTATTCTTTATATGGAACACTTGGTTACAAGAGGTTGTCTCCAAACTTTGTTTTTTCCTTCAGCTGGACCACATATGTACGGCTTCAAAGCGAAACTCAAAATAACCTAGAGGCATATATATGTGCACTCCTGTTCAGACAGGACTGGTAACTAGTATGCTGGTGAGCACGGACTCGATGTTGCTGCAGCAACAAACCACTCTACAATCTTAACAAGTTTTTTCCTCACATAGTGCTGCATGTTGTAGGTGGACTGGCAAGAGGCTTTGCTCTATGTGGCCATTCAGGGATTCCTGTTTGTTGGAATTTATACCATCTTCTAGTTGTATCATTTGGAACATTCTCCTTCTGCAGTCTGGCATTAGGTGAAGCCAGAGACTAGAAAATTGCCCTGGGAAGTGGGAGGTGACCCACATCACATTTAAATATGTAACATTGGCCAGAACTAGTTATGTGCTTCTGTCTAATAGTGAGGGCCAGGTTGGGGTGGGGGTGAGGGGTTAGGAGGACCAGGACTCAGGAATTGCAGAGGAGCAATCCATCCCTGCTATAGATAATGATACTAGGACTAAAGTGGAGTGTGGGAACCTTGGCAAAAAGATAATTTCTGTAGGCATGTTTACATATCTGCTTGTTTGAAGTTGAGGTTTTATCGTTGAACTATATCTTAGATATTAAAAATCACATATTAACAATGTAGTATCACTTATTTTTTGGTATTCTATGCAGGTCTTTTTCCCTTCAGGTTGAATGTAGACAATTGAGGTGTGGAGCATAAATAAATCAACAAAAGCAGCTAAAGGGAGAATTATTGACATAAAATTAATTTATACATTAATATTTGTCTGTTCTCTCTTTTTTTAATGACAGCATGGAAACATTCCTTTTGAAGACAAGATTGCATCAGTTAAAGTGGTAAGTTCATGTAATAGTAAGCTAAATGTTGTGTTGGAACTATATTCGTTGGCTAATTTATTTGTAGGTCAGCTAATGCTTTGTGTATACTAAATATATTTCAGTGTATTTAGAATAGGTAAGAATAGTTCAAATGATTGAATAAATGTTTGCACTGTTTTGTGTAGTAAAACGGAGAATTTGGTCTCATTTTTTTTAGTCCAGAAAAAAAATAATCTTTATGTTAATTTGAAACTAGTAGGTGTTCAGGATTAATATTCATAAGAGAATACATGTGAATTTTCTGAATTCCTAGTTGCAGTGACTTCTAGATACTCAGAATACAGTGGGGATCAAGACAAATATGTCCTAGACCTAGTGGATTTTGCGAGTCATTATAGTTCTCTACATACATTAAATGTGGAATAAGGATGGTAAAAAGGAAAAAGTGGAGCATTAGGAATGTACAAAACAAGGAATTAAAAATAGTTTCCTCCTTGAGGAAGAAATATTTCAACTGAAGCTTCAAGGGTCAGCAGGAGCAAGTTAGGCTCAGTGGAAGAGTTTTATGAGCATTGTAGACAGAACAGCATGTGCAAAGTCCTGGAGAAAAAGAAGCACATTGAACATTCCAGGAGCTGAACAAGAACCAAGAGGGTACTTAGAGTGAGGGAGAAAGTGGCAGGAGAAAAGGCAGAAGAATGTCTTGGTAGAGGCCAGATCCTATACCTCTTTAGTAGTGTTAAGGACTTTGGAATTTATTCTGAGGGCCATAGAAAGTCCTTGAATATTTAAGCAAGAATGTGGCAAGATCAGATTTAAATTTTTAAAAGATTACTACAGAGAGTAATTTAGAGGAAAGCAGAAGAGGATACAAGCAGAAGTATCTGAGATAGGAGTGGAGATGTTGCAGACAAGTGGTGATATGCTCTAGGTCCTCTGTAAGACAGAGCTTTGTGTTTATTTTTATTTGTGTGTGTGTGTGTGTGTGTGTTTATTTTGAATGGCAGATAGAAGTTTCTTTGACGTTTGATTTTCTTATGTTTCTTTTTTTAGGATTTTTTGTGGCATCCAGAAGTTAATGGTTCCATGAAACAGTGTATCAAAGTGTGGACGGAGGTCTGTATTTGAAAATATAGGCCTTTCTGGTTTTAAGCAACCAAACTTAAAAAGCTCATGAACATGCATTGTTTTTCTCACTTACTCACCTGCCCCACTCTTCTGTACTTTATGCCAACCTTCTTAATAGTGACTGAATTGTGCTGGATTGAACCTGTCACTTTACTGAGAAGAGGGAGTTTTGATCCAGTACCTTTGCTGCCACCACTCTGACCCTACAGCAGTTATGTTTATAGCATGCTTTCCAGACAGAATTTTCTGTTACTGCTGTAGCCCAGTTAATTCAAACCCAAGTCATCTTCCTAGTACAACATACATTATTTTGAGTGTTTTCCCATGTTGTCCTTCAGACTCATGCCCAACTTCTTAAGAAACCTTTTTTGTTGTTAAATAGCCTGTTTTCTTCCCTTTATTCATTACATTTGGGACCGAAAAGTCAAGCCTGGTGTATTTTGGCTTGTAATGTTCGGAGATAAATTAGATATAAGGACTAGCATGCTATTAACCTTGAAAACCCCTAAGTCCTCACAAGTCTATTCTAGAATCTCCATATTAGTCTCCATATAGCTCTTGGTCTGTCCTTTAATTAAACCTCTATTCTTTCCTAGAGGTGTTTGCATTCAGGATGGATAAAACAATATTCAATTTTGTTTATTTTGTTTTTTTAAATACTTGTGCCACAACGGTATTTTTCTTTGCTTCTTTTCACATTACATGTTTAGTACTCAACCACTTCATACACCAAATAAGCTTCTATAGTCAACATTTCTAATTTTGTTTCTTTGACAAAATGTGTTTAAGTTTTCAAAAAACAAAACAATGTAGACAACTTCTGGAATTCAACTTTCTGGAAAATTGCAGTCTCACGTAATTGTATTTTGTTTTTGTTATGTTCATTGCAGAAGTGTAGAATAATGTTACATGTGTATTTCAAATGATTTAAACATATGTTTTATATTTGTGCTGGACCTGAAAGTGTATCCATTAAGGTAGTAGAAATTCACAGTTAAATAAACATCAGTGTAGCATAATTTACAGGTCCTGCAAAATCACAGAAGACCTTTATTATTTACTTACCTGGAGATATATTGCATATCCAGATTTTCGGTTCTTATAATTTGCTAAAACTAGTTTTTGGAGCTTAGCTTCTGTTGTAAAATTCCATATGACTATTAGGAGAAAGGAAAGATTCAACTTATTTAGGGAGATGGCCGTGTCATTACCTAAGATTGAATAGTTGATTGATGTATTTAAAGGGTAAGTATATGGGCAGCCCCGGTGGCTCAGCGGTTTAGCGCCACCTTCAGGGCGCTATCCTGGAGACCTGGGATTGAGTCCCACGTCAGGCTCCCTGCTTGGAGCCTGCTTCTCCTCTGCTCCCCCCTCCCCCAATAAATAAATAAAATCTTAAAAAAATAAAGAGTAAGTATGTATACATGTAGTTATGTATTTATTTTTGACTGTTTTCGTAATAAGCTGCTAGATCCAGAGATACAATGATCCATATTTTTATGATTTTTATGTAATATTGCTAGCTTTA
Source organism: Canis aureus (assembly GCF_053574225.1). Taxonomy (NCBI): domain Eukaryota; kingdom Metazoa; phylum Chordata; class Mammalia; order Carnivora; family Canidae; genus Canis; species Canis aureus. The sequence continues at coordinate 41,078,201 of NC_135628.1, read as the reverse complement.
TACTGGGTATTAGGAGTGTGGCTAGAAATTAACCTCAGTCTCAAACCTCAAAAAATTTGTAATATCTAGTAGATAGTGACTTTCTGATGAATAATAAGATGGTAATATGAAGAGTAACTACAGAATGAGCACAAAAGACTATAAAAGCACCATGGATAGAGGCACCTAGCATGGGGCTTGGTTAGGTGATGGTTTAAGAGAGCTTTACAGAGGAGGTAATATTTCCAGAAGAACTGTGGGCTTAAAAAGATAAACTCATGAACTGAAATAGTATTATTGAAGCCTACAGGCATAAAAACAACATTGAATTAGACAACTCTACTGTGATTCAACAGATATTTATTAATCACCTGCCATTTTCTAGGTACTAGTCTAAAAACTGCTGATACTCTGGTTAACTTAATTGAGTTCCTCTCCTCAAAGAACTTCCAGATGAGTAGCAGATTAATTAATTAAGAAAGTAAGATGACGAGTACCAAAATTGGGGGGAAGGATAGGGTGGTATAGCAAGATTAGAGAGTAGACACTAACTGTAAGTTTTCAAAACTAGTTTTGAGATAAAGTGATCTTAAGGGTGAGGGCCTGGTATGAGAAAGGAGGGTTGTTTCATGCACAGGAAATAGCATATGCAAAGATACTGAAGATAGAGCATAGCCCATTCAGGGAATCTTACCAGCAGTTTTAGTGTGGCTGGAGCTTGAATTCAAAGTGCTTCTTTAATTATGTTTGGTTTTGGCTGTTAACTCCATGTGCCTCATTTGGGGAGAGAGTTGATAAGAGGTGAGGTAAGCAGATACTAGATTATGAATAGTATCCTAAGCTCTCTTTGGTATGGTACAGATTTGCTCTATCTATCTATCTATCCATCCATCCATCCATCCATCTATCCATCCATTTTTATGTTACTTCTAAATACATCGCAGTTTATTTACTAAAAGTAAGAATATTGGATTGAATTTATCTTGAGGGTAATGAGAACCTCTGAAAGGTTTAAAAAGAGAATGATAACATATAGTGGGGTAGTCGTGGAAAATTAGGCTAAACTGTGAAGAAACCAACAATTTAGACTTAATTCTGTAGATGAGTAGTAGTCATGAAGAAGTCAGGGCCTCTCAGGTGGGATTTGGAGAATCTGGGTATGGTGTGAAGTGATATGTGAAGTTACTGGAATAGAAGATATTGAACAGGCAAAGAGTTTAGAGACTAAGAGAAGAAGGCTCAGTAATGGAACAATAAAAAAAAAACTTGAGAAGGGGCAGCAAAAGGGGGAAGAGGAAAAGCAGGAGAATAACTAATGTAGCACACAGAGGAGGAAAGTGTCTTTAAAAAGTAGACAATCAGAAGTATCACTTTAGGAACTAGACAGGGTAGAATTAAGCTAACAGTGTGGGGGATCCAGAGTTCCTTCATGGGAACGTGAAGCCCCAAATCCAAACACAATCAATTGAGGGATAAGTGAAAGATAAAGGAAATTATCATAGCGAGGGCAAAATGCTCTTCCAGGTAACCTGTTGGCTAACAGTGTGAGAGGGAAGGATTTGAGAGTGAGGCAGGATCGAAGGAACACTTTTTTGAGGATAAAGATGATTTAACATTTTATAGATGGGGTAAGGAAGGAGGCTAGAGCATGAAGACAAGATTAATGAGAGTTGGAGATCAGTTATTCATGGGTATAGCCCTGGATGTAGAGTGAGGCAGCAGAAACACAGAGTAAGGATTAGCTACTAAGAGGAGTAGGGAGATAGTTCTTGACTCTGTGATTTAAGGAAGATAGGCTGGATGAGGTGGTAAAGATGGAAGAAGGAAGGCTAGAGCACACAAGCCATGTAAACTCTGTTTTCTCTATGAAGTTTGAGAATTAAAGGTTATATTGAAAGTGAGAAGGAAGACAAGAGGGACCTATAGAAGGGAAATAAGTCTTGGGATAACCAGTGTGAAGAATGAGAAAAGGTGCCACCTAGAGATGAAGAAAAAGTTTCACTAAAATAACAGTGTAAAATGAAGCATGCTAGACTGAAAATGAGAATATCTATGAAGGAAATTATTGTTATTCTTTTTCTTCACTTTCATAATCTTCTATACTAGCACGTATTACTTTTATAATGAGACAATATCTGTCATTTTTATAGATGAGTCAGATTTTTTCCTAATCAGATTTCTTGCTTATTTTTAATTGTTCCTTATGGACATGATTATAATATCAGGTCTTTGATGTTGTGGAAAGTACACTTCAGGGGTCATAAGGCTTAAGTTCTGGCTTTGTCCCGAAACAGGCCTCAGCAATACCCTATAAACTTTTCTGAGTCTGTATGCTTAATTTTATAAGGATGTATAATATCTTCTTGCCTGTGTCACAAGTGGCAAGAATCTATATTAAAATGAGCTAATTTAAGATAATTTAATAAATTACTAAGTACTATATATTTGGTGGTATTAGTAATAGTACAATTTGCATTTGGTGAGGATTTCTACCAAATTTCCTCTGGGGTTTTTTTTGTTTCATTTTGTTTTGTTTTGTTTGGACAGTGTAGTCTATAATAATACTGGATTTTGCTTTCTCAAAGATGACATTCTTTGTATTTTATTTAACATTTATACCATGTACCCTCTAGGTTTCCCTGAATATTTTTTAATTTACTGAAATAATATGCTTGAGCTTTACTCTAAACAGTTTACTCAGAATTCAGAACAATATTAGGCCATATTAGATTTTAGTGATGTGTTTTCTTTTTTTTTTCTTTTTTTTTAAGAACATCAAAGAATTAAACATACCAGCTTCATGGCATCCTGTTAACCACATAACCATATAAGGCTTTAGGTACTGGATGTTCCATCTAGTTATAACAAGAATCCAGTAAGAAACTCTATAAAATTAAAATGCATTTAGAAGAAAAAACTTAAATTTAAGGCAAAAAGTAAGTCATGTCACTTATATTAATTCCCTTAACTGGATAGAACACTATTATAAAGATTTTTCTTTATTTAGGATTCTGTTGCAAAACCCCATGTGATTGTAGCAGGAGCTGCCACAGTAAGTTATTATCTGTATTCTTACATAATGATTTTTGTTTCATACTTAAGGACATGCTAAGAAACAGTTAACTTATGTTAAATAGAATTCTTGATTGTACTTATATTTCAATTCCCATTTCTATTATAATTAATGAGGCTGATGAATTTTCATGAAGAAATCTGAGTGAACTTCGTAAACTTGGTGTTAAATGTCAATATTATTTTATATCTAAAATTACATTCTTTTAACTCAATGTTATACATTGAGTGTCTAATTTTACATTAGCTTTTTCTAATTGCCTTCATAGATTTCATGAAATAATTTGACTAATTTTTATTCTAATGTTGAATAAAAATGGGAATTATCTTAAAATAATAACGTCTGCTACAATAGAGCAAATTATAATTTTTCTGTGATAAATACTGAATTAATGCCTAATTTTTACTTCTTAGTGGTCTATCAAGATTCACAATGGTAGCAACGAAGCGCTTTCCCAATATAAAATGAACATTACCTCCATAGCCCCACTTTTAGAAAAACTGGCAAAGACTAGTGATGTTTATTGGGTCTTACAAGGTAAGGAATGAGTAATGAACAAATGTCATTTTGTATATATTCTGAGGGATGAGTTTTTATTGTTTCCTGTTTCAAGAAGCAAAATTACTCCTTTATGAAAATAAATCTTGAAATACGGTTTGTAAAATTAGAATAAATTTGAGTTATTTGCTTTCCTTTTTTGAACTTTAGGAGTGGACAGACTAATAAATAAAATAAATAAAAATAAATAATAAATAAGAATATCCCTCAAGGTCGGGACGCCTGGGTGGCTCAGTGGTTGAGCGTCTGCATTTGGCTCAGGGCATGATCCCAGGGTCCAGGATCAAGTCCCACCTCAGGCTTCCTGTGAGGAGCCTGCTTCTCTCTCTGCCTATGTCTCTGCCTCTCTCTGTGTGTCTCTCATGAATATATAAATAAAATCTTAAAAAAAAAAAAATCCCTTAAGGAGCCTCTGCATACAAAAAGGCTGCAGAATATAACAAAGAGAATAAGTTCTCAAAGGCAAATGAGATGTTTAGCTCTTTTTTCTTTTTATTTCTTACAAAATATATTTATTGTAATTGGGGAAATATAAAATTATTAAGTCTGTTTCATAACAGTAGACCTATTGGAAGTAAATGTACTTTGGAATTAACAATATATTTCTATCATACCATCTAGCTTATACTTGGTAATGAAATTCTTTAAGAGAAAGTTGACATTAGATCAAGTCATTTCAGGAGTTTATTAAATGTCCATTATTTAATGCCTAGCATAATATGATATCGCCTTGGATATTTTAGCAACTCAACCTGCTTGTTAGAAATTCTTATGATTATTTCCAAATTGAATGTCAAGTTGAATGGAACAACAGAGTGGTGATAATCTGTTCCGTATATTATTTACAGACTCATTGTTAACCTTTTTCTTACTAAAATGAGAAAAAACTAAATTATTTATGGTAAGTGATAAGGGACCTTGATCCTCAATAATATTACTTCCTAACTATGTCAAGAAAGCAGTGACAGTAGAAAAGAAAAGATTGACTGCTACTCTTAATTAGGCATTCTTCCCCAATCCAGTTTTAAATTCCCATTGCCCAGTAGAACTCAATATCCCCAAATTTTAAACTCTTAATACATACTAGGACATAAAAATGTTTCCTTAAAGCTGTGTATGTAAGAGGAAAAAAAGGGATAAAATTTCTTTAAATTTGAAGGAGATACTGATTGAAAGCATTGGAACCGTAACAACAAAATATGAAATGCAATCAACTAACTTGCATGATCGCAATTTCTACTGATAGGGACTTTTTAAATGTGTTTTAAAAAATATGTGTTTCATGTGCAGATCCTGTTTATGAAGATCTATTAAGTGAAAATAGGAAAATGATCACTAACGAGAAGATAGATGCCTACAATGAAGCTGCAGTCAGTATTTTGAATAGTAGCACCAGAAATTCTAAATCAAATGTTAAGATGTTTAGTGTTTCCAAATTAATTGCTCAAGAAACCATCATGGAATCTTTGGATGGCTTACATCTCCCTGAATCAAGCAGAGAAACTGTAAGAATTCTTGTATTTGTCAGAATATAGAAACTATAATATCTTATTGGTTATAGCTATACATCACTATAATATGGTTAACAAATAATTTATTTTATTCCAGTCTTAATTACTTGTAGTTATTCTGTCTAAGCATATATCTATAAATAATTTTGCTTTCCATCTCCTCGCTGAATATAAAAGAGGGAAAGAGGTTATGGAAGGGAGGAAATGAAGCTTCATTTATTGAGTGCTAATCACTATTAATATACCTTATCTCCTAAGAAGCTTATACGTTCTCAGCACACTCATGTTTAAAAACTATTACTTTATGTTCTCTTTGCCTTAAACCTTAAATTTATAACATTAAGCTTCTGTGAAGAGCACATTTTTAACATATGTAGGATCATTTTTATTATTTCCTTATAGTCCTTATACCCTAAGTATTATTCAAGGTATGTAGTAGTTACTGCACAAATCCAGATAGATGGATGGAAAGGGATTTTAGGTTAAATAAAGAGAACTGCATAGTTGTAACTTTTCACACACAGTAGAATAGATAGTATGTAGTTAATGTTTTCTTATAAAGCAGTGATTCTTAATCTTTTTGAAGAGCACATAACCTCTATAAATATTCAGTAAAAGGCAATGATTCTGTTCCTGACATGTAGAAAAATGCATGTTTGCATAAACACACACATGGTTCTCCATATGCTTTAAGGGGCTTTTTGGACACCCCCCGGAACTGTTTAAGAAGCTAGGTTGGAGTTTGTAGGCTAGTATCTTCAAGAGTGCCAGATACAGAACTTCCTGAAGTCACAGGGCTAAAAGGATGAGATTTTCTAAATAGTTGAGTATTTTGAATGCTTAGGCTTAAGTAATCATTTTAGAGTTCCAAAATTCCCTAAACTATAAAATTTTTATAAAACTAGATTTGACTGAATCTTCAACTAGACAATCTTGGCAGCTTGTCTAGAAGATTTTTATTATACTGAAACCATGTTGAAGAGTCCACATTTTATTTGACATTGGAAATCTTAAAACTTTAGACCCGTAAGTGGTCCATAAACTGTAAACCAAATGAAAAGCGAATCACAAATATTGTTAGCTAAGAATTAGTGATTTTTTTGGCAGACATAATTTTACATCTTTTTTTTTTTAAAATACCTAAAGACTAGGACTCTATCTTAAGTATCCTTGGTATCTTCTGTGTTGAAAGTCTGCTAATTAGAATTCTTTGGGCTTTGACATCTGTCCGTATTTTTTTCACCAAAGGTCATGGCCCATTAGCAACCATGAAATCAGTATTTTTTTTAAAGAATAGAATAGAAAATTGTTAGTGTGCATTCCAAATAGTAAGGGTAGATATTGTTTGCTGTATATGTGTTCTGGGTCACATTACAAAATGAATCGTTCATTTTGGATCATAGTCCAGGAAGTTTGAAAAACCCTGAACTGGCTATTACAGCTTGAAGGAATATCATTATTTGCATGAGTGTTTGGGAAATGGTAGCAAAAAAGTACAAAGGCATTTTGGTTTCAGTGCTGAAAAGTCAGTAGTATTCACAAGAGAAAATCTAATGCAAGATATATTACTGACAAGATAATAACCAAATAACTTGATTTGTTCACAGAGTGCAATGATTCTTATGAACGTGTATTGCAATAAGATTTTGAAGCCTGTAGATGGTTCCTGTTGTCAGCCTCGGCCTCCTCTTACTCTCATCCAGAAGCTAGCTGCTTGTTTTTTCACTTTATCTATTATCGGATATTTAATTTTTTATGTAATCCATCGTAATGCTCACCGGAAGAATAAGCCATGTACTGATTTGGAAAGTGGAGAGGAAAAGAAAAATATTATCAATACCCCTGTGTCTCCATTAGAAATACTTTTACAGTCTTTCTGCAAACTTGGCCTGATAATGGCTTATTTCTATATGTGTGACCGTGCGAATCTATTTATGAAGGAAAACAAATTTTATACACATTCAACTTTCTTTATTCCAATTATCTACATCTTGGTTTTGGGAGTATTTTACAATGAAAATACTAAGGAGGTAAGAGTCATTTCCTTTTTAGCTCATGTTATCCTTTATATCTCACTATAAACTCTGGATTAAATAAATAATATCATTTTTCATGCCAAAATATTCAAATATGTATATAGAAGACAAAGGGATATTGTAGTTGTACTTTGCCTGGTGGACTCTTAACAGTTGCCTTTTTGAAACAGCTTGGAAAAAGTTCAGAGTCACGTGAAGATAATTGAAAGTTGATAAATAATGATCTGTGAAAAGATGTCATAACTTAGTGTTATTTGTCTGTTTAAGGATGGAGAAAGTGGAGGTACTTCCGATTTTATAATGGTCTGCAAAAATGAGATATTATTATCTATATAAGGTTAAAAAAATAAGTGAAAACATAATTAAAAAATGCCTATATTGCAAATTTTGTATTTGTATATTTAAACAGCCAGAGATTGTATATATACAAATTCGAATGTACATAATAATGTGGGCACTGCTTACAATATTCTGAATTTACTATTTTAGAATTACTGTTAATTGCTCACAGTGTTAGTGTAACTTCTTTATAAGGCATGATTTATTTGAATTCATAAACTCTACTGTAAGAAATAACTCTTATATGAGGATGACTAATCAGTTTTTTCATCTCCAGTGAGAATATCCTTGGGAAAATAAACTATAATAATAGACCCTTTTTTCACAATAAAGTGTAAGAGAACTGTAAGGTCTTTTCTAATTGAAACTCTAAGATTTTTTTTTAATTATAAAATGCCATTTTTTAGCTTTACAAACATATCTGTCATAGTTTAAATGTACTCTTAATATAAAACCATAGGTAGCAACTTAAATATTTAAAATCTCTCTTAGGGGATCCCTGGGTGGCGCAGCGGTTTGGCGCCTGCCTTTGGCCCAGGGCACGATCCTGGAGACCCGGGATCGAGTCCCACGTCGGGCTCCCGGTGCATGGAGCCTGCTTCTCCCTCTGCCTGTGCCTCTGCCTCTCTCTCTCTGTGACTATCATAAATAAATAAACATTTAAAAAAAGAAAAAGAAAAGAAACTTAAAAAAAATCTCTCTTAATTTATATTAATTTTCAAATTCATGTTATATCTTAAATAGCTTTATTATATCTTTTATCAAATCAAATGCCAATCTTTGTTTTTCCCCCCAAGGTTCTTTTGACAGAAGCATTAGCTTTATATCCTATAAGAAAAATTTACTTAATAATAGCTTTATAATGAATTTTTTTTATAATGAATTTTAAAACAGACTTTGGTTCTTTCCACAGACTAAAGTGTTAAATAGAGAACAAACAGATGAATGGAAAGGCTGGATGCAACTTGTGATTCTGATTTATCATATCTCTGGAGCAAGTACAGTAAGTATTTTGAATTTAAGTTCAGAAATCATAGGAAATGGTGGGACTTTACTGTTGCTTTCAGGGCTTTCAGGGCATCACCTCTTTTGTGTTTTATATTCTCCACCATTTAGAGAACCATTTTATTTCCCACCCAGTCTTTATTCCTTAACCATTCTTCTCCTACCACCTGACTCTTTGAGAATATATAGTTTTAAGGCAATAATTTATTTGTCATACCTTGCCTTAATTTTAATTTATAGAAACAGCTGATAACCTAAGAGAAATAATACTCTTATTAATACTCTTAGGTATTATTTCATGCCACCCTGTAGGACAGCTAATGTAAACTCAGGAAAAAACTATATAGATGCAAAGGATTTCAAATAGGCAAGTTACTATCAAAAGAAATCAAAATAGATGATTATATTTACATTCTGTTCTTACTTGCATTTTAGGACGTTTGGCCAACTATTTTTACTCCTTTATAGTTTAAAACCTTAGACCTTCTCTTGCCTCAGTATTTACAGAACTCCGGTGCTAATGGATTGACCATTGTACCACCCATGTGCCCTCTTTCCTAAGTATTACCTCCTCCATGAACTGGAGGACCATTTCTTTGCTCATCTATTGCCTTCGGTACATGGACAAAATCATTTTTTCCTTCTCCCAGGAATTAAAAGTCGGAATTCTCATGGTCTCAGAATACCTTGGATTTGTCAGGGGTAGAAAAAATGTATCCCCAGTTGTAATATTCCAGGTACATTGCAGTTAAGGTCAGCTTTTGAGGGTGAACTTAGGTATCTAATAACCGCTTTTCATGCAAGCTTTACAGTGAAGATACAAACTAATTTCTATAAAACATGTTTTAAAAATTTAAGAAACTCATTCATAATTATGGAACTACCTGTTTTTTTATTGCCTTTGCTTACATAAGGCACACATCTGTAAATAATATTTGAATCAATGATAAATTGAGATAGGAGGGAAGTATTGTCCAGACAGAAATATTTTGAAATTTCCATAGCAGCAGTTAAGGTTTTTTTCTCTAACAATTTTTCTTTAACAGGTATCTCTAACAATTTGAAAATAGTATTATTCTTCATTGAGTCTTTTAATCATTTCCAAAAATTGTCAGTGATTTTATGGATGGTTTGTTTGAAGGGCAGCAGATAAAAGAATGAAGTATAATTTATAATTTATACGGAAATTATATGGCTATGATACATATATATGTGGCAGCAATGAAATTCTCGTAATGCTGCAGCTGAAGGGGACCTTGTGCATTCAGGTGGTTACAAAAGATCCCAGAGAATAGAAGAGATCCAAGGCAAGGAGAGATGAGGATAGTAAGTAAGACTTAGTTTATGAGCCCAGTTCAGAATTTGGAGGATATATTTGTCAGATTCTCTAAAAAGTAAGTAGAGATGAATATTGAATCCTAGAAATCTCTCTGACATATGAATAAAGATTAGATTAATTTGAGAGGGAAAAATGGCTTTGTTTTAAGAAAATGCCACTTAGAGACATAATTAATTGCTGACATATTAAAGGGTGATACTCCTATTAAAAAAATCAGATAGAAAGAATTAATGGCAGATTAAGTTCCTCAATTCACTGGTTCCAGAAAGAATTCGGATCATAAAAAGATGAAGGCAATTTGGCATTCTATTATAATCATTTGCTAAGCTAGCATTCTAATTCTAATATATCTTAGACTACATCCCAGTATATCCTAAATTGCAATTTAAAAAAAAAATCCCTGTTCTGGAAGGACATACTTTTCATTAACAGATCATTTGTTATGATTAATTAACATATTCCTGTTCTTTTATATAATAGGATTTTGTGGTTAAAAATTACCTGTATCAAAAAAAAAAAAATTACCTGTATCTACATTGGCAAAGCATTATAAGAATGGGTTATAACGTTTTTTGGGACTTGATTCTTGGATATTTGAAGGATTACCCTCATTAAAAACATTTTAACTGCCATGGTTATTTTAATTATCTAATCTTAATGTTTTTTATTTTGAGTGAAATATGTTAAACTTTAGTTGTGCCATGTTTCTATACCAAAATAGAAACTATAAAAAATTACAGAGAATTATTAAAATAATCTGGATGGTCTGGCAGATTGCAGTTGTTGGTATAAACATTACTTTAAAACATAATTTATAGAAAATATGGATAAAGTACTGTGAATTTAATATGGAGAGTACAGTGAGTTGGGTTTATGCAGTAGATGATTTTGTGTTCTACTGTGGGGTTTTTTTTTTCCCTTTGGGAGTTTTTTTTTTTTTTTTTAAGATTTTATTTATTTATTCATAAGAGACACAGAGAGGCAGAGATACAGGCAGAGGGAGAAGCAGGCTCCATGCAAGGAGCCTGATGTGGGACTCGATCCCGGGTCTCCAGGATCACGCCCTGGGCCGAAAACAGGCGCCAAACCGCTGAGCCACCCAGGGATCCCCTCCTTTGGGAGTTTTTAAGCAACTTTCATAAAACAATCTGAATAAAAGATCTTGAGGGAAAATTTGTGGGACTAGAAAAAGACCAGAATCAGAAGCATCTAGCTATTATAATTTCAGTTGGAATTCCAAATATATTTTAATACTAAAGTTTTGTTGTAATACTTGACTCATGAAAGATAAAAAGAAAAATAATTTGGATGAAAGGAGACTAAAGAGGAATGACAGCTAAGTGCAATGTATGATCTTTGATTCAAGATTGTTGTAAAAGGGGCACCTGGGTGGCTCAGTGGTTGAGCGTCTGCCTTTGGCTTAGACCAAATCCTGCATTGGGCTCCCCAGAGGGAGCCTGCTTTGCCCTCTGCCTGTGTCTCTGCCTCTCTCTCTGTGTCTCTGCCTCTCTCTCTGTGTCTCTCATGAATAAATAAATAAAATCTTTAAAACAATTACTAAAAAAAATTTTTTTAAACCATAAAGGATGTTACTGGGACAATCAGGGATATTTGAATACAGATTGTACAATAGATTCTGTTATTTCATATTATATCTGGGGGATGATAATGATAATATGGTCATAATGGTCATATAAGAAACTATTCTTAGAAGACACTTGCTAAAATATTTAGGAATGATGTCATGTAGTCTGCCACATTCTTTAAAATGGATCAGCATGGTATATGGGTGTCCATTGTAGTATTCTTGCAACTTTTCTGTGGGTTTAAATTATGTTAAAATAAAAACTTGGAAGAAGTATTACATGTAATAATGCAACATTGGCAGGTACTTGGCAGATTATTATGATAGTGTTTAATTTAAATGAATAGTATTTTCTATTTAAATGTAATAACCAGGTCTTAACTCTGTAGGTCCAGCCCCAGTCTTGAAGGGATTTCAAAGCATGTTTTATGGACATGGTTAATGTAACTGGGAATAGTTAGCCTAGGTTTGACAGCTGTCAAATACTTGTGGAACAATCAGATAAAAGAGTGATAAGTGTGTACAAATGACTCTAGAGTTAGACTCCTCATTTTGGAAGCCGCTAGCTCCATGTGGCTGTTGAGCACTTGAAATATAGCTGGTTGGAATTGAGATGTGCTGGTTGGGATTGAGATGAAAGACATACCAGTTAAATATGATTCATTGTGGTAAATGCATACTAAGTTCAAAAAATTAGTGTAAAAAATATAAAATATTTTACTACATGCTTATTACATGTTGAAATGATAATATTTTGGATATATTCAGTTAAATAATGTTATATTAATTAAAATTAGTTTCACTTGATTCTTTTAGCTTTTTAAATATTCTGGTAGCCATATTAAAAATGTACTATGTGGATCTCATTTTATTTTGATTGCATATCACTGTCCTTGAAAGCTGAAGTTGGTAGCTTTTAGGCAGAGTTAAACTTCTCAACTTTTCTTGAAAAGGAACTTTATGATAGTGAATGATCATCTGAAAATGGAATGGAATGCCTTGGGAATTTGTATGTTTTCTGCTATTAAAAAGTATTCAAGGGGGCACCTCAGTGGCTCAGTCAGTTAAACATCCAGCTCTTGATTTTGGCTCAGGTCATGGTCTCAGGGTTATGAGATCAAGCCCTGTGTCAGGGTCCTCAGTGGGGTGTGGAACCTGCTGGAGATTCTTTCTCGCCCTCTCCCAGTGCTCCACCTTTCCCCACACTCTAAAAAAAAAAGCGTTTAGGTACTTGAAGGGAATATTTTAGAGTGTTTTCAAGAGTAAGTTAAGAGGCTTAGATTTGATAAATCCTGAGGTTAATATGACGTATCCTACCTTCATCATCACTGTGATTCTAGTATGTTACACCTTCATTGAAAATTTCTGATTTAATAAGACATTTAAAAAGAACTAATGATGAAGGGCAATAAATAAAAATATTTATATAATAAATAAAAACTATGATAGATTGTCCATGCTTTAAGAATATCAAAGAGGGAAAAATTACTTTCATCTGAGAGTAAAGACAGGAAATTTTGAACAGTGCTCTAAAGAAGAACAGGATTTGAATAAGCAAAATATGGTCTCAAGAACAACATTCCGGGGTAGAATAAACAGATAAACAAAGGAAATGTGACAAGGAGGCACAGGAAGGACCAATTTAGGAGACAGAGAATCTTAACAGTTTAACTAGAGTGGAGGCAGTATTGAAGGATTTATAATCTATTATAAATTCAGGGGTTTTTACCTTCTCAGAAAAGGAAAAGATGTGTTCAAGGGTGCATGCAAGGATATATACAAAAGATGCATACATTCAAGAACTTATAAAATCTATTTAGGGTGTCTACTTGATTGTTTTTTTCCTGCAAAGTATCACTTGGGAAAGACACATTAACCTGAAGTAGCCATAAGCAGTGTCAGTCCTGGATAATTACAGAGGTGATCAGATGAGTCTATAAAATAGAAGCCAAAAAAATTTTTATATAGATTTAGTAATTATCCCTGAAAGAATGGTTTTATAATTGCAAGGGTTGGACTTCACTGAATAAGGCTTTTAAAGATCATTTTAAAAAACAGGGCACAAGTTGTGTTGTGGAGATCGTGAATATACATGTAATGGACCAATGGCTGATGGACAGAGTGAATGGCAGTGTTCAGGGTTATGAAAATTAGGACTTATAAATGAGGCAGTTTTCCAGTGATTCCCATAAAATGTGGATCAGAAATGTGTTACATTTCATTTAACTTTGGAGTGAAGCTAGGATGCTCTGGAAAACCATTGTAAATGATTCTCAGGGTTTGGTCACGATGTAACATTGATGTGGGAGAGTAGGATAAAATTGTTTTATAAAAAAATTGTTTTATAAATCAAAAGTGGGAGGAAAATAATATTCCTAAGCTATGTTTGCATATGTTTTTACTATATATATTTTTGCTAAATAACTATATATTGTAAGTAGTTATATGACAATTTACAAATCTAGAATGTGTATTTGAGGGGGCCAAAAATGTGGGATTTTTGTTATGTTTTTCATCTTCTGATTGGGAAAATGTGAAATCTGCAGTTACCTTGTATTCAGCATATCTGGTGACTAATAATTATGATATCATATATTAATTCTTAGTGGAGGAAATGTACAGTGTTTCACATTTATTAACTCCTGCATTCCTCATAAGAACTTTATTTTGCAGTTTAGAAAACTCAGACTTAGTTAGCTAGTAAGTGGCAGAACCAAAATTTGAATGAGGTCTGATTCCAAAGTCTACATTTTTTTTAACTCTTGCTATGCTGCCTAAGTTTTGAAAATAAATCTTTTTATTGACCTCATGCCAACAAGTAACAATGACCATTGTCTTGATTAAATGTATTGGTTATGACAACTCAAAGTATAGTTAGTGTCAACATATTTTACCTATTTATTTTTGTCAACAGTTTTTGCCTGTGTATATGCATATCCGGGTTCTAGTTGCTGCATACCTATTTCAGACAGGGTACGGGCATTTCTCATACTTTTGGATCAAAGGAGACTTTGGAATTCATAGAGTCTGTCAGGTAGGAATGTATTCAGTTTTCTTTTTCATTTTGGTGCAGAAATATAAATATGGTCATTATAAGGACTCAGATAATTTGAATTTATGAAATTACACTCTAAAGTTGTGTTATCTCTGTGTTCTGTGGTTAATAATTTGAGATAAATAATTTATTACTGAGGGAAGAGAAAATGTAATTTAGATGAGTGTCTAATAAAAGCACTAGTACACAAGGGACAACATTGCTAATTCACTTCAGTTTTGTAGAAATGTACAGTTACCTAGGATTATTGTAATATGTTTTCTTTAAGAAGAAGATTAATACTTATTAAGTTTCTACCTTGTGCTGGGCACTTTTTGATTATTAGTATGTTTATCCCTCATTACAATCCAGAGTTGTGATCTTCATGTTTACAGAAAGAACACTGAGGCTTAGAGAGGTTAAATAATTTGCCTGTGGTCACATAGTAAGTGGTACAGCTCTGATATCAATCTGCTCAAATTCTGTGTTCTGTGAATGACATCACACTGTCTGAAATGACGGTTTCAGGGGTCCCAAAGACACTTTTTAATTTGAGTAATATTATTTTGTATCTATGACAACTCTCAATTTAATCCTAACTGGGGTAAATCAACATCAAACAGATGAAATGGACACCCTTTGGTTGAAGTAATCTAATCTCTGCTTATAAACTGTAGCCGTAGGAAGGAGGCTTATGATTCTTTCCCCACATTTAACAAGATGGCACTTGTAGCCAGAGGACAGCTCAGGCTGGTGGTTTGCTTGGATTTAGTTAATATAATGATGCATAAATATTTTATATTCAACTCTTTACAGTGATTGTAGAACAAATGTAATTTTAAGGATTAGTAAGATATACTTGTACATTTATTACTTTTGTCTTAAATAAATGTTTATGCTGTATCAGAGAAAATCTATCTTTGTTCTTCATGTATACCTGGAATGAAAACCATTTTCTTCTCCTTTTTAATAGGTCTTATTTCGTCTCAATTTCCTGGTAGTGGTGTTATGTATAGTAATGGATCGACCTTATCAATTCTATTACTTTGTCCCCTTGGTCACTGTATGGTTCATGGTCATATATGTTACTCTGGCACTATGGCCACAAATAATCCAAAAAAAAGCAAACGGTAAATATGCTCTCTTAAATATAAATATATCCTTTGAATGCACTAAATTTCTTTTTAGTTGTTAAAGGCTTTTATTGAGACATAGGCAGTTAAATTTATGTGTAGTGTTTGTTGACATTTAAAACTTTGTTCTTAAACTCTGCTTTGAAAATGTTATAGCTAATTCAACTAATACAACAGGGCAGATGAACAGTTTGCATGTATATTGTATGTGCGTTTTCTTTTTTTTAATCCCCCCCCCAAAAAAATGGCCACAGTTTTCAAACTGTCTTATACAGAGCAGGAGGATGAGTACTAGAAGAGAGAAGAGCAAGCCAAATAGGGTTCCAGGACTCTACATCCTTCTTCAGTCTTTGATAGCTCTGCTTTATTTGATTTTTTACATTATTAAGAATTTGGGGCAAGCATTCATTTGCAAAAAGGCTTTTGGTGTTAGCCCAGCATAAGAGCACTAATATAATTTATCTTCTAGATAATCCTTTACACAGTTAGTGTCAACCTGTTGTACACAAAGGATACCCAAGTTCCCGGAGGGTCATCACCTTCAAACTCCACACAGCCAATTACTGATAATGTTCAGAGTGAGGCCGCACTCATTTATCTTAATACTTTTTTCCCCTCAAGATCATATCATTGAAATAGAAGTTTCCCTCTTTTGGAAAAAATCAAAGTTGTTATTTTTAATAATTTTTAACTTAACTCTTTTAACCAAATACTGTATATCAGAAATATTTTCCACTGGCCTCCATAATAATGTCAAATAACTTTTTCAGGAAAGAGTTGAATTCCAGCCTTTAATCAAGTCCATGAATGTCTTTGAACAGCCTCTGTAGCTTAATCCCTTGACACCAACCTCACGTATTAATCAAGTGAAATAAATATATATGTAAACTATGAACACATAACTTAAAATATGCCTATGGTAAAATACATCTTAAGGTTAAACCCTGATCCATTAGAGAGTTCTCAAGCTCTCCCCTTGGAACTTGAATGTTTAAGCAGTATTACCAAGGTATATTCAACATGAGTGTTAGAATTATATGATAAGTTTTGTTCCAAATTTTGTACTAAGTTTGAATAATAAACAGGTGTAGTTGAATCCAGGAGGTTTTTTTTTTTTTTTTTTCAGGAGGTATTTTCAGATATATTTACAGTGGATAAACAGGAGATACGGAGGGTTTCAGGTGTAGGTTGTGGCCTCTTTCCTAGCAAGGATGCTCTATCTTTTCCTTTGCCCTTCTTATAATTTATATCACTTACATATATCTTATGTATCCTGTGTGCAGCCCTCAATTATTCTAAGAACTGTGCAGGGTATTAATATGTTATGTAGAGACTATTAATATGTTTTCTAATGTAAATTTATACTTTTTAGTAAATTATATATTTTCTCTCTTAGGAAATTGTTTCTGGCATTTTGGCTTACTGTTGAAACTAGCCTTCTTGCTGTTATGTATATGTTTTTTGGCATATTCTCAGGTTTGTACAGTCTTTTCAGTTTATATTTTGTTCTATTTTATTTTAAAGTTCAAGTCTATTAAAGTATGTGAGAAGAGTCAGAGCTTTTTTTTAGCTTCATTTTTTAATGACTGTAATAAAAGTGTCACTCTGTAGTTGACTACTCAGTGTAGTTCTTTTGAGACCTATCTACTTTTGTTACCACTGTTTTTGTTGTAAGAGCAATTTGAAGCTCTTCCTCTGGCAATTGTTCAAAATCCATTTTACTTGACTTTGATCAATCAGACGTTTATTGAATGCCTCTTATAAGACACTGCTCTAAGTGGAGATCAAAATTCTCTTGACAGAATTTGCAACTTGGTTTGTGCATTATTCATTGCATCAAAAGTGTTACTTGATTTTTCCATAACTGCATAGAGTAAAATTTTGGCAGTTAGTAAAACCAACTTAGGAGCAAATGGGTTTGCATACATGTAAGTATGTTGAATTTAATAAATTTTTTGGATATTTTCTTATTTCTACTGTTTTATCCCCCATTATGATGGTTGAGATCTTCTCAGCTACTTTAGCAAGGTGACAAACTGCTATCTGCTGGTCCGTCATCAGGTAGACATATTGTTTGGGCAGCATGATATTTATAACAAAATATTTTAATTTGAATGCCTATAGTTGTGACATATTCTGCAGTTTGCTCCCATCTCTAGTGTTCCCCATCTTGGACTTAATCTGTGTCAGGTGCAAATGCCATATAAACATTGTGTGTGTGTGAGTGTGTGCGTGTATGTGTGTGTGTGTATACGTGCATGTGTGATCCTATAAAGCTGGTTTTTGTTTGTTTGTTTTGTAGACTTTCATACTTATTTTCATACTTAGAAGTAAAGCATTTTTATTTCTGCCTAACCTCCAGGGTTTTTTACAGGAGATTTATAAAATAATAAGGAAATGATAGCAAATGTATAAAGAAATAGCCAGGTAACTGGAACAGCTATTTGACATTTACTTATTAAAATTCCAAACACTCTGCAGTGCATCTGAGGGAGAGAAGGGAAGGTGAACCACAGGTTCAATAAAAAGACTAAGAAGGTTTCCCCAGTTTTGGATCAGTGCACTTGGGGGAAAAAAAAAGTATGTGGCCCAGAGTAGCCCAGTGTCTTGTACAAAATGAATGCTCACTGGGATCCCTGGGTGGCGCAGCGGTTTAGCGCCTGTCTTTGGCCCAGGGCGCGATCCTGGAGACCCGGGATCAAATCCCACATCGGGCTCCCGGTGCATGGAGCCTGCTTCTCCCTCTGCCTGTGTCTCTGCCTCTCTCTCTCTATCATAAATAAAAAAAAAAACAAAAAAACAAAAAAAAAAAAAAAACAAAATGAATGCTCACTAAATATTTTGCCCAAATTAAATATTTGTTAAGAAACAGATTTTTGTTTGTTAAGAAACAAATTTTTAATCAGAAATAATATTTAAATGATAAATGCATCACATATATATGATCTCTTAAGACCATGTAACTCTTATAGATACTATATATTTCTGTTTCATATCGATATTGTATTTATATTTTTGTATTTCATATCACTATATATATGATCTGTAAGTACTTTATATTGCAACCCTTGGTAAGAATCATCCTGTTTTCTGAGGAATACATTTTGACCTCTATTTAATAAACTATAAATATTTAAAATTCTTAAATGGTTAAATGGAGAATATTGCATTTTATTAAGATAATAAGGTTTCAGCATTACCTAAAATACAATGTTATTTTCTTTCTTTCTTTTCTTTTCTTTTTTTTTTTTTTTTTTTTTTTGGTTTTTAATAGCCTTTTCAAAATTGTTATGTTACATTTTTTTTTGCTGTGGCATTAGGTCTAATAATGGAGCTTTCCTTAATAGAGTTTGTTGCCGTTCTTTAGTCTGGAAATTGAAGTTTTTGTTCTCTACTTTGAAAGACTTCATTAATGTGCAGGAATGCACCCAAGACTTCTGCCCCTTCATTCCCAGATTTTCCAGGCTTGTCAGATTAATAAGAGGGTACCATTCACTAACTTGACCACAGTAAAATTGTAAACTTTGTTTCAAAGGCTAGTAATGGCATTTGGGTATGGTTGATTGAGTAAGGTGACTAATTCAGAGGATTCTTTTAACTCAAATGGTTAATTAGAGATTATTGAGGACATTTAGAGAAAGAAAAACTGTATTTTAACCTTAACTATCATTCTTTAGAATATTGATATCCTATTGGCTAAGGTCTTTTGTATTTTGGTATTTTGATTAGTAAATATTAGCTGTTTTGTGTACTAGATTAAAAAACCTTAAATGGAAGAATTTTCCAGTTACTAGCTTACTTTTTTTTTTTTTATTTTGCAATCTCTGTAATCTTTCATGTGAAGTAAAATAAGTTACCAGAAAGTTTTAA
Source organism: Canis aureus (assembly GCF_053574225.1). Lineage (NCBI taxonomy): Eukaryota > Metazoa > Chordata > Mammalia > Carnivora > Canidae > Canis > Canis aureus. Next base: position 41,058,739 of record NC_135628.1, on the reverse strand, counting down.
AAGTCATATATGTTAGCCTTTATTAAAATAAATTTCTTTTCAAATGAAAAAGAATTTTTAAATTGTGAATGACTCTTATATAATCATAACTTTAGAAAACTATAATTTATAATAGAATTAGAAAACAAGTATTGACTTGTACCATCTTAATTTGTGTTCTGGATTCCTTTTCTCAGGGTGCATTTGAGAAGATCTTTTCTCTTTGGCCATTGTCCAAGTGTTTTGAACTGAAAGGGAATGTATATGAATGGTGGTTCAGATGGAGGTTAGACCGTTACGTATGTATTTACCTTGTGATCCTTTGCCATTTCAAAATATACTTTTAAAAATTATTTGGAAAATTATTTAGTTTTGGAATAAGGAAGCATGTTGACTTGATAAATTAAAGCAGCCCTACTCCTCCTGTTTTTTTTTTATAGCAGAGAAAGGGTATGCATGGATATTTATATCAGCAGGAAAACTCTCTAAAAATGCTGTCTATAAAAAGGCCTTTGTTTGAGTCCTAATTTTGACTTATAAATGATCCCTCATAGGGATGCCTGGCTGGCTTAGTTGGTAGAGCGTGCAGCTCTTGATCCCTGGGTCATGAATTCAAGCCCCACATTGGGTGTAAAGATTAGTTAAATAAACTTAAAAAAATGATCCCTTGTGTATATGCTTCAGCCATACAATACAATATTTATTGAGCCACCAGGCTTCTAAGCCTTACAATCTAGTATAAATCCCAAGACTACTGCTTATAATTAGGTGCTAAGTTATGCAGTGTGGATTTTGTGGTAGAAGCGTGCAGAGAAGAGATACCAGTGTCATGGGTCAGTCCATAAATTAATCTTAAAGGAAAGTTAAGATTCAACTGGCCAAGAAAATATAAAACATCTAGCACAGCATTTGGAGAATAATGGATGATTAAATAATAATTACATCTCTTCTCTCCACTTTTCCTTCCATATTTCACTCATCCTTTGTTTCATTCAACAAATCTTTTCTTTTTTTTTTTTTTTAACAAATCTTTTCTTAATGCCTATTCTATGCCATTTCTGGTTTTCAATACCTATGTACTTTCCAGTGTACTACATGGCATTTCAAAACCACATATGACTAAAAAGCTTTGCTAAAATCTTGATATCAAATAACTTTAAATTCTCAACTTTGTCATTAGAGCAGTGTACTATGATATGATAGTTCATGTTAAGTCCTTGTTTAAAAAAGAGAAGCTTTGAGGTGACACCTAGGTGGTTCAGTCAGTTAAGTGTCTAACCCTTGGCTTCCAGTTCAAGTGGTGGTCTCAGGGTAAGAGGAGGGCTCAGCAGGGAGTCTGCTTGGAGATTCTCTCCCTCTGCCAACCCACCTCTCCCACTGCCTTGTGCATACTCAGGCATGTGTGCTCGCTCACTCTCTCTTCTTCCCTCTCTCTAAAAAATAAATCTTAAAAAAAATAGGTAGCAGCTTTATGTGCTTTCTGGTCCACTGTATTTTTTTTCCTTTGCATTCTTGTGTGCATATGCTTCTTTTTAAAAGCATGATCTTGGTGCTGTTAGTGTTAATTTATTTGATTGAAAGTATCAATATAAAATGTGTTTTATTTTGGTTTAGTATTTAAGTTTTATCATATGTTTCCATAATAGTTCTATTAATTATTTTTGTTATTCTTTTTTAATTACAGTATAGTTGACATAGTGTTATATTAGTTTTAGGTGTACAATATAATGATTCAGCAACTTCATACATTACTCAGTGCTCATCATGATATGTGTACTCTTAATCCCAATCCCCTGTTCCACCCATCCTCCAACTCACCTCCCCTCTGATAATCATCAGTTTGTTCTCTGTAGTTAAGAGTCTGTTTTGATTTATCTCCTTTTCTTTGTTTGTTTATTTTGTTTCTTAAATTATACATATGAGTGAAATCATATGGTATTTGTCTTTTCGGATTGACTTATTTCACTTAGTATCGTACCCTCTAGATCCACCCATGTTGTTGCAAATTCATTCTTTGTATGGCTCAGTAATATTCTATTGTGTATATATACTGCTTCTTTTTCCATTCATCAGTCAGTAGACACTTGGGCTGTTTCCATAATTTGGCTAGTGTAGATAATGTTGCTGTAAACATTGGGGTGCATGTATCTTTTTGCATTAGTGTTTTTCATTCTCTGGGTAAATATCAGTAGTGGAATTACTGGAGAAAAGTTCTACTTTTAATTTTTTGAGGAACCTCTATACTGTTTTCCACTGTGGTTGTCCCAGTTTGCATTCCCACCAACAATACAAAAGGGTTCCTTTTTTCTCAATGACACTTATTTTTTTGTGTTTTCATCATTATTTTAAAATTATCTTTATTTCTTTGCTTGCTGCTGAGACTGCTCAAAATGAACCAGCTTATCTCATATTGTTGCAAGAGCGGTTTGCTGTCCTATTGCAGATTGTTTCTAACAATCATTGACTTTATGTCATTTCTTGAAGTTTAAGTCCTTCATAGAAACTTCCAACCTTTAAGCTTTTAACCTACTTACTTTAGTACTTATTGTCCTCCTTTACCAAATATTTATGCTATTTATTGAAAAGTTGCTGTTTAAAACAAATTTTCTCTTCTTATTTTTCAGGTAGTCTTTCATGGAATGTTGTTTGCTTTCATCTATCTGGCTTTACAGAAGCGTCAAGTACTTTCTGAAGGAAAGGGTGAACCTCTTTTTTCAAACAAAATTTCAAATTTTTTATTGTTTATTTCAGTAGTTTCTTTCTTGGTAAGTTTCAAAATGTAATCTTGTAATTTTTCAAAGTCCTAAATGTATAGAAAATTAACTTTAGGCAATAGGAATTTAGTCAATTGTTTTTAATAAATAAAATCTTTACTTCAAAATTCTTTTTCTCTGTATTTTTCTAATTGAACATAGATGCTAAGGCAATATATAAGTTTAATAAGAAGAATAATTGAGAACTCAGTGAAATAGAAATTTTCAAAGTTGTAATAGGGAAAAAATGTAACATAAGGTATTTAACAGAAAGAGCCATCACTGCCTCATGATCACTGTTTCCAGAAAAGCACAGACCTATGCTCTTCTCTCTCTGCTTTCTTTTATTTGAGCAGTTGAACAAACCATAACAAGTGAAGACCAAATGAGTGAGCAGTTTTTACTGAAGCTTTTTAAATAGCATAATGGAATATAATGTTATAAACAAAAAAACATGTAAAGATCCTGAGAAAGCTGCCTTATTTAGGCATAACTGTTTTCATGAACTGATCCATGTGTTTTTTGTTTTAGACCTATTCCATCTGGGCTAGCAGTTGTAAAAACAAAGCAGAGTGCAATGAACTCCACCCATCTGTATCTGTGGTACAGGTAATTATCTTGATTTAGGAAAAAAAAAGTTCTTAATTCTCATTAAGAATACAGTCTTTACAGGCAGTATGATTTGAGATCAAACTATAAAATATAGGTATATTACTTAATCTTCCTAAGCCCTACCATCCTTTATTGTACAGGGACTTTAAAATCTCTTTTAAAGGATTGTTATACTAAATGTATAGAAATGATTGGTATTGGTCACTTAGTGGGCACTTAGAAAATGTCAGTTCTCCTCATATTTGCTTTGTTTTCATTTACTCATATTTATTTACTTAATCATTATTAATGTGTTAAGTACTATGCTATAAGTACACATACATGTGTAAGAAGTTCCATGTTAAGATGCATACAGCTCCTGCTCTCATGGAATGAACAGTCTGATAGAGATATGGACCAGTAAACATTCATTCATTTAACATTTTTTATTCATTTAACAAATACTTGATACCTACTATGCACTAGATATGCTGGGAAGATACAGAGGTAACCAAATCAGACTTGGTTCCTACCCTTCCAGAGCCTTCATTCTTTTATTACAGATAGTAATCATATAATCACCATGTAATTAGAAATAGTAGTACATGGTGCTACAAGAGAATATAATGAGGGGATATGACCTAGTTGGAATTGACGCAAGGCGTGGTCAGGGACAGAAATTATTTCCCTGAGAAAATTAAGTTGAGAATGGAGGGATGCAGGCAGACAGCAAGAACTCAGACCCTGTAGGGGAAGGGAGCATACTTACATTCAGAGAATTTGAGGAAGGCTGTTCGAGCTACAACTCAGAGAGCTAGGGTTGAGAGAACTATGTGGTAGTGACCAGGAAGTGGGCAGAGGCAAGGAGTATCTCAAATCAGATTGATGGTTTGCAGAGATACCTCTGACTGCAGGTGGTGACAGGACATTTGACAGTGTGCTGCTAGTTCAGCACGGGTGCTTTGGTAATATGCGGGACTTCTTCCTGACCCATCTTGGTATCAGAGCAGGATTCTTGGAGATAGCAGTGTCTAAGCTGACACCCAAAAAATGAGTAGTGCGGCCAGCAGAAGCAGGGATACTTTCTAGAGGAGCTTCTCTTAGGTCTTATGTTCTCTTCAGTGCCGGAACTGTTTTGTTCCTCTTAAACGTCTATATAGTTAGCAGAACCCAGCGTGTGACAGACTCTTGAAATACAATTGATAATGAAATTTTAAACATTATACTGTACTTATGTAGCATTTTTATGTCTTCTGTAGACAGTAGCAGTGCTTCCCAATAACTTTTTGCGTATCATATCTGATATCACTTCTGTTACTGATGATGGAAGGGAGGTGTTACCATTCACTGTGCACCAGTACGGAACAATATAAAGAGAGCTAAGTGGATAGACATAGAATAATACCACATGAGCACTCCTGAGCCTATCATCTTCCTTTCCGGTCACCACCCTTCACACACTCCTATTCCCTTAGTACTTTTTCAGTGAGGGCCTTAACTCCTCTGTTGCGGAATGAAAGAATGGACTGGGAGCACAAATTGAAGCAAGTACTAATTTCATTGGCAGCTATTTCTTTTCAAGGTCACTAGCTTCCTGTTGTAAAAGTAAGAGCATCCAGAAAGCCCCAAATTTTACATCCTTATCACATTTCACTCTTATTCTCAGATACCAACAGGTGGTGTAGGTGTGAGGGTGTGGGTGGATATGATCATTAATAATTTATATATGATTATATATTCTTAGCGTACTTATCTGAGGGGGTTTCTTAAGATTTTAACGTGTACAAGATTCCCAGTGTTGTTCTGTTAGAAAGTATTTTTCCAGCCTGACCCAGCAGAAAGCTTAAGGATCAATCCTTTTTTTAAAATTCAGGTAACAATTAACAGTGTTTATTAGTTTCCTCTGTACAGTGTAATAGTTCAACAATAGTTCATATATTTCTCAGTGCTCATCAAGATAAGTATACTCTTAATCCCTTTTATCTATTTCACTCTTATAGATCAATCCTTGAATCCTGACCTTTTAGTTTGCCCATCAGTCTGGATAGAAATTTGCAGAAAGGCTTGCTGTAGAACAGCATACAGGTGATTAACCATAAATAATGTATATTAAGTCCTAGCATAGTACCCAGCAAGTTACAAATGCTGAACAAATTTTAAGTGTTGTTATTATTTCTTTATCAAGTTAATAAAGATGACTCCCTAGACCCCAGCTGTCTTCTCCATGGCTATCATTTCTTTGATTTTTCTATTCCCCTAATCATATTGTTTACTAAGTGTATGACGAAACACAGACTGGAATATGCTAAAGAAATAAGTACACATTGAGAAAGGGTAGATTAAACTCAGTAAAAAGGAAAGTGATTTGCTTAGGGCTATTCCTAGATTTTCTGCTGCTCAGACTAGTGATTTGTATGTATCTGTGTCATTCTTTCTAGCATTTTACAGTTTGTGCAATACTTTAATTATAAAAACTCATTAAATGGTTTGTGTTTAAGGGATTTATTTATTTATCCCATCTTTATGATTTTTACCATTTATGTATACCGCCTGTGCTATTAATTACCTAATATGTTTCTTTAATGGCTCACATTGCATGCTATGATAAGTACCTTATATATGTTTTCCTATCTAATGTTCACATCAACCTTCAAAGTAAATCTTATCCCTCTTTGTATGGATGAGGAAACAGACCTAAGGGAGTAAAGTACTTTGCCTTAAATCCCTGGACTAATACAAGGCAAAGGCCAGATTCAAACTTGAGTTTCTTTGATGCTACTCTCCATGAAGATCACCCAACTTAATAGTACCTGAGTATTTCACTTTGGTTCCTTTTTCCCCAGTGATAAAGTGACCCACAAATCTCCTACTCACTCATCCTGTATGCATCCCAGAGGGCTCTTCCTGAAGCCTTAGACCAATGCCCATAGTGATGAACACTGAATATGGGATTTTTCTCTGAAGTGTGAATAGATTTTTCAATCTTTCTATGAGAAAGTTTCTGAAAGGTATTTGTGAAAGTGTAAACAGTTTTTTCTTTACAATTTCTTCCTTATAAAGAGAATAGGTTCTAAAGAGAGTTCTTTGCTTGGTAAAGTAGTTACTGAATGTAACACTGAATTAGAGGTCTAGAAAATTCAGGATTGTTCCACCTGGTACAAAAGGATGAGGGAGAGTGGTGAAGGCCAGGTGCTCAAAAGTTGGAGATTGTCATTAGGGAGAAGAAATCAAAAGGGAAAATATATGACATGTGAATGCATTTCAAGATGTCATTTTCCTGACTATACAGAGCAAACATGAGGACATCTTAAAAGTCATACCATTTCTCATATTTACGTAGCTGTTAAGTGGAAGGAGGCTTTTGAGGAATACAAGAGGGGGTTGTTATGTGGCCACCAATAAGGCAGATACTTTATGGAAGACACCAAATTGTATCATGGGATTTTTTGATTTTTGCTTCACAAAATATGATATCCTTTTTTTCTGCACAGAAGGCCTCACGTGGGTTTATAATTTTTCAAATACACATAAAATTGTTCAGCCATGTACTACCTAAAATCTGCACTGATACGGAGTATACAGACCACATGTTGAGAAATCTAGCTTGGACAGACTCTAGAACAAAATTAACTTGCTGAAACTTTCTCTATTGAAAAAAAAACATTGTGTATGTATCAAATTCAAGAACATAGATAATAAAGTTATCACTTGAAGGAAAGCAATTGCTTTTAGTAAATAGATTATTTATTTTGCTTTGTGGTTTTTCCTTAGATTCTAGCTTTCATCCTAATAAGGAATATCCCTGGATATGCCCGTTCCGTTTATAGCTCATTTTTTGCTTGGTTTGGAAAAATTTCATTAGAGGTTGGTACATTAATATTTTATTCTCTCCTACACAGTCAAGTGTTACGTGTGTGTGTATATATAAGTCCAAAATATATTCTTTTTATATCAAAGCTATGTTATTTATGGAAACACAGAAAAGAAACTCAGAACTTTCAACAGCAATAGAGTAGTATATTTTTAAAGCCATATTTAAATGACTAGAAATAGATGACTTTCAAATATTCTTTATATTGTCTTAAGCTTTTAAGCACAACTAAGAAGCTGAGATCAGGAAAGAAAAAGTTAAACAAATATAAATGAAGACAAGCTGAGGGGATTTTGATTTGTTTTTCATCTCCATAATTAAATATTACTGAATTTAGTTTATCAATACTTATCCTAATAGAACTCACCCTTATGACTGGAAATTTCAGGAAATTTTTTAAACGTAATTACATTTTGTATGCAGTACTGAGTATGACTTACTTAAAACCTTAAACTAGGTTTTAAAAAACATTCTGAATATTCTGAGCTCTATTAGTCAAAGTAGGACATTTTAGAGCAGTAGAATTCATATCATAATCATAAAAGATACATTTTAGAGTATAAGATTTATTAAGTTGTCCTTAAAATAGAGAAAATAAATTTTCCTTTGAGTTCTTTAATAAATGTTATTTTGTTGTCTCATAAGTGGGACTGAATAGAATTTAGAATTATTAATCAAGAATAACTTACCAAACCATTCAATAGATAAAGGAATGCTTATTGTGACATCTCCATAATATTTGGAGCGTGAGAGTTTTTATCAACTTTAGTGAATGCATTTATAATTCAGTATTTCTAGAAAAAGTACCAAAATTGTATAGTTTCCTATTTGAGAGGTAGCTTATAAGCATTTTTCTACTCTCTGCTATTTTAAGCCAATGTGATGAAAGAACCACATTTGTAATCATAATCAAAAGTTGCAGTGGTGTCCTCTAATATGTATACTCATATTGAAGTTGAAATATGCTTTAGAAACATGAGATGCAGTTGAAAACATTTCTCTGGCCATGCAGAGCAAACTTGAGGGCATCTTAAAACCCATACCATTTTCTGCTTACATATCCACATGCAGAAATATATTCACAAATATATATAAATATGGATTATGTGTGTGTACACACGTGTAGTGATTCTTTATTTGGGGTCTAAATACCAGAATCCAGAAAGCCTTCTGTCAGCTGTCTTTTGTGTCACACAAAAAAAAAAAAAAAAAAAAGTTTTTTAAAGTTACAAGGTTCCTATTTCATTTCTTGGGGACTTTGAAGCAGTACTTCAAGTAGGAGTTCTGAAGAGTAGACTGCAATAGACTTTTCAGGACCAACAGTGAAACAGAAGTATATGGTTTGGAAAAAGTCTCTTAACATAATTATGCAATGACATGTTTAGGCAAAACTGTGATATAGTTGTGGACCCTCTGGGCATATCTAACTTTAAATACTTTCCTTCCAGCTATTTATTTGCCAATATCACATATGGCTGGCAGCCGACACAAGAGGCATCTTGGTACTCATACCTGGAAACCCTATGCTCAACATCATTGTCAGCACTTTCATATTTGTTTGTGTGGCACACGAAATTTCTCAGATCACTAATGATCTTGCACAGATTATTATTCCTAAAGATAATTCGTCTCTGTTGAAAAGGTTGGCATGTATAGCTGCATTTTTTTGTGGACTCCTCATCTTATCGTCGATTCAAGACAAATCAAGACATTAGGTTACTAAAATCCTAAGAAACTTAAACTCTCCAGGCTAATTTTGTGTCTGCCTAGAGGAGAAATGCATCTATCTGGAGATATAAATGTATATGTAAATTAAAAACTTGTTTGGCAAGAGGACAGCTCAGTGGCGTCTGTTGAACATGTGTGGTTGTATATAGTGGAAATGTACATCTCCAATGTGAAATACCGAAAAAAAATTGAAGCAGAGTGCATTGTATAGGATTGCATGTGAAATGTCTTTTCTACTGGATCTATATATCCATTTATAAATCATTTTAAGTTAACATGAAGGCAGGGAAATAATTACGTTTCCAGTAAAAACATAATTTAATTAGCTTAGTGGCACCACTGAGTGTTTTGATATTTACTAAATTTGTGGTAATAAGATTATCTATATTATCTATCTGTATTCATCATGGAACTTCCTACTTAGCTGAAAACTTTCTTACTCAAGAATGACTGCAGTATTGTTTTCTTACCATAAGTGCAATGATGTGGGACGATAAACAAGTATGCCTTTAATTTATATATGTTCACGTTCTGATGTTAGCTGTTTCCTGACATGATTTTTCTTCCCAGCCTTGGTTTTTCAGGTATACCTACATCTTTGTACCCTTTGTCTCACAGAGTTGTTCTAGGCTCTGTGACAGGGTTTTGTCACTGTTGTTGCTTCTTTTTATAAAAGGCCAAATTTTCTTTCCAATCCAGACATCCATCTGTTTCCTTTCCTTAAGCTATACCAATGTAATACCAGTTACCCTGTGGATCCATCTAGTATGTTTTCCTCCAACTCATTAATTTCTCTCTTATTTCCAATGTTTGGAAAGCTCTTTATAATCATCGTAGTATTTCCTATTACTCCCTCCCTGCTATTTTAAAAAGAAATATTTATCAGTCTAACTTGTGCAGTGTAGTAAAGATTCAAGCTGTTGACGGAGATGTATAGTCCTAAGTAGAATTTTAAGTAACTGGGTGACAATGGGCATATGTGTTTTTCATTTTGTCTTGTTACAAGCTAACTGTTAGAGGTATAAATTTATTTATCTGTTGTACAGATTTGACTATAATGTTTAATGTCTGAAAGATTGCACTTGTTTGCTCTTATTGTGCGTGGAATAAAGTATATTTTCTGTTCCTGGTATATGAATATATGGAGTAATTTAAACAGTAAATAAACATTCTGTGGATGCTTATTTTTGTATTGGCAAAGTATCAATTAAACTGTATGTGTCCTTTTTTTAAAAAAAAAATCTGGATCCATCAATGATTGGTTCAAATTTCTAATGCACTTCAGCTTAAATTGACTTCCTCAAATGCTCAGTGTGGAGGGAGAGGTCCGCGTGAGAGTCCAATAAGGACGCCTTCGTTAGCATCAGAGGGCATCCTGCCTTTCTACCCAGGAAGTCTAAGCACTGTGGTTCGTTAGTGGTCTTGCTTGAAGATCTAAAAAATTTAATTATCATTTCCTTAGTACCGGATTTATGTGCTAGTGGTATCTTCCGATTAGTTGTGGAATAATTCTCAGACAAAAATGTGTGTTCTTTCCTTTTCTCCCTTCTTCTGCCCTTACTTAATCTTTTGACATTTCCCAGATAGACAATTGTAATGATTCATTGCTCTGCCTCCTAGACTGCAGCCTTATAAGTAAAGAATAGTATAGTTATAAATCAAAAACTTCCCAAGTACCATGATCACATTATTCTTGCTGGTGTGGCTTGCCAATGAGTAGAGTGCATTTTAATTTAGTTTGTAAGTTTTATCACCCAAAAAAGATTCTTCTCGATGAAACAATTGAAAAAGAAAGATGACCAGTATTTCTCTGTTTTTTGGATGCACTTACGTCTTCCAATAGTGATACCCAATGAATATGTTTTCTCTCCTATTCAGACTCGAACCTAACACCTAACTAACAAGCCCTTTCTTCCTCATGTGCTCTCATTTAGTATGTCCTACTGTTTTAGTTATAGTTATATGTAATAATTACAGTGTAGTGCATTTAATTAAAGTATATTCTATCTACATTTAATTTTTTAATGAGTCTTTATGGGTAAGAGGTTACTGTGGTCGAAGTTGCCATAAGGAGAGCATCTATCTATGGTGTATGTTTTGAAACCTTTTCTGCATTGATTCAGATTCTGACTAGCATGGCTCATCCATACCATTCTTCAGAAAAAGATATTTAATGGAATATTTCGACCACTAAAATTGAGATAAAACCACAGAGGTTCTCTAGACTTAGATTTTCTCTACTATAAATCGCACTGAGATATCTACCACTGGGGTTCAAAAGGGACTTGCTGACTCAAATCTGCCACAATCTTTCCATGTTTCCTTTGCCAAATTTTCCCATTTTTATGGAGAGCCAACCCAGCATTGAAAAGTCAGAGCCTTGATCTAAAACCATTCACTGTACCTATAAGCTAGGTCCTATGATTTGCTTTAGGTGCTGGTGTAAAATAACATTTGCACCCTACCATTCCATTGTAAGATATATTAACCAGTTACAATTTTAAAGGTGAGTGAATTTTTTTCTCCACAAATGCTTTTTTATTTCGAATGTTAGTATAGGAAGCATGTAAGTGGGGGATCCCTGGGTGGTTCAGCAGTTTGGCACCTGCCTTTGGCCCGGGGAGCGATCCTGGAGTCCTGGGGGGGTCGGGTCCCATGTCAGGCTCCCGGCATGGAGCCTGCCTCTCCCTCTCCCTCTGCCTGTGTCTCTGTCTCTCTCTATGTCTATCATAAATAAATAAAATCTTTAAAAAAAAGGAAGCATGTAAGCGTAGTAAAATTAATAATAAGCATATCTGTGTTTACTTTTTTTACTAGATGGTAAACATTAAGGCTCTATAAATAAGTAAACAACCAATAGGAGTGAGGGCAGAACCTTCATCTATAGATACTCAAATAAAAACCAGTTCTTCAAAGAATGTGCAATTTCTAGAACAATGCCTTGCTCCCTTCAGGTTGTCCCTCCCACCTTGAGGTTGGGACTTTTAACAAACCTTGGGAGAGATAGGTTGGAATTTTTATGTTGAGCTGTTAATTAAAATGCTACTATGCTATAATTTTTTTAACCTACAAAAATGGTAGTTTCATATGGTTCATCCTCACAGCATCCCTTTTGTAAAAATAAAGTAACTCAGGTAGTTATCTTCAGAACTGATCCTGACAACTACTTCAAGGATTCCAAACACTAAGTCCAGTTTTATTTAGGGTGATTTTGAGGGTTGGTGAAAACTTAAGATACGCCTATTTGAAACGCTCCATTAAATCTATATTTGTCTTTCTTTGAATGAAATCCCTTTTACTGGCTTGTACAGATTAGAAATATTTTGTATTTTTTAAAAGTTAGGCCTATAAAGTAATATAAACAAGAGTCTATTTTCCAAAAGTAGAGTTGATATTGTGAACTGTAAAATATCTAATGGTTTAATTAGAAATAATTTATTTAACTGATTTCTTATTTATAAAATACTTTTAAAATACCATTCCAGAGTATAAAAATGGGATAGATGAACATTTTAAAAGGAAATTTGAAAAAAAAAAAAAAGAAAGAAAAGAAAAAGAAAAGGAAATTTGTGGTAACCTAGAGGTATTTTTGTCTTGCATAGGGCAAAATCCTCAGGCATAAAAGTAATTATTATAAAATATTTTAAAATTCAGCTGGTTTTATTAGCTTTTACTCCTTATTGAGAAAACATTTGAGGGAATTTTCTAATAATAAAGTCACTAAAAAGAAAACTATTAACAAGACTTTGTTTTTTAATTCTACAGCTATTGCAGATGGATTATTTAATCCTTTTACTCTCCATTGCCAAAATAACAAAGCTGGAATTAGCTGATGGTAAAAGCTCTCTATGTTTATCACCTCATCTCTTAATATGAATTCCAACCAGGCCAGTCTTACTGTTCCCCAAATATCATACTTTTCTTTTTTTCCCACTCTTTTCATCTACCAAAATCCAACTTATTTTAAGAATTAAGAATTAAGAATTTAAAAATTTGAACTCCACCATCTCTGAAAACTACTTTCATTTTCTTATTTTTTCTTTTCTTTCTTTCTTTCTTTCTTTTTTTTTTTTTTTAACTATTCTAGCACTAATTACCTGGTCCTATTATTTTATCATTTCTTCCATTTCTCCAGTAAGGTTTCAACTCCAGGGTTAAGATAATATTTCTTATGGGTGGAGTAAAGAGGCTTAACCATCAACTAAGGGATTCTGGTTTTATTTCTCCCATCTTAAAAATAAAACTCCTCTTTATCTCTAGTGTTCCCAAAACTACTACCTAATTTATTTTCTTCTTCAGACCTGAGCTGCTCTTGTCAAGATCAATGAGAACCTCTGTATTGCTAAATCCAATGATCAATTCTCAATCTTCACCCTACTTGACCTATGGGCAGTATTTGACACAGTTGATTATTGCCTCCCTGTTCAACCACCTTCACTATGCTTCCAGGACGTCATCATTTCCTGTTTTCTCCCCTCCTCAATAGCCATTCCTTCAGTCTTGTTCCTTGGATCCTCTACACACCCTCAACCTCTAAATAGTTCCCCAAAACTCAGACCTCAGCCCTCCACATTCACTTCTTAAGAAATACCACCCAGTCACACGACTTTAAATACTATCTATATTCTGAGGACTACCAAATTTATATTTTCAGTCTACGTCTCTTCTCTACAATTCAGACTCAGATATCCAACTGCCTACTTAACATTTCCCTTTGAATATCTAAAACGCATATCAAACTTAAGAAGTCAAAACCTAAACTAAGCTTCCCCTCTACCGGCCACAAAAACACCGCCGTCTTTCTCTTCCAATAAATGGCAACTATATCCTTCATCTTGCTCAGATAAACAATTTTGACTCTTTTTTTCTTATACCTTTCCATCATGAATTTTAGTAAATCTTGTCAGCTTCATTTTCAAAATATACCCATAACTCAGTGATTCAACCACTTCATCACCTCCAGTGTGATCACCCTTTTCCAAAACCTCCACCAGCTCTTTCCTGGAATATTGTCATGGCTTCTTTTTTTGCACCAAGTTATGACATGCTTACACATTTTACTTATCTTTTTTTTTTTTTTTTTTAATTTTCCATCCCTCCCCAATAGGACATGATTTTTCTGAGGAAAGAGATTTTTCTGCTTTATTCACCACAGTATCCCCAACTCTCAGAACAATGCCCATCTCTCAGGTATTTGCTGGTTGAATTCATGAATGCTGCAAAAAAATGGTGTTAAATACTAACCCCATTCAAGGCAGGTAGGCAGTCATGCAAAGGTAAGGCAGCTGGGAGAAAACCTTTTCCTTAGAAATTTAGATAGGAGCCTAAAGATATACTCTATTTGGCTATTAGAATGTTGATTTGCCTAAAGTTAAAAAAAAAAATGTAATGTACTCATGCAGCCAGATAAATAGTGACTGCAGCAGGATAAAGGCCTTTCTGATCTCCAGTGCAACTACCTACAGAGCTGAGCCCCAGACATACCATACAGACCATAAGTCTTCTACTCACTGTGGATCCAGCCTATCATGCCTCATTTTCTTGCTTTATGCTGGGATGTCAATGGCTGTTTACCATTACTCTTATACTATTATTTTTCTTGTAGTAGAGAATTATTTCTTTGGACTCATATCTCTATTGGAAGCAGGAAAATGAAAAGATAAACTAAGAAAGCCATGTATTTTAAAAAGAGAGAGATTGTGCTTTTTGTGGAAGTCAAAAATATTCCTCTGTGTTTAATAGGCAAAATGTAACTGTGTCAAAGAATACAATTTAAAAACCATTATGAAATAAACTAAACTAAAAACCATTGCCAGTACTTAGAAATGTATATGTGAGTGCCAGTATAAATAAAATAAGATTAATGAATTAAATGAGCCTGGCATTTCCATAGGACTTGATTTTAAATGAAAAATTTAAAAATAATAATGCTGTGAAATTCATATATATATTAAGTGAAAAAAATTGCATCAAAACATTTAACAGATGGTAACTTTTAAAAGCATATCCACTGAATGTAGCAGAAATTACATGCCAAAAGAAATAAGCAGAAATTATATGCCAAAAAGAAATAGGCTTTTGAAAATAGGCAGCTAACTGGGAAAACTCTTATTTTCCTCCGTGAATCAAGATATAGCTGAGAACTTACAGAAAAATTTATGAAAATTTCATTTGTGACATTTTCTAATGCATCTGAGAGCCCAGGTATCAACAATGCCACCCACTTAAATATATTTATGTGTTTTTTCAGATAAAATTCTAAGGTTACCAAATAACTCAGAAACATATTTAGGTTAATTATTGATCAATTGGCTTGAAAAAAATCTTAAAGTTTGATATAGGCTAGTATTAAAATTAATAAAGTTATAATTAATAAGTATGTTAATAAAGTGCTGTTGTGATGATCTGTGGACTTACAAAAGTGAAACAAATTAGTTTCAAAAGGACCTAGAACTTAAGCTTTCATTCCCTGGAAATGACTTTATGCTAAAATTTTAGGATGCATTCTGGACACAGTCGTTTATATCACAAACAGGATATGTTCCATGGTTTGTGGTACAGACAGGTTAGTGTATTGCTTAATAAATTGGATGTGCCACATGGGAGTCTTACGGGGGTTTGGGTAACATTGCACCCACAAAGGTTTGGAAATTTTTAAAGAAATTTATTTCTTCACATCATTCAAGAGAAAATGACCCCCTTCACTTAGCTGCAAAGACTGGAATAAAAATGTTCCATCTTAATTGGAAATTCAACCCATTTTACCAGTTTGAATATTTCTCTGCAAAGACGTTCAAAACTGATTGTGTAAATGTATTACTTAATTTGTTCTTTCTTAGGATAATTGTGATTTGGGGAAACTTATTTGTCAAGGAAATGTTTTGGTACGTCTCCTTATGCTAAAAATGGTTTCCAGAGAAAGAAGTGGTGACAACTACATTCTGAAAGTTGTAAGGTTGAAGACTAAATTCTAGAAATTCTTTTTCTTAATTTTAATTCTGGCTTTAAATCTTACAAGAATTTAATAACACTTTTTGTTTGACCTTTCCATGATAATGATGATAGTAAAAATGAGGAGACACAAGTGGAAGTTATGTGACTGCCATTTAATACGGTCCCAGAACCAAAATATGACAAATACCTGAATTCTACATATACATGAAGAATAGTTGCCTTAAAATATAAATACTATTATAAATACTATTATTTTATTCATGTTCAAAAGTAACAATTACAAAGAATTTGGGAGACTATAAAACTGAATGAAACCACATACCCCTTATCTTTAGAAGATTCAAAGGTAAAATTGCACTGAATATCACAATGGAAAATCTGACATTTTACATCTTAGTAAAAAATGGTATCAAGATTCTTATCCCAAGAAAGAAAAATATCCTAATTAAATTTATTTTCCCTTTATTTTCAAATTTAAAATATCTCCAATATTATAAATGTTTGTCATATTAAAGGCTTATACAGTGAAAATAAAGCTCAATTCAGTATCTGGCAGTTTCTCTTTTTTTTCTTTTTTTTTTTTATTCTTAGCCCTCTTCATAGCCTGTGTGTCGTCGCAGTAAGTATTGGAATTTTGACTATAGCTTTTTCATAACCGAGCCAGTTAATGTTGTGTTGTTTTGTTTTGTTTTGTTTGACAAGTCATCAGGTCGAAGTCCTGCTAATAAAAGGAATAGATTCTCCTCTGTGAAACTACATGAGATTGGTTTCAGAAGATACATAATGTCTGAAGGGGCAAGATGTGTTTCTCCGAGGTAACTCAGGAGAAAACAGTGACAACCATCTATGGTATAGAAAAAAACAAACTAGAACTTAAGAAGCCATCTCTTTTCCTTGCTTCCTTCCATCTCATGTCCACCTCAGGACACTATCGCTGGGAGAGAAAAAGTGATAGAAAAACATGTAGTTGAAGTCTGAGGGGCCCTGAACTTTCAAAATATACACACACACATACAAAGGACATGGAGCTGGAGCCCTTTCTTAGAGACTACAAAATTTATAATGGAAGCTGTAAAGAACACGGGCAAGAATATCCAAGAAATGAGAAGGGTAGGACTCAGACAATTGGATATTTAGACATATCATTAAGTTATTGTTACATCAGTATGGAATAGTAAATGCAAGAATATATAGATTAATGGACAGAATAACCAGCACAGAAACATTTTAATTCAGAAGACACTAGGATAAGGTGATAGTTTGATTTCACATTACTAGGGAAAGGTAGAAATAGTCTTTAAATAGTCCCAAGGCAATTGCTTAACTATGGGTATGGGAACAGTGGACTCCCGTTCTTACTCTATAGACCAAAAGACCTTAGAAATGAGTAACAGGTTTAAAGACATAAGAAGTAGAAAATAAAAGTGAATATCTCAAGATGAGAAAAGACCCATTAAGGATAAAGCAAAAGGTAAAATCAGAATTCCTACATCTCATTACATAAAAATTTAAAACCAATATAGCAAAAGTCATAAATAGAAAAAGTACAAGCTGGAAAATTTTTGGAATATGAGTATTTGACAAAAAAGGAACATCCTGAGAATATACAGAGCTCCTAAAGTTTAGAAAAGCCAAGATATTTTCCAAATTTCAGTTGGTTCCTTAATTAATTCTATACAGAAGGTCACTTCATTCAGCTACCTTGACGTACATTACTCAAATAATTTAGCTTGGAAGAACATCAGGAAATCACAGTACTCAAAGCTAGGCTTTTTGGATGGAGGTTTTTTGGGAGGTGGGGGTTGGGGGTTAATGGTCACTATGTTTAGTTATGCCTTCTTTACACATTTTCCAGACTACTATTCATTAAGACTAGGTTATATTGAGCAGAAATTTGGAACCTAACGGCCCATCTGTCTGTGAGAGTACACATCCAATGTTGTTGTTGTTTTCCTAAAGAGAATCTTGGCTAGACTCTATAGAATTCCCTCAGAAACTGCTGATCATTAGACTTAAATTTCCCCAAAAGATGTCGCTCCTACACTAACTAGTTCAATGTCCTATTTTTTTCAATGTCCACTTTTTTCCTAGATTCCTGGAACAGCTGAACTTCAGGTGTAGGATATGCAGCATTGAACTCCCAGCTACCTACTATCTGTCAGCTGTGGGTTTGAAGCACAGGATTTATAAAGGAACATTAAGAATTTGTTCTTTACCACTTCCTCGGATCCTTTAAAATGTACCCCCGAGTTAAGTGAGGCAAGCACCTAGCAAAGACCACCTGTACAGTGTTTTCCCTAGGTACCCCTAGAATCTCTCTTCGTGAAGTCATTGGTCAGCGTTGCAGGACACGCTACAAAACAGTTATATGAAATTCATCATTGTGTCAACTCTAAGAATGTTGTTGATTATGTTACACAATGGCCTCTTTATGTGGACTCTCAAGAGTTATTTCGTTCTGGCCTTAGACTGGACTATTGATGCTTCTCCTGAGCAGTTCATCTGCTGCTATCTTATGGACACTGTGAGTAGGCTATTCCCACTTGCTGATAAAAAGCTAGAGCTAAATTTGTGCTTCATCCCCCAAAACAGGGCGCTTTGGCCTTCATTATTATTAGCCTCCTTCTTGGCCCCTTTCTCCTTCTCATCTGACTGTATTTTGTTATATATGTTCTATATATAACTATATGTTATCTGACTATATTTTGTCCAGACCCGTAAGCTTTCTCACACGCTTTTTGGAAGAAGACAGTGTAATGGTCATAAGTATTTCTTCAGACCACACCAGCCAGATGAGCAATAGTGGCACCCAGGACAGCTCATAAAATATCCCAATAGCAAGCATTCACCGTTCTCTGTACCTTTTCATAAAAACAGGGCTCCTCCTCCAATTCCCTCCACATTGTTTCTCCCTCTCAGCCAATGCTCTTTCCTCTTTTTTTTTTTTTTAAGTTTACCAGAAATTCTAGTGGTATCTGTGCTCATTCCTTCCCTAACTACCAATTTTGTTTCCCTTTCAGAGTAACTACTCTGAGGACCAAACGCCAGACCACAGACTCAAGTTGTTGGTACACATTTGTTCGAGGCACAGGGCAGTGACCGCTTCTGTGGACACTTGCTTCTTACCACCCAACATCATGATCCCACCCAGAGCATCCGGCCCCAGCCAGTGGCTTTATAAATTATAAATTGAATCAGAGACTCTTTCCCCACTAGAATGTGGTTTCAACTGCCCGCCCCCCCTTTTCTTTATATCCCAGAGGATGTTGGAGAATTCAAGAAAATTACTCTATTTCTTGTGGCATTAGTCTTCCTGGCCCTTCAGAAAAATTTGAGACACCCTAACATATGCTGATGCTCAGAAGGAGATTAAAGGTAACCCCACCCTACATACAGAGCTTGGGGGAAAATATCAGTGTTACCCTCAGGGGAGCTCTAACCCGTGGATGCTCCTTCTGTGATCTCTGATGAAGTGAGTGGTCACCCTTAGCAGAAAAGAGAGTGGCAAGAAGGAGCATGGAAGTCAGAGATGTTAGGGAGACCACTCAAGATAGGAGGTTATCCTGAAACTAATGTAACTTTGTGTATTGATTATACGCAAACAAATAAGTAAATAATAGGAAGGTGCGAAACAGCATATATGGTATGCTACATTTGGAAGCAAGAAACCAAAATAAAACCAACATATCTATGTTGTGGGGAAGAAAAGGAAATTATACTACTTCCCCTCTTCCCCCTCTTTTCCACATTTCCAAAAAGGAGGCAATGTTAGAGGCCTCTCCTATGCAAAAGTCAGAATAGGCCTCTCTGAGGAGATATTTAAGCTCTGAGAAACTCTGTCATAACACAGCTAAGGAATTCTTTGTGGGAAAGCAATTTTTTTTTGTTGGGCCAATAGGAGAATCATAATTTGTTTTTTTCTGCTTTCAATTTTGTTCTTAATAAAATGTCTATTTTATCCATATGTGAACTTAAAGACTTCTCTCTTTCTTGGTGATCTTCAGGCATCCTTTGTAAAATAAGGATGATAACGCCTTGTCTAATGCTGCAAATATTTCCCCCAGTGGCCATTTGTCTTCTATTTTGACTGATTATAATTTTTTTTTACATAAAAATGTTCAAGCTCAAAATTTATTGGTCGTATTGATTACTCTCTTTCCCTCAAACCATGATGCATTTGGGACACCTGTGAAAGGATGGAAATTTGAGTAAAAGGAGCGTCCGCTTGTATGAAACTCTGAGAAATTCTCAGCCAGGCTGTGAGATGCCCCAGAGCAAAATTACACATTCAGAGGAATCCTGTGTCGGAGAGGAATAGCCTGGTCAATGACCCCTGCCCTGCTCGTTGTTGGCTGGGAGCAGCCCGGGGAGATTGAGGACCTCTCCCTGAACAGAGGAGTGGATACAAAAGTGTGGTATCTGCAGACTGTTTATTATCCTCTGCACATCAGCTTCTCTTGAAGGGAGATGGGAACAGGACACTTCCACAGCTGTCACAGCTCACTCCTGGTGTTGTGCACAAATACATCATTTTCATGGGCCGCTTTTTCTGAAGGTAAGTTTTTAACAGCTCAATAAGATAAGCTTGCGACCCTGTCTGTGCAGTTAGCCTTCTGGACACAACTGATTGTCCAATCTCCTTCCTCCATCATCAGTTTTAAATCCCACTTCCCCTTAGCTATGCAGCTCTTGGTGGCTTACCTAGAATTAGGATCCAGACTCTCCTTCTGGAAGGGTCTCCGAGCTCTTGGTAATCACACTCGGCAGGTTGAGATTGATGCACTTGTTCATTCACAGTCCCAGGAGGACAAGAGAGTAGTGAGCAGAACCTAAGTGGATCACCTCACTTCCAGACACATTCTTCCCATCTGTCATTGTGTAAAAGTAGCCCTATCTCCAATGGCTGATCAGGAGCATTTGCCTCTTCCAAAATGGTGATTCTTTTTCTTGCATGCTGGATTTCACGGTCGATTTTTCTGAAGTGAGATCTGAGCAGCTCACCTCCAAGCCACCCCAAAAATGATGAGGGAAGTATTTGCATATAATAATAATAATAATAATAATAATAATAATAATAAAAACCCAGAAATGTACAATTAAATTCATGTGAAAACCAGAAGAAAAAAATGGGAATGGAGTCATTTACAGGTATATGAGAATTCATAATTTAGTGAACATAGAATTTTAAATAAGCCAGAAAAGGAGAGAAAAATACAATGTAATTTTTATCTGAAGTTAGTTTAAAACATATAAATAAAAAGGAAAGCAAAATACATATGATTGTAATATCCATTGTAAAAAAGAAATATTTCTCTTGGTCAAAAGAAATGCCATAAATAAATCAAATGGAAAATTTTAAAAAGTATTTAAAAAACTAATAGACCTACTTTAAATATTCTTATATAAAGAACTCTTACAATTTTTTTTTTTTGAAACAAGATTTTCTCCAACTTATGGCTGGTTTATAGTTTACAATTCCATATAGTACATCACTTCATTCCATTACTTTGGACTACTTTACCTAAATTGTTTAACTTGGAGGGTACATCAGGAAGCAACACTGCTCAAAGCTGGTCATTCTATGGGAGCTTTATTAAGTTTTTCCTTTTTCCTCTTTTTTTTTTTTTTTTTTAATGTGAGCAGTGGGCTTTTGGTTATGCCTTCCTTAAACATTTTACGGAACAAAATTATTGAGTCTGTGCTATATGGAGCAGAAATTTGGTTCCTCAATAGTCCATCTGTTGTGATTAAGAGCAAATTCCAAGCTTTTTCCCCGAGGAGCATCTTACCAGGTCATTACTGCCCACAGTGTGGCACTCTGGCGGTTCTTCCGGCTTTCCATATGCAGAGAAAAATGTTTCCCTCACCCTAGTTCTCCTGTCGATTCATGTCTAAATTTGTCCTTGCAATCAAACAAACAAAATAGCTGCAGCCCAGATATTGCCAGAGGGGGTTTACATGTCATACTTTTTCTGCTAACTCTAATTTTTAGTCTTACTACTTGCATCCAATTTCATATTATTCTATTACTCTTCATTGTCGTGATTTCCTTTTCCCTCTTCTAATGTGTTGCAATCGCCTAGTTTTTATTTTCCTACTGATTTAAGCCTTTTATCCCCCGCTTCTACCATTCCAGTGGTTATCTTTAATTCTTCCCTCAGAGTTCTAATATTATCTGATCGGGGACATGTAAGAAGAACAGGCGTATTATTGGAACAAAAATCGCAATGGTCCATCACTTCCCGCACGAAGCATGTGCATACTTTTTTTTTGGCAAGATCTAGCCTCGAAAATACCAATGGAGTTATAAGGGGAGATCGGAAAGAAGACACCAGAGGGTTGGCAAGCGTCTCTCCCAGCATTCTGGTCATCTTTAAAATACCAGGGGAGATATGTGGAGATAACAGAAATAGGAATGTATACTGGCGCCAGCCATGTCCTCTAGTTTCCTCTTTCAAGGTCAACTGCCCTCACGATAATTCCTTTTATGTGTTTATTTTTGAGTAGGAAATAAATGTAGATAATTCAAAAGTCAAAAAAGATTAGAGGCAGAGCGCGAAAACTTTTCCTTTTTCTCCGCAGTCTCTTATCCATCAAATTCTCACAACTACCTGTGGCTGGTACTCACTAGCTTCTTCTGGATTCTTGCAAAGTTCCTTTACATAGTACAAAGAAATAGAAATATATACTCCTATTTTGCTTTCTTTAGTATAAAATACACCATATGATTCAGGTTGCTGTACTTTTTTTTCCCCACTTCATAATATTCCTTTGGAGAGATTTCCCTACCAATGCATAGTTTCCCCAATTCTTTGTTATCACTGTCTTGCCACCAGTCCACCAACCCCTCACTGATTCCTGTGTTTATCCATCATTCTCTTATTAATGAGTTCCAACCTATTACTGCTACAAATAATAATATGGTGAGTAGCTTTTTATTTATATATTGTTTTTCAGCAATCTAAGTATGTATGTAAGTTCCCAGATGTGGGATTACTGGATCATAGGGTATATACATTTTTCATTTGGTATTTACAGCAAGATCGCAGGGCAGCCCGGGGTGCTCAGCGGTTTAGTGCCGCCTTCAGCCCAGGGCATGATCCTGGAGTCCTGGGATCCAGTCCCACGTCGGGCTCCCTGCATGGGGCCTGCTTCTCCCTCTGCCTGTGTCTCTGCCTCTCTCTCTCTCTCTCTCTCTCCCTCTCTCTCTCTCTCTCTCATGAATAAATAAAGTCTTAAAAAAATCCTTACAGCAAGATTGCCATTCTTAGGAACCCCAACAATTTATATGTCTGACCAGCAATGCATTAGTGCTTGTCTTCTGCAGTCCCACGCCCTCAACAGTGTATCATCTTGCATCTTGTCATATATTTAAAAGCAATTAATATTTCCATTTTTGTGAACACTCTGCTTATACTGTCTGCCCATTTATCTATTGTTAGTCCTTTTCTTGTCAACCCTGAAGAATTCATTATATGTTTGGGAGATTAGCCCTGTGTCTATGACATGAGATACAAATACTTTTTCTCAGTCTGTCTTTGCTTTGTTTATGGTGTTTTTGCTTTGTAAAAGTTTTTTTATATATAGAGAGATTTTGTCAGTCCTTTCTTTTATGACTTCTGGGTTTGAATAGTTTTTGAATAGTTAGAGATTTCCTCACTCCAAAGTGATAAAGGAAATTACTTGTATTTTATTTTTGATACCTTATGATGTGAGGTAGGGATCCAACTTAATTTTTTTCAGGTAACTACCTATTGCTAATACTATTTATTAAAGAGTCCATCTTTTCCATCATTGACTTGACATGCTACCTATAAGACATACTAAATTTATTCATTTGTATGGGACAATTTATGTACTTTTTACTCTGAATCAATAGCTATTCATTCAGCAGCCTCACACAGTTTTAATTATAGAGGTTTTATCATGTTATGTCATAATATGTTATAATATGGTTTTATGTCTAGTGAAGTACCTATTGCTCTTTTATTAATCAGATTTTTTAGTGATTCTTGTTTGTTTTTCCAAATGAAATTTAGAATCAGCTTGTCTGTTTTTTTTTTTTTTTAAACCTATTAGTATCTATATTGGAATCACACTCACTTCACAAAGCAATTTAGGATAAACAATATCCTTTGGTTATAGTTTTGGTCCAAAACTATTACATGCCTTTCCATTTGCATAAATTGTCTTTTACATCAGGCGGTGGCACATTAAAGTTTCTATTCAGGTAAGACTTGCTTTCTTCCAGTTAGGTTCATTCTTGGATGTTTTCTCTTTTTGATGACAGTTCTAAGTGAGGTCTTTTCTATCACTGTAGCTTCTAACTAGTAATTGTATATGAAGATGTGTCTATATTAAGTCTACATCTCCTCTATCTTAGGGAATTTTCTTAAGATTTTATTTTATTTTATTTATTTATTTGAGAGAGAGAGCACAGTGGGGGTTGGGGCAGAGGGAGAGGGAGGGGGAGAATCCTCAAGCAAACTTCCGTTGAGCATGGAGCCCAACTCGGGGCTTAATCCCAGGACCCTGAGACCATGACCTGAGGTGAAGTCACACTTAACTGAGTGAGCCACCCAGGCACCCTAGAGAATTTTTTATTACTCATTTGTAACAGTTTGTCCAGTTGATTCTTCAAGGTTTTCAAGTTTACAATCATATCATCTTTACATATTGATAGTTCAGCCTGCTTCTCTCATTATTTTCTGCCTCTAATGCCTTTATTATCTTATTATGACATTTGTTTCTTGTCATCTTTATGTTGTCTTGTCATGAGCCTTCAAGTAAGATATTCCTGATATCAGAGTGCCTGTAGTGTTCCACAAGGCTGACTGGATAGGTCATATTAAGGAAGTAGCAATCAAATGTTCATTTAGTGTATTTTGGGACCAAAATTAGAGTTTAGGGCAGCCCGGGTGGCTCAGCGGTTTAGCGCAGCCTTCAGCCCCCAGCGTGATCCTGGAGACCCGGGATCGAGTCCCACATTGGGATCCCTGTGTGGGGCCTGCTTCTCCCTCTGCCTGCGCGTCTGCCTCTCTCTCTCTCTCTCTCTCTGTGTCTCTCGTGAATAAATGAATTTTTTAAAAATTAGAATTTAAATTTTGTCAAATGACTTTACAGCTTCTATAGAGATGATCACCTCATTTTCTTCTCAGGTCAATTAAGATATTAAACATTTTATAATATAAAAATATATTAAATATTACAGATGCATTTGCATCTTTTCATATGCTTACTGGCCATTTGTATCTCTTTGGAGAAATGTCTATTCAAGTCCTTTGGCCACTTTGAATTGTGCTGTTTGGGTTTTTTTGTTGTTAAGTTGTAGTTCTTTACAAATTTTGGGCATTAATCCTTTATGGCATATAATTTGCAAATGTTTTCTCCCATTCTGTGAGCTGTCTTTTCAACCTTTAGGTAGTGTCATTTGATGCACAGAAGTGTGTCATTTTGATGAAGCTATATTTCTAAGAGTTTTATAATTTTAGATATCAGTTCAGATCTTTGATCCATTTTGTGATTTTTATTTTTGTGATATTTCGAATTTATAGCAATTAAAAACAAATCAATGACTGCTATCTGTATCCAAAGCTTCCTTCTTTTAAAAACAAGCATCTATTGTGATGCCTGGGTGGCTCAGTGGTTGAGTGTGTCTGCCTTCGGCTCAGGGCCACATCAGGCTTCCTGCATGGAGCCTGCTTCCCCCTCTGCCACTGTTTCTACCTCTGTCTCTCATAAATAAATAAATAAAATCTTAAATAAAAACCCACAAGTGTCTATTATATTTATCAAATCTGTGTGTTACCATTCTACTTTGAGTTGTGGGAGTGGAGCTAGTTACAGTTTCAGTATGTGTCTCCATATCCAAAGAAGCCATCCAAGGAGAAGTATCTGAACCTGATGGACTTTAAATACTTTAAGTCTGTTTGAATGACAATTTGGAGTCTTGAAAGAGGTTTAGTGTATTTTGCATGTGGAAAGAATATAAATAATCAGGACCAGTGTGTAGTAGATCGATCACACTAATGGCCCCCCCTTAATAGGCACCCCATAGTCACAGTCTGCCTCATTATCTTATATTCTTTTCCCACTCCAATTTAGACCTCTGCCAGTTTACTTACTTCGACTAATGGGATATCAGCAAATGTGTCACAAAGAGCGGCTTGAAAGAAGCTTCACATTGTCTGCTAATATCTTGTATGATTTATACTCTTTTGTGTTTCTGCCATGCCATGAGAATGTGTCCATGCCAGCCAATTAAATGAGATTAAGTTGGAGGAAACCAAGTTCTCCCATCATCCCAACTGAGGTCATCCTAGATGAGCCAGTAGTTAGCTGGACATATGAGGAAATCCAGCTGAGATTAGAAGATACTTCTTATTTATTTATTTATTTATTTATTTATTTATTTATTTATTTATTTATGATAGTCCCACACACAGAGAGAGAGAGGCAGAGGCATAGGCAGAGGGAGAAGCAGGCTCCATGCACCGGGAGCCCGACGTGGGATTCGATCCCGGGTCTCCAGGATCACGCCTTGGGCCAAAGGCAGGCGCTAAACCGCTGCGCCACCCAGGGTTCCCAAGATTGGAAGATACTTCTAATCAAACCCAGTCGAAACAGTTGACCCAAGCAAATGAAAAAAATACTTATTACTTGGGGCAGGGGAGGTGTTACACAGCAAAGTTGTAGCAGACAAATGACACATCAAGAAATAAGTTACATAGTATAATCTAGTTGAAAGGTATATCTCCCATCCCATTTTTTATTTTTAGCACTTGGCATTTCTTACAAAATAGACTTTATAGGCTTGTGAGTCACTCTGATGCAGTTTGTGGACATGAGAGATCAGAGCTATTTTAACAAAGACCTTAGGTCTCTAATCCATGATTATCATTTATCAAGATGTGGCATCAATGCACATCGCTATGTCTCGCTGGGAATTCCAGGAACAATCAATAAAGACTCTTCTATTTCAATGACTCTGATTTCTTGGCTTGGCCTAGTAGCTCATGATGTCAAATTCAAATCTCTGAATGCAAAGAGGAAGCAATTTTAAGTATTCATTTCTATTTCTGATCATTTTCAGAGATGAGCTATCACCACAGATAAATTAGGGCATAATTCTATTTGCTTTTGAAATGTGTTTGCTCCCCTGTTTGGTTTGTCTAAGATAGCCCTGTGTTACACATTCACCTGAAACAAGACCCCTGAACTTCATTATCTTTATCCATGGCAGACCTTTGAACACTTTGCACTGATATAGACATTACCAAGCATTAGTATACATACTAGTTAACATTTTACTAATACTCTCTGTTATAGCCAATAAAATTTGTTTTAGAGGCTTGCTACAAACTTATATACACAAAAATTTGGCACATGGCAGTGAAAATTCCTGAGATGGCACATCCACCCTGCTCTTTGCCCTGGTATGAGACAGCCTTTGTAACTAGAAAAAGTTCAAGACTAAACTCTTAACTCAATCTTTAAGATATTCTTTGCCCAACCTTCTCAAACTCAATAAATGGATCAAAAATATACTCAGAAAGTAAGGCCCTAACTCTAGAAGTCATCTTGATTCCTCCTTCCCCCCACATTGCCAATCTGTCAGCAAATCCTATCAATTCTGTGCCCCTTAATATTTCTCAAAGACAAACAATTCTGGCCATTTCTTCATCCCTGTTATATTCCTGAACAGTTGCTCTTTTCCCTGCATCAATTTCTTGCCTTTTTATCTGTTCTTCATATTTTAGTTAGCATGCTATTTTTAAGAATTTTTATTTTGAGATTAATTTCAGATTTGCAAAAACTTTTAAATATAGTACCACTGTTCCCATATACTCAAATTTACAAAATGTTAATATTTTACCAACTTGTTTCATCATGTCTATCTATATATCCACTCATGTCTCTAGCTATACGATTTATTTTCTAAAAGAGCTGAGATATACAGCCCAACATCACATTTTACCTTTGGTTGTAATGTCACTTTTGTCTGTTTAAATCTGGAGTTCCTCAGTCTGTATCTCCATGAGCTCGATAGTTTTGAAGAGTAAGGCCGGTTAGTTTGTAGAATGTCTCTAAATTTTATATTGTCATATTTAGATTCAGGGCAGGCATTTTGGGCAGTAATATCGCAGAAACGGTGGTTCTTGTTGGTATACCATATCCGGAGACACATTAGATCAATTGTCCCATTACTGGTGATAGTAACTTGGATCATTTGGTTAAAGTAGTGTTTTCCAGTTATTTTCACAGTAGAGTGATGGGTTTCCCCATGCCAATGCTAAAGGACAGTGATCAAAGCAGGATCTCAAAGAGATATTTGCACATGTTCATTGCCCCATTACTTAAAATAGCCAAGAGGTAGAAGAAACCCAAATGTCCATTAATAGACAAATGGATAAAGGAAACATAACATAGACATACAATTAAATATTATAGCAGTTTAACAAGGAAGGAAATGCTGTCACAAGCTGTAATATGGTTGAACCTCAAAGACATTCTGGTAAGTGAACTAAGCCAGTTATAGAAGGACAGATACTGTATGACTCCTCTCATATGAAGCAGCTAAAGTAGTCAAAATCAGAGAAACAAAAAGTAGAAAGATGGTTGCCAGGGGCTGGTGAAAAGGGGAGGATGAATTGGTGTTTAATGGGTATATACAGTGTATATTAGTCTATAACGAGTTCAATTTTGCAAAATGAAAAATTTCTAGAGATCTATTGCACAACAATGTGAAGGTACTTAGCATTTGTATGTATACTTAAAATGGTTAAAATGATAAATTTAATGTTATCTTGGGTTTTTTTTATACCACAATAAAAAAAGATAGCCAGAACATTATGGGAAAAAAGTGTTTATCGTCACTGGTAATCACAGAAATATTGATTAGAACTAATACCAGAAATGAGTATTACTATTTTTGTCATATTTGCCAACCTGTTTTTGCATAGGTTGGGATGTACATTGGTTTTATGTTCTTGAAAGCAATAAACATATTAAACATGGGGCAAGGGGAAGGATATATCGAAGTCCTAACTTCTAACACCTCAGAATGTGAACTTATTTGGAAATAGGGTTATTGTAGATGTAATTACTTAAGAAGTCACATTGGGTCAGCCCTTAATCCAATTTGACTGGTGTCTTTCTAAGAAGAGGAGACACTGACACACAAGGGGAGAATGCCATGTGATCACAGAGGCAGAGCTCAAAGGGCTGCCACTGCAAGCCAAGGAATGCCAAGGATTGCCAGCAAACCACCAGAAACTAGGAAGAAAAAAGGAAAGATTTTCCCCTGAGGTTGCCTTGCTGACACATTGATTTCAGATTGCTAGCCTCTCCTACTATTCTAAGACACCCAGATTATGGTATTCTACAGCAGCAGCCCTCGGAAACTAATATAGTAATTCATTACTACCTTGTAAGGAGATATTTGGAGACTATGTAAATATCCTATTTTATCATAGAGATAGAAGAAGCTTACACATCTTTATAGTTTCTAGCTCTATCCACTGAAGGACTTAAAAAAAAATGATACCCAGGGGCACGGGTATGCGGAGTCGGCTTCTCTCCTTCTCCCTCTCCCCCCGCCACTCCCCCTGTGTGTCTGTCTTTCCTCTCTCTAAAAAAATAAATGAACAAATAAATCTTTAAAAAAACAGAAGCAATGGTGCCCAGGTCTTGGTTTCCATATAATTATCTTTTTATGATTCTTGTGTGAAACAGTTGCTTCTGTGGTCATCACAAAATGATCCCACCGTATTTTCTGCATCAGTTGGCATTCTACCTGTAAGGTACACTTTTCATTCTCATCAATTCATTCGTTTACTCATTCATTTATATCAGTATAGTTTCAGGGATCTTATTTTACCTATAGATTATAATACATTACTGTATTTATTTTGTTAACCAAATTCTCATATTTGGCTGGTGTGAGCTGAGCCCCTTCTAGCTCACTCCTGAATTCTCCTGATAATTGTCCATTATTCTTTTTCCTGTTTTCTGGGTTCTGGGCTCATCTATACTTTCTCTTCTGAAGCCCTGAAATCAGCCATCTTGTCAAGAAGCCCTGGCTCCTAGAAATCAAAATATGAGTGCTAGGTTTTGTGGGATATTATTACTTCTGGGTCCTCTCAGTGGATAGAACTAGGAAATGTATTGTTCTGTTAGACCAATTTATCTCAATCTTTTCTCATTGTTTTACCACTTAATTTGCTTTAGACACACACATGGAACCCCACATTTAGGTAATAAAAAGCTTATTATATAAACATCATATGAAAATTAAACATTACATTTATAAAAATTAGTATAAGTCCACAATACATTTCTGGAAACTCTTGGGACCACATCAATTTTGGACCACTGAATTTTTTCTGGATTTCATAAATCTTACATTATGTAACATACTCAGTAGGGTAAGGGCAATACCATGTAACAAAATTTTAATGTTTCCATAGCAAAGCATCACACCAAGTGGGATTAAGAAAGATAAAATAAACCTCCTCATTTCTGTGCAGGTCAGATTCTACCATTAGATAGATTTGCTATAAACTTTAGAAGAAATTGAAATCTTAGGATTTGGGAATTGCAGATAAGGGATTGTGAATCTATAATCATATTCTTTTCTACAAGAATTTAATGCAATATTTCTCCAAGATTTGTGTATCTAGCTTGCTATTATATCTACTCCATTTCTTTGTAGTAGTTGTTTTTATTTCCAACTGAAAATTCTAATTCACCATTTAGGTCATTGGGATGATAGAACTGTTTATTCATGTAATTATATCCTTCATTGTTATATACATTGATTAGTTTATAATCACTAATCACATGTTTTGCCCAGTCAACATGTGTGGCAAAACAATGCTCATGTTTACTACATGTTTAAGCCATTTCCTCTTCCTAAGTACACAGGAAGACTACATTTCCCAACATCCACAGAAATTACCTTTGGAGAACATGACAATACCGGGTAATATAGATGAAAGTGAGGGAAGCCATTTTGAAGCCCAGCTCTGAAAGACATCCCATGTGACCCTTCAACTCTTTCCTTTCCCACAGAAATCCTGGACACCATGTGTTCCAGATCATACAGCATACAAGATGGAGGAAGACGGATCTGTGATATGAGTGAATAGTGTTTCATTGTGTTAAACCACTGTGATTTCTGGGATATTTTTGTCACATCAGCACAGCTCACAAAATAATTCTTCCCCAAATGAAAATCCATCCTCTCCTGGCATGAGTTTTCAGTGTAGAGCAAAAAGCTCATCAAGCTTTTTGAACGTCATGTATATCACAAGTTGACTTATATGCTGTATGTCAATGATTTCATCCCACTGCAAACTGAAATGTCAACTACTAAGTTCAAATGATGGTAACTGCCTTTTAACATTGCGTATCAACGATATTGTGCAAAATCCAGCAGTGTCCCTTGCTTGATGAAGAAATCCTACTAACAGTTTGTTTAGCTTTCTTTTCTCACCTTGAGTTTTCATAATATCTCTCAGGGTTATTCCCTGTCCCAGGGTTTTCTCCAGAGCACCAAGATCTTCCTCAGTCCACTCACAGCCAAAGCCCAGGAATACAGGAGAGTTAGTGACCCCTGGAGTAACTCAGCTGCAAGATAGTGATTCTGTGAATGTAAGTCTAAATCTCTTGTCATTTTGAAGGGAAATTCTGAGGTGGATTCTACAGAGTTCATTAGAGGATCCCCAGTAGAACAGAGTTCTGCTTTCCAGAATAATAGCCAGATCCACAACATACTCTGTGTTGGCTTTCCTTCTGAACTTCCTAGACTCCTTAATCTTTCTGCTTCCATATTCTGGCTTCTTGGGATCATCCCCAAATTTACAACCTGTTTTGGGGAAACCAAACTAATTCAAAATTTCCTTTGTATTGCCACCTTTTGTGAATTTGCTCTATAAAAGCAATCAATAGATTCCCAGTTGATTAGAAAGGAATTACATATTGTTTGAAAATGGTGCAAAAATAAATAGCACACTAGTTACTGAGGTGGTAACTAGCGAACAGATTTCTGATTCAATAAAATCCACTTTTAAGAAGGACACTTTTCTGTTTTGGCTTCATGTATGTGGAATCTTCACCAAAAAATCATGTACTTTAGGACACAGAGACTTATATTCTATATTTGTAATGGAGCTCTAATCGGCTCTTATTACTATTTTGAATTGAAGGCAAATCTTCAGTCCATGATGGAGATCTGACCTCTCTAAAAGGAAAGCAGGTGGAGAGGAAACAAGATTCAGTAAGGAGGTCATCCAACTGCAATGCAAACCTGAGGGTCTCAGCCAACCTACCCAGGAGCTCTAGAGTAAAGTTTTTCCATTAGAGGAGTCCTAGGCCCTGGTACTGACAACATGCTCAGCCATGGATGGAGGGTGGCTGCCCAGGAGAAGCGTTTCTGTGTTCAAAGGTCAAGGCAGATCCTGAAGGTGCTAACAGCTGGTAGCTGGCAGTTAACCACCCTTTTTGCAGCTGAATGGCAAATTCTTTCCTGAAGGAAGTTCCAAGCAGCACACCCCCATGGTTGCCACAGTTTTACAAATATAAACATCAGTTCCAAAACTACATGGTAAATTACCTAAGATGAACTATAGTCTATTATTGAATGTAAAGTGAGATGATCTGACCAAAGAAATCTGTGTAGTACATCTACACCATTTAAAAATGTAAGATTTATTAATAAAGTCGTAAAATGTCTACAAAAATCATACTATTACATTTTAATTCTGTGAAATGTGAATAAAATACCATCCCTGCCTTTCTCTGACCATTAGATTCTGGCAAATACCCAACTTTATATACTTTATCTTTTTGCTAGCTATTGGAGGAATAACTGTAACACAAATTTTGGCTGACCTCTGAACGTTTGGGTGATACTAAAGGCCAGATTTCTCATCAACTTCATGACTACACTGAATACCTAACCCATATGACTTACTAATTATATCATCAGTCCAGACCTCTACTTTGAGCTTCAAATTAACCGACCTTGCTTGGTTTTCTGAAAGGTACTTTGCCTAAAACTGAACTCATATTGTTTTCTTCAATTTTAGTTCTATCCAGTAACTTCTATCACAATGGGCAACACTGTCATTTGACAAAAACAAAAACAAATCCCCAGAAAACCACAAAACATCAGAATTAGCCCCTTTCTTTTACTGAACACCACTTCTAAAGTATCGACATACCAACAACTAGTTTTTTTATCGCCTAAATAGCTCTTGAATCTGTCCATTTCTCACCACCTTTTGCATCTTTAGCCTAATCAAAGCTATTATTTCTCTGATTGCCTTTAACAGCCTACTAGTTGGTCTAGCCATACTCACTCCACTCACCTACTCTATGGAAGAGCTGGATTGTATAAAAATGCAAGAGATGACATCATAGCCCTCCTCCTTAAAACCCTTCAGACTGGGATCCCTGGGTGGCGCAGCGGTTTAGCGCCTGCCTTTGGCCCAGGGCGCGATCCTGGAGACCCGGGATCGAATCCCACGTCGGGCTCCCGGTGCATGGAGCCTGCTTCTCCCTCTGCCTGTGTCTCTGCCTCTCTCTCTCTCTCTCTCTCTCTCTGTGACTATCATAAATAAATAAAAAAAAAAACCCTTCAGACTTTACTTGTCTGCCTTTCAAGTCATGCAATGGCTTGGTCCTGCTTAACTCTTGGTTCTCACCCTCCTCCACACTTTCCCAACATCTTCTTCCTATTGTCCACACTCCAGCTGCACTGGACTTTCTGATAGAACTCTGTATTTACTACGATCTCTTCTCCCAATAGAATTTAGATAGATATTCTCTTTTCTCCACCTCAAATACTCTTTTTCACACCACTTCATCTAATGAGTTTTCATTCCTCCTTTTGATAGCACAAGCTTCCTTAGGAAATCTTCTCTGACCTTGCAGACTAGGGCAAGTACTCTGTGATATGTTTTTATATCACCAATTATTTTCCCTCATAGCATTTATTACGACTGCATTTTGACATTTATTGGTATGACTACTTGATTAATGTCTCTCTTTCCCACTACAATGCAAATTCCACATGGGCAGAGCCTGTGCTTTGTTTGGCTTACCACCATATCCTCAGAGCATGACTTGATTCACATTAAGACACTGGGTATGCAATAAATAAGCAGCTAGTAAGGGCTCTACAAGATATCCAAATTGCATATTTCTGCAGTTGTTCCATCAGATAGTGGCTTGTTAGAAAGTTTTTATCCATCCACTCAATTGGGTATAGTCAGGACATAGGAAGTGATAGCTCTAGTCCTGCACCATTCATTGATCCCAGAAGCCACACACCTCACCTACTTGCTATATCTGTACTTGGAGGCTCTGGCCTTAATGCTGTTTTTTAATTATTTTCTGAATAAGTCTCTTAGCCTCAAATTTAACCTTAACATTTGCACCTAACATTCTTTTCTATCATCATTGTAGACTTATAAAGATGTGAACTTTTATAAAGAGAAGTCATAATTTATTGGGTGACTGCCCCTTGGAGGAAGGAAAATTCGCAGACTTTTAGGGGGTATTTGGAATCCAGATCTGAGTTTTTTGGAATTTCTGAAGGTGCTGACAACAATTGCAGTTGATTTTTTTAGGGTAAAGCCTTACTGTGGCCAACTGAGAAAAGGTGTTCTAATTTAAGTTCGTCTTTGGGATCCCAAACTTACCATATACTCTTTTGCCCACACTGAGGGTGTTTATTTGGGATAGAAATCTTCAGCATGGAGCAGAATGCCCCCTTTTTGACCCATAAAGTAAGGACTACTAAGATAGCAATGACCATTAGGAAACTCTTTGAACTCTTCCTCGCCATCAAAATATCAAATCAGAGGCAAGATCACTTTTTCAGAGGCAGAGATTAAGGCAATTATCACCAATTTGTGAGATGCTGATTGATGATTTTTATCCCATTCAATTCCTTAATATGGTCAGTGCAAAAACCAGTGCTAACTCCATCTGCATTTTCCAACCCTCACAGTGGCCTCTTTCCTAGAACAGATGAATCAAGTTCCTAACCCTTGATCTGTAGTTCCTCATTTGTGGATCACATATTATTATTCCTGCTCACTTGGACTACCAAGCTCCTGCTCACTTGGACTAACAGTTTTATTTCACTGGACGGAGCAATGTTTGTTAATTCTCTGCCACTGTGTCACAATCTAGTTATCTGGAGTCATGGCAACCTTTCCTCCTAGGACTTGAACTGACCCAGTATATTTACAACGTCAAGCTGGTAACTCCTGAAGAATAGCAAGTGGCAACCCTCTATGTGTTTTGGGAAGGAATAAAAATATAAGATATCAAAGAACCTACACCCTTTAAGAAATCAAAGAACCTATACCCTCTGTTAAATCCCAAAAAGGAGACAGTGGGGGTTGGGGGGGTAGGGGTGTTTCCGATGTCAAGGACATGATAGAATGCCTAAGTGAAAGACACATTGTTGCATACAATGCTAACAGGGATTTTTTTTAGATTTCAAATCCCGTTTATATAACATTTGTGTGTCCTCTGACCAATTGACAAGTAACACAGATATCTACCCAGAGAAGAGAGGTTTTCTAGCTGGTCTAGTCTACAAAAGTGGCCCTGCGAGCTGGTCTGATAACCAACCACATTTTAACCAATAGTACCCAACATGTATGAGGCAGACCACTACGGTATGAGGAAAGCCTTGAGAGTAGTGTTATTACAGGGGAACTCAAGGTATTGGGAGCTAATTCATGTCACCAACAGTGGGTAACTATTCTCTTTTTTGAGTAATAGCTCCCAGCTTGCTTCTAAAACCAAGTATCTGATTACAGAAACAAGTAATTAGGGGATTCCTGGGTGGCTCAGCGGTTCAGCGCCTGCTTTTGGTCCAGGGTGTGATCCTGGAGTCCCGGAATCGAGTCCCACGTCAGGCTCCCAGCATGGAGCCTGCTTCTCCCTCTGCCTGTGTTTCTGCCTCCCTCTCTCTCTATGTCTATCATGAATAAATAAATAATAAAATCTTTAAAACAAGTAATTATGCAGCCTGAGCCATCCTTCATAAACTAGGTATCATCAGATCCATAAGCCATAAAACACTCCAAGAAGTAGTATATAAAAGAACAGATTAAAACATGCCACAAGGATCACAGTATTATTTAAATGGATTATTCACCTCCAACACAGAGAGTAGACATTTTCCATATTTATAGAGCGTGCTTACTGAAATCTTACTGAATAAAGAATGACCACATGAGCCTGTTCCTAGCAACAGAAGATTCCTACTATAGAGAAAGCAATCAAATATTTTCTGAAATAAATTTCACCCGATATTAAGCTTCATTAATAATATTTATTTTAAAGGTCCCTTTTTATTGTAACAAATATAAAGTCATCGATGTTTTACAAATTGTCAAAAATGCTTTAAGTACAAAAAAAATACATTAGTAAAATGAAAGTTACACAGTGTTATTTGCTACATACTTAATACTGTCAACATGCACACCATATGCCAGAAAAGCTCATGCATTATTGGAAAAGAGAAGAAATTAGATATAACACCTATGCTGTCTGATTACAAATTCATTGCTTCGGTCAATTTCCTTTCTTCAGGGATACCATTTACCTGCAGTGTGGAAGAATGAACATAGGCATGACTTAGGGCATGGACACTTTTAGATTTTGAGCAAAACAAAGAATGACAAGGAGCAATTTTCTATCTTCTTATTGTACTCTAAAAATAATTATGTTGACATTATTTCTCTGCACTTTGTTTTTTGTTTTTTTAAAAAGGAAAAATTCTAAATTGGTCCTCTCCTTCTTGGGCCAAAGCTGTAATGGTTTGTACTTCTCAGAAGGAATGGTCTAAAAATTCCTCCCATAATAAACAAAAAGAATGAGGTTGACTGCGGGATGTATGACTGTACCTTTTAATCGTGGCTTTTTAGAAAATACCGTGTAGGTTGGAAGGGCAAAGAAAATGAGAAAACCTGAAGGGGCATCAAACCGAATGGCTTGGGCCACGTCCAAAAGCCAGTGCTATTGTCAGCTTGTAACTACTCTATTATCTCAGCTAGCGCTTAAGTCCAGGATTACAACACTGGCAGCTAGTTCGTTTCTTAAACTTTTGGTGATCATTAAAAAATAAAATAAAATAAAATAAAATCACTAACTCAATAGAACAAACTTCAAAATATACTCTTCCCTGACAAATTCCATATAAGTAGCTACAAATAAAATTACTTGGTATCCAAGAGACAAACCTTGTGCTTAAATTATCTTCATAAAAACAAACAAACAAACAAAAAAACAAAACAAAACAAAAAAACAACTGTGACCTTGCACAGTGGCTTGAGGTGCTTGGAAAAGGCAAATTATTATTTCATGATAATCATGCACAAGTGTGGTTGCCTCTTTGTGGTCCTGGGAAGACCAGGAAGGAGTGACCAAAAAGCTGTTGTAGCTGTGAAAATACATAAATAGCACTAAATCCATGGATGCGTATACATAGCAAAATAATCGAGAAACTGAGAAACAAACTACTTTTTTCATTCAAACAGAATGGGAATTAGGAATGTAACCTGCCCATTCAGCTCTTCTCTCCAGGAGGCATAACTCTATTTGGTTGTACATTTATCAGAGGCAGAAACACGACAATCTATCATAATTACAAAAATGCTAGGGTGGTCTCTCTCCCTTTAGCACTTAGATACTTCGGGAACTCATCGAAAACAACAGTGACAAGAAGAAAACAACCAAGAGGAGATAGTGCACTTTAGTCAATAATGTGCTCCAAATTACAGAAAAATATAAGAGAACAAGGAGGTAATAGGCTATCGTATTAACTAAAAAAGGAGATCAAAGCTTCCTTGACTCAAGCAAAATGCCTGCTCCCCAAAATCTGTTTTAGAAAAATAATCTAGAAAATTGAGTTGAACAACCTAAAATTCCCCTAGGGAAATTCTTTGGCTCTTATCCCATTTGCTCAGGCATAAATTGTCCTCGTAGTTGAAAATGCTGCCTATTACTAAAAACTAGCACACTAACAAGTCTACTTGCTGAAAATCTATACCACTATCAAATATGTGTCTCTAATATCATCTACTCAGGCTTATTTCCTCTAATGGGGGGGATAAATAAAATCTGGATTTTGAAAACACAAATTATTCACTGTTTTGCTAGAAGCTGTCGTCTCCTACTCACTCTTTCCATGAAATAGTTAAGAATCAGAGGAAAGGCATATTAGAAGAATTATAAGTTTATGAATTTAATGAGGGAAATACAGAAATATTCCTTTAAAATTTTTCCTCTTAAAAAAAGAAAAAAGCCATGCAATTAGTGGTTAACAGGGATTTGTTTTTGTCTTTGCTCTTTAGGTAACAGATATTTATAACAAAGTTTGTTCCTTCATCAATCTCCTGAATGCTTACACAGTAGCACCACCACATCAATATATTGAACACCCTTGTTGAAACACGTTAGCATTTAATTAAAACAAGTGATCAAAACTATGGGGGGAAATTCTGATAAACATTATCGCATAATTAAAATCTGATGAACAACTTCATTATACTTGCCTCAAATCTTTGAAAAGTTGTCAAACGAAAATCTCCTTAAATTCCCGAAAGCAGTAATAGAGAAAATAATTTTTGAATGGAAACATCCAATAAATTTCTATATGTGTGCAAGGTTTTTAAGAGACTTACTTAATAGCTTCCCTACTACAATACCACTATTCATACTCAGAATTCCACATCCAACTTACATTTTTAAAACTTCTCTTGCTTTTCCAAGAGAGCCACAAAAGGCATTACTGGTTGCCTGGCAATTAGAACTAGGAATCAACCACTAATTAGAAGACAATCATGAATAAGTTATCTACTTGGTACCGAGATGAATGAAATAATTGGCTGTGGAAATTTTTTAGGGACACTTGAAAGAAATAAACTTGAAGAAAGCAAGTCTTAGGGAAATAGAATAGTCAAGGGAGAATCATCCGCCATCTTGTTGTCACTGGTCATATTATAACAGCTTTTTAAAGTGGCATTAAAACCAGGCCAACCATTTCTCATTTATCCCCCTGAAGCCTCAGTGATTAGTCACAATGGTTTCCTTTTGTAAGAGTCAGTTTCAAGCTGCTCACTTACTGAGACAAATCCTGGATGGGTCCAAGCTAAGAATCTTTCATACCAAGGGGAAAAACAGGGAGCTTCGCTAAAGGAAGGGGATTTTATTCAGTCTTCCTTAATTAGACAGGACCTCCATGGATGCTTTTGCTCTAAGATCCTTTACCCTATGTTTTTCACTCTGATGCCAATCCATCCAATAATC
The DNA here is from genome assembly GCF_053574225.1 of Canis aureus. Lineage (NCBI taxonomy): Eukaryota > Metazoa > Chordata > Mammalia > Carnivora > Canidae > Canis > Canis aureus. The sequence continues at coordinate 41,019,526 of NC_135628.1, read as the reverse complement.
TAAGCTATTATTCTGAGGTTCTAACTCTGATTAAGGAAGGACACAACTGTTTTGCCTTACTTGATGAAGCTAAAGTTTCATCAATTATATGGTACTACAATTATCGTTCAGTCTGTTAGCTTCATACATCAATATATCAACATTACTTTTAGGACTTACCTGTAGTCTGCTGTTGGGGAATCTGAGTCTGATGTGGCAAGTTCCTAGAAATGATTGACATTTTTGAGTAAAACTTTGTTTACACACATACAGACAGTAGACATACTAGGATGAAAAATTTTATAGCTAAATAGATCCCCAGAAATCATCTAAGCTAGCAAACTCCCATGAGTTTATGGATGGGAAACCTGAGGTCTGACGAAGAGGAATTATATAATATTTGATAACATTCATAAAGCTCCACTAAATGCTGTGTTCTACCTCATAACAACCTACGAGGTAAGTATTATTTTTCCCAACTTACAGATAAGGAAATACCCTTAGAGGTCTGAGCTACATAGCTAAGAAGTGGTGGATAAAGATGTGAACCCAGGGACTCCAAGGCTTGCACTTGTCACTTGTACACTTTCAGACCCAGGTCTAGAACATCTGTACATGCTCACACGCTCTCACAGAACAACATACATACCCATCTTTATTTATTATGCCAAAGCTATGCTCTTCTATCCCTGCGCAGGAAATGACACTGGCCATCCACTCAACTGTACTAGTCACGATATAGAAGTCAGCAACGACCTCTCCCTTCCTTCAGTTCCCACATCCCAATCTTGGGAACTCTTGACAATTTTCCTCAATCTCTCTTTGAATCTGTCTTCTTTTTGACTTGTGTTGCTAACTTGGTTGAAGCCATCACTATTTCTCACTTGGAACTTTGCAACTAAGCTGAATTGTTTCCTTAGTCCCACTCTTGCTCCCTCAAAATCCATTGCACACATTGCTGTCAGATGATCTTCTAAGACACAATTCTGATTAAGTCATTTAAACACACATCATTATTTCCTTATGCCTACTTGCAAATTAAGTTTCAAGTTTCTTAGTGTGGGCCCAGAAGACCATCAATATATCTGGTCCTGACATGGAGCATCCCCTGACTGCCTGAAATAGAGCCACCGCCACCATGGCCACAGCCATCCTTTGACCCAACCAGTTCCCCTTTGTCCTTGCAAACTGAACTTAAAATTTGTTACAATGGACACAAGTTACTCTTATAATCTAAAACTATCCCACAAGCAATGGGTCAAAAATTGTAACCCATTACTTGTTTTAATTAAAAAATATCTCAAGTACCACATGTTCTACGCCTCCTCACTCTCCAAGCACTGCTTCTCCATTAGGTTACCATTTAGTATGGTTTCATACACATGCTGATTGTTGTCGTATTTCTCATCACATAATGTTTATTGGTCCCGAATGCCCTACCAGCAAGAACCTCTTATTTTGTTTAGTACCCCCAACACTAAGCATGCAATAAATAATGTTTGAATGAATATGTGCAGAAGGATACTTAGAAAGATTCACATAAAATACACATATTTATTAACATTCATATTCATTTATTTTCATATTTTGATATTAAAATTTGCAAAAATGTACAACTTAGATTCTGTGTGGAAGAAATTCCCTTGTTGCAGAGTAGAGCTAGATCCAAACCAGGAGTTTTCAGTTTTTTTTTTGTTTGTTTGTTTCTCTTCAGCAATGGAATTCCTTTTAATTGAAATCCTAAGCAGAACTTTTGATGTACAAAAGAGATAAATGTGAGGTTGCCTGGGTTGAAACAAGGGAGCCAGGAATTCCGCCTGCTTTGTTTCTTTTGCCCCACATGCTGGCCCCTAAGGCATTTCTAAGAAACCTCCAAAAAACAGAGTTTGAAAATCATTGATCTGAATCATTTCAGCCAGGCAAATATTATGTTCCAAATAAAACGATCTTAAGTGGAAAGCTATATATGCTAAATACTACTTAAACTCCTAAATTAATCTATAGAAATGTTAATGACTTTGAGTAATTCTTTAAAATTTTCAGCTCCATTTTAAATATATTGTTAGGGAAATAAAATCAATTCTAATTCAATTCGAGAATGTTACTTAATAATTCATCCAATAATTATATTCTTGTTTGCTATTACCTATCAACTCTACTTATCCTTGTGTGGCCTCATGGAGTATTTTATTTGCTTGTTTATTCTTTCAGTATCTCACACGATGTATTTATACTGGTTTTGATTATAGAAGTAAAAAGATAAATTTATAAACCACAGAGAAAATAAGTTCTAGATTTAAGGATGGGAAAACAAACATCTTTACTATAGAAGTCAAAAAGCAATTTCATGTGCCTTTGGGAAGGGGATATGAGTCTTAACTTCTCAGATACAACTAATTGGGCCTATATGTTCTACATCAGAAGCTATTCGAGCACACCTTATACACATACACCCTTCATTTCCTATCCACCTCTAGCTCTACCTAGCCTATTAATGAATTAAATCAATATGCTTTGACAAAACAAAAATACTGAAGATGACAAGAAAAGCCTTTCAAAAGCCCTAAATCAAGGATGCCCCAAATTCAAAATCAATATTTGGCTGAAGTAGTTGGAACTCCCTTATTCCTGTTAGCCAGTCCAACTTACCCTTTGGTGGAACAAAGTTTGAAAACCATTGATCAAAGTCCATCTCCACCCTGTCATTTCTTCTCTAGCTCCTGATTTTTTCCTCTTACACTGCTGAACTGTGTAAATAGTAATGGGCTTGGCTAGGTTTGAGGAGAAATGGTTGGTTGAGAAAGTGCCATACGCAGAAGGTAGCAAGAAATCCAGAGATCTCTGAGAAAGCAATGGTGTTACTTTGGTTTATGGATTTAAAAATACCTGCAGTGCATGTCCCAATTGGTTCGGTTTGAACGATGTACATGCGCTACACGCAATCTCAACTGAAATATAGATGAGTTATATAAGAGTGCTTATATGTGCAAACAGGTACTCAACAAGAAATCTGTGGAGATAGAGCTTCCCCCGCATCTCCAGGGTGGGCACACCTGACTCTAGTGTGTGCCCAAACCTGTGACTGCATATGAGCCTATGAATGTCAGAGTGTTCAAATATCCCTGATGGGCATACTTGAAGTGTGAATTCCATTTAAGAGTTGAAGGGAGGTACCTCATAAGAGCACTGCTTCAGGCATACTGGAGAAATTGCTATGAGTAACCAACTCTACTATAGTCAAGCAGACCAGACAGTGAGGAAATAGAAGCATTTCCATCTTTGGTGAAAGCACAAAACTGAAGGCAATTACACAAGGGAGCAGGGCTGACTTCAAATAGAAGTCCAATAATCCTTCAAAGAAAGGACCTCTATAAAGTCATAAAACTATTTAGAATAATTATGTTATTAATGTACTAATGGAAAGATTATTATGTGTAAACTGCATTACATAGAAAAAAGATTAAGAAAACTGGAGTTCCCTAAATTATTAGCATTAATTATTTCTTAATTTTACTACCATTAATTACATGCATTTAAATAGAAAATTATGTAAATTAGCCATTGCACAAACTTTATTCTTTAAAGAAGCAAAGGTAATAATGTGCAAATTAATAAATAAGTGATTTGGGGGGAGGACACGATTATTTATTATTTGTACAACCATTTTAAGGTAATTTGACATTCTTGGATATCCTGTAGAATAAATCTATGAGTTAGGTTGATGATTATCAATGCATTATATTCCTACTTGCTTGAAGACTCAAAAGCAAAGAAAGGTTAAATGATGTGCATTAAGACACCGAATCTGTGCCACATTTGAAAATAAATGACATTAGTTTGGCTATATAGAATAAATGACATTAGTTTGGCTATATAGAATACAAAACACTTCTCTTTAAGATTAGTATGGAGCCATTTAACAATAAGTAATATATTTAACAATAGTAGTATATGTTTGGAATTTCCCAATTACTTCAGCAAAATTGATGTTGCCTAACCCTTGAATTTTCTATAATTTTTTTCCATCAAAAATGCTGATTTGAACCCCTTACCACTTTTACTAAAGAACCAGGCCATTATTTGGATTAAGGAAGGAAGGACACAAAGAAATTGGAAATGTCACTGTAACTTTTCATTTCAAAGCCTAATTTTAACCCAAATCAGTGTAGAACATGCATGGAACATAAATGAGAAAGGAGATATTCATTTATGTCTTTTAGATATTTTTCTCCTGTTTGCATAAAGCCAAAAGCAAATCTACCACAGCTTTAAACTGAAGCAGTACAAATGTATAGAACCAAAGTCCAACAAAGAGATACTGCATCCTTGCTGAATTAAAAAAAAAAAAAAAAAAAAAGATTTGGCTTCGAAATATCCTTGGCTGCTTGACACTTCTAGTCAACAGGAAACCATTACCTTGGTCCCCTAAAACATTCTCTTCAACTGATATTAACTTTCATTGAAACCTAATTTTTTATTTATGAAATTATACCATAGTTAGTTCTCATTATTACCAAGGTGAAGACAAATGGAAAAATACTTTAGACTAAAGCTAAAATGATTAGTTCGTATATCTTTAATTAGAAGACTGAATTCTAGTTTTATATTCGTTAATTTATAAAAGATTAAGCACGACCTACCTCCTGTTTTGAGGGAGACCCAATTACTCTGGATTAGATATTATGTTTAGTATAATGAATAAGGAAAATTTTCATATAGATAATTAAAATCATTCTAAAAATGGGTAGTTTCCCCTATTATTCATTACATAAAATCTTCTATTAAGATGCCTCTCACTCAGGGAAAATCGATTGATACTGATGTTGGTATGAGAAAAGAGTAATAAGGAGGCAGATCTACCCCCAAAAGAAACACATAATACATTACAAATTTTAGAATAAATTCTATTTTAGAGAATTGAATATCTGAAGTCCTCCAGCAATGTCTCCCATAAAAGTGCAAAATTAAAGTTTCCCAGTGGTTTTTAGTTTTTTGAGGTTCAGCATTTCTCTAGCTCATTTAGGACTAATCAGTACTCATCTCTCACTTCTCTACACCATTTTTCTCAGGCAGCTGAAGGAGGTGTGAAAAGTCTTGAAGCTGATAAGTATAAACCCACAAATAGTCCCAACACTCTAGATCAAGCACCTGGACTGCTCCCCTTTCACACTTTTCTTTTGTACATACCTCTTAGGGAGGAATAAGGAGAAACTGTTCCCCCTTTTAGAACTCTAGGTGGAAGGGTGTAAATAACAACATCGTCCCCACCTCTACCCCCAAAAGAAATACCAAGGTGGCTCTTCCAAATCCTGAAACCTAGTTCCTTTAATTATTTTATTAAGGAATTCTCAATCCTTTTTCCTGATCCACCTAACTCACAATATCCAGCAGATTCCAAATCCACAGAATGTTAGCTCTGGGATCTGCATTGTAGAAGCTACTCAGGTGACTGTGATCTGCAACTTTGTTTGGACAGAACCAGGCTAGCCTCTCTCTCTCTCTCAACATACCTTTTAGGACCTAAAATGCTATAACTTGGAGTTTGATTTTCTGCATGTAAATCATATCAAAGGTTTGTTTTCAAGGTACATCAGTCAATCTGTAATATATTTTAAGTTAAATCTTTGGTCAAAAACATAACCCTAATCACAACGATGACTCTTTGGACAAAGCAAATTTACTTGTAAGAATTACTTTATGGGGCACCTTGGTAGCTCAGTCGGTTAAGCATCCAACTCGATTTCTACTCAGGTCATGATCTGAGTAGGTTGTGAGATGGAGCCCTGCTGGGTGTGGAATCTGCTTAAAATTCTCTTTCCCTCTTCCTCTGCCTCTCCCTCTCCCACCCCCGCACCAATTGTGTGCACTGTAAATAAATAAATAAATAGATAAATAAATAATTTATAAAAAGGAATTATTCTATAATGTAATCTCCAGCAATGAATGGTAATAAGGGGACAGGACCTAAAGAGACAAGTTTTTCTTACTGTTAATGGTAACATGTATTCACTGAACTGCAAAGATCATTGATTAAGTACAGATGCAAAAAGCCTGACTGTATCAGGGGGCAGGGAACATTCTACAGAATGTGTGACTACTACTCTTCAACACTGTCAAGGTCATGGGAACTGAGGAAGGTCTAAAAATCTGCCCAGATCAGAGGAAAGAGACATGCCTCGACAGAGTGTCCCTGACAGAGTCCTGGAACAGAAGGACATTAGGGGAAAAAAACTATAAAATCTGGGGCACCTGTGTGGCACAGTCAGCTAAACATCTGACTCTTGGTTTTGGCTCAGGTTATGATCTCAGGGTCCTGGGATCAAGCCTGCATCAGGCTCCACATTCTGCATGGAGTCTGCTTGAGACTCTCTCTCTCCCTCTCTCTCTCATTCTCGGCCCCTCCCACTCATGCTGTCTCTCCCTCCCTCTCTCTCAAACAAATAAAATCTTTAAAAATAAAACTAATGAAATCTCAAATTATTAAATTAAATTAAAAAAATCTGAAGTCTGCTTAATAGTAAAGCACCAATGCTATTTTCTTAGTTGTGACAAATGTACTATGGGGAAACTGGGTGAGGGATCTCTGGAAACTCTCTGTGTTATCTTTACAACGTTCTGAACCTTGAAAATCATTCCAAAATAAAACAGTTATTAACAAATACATTAGCAAAGATCAAGCTAAACTGACCCTACATTTCTATATTATGTGATTGTTTTAACAGCCTTTGATACTCTCTTTACCCTGGAATGTAGAAATGAAATACAAAATGAAATCGTCCTTTCTGAGCTTGCTCCAACTCCTACTCTCTCCAGCTTCCCTTGCCACTACCTGCTCCATCCCTTGCCTGTAAACTGGATCAGAGATCCTTCTGAGTTCAATGATACATTATCTTTGACTTAAATCAAGATAGGCAAATAATCTAATCTCAGCTTTAACCTAATTTAGCTTTATCTCTTATCCAAGTCTCAATTTTATCATCTGCAAATGATCAGACATTTCTTTTACTGTCTACTGCATGGTACCAGCGTGTAGTCCTGTGAAGCACTGTACCAAAAAAGAAAATATTACTGTGAAACTGACAAATAATGGTGGCAGCCCCTTGTCATAGAACTGTTATGAGTTCTCTACCTGGCGTTGTTATAAGTTTCTCTAGACCTTCTAGACTGACTTCTTTAAAAGACCCAGGCTAATTTCCACACAGCTCTTAAGGAAAGCTTTGAATGTTCTTGAGTCTCACTTAGAAACCAAAGTCCACTTTCAGCCATGTCCTTATGCCTGAATATTTCTAGTGTCAAGTCTGAAGAATAAACATGAAATCCTATAGCTAGCCAAATTATATATGAATGACAAAATCTGTAAGGTTAGGATGAATATGGGAAGATGAAATGTGTGCCCTTTTAGGAAGGGTTAATTAACAAACACCAGGCAGCATTCGCCAAGCATGGACTTGGTTATCAAGTACTGTAATGCCTCATCAAATAGAGTATCTCATTTTAATGTGGAGAATTCAATTCAATCCAAATGACCAAAATACATATGCATGCACTTGGTGCTGAAATAAAACTTTAAAAAACAGGGCCATGCTTTTAAGGTAAGAGTAAAAGATGAATTTGCGTAAAGGACAGCTGTGACGAACCTGATACAATGAATCTCCCTATTATCTGGCATGTTGGAAAATGAGGTTAATCACATATTCTGGCTTATAGGGAGTTACCATAGAGACAGTGCACATATTATCCATTTCCAAGAATAAAAGAAAGATAATATACACTCAAAACTGAAACTACACCGAATGTAATTTAATTTCCCTCTGATGAGTCAGACGTACTTGACGAACTCGCAGTGCCTCAGAATAATCATTGTGCACATCATCAATTATCTATCTACCCTATTTATATAGAAGTGCTAGTTAATGGAGTTTTTCCATTAGCAGAAATCTGAATAATGTGAAGGTTTTCTGGACTTAAAAATACATATGTGGTCAAATTGTCACAAGTTCAATAGAATAACCTATTGCATTTGCAAATAGAGAGATCTGATCAACATAATGACAGTTGATGGGGTGATGGAAGGACCAGGAAGATGTATTTCATTGCAAACTAGATAGAAAATTTTGTTGTGTTTATAATAGGGGTAGAAACACTGCAAAACTCTAACCACAGAAAATCAAAATAATTTTTAAGGAGCTACTTATTCTCAACATGATATGGTCAGAAAGCATCTCTAAATGACATAGCTTTTCTCTCTTCCTTCAACTTCCCTAGCAACAGAGTTTTACGGATTTACAAAGATATTTAAGCTCCCCTACTCATTATAATGACTATTTCTCTATTCCAAAATTTGATAGCATTGTTATTTTGTCAACAAAAGCATTTCTTGGACTGTGTTCTTTGAAGGGTTACCTCTTCTGGCCTATTTCCATAGATTCATGAAGCATCTCAATACACTCAAGGCCTCTGAGAACTCTTGTAGTTTTAAAACAAACAAAAAAAAAACTGTTTCTCAAGTGTATTTGACAATTTCGCTTTTGAGAATATATATCAACATTTGAAGGATATATACCCATATTTCACTAGCACTCTTGGGTAGCCTTAAAAAAATTTAAAAATTCTTTCCATTTGGAAATGAATGATAAGGCTGTTCATATTTTCATCTAAAAAAAGCATGAGAGATTGTTAAATCATGAGCTACTATAATATTCTTGAAATATACTAATTTTTTTCATCTGTATCTAATACTGGTGAAGTGAGTTTTTTAGGATGTCCCACTAACTATCAGAGAACAAAGAAATCTATCCTTTCCATTGTATAAAACTAAATTTTGTGTGACTTCAATATTCATATCCCTGGGCTGCCTGGGTGGCTCAGTGGTTGAGCAGTTGCCTTTGGCACAGGTTGTGATCCTGGGGTCCTGGGATCGAGTCCTGTATCAGGTTCACCGAAGGGTGCCTGCCTCTCCCCCAGCCTATGTCTCTGCCTCTCTCAGTGTGTTTCTCATGAATAAATAAATAAAATCTTAAAAAAAAAAATTCACATCCTTGATCAAATGTTTCCAAAACTCAAAATTTTAAATGTATGCAATTTTCTCCACTGTCAATCAGACTTCAATTACTTATACATACATGCCTACATAAACACATATCTTAGCCTATTCAACAGTAAGCAAATAACGTTAGAAAAGTTTAATACAATATTTTCAGATTTCTTAAGTATTTTGAACAAATTTATTGAGTCTATCTATACTATTCATATTAATTACTGTTTAATCTCCAAATTACTACATACATTTTGCATGGTTACAAAATAAGCACTCACAATGGGAAAATTTTACATCCAGTATGATACCCAGAGAAATCTTTAATCAGTAAGAGGTTATTATATTATACCCTTTATGTGGTGAGGGTGGGGTGAGGTAGATTTTTCTCTATATCCATCATATTTACAAAAGTAAAGTGAAAAAGAGGAGGATCTCAAAAACAAATATGTGACTTCCTTGGGAAACTAAATTTATCCCATTTTAACATAACATTTGATTAAAAGAAGAAAAAATAAAGAGCCATGTTCTAAAAAATAAATGACAATTTTACCTACAATTCTTTTATATCAAAATTGAGCTTATAGGCATATAATGTGGGTTCTCAAAGAGCAACTGGGCAAATTCCTCAACCCTTTGGCCCCCATAGGTAGGCTTCTTCCAGACTTTCTGATCATAGTCCTTCCAATATTACAAAGGTTGGCACTAATAAATTGTATTTATAGTCAAAATTGGAACTACTCATTTTGACATATAAGCAGATCACAAAAAATAACATAAAAACCTTTCATCCTGAGGCACAAAAATTAGATTAAATAAGATGTGTGGTAATAACATTAAAAAAATAGGTTAAAAGAACCAAATAATTCCAATAATAGCTCTAAAAAAGAATCAATTTGTTATGGTTTAGGATATGCTTCTCTTTTTCACAATTAACTCATCTTTGAGAACACATGTTAGTTTATTAGCAGTGTCAATATCTTAAATACTAAGGTGAATATCATCTTGTTTCAATTAGCGAAGAAAAAAAAAATGCATTTCCTGAAAGTAATCCTTTATGTTTGGGTCAGCACCACCAGGTTGAGATCTACCTTGTCAATGTCCTTTTGGTATTTTCTCTTAGAGTTGTCAACAAACAAAAGCAATAATGAAAAGGTCTAGTCTTTATGGAAATTAAGTAGATATATTCATGCATATTAATAATGACAGGACCACATGGAAACTTACTGCTGTGTTTGCATCAGTGGCATATTCGTGCTCTCATAACTGTCCGTGTGCAGAGGAGGTATGATCTCCCCAGTTACGGGGTGAAACACAGGGAGCGTTGACAAAGGCCATGCTATCTCTCTATTCTTGGACATGTCACGGAGTTCTTTGGTAGATTTCTGAATAGCACTATGATGAACCAGCTGGATGCTAGATGGAAAAGAAATAAAACAACATATATTTAAAATCAAATATTAGCCCAGTGGGTCATCAAATTTTAAAAAGTTATAATTTTTTTTCCTGTTTAAAATAAGACATCATTCCACTTTGAGCACTCTACAAGTTATCTCTGAAAAAGATATATTTCACATGCTTTTAACACAGCAAAACTGAACATCGTAAACCAATTTTTAAATAAGTGTGTCTTGCATGAAACTAAGCTATAAAGCATTGTGTTAATATTTCAGCCCTAAGAAACAAACTAGTATTCTATTTAATTTCTACAATTAAGATTAAACTACCATAGCTTTTACATTGTTGCTTCTGATGGGGCATTTATAAATACTCACAGAAGTTTCATTTTATGGTAGGTTATTACTGTAGATTCAGGAAAACGTGTATGAAAGGTCTTTTCATCTGTTCTCTGGTTTATAGAAATGCAGATTGGGAAATCACATCATATAAATGGCAAGTTAATATTCTGAATCTGAAATTTTAGGTTTAATTTTTATCTATGTAATCTTATTTTCAAACCCTTTTTATTTTTAGTCTCTATCCCTCCTAAACATCTATTTAGAAAGCAGCTTTCACATTTATGAAATAAACTATGAAAGATGATGAATGACAAAGTAAAAGCATGACACACATGTATGCAGCATGATAAGCAACTGAGAAGTGAAAAAACATGATAAAGAAAATAACAGGAAAGAAGACACTTACTCTGGTGTTTGCATGTTTCTCTTTTCCCTAGAAACAAAACAAAATTTATGAATTAAATAATAGCATTGATATTTGAAACATTAAGACTATATGCTCATGGGATCTTGCATGATGTGGAAATGCTGACATTGTTACTATTAAATGCAACCAGGCAGCATTTGCCACCAGGTTTATGACATTACTTGGATGAGTACACATACAGAGATGGAATACTGATGAGAAACACACAGAAAAATGGAAAAAAAATGGAGATTAAGAATCAAGCTCTTGGAAATAAATTCTATGACATAATGAAATCAAGCTACATGTAAAAATGAAAGAATCTGTTACTTGCTGCTTTATTAATTATTTATCCTTTGCTTTGTTGCTCTGACTTCCAGATAATCTTGGGAGATTATTTTAATTGACATAGATGTCCTGAAAGTGCTAACTATTCCTGAAGTGAACACTCATTACTCAAATTATACTCATGTCATTAATTTACTCCTAGGTTTATATGTATATATACATATCTTTTAAACATTTAGATTATGTCACCCGTTTGACAGAACAATTTTGAGAAGAATTCTGACCACCACTTCTGATCAAACTAAGACTATTTATTTATTTAAAGTGCAATTACCATATCAATAGATTCCATAGCCTCTGCACAAAATGGCTTATATAACCAAGAGAGCTAGCCTCTGTTATTCTTGGGGCTGTTTTGCCAGCATGAATTTACATCTAGCCTTAATAATTGTTGAATAAAGTAATTATATCTCTAATTTGATTTACTAGACTCAAAACTATTTTAATTCATTTTAAAGGAATAAAGTACTGTAGTTTGACTTGAACACAATTTCAATTAATTTATAAAGTATTTTATGAACCAAATGAAACTTGGCTTTTAATGGAATCTTATATGTTGTTATCCTAGTAGGCTTGATAATTTTTTATTAGTGTTTTAAAGTACTCACACTCCTTCCCGTCGGCAGCACATGATATAAGCAAGTATTAGAAAAAGGACCAGTGCTACTGCCGAGGGCACAGCCAGTGTAATTAGGAAATCCGTGTAATAGTCTCTGCTTTTCAAAGAATCAGAAGGGGGTTTGTACTCTCCACCATCAGGTAAGATCCCCTCTCCTCGAATCACTTCCTGATAGGTGGACACTTGCTTTGTTTTATCGACCTGATACAAAAGAAGACAATTATACATCAAATTAATAGCTGCAAACATTACGAGAGTTTAAGACCCAGACATACCAAAACTTTCTTTGACACATTTTTAACAAGGAATCTTTTCTAATTACGTTATCATCTTGAACTTGCAATTGTTTATGGGAGCTAGGAAGAAGTAACGAACAAAAATAACAGATTAAAGGGTTTATGTTGGCCTACTTTCTATGGCCTTTCCACAACATACGGACATATGTACATGAATTCATACATAATAAAGGTATGTGTCTGTGGGGGCTCTTCGCAGTTCCTTCTTTGAAGCAGAAGACTTTCATACTACTATGTACCTTTCTTGTTTCCTAGGGACCAACTTCTAGTGCAGATGCTAACAAACCATGAACTGGCTGACAACCAGGTATGTGGGTGTGGTTTCTAAGGTTAGTGAAAGAGAAAAGAAAAATAACATGAGAGATAATTTCTAAATGATTATAACCTTGATCTTCCTTTGATCAAGCTGACAGAATTTTGAGGAAAGACAGCCTAAGGAACATGTAACTCATCCAACACTAGAGTTTTACTAAATTCTATTCCAGAATCAAAAAAATGTGCATTTGCACTATATCCATTTACCTCCACATTCATTGAACTGCTTTCACTGAGTGGCATTTAATTATGTTGCAGTTTTTATTGAAGGATGGTATAAAAATAGCCATGTGAAACTTCTCACTACATTTGCCCCCCCTTTACCCTCCCGCCAAAATACATTGGGGAGAATGATTTGTGGCATTTCTCAATATATTCTCCAGAAAACAAAACAAAACAAAACAAAACAAAACAAAACACTTGAAGAATTTTGTCAAGACTACAGTGCTAGTAAAATCTTTACTTTCTGCCAAGGAATTGATGGTCTGCTTCCTTTAAAAAGGAGAACTGAGTAACTGATGAATTTCCTCTTTTGATCATGGACCTATTAGGAAGCTTGTTGTCAACCTTGGGCCTATTTTTTTTTTTAAGTTCAGGTCCTGATCTTCTATTTCTTTTGTATTTTATTTATTACATTTATTGTTTTGACTATTTCATTTAAGCCCCCTGACATCTTCTGTGGTAAGATGTGACACGTAAGTAAATACACGTAAAATAAAAAATGAAAATCCCCATCTTTCCATTTACAAAATCTCACCACAGAAACTAAAAACTTCAAAACATACGTCAATTTTTAAAACTTTAGAAATGAGGTAATATTCCTAAACATCAACAACTTTTAGCACAAACACAAGTAAAATGGCATTGTTAGGGCCCACTGTTTACTGCCTCTGGTTACAGGTACCTACTCAAGTTATGATTGCAGCCACTCAGTCTTTGGCATCCTTGTACGATTACCACCATGACTGAAATATTAAGCTTTGCAAATTCAACATTTATGTATAACACACGTAAACCATAGCAGCTTAATAATTTTACTTGATTTAAGAAGACAAAGAAAGAAAATTATTTTCCTAAGACACAGTCCCATAAAAAGGAAAGTCTAGGGCCAAGGGTCACAGGTGCTGAGTGCTGCGACGTGAATACTATGTTCTTCTGTACTGCAGCCGGGAAAGTTGCCTGCAGTTGGTTCTCTAAGACATGAAATGACAGTTGTGTTTATGTGTCAATAACTTTGTTCAAATGTCAACTTTAAACTTAGATCTAATTCACTCACCACCAATCATCAAGAGGTGACAGAAGCTAAATCTAAAGGTCACTAAAAAGTAAAACAACTTACCGATCTTCCAGAAAGCAAGATCAAAAAATAATATAAATTTTTTTTAATTTTTATTTATTTATGATAGTCACAGAGAGAGAGAGAGAGGCAGAGACATAGGCAGAGGGAGAGGCAGGCTCCATGTACCGGGAGCCCGATGTGGGATTCGATCCCGGGTCTCCAGGATTGCGCCCTGGGCCAAAGGCAGGCGCTAAACCGCTGCGCCACCCAGGGATCCCAAAAAATAATATAAATTTTATAGATGAAGCCTTACCTACATTTTCTTAAGTCTTTTAGCATCCTAATTACAAAGGATATTTAGAAAGAAATATTTAATATTTATGGGGCCCTGGGTAAGATTCTAATTTTGCTCACTGGAATTTTTTTTTATTCCTTGAACTTTCCCTACAATTTGAATTTTTAGGACACTGACCCGTAGCACCATATTGCTTTATTTTCAGATTTATTATTGTACCCCAGTCTCTCCTTCCAAAGTGGATGATGGCAGCATATCTGAGACTTTCTCCATATGTCACACTGATTCCATAATCTATCTTGGCTTAGCAGCCACCTGGATGTCCGGGGGTGGGGGGTCATTTGGACCACCTGCCAAGCTAATGCAGCCCCAGCAACTGATCAAGGGTAGACTGAGGACAAAAGTGGAGATACTCTTTTCTAAATGGATGCACTGTCAACAAGCTTGCCAAATCCTTAAAGTCAAGGGAAGTCCATAGCGTTAACAAAGTAAACCCAGGATTTATTCCTTAAAGCAATTCAGGTTTTAGTCAAATGTTCTCTCCAGCCACATCACTTCTAAGTACATTCACAAAAACACAGTAAAATAAAAACTCACCAATGAGATTTTGCACCAGTCAATGTAAAATTGAGTACGAAATTTTTTATCACATGTTATCACAGGCTCCATTTCTTGACTGCATCTCAATTGATTCTGTGGATTTTCAACTTCTCGTAAACAAGAAGAAAACGGTACATCGGCACCAACCATGACATAAACGCTGCAAAAATGTGAAACTCTCAGGTTATCCTTTGAGAAAATTGGAAACACTGAAAAACAATCTACCCTGAAAGCAGGATTTATCCTTTTGAATTGAGGGATTATCTAGAATCATCCCTAAGGTAGGGGCCTGGGCTTTAAAAGCAGTGATTCATGGAGGAGCTGCCTTCCATTCTTTCCTTTATTTAACCAATATTTACTGAGTGCTTTGGTGTTCCAGACACTCTCCTGATTCTATGTTAATTTCTAAAATTTTTTTTTTCACTCAATTTATTTTAATTCAAAGTAAGCATGTGTCTGACATACCGTGATTACTATGTTTAGTAGATTGTTTACATTTAAAAATTACTCTTAAAGTAAATTATTTAGAAATAACACTATCACCAAACTAATAAATAATTGCAGGTAATAAATCTCACTTGATCTCATTTTAATAAGATTGTGAAATTACAACTCTGGAGGTATGGAGCTTTAGGCACTTAGCTATTTTACCCAAGTTTCTACTGCACAGACCCCTACTGTTAGGTCTCCTACAAGGTCTCTCACTCTTTTATTCAAGAAGTTAATCCAAGAGAAAAACTATTACTTGGTAAGCACAAATTAGGCAAGCAAAATTTATTTTCTTGGTGTATACCTTAGTAATTAGGGGGAAAGAACACTACTTAATTAGTCAATGAGAGTTTCACACACACACAAAAAGAGAAGATAGTGATAATAGCATTTAAATAATCTTGAAGCAGCTCAAGAAAAGGGAATCTCATAGGTTTTTCAAAAGAGAGAAAACTAGGAATTACTCTAAATAAATATTTCTTTTCCTAATGACAATGTTATAGCTACTTATAAAATGAAATAAACCCATCAAAATTCCAGCTCTCTCTTTGTAGAAACTGACAAGCTTATCCTAAAATTTATGGAAATTCAAGGATCGTAAAATAACTGCAAAAAATTCTTGAAAAAGAAAAAGTTGGAAGACTCACAATTGCTGGTTTTAAAACTTACAAAGCAACAGTAATCAAATCAATCAGCAATAGTAATCCAGCATAAGGACAGACATGTAGACCAATGAATAAAATTCAAATCTAGGAATAAACTCTTACATTTGGTAAACAAGTGCCAAGATAATTCAATGGAGGAAAGAACAGTTTTTATAACAAATGGTACTGGCACAGTCAGGTATCCACATGCAAAAGAATAAAGCTGGATCCCTACCCCATATCATATAAGAAAATTCACTTAAAATAGAGCAGTGACTTAAATGGAAGACCTAAAACTATTAAACTCTGAGGAAAAAAAGGAATACATTTGCATGACCTTGTATTAGGCAGTGGTTTCTTAGATATGACACCAAAAGTTCCAGCAAGAACAGAACAAACTAGATAAGTTGGACTTTATCAAAATTAAAAATAGTGTGCTCCAAAGGTCACCATCAAGAAAGTGAAAAGGCAACCCATGAAATGAGAGAAATTAGCTGCAAATCATGTATCTAATAAGAGAATTATATCTACAATATATAAGGGACTCTTAAACTCAAAAATGAAAAGACAAATAATCCAATTTAAAAACGGAAAGGGCTCTGAATAGACATTTCTCCAAAGAAGTATACAAACATCCAATAAGTGCATGAAATGCCTTGAAATGTCCAAGATCTTAGCCCTCAGCACAAGAGAAATCGAAACTACCATCAAAACCATTGTTTCACCTCCACAGGATGGCTATAATAAAAAATACAGACAATAAGAAGTGCCGGTGAGGATGTGGAGAAATTGGAACTTTCCTACTCTACTGGTGACAATGCAAAATGGTACAACTGCTTTGGAAAGCAGTCTAGAAGTTCCTCAAAAGGTTGAATACAGAGTTACCATATGAACCAGCAGTGCCATTCCTAAGTATATACCCTAAGAGAAATGAAAACATGTCTGTACGAAGACTTATCCGTGAATGTTCATAGCAACACTATTCACAGTAGTCAAAAAGCAGACACAGTCTAAATGCTCACTGATGAGTGAATAAAAGGTGGAATATCCATACAATCGAATATCACTCAACCATAAAAAGAAATGAACTACTAATACATGCTACAATATGAATGAATCCTGAAAACAATATTGTGGAAAAGTGGAAGCCAGTCACAAAAGACCACATACTGTGTGATTCCACTCATAAGAAATGCCCAGAGTAGGCAAATTTATAAAGATAGCAGGTAAACAGTGGTTGCCTAGGGCTGGGGGTGGTGACGGTACATGGCTGCCAATGGGTATGGGACGAAGGTGCTGGGATGATGAAAATGTTCTAAAATTGATGGTGGTAACGATTGCACCATTTTATGAAAAAGCTAAAATCCATTGAGTTATATATTTTAAGTAGGAGAATTGTATAGTATGAATTACATCTCAATAAAGCTGCTATTTTCAAAAATAAAATGAAAGTGCAGCACAAAAATTAAAAGCCATGTCAATGTAAGTATGAACTCACACTCTGAGTTGACAACTATGTGCCAGAGTTTAATTACACAAACTCATTTGGTTGTTTTTTATGTCAAATATATATTTGGACTTAAGATTCATTTGAAGGAAATTTTTTTTTTCAAAAACCAGGATGCTTTTGGGAGACAAATAAAATGTAATAGGCTAAAACTAAAGATGAAAATAAAAATAAAAATTCTGAACAAAAGTATGTATGAGGAACTATTGGTATTTAGATGATCAGCGAATATAAATATATTTCATTTAAAACAAGTTCTTACTTGTAAGCTTCACATAAAGCCAATTTCTACTTCCTTATTAACTGCCTAACCAAGACCATATATCTCCTTAATAATTGTGACATATAAATACAGAAATGAGTATTTTTTACAACTGCTAACTTGCTTTAATGTGACATTGATTTGCATTTATAATTAGTAAGATTTTAAATTAATTCACTTCAAGTTAAGGTAAATGGGCATACGAGTTTTTGGTGCTTTGAACGGTTTTTATTTTTTTTTTCCTCAAATTATAAAAGCAATATAAAAACATTACATTAAACCTGGGATATAGAAACAAGAATTAATTTATATTACTAACAGAACTACTTCCATTTTCCAATGTACCTTGTAAAATGTTTTTCAAATGCATATATTTTTAACCTAATTGCAATCATCTCTAAAATATAATTTTATACCCTGCCTTTTCCCTTAATGCGTCATAAGCATTTTCCATATTGTGCAGTCTTCATAATTATAGATTTATGGCAATATAATTTTTTAAGTGCACATGATTTATTCAACAATTACTTCAGAGTCGGACATGTAAGTTGCTTCCAATTTTTTTGATGTTATAAATAATATTGCAAAGACTATCTCTCTGCATATTTTTTAATGTTACTATCTTTAAAGAGATGCCTAGAAGTAGAAACATTTTTATGACAGTTGACACATACTGCCAAATTACTTTCATCTCTACTTGGATGATCCATAGGCTTCACAAACTTAATATGTTCCGAACTGAGCTCATTGTCACCCCACCCCACCTCCACCTGTTTCTCCTTTTCCATGTTCTTCTCTCCCAATGATTGGCATGGCCAGATGCTCAAGTACCATCATCTTTGACTCCTGTCCTTCTTTCCACATATTCAATCTATCAGCAGTCTCTGACATTTACCCCGCAAGAACTCTCACATGCACCTGTCCACTATGTTCCATCTCCCTGTTACATCCTAGTTCTGATCACCATTGCTTTCCAATGTGAAGCCAACAGCCCCTTTTAAAGGTCCTTCTTGAACCAGTCTTTCTCACTGTCTTCAGGGAGCCTATGTGCAGAACAAGTGAATGAATAAAAAGCATTATACCAGTTTTAAAACACAAGCCACTGTATATTCGAAAGTTGCTAAAAGAGTAGATCTTAGAGTTTTTATAACAATAAAAATATCTGTAACTACACGAGGTGATAGATGTTAAACTTATTCTGGTAATCGTTTTGCAATATATACATATGTGAAATCACCTTAAACTCGTACAATGCCATATATCAACTATATTTCAAGAATACTGGGAAAATCAATGAGTTAATATATAAAATGTAAAGAGACTACAAATGTTATGCTTGGGTGAGAGAAGGAGATATTAGATTTGTCTTGTAAGTAAAAAAAAAAAAATGTATACTCATTGTTTCTCTTGTAGAGCCAGTAAGTTTCAATGTGTTGGCTTTCAAAAGAAAAAAATAATTTTGTATGAGGCCGTGAATAATAACTCTATGTTATACACGCTAAAATTACATTTTTCATAATCTGTTTTCCTTTCAGTTAGCTTTCTGACACGAAGAAACTTAAAATTTTTATGAAGCGAAATGAAAATGATCGTTACCTTTATGACCTTAGCCACATGTTTTCAAACTTTCAAAGGTGTAAACAGATGAGATAGGAATGTGTTGCCAACTACGAGGCTCTCAACCAATGTTAACAAAACATGGTGCCTCAAACTCTTAAGAATTGATCTACACAGGCAGATTTTGTTCCTTATGAAGGAGTCTTTTCTTCCAATTTGAACAACTCAATTTGCCTTGAGGGAGAACATATTCACTGTGGCCTTTACACATACAATGTTGAAAACCAAGTAACAGGTTAAAAAGAAAAATAAGTCCAAACTCTGCCTTTTATAGCCAGATATCTGCCAGATAAATGGATCCAATGATTGCATATTTGACCTAATTGTCCAAGTAACAAATGTGTTTTATTCTTAATTTTGTGTATATAGGAAATAAAAGACAGTTTAGAAAAGAATGTGTTCACATGTTACATGTTGCCTGGGAACTCCTGAGCCCTTAGAAAATACACTATGATTCCTGCCCTCTGTCCCTCACACCACTTCTTTGTTTTGTGCATATATGCAATCAATCGGCCAAAAAGTGAGATGAAAAATAAAGAATAAGTTAAACTAAATAAAAGGTCTAATGCAGAATAAAAAAGAAAACAAAGGACACTTCCAGACTCTGGTTCTACTACTTGCTTGCCCCTCTTCATTGGAGAAGGAATAAATTATCAGAAGAGGGAACTGGCATACAAGGGTCAGACTCTTCTAGTTTTGTGTGCGAATTACATCTCAATAAAGCTGTTATTTTCACAATAAAATGAAAGTGCAGCATAAAAATTCAAAACCATGTCAGTGCAAGTATGAACTCACACCCTGAGTTCATACTTGCAGAAAAGAGGCATTTGGGTTCAGTCTACTCTTTCAACCATGTGTTATTTTCTGCAAATGTCCCTAATGCTTTGGAATAAAATCTAAACAATTTTTCCTGATATACGAGGCCTTTACATGGTCTGGTTTTTTACCTCCTTGGTAACTATCACTTCTGGATCCCTGTTCTCTAAATCCACATGAAGTAGGTTGTTGAATCCACTAGGCTTTCTCCTACCTCAGGGCTTCTGCCCAAGCTGACTGACCCCTCTACCTAGAACTCCTCCTTGGTTATTTTTTGAGCAGGTTAATTTGTACTCATAGTCTAAACTCAGATCAGGCTTCACGTCTTCTATGAACCCTTTCCAGGCATGGACCTGAAGCAAAGGAGGAACACTCTCTGTGACTACCTCAATGGGGATATGTATAAGACTGATTTTTAATTATCTGATTACTTGCTTGGTCCCTAATAGACTGTGAGCACAGATATTTTTTTTTAATCGCTAGAGCACAAAGGTTAGTATACTATTCCCCAATAAAAGTACTTAATAAGTCAATCTATGTGTAGCACGTAGGATAGATTTTAGACATATAGTTACATTGATTTCATATATTGGTTTATTTTTATACTTATAAAAATGGACTTAGATGGGCTTCCAATTTTTACATTATTAAAGGCTCTTTTGAGAAGTTCCTATCATATTATCATATATCACCATCATTCCAAAAGAGTATTTGTGAGAAAATGAGTGGGAAATGTCAGAGAAGGTGACAGAACATGAGAGACTCCTAACTCTGGGAAACAAATAAGAGGTAGTGTAAGGGTAGGTGGGTGGGGGGTTGGGCGACTGGGTGACAGGCACTGAGGGGGCACCTGACGGGATGAGCACTGGGTGTTATGCTATATGTTGGCAAATTGAACTCCAATTAAAAAAATACAAAAAAAAAAAAAAACCAAGACAAAACAAAAGAGAGTATTTGCACCAAAAATGTAGGAGGCACGTTATTAAGAATAAAGGACAATCTTATAAATCACCAAACATGGGGACAAATTCAACAGAACACTACGGACGGGCCCAGGATCATGACCTTGCATCAGAGCAGTATTTGGCAGCCACTGACTCACATTCTCTTCCTCAAGTGTAATTTCTCACAGACGCCTTTATAAGGCAGAAAGCAAACAATTAATTAGAGGGAACACTTTGTGAGACTGTCTAACGAATAAACTAAGATTCTCTGTTGCTGATTGAGGCTAGATCCACATGCTTTGGTAACCAGAGGAAATAGTGGGAGGTTTGACAATCTCTTTATGAAAAGTGAGTATATTCCTTAATCCTCACACCCTATCATTCCCTTCATAGATGCCATTTACACCACATCACTTACCCCGGGTTGGCAGCTATGCCATGCCTAGAGTGAAATATGAAACTGCTCCTCTTTCCACTAGCTTCATCCCAGGCTAAATGCATCCACAAGTCCTTAGCCTCTGGCACAGTATTAGGAGCAAAAGCAGCACAGAGGCCACACCCAGAGAGAGCACAGTTGCCCGGGGTTATGGGTCTGGCAAAGGAAAGAAAATCTTTGCAGGAGGCTCAGGCTTCCTTTGCAGCAGCTTATTTACTTTGAAGTAAATCTTTATAATTGTTTTCTGTTAGATTTAGGAGAAGTCTGAAAGCTGTCAGTGAGTCTGAAGAGGTGAACAAATGTGCATCAGGAGGGATGAGGGGCTGGGATGCTGCAGAGTAGGTTCCTGATGATTGGCATTGAACAGTGCTTTGGACTGTGGAAGGGCCATGGATTAACTCTGATGGTCTACTACCGAGAGCTTCTCTTAGTCATCCGCTCTGTATTTATCTACATACATACATCAAGTAGGGAAAAATCTGCTTTTAGCAGATTGTGCCCACCATGAGTAAAATAGGAAATAATTTCATGGAGGTTTTACTCTTTTTTTTTTTTAATCACAGACTGGGACTTTTGTTACTGTGGAATAAGCAGAACACTTTTGTCAGGTGCTTAGTTAATATGGTGGGAGTGCATGACTACATTTTTAAGGAAAATCTTAGAAAAGAAAGGGGTGGAATTCCTTTGCTGTGTCTGACCCTAGGTTGTTTTTTGTTATTTTGGCTTTTTTTTTCTTTTTACTTTTCTTTAATATTTCCTTTTAAAAAGGGATTCCTAGCTATTATTTTTCAAAAGAAAGTACAGAGGCAGAAAGTTTATTAACTAAATTAAGTGTTAGGACCAAATCAACAAAAAGAAAAGTATGGTACAAAAGTCAAGCACAGGATTTTATTTCTAAGTTTAAGGCAACAGGTAAAAAAAAATTATTTTTGTTACTATGGCATTAGATAACAACTAAAGAAAGTATGCAAAATCATTCCCAGGGACAATTCTTTCTTCTGGAATTATACTCAAGTATGCCCTTGTTCCATTGGTTCTCATATAGGACACTGGAGCAGTGGAGTTGGAATTGGTTACAATTTATAGAAATGCTATTTTAAAAGACTTATCATACGAATACTTTGTAAAGGTTATGGCTTAACATTAAATTAAAACTCATGGAAAGCATTTCAAGTTGGGAAGGGATCTGAGACAACAGGGTCCAAATAAATGCCATGGGACTGACTCTCTCAAATAGCTGACAGTACATGCCACCCTCTAGCAGGTGCTGGGGGATCAGCTAATGACTGAATTCTCTAACAAGTACTTGTAGGACAAAAATTCTGTTCTTAATTTAGAGTCACATGCTCAGGCCCAGCCCTAGCCTCAAAGATTCAGACTCTCTAGGGGGACGCAGAAGCCAGGAACCTATCTGTCCGTCCATCCACCCAATTTTTTTAACTGCTGTGCATGGAGTCCAGTGTGGGCTTGAATCACTACCCTGAGATCAAGACCTGAGCTGAGATGAATGGTCAGATGCTTAACCGACTGAGCCACCCAGGCGCCCCCTCTGTATTTTTTTTATTAAAACTCAACTGGCAATTCTTAGCCAAGACATGGTTGGAAAGCACTGTTTCAGGTCAGAGTCTGCTTTAGAGAGTTGTTTAGTTCAATTTAGTTGTTTCTAAAAGGACCTCTAGGGGTAGAGCCTATATTACTGATGAGGGAAGAGTGAGCCCAGAAGAAAGCCCAGCTAGGGAAAACTCTACCAGGGCCTGGTGTTTGAGTTGCTTCCTCCACCATCTTTTGGTCATTGTTTTATCACTGTAGAACATATTACTTTAAGAAACTACTGAAAAGACTTTATGCTTGGAGAATGTTTTCAGGGGAGACCCCCCGTTCATCTTTTTCCATGGTTCTTCTTTAATTACCCAGTGGGAAAGAGAATCATGAAACTCTCAAGTAAAAAAATGTAAGCTCTAAAATTATGGTTTCATATAGAAAACCAACCAACAGATAGACCGGTGATAAAGCAACTATTTTTTCTCAAGGCACTTCTATGTGTGCTTGACTGACTTCAAAACCCATTACTGTAACATACAAGCTACAATTTAATTCTGAAATTTGTAAGTTGGACTTCACAGCTCACTGCTTATCCCTTAACCCCCTTCTGCCTACGCTCATACTTCATCTATGTCTATTTGTGATCTCTTCCCTTATTTCTAACAAAGTTCTCCTTTAAAACTGCCCTTAAGTATAATTCTTATTAATCCGGGTACTCTAGTTAATTCTAGATAGCATCTATATAAAAATGTTATCATGTACATGGATAAAGGAGGAATTCGAAAGGGATATGCTATATAAACTGTGATTTATTCCATTATCTCATACGTTTATAGAATGGGTTTTTTTTAAGGCAGATCTGCTTCAACCTATAGGTTAAAAATTAAAGATCAAAGCGTGATTCGACATTCAATCCTCTCAATTCACCCAGGCATAAAAAGTGTCTCTTAAATTCTACAAGGGTGTAAGTCACACTTTGTAAGGCAAGAGAGTGGGCAAATCCCTCTCAATTGCACTGTCTCATTTAGACGCTACATCAAGTCTGAGGGAAGAAAGAGTACAATCCCCCTTGGATGAGGAAATGAGGAAATCGAGGCAAAAGAGAGTGCAGTATTTGCCTGATGTCACCCAGCTGATGAGTGACAAGGCCAGGCTTTAGAAATAGGTTTCAAATCCACTCTGGCCATCCGTCACCGACACATGGTGGAAAGAATGTTAAAGGCGAAGAAATAGTTTCCTAGAATAAAGTTACAGCAATCTGAGTGTCCTGCAGCTGATAACTGGAGCATCAATTTTTCTTTGAAATGCAGGGCTCTAAATAATCAGCCTCTCTATGGAAGGTACAAGAGACTTAGTGCTATAATTTATGATGGTGATCCTGATCTACAATTAGAATTCACAGGACCTGGAACATCAGATATAAAGAACCAGTAACGTAACCTCTTTGTCAATATAGAAAATTGCTAGTGTTTTCATATCTTTACAACACCTACTTCTTATTTAAAAAAATGCAATAGGCCATCTTCCAACTATAATACATTTGATAAGATCACCATATTTAAAAATGCATATTTAAGGCAACGAGATAAAGGTCTGCTTACCCCTCCTTCATGTCATTAATGGGAAGAGGAACCCTGCCGCCCCTGTCTAGGGCCGATGTGATGTTTATGGCGTTCAGACGCTCTGGCTGCCACACATTTTTCACTGCCCCAAGAAAGTCTCCAAGAACCTCGCTGGCCAACATTTCTTCTACATTCATATTTTTAATGAAGAATTCTGCTTGATATGGTAATGGGAAGTCTAATTTTGGTGAAAAAGGATATGCATATCATTAATGAAGAAGTCTTTTGAAAGAGAAACAAAAGAACAATTCAATATTGTTTATTTCTGTCATAATCCTGGCTTTGGGGAACACTACTAATATTGACTTTAAAGGCTTTCTGTATAATGGAGGAAATATCTAAACACATAACTTACATTGGACACAGAATTTTACCTACAATGTAATTAACCAAGGGATAGCAGAGCCATTTATAATTATAGGATTTGGCCAAAAAAGAAAAAAAAAAAAAAACCTGCTAAATCCACTTCCAATTTGCCAGTGACCTGTCAGTCTCTTCGTCTACCAAGGTACCCGGTAGAAGAAGCATTTCCAGAACCCTACATAGGTAGGAGTAATATTTTGTATTTATAGTGTTTTAAAATTGACAGATCTTTTTCACATACATTCTCTTATTTAGTCACTATGCCCCTAGGTAGTGCTATGCCCATTTGAACATAGAAGTAAGAGCAACACCTTTTCCAAATAGAGAAGACATTACAAAATATCCGTAATTGCTTATGAGTTGTTTATGTATAATTTGAAATACCATATTTTTAATATGTGGTATTACTGATCTCTTCAGAGTATGTTAAAATATTACTACTACTAAATATTGATTATATTTTTAAAAAATCTGAAATCATAGGAATTTTACTCTTTTGATAACTTCATAATTAAATATTCTAGAGAATTATATTTTAAATTTCCCACAAAATTCCAGATCTCACATTGTTAGAGATTTAGCTTTTTTCCTCTTCAATAACTCATCAAATTTCCCTCCAAAAAATTTTAATATTAGAATTTATTTTAAAGTAACCAATACAACTCAGACTCTCAGTATAACTAAGTAGAATAGACATAAATAGAATTTACAGTTGACCCTTGAGCAACACGATTTTGATCTATGTGGGCCCACTTACATGTGGATTTGTTTTTTTTTAGTTCAGTACTGCAAATGTATCTTAGGATTTTCTTTCTTTCTTTTTTTTTTTTAGATTTTATTTATTCATGAGAAACACATAGAGAGAGGCAGAGACACAGAGACACAGGCAGAGGGAGAAGCAGGCTTCATGCAGGGAGCCCGACGCGGGACTCGATCCCGGGTCTCCAGGATCATGCCCTGCGCCGAAGGTGGCGCTAAACAGCTGAGCCACCTGGGCTGCCTTACGATTTTCTTAATAATATTTTCTTTTCTTTAGCTCACTTTATTGTAAGAATACAGTATATAACACATATACAAAATATGTATTAATCGACTCATTTATGTTATCATTGGTAAGATTTCTGGTCAACAGTAAGCTATTAGTAGTTAAGTTTTTTGGGAGCCAAAAGTTATATATATATATATATTTTCAACTGCTCAAGGGTCAGCATCCCAAACCCCTATATTGTTCAAAGATCAACTGTATTTCAGTTTCTCAAATGTTACTCTTGAACTTAAAAAATCATTCCCTACGTTCTGATTGTTCTATTAAGATAAAGAATAGCTTTTATTTGTTTAATCAAATTTCTATAATAATAAAAGATACCTTGTTTGGAATACTTACTATCCCTTACCAAGCTAAAGGGATTGTGGTGAATTATCCCATTTAACACTTAAAACCAAAGGGTGAGTAGGTACTTGCCCTGTGTATTCAGAGGGGGAAAACTGATCTTTAGAGGAACTCAGGATTTTACCATCTTTGAATTTGCCTCAGATGATTTTTTTTATCCTAATAGAAGCTGTGTATAAAGTGCTCAGTGGAGCTGCCAGCCTAGAATAAGAACTTCTAAAATAGTAAACTTAAGCAATTACTATAAATAATATGAAAAATTAAGCAATTACTATAAATAATATGAATAAGTTGTGTACTGAAATTCTTCCTTTAAGAGGAAAAGAAATTGTTTCTGACTATACACACATTTAAAGCCCTCAGCAGTAATTATACTTCATTTATCCTCTGATTTATTTCATTAAAACTCATATATCTGTAAAGTATTATACTGTTATTCAACAATTAAGTAAAAACTAAAAATTACACAATAAGTAACTGAAATCTTGATGAACTCATTTCTTATGAAGGTTCTTTAATACTAAAGGACACTTGATGCCAGAGGTGAAGTCAGGGAAGATGTTCAGGCTTTAGAATTTTCTACAGTGTGGTATCTCTTCCTAAAGATTGAGTTTTTCATGGCTCTAATCACAGAAGGTTCTTCATTCATCTTCTACACTGCCATTTATTCTGCATGTGATTTTGTTAGATTTGTTTGATGTATAGCTCATCTGCAGTCTTCTAAAATATGATATATTTATTCTATTTTATGTAGATAAGTTTCCTGTTTCATGCAGATACATTTCCTGTTTTATATAGCTAAACAGTAGCTTAATCATGCCACATTTTTCTCCATACTGAAAAACAGCCATGCATAAATATGCCATGAAGAACAGTTTCTTGGCAATAAATAATATTTACAAATAATACCAAATATAGTTATGAGTGTGCTAGAAGTCTATCATCCATTAATTTCACCAGTGTTTTTATAACCACTTTTCTAAAAAAGCATGCAAAACATTTTTCTTGTTTTCAGTGCTCCTTTTTGGAGAACTGTTACTTGGTTTTTCCTAATCCATGTGACCCTGCTCCGTGGCTCCTTTCTGAGACCCGCTGCCGCCACACCCTTAGAGGCTCTGGGCCATGCAGCTGCCTGCTGTCTACAGAGCCAAGCACTACTGCCAGACCTTCCAAAGATGAGTCATAGGAGCTTTCTAACTTTGGGGAAATCCCATGCCTGCTATATTTGGACATCACAGAGGCCAAGGGAACAGTAGGCCAACAGATTGGTGGCAGGCCTCTGAGACACGAAACCCAATTTAGAGAATCACTCTATGTACTCTCCTTGAGCTCCATGCTCTGTGATTCTACATGACTAATTTCCCATTAGGTCTCTCAGAGCAGGAGACAGTTGGGCAGGGAGTCAGACTGAGCATGATTATCCTGATATGCAACTTTTGCTATTTCTTTTCCTAATCTTATCTGGGAGAAATG
Source organism: Canis aureus (assembly GCF_053574225.1). Lineage (NCBI taxonomy): Eukaryota > Metazoa > Chordata > Mammalia > Carnivora > Canidae > Canis > Canis aureus. Next base: position 40,991,511 of record NC_135628.1, on the reverse strand, counting down.
GCGCATGTGTAGCAGGCCCTGCTCAAAGATGTCCATCCTAGTGTCCATATTTATGCTGTCTAGACCAGCAAGGATAAATGCATGCTCTCTGGTTCGCTGGTTTACATATGTAAAAGGCAGCAGGGCAGCTCTGCCTGAAATAAAAATGGAGGCTTCCAAAACCTGTCCAGTGTTCCTACCTCACCAACACATCTTCAAAATCCCTGATTTAGATAAATAGCCCGTAAAGCCAACTTTCAATCCTATAGATGTCTAATAGTCTTCCATTAGTATCTGCTTGAACATTGGTGCCTGTGCATCAAACACCTATTAGGATGTCAGTATATTCTGTATCTACCAGTACTGAGACCAGACTTGAGGCTGTCTCTCAGTCTGTAAGGACTCCTGTACCTAAGAATGGGGAGCCCCCCTGAGGGCATTATGGTAAGGTTAGTGGTCCAAGCACAGTATAATGTAACCATACTACTACACTGATGAATTCCTGAGGAGAAAGGGAATTTTGTGATTATTCTGATCATTAATGGCATTCCAATTTTACAGGAATAACTTTAGACTGGGTGCAAGCATCCAGTAACAATTGAAGTTGGGAATAAAAGTCTTCCTGTTCCAAGCAGGAATACCTATCTAAAGACCATGGGAAGGAGAAAAGGACAGGGAATCTTCTGCCCAGGCCCACAGAACTAGCATTTGGACTTGCTTTCCATATATGAAAGTCACTTTAAATTTTAAACTAGCACATTGGTTGTCTGCATCTGATACTGCCGAAACCGGGGGAAAAAACTTATGTAAAGGGATTCAAATCTCTATGCAATCTCCCAATTTATGTTCTGCAGTATCAATTCTATATAAATTACTTCCTTCCATAAAATATAAAGGCAATTTTTTAACTCAACCTTTACTGAATTACCATGAATTCCAAATTAGTAGGTCCTAAAAAATGCTTTGCATTTGCTCATTTAATTGTACTCACAAATAGAACTATAAATTCCCTATTTAGGACACATAATTGTTTTAATAATTTTGGGATAAAAATACTGTGTCCGTTCTTCTTCTGTTACCCTCATAATGATATCTAGTATAGAGGGGGGTATCCCATGATACATAAATGTTAACTACAAAGTTTTTAGCAGTATGTACTTTTCCCAATAAAACTCCAAAATAGGACAGAATATTTGAAATAACAATTATTGGAATATTCCCCTATACCTAACCTTCCAAATCCTTGAGAATCACTTACAATTTGAGTATATGTAAGTCCAAATTACTCTAGACTCTAGAAATGAATAATTAGCTATTTAGGAAGGAGACTGTGACCCAAATTCCAGTTTATTTCCATCAACAACTCTGCCTTCACATGTGATCAGTTTTAAAGTAAAATAATAAAACTAGCTACTAATTACTGATCCTGTATCCTACACTCAGCCCTGTGTTAAGCACATTTCAATTCTTAACTCATGGACTCCTTCCTTACCCCAGACTTGGGAGAGAAATGCTAGTCTTGGTCTCATTTTATAGATGATGAAACCAAGGCTTGCAGAGATAAGTGGCCTATGTGCTTGGGTCTCTATTCTGAGCTTTTCAGCACCATCACCCATCATGATATTTTATAACCAATTAAAGGTTGTTTAGCTTTCTTTTCTTTACTTTACCATTTTGTTAGTTATATTAGGTATGTGGTCCCTGAAAATCCTTGACTATATTTTGCATAGATACATAAACCATAATGAAATACTTTTGTATATAAGAAAAGAATCAGCAACATATCTTCCATACGTACCTTCTGCTGACATTATATTAATTACCAAATTATGCCTTGCAGTCTCAAAGGTACGCCTATTGTAGGCAGTTATCTATTAGAAAAAGAAAATCATATTAAAGAAGTGAAATGTTATTTGGGAAACAAAATTCATTAAGGACAAAATGAAAACAAATTGTCGTTCTTTCCATTTTCATTATTTATGTACTTACAAAATGTGCCTTCTCCGGGCAAGAACAACTCAGAGCTTTTAGCAATGTTATGGGAAAATAAATAATTAGGCAAGTCTATTTAACATGCTAAAACAAAAAGTTAAAATCAGAAAGGCCCTTTTACAGAAGACCGTTAAGTGCTAGCAGCAATGCAGATGCATCATTAGTAAATGGATTAACCATTAGAAATTACTTACCACTGCCATTCTAAGATTTCAAAAAACCCCACAAAAACAATATATTTTTGTACTTTTAAATGGAGCTTGAGGATTACACTAAAAAGTACACTTAAAAAAAAAGCACATCTTTTGTGTTGCTTGTATTCAGTACTAAACTGCACACCAACCAGTCAAAATATGCATGAATAACCTCTTAGAAATCATATCTCACGATGGGAGTAGAGCAGTAAGGATCATAGTCTATAAGGCTCATGGCACATGCCCAAAAACACATATCAATCCCTTTGTAGGGTCAAATATTAGTAAACATTTGCAGAGCCAAAGAACTTACATCAAAGTCAACTCAGAATCAGCCACTGCAAACAACAAACAAAGCAAAGGCCAACAACAGGCTATGGCTTCAAAAATTAAGGAATAATTAACTTTATAACAGATATTAAATCACTCAGACAGGTCTACAGTACCTTAAAAACAACAAATGATTGTGTAATAGTCTTAGCATCCCAGCACTAGCCTCCTGGTAGTGACTGCAGCTGGAGTGGGCAGCGAGATAAAAGAGAGCAGGACCACACTGACTCAAACTAAAAATAATAATTGTGCCTATGTAAAAATAAATACCAAGGATTTTTACAGCATCGTATATGAGCTTGAAATGAAAGAAATCACACTTATCAGAAATAGTATTTGAGAGCGAAAGAAAACACCAGAATTTTGGAATACCTAAGTCCAACCCTTTAAATATTTCAAAGTACATATTCTGAAAAGCATATTACTGCACAAAGTTAAAAAGATTTCTCTGTCCCCAATCTGTCGAATTTCTGTTGGATTTAATGACTTCCTTGTTGCTATCTGTTGGGACACATAATCAACGAGGTTCATGCAGGACACTAAAATTAAGACTAGTCATTAAAATAAATTAGGAACTATTGTTCACAAAGAAGTAACTGAAAAGATGCAAAAAAGACTTGAGAATCTTCATGATTTCAAAGGTTTGCCCTGCAAAAAACTTAATCATATTCTCACTGGAAAGAAAAAAGTATTAATTTTCTACTATTTGTTAGAATATCTCACAGCTAAAACTCAGAAATATTAGACATTTTCAAGTCAGTGACAAGATTTTTATGGCTAGCCTTCTCATAATTATCACAAATTTCATTACTATAAATTTCATAAATTCTAATATTTTTTAAAGTCACAGGGTACCAAAAAGAGTGAAGTAGGTTTCATAAATGAGAAGAGAATTTTATTATCTGAATTTATATTTAATGTTTAATTTTAACAGCTACAACAGAACACAGTCCTTCTATCACTTCTAAGGAGATATTTATTTATTTATTTATTTATTTTTATTTATTTTTTTTAAAGATTTTATTTATTTATTCATGATAGTCACAGAGAGAGAGAGAGAGGCAGAGACACAGGCAGAGGGAGAAGCAGGCTCCATGCACCGGGAGCCCGACGTGGGATTCGATCCCGGGTCTCCAGGATTGCGCCCTGGGCCAAAGGCAGGCGCCAAACCGCTGCGCCACCCAGGGATCCCTAAGGAGATATTTAAATACAGTAACATTCTCAATTCTATTTTACTTATGAGAATGCAAGACCCTTTACAGCAGAGAGGTATCACGTGTGTATACTTTTTTGATCCCCTATTTCTAGAAAAGTGGCTGATCTATTTTAGATGCTTAATAAATATCTGCTAAATAAATTAATCTGTGGGTTTATATGATTAAATATGAGTTGAAAATATGCAAAACTCTGACTATATTAATAGAATATTTTTACATACTGTAAATGTTACTATATATGAATAAAGAAGTTATTTAAAGATAAATCACTACTTGTGTTAAATGAAAAGTGTGCCAAATTTTCACTGTTACCTTTTTAGCATATTATTTGACATATTCATAACATTATGTTAGTAGTATGGTATCAGAACATAATGAACCTGAGAATCTTAGCTTGACACACGTATTTCTCTCCTATCCCTCTCTCCAACCAGAAGTAGCCATTTTGAATTTTATCATCCCTTTTATTTTAAATATAGTTTTATTATAAATGCATGTATGCTTAAAATATGTTGTTTAGTTTGCCTGTTTTTGAGCTCTATAAAAATGTTTAACTCCATGTAGCCTTTTGGGATTTGTTTTTTTTTTATTCAACATTATGCTTAAAGCATTTATCTATGTTGCTGAGCAAGCTAATGTTCATTGTTGCTGTAAACATTCGGTGATACTGTAAAAGAGTGGTAGGGTGGCAGATGGTACTTCACTTGTGGTGAGTATAGCATAACTAGAGAGTTGTCAAATCACTGTGTTGTTCACCTGAAACTATGCAACATTGTGTGTCAAGTCTACTAAATATTTTTTGTAATTCATTATGTGAAAACTCCAAAATTTATTTATGTATTCTGCTGATGAACTTTTGTATATATTCTCTTCCTGATATACTTGTGGGTCTCCATTGCTCTGTGGATTTCCAGTGTTTTGCTATACAAACATCGTTCAATAAGCATGATTATCCATGCCTCCAGTGGACATTTGCAAGTGTTTCTTTTGGGTAAATGCCTAGAAGTGGGACTGCTGGATCATAGGGTAGTGGCACTCAGCTATGTGAAATATTCAATACTGTTTTCCAAAGGACTTATCCAATCCCCATATCCATCCTCAATGACTTTTACCAAGAGTAAACTTCTCGTTGTGGTCTTAATCTGAACATTTTTCAATACTGATGAAAGTTTTTTTTTTTTTTTTTTACCTAATTGTCATTTATATCTTCTCTTTAGTAAGATGTCTGTTCATGTCTTATTTCTTATTTTCATGTCTTATTATAGGAGTCCTCTCTTATATTTTAGATACATATCAATAGTCAGCTATATATTTTTAAAATACCTTCTACCAGTTTGTGGGTTGTCTATTTTTTAATGGTTTATTTTGACAAGTTTAGGTGACAAGTTTAGTGTAGTAAAATTTCTCAATCTTTTCTTAAGTAAAAAATATGTAGGAAAAGCTTCCCTACTCCAAACTCAGAAAAATATTCTTCAACATTTTCGTATAATAGTTTAATATTTTGCTTTTCACATTTAAATCCTTAAACTATCTAGACTTGAGTTTTATATTTCCTATGAAGTAAGAATCTAATTTTGTGTTTGCCATATGGCTAACCAATTCTCTGAGCACCATTCAATAGACATCCTTTTCCCCGATCATTTGCGGCACCATCTCTTCTGACATATATCATTGTTCCAGATGGATCTGTTTCTGGGTTCTCTATTCTATTAATTGGTTAATTTGTCTATCTCTGTATCTATACATCTTTGTGAAATTACTATAGGCTTATAATAAATTTTGATGTCTGGAAAGGAAAGAAACCTTTCCCTCTTCTTTTTCTTCTTTAGGAGTATCTTGATTGTTCTTGCCATTTACCATCTTTTTTTTTTTTTTTTCCATTTACCATCTTCACAGATTTTAGAATTAGTTGACACTGGTTTCATGAAAAAACCAACTGTAATTTTTACTGGAATTGCATTGAAGCTATAGATCAATTGGGGGAAAGTGATGGCTTCATGAATTCAAGTATTCCTATCCCTGAATGGACTACCTTTCCATTTATATAATCTTAGTATTAAGTTTTATAACTTTCTCCATACAAACTTTGCATACCTTCTGATAGATCTATTCTAAGTACCTTATAAATTTTGTTGTTACTAAAAATGGTATCTTTTTAAAACATTTATTTTCTCAATACTTATTTTTCATGTATAGAAATAAAACCAAGTTTTTCATATTGATCCTATAGCTTACTGCTAGGCTTTCCTAAAATTTTAATAGTCTAAAGACTCTTTATAGCATTGACAATTCTATTTCTTCCCTTAAATACTTACAGATTATGTTTTTTTTTTTCTTTACTGCACTAGCTAAGATTTCTAATATATTCTGTAATAGATGGGGTAGAGGGTTCATTCCTTTTTTGTTCTTCAATTTTTTTAAAGATTTTATTTATTTATTCATGACAGACACACACACAGAGAGGCAGAGACATAGGCAGAGGAAGAAGCAGGCTCCATGCAAGAAGCCCAATATGGGACTCGATCCTGGGACTCCGGGATCACACCCTGAGCCAAAGGCAGACATTCAACCACTCAGCCACAGGCGTCCCTGTTCTTCAATTTAAACAGAATTCCTCTAATGTTTTGCCAGTTAAAAAATAACATTTGTGGGCACCCCCGGTGGCGCAGAAGTTTAGCGCCGCCTGCAGCCCGGGGTCTGATCCTGGAGACCCAGGATCGAGTCCCGCGTCAGGCTCCCTGCATGGAGCCTGCTTCTCCCTCTGCCTGTGTCTCTGCCTCTCAGTCTCTCTCTCTCTGAATAAATAAATTTAAAAAAAAATACTTATTTAAAAAAATGACATTTGCTATTATTTTGGGTAAATAACCTGTATAACTTTACTGAATAGTTTTTAAAATTATTTTGATAAGACAAAATAACCTTCTTTCTTATATGTATACATATTTCTATATCTATGTAGATATATATATCTATATATTCTATTTCTATATCTATATATTTCCATATCTTTTATCTACATTGTCTTAAGAAAGCAGATTATTGATAGAAATCATTGAAAAGTAATGTTAATAACTTAACTTAAACTTCAATTCAAAAGAAAAAACACCTTCTCTTGACCAACACTGGAAGCTCATATAAAAGTCTATGGCTGATTAAAACTTTGGAGAAAAATTCAAAGCATGTAACCCCCTCAGATTTATACCACATAGAAAATATACCACTCAGGACCTATATAAGCTCCTGGAAATTCCATTAGTAGTTCCTATGCTGTTGTCCTGGTCACTACTACTAAACTTTGTGGAATTGATGAGTTAAATTAGAGTATAAAATCTAGAATCCTGTAGGAATCAGGATAAAACCGTAATAGGACTGTCCTGCCATTAATCGCCATCATAATTCTGATTTTGTTGGGTATAATGGACTGGGAAACACTTCTAGATTTTATATCCATTTATTTTTTTAAAACGTATTCATTCCCATTAAAGTTTCAATGTCAGTATTGTCATTGCTATTGTTTTAATTTCTAATACCTTTCAGGTATGATGTTAGATACTGCCGAAAATCTGATGAATTCGAATACCACCTATGTCTTTCAGAATAAAAGCTAAACCTATCAGCATGGCTTATGGAGCCCTCAAAGATCTACCCCTACCAACATCAACACCTCTGTTTCCATCATTTGCCCTCTGGGTTATGTCCTGCCTTCTAGCCCCAATTAGAGTTCTCTAACATCATGTGTTTTGGGTTTTTTTAATACCTCCAAGATTCTAATGTGGTATTTCTTCTAAGATAGCCTTCCTTCTACTTGTGAAGTGAATTCCTATTTACCTTTTACAACTCTGTATTAACAGTACCTTCTGATTAGAATCGTTATGATGATTTGACTAACAATGGATTTCCATTCCAGTGCTTCAATGCCAATGCCTGGACCAGAAGACACAACAGGACTCACCTCTTATTCATTTTTCTACCACAAGCAGTTATCATAATACTTAGCACATGGTAGGGGCTCATCAGTTATCTGTTTAAAGACTATATTTCAATGAACATGAAAATTTGAAATTAATATATAAAGCAAATAAGTGTTTCTAGTTTATATTTATTTTCTTAAATAGAATTCATACTAATCTACTTCTTTTAAATGTCTTTTAATTTTTTTACACTAACTTAGACTGCTCCTTTTTATATATAAAAACAGAAATAAAGACCTTTGTAAATGAGCAAAAAGGAATGGTTCATTTCCAAATGCTATCTAATGTGTTTCTATGTATAAAATACTGAAAACCACTGTCATAAATTTTAATTTCAACATTTGAAACTCAAAATACAAAAAAAACTCATAATACAACTTTGTTATAATTAAATTACCTCAATTATTGTTGGTTTCCCCACATTTTCAGCTGTTGGAGACCCATATAGGACTCCATCGCTATACGGTGTCCTTTGGATATATCGAAGCCATCCAGGTCGGTCTGGGTAACCCATTAAATTTGTGTTAAATGTTATAGGATCATTACTAATCTCACCTAGATAAGAAGCACAGAATTAAGATATAAAACAGTTATTTTCACACATGTTGCTTTCATAATTTCAATCAAAATATTTCTAAAATCTTTTTCTTACATTTGTAGCAAACTAAATACACACCAAAAAAAAAAAAATCCATCTGGTAATTTAGATTAGAGCCTCAAGTAAAGAAAAAAAATCTTTTTGGTTGTTTAGTTTGCCTAGAAATCTCATGCAACGAAGAAAGCAGTCATATAATGTCTTTGGAGATTTTGTTTTCTTTCCTTTTCTTTGATCACAGAGGAGTGTGAAAGTTCTGCCAATGAGACAACTATCTTTCAGGAAAATCCCTTAATGGTGCTGATGTATTCATTCTCTTGAGAAGCCTTTCATAAAACTCTGGACACTCTTGAACTAGTCTCAAAGAATATCTCAAAATTTTAAGTGTCATCAAAACAAAAATAATGTAATTTTAAAATCTTGGAGAATGAGTTGCTAAAGATGTTATAAATCCAAAAGAAATGTAACTAAGAAACAATAATAACAGCATCATTTGTTAGGATGTGCCTGGCCTTTACAGGCACAATTTAACCTGATTTTCAAACACACCTATAAAGTGGTACTACTATTAGCCCTAATTTTACTGATAGGATATGTAATTTTCCTTTTTAAGCAACTTCTCAAATGGTGAAATTAGAATTTAATTTCAGCTGGATTCCAGAAACTATGCTTTTAATTACATATTTTCTTCCCAAATGTTGGAGCTACTGTTCAAAAGATTCAGCTATACAGTTCTGCAAACACAGAATGCCACACAAAAGAACATTTTTTAAATAACTGATGAAAAGATTACTTTTTTCTTAATGTTGGTGAGAACATGGTTAACTATTTTCTATGACTGTTTTTAGGTATGTTATTCATCATATCATCTACAAAAATAATATTTATATTAATTTTAATGCTATAATTTTAAGAAATTTTTTGTTACTTAAGAGTTGTAATAACATATTTTTTCTTGCTATTGTTTCTATATCTTCATTAATTTGATGGCATTGGTGACAGTCCAACACAAGATAATTTAAACCAATAGTGAATTAAATAAAGCATCATAATTGGTATTATTTTGAAGGAAAAATTAATCTCCATTATATTATTAAGAAGTTATATAAAATTATCTCATAATATAAAAGCTTTCTTGATAATTCTTGTTTAATACCGTATTTCATTCTCTTCTACAACGTATGTTTGGTCTTCCAAAAATCAATGTACTATGTAAGAATCTAAGTCTTAATACAGAAAATCATAATTGTACAGCTATAATTATTTCTATGCAAACAGAGGTAGGTCATTTGTCAAAAGCACAAAACTCAACACTGAAAACTGGAAATAAAGGTTTTTTAAAAATTTGAAAATGAACTATTTCTTTCTGTAATTAAATTTTTAATCTTAAAATGGGAACTATCCTACAACAACCAATTTATCACATATACAGACCATTTCAAATAATGTTAATAATATTTGATCATATATCATCTAAATTATGCACACTAAACAAAAAGAAAAATTTAGTAAGTTAATCACTTTTTTCCCACTGAGAACATACCAGGCTTGGGGTAAGGTGGAAATTCCCCCTTAAAATACTCTCTTTCCAAAACATGAACAAAGAGGACACCTGCAGACGGGTATACATTCCGATCAGAATGCACCTTCGAGAAAATAGTGTACACTGAAAACAAAGAGGGAAGATAAGAGATAGAAAAATAATGAGATATACTTTCAATAATTCACTTACACTGTAAAGAAAGGTTTCACTTTTTTATAAATTTCTGGGAAAACTGAAGCAACATGCACAACGTTGTTAAGAAGTTTGTTTTAAAGGGAAATTATTTCAAGACAAAACACAGAACAACTCTTTCAATGTGTGTGTTTAGAGACTTTCAAATATTATGTCAACGAAATTAGGCACATTTAATAATTTAAATTGTTATTAAATAATGAAGACATTCATAATATTTTTTCAGTAATTTCTTTTTATGGAAATAATTGCCAACAAAATATATCATGAGAACTGACCAAGTGCATAATTACTACAGTTTATCTTTTTTCCTTCTTTCAAAGCAAAGTATAAAGAGTAATTTTTAAATGCTAAGAATCTAAACTGTATTAACTATTTGCTAGACATAGTATATCATACTATATAATATCATCAGTATATGTAAGGTTACTTTCATATATACTTATAAAGTGCACTGGATACTTTCTCTGTATTATTTCTTGTATCTCTCCCCTTGTATCTCTTCTTTATTCCATTTTACTTGATCTTGACATTTAATAATTCACACAATATAATCTCTTCTGCTATGCTATATCCTAAAAAATACCAAAAAAATCACATAATAAAATTCAGTGCAAATAATTTCTTTAAATGAAATAGGGGAAGATTTCATGATTACTTATGATATGTAAGTATGTATTTATATATTCATAAATACATTAAAATGGCTAAATTGGTTTGGTTAGTTCCCACCTATTGTTTTTCTTGTGATATCATCATCTCCACCAACACATTATTGCCATTAAATCTGTCACCTCTACAATCTCCTTCAGTTTTCTATCTTCCTGATTGGTTAGCATGGCTGCAATTTTTAAACATATAAATCCTATCAGGCCAGTTCTTTTTTTCTTAGTCACTGATGGATCTGTAAATGTAGTAACTAACCTTGAGAATCTCAAGGTTGCTCACTCTAGACTCACAACTAACTAAAAGCCCTAGATACAAGATCATTGACAGTAAAATTTTCAGCATAAAAATAGGAACTCCCACAAAATGTTTCTTTATCTGTGAAAACTTGTCCCTGCAGTTCTGTGGATGGCTGCCAAATTTGGAGAACTGAACTAAAATATTTGGCTTGTACCTTCACGTATCCATAGCTTTGCTACTAAAAACACAACTTCAAAGGCTATGGAACAGACGGAATGAAGCTCAAGTTACGTTTAAACTAGGTATGTAAAGGTAACTCCTCCTTTCCTGATTTACTTTGCTAGTTTTCTTAAGTAGTCTTGGTATTTAGAGGACCTAGCGTTTTCTCCTCAAGAACAGTTTACTCCATTGAGAATGATATTTGCTGTGGGCTTTTCGGAGATGGCTTTTAAGATGCTGAGGAACGTTCCCTCTATCCCTACACCCTGAAGAGTTTTGATCAGGAATGGATGCTGTATTTTGTCAAATGCTTTCTCTGCATCTATTGAGAGGATCCTATGGTTCTTGTTTTTTTCTCTTGTTGATATGATCTATTACACTGATTGCTTTATGAGTGTTGAACCAGCCTTGCATCCTGGGGATAAATCCCACTTGGTCATGGTGAATAATCTTCTTAATGTACTGTTGGACCCTATTGACTAGTATGTTGTTGAGAATTTTTGCATCTGTGTTCATCAGGGATATTGGTCTGTAAGTCTCCTTCTTGGTGGGGTCTTTGTCTGGTTTTGGAATTAAGGTGATGCTGGCCTCATAGAAAGAGTTTCGAAGTATTCCATCTCTTTCTATCTTTTGGAACAGCTTTAGTAGAATAGGTATTGTTTCTTCTTTAAATGTTTGATAGAATTCCCCTGGGAAGCCATCTGGCCCTGGACTTTTGTGTCTTGAAGAGTAATTTCAAGAGGAAGACATAGACATAGCAACAAGCACATGAGAAAATGCTCCGCATCACTGGCCATCAGGGAAATACAAATCAAAACCACAATGAGATACCACCTCACACCAGTGAGAATGGGGAAAATTAACAAGGCAGGAAACCACAAATGTTGGAAAGGATGTGGAGAAAGGGAACCCTCTTGCACTGTTGGTGGGAATGTGAACTGGTATAGCCCCTCTGGAAAACTGAGTGGAGGTTCCTCAAAGAGTTAAAAATAGATCTGCCCTACGACCCAGCAATTGCACTGCTGAGGATTTACCCCAAAGATACAGATGCAGTGAAATGCCGGGACACCTGCACCCCAATGTTTATAGCAGCAATGGCCACAATAGCCAAACTGTGGAAGGAGCCTCGGTGTCCATCGAAAGATGAATGGATAAAGAAGATGTGGTATACGTATACAATGGAATATTACTCAGCCATTACAAACGACAAATACCCACCATTTGCTTCGACATGGATGGAACTGGAGGGTATTATGCTGAGTGAAATAAGTCAATCGAAGAAGGACAAACATATATGGTCTCATTAATTTGGGGAATATAAAAAATAGTGAAAGAGAATAAAGGGAAAGGAGAGAAAATGAGTGGGAAATATCAGACAGGGTGACAGAACATGAGAGACACCTAACTCTGGGAAACAACCAAGGGGTGGTGGAAAGGGAGGTGGGTGGAGGGTTGGGGTGACTGGGTGACAGGCACTGAGGGGGGCACTTGACGGGATGCACACTGGGTGATATGCTTTATGTTGGCAAATTGAACTCCAATAAAAAAAATAAAAAATAAAAGAACAGTTTACTCACCTGTGGAAATGATCCCATTCCAAAAAACAAGAAAGAACAAATCACAGAAAAACAGTGAGGATGAGAATTTGAGCTTTTTCACCCATTGGATTCCACAACATCCCCCAAGTGCTAGGTGCTGTGGAGAATATGAAGATGAAGGAGACCCAGTCCCTGCCTTCCATGAGTTCACCATCTGGCTTGGGAGACTAACGACCACCTAACTACATATGACTTCTGAGGTGTAAACTCCTCTGGCAATATCTGGAAAGATGGCAAGGAGCAATGGAAGCTGGAAAAGATTTATGTAAGAAGTAGAATTTGACATGACTTGGAAAATACTAGCAAGATTCTGAAACTCACAGATGGGGATTTGGGCATTTCAGTGGTGAAAACTTGTGTAAGATACAATTGTGGGTTACTGGGGCAATCTTTCAAGGAAAAAAAATAAGCCAATAGTCCTGGGGTATAATTAAGGTAAAAGGAGAAAAACTGGTAAGCAGAGTCAAATTATGGAGATTTGTGAACCCCTACAGAGAAGTTACTTCATTCCATGTATAGAGGTGTTTAAATTCCAGATCACAACCCTACATTCAAAGTACAGGAGTATTCTGAATAACCTAAAGGAATCTCTCCAGAGTTTAACTAACTTATTCTTTCTAGAGATTAAAACACCTTGAAGTCCAGCACTGAATTTTATTGACCTTTGTTATTTTCTTGGCACCTAGAAAGTGTCTGATGTAGCTGAACAATTTTATCAATGCCTATTGAATGGACGAATACCTTCTAGTTAAAAAGCACCATGGAGGTAAACACAAGTGTTATGTTCATGGACCATATATATATATATATATGTATATATATACACTTAATATATATATTATATATATAATACTTAGCTTAAATTTCAGTTTTATAATTTGAATTCTCACACGTGTATAGCAGTTTATGAGTTATCATCCTCCATTTACATTATAAACTACCAACAGTATCCCTTAGTTTTTGCTGCTACAAGGTAGTAAAAGCTAGCTTCTACAACCAAAAGAAAGGTTGTTCATATTAAACAGTATTGAAATGATTCTGTTTTCTACATAGCCCTTGGCAAGGCCTGAAGTAGAACCATTACAGGGTACCTGCCACTGCCTATCACCTCACTTCAAGGACTAATATAGAACATCTCAGTTTCTGCTTTCACGAAAAACATTTCTGTGATCTACAGAGCCAAACCACAATCTACCATGGCCCTCATGGGTTTTAGGATTACATCCACATTTCTTTATTCACATGTACTCAGTTGCCTTTTTGCAATCTGCTGAACTGCATACTTGCTGGTCAGTTACCTTGGCAACTCCACAGTAAAGCCTGCTTCACTATAAGTATAGTATGCCATTCACTTTGAGAAAAACATGATATGGATGTATGGCACAATCATCTGGAAATGGAAAATGACTAAGCCACTATGTTTTGTTTGTGAAAATAATACTTCCTTTTTGTAGCATCAGTTTAAATTATGGGCACCCACACATTTTAGAGAAGTGCCCTTTACCTTTACCTTCCCCATTTGTTACTTGCAAAACAAATCGCTCTTCAACAGAGGCTATTTGGGCAGTACTTAGACCTAGCTTCCTTTCGGAAACAACAAATGACACAGTATTCAAAGGTACAGGCTCTTGTTCTAAACACGAACTATATAAATAATGCTGATATGTTCTGTACCAACACCAACAACCGCTGTTACTCAGCTAACACATGTTGCGCTCACATGTACCTAAGCGGTAGTCACAAACAGAAAGCCTGAAGCATACTGTCTTCCTTAAATGCAAACCCTGAAAATCAAATTTAAACTCTAAAAATGCACAGTACTAAAATCTAATAATGTCTGAAATATACATGTGTACAGTGTCATGCTAATCAAGCTGAGGTCACAGGGTCTGGTCTCTGTGTATCGCATGGCTTTGCAATTGTCTACGGCTGCAAATCCATTACCTCTGCAAACACATGCCACTGGATACAAATGAAACTGGAAACCAGTGTGCGGCTAAATCCCATGCAAATCCATCACCATTAATGGGAAAAACAATTAAACCAAAAGTCCAACCCACAGGGGGTCATAAACATCTTCAAGCAGTGAGGGTAGCTAGATTCGCAAAGATTAAAAACTGAAGATAGGTAGTCATAAATAACAGATCTTTTTAAGGAAAAATTACATATCTCAGAAGAGCAAAAGAGTATATGGGCAAACGGCCAGGGTAATTATGTCACCCTCCGTAGTTCAATGTCCTTCATTACCAAGCTACCAAAAACTTCACAAAACTGTTAACTGTACGTTTTAGTGATAAGGTACAGAAAACTATAGTCCATTTCAACAATTATGTGACAGCAGAGAGCCAAGAATCAAGTAACAGACGGTGATGGCAGTAGCAATAAAGTGGGACCTCATGCTAGCTAAATAGCATCCTGTCTTCCTTTATTAATAGTCCATTTGAAATTTTCTCCCTAAGGGAGCAACATCGTGATGAGCATGTGCATTTGAGTGCTTATTTACAATTACTTAAAAACAAAAGCAAATTTGGATGTATTTAGTAAACATTAAATTTTGAAAGGATTATGGTGGTGCATTGCTAATGAATTTATAGCATATAACTTCACAATTATCAGAATGATTATTTTTAATGGCATATGCACACGCTCAGGCACGTGCAAAGTCCCTTCCCTACAAAAAAGTCCAGAGAACACTCACCAGACTTTTTTCTGCATCACCAAGAACAAGTACATGGATATAGAATAAACTAGCTGCTGAGTGTGAGACCCTGCAAGTCCCAGCTAGATTTAAATCTTAAAGTTGTCTCTCCACCGAACTCTTAGAGAAGAAACTCATAAAGTATTGTCAGTATTACACCTGGGTGGCCTTTGTTAGGTATCTGTTATGTGTCAATCTCTCTCATAGATGCTTTCTCACAAATTAATCCTTCTAAAAGGTCCATTTATATTAACCTTTGCTAATTTTTATGGTTTAATATAGTAAGTTCTCACTTTACCACAAACTGCAAAGAAGGAAACATTTCAGAGAGCTGAGTTTTCTCAAGTACTGAATCAATCCTTTTTCATGATGGTAGAGGATCATCATTTGGCACATCAATTATTGCACTCTGCTCTATTATACAACAACGCCCTTATGGACCGTTTGGTTGCCTTGTCATTTACTGATCACACACCTCTGCTAGCAGGTCCCAGTCTGCTAATGCTTTTTAAGGTTGTGTGTTTTATAGATTTTCTGTTTTCTCATCTGTAGACAACTTGTCAGCTGTCATTTCTCATCGCTATCAGTATGTTTCCTATAGCAGCTTCTCTATCCCTTCTAATTTGCTGCTATTAATCTGCTGCAGGTTTAGAAACCAGACTACCAAATGAGGTGGCGTTGCGTGTTAAAGTAAGAACAAATTTGTTCTGTCTTAACGCACGCAGGGCTCTGCTAAATGTGAAAAACAGGAGCCTGTGTTTGCTGCATCGATTTTGGCCACCTGAAGACCCTTTTGTGGTGTATTTCCTGGTCCTTACTTGATGCGGTATACTTCTGAATAGATGATCTTACTATAATTGGGACACAGCCATTACTTGAGATGGCAGCGTAAACTCCATGTATTAAATGCATTCAGAAATAAATAAGTGTACCATAGAAAGCCTTAATTCAACCCATACATTATGTAAACATGAACTGTCAAATCAAAATGAATGGATTTAACGTGTTGTATAAAATAATTTCTTACATATTTGCTGTGTGGGAAATATACTGCATAATTTAAACAAAGAGATCTATTGATTAAGTGATCTATTACCCTTAGCCGTAGCTAAATCAGCCTAAGAATATTGTAATGCACTCTAATTAATAAGTAATTTATTAATAAGAAATTAAAATCTATTTCTAAAAGCACTTCAATTTTGTTAATTTGCCTCTCGAGTTCGGAGAGTTTTAAGAGATAAGCTATTCCATGGGAAACATGACAAGTGTGCTTTAACAGAGTACAAATTACTTAAAGAAGAAGATGCATATTTCTCAACTGTTCATTCTACTGCCTTGATAGTGGAAGTATCAAGTATTAAGTGGTATTAAGTATTACCCAGAAAAAAATTGGGGGTAATAATGATGAAGATTTTTAAATACATTTAAGATGAAAGATAATACTGAACAGTCATATATCTGGTACAGCTTTGAAAATAAACTTTTGCCTAAGCACCAAGACATTTCAATTCCTCAAAATCCTCTTTACATGTTAATCCTAATGTTAAGAATTGGAATATTATTTTAAAAGAAAGTTACATAAAAACATAATTGCTAAACTTGTTTTACTATATGACCATCTCTGATAATTTAAAAATTATAAGTTCTGCCAGAAAAAAATAAGACTCGTCTTATATTTTATAGCTTTAACAGCTAAAAGCTCTTTCTGAGGCTTGGAGCCCCGGTATACACAGCACTCCGAGAAGCTGCTACAAATTAATCAGAATTGATTATAAGAGATGAATTTCATTTGCTATCTCTACGTTGAGAGAATTCATTTCAGAGTTTTCAGAGTCTAATATATTTATGGTTTCCTTCCCAACCTATTTTCTTTCCCAACCTATTTTTTAACGTGTTATTTCCATAGTCAAATCAAAATTTAATTACCAAACTGGATAATTGCTGTAAAAAAATATTTTGAGGGACATCAGTACCCAGCCAGGTATACAACTTGTGTGGTGATTTTTCCTAAGATTTACCTAGTGTTTTACCAATCCCGCTTTAAAAATCTTGGTTTTGAATCAGAAGCTTCTTCTCAGCAATCTGTCCCTCCACCTTTGAGTTTACTCAACATCAAAGTGATGTAGGCCATTCATTTGGCAGTGGCCAGTGACCATTTCTATTTCGCAGACCATGTCTAGGCTGTAGAATTCATCACAGGGAAGGCATGACATTGCCTTTTTAAATTTTATTTCTCTGAGATAAGGCTACTATTCTCTATATGAGATAGAAGACAAACCACGATTTGCATCTTTTTCTACAAAAAGCAAAGGGTTTTCTCTCTCTCTCTCTCTCTCTGTTGTGCTCTCTCTCTCTCCCAACCAAAGCCACTTACCAAAACTATTTTTGTAAACTGGAGTTAAATGTCTTGATTTTCCACGTAATGATTACATGTTTTTGTTTTGTCCTGTTGTTTTTTTCTTAAATGTCAGTTGGAAAGTGGTTGCAAACCATTGTTAATTGGTGATCAATAAACTTAGTCTCATGAACGTTGCAGTTGAAAAGGGCTTTAGATGTCATCCTGTCTGAGCATGCCAAATATATTTCTCTACTAAAGACAGATCATAGCATTACTTCCTACTTAGATATGGCCTCAGCATTCTACTTAACTCAGAATTCCCCACAGATACTACCGATTAGAGTTGGCATGCACTTGCTCTCCTGGAGAGTTCAGTCCTTCATTTTATAGATAACAAAATTGAATCCAAAGAGACTAAATGACAGGCTCAAGCCTACAGGAATAGTAAGAGGAAGAGCCGGGGACTTGAACCCAGGAAGTCATGTATTTTGTTGATTTGAAAACATAAGTGGCTGTACATTATATTATTATGGTGGCTGTACATTATATTATTATGACCTGCTACAGCAAACTAATTATGCTGCATACACCTTCACTTTCGTAATTATCTCTCTGGTTTGATAACAAACCAGAATTTGACCAGCTAATCCAAGTTCATTCTTTATTTTGTGAAGCTATTGTAATAACACTGCACAATTGGAAGAAATGCATTGATAATCACAATTTCAAAAAGGAAACAAACTTAAAGATTCTTTTGTTTAAAGAAACAAACCTGAAGTTTAAAAGGAGACATTTCAGCCATCATAACCAGAGCCTAGAGGGAGAAACTCATATGCCTGATACATTGTCCTTTGAAGTCCTGGAACTTTGTGATTCTTCCTCCTAACTTTGCCACCTCCTAACTTTGCCACCTTTCAGAGGCAAAGGAGGATGTGTATTTTCAGTCCTAAGAGCACTTCCTGTTCCTCTCCAACCACAGAGGAAAAGAAGTCACCTAGAGAGATATTTCTATCTTCAAACCATGCCAGTTCCTTGACTGTCAGTAAGCTAAGGAGGAGCTCCTTTAAGGTGGCAGAAGAGAATTCTAACAAATTATTCAGAGTACATATCACTTTATTTCCAAGAAGGTCAAATTAAAGTTTAAGTTGCAAATAAACAGTAAATCAGTACATGATTATTTTGACTTTTTCTTAGGATAAAGTTTGTTTCTTGTTTCTTAAGAAAAAAAGCAATAAAAGTTAGTAAACCTAAGGCTCACCCATTTTGGAAAGTGAGCTGTCTTAAGTAAGAAAGGAGAATTTGAAAATATTTATCTAAGTAAAGTATATAAACTAGTAATATGAAGGCTTATTCCTTTTTTTATTTAAATTATTCTAGGGTAAATTTTAAGTTTGTCTACCTCCACCCATATTTAGAGTGCTCTTTATGATTTTTTGAACTATTTAATCTGTGCCAAGGTAGAATGATGTCAAATGTGTTGCTCTGAGACTCCAAATTCCTCAAAATCCTATTTATAGAAGAGACACCTTCCCAGTGTTAAAGTTTAGAACTAAACATTATTTTAAAAGAAAGTTATACAAAAAATACAATCACTAAACTTATTTTACTATGTAAATGCTCTTATAAATTTTTGTGCTCTCTTGAAATTATCAAAAAGAGATGATTGGGACTCATGGCCAAGAACACCTCAAAGAACATTTGATATCTGGGGTAGCACTTAAAATGGCCTTGCTACATCAGCAACTAGGAACAATTCTCTTCATATACTTGATGAAATACATTATTCTCCATATATTCCCTGTACATTGAATCCTATCCTATCATTATAGGATTTAAATTGGATGAGGAGACCAGAAAGGAAGAAGCTAAAGGATGATTTCAAAGAAACTGAGGATGCAAAACCTCAGTAGATTCAAGATGTAGTAGTCACTTCTATTTTGATCACTGAGTTATCACTCAGGTTCCAAGGAGAAAATCAATTTAGGGTCCAACAGGAGCATGAAGTTTAAAAGAGGAAAAGACAAGTATCTGAAAATTCTGGAGAAAGCTCTATGAAAAGGACTTGGAATATGCAAAGGACTTGCATTTCACCAAGAAACCACATAGTAGATGACTCAACAGAGCTTAACAGCTTTGTTACGGAACACCTTTCTGGCAAATCAAATAGGAAACAGAGGGACATGCTCCAAGATGACAGGAGTTCTAGAGATCAAAGTTAAAGAGAAGAAACTGAAGAAAAGAGAAAATACGTAAATTTAGTGCAGAATGATGTGAAGTTCAAAAGGAGAGGTTTTGGTGATCTTTTGTGGGGTACCAGAAAATCAGGGCATCTCCTTGGGAGATGACAGAGCTATCAGTACATAGCAGGTGGCAACCTTGAGTGCCATGTGGGTCCTAAACTAGGAAGATTAGAACACAGGCAGAGTGTACATGCCTAAGAAGGTGAGGGTGCTCAGCTTGATTAAGGAACCAGCCAGACACAGGTAGTCATCAGGGGTAATTTCCTTGAAGGAACCAGGGAGAAATCCCTTGAGAATATCTAAGGAGGGTTTGGAGAAAGGACTATGAGATGATGGGCTTAGTCCTAGAACAAATGCATTTAGTGCTTTTTAAAATAAATTTCTGTCATCTTCTCATGGGAAGTTATTGTTATAAAACTCTATGTTTTCTTAAAGATATTAGCAATTAAAATTCCTTAGAAATGCAAAGGTATTTATCGATTTGTTTCAAAAACAGCTGTGTAGAAGAGAATTGGAAGCCTCTGTCCTATTGTGAAACAGAGCTGGGAGTGAATGATTCCAGCTAAGGAATAATTTGGTGATAGCTGGAGAAAAGCTAGTGATCCCCAACTTCAGGGCTGTATGAAGAAAACAAGGGGGACCCCTGGGTGGCGCAGCGGTTTAGCGCCTGCCTTTGGCCCAGGGCGCGATCCTGGAGACCCGGGATCGAATCCCACGTCGGGCTCCCAGTGCATGGAGCCTGCTTCTCCCTCTGCCTATGTCTCTGCCTCTCTCTCTCTCTCTCTCTCTCTCTCTGTGTGTGACTATCATAAATAAATAAAAATTAAAAAAAAAAAAAAAAGGAAAACAAGGTAAGTCAGGAATCACTCCTACAAGGTAGCCAGGATTTGTTATATGGCAGTAAAGCCATTTGAATCACATAAAATGACGTTTTTAAAAAAATTTTTTTTAATTGTTATTTTTTAATATTTTGGCTGCCCCAAAGTTATGGAAACCAGGCTACACATCTACATGCATGACCACATATAGCCAAAATTGTGAGGGGGAGGGGGTTGGGACAGGGTTTATGGACAGAGCTCTTAAGGGCAGATAATCAAAATATATTAAGTAAAAGCTTATGATGATAATTGACATTTTGAAAACAACTAATCTTTTGGTTATTAAGTAAGTCTTTTCTCCCTGATGAAATGCATTATTTCAAAGGTCCTGGCATATTGCTAATGGACACATTTATGATAGGGAAGAAAAAATTTAGAAAAAATAATCAATCATCCAAGGGTCAGGTCATCTTTCCAATAGAAAATAAGTGCCATCTAAAAAGAAAGAAAAAAAGAAAAGAAAAGAAGTGCTATTTAATTATTTAATAGCAAAACACATCAATTTGGTTTTGCAACAAAACAGTCAAAAAATCATCCACAATTAGCCAAAATATTTTACGACCATTTTTCTAAGGTTGTATATTGTTTTTAAAATGACTTATATTAAATGTGCTTCTTAATGTTTTTCAATGTTATAAATAAATTGTTATAATGACCACATCGGAATAATTTTTATAAGTGGCAAGCTAGTGACTGGATAAGGGTCACAATAGGTTAAAAACAAGAATTAT
This sequence comes from Canis aureus, assembly GCF_053574225.1. NCBI lineage: Eukaryota > Metazoa > Chordata > Mammalia > Carnivora > Canidae > Canis > Canis aureus. Next base: position 40,969,890 of record NC_135628.1, on the reverse strand, counting down.
TTTTCGTTAAAAAAAAAGGCAGAAGTAGAGCAAAAGAAAAAAACTTAGAGAACAATGGATTAAGAACATAAAGGATCAGAAGTTTTAGAAGATTAGGAAAATAAAACTGGATTTTTTCAGACTGACTTATCAAAAAAAGAATCCACACATGACTAAAAAAGCAAAAAGAATACTGGAAGCAGACATTTAATTGACTCCCCAAAGGGGATTTAGATTTACCACCTAAACTCACCATCTTTCTTCCCACCAGTCATTTTTCTGCTGATAATAAAACTGTTGGCCTGTTTGGTCTTCCAGTTAACTGTTCCATTTATGCCATCAGCACAGCTTAATAAAAAAGCTTTTCAGAATAAAACAAATGCACAAAAAATGAAATTAATGTCAAATTAAAATGACCATCCCAGGTCACCTAATATTAACTGAGATTAGATTCCTTCCAGCCCAGCTAGCTGTTTAATTCCATTTAATAAATATTTGTTGCATGTCAGTACAAGGAATATATGGGGATACAAGGTAAACAAGGCACAGGTCTTGCACCCCAATAAGTTTATAATCTATAAGGATTGATAATTCAGGTACAAAAATATGTATTTCATACGTATTTGTATACCCGAAATACATACATATATGAAATATATACGTATATGAAATATATACATACACACTCACACACAGTAATTACACATATATACAATGACAGAAAGCATAAATACTACAAAACCCTAGGAGGGACATTATCCCTGGTGAGGGATGTTGTGAGAAGTTTAAACTATTTTTTAAATTTCACAGTTGAGTTTTGGAAACATCACATTGGCAGAAATTAACATAATTGGGATCACGGGATAATTAGTAGGGGCTATCTCTGGAGTGTAGGGCTGCAGTCAGCCCATAAATCAGTGGCCAAAGCAAAAGGAAAATAAAGGTGGGACCAGTTACACGACATCATAGAGATAATACTGAGAAAAAGTTTTCAAATTGCTGCATGTGGGGTTAGTTAAAAGGGGAATCAAAGATGACTTTGAATATTTAATCCAGAGTGACACAGAATAGTAATAAATTATGAATCCCCCCAAAATAAGTCCGTTTCAGGAGAAAGATAATAAATTTGAGCCATATTAAATTCAGGGTGCCACTTGGTTATCAGGTAAAACCATCTAAGAGGAAGATGGAAATAGAACTCTGGTACATAAGAGAACTTAATGGGGCTTCAGATACATTTGGATGTTCATCCCCAGTGGAATGATGTTTGAAGCAAAACCCCAGTACAATTCTTTAAGTAGACCATGTTCCCAGGTAATATGTTTTGGGTACCCTCATATACAAAGTGATCTGGAGAAGATAAACCTTCGTGTTCTTGAGCCATTCATCTACCTTATTTCCCATCAACCAATCTACCACTCTTAATGTTACTCCATTTTTCATCCTTACCTTTCAGACATGGGATTTGGGTACCATTTTCCTAACTATAACAATGGGTCTCACTCTCATTCTCCTTTCCTCTAACCATCTCAGGTATGTTCCCTCTGGGTTCAGCTCAGTCCAAGAACCCTGCTCCCCCAGGATACACCCCATAGTTTGGTCCTAGCTTCTGGAGCTGAAATATATCAAGAAGTAATGCACAAAAAAGTGGGAGGGACAGCAAAGAGAAAAGAACATGTTAATAAATACATTTATATTGCAAGCACAGAGGATGACTCAGCAAAGAAATAAGAGACAGGGCAGTCAAAGAGGTTGGACAACTGAACCTGAAGTGTCACATATGTCACGGAAGAGGTATCAAGGAGAGTGGAATCCACACTCTCACATACCGCAAAAAGGTCAAAGAGAATGAGAGTTTAGAAAAGACTGCTAGGTGTGTAAAGTGAGACGTTACTGGTGACTCCTTGAAAGTCGAGTTCCAACAAAGTGATAAGAATAGAAGCCAAACTGCAAAAGGTCAAGATGTAGATGCAACAAATACAGTTAATCTTTCAAGAACATTGGCCAGGATAGGGGAGCAAAGAGATGAAATGATACGATGGATAAACTGAGACACAGCCAAGTGCAGAGAGGGCTGGTTATGTGAGTGCAGGGGAACAGATTTCGTTCAGAAGCTGAGGAAAAGACAAATGGTGAGAAAAAGAGAACCAGGAGAAAGAAAAGGAACAAAACTCACCAGACACAGTGCAGGAGAAACCAGAGTGGGTAAGACCAGCACATACAAGTAAAGAAAATACCTCATGATTCGGAAAGGAAGGAGAAGTAAAGACAAAAACATTGGTGGGGGCACAGAAAACTTCGTGTTGAAAGGGCTCCTCACCTTAGTAGATCAGAGATGAACTGTATTTTCTTTTTTAAACTGAATTTTGAAGAAAATTATGAGCTTAAATAAGATTATGGGAAATACCAAGTTCCCTTCCAAATAAAAAAAAAAGAATACAATTCAAAACCCAAGTTATTGAAAACCAACAAGCAAACAAAACCTCAGGTGATCATTTCAGTGATACCTGTGAGTGGGAATCAAATGCCTCAGCATCCCAAGCAAATGAATGACTTGGTTGTATGTAATATTTAAAATATGTAAAATTAAGTGTACTAATGTTATATCTGCCAAAAGATCTATTTCCTGGATGGTTCACCTAATAGATGGTTAATTTGCTTAACAATTGAAATTATGTCCTTTTAAATCTAGATAAGAATTACAGTAGTCACTTCCTAAATAATGTAATCTAAAATAGGATCAGAAATGTTCATAATAGTCTCTTGTGGCAAAATATCCCACCCGTTGGGTTCTCCTGATCACTGGGTTCCAAAGGCAACACACTGCTCATATAAGAATCACTTGGGCAGCTCTCTAAAAATACATATTCATACCCCAAAATATTTTGTAACAAAAAAATTTAAAAACACATATTCATGACTCCACCATGGAGAGTTTAGGAAGGTGGGTTACACAATTTCATCAGTTAATACTCATAGACAAATATGAACTCTAGAAGGCTGATAGAAGAACTACAGAATTCAAGGGTATATAGGATATTCAACTGAGTCGCATATGTACCAAACACAGGCTGACTTTAGAACTGAAAACCTTCTCGACTCCCACCTCCACTTCTCAATGGATTGAGGAATTACCATAAAGAGAGAATGGCCTGAGTATCCAGACAGCATCCCTTTTGTTCCCGCCTTTGTTTTAGCACAGCAGTTCTCAGACTATATATGCATAAGAATCGGTGTTCAGAGTTATACACACAAAACTACACATATTGTACTTTATGAGTGATTTTAAGAATTTACCAAGATGACAAGTCTTATGAGATATTTTTGTCTTCCACTCTGTCACGTCCTTGCCAGGTGAGCCAGCATATCATTGCTCATAATTTCCAGGTCCTATATAAAGGTCATCCAGTTGGCTTTTACAAGATTCAAAAGACAAATTTGATTGGTTTCTCAATCATTAAAAAATGGAAGCAGCGTAAGACATCCCACTGATATTGCTCTATTTTAAGGGCAGCACTGCTTTGAGCATATTCATTTTTTAAAAACTTCATAGTGATCCACCTAAAGTTCTCCTATGACCACAGAAGACTACAAGACCAATACATCTAATTAAAAAAAAAAAGACAATTTTTTTATGATGCCACCCACCATACAATGTCACTAAAGGCAAGACACAACACCACAGATGGAGGTCTGCTTAATCATTCAAGTCCCACACCTCGGGAGAGGAAACTCAATAACATGGAAATAACTATTTGTTTTTAATTGTGTGTCCAAGATAATGGATCTACTCGACTAGCTTCTTGTATAGAAAATTACTATAATCCATGCAATGACAAATGCAGATACTCACTGAAAAACGCTCTGATTTTAAAGTTTGATTTTTGTTATAAAAAGACCAAAGCATTTCTTTTTCTGTGAGAACAAATTTCCTTAGTTAGCATGGGAAAATATAACTTAATTTAAAAAATATTTGCTCTATATATAACTTTGCAAGATTAAATCTAACGTGCAAAAAAATTTCAATGTGTATAGACTGGTTCTTGGACTCCTTCCAAAGATAACAGACCATCTTCAGAAATCTTGAAAGAAATTCCACTGTGCTCATCGGGTTCGTGATAATCTCTGCTACAATTGTACCTGGTTGTGAGTTTTGCTGTAATTCATAAACACAAAAGCAAAGAATAACATGCATACTGCATTTACACAGCCCAAACTAAAGAGACATTCAGACAATTAACTGGCATAGACAATTTAACCAATTCCTCAACACCTCCTCTCAAAAATCATCAAAGCCTGAATTAACCCAAAGGTGGCTGGCATGCTCTGAAATTCCCTAGAAACCATACAGTACTTAAAGTTTGTCTTAATATTCCATGATTTATTCTGAGTCTTGTAGCAGCATGACTGACGACATTTCATCTGGCCTGGGGCAAACACTCTCTGAAGAGACATTACTCTTTCCCAAACCTGAATAATTTGCAGAGTTGGGAAGGAGGGGTTTGTTATTTAATAAAAGCAATTGAAGAGCTGTGAATGGTGACTGATTGCTGATGAGCTAATCAGAATGTCCAGGGAAAGAAATAATAACTTACTCCGACATTGTTGTCCAAGTAAACAGCAGGAAATGCCAAATGAAATTTAATCTGATTAACACACTCACTTTAGAACCAAACTGTCATGTCTTTCTTTGTCTACTGTCTCATCTGTCTCTTTTCATATTTCACTGGAAGGGGACACAGACTTTGTTTTCATATAGTGGATATACAGTTCACGTCCCTGACATCTCTCTGCTTCTCTCACCATTCCCCACATCACTATGTTGCCCTCTTACCCCTACATCTCTTCCCTTCCTTTATGCACCATCCTTAATACTTTTTACATTGTATCTCATATTAAGATGGTTTCATATTTTTCCAAAAATGTTCTTTGACAGTATTGTTAGCTACCATGTTTTGAATGCTAAGTGTGAGGCACGACACTGAGTTTTATATCTATTAAGTGATTTAATCCTTACATTATCACCTATGTGAAGTAGGCATTACTTGTTCCATATTGCAGTGAGGACCAGAAGTCTTGGGAAATCATGTAATTTACTCAGGTCCTATATTTACTAAGTGGCAGAGTTGAATTTTGAACCCATTTCTTGGCTTACCACAAAGTCCATGTCACCTACTCATCAATACTAACCCCAAATGGTTAAATGGGAAAGCATTTTGTAAACTACATATTTTTAAATGTAATTTGAAATATTGTCATTACTAGTAAGTCATCTTCAACTTATTTTTCTTTCCAGAAAAACTGTTTCCCCTGAATTAGAAATATCAAGAATGAGTCAATGCCCATAAAAATGTATTCCATGCATTATGTGTGTGTGCGTGCATACACACACACACAGACAATTCATTAAAATAGGAGAACTAAAAAGTTGGAAACCACGGAAGGAGAAAGCTTTGCTGGAAAGACCTGTCCATTCAAACCTCAGGAAAAGATATTGCTAAGAGAAAAATTAACAGCAGGATTTTAAACCTAAGAATGTTGAAATAAGAAGCATTCAAACTTTGTTAAAACATTAGAGTTCCAGCAGAGAAAACATAAGTCATTATTAAACACATTTGAAAATTATTTGAATTTCATAATTTTAGTGCAAGCTAGGTAAGATATTAGACATTAGAGTGAAATTAAGTTGGAATACAGAAATACAGTGCTTTCTATCAGAGTCTCTGAAGACAGAGTGTCTGGGTTAAAATCCTAGTTTTTGTCCACTGGACAAGTTATATACTGTCTCTGTACCTCAGTTTCCTTCTCTGCCAGTGACAGTCTAGTGCTGGTTCATAGAAACATTTTATGAGATATTAAACAAGATAATACATTTAAAACCTTCAGAAAAGTGCTTCGCACAAAATGATGTTCTCAAAAAAATGTGAGCTATTATTGCATTTAATCTACAATATGAAGAAAATTTGAGATTCTTTTAAATGTAATTTCTTAAAAAGTAAACGTTTAAATGAAAAAAATTGTTGTGAATCCAGTTGGCATTATAGACTTTAGCACTCTTTGTTTTCACAGTCAGGAGACACATGAGAAATGATAATACTTCATAGCTGAGTGGAGTAAATGCTGGAGGCTGCTAATGAGCAGAGGCAATAGCCCAGGGGCTCCAACCACCCCCAAGTCCATGCGGCCTCCCGGAGGATTGAGAAGATGGCACTGGCCACGGCATGCTGGGTGAAAGCTACAGCTTAATCCTTTTGAGGAAAGCCAGATGTAATAAGAAGCAAGTCATATTGATACGTGCTATCTCTGACTCTCATAAACTCTTGGGAATTTTTCTTGAGGAAATATAGCAACAGATGCAAAAATTGCATGGACACAAGATTCAACTTTGCATCATACATATCAAAATTGGTGGTGGGGGGATTAAATGTCCAATAAAAGAAAAAGTGTTGATTTGATAGAATAGTTAATGGAGAAGGGACAGTTATCCTCTTCTCTTGGTAGTTTTGCTCCTTTGCTCAAAGAGCCTGACCAAAACATATACTGTGATTCCACAGCCTGGAAACGGTACTGTGTTCCATTTCAGAAACATTAGATGAATAGGGAGCACCAGTGGGACCCTTAACAAAAGGGATGCCTGATAGATGCGGTAGTTATACACACCATTATAATTTAATGTCCTGATCTGCAAAATGTTTGGACTATTTTGAAACTAATAAAATTTAGAAAAGGAAGAATAGCAAATAGTACACAGACTATGTGAAATCTAGTGTAATAGTGCAATCTAGTGGAAAAGGATTAAAAGACAGAGTGTAAGAGCTACTACTGGGTTAGGGGAAGTCAAACTGTCAGAAAAACTCTGTTCAAAATAAAACACACACACACACAAAATAATCCTTACGAGGTTTTTCTAATTAAGAAACCTCTGAAAGAGAAATACTCTCATATTTGTTGTTTACTCGGAACTGTCATTCCTTTTCTTGATTACAGAAGCCCTACATCCTCACTGCAACGTATTCAAATAGTATAACCAGGAGGGTACAAAACGTAAAAATCCCCTCTCATCTATCTGTGGCCTCTCTCCAATGCCTAGGGGAGCACCCTCAATGGGCTCTGCATCTTTCCACGTGTATGCCTACGCAGACCTGTGTTTGTGCACATACACATAGACACACACCGCAGGATCTTTTTTACATAATATGACCACACTTTTTTTCCTTATCATATATCTCGGACGTGTTTACATGATACCACATTTGAAGGTTGCACTGCTTCACACCGTGTGGCGCAAACATACTTTCCTTATCGGCACCTCGAAGTCAGCCTGTCCGGACTAGGACTCCTGATCTTCCCCTTGAAGTCTGGGCCTCTTCCGTCATTCCTCATGCCATGAAGGGCACCTCCATTCATCCCCCTGAATATGACAGAAATCTAGAAATCATCCTTGACTTCTCCTCTTGCTGGTATCCATGGCGAATTCAATCACAGCCCACTCCTGTTGCTATTTACTCCCCCAAATGTCCATCCTGGCCTCTCTCCCCAGTACTGTCCCAGCACAGGAGGTCTTCATCTCCATTGAGGATTACAAAAGTAGCCTTCGAACTAGTAAGCAGCAAGCTGTTCTGACCCCTCCAACCTCTTCACAAAGCAGCCAAAATGCTCTTTTTGAGATGCAAATCTGATCTGGTCCTCCTCAAACCCCTCCACAGACTCCCCATAGATTTTAGGATAAAGATTACACTCTTTAAGGTGGTCTAACATGTCGGGCAAAATTTGCTCCCCGACCTCCTATCTCACTTCCTCTCACATTGGGTTCCCTCTTCTCTCTCAACTCCAATTTCCCTGGATTTCTTCCAGCACCTCCTATTTGCCAAGTCAATCTGCCCCAGGGCCTCTACAGAGCTCTTCCTTTTACCTCAAATACACCTTTCCTCTTCACCTCACTAACATTTACTCATCCTTCATATCTGAGTACTTCCTCAGAGAAGCCTCCCTTCATCCCCCTGGCCAAATCCTCTCCTTAGAAATCCTAGTAGTGTTTGTAGCACCTATCATAGCTCTAAGGGCACATATGTGTGTGTGATTATTTGATTAATCTTTATCAACTCCAGTAGTGTCAAAGTTCCATAAAGCTGGGACCATATAATCCCCAGCATCTAACACGAGTCTCAAAACCAGTTGACACCCAGGAAATAAATTAAAAAAAGAATAATTAGTAGAGATGACCAGTACTTTTTCTAATTTTTCATTGTTGCTATCAATACTACAATAAACATCTTTATACTTTTGAGCACTTTCAAAAGTCTATCTGCAAGCTAAACTCTTAGAAGTAAAACAGCTACACAAAAACATAGCATACATTTCAAATTCTGATAAGCACATGTAGCAACCTGTTCTGTTTCCACTGCTGCAGTACTGGTCTTTGATTAGAATCAACTCTATAGCTGTAGAAAAAATGGAAAATGTTAAAGGTGCTACATTGATTAACTATTTCACAGGACAGAAAAACTAGCGTCATTTTACTGCATAACAAGAAACACCAATTTGCTAAGGAGGGAAAAAAAAACAACAAAAAGACCGTTGGGGCGAGTTTTTTTTTCTTTTCTTCTGCATTCCAAGGTAAAAGAATAACTTTATATGTATGCCTATTGCTGAAGAAACAGGAAACTAAAATATTTCACTTTAACTACTATAGGAAAATTAACTGTGATCTCTTCTTTCAAATTTGCAGTAAACCCCAAATCTCCATAATAATCAAAGTGGTGGCCAGATGAATGAGTGAAGCATTAAAGAATAGGGAAGAATTTACACCAGAGCTGTCTAACTCCTAAGCATTTTTGAAATGAGCAGCTTCGTTTGTCAGAAAAGAAAAAGTCTGCCTTCCATGTCACAACAGATGCCGTGGCAATTCCCGTGGTACAGAATGCCGAAGATCTATTCTAAAAATCTGATTAGTCCAAGGCAATTAAGTAGAAAGTGAGACATGCTAAAGATGAGTGCTTTGTAAGTAATAAAACACATTTAAACCACTATTGCATAAATATGGCATAAAATTTCTTAGTGAAGGAAGATCCAAAAATAAAAATTCTACCAAAGTGACTCTAGAAGAAACAGCACTTTAGCTTTACCCACACTAATTTTTTTTCAAGAATAGAATGTTAGTAATCATGCCAAGCAACTTAAGTTTTGAGACCACCTATTTATTTCCTAAGACAACTTCTTTTAAGCTTCAAAATTTAACACAGGATTATTTACTTCCCAGGAGCAGGAGCAAGCATTGCATTCAAGGAATCACAACTAGCTGCCTGTGGATCAGGTGAACGAGCGCTGACAAGCCAGAAGCTCATCTCTGAGCATTTCTCTCTCGGAAATATGAGCTCAGCGCAGGAACGCCTGTGGCATCTTCAACAACTGGGAAGCGAGCCATTACAAGTTGCCCTGTGCATTATTACAATCCCACAGAAGTGCAAGGCACTTGTATAAAAGATAAAGAAAATAAGGAGAAACTTGTTCAACATGAAAAAAATATACTTCACACAGAGTTAGAGTGACCATATTCCTGACCTAACAATTTGAGCGAGAACATTGTGGCCATGTGGGGGAGAAGGGGGAAAGAGGCAGGAGTAAAAGAGGAAGGAAAAAGTTGGTTTAAAAAAAAAAAAAAAGATCTGAAGAATGTTTTCTTCCTTCTTTACATCTCTCATCCAAGTCCCCCTTAGTTTTCAAGGCCCTGGGACATAAAATTAGTTTCTGTGGAGCCAGACGTGATACAAGTCATCACTCCTCAGAAGTGGGATCCTCTGTGGTGTACTCTACAAATTAATTTTGAGCAATCAAGTTTCCAAAGTTAGGTACAGTAATCAAACTGGACAATCAAGAGGTGGATGGAGGAGAAAGAATATCTGCCACAAGACATGTTTGAGACGCTAAGAATGTGCCCCTGAGAGGGTCAGAATCCAGGTTAACCTGAAATGGAGAGAAGTTAAAACAGCACATGGGGGGACGCTACTTTTGATGGAAAGGTTTTATCTTCAACTGAAAAGCTTAAAAATTGTAACTAAGTATTGCAAAGATATATGAGGGGTGAACACTGCAGAAAGGAGAACTGCCCCCCGTTTCCCCCAGGGTAAAAGGATCTAGCAGTCAAGGGCTTAGCTGTCCTGCCCCAGCGGCCAGCCCAGCCGCGGCGGCTGCTCCTCCTTAACCCTGGGTGCCCCAGCATCTGCGGCCACTCTGCCCGGGGAAGCCTGCTCCCAGCCAGCAAGAAACATCAGGAAAGGAGGAACGATAGGAGACAAGTTAAGGCCAGGACACTCTGCAGTGGGGGAGGAAAAAAAACCAACAAAGCCAAAAGCCCTTTAATTCTCTTCTCGGATATTCATGTTTGAAACAGAATAAGAGGGTAGGAAGGAATGTGTTAAATTGCCCAGTTGCAGCTACTTTCAAGTTGTAAGAGATCAACTTGCAACACATAGGGCTATTCTTCTTGGACAGTTTATCAGAAAAAAAAAATGTTTCCATCACAAGTATCTTTGCTGTCCTACATGAAAATGTTATCATGGCCTTCAGATTAAAGATGAATTGCAAATAAAGGTGAATATTTCTGATATATTAAAAGAACAGCCCAAGTAAAGGTGTTAAGTCGATTCCCTTGCTGAGCTGCACTAACTGTTAGAAAGGTCTCGAGTTGAAATCCATCTCTACCTTTTACCCACTGATGCTAGTTCTGCTTTCCGGAGCAAACAGAAGAGAGTTTATGTCTACTTTTAGTCTTCAAGCTAAACATTTCCAGACCCTTTGAGGATACCTCCTATGACAGGATTGCCAGACCCCTCACCATCCCCACGGACTGTTCTGGAAGTTGTCTAATTTGTCAACGTCTCTCTTTAAATGTGACAGCCAGAAATGGACACAATACTACAGATGTGGTTAATTAGAGTGGGGTACTATTAATTTTTGTGACATATGGACACTATACTCTTATAAGAATCTGAATTTGATTTTTTTCTTGTTTGCAGACACATCAAGCCCCTGGCTCATATTAACCTTCTTTTTCCTCAAAAATTGCCACCACATTAAGTCACCTCTTTCCTTATATACCAATGAATAATGATGCATTTACTGCCATAAAATATCTTTCTGCTAGCATTGCAGCCTATTTTAACCATATTAACTCTGAATTCTGTTATCTACTTATAACAGCTACCCCTTTGCAAGTCATCCCTGGATATTAAAGCAAGCATCTTAGATCTTGATCAAAGTCATTCATAAAAATGTTGAAAAAGAGAAGACCCAGGGCAAAGGCATGGATCTATCCCCAGGGACCACTCTCGGACCCCAACCCAGTAACCCACACACCTGGCTGGTGCTAGTTTAGCCTGCCTCATGCTCACAAAGCAATCTCGCTAGGCTATACACCATCTCACACAAGAGCATCTAAAGCCTAAAATGCTTTGCTGAAAACAAGATTCACTTATGTTTCAAAACAAAGTGTACAAAGCTACACATATTAAAATTACAGTCTTTGAAAAATACATATACATGCAGAACAAAGACTAAAAGGAAAGGAGCATCAATGGAAATGTCTGTTCCTGCCTCAGATTGTGGAGATTGTTTTTTATTCAATACTGTCTTTACTATAGTTACATTGTTTAAAAATTGAAGACACTAGGAATTCTGCTTAGAATGTTGTTTGGAGGCAGTTCATGTAAAACAGCTTTAAGAGCACTGAGACTTATACGATCCTACCAACTTGAAAACTCCAATCAAAAAATATTCATTTAAAAAGACTTGTTGATCCTTAGGAACATCAGCTTCTTTTTTTGAATTTTGCACTCCTGTTGTTGGCTAACATTTCTGGAAATCAGAGAGACAGCAGACCGGAGAACAGTATTCTGAAGTTTAGAAAAAGCCTGAATGTTGTTGTGTGTGTGAGAGAGAGTCAGTCTGTTCATGACTGTCTGTCTGTCTGTCTGTCTGTCTCTGCTCGAGAAGTTCAAAAGGATGAAAAGGGGGGAAAAGAGTCACCATGTTAATAGTTTTGTGAAGCTCTGGACTAAAACACAGCTCCATCCCAAGAATTTCTAGCAGACAAGTAAATTCACAACATCTATTCACCTAGAATCCTTTTATACACTAAGAGCGGGAAATAAGATCAGCAATAGGATTTGCACCTTGGTGTTTAGAGCTGAGGCAAGGGTAGGGTTTAAGAGAAGGAGTCAGAAAGAGTAAGTGTGTGCTACAGTTAGCATAAAGGAAAAAGAAACAAAGTGGCTGGTTATTTGGGAGAAAATAGGATCTATAAATCCTGCCCTTATTGGAATCCCCAAACAATCTGAATATTTGATGAAGAATTTTTTAACATGTCAGGGTTTCTTCACTCCTTCAGCATTTTGTTTAGAGTGTGGTTTTCATCAGTGGGAAACCAGTGTTAGAATCTGAAATACATGTTTTCTTTATCTCTTTGAGGTGGTCTCTCACTAGTTTTCTCTGGTGCTATCCCTAGTTATTTTTTCATGTCTGAGAGAGAGAGACAAGTAAAAATTCCATTTTGTTTAAAAATACAATTTGTCCATTGTCCTAGAAGCTAAATATATCAGGTAAACCAACAGCTTTTAGATTGATGGCAACTCTTATAATAAAGAGATAAGATGATGAAATACTAAGTCTAATATGACCAAATACTAAGTCCAGCTATACTGACAACTGAAAATTTTACTTTGCTTAGAAATAAATTTTCCCTACCATACCAAAAGTTAAGCCAAATGCATGTGGTAAATCAGCAGGTTCATAGGTCCAAAGCAAATTTTCATTTAAGAGATAAAATGTCCAACTAGAAAGTCTAGTTATTATTTTACAAGTGAAAATTCCACTTCGTTTGGAAATACAATTTTCCCACCACCCTAGAAATCAGGCTAAATATACGAGGTAAATCAAGAGCTTCACAGATACATGGCAAATTGTCATAAAATAGGTAAATGTCCAAGTAGAAAGTGCAGTTATTACCTGACAAGGGAAAATTCTACTTTGTTTTGAAATGCAATTTTCCTACTACATAAGAAGTTAAATGCAGGTGGTAAAACAACAGCTTCATAGATCCAGAGCAAATGCTCTTAAAAATGGATTAAAGTGTTCAAACACAATGACCAGTTATTATTTGATAAAATAAATATGCTCATTAACACTTTCTTTTGCTTTACATTTAATCTTGTGGAAAATAGGTAACAAATAGTCAATGGTGGGAAATATCTGAGAATATAAAAAATTCACTTAGGATACTAAATGTCAGAAAAAGTGTTCAAAATTCCTGTCTATTAATTGGGGCAGAGGGGCAGTTAATGTTGTTTTGTAAGATAACATAAATGTTATCTAAAGTATTTGTCTATCAATGTATTTTTGTGTTTACTTTTAATATTGTTTTGTTGTTTCATATTTTTAAAGTTTTATCATAATTACGTACCAATATATGTCATTTTTTCTTAGAAAATTCTATTTCTAAGCAAAGTAAAAATTATTTCATATGTTGAGAAATAAAAAACACAAAGAAATACACCAAAATGATAACTATGTGTATGTCATAACACACAGATCAGAGGAAATTCTCGGTTCTCTAGTTTTAAATATTTACGTCCTATTGTTGTTCATTTAAAATTTTAATTGTAAAAAGTAATTAATGTTATCTCCTTTTTAAAAAAACCTCTGCAAATTTAATGTTATCTGACAGGTCTCTTTGGAAAGAAAATAATGAAGGAAAATTAATTTGATCTCATTTTTAAGAATCATACATATGCAGCTTTAAGAGAAATACATATCTCTCATAAAAAAAGTCTGAAAAAAGTAAACTCCATAATGTTTACGGGGGTTAGTTCAGGATGAAGAGGTTACAGGTGATCTTGATTTTCTTGTTTTTTTTTTTTTTTTACCCCCCCAGTTTTCTGGAGTTTTTTTCTCCTGAATTTTGTACAGTGAGTAAGAATCTAGTATGATGAAAATAATACTAAAGCTGTTTTTATATTAGAAAAATTCTGGTTAACATTTTGAAATAAAAAATTAAATTGGTTCAAAGTGGTTCAAACTTCAAGTGTCTTGGGATAGATTTTTAAACTTTTAGTTTCCCTACCATCTATCTTGGTTTTTAACGTCACTTTTTAGGAAAAGAATACCTATCAGTTAACAATTAGATGAAGTAACTTTTTCTAGATTGAAAAAAAAAAAATCCTAAAGAGTTGACAGTTCGGCCGTCAAGAGAATGGTACTCTGGCATACATAAGAATCCAAAAATTATTTTATCTTGCAGAAAAGGATGAACATCTTAAGATTAAAAAGCACTTCTAAAAAATATAATTGTGTTCACCCCCAACTTCCTAGGAAAATCTATCTCATTGTTGGAAATCTTCATTCATTCATTCATTCATTCATTCATATGGTCAACATTTAATTTCTGACAGAAAGTAATATCTCAGTAAATGTGCTCCGGTTTTGTTTATTCTTAGAAAAGCTAGCTTCAAGTCCGATCCCTGACACCTTGTCCTCTACAACGGGCCAAATTCCTATTTATCCCATACGTATAAATAATCTGGGGCAAAGGTACTAAAATATGCTCCATTTTAGCCTTCAACTGCAAAGGTCTCATCCGTATTTCAGAAACCTCATCCAGCTGTAGACAATCGGTTTTCCATTTTTAACTTAAACAACTTCTAAGATCATCAACAAATTATCCTGCTCGGAGCCTAACACTTTTGAGGCGCTTAAATGGAAATCCTCGTTGTTGTGGTGGTTGTCGTCTAAGTCTAAGTCTAAGCATCCTTCCTCATCAGGATTTCAGGCGCTGGTAACTCCCTGCAATTTTATCTAACGTCAAATACGTATGTTTCTGTGCATAAATACAAACATTTGCGGCAGAATCTCGGCAACACGCTGGAAAGGATTAAACATGCGGTTACCGTGACTAAACGTATTCATTCTCTCTACAAGATTTAGAGAAATGTAACGTTGCAGGGAGAACGAGGGCTCTGGCTGAACCTTGTAATCACCGCCTAAAGGCCATAGCTGGGAGCCTCCGGAGCCTCCGGGCGCAGGGGCGGCATCCACAGCTGCTTTTAATTGTTTCTGCTTTTCAAAACAGCGCACTTGGTGGGGCAAATGTGGTCGCAGCGGCTCCGGCCGGGGCCGGGGTCACCCCTGACCCGCACGCGCCCTGCTTGGCTCCCGGTATCTCACGATCCGCCGCCCGCTCCGGGAAACCCCAGAAAACACGACCTCGCCGCCGCCGCCGCCGCCGCCGCCGCCGCGAAAACGCTCTTAGGAAGAAGGGGGGGAATTAGGTGTTCCAAAGGCACGTTTTTGTGCTCTCTCCGGATCGAATTCAAGGAAAAGAGGGAAAGGGTGCGATTGTGTGGAAGGGGACGCAGCCCGACCCCCGTTTCCTATGGCTCGTCTCCGGGCCGCAGCGCCCCACTCGTGTGGTAACGACCCCCCAGGAAAATGGGCCACAACCCCCAAGTCTTTGCAGCTAGGGGATGAGGAAAGGTCCACCACCAGGGCTGGGAAACGGGGGGCGAGGGTGAGGGGGCTGGGGGTGGTAGGAATGGAAACTGGAGCGGGAATCTCCGCGAGCTCCGGGCAGGGAGGGGCCCGCGGGGGCGCAGAGAAAAAAGGCCAGGGGTCAAGCCTGGGAAGGGCCTCCCTGGGCCCGGGGATTGGGGCGCGGGGTGCGGTGGGAACGGGGGCAGCAAGAGGGGAGGACACCCAGGAGATGCGCCCAGACACCCCAAAACCCGGGCGGGGGATGGGGAGGCGGCGGCCTGTTGGCCCCAGCACCTCCCGTCGCGCGCGGGCCACTAACCTGTCAGCAAGAAGGTGCCAGTGGTCGCGGGGCTCATCCTGCGTGTCCCCCGACCCTGTCCCGTCCAAGCACAAGGGTCTCCCAGCTCCCACCACCGGGGCAATTGCATTCTTGGCCTGGCTAGGCCGGCCGTCCTCGACTCTCCCTCCCCTCCCCTCCCTTTCTTCTTTCCTCCCAGCTTGGCCGGTTCAGCATCAGCATCCCGCACCCCCTCCTTAATCCCGTGCTCCCTCTAGCGGCGGGCCCGCGTAGCGCGGCCGCCGCCCCCACCCCCACCCCATCCCCACCCCATCCCCCCTCCGCCCCCGCTCCCCTCCGCCCCCCTACCCCGCGGAGCACGCTGGGATTTGGCGCCCCCCTCCTCTGTTCAGCCTATATAAGGCTCCCTGTCGGCGCTCCCGGTACACGCGCTTCAACTTCGGTTGGTGTGTGTCGAAGAAACCTGACTGCGACCTGGGGAGAACAGCCGAGAGGGTCCACCGAGCCTCGCCAGAGGTCCGCTGAGCGGGCTCGCGTCCGGAGCCACTCCGGGCCGCGGAGCACCCGGCGGAACCCACGCCTGGCACAGGTGTGGGACCCCGTCCTCCTGTCTTCGCAGAGGAGTCCTCGCGTGGTGAGTATGCGGTGAGGATGTTTCTTTTATTAAGATCACATTCATTCCCTGTCCTTTGCGGGAGCTGCGGGAGATGCAGTAGTGCCCCTAAATGTCTCCACGCAAATCTTGTCACGCCTTCACCGGCCGAACCCCCAAAACAGAGTGGAGAAGCCAAGCCTCCAGGGCTTCGATTTCCAGGACTCAAGTCCAGAGAAGGGCTGTAGACGGACATGAGCTGCGGACAGACATGAGCTGCAGACGGACATGAGCTACAGACCAACGTGCAATTTGCTCTTCAAATGCGCTACGTGGTGATAGGCGCTACTAACTAAGTGGCGCTTCGATGCGCTATAAGGGGATAAGCGCTTCAGATGCGCTACAGGCTGGTGGGTGCTTCAATGCGCTACAAACCGATAAGCGCGTCAAATGCGCTATAGATGGATGGGCGCTTCAGTTGCGCTACAAGCTGATGGGCACTTCAATGCGCTACGAACCATTAGGAACTGCAGCAGTGTATGAGCTGCAGACTGATGACTGATTTACGCTTTAAACGCGTTACAAAATCTGAGCTGCCGAAGATCAGCGCTACGGAAATGATACCATTAGCACTACAACAGCGCTTCATTGTGCTACGAGGCACAGGAACTGCAGAGGTACATGAACTGCAGAGAATTTACACCTAAAATGCGCTACAAAGTAATAACAGCTGCAGAGGTAGATAAGCTGCACTGTTTTACGCTACAAAGAAACCCGCTGGAAGGGGACAAGAGCTGCAGAGTAAGATTACTGCCTTCTCAGAGGGGGACCCCACCCTTTGTCTCCAACACACCTTTTGGAATGGCTCCCACTATGTTTTTCTGCAGGACGGTCGTCTGCATGATGGTGCTGTTAGACAAAATGGAGCCCCGGGCAAAAATTAGTGTTTAACATTCTGCCCACACCATTCCTGCTATAGCAGTGGAGCGGAGGGGCACTGACTTGAGTGTAAAAGGGAATCTTCTGGTGGTGGCAGAGCGGGCTGCCTTGCCTAGTTGCGCTTGATTGAAGTGGCGGTGTAGTTGTAAAGGTGGCGCGAACTGGCGTCCAGCAACAGTTTGTGGGAACTGTTGGGTTTGCTTAGTATGGGGGGCGGGGGTTGGATCTGGGGGTGATTGCTCTTGTTGCATGAAATGAATCTGGCTGTGGAGGCCGGTGGGAGGGGTTTGGGGAAGGGGGGGATCCCGGGAGAGGCAAACAGCCAGTCTCAGACCCGCCCCGCCCATTCTAGCGCGCCTTCTCTGCAGTATCTGCTCAGCGCGTGCTGAGCGCCTCCCAGCGCCTACTCGGAGCGCGCCTCCTCTGCAGCGCGCCTTCCTAGAGCGCGCCTTCTAGACCCTTTCTCCCCAGCCCCGCCTCTCCCTGAGCCCCCTCCTCTGGGGGGGCTCCCCCCAAGCCCCGCCTCCTTTGGGGCCGCTCCTCCAAGCCCCGCCTCCTCTGGGGCCGCTCCTCCAAGCCCCGCCCCCTTTGAGGCCGCTCCCTGAGCCCGCCTCTTCTGAGGCCGCTCCTCCACGCCCCGCTTCTCCCTGAGCCCGCCTCTGAGGCTGCTCCCCCAGCCCCCCGCCTGCCCCCAGGCCCGCCTCCTCTGAGGTGGTCCCCCCAGACACTGCCTCTCCAAAGCCTGGCCCCTCCCTGGGCTAGCCTCTTGCGTGGTGGCCTACGGCCCCGCCTCCTGGAGCCCGCCTGCGCCTGCGCAGTGAGAGCCCCCAGCCCCTCCCTACAGGCCCACCTCCTCTGCGCTTGCGCGCCTTCACTGCTTTGACGGCCTGAGCCTGGCTGCACAGCCCCTCCCACCTGCGGTTTCTCGGCGGCGCCGATTTTGCTCTTTATCCACTGGTGTCTAATAAATATAAGAATAATAAATAAGAACAATTAGCAACAATGGTGATAATACCTGGGATTTACAAGCACTTTTTACAAGTGCTTTGCATATATTAAATGACATCATTCCACAATTAAATACTTGATAGTGGTTTATGAAAGCTACTTCTGCTCAGATCTGGATGGTGCCTCTAAGGGCGATCCAGCTAAAAGTTTTTACTACAAATGAAAAATAAACTATTTTAAATACTTTTCACATTTAAGGGTTTTTTGAGACACTGTGGACATTTGTGGTGGCTTATTGGAATCAGATTCTTCGGTGGATACAAAATAAGGAACAACTTGAACTGTGTTTCATAGGAGTTTTAAGTGGCTTATTGGTACTGTTGGCTTGGCCTTGGGGCAAGGATGAGGTGTTTATCTGCGTGCCTATGAAGCTGGGGTTTTTTTCTGGGCACTCTAGGGGATTAGCCCTGGCTAACTTGCCTACATATTTATTGTGCCTGGCACATGGTAGGCATTCATTAAATATATGTTAAATGACCAGTGTGAATTGGCTGATTCAGTGCCTTCTTTGGTGTCTGCAGGTGTTTTCTGGTTTTTTTCCCCCTGGTGCTTTGCTGTCCAGGATTGTCTAAGGCATTGCTTGCCTTATCTCTCACTTAACTGGATCCTTTAAAAAAAAAAAAAATTAAACTCTAATAATGTAAGCTGTAATTATAATACAAAACTATACATATTTAAGATATTCAAAATAGCTTTTTAAAAGTAAAAACAAGCTAATTGGCTATTTAAATTCAGGGTGAGTGGACTACTTCACAATGGTACATAATTGTCATATTTACATTTTGTATAATGTAACATAAAGTGGTTACATTAAAAAATAGATTGGAGGGTTTTAGCTGGCATTATAAAACATACACATAAAACATTTGATGCCTTACCTCCAGTCAGATGTACCATGTTTATGTTTCTAATAAAATGAAGAAATTTTAAAACCTGGTTTCATATATTGTAAGCCATAAGCCAGGACTCTGACTCCCAAATATCTGTCACCCACCCCCTAATAAATATGCAATTTACATATCTTTATGTATTTATACTTGTGGTAATTACAGCTTTCAGTTAATCCCCAGCCCCCCCTGTCACCCTACCCCCACTTCCTTTCGAAATTCTATGTTTTTTTTAAAGTTCAAAACAATGGTAAAAATATGCATATTAATATAATTTGCATTTCACAAATAGTATACATGGTACTAAAAAAGAAATTGGGACATTTGAAAATATAAAGCAATTAAGAGTTGCTTAATGAAGTGTCATTTTCTAATGAGATGTTTAATGTGCAGTGTTTTTTGGCTACTGTTACTTTTTGGTGTGTTTGGGGAACAAGTTTTTAGAAGTCTTCAAGAAGAGTCAAAGGTCAATCAAATGTATTTAATTCCTATATAGACTAACACTGGATTCTTTTTCATGTGTAAAGGTGACATCTATCCCATGTGACTTGGCTCAGTACTGTGTGTCATTTCAGGTTTTAGGAATGGGGCCTTTGGACCTGACCTCCACAATCCAGCCCCTAGTAAGGGGTGGGAGGTGCAAATCAAGTCACAGTGCTCCTGTTCCCAAATTAACTGGTGCTCTAGTTGCTATTTAAATATTTTTAAGCTTTATTTACATTGAATGTTAACCTGCCTGCCGACTATCCTATGTTTTTTAAAGGTTACACTACTCTTCTCTGGGCAGTTATCTCCTTTAGGATTTAGAATCCCACACCAAAATTAAAAATCCCAGGGGTGGGTACCTGATGCCTGATCTTGGTAAAGGTCAGGGGTCTCACACTGGTGACCTTGCAAGTCAAATAAGGCCCTTAATTTATTTGACCAGCACTGGATTAAAAATATTTTAAAGAATTGAATGTTTCTGGGGAGGGGACATGCATCCCTAAATTACATAGTCACCAGCCCACTCCTTATTGTCTTAACTCCAGTTTCTTCTCACTTTTATGTTACCTTCCTGTCTACTAAAATCATTTGCATTTTAAGCCCTTATTGATCTTTTGATTCCTTAAACAATATACAATGATTGTTTGCTGATTTCTGAATGTGTTGTTATATCTGTCCTATTATTATGTTTTGCAGATATTAAAACCATGAGACTGGAACCTCAGTAAAGCTCCCCCCAATGACTGTGATTGACATGTGGGTTGTTAACCTTCCTGACCTGGGTCAGGCAACGCCAGGCCGAGCTATGAAGGCCTTTCCAGAAGTTTTCTAAGTTTTCTAAGTATTAATGTCTAGATACAGAAGTGGCACTTGAGTCACCTGACTTGTGTTTATTGTTTTTTAATGGGACATTAAAGCTTTTAATTTAAAAAAATAAAGATTTTAATTTAATAAATCAAAATCACACTATTTTGTGACTAATCCAGGGCCTCATTTTTTTTTCTTGTACCCTATTGATTGAAATATTAGCTATTTTTCACATAACTTCTTTGAATAACACATTTATCTTTGTGGGCTTTAATTAATATAATTAATTTAGTGTCCATTATTGCCTTGATGGGTCAGAGAAGAACAGGTGACCAGGAATGCCAAGTTAAAATTTAGTGAATGGGCAGTCTGCCTGCTTTTACAAATTATGGTTTTAAACTTTTGAGCGCTTTCCTAAAGTTTTCCAACTATGAGAACTTAATGCTCATTTAAAAATTATAAAAAGTTAAAATTAAGTTACTATAAATGCATTTAACCCTCATTTTAGGAAGTACATAAACACTGCTGGATTTATTGTATGTGTGATTTATTGTCACCATACCCATAATTAAGACCTTAATCCCCCAAACCCCCAATGCCCCCCATGTTGCTACTCACCACCTAGGAGTACAGCCCTATCCTGCTCTAAATTATAAACTTTTGGGTGGGACTGTGCTGACAAATCTTGTTTAAAAACCAGAAGTTGGAAACTGGTGACCTGCAAATCAAATGAGGCCCTGGATTTGTTTGGCCAACAGCGTATTCCCCCCTCCCCCCCCCAAAAAAAATAATGTCTTTAGGTGGGAAATGCCTGCCTAGGTTGCCATAGTTGCAGGCCCTCCCTGTTTTAATCTTAGCCTCTTTACACAGAAAGTTACCTTTCTTATTAATATCAGCTAACAGTTGTTAAGTATTCACTGCTTTACCTGCATTACCTAATTAAATCCATACTGTAAATTTGAGGTATTCTCTTTTTGGGCTTTTTTGACTGTCCCATTTAATAGCCTAGCTCTTCCTAGGAGGCATCAATTAACATTTGTTGATGAACTGCATAATAAGGAGAGAGGCTGATACACAACGTTGCTGCTCAGTGCCACTTCTGTCCCGAAGGGAATTCTCTCTGGGAAATCAGATTATGTTGGATTTAGACAATCTTGTGGGTTTCGTGACCGTTGTTGTTGTTGTTGTTGTTTGTTTTGATAATCAGTTAGTGACCTTCACCATGGAGGTAGTGCCCTCTTCCCTCCCCCGGCTGATGAATACAGGCAGTGTGATTTAAATCCCCCACCCTTCTTTTTGGTTCCCTATTGGCTGGATTATTAGCTCTTTTTCAGGTAACCCGTCTAATAACAATTATCATTTTGGCTTTGTGTTTTTAATTTGGTCTCCATCTTTGACTTGAAAGTTTCTTGCTGTGCCCTCCTGATCCAAACTGGTATTTTGGAATGTCTCCGCATTCTTTTACGGTCAGTGAAGGTAAACTTGCTGTTGATACCGGTATGCATTGTTGTTGAATCATAATAGGTGACATTTGATGAGGAAAAAGGTCATTTGGACGTTAAAAAGTAGGGTGCTTTTTGTTACTACCTATTGTCTTAATTGATTAACTTGTTTCTCCCTTTTGCAAGATCTGTGTTTGTTTATTAAATATTAATGTAAGCAAGTAGAGCAAAGAGATACTTTAAATACTCATGTATTTAAAGTATTTTAGTGGATACTTTAAATACTCATGTATTTAAAGTATTTTAATGGCTACTTTAAATACTCATGTATTTAAGGTACTTTAGTGGCTACTTTAGATGCTAAAATCTTTTTTGTAGTGTGCTGCTTTGAACGTGGATGATAAACTTCTGCTTTTATCTTCCTTTACAGAAACAAAAAGCTTTTGAAAACAAAACGAAGAAAGGGTGGAAGAGGAGGCCAGGATCAGGGCCTCCATCCCCACAGGAGCGAAGCTACACCTGGGAGGTCTCCTCCCACGCCAACCCTCACCCTGGGGCCCGACTGCCCACCTCCTCCTCCTCCTCCTCCCCCCAACGGCCCCTCCTCCTCCTCTTCCTCCTGCTCCTCCTCCTCTTCCTCTTCTTCATCCTCACGCAGCGCCCCAAGGGGCCAGTACATCCCCAACCTGGCCGAACGAAGGCGAGACGATCTCTCTGAAGAGATCAACAACCTCCGAGAGAAGGTCATGAAGCAGTCCGAGGAGAACAACAACCTGCAGAACCAGGTGCAGAAGCTCACAGAGGAGAACACCTCCCTGCGCGAGCAAGTGGAGCCCGCCCCTCAGGACGAGGAGGACGACCTGGAGCTGCGAGGTGCTGCAGCCGCCGCTGCCCCACCCACTCCGCTAGAGGAGGAGTGCCCGGACGACCTTCCTGAGAAGTTTGACGGCAACCCCGACATGCTGGTCCCGTTCATGGCCCAGTGCCAGCTCTTCATGGAAAAGAGCACCAGAGATTTCTCCGTCGACCGCGTCCGCGTCTGCTTCGTGACCAGCATGATGACGGGCCGTGCCGCCCGCTGGGCCTCCGCCAAGCTGGAGCGATCCCACTACCTGATGCACAACTACCCCGCCTTCATGACCGAAATGAAGCACGTCTTTGAAGACCCGCAGAGGCGGGAGGCTGCCAAGCGCAAGATCCGACGTCTGCGCCAGGGCATGGGGTCGGTCATCGACTACTCCAACGCCTTCCAGATGATCGCCCAGGACCTGGATTGGAACGAGCCCGCGCTGATCGACCAGTACCACGAGGGCCTCAGCGACCACATCCAGGCCGAGCTGTCGCGCCTCGAGGTCGCCAAGTCGCTGTCCGCCCTGATCGGCCAGTGCATCCACATCGAGCGGCGGCTGGCCAGGGCGGCGGCGGCTCGCAAGCCGCGCTCCCCGCCGCGCGCGCTCGTCCTGCCGCACATCACGAGCCACCACCAGGTGGACCCCACCGAGCCTGTGGGCGGCGCCCGCATGCGCCTGACCCAGGAAGAGAAGGAGAGGCGCCGGAAGCTGAACCTGTGCCTCTACTGCGGCAACGGGGGTCACTACGCCGACAACTGTCCTGCCAAGGCCTCCAAGGCTTCGCCGGCGGGAAACTCCCCGGCCCCGCTGTAGAGGGACCTTCAGCGACCGGGCCAGAAATAATAAGGTCCCCACAAGATGATGCTTCATCTCCACACTTGCAAGTGATGCTCCAGATCCATCTCCCGGGCAGACACACCCTGTTCGTCCGCGCCATGATCGATTCTGGTGCTTCCGGCAACTTCATCGACCACGAGTACGTTGCCCAGAACGGAATTCCTCTGAGGGTCAAGGACTGGCCAATACTCGTAGAAGCGATCGACGGGCGTCCCATAGCCTCGGGCCCCGTTGTCCACGAAACGCACGACCTGATAGTCGACCTGGGAGATCACCGTGAGGTGCTGTCATTCGACGTGACTCAGTCTCCCTTCTTCCCCGTCGTCCTGGGGGTGCGCTGGCTGAGCACACACGATCCCAACATCACGTGGAGCACCCGATCCATCGTCTTCGATTCCGAATATTGCCGATACCACTGCCGGATGTATTCCCCAATACCTCCGTCGCTCCCACCACCAGCACAGCCGTCCTTTTACTACCCGGTGGATGGATACCGAGTTTACCAGCCGGTGAGGTATTACTACGTCCAGAACGTGTACACTCCGGTGGATGAAAACGTCTACCCAGACCACCGCCTGGTCGACCCGACCATAGAAATGATCCCTGGAGCACACAGTATCCCCAGCGGACACGTGTACTCCCTGTCCGAACCCGAGATGGCAGCCCTGCGAGATTTCGTGGCCAGAAACGTCAAGGATGGGCTCATCACTCCAACCATCGCCCCCAACGGAGCCCAAGTTCTCCAGGTGAAAAGGGGGTGGAAACTGCAAGTTTCCTACGACTGCCGAGCTCCCAACAGCTTCACCATCCAGAACCAGTATCCTCGACTCTCCATTCCAAATTTGGATGACCAGGCTCACCTGGCGACGTACACGGAGTATGTACCTCAAATACCTGGATACCAGACGTACCCCACGTACGCCACGTACCCGACCTACCCGGTAGGATTCGCCTGGTACCCAGTGGGGCGAGATGGACATGGACGATCGCTCTATGTCCCCGTGATGATCACTTGGAATCCGCATTGGTACCGCCAGCCTCCGGTGCCCCAGTACCCGCCGCCGCAGCCGCCGCCTCCGCCGCCGCCGCCGCCGCCGCCGCCGTCCTACAGCACCATGTAAACACCTGTCGTGTCCTTCAGGATCTCTGCCCTCACACTGCACTCCTGTTCAGCTTCTCAATCGGTGACTGTGTGCGTAAGTAGGCTACTGCATCTTCGGGCCAGCCTGAGGCACAGCCCTCTCTGCAATGGCTATAGGAAGGTCAGAGCCACCCTGGACTGGCACACATCCTAAAAAGCAAGCTCTCCGAGAGCGACAGAATATTTACCAACGAATTATCTCTCAGTTTTCCACCTCAACTGCCAACCTAACTAAAATTCGTCGTAAGTTTACTTCCCAGCGAATCCTGGAAGCCTGGGTTTTACCTGCTGAAACTCACTCTGTCACCATCTAAATTAATGGGCTGCCAGATTCCATGATTGACATTTACAGAGAAGCTGATGCGAACACAGGAAATGCCGATTGCTTTTTGGAGGGGGAGACGGAGGAGGAGGAGAAGGACATGACTTTTCTTGCAGTTTCGGTACTCTTTAACAACATCCCTGGAGGACCGACGCCTTATTAAGGAAGCCAAGTTTGTTGGTGCAGTGTAAGGTGGCTTCCGCGATCTGTTTTGCTGCACCTTTAGAAACTTCACCATCTTCAAACTCCGCTTTCATGGTTCCGTTAAATCTCAAGGAGCAGCAACTCGACCGGTTCTCCCAGGAGCAGGCAAAGCCCCTGCAACAGAAACACCTCAGGCCTCAGAAGGGAAGTGCTCTCTCAGATGGGACTCTTGCATGTTTAGAGTGTGCCTTCACACCCTGGTGCAAATCACACGTACCCAAGAACTCTGGCTTTCTCACAACACCTTACCATCATCATGCCAGTAATGGCTTCCACAAAATGTTAAACCTGGTAACCAGAGACTGTTGGTGGCTCGTGTGTCAGATGTTTATGAAGCATCACTACCTTTCCATCATGTAGGAGAGCTAATGAGTAGCAAATCAAAAGGACGCCTAACCAGTACTCAACTCTTAAGAGACTCTAAGTTAACGTTACCAACTTGTCCTGGTACTTCAGAAGGAATTTTGGAGCGTCGTTGTTATTGGCTGGAAGAGGGTCACCTGAAGTCTTGGAAGCATCTCTCCATATGTCTGCCTCCATATGCATCTGGGCATTTCATCACCAGTCCCCTCACTAGACTGTAGCATTAGGATGCTTAGAGAGGGGACATGAACTTAGCACCCAGACCCACACTCCTATGCCTGCGAGGGATATCTTTGAAGAAGAAGAATTGGGGCGCTGGACACTGTCTTGAAGATAACGGACTTCTTTAGTGAGCTTTACATCCAGAGGGTGACCTGATGGGTAACCACCTTAAAGGATCAGAGTTCACACAGTGGAAAGGGGTCCCCTTTAGAGGATGGAGACAAAACTAAGCTGCCAACGAAATGAAAGGCCTCAAGCGACTCAAAGCAACAGACAACACAAGCGTTGTCTTCAGTCCAGTGATGACATCTAGTCTCCTGGATGCTTTGTGCTAACCTGGGACTGCCTGACTTCTTTACCTGGTCTTTTGCTACTACCTTGAACTGTTTGTCTAACCTCTCTCTTTCTGTTTAATTCTTTACTACTGCCACTAACCCTGCTGCAGGATTTGTGTCATCTTTCCTGCCTGGTTGCTGAGACTCCATTTTGCTGCCACGCACGGAGAAGAAAGAGGCAGGCTTCAAGGGGCTTGTGTTTCAGTACGCAACCTCCAATTGCCAAAACACAGTTTGAGCAGTAGACAACATGGTATATATTTCAAGTTGCTAATCATGAAGAGGAGTCTAACGGTGAAGTTTCATTTTTCATCAACATCATCTTTCACACATTCATTACCCTCCACCCTTATTCTTGCATGTTTAAATACTTAAAAGTTTTAGCCGTAGGTTACTAGTGTCTTTTAACAGTGTTTTAAAGTGATGACTGCTTTCAGAAGTTATTTCCATTGAATTACAAACTACTATCAAATTCTTATTGTTGAACTAATTAAAATTGATAAGTAACATAGTGTAAAATATTTCTTGACTGTGAACTTCTCTTACAACACTGTGAATGAGAGGCTCCTCAGAACTGGAGTATTTGTAAAATAGTTCATCCTGTTCATCTTCAATCTTCTAGCTTAACGTCGTATAGGACTTCAATTTTATCAATTGGGCCTTTAAAAAAAAAATCACACAAAAAGAGATACAAATTCAAAGAAGATACCTAATTGGCTACTTTCTCTTCAATGGAATCCGAAAGCTTGTCAATCACTCATGTGTTTTCGAGTAATTACTTTGAAAATGGTGCGTTTGTGCTTCTGGACTCTTTTGAAGCGTCACTTCAGTTTACCTCAGATCAATCCATCATCCATACATTTGAATTCAAGTTGTTTTGTGTCAAATTTACAGTTGTCAATTGATTTTCAAGCTGCAGAGGGCCTAGAAATAGGTCATTGTCTGCAGCCCTGGCATGAGCACACGGACATTTGCCATCCCTGCAAGCAAGTCCGGAGGGGTTGACCAACAACAGCAATGGTCAGGCAGAGCATGGTGGTGTGGGTCAACGACTCATTGGATGAAGACCCTGACCCACATTTGGCTGTTCAGTAAAGCTCGTGAAAAACTGTTGGCAGTGTGTTCTATGCCTTATTGCTATATATAATATCTATAAATGTAGGTGTTAAGGATAAGTAATTTCAAATTTATTCTATAGTATCAGAATTTAATAAGTTTCCTTTCACTCACTGAATTTATTTTGTTGCTGTTGATTATGTTAATTGAATACCTTTTTTGGCATTTTCCCCACAAAATGTCTTTATTCATAAGGAAGGAAAGAACAAAGAAATTAAATCTCTAAGGGAGTTAGAAAGGGAGCAAAATAAAGAAAGCCTAAAGAACATAAATCAAAACATAAGAATTATTAAGCAAAGCTGCCATTCACCTTTTCGAAACAAGCTGGCAAATTTGGTTAACTTTTCACCCAAATATTCGGTCTTAACTAAATCAAGGAAGAAGATATGAGCTCCCATTGTTAGACACACCCAGAGAGAACTAATGAAGGTCATCATGCTAAGATATTGAGATGGAGGAAGTTTACGTGCATTTCTGAAGGGTCAGTTTAGTCTGAGCAATGAGGTATTTGTATTAGATGCTAGAAAATGGAGAATTCGTTTGATTCAATCATGAGAGGTGACATAAGGAACTTGTGCACAAAACAAAGAGGGGCACGTCTACATAGTGCAGTCTGGATTTCTGTTTAAGTTCGCAGGTACCTCTTGGGCTCCTGAATTGATCCGGTTGTCATCCACCACAGACATCGAAGGTCAGCTACGATTCCAAGATTGGCAACAGAGAACATTCTGCTGGAAAGACCTGGGCAAACATGAAGGACCACCTGCTGAGATGAAGCGCTGGGTGGGAACCATGCTACGTTTTCATCTGAAGAATGAGCATCTAGTGGGACTTGAAAGTTCTTTGTTGTTTCAGATTGTAGAATGCGATTGATGGAATTAGTCTGTGGACATTGCATTGTTTTTATTTCTTTATGTAATCATTTTAAGTAATAGGGGATATATATAATTATTTTAGGGTGGGAGGGACTAAGTAATCTTAGGTGGGTGGGGTTAGTTTAAAAGTTAGCATGATATTATGTATTAGATAACTCTAAGTGGACATGTGTACTTACTTGTGATCCTTTACCCTATGATTGTTACCCTTAAAGCTTGCAAATAAACTCAGAGGGAACTACAGGGAGATGAACCTATTTAGAGCAAATTGGACATGGATAAAACTCTAGTGGGAAAAAGCTCAAAAGTGATTGGATGAATAGTTTAAAAGAGGCTCTTTGCCCTGGGTGTTAACTCCAAGGATCCAGATTGTGAGCAAAGCCTTTGGAGAGTCAGGACAAGTAGATACTCTTTGAGAAATTCTTGCCGGAATAAAATTGGTAATGATGGATGGTAAATATTCATAGAAGTTACAGAAAAGTGATGAAGAAGAACCCTGTCTGTGGGCCTCCTACTTAACCCCTGCCTCTTCTCCCTACCCCAACCACCTCCCTACCCTTCCCCATTTTATTGCTGTATTTCTATTTACTAATAATTGTATTGATGTTATAATAAAAATTCAATTAATAAAGATTTAGCGGTTAAGTGCAAACTGTGTCCTGATCATTCCAGCATTGTCCACCAACATCAAAGGAATGTGGGGGGATGGGGGGGAGGAACGGAGAGGGGAGGTTGCAGCAGTGAGGGTGGGGTTGTGGGGAGGGTGGGGGCGGAAGGGAGTTGGGAAGCAATGGAGGTGGAGGGATAATGAGGGTGGGGGAAGGAAGAGGAGGGTGGAGCAGGGTGGGGGGTCTAGAAGTCTAGAGGGAGGGTGGGAATAAGTTCAGAAGTGGGGGGTGGTATAAAGAACACGTAAATCAAACAACCCAATGTCCATTATCCAGGATACCCCAGGAAATCAACTAAATCATTCCTGGCTTCAAAATTTTATATATAAAATAACACAATGCACTGCTGATACAATATAAAATCTTTAAGATGCAAAGCTTTAACATATAAAGCCACATAATAGTGATTCTTTTGACCTATAAAAAATTTATTTTTAATATAAGTTCTTCATGGAAGACTTATTATTATTATATTTATTATATATATTATATATATAAAATATATATATTATTATATTTATATTTATTATATTTAAATATAATATTAAATATATATAATATATATTTAATATATATAATATATAATATCTTATTATATTTATTAATAGAAAAATTATCTGGGGCAGCCCAGGTGGCTCAGCGTTTTAGCACCGCCTTCAGCCCAGGGCGTGATCCTAGAGACCCAAGATCGAGTCCCACGTTGGGATCCCTGCATGGAGCCTGCTTCTCCCTCTGCCTGTGCCTCTCTGCCTCTCTCTCTCTCTCTCTGTCTCTCATGAATAAATAAATAAAATATTTTTTAAAAATTATCAAACTATTAGGACTGAAAGGAAGACATACTAATAAAGTAAAATGGTGATGTGCAGGAAATGAGCATCAGATTCTTAAAATACCAGTTAACACTAAAAGAGTGATCATGAAGGTTAAGAAAAGTGACAGATGAAGTCCATGAGGAATTCATCCTATTATATTTCAAAACATAATGACATCAGAGTTATAATAAGTTGCATATAGAAAACTTTAAAAAGGGACTTTAATGTACCAGTTTCAAAAAGTTGCTGGGTTCATATGACATGGTGGTCGTATAAACACGGTTTATGGGAAGGATACATGAAGATGGTGATTAAATAGAAAGAGCTGGAACTAATGATGAAAACACACAATTAAAAACTGTCTCCCCTTGGAAGGGGCTACCCTGGATAGTTATCCATCCAGCCCAGAGTACACAGATTTCCGCAGGTGTGCAGAGTGGTGGGTGGAATTGGGGAAATTGGGAGAGGGAGCACAAGCGAATGCCTATCAAGTGCCTGCGTGGGGAAGTACTTAAAATGTAAACAATATGGTGAAAAGCTATCAACCACATCACTTTGAAAGAAATGAAAATATCCTATTCATCCCCTTTTTGTGACACCGAGGCCCCTCCCCCTCCTGACCCTCACCTCTCTCCATAAAACATGTGATTAAAGAAAACTTAAGGGAAACATACAAAAAGGTGCTGAGCCTCAAGATTGTATTAGATTACGCAACTTGATCACAAGGCTAGTCTGGAACATTAGCCTTATTTTGTACAACAATGGCAATATTTGTTAAAATCCATTAACAGATTTACAAAAAAAAGTGGCTTCCAGAAAGATATCAACAAGGTTTGTTTGGTAGCTATAGGAATTACATAAAGAATCCCTTTTATTCAACATAGTTTAGGCCAATAATTAATTAAAACAATTGTTTAAAATGAGGACCACACTACTTAAAACACGAATATACTATTTTCATAAACATACTTTCATTGATCAATTTTTTTGAGAGAATATAAGCAGGGGGTAGGGAGGGGCAGAGAGAGAAAATCATAAGCAGGGGCTCAATCTAATGCCCTGATGTCATGACCCATAGGTCATGACCTGAGCCAAAATAAGGAGGCAGACACTTAACAGACTAAGCCACCCAGGTATCCTGGTCAATCTTGATAGAAACCTATGTTTCACTGATTGGAGTGCTTACCTTTCTTTTTTTTTTTTTTTTTTTTTAATTTATTTATTCATGAGAGACACACAGAGAGGCAGAGACAGAGAGGCAGAGACACAGGCAGAGAGAGAAGGAGGCTCTATACAGGGAGCCTGATGTGGGATTCGATCCCGGGTCTCCAGGATCACACCCCAGACCAAAGGGGCGCTAAACCACTGAGCTACCCAAGCTGCCCCTCTTACCTTTCTTGAATAAATTATATTAGTAATACAAAATAAGTTACACAACCATGAGAAATCATACAACTTTTAAAAACACATAAAAATAATCAAATATGACTGTGGAGAAGAATCACTTCTTCTAAACCATACATCAAAAAGTACACTAACAAATTCCAGATAAATCAAGAATACAAAAAGGGAGAAGAGCTTAATAGTGGGGAAAGATAAAATTATTCATGGAATAATAATCAAAACTAAGATGAATGATTTTGAATTCATAAATAACATGCCTGACACAAGAAAATATTTGGTACATATCTGTAAAATATGTAATATAACTTATTACTGAAGCACCTAATATTTTCTTGAAGAAATAAATACCTATACGCAGCCCCCATCCTTAACTCCTTTTCCATATTCTTTGAATATACATAGGAAAGAATCTGGACAGAAATAAATAAGTATGTGTATGTCTGTGTGTGTGTCTGTGTCCATATATTTATTGATTTCCACCTTCTTTAAATATATGTAAAAAAAGAATTGGAGTGGAAGTAAATAAATGTGTGTGTCTGTGTGTGTGTGTATGTGTATCTGTAAATTTATTGATTTCTGGCTTCTTTAAATATATAGAGAAAAGTACCTAGAGATTAAATAAACGTGTGTTTATGTATGTGCCTGCACACGTACTCATCTGTGTGTGTCTGTGTGTCTGTATATTTATTGATTTCTGGCTTTAAATATATACAGTAAAAAATACGATTATAAATTATTTAGTGTTTGTGCCTCTGTATATTTATTGATCTCTGGCTTCTTGAAATATATATAAAAAAGAATGTGGATGGAAATAAAGTGTGTATGTGTCTGTGTGCCCGTGTCTGTGTCTGTATATATATTTTTTAAGAATTTCTTTCTTTCTTTATTTTTTTAAAGATTTATTTTTATTTATTTATGATAGAGAGAGAGGCAGAGACACAGGCAGAGGGAGAAGCAGGCTCCATGCCGGGAGCCCGATGCGGGACTCGATGCCGGGACTCCAGGATCCGCCCTGAGCCAAAGGCAGGTGCAAAACCGCTGAGCCACCCAGGGATCCCCAAAATTTTATTATTTAAAAGAGAGAGGAGTGGGACGGGAACAAGAAGAAAGAGAGAGTTTTTTAAGCTGGCTGGGTACTGAGCGCAGAGCCCAACAAGGGGCTTAACCTCACCACCCCGAGATCACAACCTGGTCCAAAACAGAGTTGGTTACCTTACTGACTGCGCCACCCAGACACCCCTGTATCTGTATGTTAATTGACTAATGGGCTCTTTGAATATATGTAGAAAATAATCTCAATGAAAATCAATGAATTTATGCATTAATTTATGCATGCATAAATTAAATGCACTTCTGTCTATATGTATATCTGTATATTTATTGATTTCTATCTTTAAATATATATAGAAAAGCTAGATATAAATAAATGTATGTATTGATTTCTGAGTTCTTTGAATACATGTAGAAAATAATCTGGATGGAAATAAATAAACAGTGAGTATGTGTGTGTGTGTGTGTGTGTGTGTGTGTATTGATTTCTGGCTTTTTTAAGTATTATATAGGAAAGAATCTGGAATCGATGGAAATGAATGAATGAATGAGTGTGTCTGTGTGTCTGTGAGCCCGAATATTTATTGATTTCTTTCATTGTGCCAGACACTAGGGTTTGGGGGACATAGTGCTGGGCACAGACCTTGGACTAGTGCAGTTGAAGGATGAGCACCCAAGGATTCTCCAGCCAGAAGATCCCAATTGTTCTTAGCATAGTTGCCCAAGCCATTTGTGAACAGGCATTATGTCATCATCATTTGCTGCAAAAAAAGAATCTTTATTAATTTTTGGCATCTGCGTTATTTTTGTAGAATATACCAAATTTGTTAAATTTTTAAAATTTTGATTAGTACTTATTTGAGAATTAGAAAGGATCAATTTAAAAAAGGTGGCTACCTGGCTCTTTCCTCCCAAGGAACTCTTTTTGCACACAGTAAAGTTTCCTAATTCTATTCCTGGATAATCCCTACAGATAGGTGACACAGGTACATCTAGAATCCTACTTTCCAGCAAATCAGTATAACTTCCAGAATACCATTTTGACCCATGACAAAAATGCCAAAGAGAAAGCAAGAGAACCTCTGGAAGATCATTAATGATCTGGCATTATAGACCTTAGATAAGAAAATCACAGAATCCAAATTAATTTTCGCTTACATAACTTTGTGTCATTGGCTAGTTCTTCTCAAGCAGTGCATGTCATAAACCATGAAAGAAATGAGTGGGCATTATACTCAAAAACAGCTCCTCATGAAAATTCATTATAGGTAAAAGTTCTTTAAAATTAATAAAAATATTTTTCTATTCTAAGAGGTTTCAACCTTATTTAAATCTTATTTACATCAACCTTACGTTAAAGTCTAATAAAATAGCATAACATCCTACAATCTGTGCCAAAATTTATTTTAAGACTATGTTTTGCTCATTTCTATAACTTTGAGTCATTGAAGTACCACCCCGAGTTTCAACACTACCCGCAATTCTTAAGATTACTCACAGTAGGGTGATGGCATTTTACTAGCTTTAGGACCACACATGGCATATCAAATTTCCCCATTAGTCCAACACTGAAATAATGCCCAATTCTGAGAATTGGGCTTAAGTTTTGTTACTAGGGGCTAAACCTCATCAAAACCCAATTTTGGGGTTAGGAGAACATTCACTAATTACCTCTCTCCTCTCTTGAACCTACTTGAAAATGAACACAGGAAGTTAAATAAGAATTTAAAAGCATTCTTTTCTTTATTATTTTTAGATTGAGATATATTTGGTATATAATGTATTAGTTTCAGGTATACAACATAAAATTCAATATGTATATTTATTTTTTGAAAGAGTTTGAGAAGAATCGCTATTACTTCCTTTTTAAGTATTTGATAGAGTTCACCAGCAGAGTCATCTGATCCTGGACTTTTGTTTGTTGTGAGATTTTTTAAATTACTGATTCAATCTCCTTACTAGCGATTGGTTTAAGAGTCTGTTTCTCCATGAATTAGCCTTGGTACATTATATGTTTCTACAAATTTATCCATTTCTTCTAGGCTGTCTAATTTTTTTGTATATAATTAGTCATGATAGTCTTTAATGATCCTTTGTATTTTTGTGGTATCAGCTGAAATATCTCCTCTTTCATTTCTGATTTTATTTTCGTCCTTTCTCTTTTTTTCTTCTTGAGTCTAGCTAAAAGTTTGTGTGTTTTATTTATCTTTTCAAAAACCAGCTTAGTTTCGTTGGTATAAAATGCATCTTTATTATGGTAAAGCTAAGTTGTAGAATGCAATTTGGGCCTTAGGTTAAAGTTGTCCTCCTACTTCTCTCCCATTTCAGTTGTGGACATGAGGTGAGAAGTGTGCTTCATACCCATCAAGAGCTTAATAGGGGAGCAAGAGAAAGACAGATAATACCCAGAAGCCTACCTTTGTAAGACAAGCCTGTGTAGATTCCATAAGTGTACAGAATATAGAACATAAGCTCCAGTTTGTCCTCAGGACAATATTGATACAAATGTATAACAGTTGTCTCCATTCCAACAACAACTCCTATCAGGAAAGCTAACCATTCTAGAACCAACATGTCAGGGTTCACTAAGTATAAAAATCCTTATCACTTAGAACTTGATGACACCTAGTTCTGCTGCATAATATCTGCTGTCACTTTGTTCCTCTCGTCTTGGAAGATCAAATCTCTGGGGAGAAACTCTGAAAGTCAATGTGACAAAGACCTGCATAGTGATTCCAATCCAAAGTGATGGCCTAGAGGGCCACTTTGAAGAGATAGCATCCCTACAACAAAATAATTAATGGACTATCACAGACACATACCTAGAGATTAAAAGGTCTATACCTACTACAAAGATTGTGTATGTGATGCTTATTAATTTAAAAATGTAGTTTAGATGGATTAGATAATTTTATATTGGATTTTTAAATGTTGATTAATCCCACACTTATGTATTCCATAAATGGCTAATCCATATAATCTATATAAAATATTTGTTATGGGCTGAATTTTGTTCTCCCAAAATCCATATGTTGAAGCCCTAATTCTCAACTTGGAGGTAGCACATACACATACAGGAAAGACCATGTGAAGTCAGGAAGAAGGTCATCTGCAACCAAATCTATGGGGCACCTCATCTTGGATTTCCAACCTCCAGAACTGTGAAAAAATAATTTCTGTGTTCAAGTTACCCAGCTATTTTGTTATGGCAGCCCTAGAAGACCAATACAATATTGTATGTTATGTTCAATAAATTTTATATTTATTGTAATTGTAGAGTAGTATAGTAAATAAATGTAAGCATAATATAGTGTCTTAAATAGGATATATTATGTGTTGTATTCGATCATTATTTGATGTGCTCTACATTATGGTATAATGTAGAATAATAAAATAAATGTAAATATAATAAATATAGGTATAACAAGCATAAATATATTCATATACTTAGTGTTAATTATACTATAATAAATATAATACAAACATATTCTCTCTCTGGTTGATGTTTGCATTTCTATATCAAAACCAGTGGAGTGGGCAGCCTGGGTGGCCCAGCGGTTTAGCGCCGCCTTCAGCCCAGGGCGTGATCCTCGGGACCGAGGATCGAGTCCCACATAGGGCTCCCTGCATGAAGCCTGCTTCTCCCTCTGCCTGTGTCTCTGCCTCTCTCTCTCTCTCTGTGTGTGTGTGTCTCTCATGAATAAATAAATAAAATCTTAAAAAAAAAACAACCAGTGGAGTATTCATAGTACAGTTCACCAGAGGTCATACAATCCCCCATAGCTTTATAACCTTGCTCTTCACCTCAATGCACATGGCCTTCTGGAATTCAAGAGCTAGAGCAAAGAAATGGATAGCATTCTGTTGCCAGAAGCTTTCAGCAAGGAAGAACAAATGCCTTGTGTTGGGCCATGAAGAAACAATGACTGTCACCTTCATCTTTCTAATACTACAGGGGAGAGTTTCCTCACCAGAATGCCCCCAGAAGGACAAGCTCTTGTTAGATGAGCTACTGTATGAAGTAAGGTAAGATAGAAAATGCTTTCCTTCTACCCTTCCGAGTTCCTCATTCTATTATCTGGTTAGGTTTAACAACCCACACTATGAGATGGCTGTCACATTTGGAGAAGGAGCCACCAGTAGCTTGACAAGGTAAGCCAATACCTATTCTTGGGCATCTCCCTAGTAACAGATACTGCTACTTTGTTCATCTATGCCCAGTGATGGACAGTGTAGTTTTATTCCCAGAAATCTCTGAAATCTGTCATAATAGGATTTTAATTAATTCTAAAACATTCCATAAAAAAATAAATAAAAATAAAACATTCCATAGCCTAGGCCAAAATTTCATCCCATTTATTATTTTAATCTCAAATTATGCTCAGCAAAACACACATTAGACTGTATAGACAATTTAGAAAACCATATGATGCCAAAGCCAAGTTAGAATATATCAACCCCCCTGCTCTCTCTAGGAGAAATTAAAGTGAAAAGAAATGTCCTTCTGAATTAGGTCGGAGTTCACAATTTGTCCCGTTTAGTTTCTTATTCCATTCAGTCTAATCAGTAGGGTGTTATTGTACTCTGGGTGGAGTAGGGTCCCTTACGTTTGGGCTGTCTGGTCCTAAAGGGATGCTGGTACTTTCTTTGGCATCCCTCAAATTCAATCCCAGTGTCACTTTAAAAAAAAAAAAAAACAATCAATAGAACTCATAAGACAGGCAAACTTCATTCCATTCTACTTCACTTTAGTGTACTTCACAGATACTGTATTTTTTTAAATTGCAGGTTCGTGGCCACCCTGTATCAAGCAAGTGTATTGGCAGCATTTTCCCAACATCACCTGCTCACTGTGTCTCTGTGCCACATTTTGGTAATTCTTGCAATATTTCACATTTTTTCACTATTATTGTATTTGCTATGGTGACCTGTGATCAGTGATCTTTGATGTTTTTATAAGAGCCTGAAGATGTGAGTGAATTCCTGCAATTTCATGATAAAACTTCAGTAGATGAAAAGATGATTCTTATGGATGAACAAAGAAAGAGTTTCTTCCTTTTTTTTGTTAAAGATTTTATTTACTTAGAGCTTGAGAAGGGTATGAGGCAGAGGGAAAAGGAGAGAGAGAATCTCCAGCAGACTCCTCAGTGAGCAGAGAGCTCTAGGCGGGGCTCTATCCCACACCCCTGAGATCATGAGATCATGACCCTTAACTGACTGAGCTGGACCCTTAACTGACTGAGCCCAAGGAAGTGTTTCTTGAGATGGAATCTACTATTGAGGATAGTTGAAGGATTGTTGAAATGACAATAAAGAATTCAGAATATAACATGAACTTTGTTGATAAAGCAGTGGCTTTATCCAGCCTTCAGTGACTACCACCCTGATCAGTCAGCAGTCGTCAGCATTGAAGCAAGACAATCTCCTAGCAAAAAGACTATGACTTACTGAAAGCTCAAATGATGCTTAGCATTTTTTTTAGCAATATAGTAATTTTAAATTAAGGTATGTACAGCATTTTTTAGCATAAAGTTATTGTGCACTCAATAGACTGCAGTATAATGCAAACATAACTTTTTAATGCACTGGGGAACCAAAAAATGTATTTGACTTATTTTATTGTGGTGGTCTGGAACTGAGCCCTCAGTATCTCCCAAGTATGCCTGTATTACAGTTATACACATACAACCACTATGCTCCACACCCCTTAAAGATCTTAACCAAGCAAAATGATGTTCTTAAGCCTAAATGTGTAGTATGCATCAGTCAGTTTTAGTTTTAGCTGCATGTAAAAGAAAACTCCAAAGTAACAGTAGCTAAAGCAAGATAGAGATTATTTCTCTCTCAAATGAAAGACCAAAAAGAAATAGTCCAGGGGTTGGGACCCCTGAGTGGCACAATCGGTTAAGCATCCAAATCTTGGTTTTGGCTCGGGTCCTGATCTCGGGGATCCTGAGATGGAGCCCTGCATCAGTCAGGCTCTGGGCTCAGTAAGAAGTCTGTTGAAAACTACTCTCTCCCACTCCCTCTGCCCCTCCTCTCTCTCTCTCTGTCTCAAATAAATAAATAAATCTTTGAAAGAAAAGAAAGGAAAAAAAGAAAAGAAAAAAAAGAAAAGAAACGGAAAGGAAAGGAAAGGAAAGGAAAGGAAAGAAAGAAAGAAAGAAAGAAAGAAAGAAAGAAAGAAAGAAGAAAGAAAGAAAGAAAGAAAGAAAGAAAGAAAGAAAGAAAGAAAGAAAGAAAGAAAGAAAGAAAGAAAGAAAGAAAGAAAGAAAAAAAAGACAGTCCTGGGTGGTGAAGTGGCTCTATAGTATCAATAGAGACCTAGACTTCCAGCTCCTGTTCCACCATCTTCCAGTCTTAGATGGCCACTGGCCAGAAGAAGGAGGAAAGGCTGAAAAACAAAAAGGGGTCCTTCTGAGTCAGCTCCCTTTAAGCTAAAATCCCACATGCTTTTACTAATATTTCATTGGTTTGACCTTGGTTATGGTTATGTGTTGGGGAGGAGATGTGGGAGGATAGAAAAGTAATATTTCCCTTCACATGTGTCACATCCAGCTAAAACTCTGGGACCTGCTTCTAAGGAGAAAGAAAATAACAGATGAAGTTCAAGTAGACAACTCGGTTTCTGACACATAGTACAGTCCAGATCCACATTGCTTCTGATCTACTTGTATTAAGAAAGATGAGCAAAGAGAATTATGAACCAAAAGAAAAAAACAGTTTAGTTTGAACCTTTCCTATAAGGGAGTATTTAACTCAGAACCAGCTCTTCTGAGTCCCAAACCTATGAAATTCACCCCAATTAAAAGTAGTCCTCTATTAAGAAATCAATTCTGCCACCATGTTTTCAACATATTTGCGCAATAATATCCAACTATGCACATAGTTTTATTGTCCAGAAATTTCATTTGATTTATTCTTGTCTTTGAAAAATTAAAAAATTTGCGGTGTGGTTTGTTGGTGTGGGTCTATCCTGCATAGTTAAAGCACTTATTTTCCCCCCTTTTGTATCTTCCACTGCTGGCACCCAGGACTGAACTGAGCAGAGCTTTAAATCATGACAATGCTCCATGCCATTTTG
Organism: Canis aureus; assembly: GCF_053574225.1. Lineage (NCBI taxonomy): Eukaryota > Metazoa > Chordata > Mammalia > Carnivora > Canidae > Canis > Canis aureus. Next base: position 40,930,646 of record NC_135628.1, on the reverse strand, counting down.
AACATATCCCTCCACATCTGTATCAAGGAATAATTTAAGTATAATTCATTTCATTGCTTTCTCTGTTCTCCAAATCTCTTACTGTCTGTGTTTCTTCATTTCCTACAAAGTTCCCAAAGCACTTTTCATTCTTTTCTTATTGCCCTGGAAATTCTTAGGCCTTTGAATCTGGTCTTCTGGTGCAGTTTCTTACTTGCCTCACATATAGTCAACTGGAGACTCCAACTCAGCAGAATTCTGAACCGTAGTTACTGGTAATGCCTCCAAAACCTATCCTCAGGGATCTAAGAAGGATCAATCTGGTCTTTTCTCCTCTATGCATTCTTCTGACCCTTACCTTTATAGACCTAGAGTCTCCATTGCTGCTTTAATCGCATCAGAGATACACCTTTTTAACATCCGTTTGCTGCAGCAGGTGGGATACACTTTCTGGGGTCCATTTTGTTTTCCCTGTCATTTACTCTTTCTTTTTGACTGCTCCAGTTGAGGTTTGTTTGTTTTGTTTTTGTTTTTGTTTTTACCTGCTTCCAAGGTTGCTCCATTTTCTTTTACATCAAGAGGAAACCTAGCACTGATGGGGAAAGTTTGACATTTCTCTTCTAATATATGTATTTAGATTTTCTTGGTGGGGACCCATAGCAGCAGACCCATTGTGGGAGACATGAAGCCAAAGATTCTAGGTCTTCAGAAAGCATCTATTACTCAAACAAATTTTGTCTGCCCTCATCAACTCAAGAAGAATAATTTCACAAAGGAAACATCTTCCCATCATATAGCCCAGGAGTAAACTCAAACTATTGTTGCCCAATTTACTTATGATATTCCTTATCTCCCCTGTGTTTTCTCTTCAGAGTCCTGACTTTTACATGTCATTCATGCCCTGCATTGACAATAATTCTGTCACCTTAAAACTCATATGATCTTAACTTTGACACTTTGAAATGTATTTTTATGCTGGTGTTGTCTCAAATATGTTCAAATCTTATATAACCACTTCGTATAATTGACTCAATTTTCAAAGTATGAATAGTAGAATTCCACTTGTTCATTGCTGGTAAAAAGAAAGCTGTTACCTTTTGTACATTAACCTCGTACCTTTAAACCTTGCTATAATTGCTTATTAGTGGTAAGGGTCCTTTTGTCAATTCTTTCTAATTTTCCACATAGATGACCATGTCATCTGCTAACAAAAACAGTTTTATTTCTTCCTTCCAAATCTCTATACATTGTATTTCCTTTTCACATCTTATTGCATTAACCAGGAGTTCCAGCACGGTGTTCAATAAAGAGTTGTGAGAAGGAACATCCTTGCCTTGTGCCTGATCTTAGTAGAAAAGCTTCAAGTTTCTCACCATTAAATAAGACGTAAACTGCAGGATTTTTGTAGGTATTCTTTATCAAGTTAAGAAAGTTCTCCTTTAATCCTAGCTTGCTGAAAGTTTTGGTCATGAATCCTGTTGGATTATATCAAATACTTTTTTCTACATCTATTGATATGATACTATGACTTTTCTTTTTTAATCTGTTGATATGATGGATTGCAGTAATCGATATTTTTTTAAAGATTTTATTTATTTGAGAGATGGAGTGTGTGTGTGCAGGGGGAGGAGTAGAGGGAGAGGAAGAGAGAGAATCTCAAGCAGACTCCTTGGTGAGCATGAAACTGACTCAGGGCTTAATCCCATAACCCTGAGATCATGACCTGAGCCAAAATCAAGAGTTGGATATTTGACCAACTAAGCTCCCCAGGAACCCCACATTAACTGATTTTTTATTGTTAAACCAGCTTTGCATTATTGGATAAATCCTGCTTGGTCATGATGTATAATTCTTTTTATAGACTTTGTTGAGGCTTTTTGCACCTATGTCTGTGAGAGAAATTCAGTTGTGGTTTCTTTTTTTGTAATGTCTTTGTCTGGTTTTGATATTAGAGTAATGCTAATGTACAATGATTAGGAATTATTCTCTCTGCTTCTATCCTCTGAAAGAGAATTAAAGAATTGGTACAATTTCTTTAAATGTTTGGTATAATTCACCGGTAGACCCATCTGTGCCTGGTGCATTCTGTTTTGGATAGAAAATTACTAATTGTTTATTAAATTTCTTTAATAGATAGAAATAATGTCTGTCCTTCTGTAAGTTTTGGCAAATTGTGTCATTCAAGGAATTGGTCTGTTTCATCTGAATTATCAAATTTGTGGGCATGGAGTTATTCATAGTATTCCTTTATTATCTTTTTAATGTCCATAGGATCTGTAGTGATGACCCCTCTTCTATATCTGATGTTAATAATTTGTGTCTTCTCTTTCTTCTGGCTAGCCTGGCCACAGCTTTATCAATTTTACTAGTCATTTTTTTATGGCAACTTTTGGTTTTGATAATTTTTCCTACTGTTTTCCTCCTTTCAATATCTGACTCAAGATTAATTTCTGCTTTAATTTTTTTTCTGCTTTAATTTTTATTATTTCTTTTCTTCTGCTTGTTCTAGGTATAAATTGCTCTTCTTTCCCTAGTTTCCTAAGATAATTAATTTTAGATTTTCCTCTTTTCTAATATAGAAAAATTTCCTGCTAAGCACTGTTTTATCTGCATTCCACAAATTTGGTAAGTTGTATTTTCATTTTCTTTAGTTCAAAATTTTTCTATTCTTTTGAGGCTTCTTTAGTGATTCATGTATCAAAAAATGTATATTGTTTAATCTCTAAATATTTGGGAATTTTTCAAATCTAGAATTTTGTTGATCCAGTTTAATTCCAGTGTGATCTGAGACTATACTTTGTATGATTTCTATTCTTTAGAAATTTTGAAGGTGACTACTTTTATGTCCCAGAGTATAGTCTACCTTCATGAATACTCCAGATGGACTTGAAAAGAATGTGTATTCAGCTTCTATCACATAGAGTATTCTATAAATATCAATTAGATCAAGTTGATTGATAGTACTGTTCTAGTCAATTATATTCTTATTGATTTTCTGCCTGCTTGATCTATGCATTGCCTACAGAGGGGTGTAAGTCTCTACATGTAATAGTGTATTTATTTGTTTCTCCTAATGGTTCTATCAGTTTTGCTTCATGTATTTTGAAGGCCTGTTGTTAGGTATGTATACATCAATTGTTAGGTCTTCTTGGAGAATTGATATCTTTATCACTATGTAATATATGTCTTTCTTCCTAATAATTTTCTTTTCTGGACTATGCTTTTTTTAAATTAATATAGCTACTCTAGATTTCATTTTTATTATTTTTATTACCATTAGTATTGTATATCTCTATATGCCTTTTCCTTTAATCTATGTCTTTATATTTAAAGTAGCTTTTCTGTAAACAACATATAGTTTTGTTTGAATTTTTTATCCATTCCGATATTTATGTCTTTTAATTGATGTATTTAGGCCATTCACATTTAAAGTGATTATTGATAGTTTGACAAATATCTACCTTGTTTGTGAATAATTTCTATTCATTGAACTTTTTTTGTTCCTTTTTCTTCCCTTTTTCTGTTTCCTGTGTGTCAACTGAGCATTTTGTGATTCCACTTATTTTTTTTTTTATCTTTTTTTTTTTTAAACATTTTTTTTTTATTTATTTATGATAGGCACACAGTGAGAGAGAGAGAGGCAGAGACACAGGCAGAGGGAGAAGCAGGCTCCATGCACCGGGAGCCCGATGTGGGATTCGATCCCGGGTCTCCAGGATCGCGCCCTGGGCCAAAGGCAGGCGCCAAACCGCTGCGCCACCCAGGGATCCCTCCACTTATTTTTATTATATTAATTATGCTTCTTTTTAAAAAATAATTTAATAGGGATTGCCCTGGAGTTTACAATATTTATTTTTAACTAATCAAATTTTACCTTCAAACAAGAGAGGCCGAGAAAGAAAGTGGCTTCTATCCTGGTGATGTTCATAAGATGGGAAATTCCTCCAATATTGGAAAGATGTTCAAAATTGCTGAGTAGCTAGAAAGAATGACAAATGCTACTATATAGTTTCTTAACTAATTTTCTCGTATTTTCCACCTCTTTGCTTAGCACCTAAAAAGTGAACTTCTTCCTACTTTATCTTTCAGTCATTAGGTTATTCGACAAGTGTTTTATTGCCTGTCAGTTCTACAATGGAGTTTTTTCTTTTTTTTTAATACCATAGTGCCATGCTTTTAATTTTGAAAAATCCTCTTATTCTGATACTTTTTTTTTTTTTTTTTTTGGTGAAATCACTTTTCAAATCTATTTGAAGGTATGAATTATAAACTTTTAGAAGACCATCTTTTTTCTCCATATTTGTGTATTGATTTTGGTATCTCTCTTGCTCTTCATTTTCCTAAAAATGCCTTATAACTCACTGTTTTGTATTCACATTTATAAATGAAGGATTTGGATCATCAGTATAAAGGTCATGAACTTTGGTCATTTTCAAGCTTTGGCCATTCTCAAGTTTTCTATCCTGTTGAGAACTGTTCCACAAGAAGTAACTTTAGGTTCCTAAGTGTAGTGGAGGAGAGCTTAAGGAATGCTTCTTGCCAGAGGATAAAAGGCAACTTTTCTGAAGGGCCCATAGATAAACAGACAACCTACTGAGCTGCCTGAGATGGTGAGATAAGGAAAGGATCAGAGTGATTCAACTCATTTTAACCTATAGCTACATGTCCTTGGTGTTTTCTTCATGTCCATTCATGCCCACCTGAGGGTCAGATTTTACTTTTTTTTTTAACCTTATTTTAGCACGGAGGCTCACAGTGGATCTCTATTTCCCATAAGACAGAATTTCCAGCTTATTTAATTCTTCTAACGGGATTTAGCCTGTGAGCTAAAGATCATTCAAACTGGATCTGTCCCAACTATTGCACAATTCTTTAATGAACTGGCTCATTAATTGGCCTATGGCCTGCTCACATTATCAACCCTCCTGGCTCAGTGGTTTGCATTCCTCTGAGGTTTCTAGCACTCATCCCACTATCTATTGTGTATTTTCAAGAAATTCCTCAAATTTTCTGTATGATAATGACACCCTGCTTTGTCTCCAAGGCTGTTAGATTTGTTCCTTTTCTTGTATAACTCTTATTTTTCAAGGTGATTTTACAGAAGAAAAAAAATACAATGTCATCTCAGTGTGGTGGTGGCATTTTTCTCCCACTTTACATGGGTGAATATATCAATGGACAAAATCAGAATGAACAGATTAGCTTAGACTAACTATGCCTGATCTGATTAAAAATTCAGCTTTTTCATCAGGATATTTGGAATTTGTGCTTGTGCCAAGATTCTTGGACATGGGCATCTATACTATATTACTATAAAAATGCAAGGTATTATTTGATGTTTGTACAATTCATTTCAACATTTTGGAGAACTTTTTATAGCTTTTTTCTGAACTATATATATGTCTTAACATAAATATAACATAAATACATTTTTCTTATGAAGATGAAAATATTTATTATAGTTATTCTGGAAGGTGGAATTTCAAGTGATGTTATTTTTGTTTTTAGATTGTGTTTCTCAAATAGTCTACAATAAACATGTATATAATTAAAAGGGGACATTTAGAAATAAATATATTTCTTTTGTTTTCCTTCAGTTTGCTAGACAAATGTTATACCATGCTTGTGGCTACATACGGATGTGATCACATTTTTGAGCAGTAGATTTAAGGTACAGAAAAGTCAAAAAGCATAAACAGCCTTACATGTACCAGTTGCATAGAGATTTCTGGGTGTACTATGAAGTTTAAAACTTCATGCATTATTTCTGTTCTGCTTTTCCTCCAGCTGCTGATCTTCAAAACAACATATTATTGAGATGACTCATGAGAATCAGTGTGAAATAGAACATATTACCGCTGAAAGTTTCTTCCTCCTAGACTGCTTAGAACTGTTTCAGAGTATTGTATAAAGAAAGAACAAAGTTCTAAAAAACTGAGATTGGAAATTAGTCCTGTCAGCACACCTAGAAAGAACTATAATTTTGCTAGGAATGTGCAACAAAAGAATCAATGTTAACTATTCATTTAACAATAACATTTATTATGCAGAAGAAATAATACATTACCAGCATGATAACATGAGATCTTTTGTAAGGTCTACCGTGGCAAATATAGAGCTTTGGTAGTCTCCATTATAATTTGGCTAATAACCACATCTCTCAGATTTTCCCATAAATTATATGAAATTATATGCATAAAGATTATTTTATTTAAATATAACATTAACACTTCACTTTATTTAATATTTGGGACTCGTCCTATAAAAAATGCCTGAGGAGTAAGAGACAGAAGATGACCCTAAATGTGGAAGTGACATTGGGAGGCATTTTCAAGACCTCAGAAAATAAAGAGTACAAAGTATTAACATTTTTATTTGCTATTAAAAAAATGGGCAAAATTTGAAAGTGAGTGATAAGTTGGGTACAATGTCCTTCAATGTCATACTGAGGTGAAAAATGATCTAGGGAAAAGGTTCTCAAACTTCAACGTGTGTCAAAATCATCCAAAGAACTGTAAAATTATAGTTTAATACATATAAATGAATCAATTTTGACTGCATTTTGGTGCTCTACTGGACTTTATTACATAATTTTAAATAAGCATTTCACACAAACCATCAAGATAACATCTTTTAAATTGAAAATTACATATTTTCTGAAACATTAAATTGCTCTGTAATTTCTTGTGTTATTTTGACAGACTTCCTTTTGTTGCCTCAGATTTATGGCTTTTACATTTTCTTAAAGCTGTATCAAAAATTTGTGCTTTATGATGCTTATTATTAATCAGAAATAATTTTCTCTTCATTTTCATTTAAGTAACTTATTGTAAAGAGTCCCTTTTATGTTAACATGTGGAAAAATACATGGCTTTATGTATGTTCTTCATAAAAATTTGGAGGCATCGATATCCATGTAAAAAATACATATTTTAGCATAGAGAAATAATAACAGAACATGGAAGCCAGGAGTTTATGTATACATTCAGGACTTAAGTAAATAACTGGGGGGTTCATAGCTTCAAATTCAGCCTTCAAGGTATCACCAATTTCTTGTGAGCACTGGAAAATCACTACGCTTTTAAATTCCTGTGTATCATTATTTGTCAAGTATTGTAATATTTGCAGGTGTACAATATTACAATTGAGTGAAGTTATAGGCAACATTTATAAATTGGGGAAAAAAGAAGTTTCAAAAAGGACATTAAGGAGGGGACATGGTGTCATGATCACTGGGTCTTATATAAAGACTGATAAATCACTGACCTCTACCTCTGAAACCAATAATACATCATATGTTAATTAATTTAATTTAAATAAAATTTCAAGAGTAAACAAAAAAATAAATGCACCAATTTAAGACCAAAAATTTATAAATCTTCAAAATTACCATATTATTATTTCACATTTATTAGGATGGCTACTATTAAAAAAAAAACAGAAGATAACAAGTATTGGCAAGAATGCTGGAATCCTTGTATACTGTTCTTGAAAATGCAAAATGTTGCATTTGATGTAGAAAAAAGTACATAGGTGCCTCAAAATATTAAAAATAGGCTTAACAGATGATCCAGCATTCCCACTTTGGGGCACATATCCAGAAGAATTGAAAGCAGGATCTTGCAGAATTTGTCCACCCACGTTCATAGTAGCATTATTCACAATAGCCAAGAGGGGGTGTATACATAACAATGGAATATGGTTTGGCTCTAAAAAGGATGGAAGTCATGTCACATGGTACAACATGGATGAAACTTGAAGACATTATGCTGAGTGAAACTAGCCAGTCACAGAAAGACAAACACTGTCTGCTTCCATTTATATGAAATATCTAAAGTAGTCAAATTCATAAAACAGTAAAATAGTGGTTGCCAAGGGGTGGGGCCGGGAAAAATGGAGAGTTGTTGTGTAATAAGTATAGAATTTGTTTTGCAACATAAAAAAGTTCAGAAGATGCATTGCACAAGGATATACTTAACCCTACGCACTGTACACTTAAAAAATATTAGGATGATAAATTTTATGTTTTTCACTGCAATTAAAAATGGAAGAAATATATAAATCTTTCCAGATATCTTTATAGCTTTATAAGAATGCAGCTATAGGCGTGTAATTTAGGTCCCCAAAGGATTCTTTTCTCTCTAACACGTCTTTATGTCTTAAGTGCCATCCTTAGAGCATCATTCCTTTAGGTTACGAGCATATTCCTGATTGTGAGCAAATATCTAACATAATGACATGTAATCAACTATTTACATTTTGAGAACATTTATCCAGATTGTTGAGTAAGCTTTGATATGGTAAAGGGGAAAAAAGAGCAAGATGGCTTAGGGTCTTGGTGACAGAGTTGGAGCCTGATGAAGTCTGATTGTTTGCCAAAAAGTTCACCTAACTCCACCACAGACCTGCAAAAACTCTTTCCTCCCTGTTTCCTGTTGCCCTGGGGGAAGCTGCTGTTACCATAAAAAAAGGAATTTTCTATATGTAACCTATGCATTCCTTTCTAGGGACCAGCAGAAGAAACACTGAGAGAATCACTTTCCCAGCCCTCTACCTCCAGGCCATGAGCATGCTGTGGTAAGCAGTATTTTTCCTGTTTTTGAAGTTAAATCCCTAATGGATTGATTCTTCTCATTTCCCCATCTTCTTTCACTTTGACTGAGGAACATTATATTATGATCCCTACAAAGTGAGCAGAAGTGCTGATCTATTTCAAGGTCCCTTCAAACGCAGACCACCCACCTCTTAGCCTTGTGCTCTGGATCTTACTTCTGGAAAAAAATTCCATTCTTAATTTTGTGATTCTTACGCATATACCATATACAAAAAAAAAAAAAAAGTTACTATGGAAACTGGGGGAGTAAGTAACTTGGTAACTTTAACAGAAGTGTTCATTTGCTATTGCTTAAGCTGGAATAACAACTGTGCATTTACCAGGGGAATAGAAAAGTTTCTATCATAAAGTTGGCTACTTTTCTTTGCCAGGTGCTCCATAACTCTTCAAGACTATTCCCACTACAGGAGCAGTATTTTCTGTATTAATGATTTAGGGAAGTGTTTGTTATTGACATAGCAGTATGATGTTTAGTGAAAAAAATTAAATAATTAAGACAATTTTTATTATCTTATATGTCTACATTTTTCCCTTCTCTTCTGTCTGAAGCTTTTAAAGGGCATCGTTGAGGGTTTTGTGGGTTTGGGTTTCCTTTATTTTTTTATTCTTTTGGGGGGGTTTCCTTTATTTTTAATTAAACATTGAAGTGATTCATTATATAAAATTTGGAGAGCAGGGGCACCTGGGTGGCTCAGTTGGTTAAGTGTCTGCCTTCAGCTCGAGTCATGATCCCGGGTCCTGGGATCGAGCCCCACATCAGGCTCCCTGCTCAGTCTAGGAGTCTGCTTCTCCCTCTCTCTCTGCATCTCCCCCTGCTTGTGCTCTCTCTGTCAAATAAGTAAACAAAACCTTGTAAATAAAAAATATATATAAATAAATAAAATTCAGAGAGCAGAGTAAAATGTAAAGAAAATGAAAATAAGCCATCAACTCTTCATCCTGGCCAATTCTAGTTAATAATATGATACATGTTCTTCCAGTATTTTCTCTTAAGCGTTTTTTTAAAAAGCATAGCTGTGATTATTGAAGGCTTTCGTTGCAATTATAAAAGGAATTGCAGATTCATTGTTTCAGTGGCTGGGGTACATGTATAAAACTGCTTTGCTCCGTGTTCCTTTACCTTCATTTTTTAGCAATAGGATTTATCCAAGCTGTCTGTCATTCAGCATTTCCCAATAGTATGTCTTACTTTTGTTTTAGAATATTTATCTTCCCTAGTTGACATGTAGGGTTGATGCAATTTTGAACATTCTTACCTTTTTCAAACTAACTTATTTCATTGATAAATAGTTGCTGCAGAGAAGATACCAAGCCACAGTGCCACAGTGTCAGAGTTTGGATTTATCTGGAACATACTCACTGTAGACTGGTGAGTGCCATGGGATGTATGATGTCAAGAGAGCATACGTGATGATAGAATGAGACTTCCACAGAAGCAGTGGAGCAGTAGTTCTTTCTCGCTCTCGTGATAATGCTCTTACCTGCATCTTATGGGGTTGGGTCTGAAAGTGATAGGACTAAGGGTGTGCGAATGGAAATTACAGCAAACTGGGAAATGCTGTTGTGAACTTATTTAAGCTTCCATCCAAACATACTCTTTATAAGAAGACTGGCACTATTAAGAGCCTTTTACTCAGGATACTCATAGAGAGCATTTACTGAGTGCTTACCAGATGTCAGGTACATGACATTTACCATCTCATGAAATCCTCTCAACAGTCCTATAAGTTAAATCTTGTTATTCTTCTCATTTTAGCATGAAGAAACAGAGTTATAGAGAAAGTGAATAACTTGCCCAAAGTCAGTAGCTAGTCATTAATGAAGTCAGAAAGTGAACTTTGGCAATCTAACTCGAGAGCCCATTTTCTCAACAATGTTTTACCATGTTCTTTCTGATAGATTCAGATCAATAAACCTTCTCAAGACTCCATGAGCCTTGTTATCACTTCCCTGAAAAAGTAACACCAATTACCAGATGCCAGAAATAGAGAGCACTTGTCGGTATTTATTTTTAAGTCTCTGAGAAAAAAACATAAACTTGAAAATTTAAAAATTAAACTCCTTACCTTTTGTCTTTTGAAATGGGCCAAAAGGATTACTGGATGTCTTCAATGGAAAATTAAATAGTTGCCTAAGCATACCATTACTTGTATCTGATTCTATAGGTTCTCTGTACTTCTCATTGTCTTTGAGCTCTTTTACAATTCTTATAAGGTATAGATGACTAATAGCTATGCAAATAATTGCTGTCCAAAATCATGCATATGGGTTTCATCTGGGGTAAATGCAACTGATTTCTCTCTGCCTCCCATGGAATAAGCCAGTTTTGCAACTATTTGCAAATTAATTTTAACATACTTAATCTTTATATATGTGTGATTCTTTAAAGTTCATTTGAATCAAATTGTAACATCGATGACTTCCTCATTAATTAATAAATGAAATAAAATCTTTCTAAAATAAAATCTAATTTACTCTTGTATGAGAATCATGATTATATGCTCTTTGAAAATCTCAAACTCCCATTTCATATTTCTTCCAATCAGTCTCCATATACTATACATTCTACCTCAATTATATTTTAAACCTGTCGTTTCTATTTCTTTTGCTGATCAGGACCCTTATCATCTCATCAGTGCACTCTAGCAGCAGTCTAACTGATACATAAATGTTTGCTGAATAAATGCATGAACACCCAGATTTGGGATCAGGATTATAATAGTTGTTGTCAATGATGGGAACAGTTGCACTGGAAATAGCAAGAGATACTAGCACTACAAAAAGGCTGATTTCAAAAATGCTTCTGAAATATGGTTTCATTGATAATTCTTTTTCTGATAAGATATTTTAGTATAATATGCACAATAATATAATTGTTCTTGCACTCAAAATTCAGCTGGCTTTGTAGTGGTTTGATGCCTAATTATATTTCTTTTTCCTTCTCTTCCATTTCATTAGGCATGGCTAGGTAACACCAAGTTGTTGTTCATCATCTAGAGCTTATACTATTGGGATATTAGAATCAACAGTAATCAATTCAGTTGTTTCTTATATCCTAGGCTCAATAACAGGTTAGGTTTGCCTAGTGGTAGTAGGGAATGGAGAAGGGGACATCATCAATATGCAAAATGTTCTTTGCTATTCAGAGCCTGAAACAGGTGATGGGGATTAAGGTGTGCACTTGTGATGAGTAGCGGATATTGTATGGAAGTGTGGGATCACTATATTGTACACCTGAAACTAATATTACACTGCACGTTAACAAACTGGAATTTAAACACAAATTTTTAAAAAATGCCTTAAATTCCTCTTCCTCCAAAGAATACTTCTCAAAAATGTCTTTTGTCCAAAAGTTGTTTTGTTGTTGTTCTTATTTTTTAAGTATTTCCTCTGGTAGGTACCAACTTTAGTGTCCACTCTTGTATATTCTTGTGGCACCATAAGCTGCATAAACTGTAGGCCAGAAATCCCACACATAATCTGAATATACAAATTTAAGAGGAAAAAAATGCCTTATGTAAATCCTTAAAATTCAGGATGACACCTCAGACTACTGTATGGAATCTAGAAGTCACATGCAGGGACAAGTAATAAAGAGATGTCCACAAATAAGTTCTGAAGGTGAAGGTATACCCAACAATTACCTAAGGTGATGTTGAAAGTATTCTCAAACTACTGTTTCCTGAGGTTTCTTTGCACACAAAATGATTAAAGATAATAATCTTTGAAAGGTTCAGACACTTGCATAAGTGTCATAAAGAATAGGAGGGTTTAGCATTCTTGAAAGCCTCAGGAGTATTAAATTTGCCATTAGCAAAATATTTGAATTTGCGAGAACCAGACTAGAGAAAAGGAAAGAGGATTTATCCTCTCCCTATTTAAGTTGAAACTACAAAGGCTATATATGTTTCCATTTTTAACTGTTAAATTGTTACTATGTAAGCATTATTTAAAATGTCCATTTTTTAAAAAATAAATAAAATGTCCATTTTATTTTTTTATTTTTTTAAATGTCCATTTTATCTAGCCACCTTATAAAATGGATAAAATGGCAAAGTATTCTCCCAAAACAGTTTTAAAATTTAGTAAAAACCAAATAAAAAAATTCAGTAAAAATTTTAAATTGAGCAGCTTCAATATTTTTAAATGGTGCTTTAACACAGATGATTCTTATGAATGCCTAAACACAATTAGAATTTATGTATATATCTATTAAAATTTTTTCCCTTTTTATCAAGTTATTACAAAATATGTTTTAACTAACATAGACCTATTATTAGTTTTCATTAAGAAACTTATCTATAAACTAGTACATAATTACACAGCCCAACATTTTCTAATCTTTTACTTATGAACTCTCCACATTTTAAAAATTTGTTTTGCCCGTTTTTGTATGATATACAATAAAGTGAACTTACGTGAAAATATTTTATATTAGCATATCAGCAAAGAATAAAATTTTAATGTTAAAATATTTTAAATTTTAATATCTAATATTTTTAAAAATATATACAGATAACTTTAGACTCCTTATTCAGTAAGAAAACAGAAGTGCTTAATTTTCTTTGAATTATACAAGACAAAGCCTACTTTGTCAAGAATAATATTTAAAATGTAATATGTTTATTTTGGAACTGAATATATGTTCTTTAACATATATTACACATGTTAAATTATTTATTAGTGTGTAACTACATATTATATATCAAAAAGAGCAAAAACTCCTCTCATGAGCTTGCAATTTTAGCATATTCTTTAAGAACTGAACTGGTTTGTTTAAAAATTATTTTTTCGGGATCCCTGGGTGGCGCAGTGGTTTGGCGCCTGCCTTTGGCCCAGGGCGCGATCCTGGAGACCTGGGATCGAATCCCACGTCGGGCTCCCGGTGTATGGAGCCTGCTTCTCCCTCTGCCTGTGTCTCTGCCTCTCTCTCTCTCTCTCTCTCTCTCTCTCTCTCTCTGTGTGACTATCATGAATAAATAAATTTAAAAAGAAAAAAATTTTTTTAAAAATTATTTTTTCCATTGATGAGGCAAAATGGTGTCTTCAGGTTATTTCTGAAGATCTTTCCACAAATAAAGTAATTTCTTTGGGGTATAGTAATTATGTCACAATATATGGATTACAAGTTGTTTTCTCATTTCTCATTACATGGATTACAAATTAAGTTTTTGAAGTTTTTCTCTTGAAGAACTATTTAAGAATATATATAGCTCCTGGATCTGGTGAAGAATAGTTTTTGAATGATAACCATCAAAGAATCAGAACTGCCTGCTTCTTGGTATAACTAAATGATAAGATTATTACAGTAATGAACAATATCAAAATTGAAGACAGTAAACTTTTCCATTACACTATAATATATAATTCTTTCATAAGGATTTTATCAAAATTTTTTTCACAGATAAGACTATATCATGGACAATGAAAGCATTAACAAATCTATTGAGCCTGTCAATTCGTTTCATATAATGCACAATCTCAGAAAATTTTATGTGAATAACATTTTATCTGTATAAAATTATCCTATCATTTGACAATTTTCCCCATGAATTTCTTATAATAGTGACAAGCTAATTCAGAAATATAGATTATATCAGGGCAGCCTAAAATCTTTCTGGCATCTCTCTTTTTGTAAAGTAAATGTATAAATCATTGTGATTTTCCAGGGGCTCTCCAAGAAATTTCAAAGATAATTTTAATTTTAGTTTAAAAAGACATCTAGTGCTTGTTTTGGCAGCACATGCACCAAATTTGGAATGATAAGAGAAGAAAGCATGGCTTCTGCACAAGTAAGGCATACAAGTTTGTAAAGGGTTCCATATTTTTTCAGCAAATATTCACATACAAAGAATGAAGTTGGAGTCTAACATTATACCATATACAAGAGATTAAGTTAAAGTGAACCAAAACTCTTAAAAAAAAACATATGGAAAAAGCTTCATGGCACTGGGTTTGGCACAATGGTTTCTTGGATATGATAACAAAAGTGTGGACAACAAAATAAAAACTAAATTGGACTATTCAAAATTTAAAACTTTTGTGCATCAAAACACACTTTCAGCAGAGTGAAAAGGAAACCCATGAAATGGGAGGAAATATTTGTAGATCATATATCTAATTAGGGCTTAATACATGGAAATACATAAAGAACTCCTATTCAACAGAGAAAATACCCAGATTTAAAAATGGGCAAAGGAAAAAAAAATGGGCAAAGGAATTGAATTGACAATTCTCTAAAGAAAATATACAAATGTCCAAAAAGCACAAGACACTAATCACTAATCATTGGAGAAAAAGGCAAATTAAAACTACAATGAGATATCATTTCACAACTATTAGTATAGTTGTTTTCAAAAAACGGAAAGTAACAAGTATTGGCAAGGATGTGGAGAAAGTGGAACACTTGATGTTCCTAGAGCAATTATAAAATGATGCAGCCACTATGAAGACTGGTATGGTGATTCCTAAATAAATAAATACCATATGATCCAGCAATTCCACTTCTCAGTATACACCCTGAAGACTTCAAAGCATGGTCTTGAAAAGGTATTTGTATACTGATGTTCATAGCAGCATTAGTGAAAGCAATCCACGTGTGTCTATTGAAGGATGAGAAGGATAAACAAAACATGGAATGTATATAAGGTGGAATATTATTTAGTCTTAAAAAGCAAGAAAATTCTGACACATGCTCCACATGGATGAACCTTGAAGACACTGTGAGATAAACCAGTCACAGTATGACAACTGCTACATAATTCCACTTACATGAACTATTTAAGGTAGTCAAATTCATTAAGACAGAGAATAGAATTGTGGTTGGTTGCCAGGAGCTGCAGGGGAGGGAGGAATGAGGAGATATTGTTTGACGGGTATGCAGTTTCAGGTGGGGAAGATGAAAAAGTTCCAGAGATGGATGGTGGTGATGGCTGCACAATGTCAAAGTACTTACTGTGCTTAATGCTACAGAACTGCACACTTAAAAATGGTTATGATGGTACATTTTATGTTTTGTATATTTCACCACAATAAAAAAAAAATGAAAAAGGCATCCTAAAGATTTTATATTCTTGAATATAAGCTCCTAACCTGATCTCAAGGAAGCAAAATAAAGAATAAAGAAATTATTATAAAGAATTATAATAAAAGATTTGGTCATTTGATTGAGACAGGAGCACAATTACCTGCGAGCAATGATAAGTTAAAGCTTTTTACACATAAATCAAAGTGACAACAATATATAATAAAAATAGAAGAAGGTCACAAAATTGTCAGGAACTTTAGCTGTTCTGAAAAAAATGTCCTTTTTTTGAAATTCTCAAGAATATAATAAGGAGAGTACAAATTATAAGAAATTATTCGAGTGACATACAGAATTTTTGCTAAATTTTCAGATTACACAGAAGGTAATGAATAATCTTTTATTACTCTTGTTAAAAGCAGACCAAATATTCCAAGGTCAATTTGTATTTTCACAGGAAGAAAATAAAATTCTAGTATTGCATTAATTTAGTAAAAGATATAACATATCTTTATAAATAAACACATGAAAATAAAGTAAATTTTGCCAAAATTTTAACATATTTTGTCTGCTTTCTTTAAGACTCAGATATTACAAAGCATGGCAAATTAAATTCACTTTCCTCAAATCTTACTATAACTTGCTATACACATTCTAGTTTTATCCTTCATTATGTTCTTTACTATTATGGAACAAACTGAGCTTTACAACAAATCTGTTTTTCCTCACAAAACATGCTAGGCTACTTCTTCTGATTGTCAAAGATTGTATTTCTCTTTCATTTTGTATCATTTCATTTTTTCTTAAATTTTTGAGGTTTCTTGTATGACCCATAGTATGGTCTGTTAGATGTTTCCGTGTTTAATTTGGATGATCACCATTTATCTTTCTTTATCCTGGTTAATATTTCCTTGTTTTGAGGTCTACGTGATATGATATTAATATGCTACACTAAGTTTTTTTAAATTGTCTATGTAATAGACCTTTTAAATCATTTTACCCATCTATTGCAGGGAGGTAATAAGTTGCAAAGGAGCATGAGGAAATTTGAGGGTTGGTTGAAAAATTCAGTATCTTGATTCGCAGTGATATCATGAGAGTTGTATATCTGTTAAAACTCATCAAATTGTATACTTTAATTGAGTGCAGTTTTTGGTACAAAAATTTCACCTCAACAAGGTTGATTAAAGGCAGGATATACTAATAAGACATATCTAGGAACTCTCTGAGTATTTGGAAATTCTACTTCCAAATAAACCCTGGATCAGAGAAGAAATCACAATAAAAACCTAAAATATTTTACTACTAAATCATAATGAAAAGACTTCATATCAAAATATGCAAGTTATATGGGGCACTTGGGTGGCTCAGTCAGTTAAGTGTCCAACTCTTGATCTCAGCTCAGGTCTTGGTCTCAGAGCTTGAGTTCAACCCTGTGTTGGGCTCCACTCTGGGCACGTAGCCTACTCTAAAAAAAAGAAAAAACGAAAGTAACAAAATATGTAAGATACAATGAGAGCAATGTGTAGAGGGGAATTTATTGTTCTAAATGTTTATATTAGACATGCAGAAACATCTGACAATATTGATCTAAGTTTCTACCTCAGAAGCCTTAAAACAAAAATTAAATCCAAAGCAAATCAAACAAAAGAAACAGGAAAGGTGAGAGCAGAAATAAATGAAATTGAAAATGACCAACAATAGAGAAAATTTATAAAGCAAAAAAAATTTAGAAAGTAAAAATATTCATACAGTTGATAAATCCCTGGATAGGAGACATGCTGTTTGTCTTCTGGGATATGAGCAACCTATCAAAGAAAATTGGGTATCTTGATGTTCTAGATAATCTTCTATTTTACTCTGAATATTATTACCATGACAGCTATGGACATTAGTTTTGCTAACAGCTTTAGGTAAGATTTTGAAGGATGCAAAGATGTTTACTGTGCAAAGAAGTATAGTACATATAGTATATATAAAGTATATATAGTATAGTATGAAAGTAAGTATATTCTCAGTATCCATGCAAGGACATCAAATTATATTATGTTCATAGTTTATGAAAAATTATCCAAAATTTGGAAATAAAGCCAAGAGAGTACAGATATATTTTCAATGTTCTACTGGATGATTATTTAATTTAAAAAATGAGGATTATTTAATTCCTTAATAAAATTAAACTGGCACTCTTATCTGTGTTTAATTATTCTTTTTTACTATATGATTAGAGCCCTGACACTGTGAAATTCATATTATCTTATCTTATCATGAAGATATCTGCATGATAGAAAACTTGACTTCCAAAACTGTATTGTATTTTTGTTTCTTACTGTGGATAAACCTGTTTAAATCTAGCCTCGCAATTTTATTCTAACATTACTTTACTCAAATGCCTATAAATAGATTGTTTTTCAAAATGTTTTTTGAATTAGCTTCAATGTTTTAATTGCTAATGTTAGGAGACAATTCTCTGGGTCTCTTACATATCTGTGTAGAGGTAACTAACTGCCTTTGCTGTGAATTATCTTTCCAAGAATGTTTATACAGCAAACAGCCTTGGAAGATACATCTATTTGCTTCTAGACGAAAACACAATTTTACTTACAGTCTCAGAAGGTAGAGATAGGTCTCCCTCCTGAGCTGGGGGGTCAGGCATGCTTAATGCATATTACCTAAGCTCAGAGTTTCTCTCCTAGAATCCAATCCCACTACATGTGCAGGTATTATCTGTCCTTTTTCATATCACTGTATAGAAATTGTGGTTTGAAGAACTGGCATCAAATATGCTTATGCTCATGCTGCTTGCAAAGCCGTAAATAATAAATTTCTTTTTGGTTTTTACCCAGGTGTCTTATGTCTTCTTCTAGCATCCCTGAATCCACTGCAGGTAACTTTTTCGCTTTCAAATAGAGTAAAATATCAAAACTCTCATAGTTCTTGTCAGGTACTTTATAATTTAAAAAATTGGATAAAAGGGGTGCATGGCTGGCTCAGTGGGTAAACCACATGACTCTTAATCACAGGGTCATGAGTTCGAACTCCACGTTGAATGTGGAGATTACTTCAAAAAAACAGAATAAAATTTAAAAATGAATAAAATATTTGACTTGTGTTCATTCTATATTCATATGAGAACTGTGTTTCAATTCTTTGAACATTGTACTTTAACATGTTGGTAGGTCATCCACTGAAATACCAAAGTGGACATATCTGCTAGATTCAATAGAATGGCATTGTCCAAGAAGTTAACTCAATGAGCTGTTAAGCCCAGGCATGTTTTTTCTTGACTCCTGTTGGGTTTCCCAATCAACTGCGGAAACTTATCTTTGTTGACTTGACTTACAGTTTCTACAAGTTGTTTCTTTCTTTCTTTCTTTCTTTCTTTCTTTCTTTCTTTCTTTCTTTCTTTCTTTCTTTCTTCTTTTTTCTTTCTTTCTTTCTTTCTCCTTTCTTTCTTTCTTTCTTTCTTTCTTTCTTTCTTTCTTTCTTCTTTCTTTCTTTCTTTCTTTCTTTCTTTCTTTCTTTCTTTCTTTCTTTCTTCTTTCTTTCTTCTTCTTTCTTTCTCTTTCTTTTCTCCCCTTCTTGAGTTTTGTTTTATTTTTGGTGCTTGGTCAAGTCTGTCGGTTGCTTTCTAGAACCAAGAGCAAGGAGGAATGGTGTAGTAGGCTGTCTTGACTGTGCAGTCAGTTGAGCACCTTGTGTGTACATGAATTTAATTTATGTGTAACCAATAAATGTTTCCTAGTTGATTGCAACAATGACTGGTAATCTGTATGGTCTTGTCATTTAGCAATCTGCAAGGGAGATCTATTCTTTGTCAGGTAAGAGACAACAGAGAATCTGACTTGTTTTTCTGTTTGACTATTTGTGAACTCATCAACTAAGAAAACATTTTTCTGTTCATTGGAAAGGAGACTAGCCTTTTGATATCTGAACTGTGGAGTTTTCATGTTCTGTGTTTACTTTTACCTGAGATTATAGACCTAAAGCTACAAGCCCTTTCTGTGTTTTTGAGATTGAGGAAAGTCTTTAGCTTTTTTGCAGGTGATTTCAAGTTTTTTCGTGTCTAGAGGGTATTAAATTAGATTGCAAGGTCTTACAAAAGAAAAGAGCTCTGTCCTGATTGGTTTATACAAGTTAATAAGTTACAATAATACAATATATCTAATAGTCCCAGAATTTCTAGAAATTAAAGAAATTAAATTTTAATATTTTATATGTCAGTCTTAAAAAAATTCTTTCAAGAGGAACTTGGTTCAGAAGTACTTTTATATAAGAATCCAAATCCACATTATCAAGGTAAAATCTTGGACAAATAAGTCTAGATTCATCATTTGGGGTTTCTCCACTTTGGCACTATTGACATTTTGAGCCAGATAATAACAATTTAAAAGATTAAGCTCTTTCAAAAGATATCTATCAAAAAAAAAAGATATCTATCATTACCTTTTCATTTAAACATAGTTTTATTTATTTTTTTAATCCTAAAAAAATGTGTGGAGACAAAGATTACTTACTGGATCCATGGAAGTAATGTAAGAAACCTTAAATATTTAAATGATGAAAATTAAACTCATCTTGTACTAACTAAAATATTATGCTAAAGATTTTTACATGTTGATAAAATTAGTAACAAGACATTGTTGATTTTAAACTACAATTACTCTAGTTTGTCCAAAGAACTGTCTATTTAAAAAGAATATCTTTTCCTGATTTTTCAAATATAAATAAATCTCTGTACTAAAGTATCAAAAAATTTAAAGACTGGAGTTTTGCCAAAAGTTTCCAGTGTTGAATTTTCCTTTCTAGCTAGGAACTATGTCTATAGCTTGAATTCACAGTTTACTTTTTTTCTGAGTTTCACTCTTGGCAAGAGAAAAAATACAAAAGAAGGACAAACAATCTAATATTTCCCCTACCCTCCCCCTTTTGGGAAAGTCTTCACTTTATATCGACTCTACTTATTCCTAGAATTTATACATAATGACAAAGCATGTGCATGAACGGATTTATTTCCAAATTTCCAAAGGTAAAAAAAAATAAAGGGAAAGGAAGAGGGAAAGAAGCAAGAGGAAGCCAGCTTAAAGCAGTTATAAAATTTCATTGTAAAAGACTAATGACCTAAACTCTACACAGAAAGAGAAGAGTTGGATGAAAGAAACCCTATTTTTACGCATTTACACACCAGAGAAAAAGCATTACAGCTTATTGAAACAATAACTAAGGTCTCTAGTGAGTCCATCAAACCATACTATTAAAAATTTTATACTTACTAATAACCAAAATAGGAAATTCAGAGAAGGTAATCTCTTAAGATGAAAGGTGATCTCTCATTTAAACAAACAAGTCAGAGAATCTCCTCCCAAGGTTTTCTTCTTATTTGTTCTAAATTGTCCCTTAAATGACTTATCTGGTCCATGTCAGAAATATCCCAAAGTGGCCAGAGCATCTCTAAATTCTCCTTGGTGAAATTAGGCCAGTTAGAGAAATATGCACCTAAAGTGAAGTGTGAAGGCAGCACAGGTGTGGCCCAGGGTGTGAAAGAAGGAAGACCCCAAGATTCTTGCATCGCTTGTAAGAATCTGGCTGACGAGCCAGTCTCACAGCTGTGAGACTTCAGGCTCCAAGCAAAAGAAACTAAATTAAGTAATTATTAGAGAAATAAAGGCAAGACTGAAGAAAGGTCTTACTAGGCTTGAATAAGTGGCCCACAGCAAAATGGGTCCAATAAGGATGCTGGTTTTTTGGGGACCTTCCGAACCTGTCAGCCCTCTGGGGTGGATTGAGAGATAGACTATTGAAGCTATGTTCATCTTTTCCCATCCAAACCTTCTTGTATGGACTCACAACAAAAAGTGTCAAGGACAAAAAAAAAAAAAAGAAAAAAGAAAAAAGAAAAAAAGAACTAAGACATTGTGTTATTGATAACAAACCAGCTTTCCCTCCAGTTATAAGAGTTTTCAAATCTGACCAGATAACCAAAGGATTCCTAAGAGGAATCCTCATTCCCAGGACACAAACCATTTTAGAGAGGACTACACATAAATCCGTTGGACTAGAGCACCATTGCAGGACCTACCTGACCACTACAGCTGGAGAGAACCCTGAACATGAAATTCAAGTCTCAAGGGTATATGTCATTTTAGAGCTGAGGGCCATGGGTCATGTCAGGACTCTCCATCAGATCTTCTCATTGTCTCCAGGAATGTGAATATCAATTCCCCAAAAGAACATCAGAAAAGCATGTTGAACAAGCAAAGCTAAGTTTATTAGACTTGCTGTAATAAGGGAGAGTACCACCTTCAAAGTCTCAGCAGTGTCTCAGAAGGGAGATTTCAACAAACAGGATATGTAGGGTTTAGGTGGCTGGGTATATGAGATTTAAAGCAAATCTTTCATGGCAGGTAACTGATTGTGACAGTTTTGACACAATAATTTAGTATTGGTGGACACGGCAAGGTGCTTTAATGAGTAAACTGTTGAAGGGTAAGCAAGCTGTTTGCCCAAGCCAGCTACCTACTGTTCTAATAGGAGAGTTGTTTATCTAAGTATAAGACAAGTATTTGCCTAGACAAAATTGGTTTGCATAAATTCCCCGAACAAATAGTAAAATTTACTGATTTATAGTCTTATCTCCTTGGACCAGAGTTCTCTGAAACAAACAGTTGTGTCATGATGGCACAGGAGTCAGAGTTCTCGGAACCTTTCTGTTCTGTGACCTCTGCTATAGCTTGCCCAGGGGTATTCCACTAGGCATCACTGATTTATAGATAATTTCCTACATAAAAATCAGAGGAATAATTTTCTTCTGTTTCCTTAGAACATATCCTTTATTTAGAATAGTATTATCTTCCATTGATCTGGTAATATTTCTGTTTCCATTTTCTGGCAAAAGTGATACTGGTTGTTAATACATTAAAGTCAAAAGAAGTTTCACCATGGTTTGGATCTCAGATTTTTTCAGGCTTCCTGAGTACACTGGCCTATCCTTCCTTAACCTGCTCCCATTTGTAACTAGCAAAAATTCACCGAACTTCTAAGGCTAGTAACAATTTCTTCTGACTTTAATATTTTGCAGTTATTTCCATAAAAATTAAGGCTTAGAAAAATTAGCAGCTTGCCCTTATGACCCTTTTGTAAAGCAAACAGTTTGGACATTTTACTTGTAACATGCCTGGTAAATTAAAAAATAAGATTACAGATGACACAATCAGTCCGGTTACTTCATAATAGGACCTATTCCATAGTTTTGGACTAAAGCAAAAATGTGTTTATCAATTGTAATTCAGTGAAGCAGTTTGAATTGGAACCTTATATACACATTTCACTACTTACATTTATTAAAACATGACTCAGTAAATATTAAAACTTTTCTATAACCCATCCAAAAAGAACTTTTTAGTTTAATAAACCAGATTAAGAGGCAGACATAGGTGTGCAATACAGATCTATATAGAAAATGATCATACTGCATGTCTTAAGTGTCAGTAGAAAGATCTTAAAAGTCAAGAGTACAGAAACCAGACAAAGCTGTGGGGATGCCTGGTTTTCAAAGTTTATTTTATAAAAATCCTTTAATATTTATGAAAACTATAGTCCTAGAAGATAGAACATGAAAAGAACACAAGATATGGTCAGGTCAAAAATTTTCAAAGGTGGACAGGAAGATATTTAAATACCTTAGCAGACAAAGAAATGAAAATCCAACTGATATTATAAAGCAAGGGACAACCATCCTAGCAGGTCTGCACACTTTTAGAAGACAAGCTCAGCCACATCCTGAGCCATGTCAGTAAACTGTTCCTGACAATCAGCACTTAAATACACAATTGTTAACAGAAAGCTATGCCCAATTATTTAAATTGAAAACCTTTAATATGTTAGCCATCAAGTCAATGCCTCCAATCAATTTCTTAAAATACAGGAAAGAATGCATATGAGTAACAGATTCTATTATTAGGATTGTAGTTATTATAATTAAATGTGGTATCATATTCAGTAATGCCCGCAATGCCTCTCTTTACACCATGGACATCCTTAGAGTCACATCTCTTTTATTGGCATTATGTTACACTTGTCAAGGCTTTTACGTGAACCCTGTCATTCTGTCAATTGTATTTGGATCTCAACGCAAGGCTTTTTCCCCCTCATCATTTTAATAAAAATATAAATATATTGCACTGAGATTTGGGGACATACATATATATTTTCCCCCACATAAAAACCAGCCTAAAATATTATTTTGAGAAAGTTCAGGGTATTAAAATCCAAGAAGCATCCAAGTGGAAAGATCTTAACTGAGGACAGAATCAGCAACTTACATCTATATTAGGAAATCTGTGACTTATTTGTGACTTAAATTCATGGACATGAACCCTGTGAAACTCTTCTCCATCCTCCTTTAAAGATATAGTGGTTATAACTAAGACTAAGTCTGTCACTGTTGTCATTAAGAATCATTTTAGAATAATTCTGTCTGAAAAAGGAAGGAAATGCTGACACACATTACACTATGGATGAACCCTGAAGACATTATGCTAAGTGAAATAAGCCAGTCACACAAAGACAAACACTGTATACTATGCTGCTTATATGAAGCATCTAAAGCAATCAAATCCATTGCAAGAGAAAATAGAATTGTGGTTGGCAGTGGTTGGGGAAGAGGAGGAATGGGGAATTGTTTAATGGACACAGTGTTTTAACTTTTTCAAAATGAAAAAGTTGCAGAGATTGGTTGCATGACAATGTGAGTAAACTTAACACTTCTGTAATGTACGTGTGGAAATGGTGAAGATGGTAAATTTTATGTCATACGTTTTCTACTGCAATAAAAAAGAACAATAGAGGTTGAGAAAGAACCATTCTAGAACTTCATCTTATTCAGAAAGCATTTCCAAAAAATTTTGGTATGACATAAGTATCTCTTCACTGATGAAGCATCTTTTCACCCAGGAAGAATAAGAAGTATGTATAAAAACCTTAAGAAACTAAAATCCATGGTGTTAATATTTTGTGTTAAGTAATCCTGCATATTTGCTACTATGATAAGCTATAGTTTTTCATAATGTTTGCTTATCAGCCTTGTGATTCCATTTCCTAAAATATATCTGGGTAGTCGATTTAGGTTTGTGATGTTAAATTCAATTCTTACTAAATTTATGTACATTCTTGAAAATTTTATGATAATGTATTTATAAGTTTAGTTTATGAAACCATCAGAGTTAAGTAGTCAAGAAGATTGTTTAAGTTAGATGATTGTATTGTCAAAAAGAAAATTAAACATTTTAATGTGAAATATTAAACATAAAAGGATAAAGAAGATGTGGTCTATATATACAATGGAATATTACTCAGCTGTCAGAAATGACAAATACCCACCATTTGCTTCGACGTGGATGGAACTGGAGGGTATTATGCTGAGTAAAGTAAGTCAATCGGGGAAGGACAATCATTATATGGTTTCACTCATACGGGGAATATAAAAAATAGCAAAAGGGATTAAAGGCGAAAGGAGAGAAAATGGAGAAAATGAGTGGGAAATATCAGAGGGTGACAAAACATAAGAGACTCTTAACTCTGGGAAATGAACAAGGGATAGTGGAAGGGGAGGTGGGTGGGGGGGAGGGGGTGACTGGGTGAC
Source organism: Canis aureus (assembly GCF_053574225.1). Lineage (NCBI taxonomy): Eukaryota > Metazoa > Chordata > Mammalia > Carnivora > Canidae > Canis > Canis aureus. The sequence continues at coordinate 40,905,389 of NC_135628.1, read as the reverse complement.
AGGCACTGAGGGGGGCACTTGACGGGATGAGCACTGGGTGTTATATACTATATGTTGGCAAATCGAATTCCAATAAAAATATACATATAAAATAAATAAATACATAAACATAAAAGGAAAGTTAACAAGTTGAGATGTTTAAGGGAATTTAACAAGTTTCTAAAATCCTCCTTGAGGTGGTGGAAAAGGAAGTGGGTGGGGGTGACTGGGTGACAGGCACTGAGGGGGGCACTTGATAGGATGAGCACTGGGTGTTATACCATATGTTGGCAAATTGAACTCCAATAAAAAAATATTTAAAAAATAAAAAATAAATAAAATCCCCCTTAAAAGTAATTATAAAAATTTACTAAACTTTTTCTTTTAATTTGCTAAACTTTAAAAAAGAATTCAGGGTACCAGGTAAATTAAAAGCTTAAGAAAGAATCAAGTGAATAAAATAGTCATTTAAAAAGAAACCTAGGTAAACCTCTCAATGGCCTTTTCCACACAGAAAAGCTGTTCTTGAGGGCATCGAAAATTCATTCAGAAAAAAAAAGCTCACTTTCATGCTGATATAATATTTACTGTAAAGAACAGAGCTGGGTAGCAACTAGTCGTTAACTGCCACCGACAAAGTGTGAGCAAGTCAGATATCCTATAGAATAGAAATAGAACTACATTCAATAATTGCAGAGAACCACGGCTAAAAATGTAGATGTGGAGTATTTGTCTTCCTATTTGAACCATATCGAACTCTTCTCGATAATTTTTAACCTCAGAGCCTTTACTCAGTTCTTTATTCATTAACTGCCTCACCAGCAGGCAATTTGTGAGTTACAGGGTCAACCTAAACCTGTAGGGCCAAGACTGCCAGGAGCCTTGATAATGAGCAAGCTAATTCTCTCTTCCTCCCCGGGAAAGAGTAACTTAGAATTCTGCTCAGGTGCAAAAGCAGTTTGAAACTGACTATGTCTCCGGTTCTCAAAGATTTTCTCACAATCAAAAATAGATTTCCTTTGCTTTTTAAGTAATCTGCAAAGCACCCTGCTCAGTAACATGTACATTTAATAATTTGGGGGGAAGATAATAAGGATGACCTGGTGTGATACCATTTTAATGAGCCAGTTTCTCTCTGAGCTCTGGGCTTTGGTGAATCAGAGGCACATTTTTAAATGACTCAGAATCACTTATTGATCACCCTCTGTGTGTAGATGACTGTGTTCGTATTATTGACAATTTAAAAGAATAACAAAAGGAAAAGCCTTGGACTTCAAAGACTTTCTAACAGCCTTTTTGGAATAATGGAACACTTCTGGGCGGGCAAGACGAGGGCAACATGCTGTAGCCATATGTTGGTTTCAGGGCACTAGGTCACACAGCAGGATGAGAGGAAAGGAAATGAGAACCAGAAATAGGCTATAAAAATGAAAGTGTCTCCAAAGAAATCCCCAGACCAATGGCCCCATGGAACATGTTGAGCAGGGACTAGAGAAATCCATCCGAAGTTTTACCTCTGATGAAGCGTAAGACCTGCTCCAACTAATCAGTTCAATGAAGATGTTTTAGATTAAATTTTAAAAAAATCACTGCTCTCCTTGAGAGACTGAACATACAAATGGACAATGTCAGACCATATATGACAATACAACTCTGCTCACAACCTCCGCAGCAATTAGCCCCAAATGATCAGGACTTGGTCAGGGACTGCCAGCTTCCTCTAAATGATTGCCCAGCTTCCAACTCAAGACCATCCAGAGAAAGCCAGGTACATTTCCCAAATCAATCATGTCTGATGCCCCACTTCTAACTAGTCCTTCTCACTTTCCCATGCCAACAACCTCTCATCAGAGTCTAGCTGAGGCCTACCACCTCCTTTTTCCCCCCTTCCGTTATAAGCTTCCTTGCTTTGGAGTCTCTGCCAAAAGCAAGCAATGGTGGCTGACCCCCACCTCCCAACCCCACCCATAGCAAGCTCTGAATAAGTATAGTCTTTCAAAATTCTTATTTGGGCAGTATCATTTATTTCCATAGTTTTACTGGGAGCCCCAGCTAGGTGTGATATGCACTGCCTATTGCCATGGACCCCAGCCTTTCACCAGTTGCATTATCCATGGAAGCCCCTGCTAACTTGCTGCTCTTGGCCCGTGAAGAATTGACCCACATGGTAAGTCAGCACTGGTTCTGAAATCAGCTGTCTTTGTATTGAGTTCCCTGGCTATTTATCCTCTCCTTGATAGACCTTGTTATTGGTTTCCATTTGTTGAGCATTCTTAGTGGAATCAGATCACTTTTTTGCATCCATTTTGCTGTGTTTTATGCTTCTGCTTTGGGTTGTACTGCTCAGAAGTGTTTGTTGTAAGAAGGAGAATCACAGGTGAAAATATAGGCCCAGACCCTGTAAGCCTATTGCTCCAGCTGACTTCACAGAATCATGAATTTCCTGTTCTTACTGGATAAGTGTCCATTTGGACAAAGTCTGTAGAGGGTCACCAAAACCCAGGAATTTCCCCTTCTGTCTTGACTTTTGGTCTTGTAAGCTTGCCTTTCATCCAGTGTTTCCTCTGGTTTTATCCTGCAGGGGTGGGGATAGGGCAGAGGGTTGGGGGTACAGGTTAGTGGCTCTACAGTTAAAGGTCAACCTTCAGGTTAGAGACCTGAAATATTTCATGCAGGAACGTCACATCTCTATTGACCACTGCCAGCTCTTATGGACTCCTCTAAGCCAAAACCTCCTTTCGGGAATATCTTACTACATATTCTCTCATTGCAGCCCTAACTCTTGCATATATCTTTCAAAACGGCATAATGGGCCTTCATTGGCTATGCTGGGGAACATCTGATGTGAACAACACCATTTGAAAGGCACCGGAGAAAAGAGACGGAGTATGGTTTCTCAGGTCTAACAAGCAGCATGTTTTGATTGGTATGCACAGACCTAAATGAAATTCTGAATAAAAAATTTACTGGCAGAGTCCTTGACCAAAAACAAGGAGCAATGTAACAAATTTAAGCAAAAACAAACTGGACTCATTTCCCTAGTAAATCCTCTCCCTCTTTGTCCTCCAGTTGCCTGCTTATAGCCAGCTCTTTCTTTTCCTCTTATCCTCTGATTCTGGTTCTGCCCTCTATGGACTTTTTCCCCTTCTTCCCAGAGTCCAAGATTTCCCTAAACCCCAACAAGACTGATGGCTTTCGGGCACATTGAACCCAGGGTTACCTGGCATGTATGTACACCTACATGTTGAACAGTACCTTAGACACTAAATTCTGGATAGCAAACGTTGGTTGGATCAACTCAGAAAGAAACTTACAAAATCCCTTTTTTGACAATAAACCTAAGAGTCAGAAAAAGGCTCCAAAACGAGGTTAAGGTCTCCTAAAACCAAGCCTGAAGTGTTTCTATTAAAAAATTGAATGGACGGGGATGCATGGGTGGCTCAGTGGTTGAGCATCTGCCTTTGGCTCAGTACCTGATCCCAGGGTTTGGGATCGAGTCCCACATCAGGCTCCTTGCAGGGAGCCTGCTTCTTTCTCTGCCTATGTCTCTGCCTTTCTCTCTGTGTCTCTCATGAATAAATAAATAAAATATTTTTTAAAAAAATTGAATGGACGCCACCATTGTCTACCTCACTGTCCAGCCAAAGCAGGGAACTCTAATGTGCCCCACAGGACCTCGCTGCCCAAGGGCATCCTAGTGGGCATTGTGATGAGAGTTTGTCATGTTGTCCTGAACAAAGCTGGTGGGTTCCATGTGAACCTATTCTGTGGTGAGGAGCAGAATGTTGAGGCTGCCCTGCATTTCAGTCCCCACCTGGACCAATTCATGGTGGTTGTTCAATACCCTGGAGCAGGGCACCTGGGGCTGAGAGGAGTGTGGCTTAAGCATTTCCTTCTAGCACAGGCAGCCCTTGGAAGTGTTCCATATCGCCACTGAAGAAGGGTTCAAGGCTATGGCCGGCGACTCCAAGTACCACCCATTCCTCTACCAGTCCCTGCCTCTGCCTCTTAGAGGTGGACAGAGACCTGCAGCTGGAGTCCAGGAACATCTTCTCTCCTGAAACATCCCAGAAGGGCAGGCAGGATGGGGTCCCTGGTGTTGAATGACAAACAAAGTTTCAGCCTGCATTTAAAAAAAGAAGTATGTGTGTATATCCATAATTGAATTATGGAAACAGAGAAACCCTGAAACTATAGGAACAGGTCCTTGCTCAAGGTTTAAAAGATCTAAATTTCCCTTTCGATTAAGTTATGCTACAAAATATAGATGATGTCATACTTTATTCAGAGAAAAAGGAAGCCTGTGGAAAAGCTCACTTGCTCTCAGCCATAGCAAAAAAGAGGCATAAACTTTCAAAAGATGTCACAATTATAAAAAAAAAAAAAACCTCATTATTCAGAGTATGATCTAATTAAAAAAGGAAAAACACTCTCTCCTAATAGACAAAAGACATTCCAAACACATCCTATACCCATTTAAAAAGACAATGGAGGGGATTTGTAAGTTTAACTGGATATTGCAGACATTTGGTGCCAAATCTTTCTGAGAAGTCTAATACCTCTTCGTGAATTGAAGATCTTTTGGTACAGTTGACCATAGAGGTGACTGAACAATCCCTAGTTGGTGAAGATCTAGATCTCTAGCCATCCCTCAATTGGTCAACCTCTCACAAGTGAGAAAATTACCAAAGGTTGACAGGAAGGGAGGCTGGGAGACCAAATATCCAACTGACAATGGCCAAACTATAAGTGTAATCCAACTCTGACCCGCGACATCTGCCTCAATTAGCCCAGAAGGATCAGAACTCAGTCAATGACTTCCGGCTTCCCTGATTTTTGCCCTAAGTTCTAAGTCAACTAGAGAAAGCTAAATAATTTCCCTCAAACCAATCACATGAAATGCCCCATTTCTAGTTAGCCCTTTTTTCCACCATAAATCTTTTATACTCTCCTGTCTACCTTTGAGTCTCTGCCAAGTACAAGTGATGGAGACTGACTGCCTTGATATAGCAAAGTGAGTAAGCAACTCCTGTCTATTCTCATTTGAGTTGTCTTTGTTCATTCCATACCCTACATTCAGAATTTTCCCATTTGAAAAATTTTGGTTTCTAGCTATGAAAAGTTCATGAACACCATCTGTCATACCCAGAGCCATTATAACGGTTATGATACTTGATCTCAAACACCAGAGACAACACATCTGAGTAAAAATACCAGTTTGTCTTATTCTAAAAAATATATGTTAATGCATATATATATGTTAATATATATACATAGACACATAATCCATTTATATGTGCCCGAAGCTGCATGTGACTGAGTTTATCCAAAAATGGAGATCTCAAATTCAGTGGTTTTTGGAGTCAAGCTAACTCACCCATGCTTGCCTATCTCTCTTTAATAAAACCAGGACATGGTTGTCCCACTCTCCAAACCACCTTTGAAAACTAACCCTATAACCATGGATGTGGATCCTGAATAGTAAATTACCAGTGACCTCCCAGGTATCTCCACTAGCTGGTCTATTTAGAGGGTTGCTGGTAAGAAAAGAAGCTTGAGGAACACATTTTGCAGTCACGTGGTATTATAGAAATGTCAAAATTACACTCAGTTAAACACCAGCTAGCCCTGCAAGAAATTTAACGTATCTCCACCAATATGATGGAAAATTACCCCAGAACCAGAAATAAGCAAAAGTGAGTAGAGTGTATTCTTTAAGCACAGTGTTGGCTTGCAGCTCTAATTAACATCCTATTGCCTCAGTATATTGTAACTCTGTAGGGACAGAAATTAACATGCAGACTTTAGTCCAGTAGAGATGTAAATAACTTCTTGCTGTATCATTTATTGTCCTATAAAATATAAACCAGGAATCTAATACTAATATTCTTTCATTAAATTACCTCTAGATCCCTGGCTCCTTAAATGCTCTCTGAACAAGTTTTAACATCTTACTGATTCCCTCATTAACTATGAGTTGAATTAAATCTTTGGCATAAGTTCATTTCATATTTTCATGAGACATAATTTCACCTTTTTGAATAATAGACTTTATTAAAAATTAAGCTCTTAAAGGAAGGATACATTTTTCCTTTAAATATTATATGATAATATACAATAATAGCTATCCTAAAATTGAATCAACCCTGTATTCCTGAGATATAATAATATGATATTGTGATACCAAATCTTATTTGCAAATGTTTGTGTTTAAAATATTTGCATTTGTAATTATTAAATAATTTTCAGTAAAAGGGAAAATCATGACACTTGTACAAATATAAAAATATGCACATGTTAAAGAATTTTTTATTACTTCCATATGACAGAACCAAACAGATGTTATAAGCAGTTCACAGAAAAAGCTAAATAACAGGAAAAATTATATGGAGTAAAGGAATATTGAAGAGAATCACAATGGAGGCAGAACTATTTTTTTTCAGAAAGTGGGAGATATCAATTAAAGTCATTACCAGACAAACCACTACTCATGTATTTATCTGTTACCTAAACATAGAAAGAGATGTAAAATAGCTCAAAAACAGTGATCAGAACTAGGATCTCATAGCCTGGAAGGATATGATATAAATGACTAAGTTTCCATTGAAACACACAAAAATTTTTGACATAATTTATGGTAAATTTGGTCTGTAATTACAACTTTTAATGCAACCTTCACTGCACTTTGGTATTGTAAAGGGGAAAAATATTTCTTCAACCCTTCCATTAAAGAAGAAATTTAAGACAAATGGATGTCAGTGAGAATGGTGAAGTATTAACCTCCACGTGCCTGTGTCTCCCAAAGAACAACAAAATCCTGGCAAGAAATTTCAGAATCAACCTCATAGGAACTCTGGAAGATAGTCAAAGGTTTGTGGCAAACAGGAGAAAGGCCACAGATACAGGGTAAGAAAATTTTGTGACATTAACTTAGCCTTGCCCTATCTCTCTCTCCAGCACAAGGGCTGTACTGATGTGGGAATGCAGTTCCAGAGCAAACCAAACAGATCTTGTTCTAGGAACTGTTTTTCTTTTTGACCTGCCTGTGGGTTTCCCAAAGGACAGATACAAGGGGCTTGCCTTTGTTTCACCTGACTTGGAACTCTTTAGGTGGAGAAGCAGCTACATGGAGGATGTTCTTTTAAAAAAAGGAAAGTCAGAAGAATGAGCTTCTGTCAGCTGAGCCAACAAAGAGTAATTGGGACAAAGGATGGACACACAGAAAGAGGAGATAACAACTTGGAGAGTGAGAATCTTTGGGGACTCAGGGCTTTGCAAAGCTTCTGCCTATAATGAGGATTCTAGAAAACCACACACATGCCCAGAGTGGGATGCCTGCTCAGAAAAGAACTAAAAAGACCATGATCTTTCAGCTGTGGCAGATCTTTCCATTCAATGAAAGCAGGAAGTGAACGCTAATTGAGCTGTGAACAGACTGGCTAAAGCAACAGAGTACCTCAACACCATGCCACCCTCCAAAGACCTGGAGAGTACTGTTTTCTTCTTTTTCTTGCCTCTTTTCTTTCTTTTCTCTTCTTTTTGGGTCTAGAAGTTTGGGGGAATTCCTGTCAAGCAATTAGCAAACAAGCTAAAGGAACAGAAACTGTGGAGTCAGACATAACAAAGAATACAGTCCTTACAAAAACTGTTCAGAAAAATCACAAAAGCAGCTAGAACCCCAAGCAAGCCAGAAGAGCAAAACAGAAGAAAGAGGAGAATTTAATTTCCAGAGTTATCACATCAACATATTCAAAATATCCAGTTTTCCAGAAAAGATTACGAGGCATACAAAGAAAGAAAAGGCTCTGGCTCTTTCCCAGGACAAAAAACCAAAATGGACAAAAGCTGTCCCTGAGGAAGCACAAATCCTACTTGAGTTAACAAAGACCTCAATAGGTGGTCTTACACGTGCTCAAAGGGCAAAAGGAAACCATGGACAAAGCAGGAAAGGATAGCAGGAAAATAATATTTCATTAAATTGAGAATGCCAGCAACGAGATAGAAATTATAAACAGGGACCAAGTGGAATATTTGAGGCCAAAAAATATAATAACTGAAATGAAAAATCGCAGGAGGGATTGAATAGCAGATTGGAGTAGAGAAAAGAAAGAACAAGAGAATTTGAAGATAAGTCAAATGAAATTATGCCATCTCACGAACAGAAGGAAGAAAAAGGATGAAGAATAAGGAACAGAGTCTAAGAGAATTGTGGGTCACCGTCAAGCATATCAACAAACATAAAATGAGTATCTTAGAAGAAGAGAGGGGGAGGCAAGAAGAATACTCAAAAAATACTCAATATTTCAAGAAATAGTGGCTGAAGTTTTCCCAATTTAAGGAAGACACAAATCTATACTCCAAGAGACTCAATAAACTCTCAGATTGAGCAACTTTTTATATTCTTAGTAGTCACTCTTGTTTTCTCTTCTAGCTGCCTGTAGGTTTTTGCTCATTTTCTTATTTTTCTAGTATTTTTGTGTATATGTACATGTCTGCATCATCCATGCATTTAACCGGTTGCACTGACATAATTACTGAGTAATATATTCTTTCTTCCACTAACTTTTAAATTTTTTTTTAAATTTTTATTTATTTATGATAGTCACACAGAGAGAGAGAGAGGCATAGACACAGGCAGAGGGAGAAGCAGGCTCCATGCACCGGGAGCCCGACGTGGGATTCGATCCCGGGTCTCCAGGATCGTGCCCTGGGCCAAAGGCAGGCGCCAAACCGCTGCGCCACCCAGGGTTCCCTCTTCCACTAACTTTTAATGCTACATCTCTCTCCCCACTCTCCACAATCTCTCTCTTTAGGATTCAATATATACATGGATAAGTTTGTAGACTCTCTTCATCTATTTGATCTATGGATCTATATCTATTATACTAGTATCCTACCATTTAAGCAAGCAGCTCCAGGAAACCTTTCATATCTAGTAGTACAACTTCTGCAACACTATTCATTTCCACGAACTTCTTGGCAAGTTTCATGTGTTTATTCTTTTATGCTAGCTTGAGAATGATTTTATTGAGCGCCAAAGTTAAGTATTTTGGGGATTTCAATTGGCATTACATTCAATGTATATATTATTCTGGGAACTGGACATGAAGTCTTCTCATCCTGGAAAATGATGTCTTTCTATCTAATCAGATTTGTTTTATGGTATTTACCATTTTCTCAGAAGTTCTTTTTGACAAAATCTTATGTTTCTTGTTAAATGTATTTCTATATATTACAGAATTTTTCACTATTATGGATGCAGGACATTTTTCTATTTTAACTTCTAGCTGTGATTTTTAGTATAAAACTATTAATTTGTATATATTTATTGTTAGCCATTTATTAAATTCTCAAAATACTAAAATAGTTTTCAAAGTTGAGTTTTTTAGATTTTCTAGGCATAGATTCATAATCACTATAAATAAATAATAATAATTCTCTTCTTTCAATAGTGGTCCTTATTCCTTGTACTTTTTGCATTAACTAGAATCTTTAGAAAAAAACTGAATAGTGGTGATGGCAGATACTCCTGTCTTTTTTCTGGCTTCAGTGGCAATGTCTTCAGCATTTTTCTATTTTGTATGATTTGTGGTGGTTGTTTTTTGAGAATGACTGTCTTTAAGGAATTACTTTCTGTTTCTTTTGCTTAGAGTTGTAATCAAGAAAGGCTGATGAATTTTACCAAATTAAAAAATATATCAATTAATATCACTACATATTTTTGGTTTTTTGCATTTATAAACATTCCATTAATAGATCACCTAATGATAATTGTCTTTTCACTATAAGGTCTACTGCTCTCTGAGTAAAATCCCATCTTCTTCCCCTGCTTTGCAAGATCTGGTTCTTACCTTGGCCCTTGCTTATCAGTATTCCATCCCCCAAGCCTACCTTCTATTTCCTGAGATCATTAGCCTTTCTTACATACGTTATCTTTGTTAATAATGCTCTCTCTCAGGATGCCTGGGTGGACAGCAGTGGTCTGGGGATCGAGTCCCACATCAGGCTCTCTGCGAGGAGCCTGATTCTCTCTCTCTGCCTATGTCTCTGCCTCTCTCACTCTCTCTCTTTCATGAATAAAAAAATAAATAAATAAAAATAATGCTGTCTCCCTAGTCCTTCACATGCTGAACATAGTCTCCTCCTACAGAACTCTATATCTCCTCAGACTAGCTTTCCCTGACCAATCTATCTAAAGATGACTCTACTGAGTATTATTCATTTCATTAATTGATTTATTTGCTTTACGTCAGTTTTTCTTTTTTAAACTATCATTATCTTGCTATTTCTTTATAGTCTATTTTAGGATCAACAGATTTTTCCAGGATATCATTCATTTCATTAATTGCTTTATTTGCTTTACATCCGTGTTTTTTTTTTTTTAACTATCATTATCTTGCTATTTCTTTATGGTCTATTTTAGGATCAACAGATTTTTTTTTTACTGCAAGGACTAGGTAGTGGATATTTTAGATTTTGCGATCATTATGGCCTCTGTTTCAATACTCTGTTCTGGCACAGTTGCATAAAGCAATCAGAGGGAATACATAAAGAAATAAACGTGGCTATGTTCCAATGAAACTATTTACAAAACAGGCAGCAAGCCAGATTTGATCCATAGGCTGGAGTTTGCTGATTTTGGTTGTTACTTTAGTTTTCTTTCTTGATCTTTTATCAGTTTTCAAGATGAATTTCAAGAACTTCTACTTGAGGCACTTATTCAAGTAGAATTTTAGCTGTGTGTTCTTTTAGGTTTTTATCTATTATGTTATGTTTGCCATGAATCTCTTAAAGATCTTACACTTCATTTTAAAGTTTATATTTCTTCTCGAGACTATATTAAAGCCTGTTTTCAATTATAAAGCAATTAAGTTTATATTATTTCTTTGTTACTGATTTTAGTTTTTTCCATTTTATTGAAAGCACATTACTTCCTTCATTTAAAAGTTTTCTAACCTTTTTATCTATCCAATTTCAGATGATATTTTACAATTGTCTATGAATGTAATGATAAAATATGTATAGTGATAGAGATAGCTAGATAAAAAATATCATAAATATAAAAAATATCCATATACATATGTTGGTGATTGTTCTGTTCCAAATTTCTATATACTTATTTGGTAAATATATTAGTTATGTCATATCAATTTCTATTATATTGTTTTTCATTATAAATATCATTTTTGTTAAGTACCTTTTTTTTAAAGATTTATTTATTTATTCATGAGAAACACACAGAGAGAGGCATAGACACAAGCAGAGGGAGAAGCAGGCTCCATTCAGGGAGCCCGATGTGGGACTCGATCCTCGATTAGGCCCTGGGCCAAAGACCGCACTAAACTGCTGAGCCACCCGGGCTGTCAGTACCTTTTACTTTTACTACATCTGATATTAATATAATCATCTAATTTAAAAAAAATTTTTTTATCTTATTTTATTTTTTTTTAAGTAGGCTGCTACCCAATGTGGGGCTCAAACTCATGACCTGGAGGTCAAGAGTCACAAGCTCCACTGACTGAGCCAGCTAGGCTCCCCCACCGTCTGATTTTTTAATTCATCTTTGCCTAATGGATCTTTCTCTATCTCTTTATTTTCATCATTTTTTTTTTGTTTCTGGTAGTCAGTATATAGCTAGATTTTCTTTGTTAAACCAATCTAAGGGGCACCTGGGTGGCTCAGTGGTTGAGCGTCTGCCTTCGCCTCAGGTGGTGACCCCGGAGTCCTGGGATCTATTCCACATTGGGCTCCCCACAGGAAGCCTGCTTCTCCCTCTGCCTATGTGTCTGCCTCTCTGTGTGTCTCTCATGAATAAGTAAATAAAATCTTAAAAAAAAATAAACCAATCTGAAAATATATCTTTTAATGGAGGAATTTAACCAAATCATTCAGTTTGATTTTGTTTTATTCAACTTATTTTATATTTACTCCTTAGTTTATTATGTTATAGACTTGTTTTCCCTTCCCATGTGTTTCTTACACTGATCTTTTTAAAAGTTCTTTTCCTTGGTAAATTATTCTATTACATAGCTCAATTTAATGTTTTAGTCAATCATATTTAAACCTCTAAGTTCTCTATTGATCTGCCAAAATGAAATAATTACTGTATTGTTCTGCCTTGACTCTCCTATCATTCTCTGCACTTTTTTAGCTTTTGACTAATTTCTCTAACTTTAATTTCTTTTCCAGTTTTATTGAGAAATAATTGACATATATCACTGTACAAATTTAAGGTATATACAGCATGATGGTTTGATTCACATATATTGTGAAATTATTACCACTATGGATTCAACTAACATCCATCTTCTCATTCAGATAAAATAAAATGAAAAGAAATAAAAAAGGAAAAAGGAAAAAAAGAAAATAGGAAAAATATTTTCTCCTCATGATAAGAATTCTTAGGATTTACTCTTTTAGGAACTTTTCTATATATTACACAGTGATGATAATGATAGTCATCATGTTGTACACTCTATCCATAGTATTTATTTATCTTATACCCAGAAGTTTGTACCTTTGACTACCCTCCATTAGTTGTTCAAGGAAATGTTTAATTTCTATGTGTCTGTGAATTTTCTAGTTCTTTTCTTATTCTATTCTTATTCTATTCTCATTTCTAGTTTTAAGCCATTATGGGCAGAGAAGATACTTGATATGATGTCAATCTTCTTTTTTTAAGATTTTTATTTATTCATTACAGACATAGATAGATATATAGAGAGAGGCAGAGACACAAGCAGAGGAAGAAGCAGGCTCCATGCAGGAAGCCCCATGTGGGACTCAATCCCAGATCTCCAGGACCACAGCCCGGGCCGAAGGTAGCGCTAAACCGCTGGGCCACCGGGACTGACCCGGTGTCAATCTTCTTGAATTTGCTTACACTTATTTTGTGGCTTAACATATATGCTCAATCCTAGAAAATCTTCCATGTGTGCTTGAGGAGAAGGTGTATACTATTTTTGTTGGATAGACTGTTCTGTATATGTCTTTGTCTGTTTAGTCTATAGTGTTATTCAAACCCACTGCTTCTTTACTGATTCTCTGCCTGGATGATTTATTCATTGTTGAAGGTGGGATACTAAATTCTCTAATTATTATTGTATTACTTATATTATTTATTTCTTGTTTTGGCTCTGTTCTTACCTAGCTCTGTTTTAGCTCTGCTCTTACTTTATATATTTAGGTGCTCCAATGTTGGGCACATAAATATTTAAAATATATCTTTTTGATGTATTGACTCCTTTATCATTATATAATGACCTCTTTTTCTCTCTTTACCATTTCTTTTTAACTTTCAAACTATAGTTGTCAGTGAATTATGCACTACTGTCACCAATTGCAGAAATTAACTATATATTTACCATGATTTGAGGTTTATACTACCTTTTAATACTTTTACAATATCACTTAATGTTCTTCTAATACCACTCAAAGAACTACCTTTGGGACTTTTTATAAGGCAGGCCTGGTAGTAATAAACTCCCTTAGCTTTTGTTTGTCCAAGAAAGTCCTTATCCCTTCATCATTTCTGAAGAACGGGTTCTCCAGCTATAGAAATATTGGTTGATAGTTATTTTCTTTCAATATTTTGAATATGTAATCCCATTCTCTCTTGGCTGGAAAGGTTTCTGTTGAGAAATCTTGCTGCTATGAAAATTCTTTTTTTGTCTTTGACTTTTGACAATTATAATGTGTCTCATTGTGGCCTTATTCATGTTCAATATATTTGGAATTCATTGGGCCTTGTTGATCTGCATGTCCATTTCCCTTCTCAGGTTTGGGAAGTTTTCAGCTGTTACTGCTTTAAATAATACTTTCTGCTTATTTTTCTTTCTCTCCTCTGTCTAGAATTCCCATAAAGTGCATATTGCTTTTTTCTTTGTGTTCCGTAATTCCCATAGACTTACTTTACTTTTTTTCATTATTTATTTGTTTGTTTATTTTATTTACATATTTATTTACTTTGCCCCTCTGACCAGGTAATTTCCAATGTCTTATCTTCCGGGTCACTTATTCTTTCTTCTGCATGGTTGAGTCTGCTTTTGAAACTCTATTGAATTCTGCAGGTCAGTTGCACTTTTCAACCCTAGGATTTGTTTCTGTTTAATGGCTGTTCTTTCCTTGTTGAACTTCTCATTTTGTTCATGCATTGTTTTCCTAATTTTGTTTAGTTATCTCTCTGTGGGTTTTGGGGGTTTTGTTTGTTTGTTTGTTGGGGGTGGGAGGATGGTGGTTGTAGTTCATTAAACTTCCATAAGAGAGTTATTCTCAATTCTTTGTCTGACAATTCATAGGTCTTCATTTCTTTAAGGCCAGTTATTGGAGCTTTATTAGTTTCCATTGGTTGCATCATATCTACTTGATTTTTCGTGATCATTGAGTTCTTACATTAGTATATGCTCATTTGAGAAATCAGGCTCCTTTTCCAGACTTTATAGGTTTGCTTTGATAGAGATAGTTCTTCACCATTCAGCTCAATTTGGGTTTCTGGTTATATCCACTGGTAATGTCCGTGGGCAGATGGGCCCTTCTATTATGGTCTATTTTGGAGTGAGGTAGCTGTTCAAGCTCTGAGGATAGAGAGTGTGTGTGCCACTGGCTGAGAATAGTTAGATAGGACAAGTAGCTTGGTTTTCTACCCAAGTGAGGCTGTACTATGGGCCTCACAATTGCTTGAATTCTCTCATCAGGCTTACTAGTGGGATTAGTTGGGACTGTGTATGATATTCAGTAGTAGAAGGAGCTATGGATTAGCTTCTCTGCCCTAGTAGGCAGCAGGACAGGACCCAGAAGCCTGTACAAATTATTGTTTAGGGGTCCAAATCAGGCCAGAGTAGTCACTGAATTCCCTGGTAAGGTAAGGCCACCAGTCTTGCTCTACAGACAAGGGAAGCCACAAGTTGTGCTCTGTCAAAGTGCAACTACACATAGGAGTATTGAATGGGCTATGCAGCTGCTCCAGTGCTTTGGTTAGCTTCCCTGGTCAGACAGGCTGAAGGCTATATTCAGTATAAGTAGGGCTATGAATTAGATTTTCTGCCTGGGTACAGAGGGAGATGCAGGTCTAAAACCAGTAAAGCTCTCTGTTTGTTGTCTTAACTGAAGCCAACCTGCTCTCCAAGTTCCTGGACCAAACAGGGCCACCGGCATTGTTCTGCAAACTACTGGCTCTGCCCACCCACTTCTTGGCTTGAGTGCCCCTGGGCCACACAGCTTCCAGGAGTTATTGCCAGCCCTCTTTGTCAGATGGGGCTGGAAGATATGCTTCACATGGGTGGGGCTATGATTCAGCTCCTTGCCTGGGTGGGAGGAAAAGGAGCTTCTCTAGGCTACTCTCAAACTGGCTGTCTGCTTGGAAGGGACTGGGAGCAATCTTCAGTCTTCAGCAATGAATTAATACCAAGCCTTTGCATGACACGAGAATATTCCATGCCCGGTACTGGGGACTTTACTTTGGGGGCAATCAGTTGTGCTCCACTTATTGGCTTGAGCACCACTGGGCTGCACAGCTTCCAGAGTTGTCACCAGCCCTTTTCCTCAGATGGGACCAGAAGATACTCTCTACAGAAGGAGGGGCTATGATTCAGCTCCTTCCCAGGGTGTGTCCAAACTGGATTTTAAGGCCAGTAAAACTTCTTTGAGCATCTGAATCTGGCAGATCTGTACCCAACCAAGTTGCCTGGTCAGAGTGTGCTTTGCTCTGTGGATGACCAAGCTGCTGGTTAAGGTTACTACTTGGGCACTGCAGGTATGAATCGGTTAAGATACATATGCTGATTGTTCCAAGCTCTTCCCCTCTTCTTTGTCATAGCCAGATTCCCTGTGGTTGAGCCCCGCTGATTGTCCTTTGATCCCATGGTGCAAGAGCAGAGAGGAGGCTCCCACAAAATATCCCACAATGCTGGAAGGTTGATTTATCCCCTGGGTTATCTTTTCACACTGGAGGAACTGGAGGCTCAGGGGAGACCTCTCTACATAACGCAGCTTTGGTTTCGGGGAAGGACAGTGTGGTCAGTGTCTTGTCACTTTTCTTACACTTCTAATGCAGGTTGTCTTGGTCTCTGAGATGCAAGAGGAGTGCTTCACCTTCACCCCCAAGTCCTAGGATTCTCTCAATGGTATCCTGTTCTTGAGTAAATTGTTCATTGTGACAGGGAGCAAAGTTAGGAGCAACCTAGGTCCCCATCTTGAAGTCACTCTCTGCTTTTTCTGATGCTGGGATTGCTAGTCTTTGACAGAGTTTGGTACAGAGCAGAGCTATGGAGGCAAAATTTCCACTCTGATAATTTTCAAGGTCTCTTAGATATTCTCAATAAATGTAGAAAGAATGAGCTAATGAGGGGGTAGGTACAGGGAGAATTTCCTCCCTTAGAAAATATCTGCAATGAGAAGATGGTATCCAGCCAATTTCCGTGTTGTTGACCCTCTCCCTGTCAGAGGACTGGGTCCATTCCCTATTGCATTGTTCCAGGGCAAAAGGTCAAGCATTCATTGGCTATGATTAGACTTGTTTAAACTTTAACATCTGCTTGTAATTAGTATAAATCCTTCCAAGATTCTGATATATGATAAATTCTAATCCTTAGTTTCCAGAGCCATCGCACATGTTTTTCTAATGTGTGTTTTCATAGATATTTCATAAAATTTTGTAGTTTTTGAAAAAGTAACACACAGTATTTCCTAACTTTTGGAAAATGCAAAAGTGTCCCCCAAAGGAAGATACCCATGATCAATTTATATAATCTCTGGTCAGATTGTCTTTTATGTATTATTCTAATTCTGATTTTATATCTATTTTTGTAATGCTAGAGTCAATCTATTTGCAAACTGTTCTGTATTTTTAAATGTATATATCACAAATATTTCTCATGCCATTTAGTATTCTTCAAGAGTACAATTTGTGTTGTTACTTAGTATTTTGTCTATAATTTTCAGAGAATTGTTTTCAAAGTTAGCAATAGAGTTGTGCTAGTATTTTCTTTTCACCTTTTAGTATACTCTTATGTCTATGTCTACTTTCTCATTCTTAAATTTGTTTATTTGTGTTTACCTTCTATTATTTTTTTAGAGTATGTAGAGGTTATTGTATTTATCTCTCTTTTCATTAATCGGCACTTTTTACAACTTTTTTGGTAGAATTTCATTTTAACATATTTAAATTAAAAAAAATACTTAATTTCAAACTTGTACAAAAGTTGATGAGTTGGCCAGGAAACTTCCATATACCCATGACCCAAATTCACCAACTGTTGACATTTTGCCCATTATCTGTATTATTTTGTATTAGTATATGATATGTGAAATGTATATCAAATGTGTTTTTCTACTGCTATTCTACATTATACTTTTTTTTCTGAAATACCTTGGAAATAAGTTAAAGATATGTTTATTTTCTCAAATATTAGAGAATATTATGTATGTGCATTTCCTAAGAACCAGGATATTTTCTTGTAACCACTGGGTAGTTAAAATTGGGAAGTTATACTTTGATACACTGTTGTTGAACCATAGTCTTATCATATTTATCTATGCCTCAATAATGTTCTTTATAGCATTGCTTTAGTTATCACATCTCTGGTTTTTCTTTAGTCTGAAAGATTTCCTGTCTTTCTATATCTTTCTTGACTTGAAAATTTGAAGAGGTATGCGCAGTTATTTTGCAAAATGTGTCTCAGTGTGACTTTGTCTGATCTTTTCTCATGATGATATGCGGGTTATACATTTTTGAGGAAATGTCACAGAGGTGATATTGTGTCATTTTCAGTGCGTGATAGAAGGAGCCATGTGACATTAGTTTGGATCACTTGGTTAAGGTGGTGTCTGTAGGCTTCTACACTTTGAAGTAATTGTGCATTACTTTGTCATTAATAAGTAATTTATGAAGAGAGAATCTGAGGCTATGAAAATGTCCTGATCCTTTACATTCACTAATTTTAACATTGCTTGATTATTTTTAACTTAATCATTTCTTCTGCATTTATTGGACATTCTATTATAAGAAAGACTTTGTATTCTCCCCTAGTTACTTACATCTGCAAGATTCTTATATTAAATTTGCTGTAAACCATTACCAAATTTATTTTGATCTACAATCATCCCAGAATTACCCAGTATGAGTCCCTTGCAGTTGTCCTTTCTTCTTTGTTTTTTAACCTTCAGATTATGTTGTTTTTTCATTAGTGCTAGTAACTGTTTCCTGTTATTAAATTTATTTCCATGTGTACTCAAGAGTATACTGAATTGTTGATGTATAGGAGATGCCTCATTAAATTTCAACTTTTTACTCAAAGGCCTTCAAACAGAATAGTGTTGACTTGGTAAGAAATTTCCTACATTAGAAAATAATTTACAGGTAAAACAGAACATCCTGTTAGGTGTCAAACACACCGACCTTCTCTCTTGTACTTTTCACTGTTTTAGTTTTTAACATAGTGGCCTATGGAAAAGCATTTGTTAGTTTTTTTCTTTTTGATGACTTTTTGTTATGACATGGGAGAAGGTCCTCATCAGGTCTGTAAATCTTCTAATACCACCTCCTTTTGTGAGTCGGCCATGAATCCATATCACAAATTCTTGATTTTCAGGAACCATTTTTTGCTCTCTTTCATTGTAAGAGTTTGTAGATCTTTACATACTTCATGCTTTCATTTTTTTAAATGTCAGGGTTTTTTTTTGTTTTTTTTTTTGTTTTTTTTAGTTCATCAATTTTGTAAATGTACAAAAGTGACACAATTTCTTCCTAGATTTCTGTGTCAGGTATAGAGAAAGAAATGAAGAAGAGTTCAGACCTGCTTTTATATGTTTTTAAAGAGAAATTTTCCGTTGCTTATCATTCTCTTTGTCTTGAATTTTGCTAACCCCTTTACATGTATACTGGGATATATTCTGTGGTCTCTGGTTTTTTACTTGGATTTTTTGAATTTGTGATCTAAATGTCCTTCTGAACGAGCCTATTGAGACTGCCAAAGAGCCAGTATTTGTTGGGAACTATGCTCCCTACAGTGTCATTCCTAACTCATGCCCTTGCCCATCCTTTGCTCTGCGGCAGTGAGGACAAGGAACTACAATCCATACTTCCACTCAGGCTCTCCTTTATGCTTCTAAAATAGCTAGCTCCATGATTCTTTGAACACTTTCTTACTTCCATTTTCCCGAGGTAACCTGGTTGTTTTTAGTCAAGAATGGCATTTAGATATTAAGATCTGCATGGTAGGTCTGATCATTGCTACTGATATTATTGCCTTTAGTCCCTTTTTGTAGAGAGCTGGGAAATAATCTTTATCTATTTATACCTATATCCTATATCTGTTTTTATCTCTATATCTAATGTTTCTATTTCTACATTTAAATAAGAAAAATCTCATTTTCAATTCAATACCACAGGTCACATATGGTTCTCTTCTTTCTATATTTTTGTTCCTCTATGACTGTTCCTGAACAGTGAGAAATCTGGATTCCATTATCATCAATACTTTTACACACTTTGCACAAATCTAGGATACACAGAAGTTAATTTCCGAATTGTTAATTCATACCACTGAGAAAAGTAAGCCTACTAATGAGAACCTTGTTCACAGATTTGCTTTTAGACGAAGTGTATGTACAGTTAGCTACACAAAAGCTAAGTCTACAACTGATGAATTTTAACAAGTGCATACATAAATACAATCCACATTCAGGGGTTATTAGAGAAATGTCTGATTTTAGAACTGGGGCAGGAAATAAATAAGATGAGCCTCGAGCATCTTGTAATGCCAAAAAGTTGCAAGTGCTAAAAAATAAAATTGTAGGCACACATGAAATGGATACAAAAGCAAGCTGAAAGATTTTCCAATGGTCAAAGTGGCAGCAATTTGAAAAAAAATAATATTGGATTATAGAACAGTATAAAATAATTAGTTCTATGCTGATAGAACTAAGTGATTGAATAAATACATAGAGCTGAAGAGACAAATTTCCCATGCAGAGTTCCAAATAATTTGTGTAGATTTACTCTGCCGTCAAATGGAGTTATAGCCCCCATTTTAATGAGGATTGTGCATAGCAACTTGCTCCCAAAAAATGTAGTATCAAAAGGAAGGGGAAAAGTAACTTCATAGCAGAGAGACCTGGGAAACACTATCTCAGTCCATTGATCAAGGTTAATGTCAACAGTGATAAGTCTTATTAATAGTATGTAAGATTGGTAGAGAGTAATGGAAACCACACTTTATGGTCTTCCTTCCAAAAATCCATAGCCCCAGTCTAATGATGAGAAAAATATCAGACAAATTCCAACAGAAGAGACTTCTACAAAATACCTACCCAGCACTCCTTAAAACTGTCCAGGTCCTCAAAAATGAGGGGAGTCTGAATAATTGCCACAGTCAAAAAGAATGTAAGGAAACATGACTAAATATACTATGGTGTCCTAGAGAAAAAATCCTACAAGAGAGTTTGGGTTAAAACTAAGAGAATATGAATAATATATAGACTTTACATAATCATAATAATATATCAATATTAATTTATTGTGACTAACGTACTGATGTAAGATGTCAAGAAGGGAAATGGTGTGAGACATAAGGGAACTCTATAGTATCATCTCAGTTTTTCCATAAGTCTAAAACTGTTCTATAAAATGAGGTCCATATATTTTAGAGTATATGTTGAAGTCTAGAAAGCCCACATGCTTTGGGATTATATGCATAAACTCTGCAGTTTAAAGGTCAATTGTATTGAGTTATGATTTATTATTCTTTCCTTGGTTTGCAGTGTTAACTGCATTCTTTTGATAAAATGATTCAGAGTTATTTGCTTTCACTCCCTCAGGTGAAAACTTCCACATGTACCCTTCAATATGCTATTCAGTAACCTCCTATTGCAATATTTTTTAATAAAAATTCTTCCCAGAAACAATATATTATGGAGTTGGATTTTCAACTTTATTAAGTGAAGGACATTAGTTCTTCCCGTGATAGGTTCAAACAAATCTTGCATTGAAAATTCAGATCTCACATATATTACTTTTGCTCTGAAAAGGAAGATGTGCCTTGTGAGAGAATTGAAGTACAGTGCAATATGTGATAACTGTGAATCTTGAGGGCTGAATGTGACCCCAAAACAAGGACCAGATATAGCATTGTACAAATTATTCTGACAATGGCTAAATTGTAGCAGTCCAGGCAAAAAGAAAATAAAGTAAATAAGCAAAACAAAAGACTCAAGGCACGTCACTAATTGAAAATATTTATAAATGTCATTATGTAGTAAAGTTCTTCACTTTTTTTCAAAATTTCTCAGCATGGCATAGGGATATATTTGGAGCCTGTTTGCCATATTTATATAAATATAGAGCCAATTCCTTTGTCTCTGTTTGGGGAAAATTTATTAAGATCAAAAACTTCCCTGATATTAAAATTCTGTACAACCCCAGATAAATTCCAGAAAGAAAATTATTTTTCTATTTGGGCAGAAATTCATATTCTGTGATGGTAAAGGGGGATAATTCAGTTCAAAATGGGATTTTCAGTAGAGCATGATGCTGTTAGAACTACAGAAAGCAGCTTTTAGGTATTAGGGGAAGAAACTTGTATCACTAAAGAAAATTATACCAATTCAAAATAGGACAAAGGCATAACTAGATGCCCTTTCAATATCCTATCAGAACATTGTCTAACACGACCACCCAAGGATTATCTAATTCTCTAGAAGATATACCTTTGTTTGAATTACTAGTTATGTTTGATTAGATGCAGGTTCTGTGAATTATGTGTCAATCATATGGATTTTTTTTCCAGTAGAGGTGCAAATGATTTCTCTTTGGCAGGAAAAATAACCCAAAAGATTGTAGTTTTTATTGCCCTGTAGGATACTAATCAGTTCTGTCTCTCACTGAGTATACTTATTTCAGCAAGCCTTTTTTTCCTCACTGACTTAATATAAATCAATCTCAATCTCATTCTCTTTCTGTATATATGTACACACAACAGCACAGATAGATATACACACATAGATATGTAATATGTATGTATAACGTATATTATGGGTGTATATATCTCAAACATTCTTTGAGTTATTTTGTTCCCATTTCTTAACAGCAGAGTACCTACACAAATTATTTGGAACTCTGCATGGAAATTTGTCTCTTCAGCTCTAGGTATTTATTCAGTCACTTAGTTCTATCAGTATGGACTTTTGGATACTCATTTTATACTTTGTTTTATAATCCAATATTATTTTTTAATTGCTGCTGCTTTGACCATTGATAAATTTTTCAGTTTGCTTATGTGTCCGTTTCATGTGCTCCTATGATTCTTTCCCCCCTCCTTTTTTTTAAGCACTTCCAAACAATTTGGCATTACAAGATACTCCAGGCTCATCTTCTCTATTTCCTGCCTCGCCCTAAAATCAGACATTTCTCTGATTGTGCTACTGGCACCCTTAATTAATAAGTCAAATACATCTCTGATGCACAGTCTACATTTGTATGAGAGTCATGCCATAATAAAATCATCCAAAGTTATTTACTTTTGCTTCCCCAGGTGAGACCTTCTCCATATATTCTTCAACCCATTAAAACAGGTCACTGAAGGGCAGCCTGGGTGGCTTAGTGGTTTAGCGCCACCTTCAGCCCAGAGCGTGATCCTGGAGACCAGGGATCAAGTCCCACGCAGACTCCCTACATGGAACCTGCTTCTCCCTCTGCCTGTGTCTCTGCCTTTATCTCTCTCTCTGTGCCTCTCATGAAAAAAAATAAATAAATAAAATCTTAAAAAAAAAGAAAAAGCAGGTCACTGAAAAAAAATCATACACAGATTCATTGGTTTAGGGTGGGAGTTCA
This sequence comes from Canis aureus, assembly GCF_053574225.1. Classification (NCBI taxonomy): domain Eukaryota; kingdom Metazoa; phylum Chordata; class Mammalia; order Carnivora; family Canidae; genus Canis; species Canis aureus. Next base: position 40,882,585 of record NC_135628.1, on the reverse strand, counting down.
CCTCTTCCCTGCTGCCTCTTATGCCCTCATGTATTTATGATTATGAGGTGGCTCAAGATAGTGTTTGTGAGCTACTACCATAAATGCTGATGAAATAGAGGTGGCTTAATTTCTGCAAAGTTAAGCAGCTTGACCTTGTGATGGGTGCACAAATTGAATGTACCATAAGCTTTCAAGCAGAGAAAATGCTTTTAACATTTTACACTTTAAAAGAAAACCACTTCTTTTTAAAAATATATTTTATTTATTTATTCATGAGAAACATCGAGAGAGGCAGAGACATAGGCAGAGGGAGAAGCAGGATCCCTGTGGGGAACCTGATGTGGGACTCGATTCCAGGACCACAGAATCATGACCTGAGCCAAAGGCAGACACTCAACCACTGAGTCACCCAAGTGCCCCAGAAAACTACTTCTTAATGAAAATCAACATTTACTCATTTTTTATCAAATGTTATCCTCAAGGGAAAAAAATATATTTTAATCTGCAGATTATACAGGGGGAACTAATATAACTAATTAACACTATTACTTATCAAGTAGTCTATAAATTGCCCTTTTTGTGATACAATCACCACAGGATCAACGTACACTAAATAATTGAAATACATAAAACAGGAACAAAATAACTACCATGTTAAATTTTATTGAATAACCATCTAGACAAATTAATGAACACCAAGTATTTGACTACTCAGTCAACCTAGGAATAAAGTTTCCAAAAGAAAGAGAGAAAGAAAGAAGCTACTCTCCTAGATGTAGCTTCTGGGACAAAATAAAGAAATATCATCAAAATGTCTGGGCTGGTGTAGCCAGTATTGATGATGAGAAGGCCCTAATTGTTAGACCTTTACATAACACAGTCAGCATTTTACAAATAAATAGTCATGGAAGTACATATCCTATCCCAGGGAAAATGTTTTGCTTTTCCTGCTTCTGTTCACTTGTCAGGTTCTTAATGAATCTGTAATTTACAACCAGTAAGTGATACGGTTAAAATTTGAATTGTAGATTTCTAACTCTACATTTAGCATTTTTTCCTAAAGACGATAATATCCATATTCTGACTTTTGATTATTTTATATCAGGGTTTATTAAAGCATTTTATGTTTCAGCAGGAGAAACAATATTTTCAGGGTTTAATTCCATGGGAATAGGATGTATGCATATATAGTAAATTCTGAATTAGCCATGCCAAAAAAAGCATTAGCATGAGAGGTTAAAACATCATACCCAGTGTACCACTTGAAATGGAGACAGGTCCCACCAGCAAAGAAGTGAATGTGTGTTTCCATGTCCATTCACGTTTATGTTTCATGACAAACCTCAACTTCTAATTGTTTCCCACATAGTTTCTGTTGAAAATATTTAGTGCAACCCACAGCAAAGTTTCCCAAAGCACTCATATTCAGAAAACTCAGGGGTTTATCATTCTTTTACTGAAGCATTGCCTAATTATGGAGGCAAATTTCACTTTTGACCGAAAGGCCAGAAAATCTAGTAAACCTTTGGGATTTTCAATTAGTTTAAAAGACATATATAACACTACCATTTGGAGAGTCTTCAAATAAAAAGATGATTTGGGGCACCTGGATGGCTTAGTCAGTTAAACTTCTGCTTTTGGCTCAGGTCATGATCCTGGGGTCCTGGGATCAAGCCCCACATCCGGCTCCCTGATTAGTGGGGAGTCTGCTTCTCCCTCTCCTCATGTTCTCTCTTACTCGCTCTGCTTTCTCTCTCTCCTCAAATAAACAAAGAAATGAAACTCTAAGAAGAAAGTGATTTAGGGGTACCTAGGTGGCCCAGTTTGTTAAGCATCTGACTCAATTTTGGCTCAGGTCATAATCTCCAGGTCCTGAGATTGAGTCCCACATTTGGGCTTCAGGCTGAGCATGGAGCCTGCTTAAGATTTTCCTTCTTCCCTCTCCCTCTCCTCTAAACAAAAGAAAGAAAGAAGAAAAAGAAAGAAAGAAAGAAAGAAAGAAAGAAAGAAAGAAAGAAAGAAAGAAAGAAAGCAAAAGGTGATTTATAAAATAAGTCAGTCACATGGAAAGGCCAACCACTGGATTGGAGACTAAGAACCTCAGGTTCCAACAGAGTTCACACTACAGGTATGACATGAAAAAGTTAGGAAATCACTGGGGAGTGTTTTCTTCAAATGGAAAATCGGAGGGCTATATTAACTTCTAGAAAATGTCTAGATTCCTTCTCTTCTGTTTCACAATTCATTGACATCTCTGAATTTTCCCATCATGAAAAATAAATTCCAAATGCATATGTTTATGAAAACATAAACAAGCATCTAAAGTTTAGATATTGCTATTGAGGGTAAAAAGAAAATAGTTGTCATAATTGTACCTAGTTTTTACATTACTCAAAAAAGTTAAAATAACTTTTATAAAAGAATTTCTATTACTGGAGAAATGTTCAATTTATTGTAACATTACCTATAACTGTACCAAATAAAACAAAATTGTAACTATCTCTTTAACTTGGACATTCTGCAATATTTTAAATATAGTGACTAAAAGTGTAAATATATTATATAACAAAGTTTATAAAATAACTTCTGAAAACAAGCATCTCACAGACTGTCACTTATTTATCTGAGAACATGTAAATACAAACTAATATGAATCATAACATTCACTTTTGAGTATGACTAATGAAATTGATAGTAAAACCAACATAGCTAAAAGGCCCAACTTTGAAAACTAAATAATTTGTTTATCAGTGTGAATTCTGTCACCTTTTGTTTTCCAATCCTCTTTATTCTTCTTTCCCTATCAAAAAAAAAAAAAAAATCCACTGAAGTATATCTTCAGAATCATGAATATCCAAGTCACCCTTCCCCCCCGACCCCCCCACCCTCCTGCAAAAAAAGGCAAATAATTTCCAGAAGAATTAAAACATGGCTCTTTCTATTAGTGTTGGCATTTCAGTTCTGTTCAGAGACCCTCTCAAATTTAGCTGGAGATAGTTTCCATGGTAACTGAAGAATGTGCTCTGATGAGTCTTGAAACAGACAAATAAGAATCTCTGCTTCTTACAAGTGGGCAACAATTTAATGCTTAATGCTCTCTAATGCTTAATGGAAGACATTTGAATCTATTTTGGTTTCAGACAAAAGCTGAAAAAAAGCCAGTTCTGTCAATTACACAAATCTAAAAGGTAGGTATTAGTAAAGTTGAGGGTAATACAAACTGTTTTATCCTTTTCAAGATCTAAGAATATATAAAAATGTATTATTATCTGATATTAAATATTTTACACTACCATGAAGAACTTTAAAAACCAATTTCCTTAATCCAAGCAAATTTATCCCTTTCTATTGTCATTGTCATTTTTAAATTAATTATTCCTAATTAATATAAGTATAGTTTATAAACACTGCAAATAATTAAATGATGTTTAGTTTTTTTATGTGTGTATGTGAGATCTGATTGTTTTGGATAGAGAAAAATTGAGGATGGATTAATGGGAATGGACAAGTCAATATGTGAAAGAAACAAACACTGGCAAGCTAGTGAGTTGAAAAATAGGTATAGCCTTTCAAAGTTAAAGAAAAAAAAACAACAACCCATGAACATAAAAAAGAAAATTAGTATTGCTCAAGAAAAAAATCATGACCCTACTTGAAAGTATCTCTGCATAAACTGGTATAAAAAGATAATTAAAACAGATGAATCTTCCCTAATCCAAAAAAACACAAAATCAACAAAAAGACTGTTAATTCCCTAGAGAGGAATCTATGTCTTTGTTGGTTGTGACACTGGTTACCAAAGTAATGACTATATTTGAGAGGTCCCTGGCTACAAACCCAATCTCTTGAAGACCTTTAGTAGACTCTAAATCAAACAGACCCTTATAATGGACTCACCTGTACTTTCTACTGCTCAAACACCTGAACCTTAGCAAATGAAACTTGTTGCTAAGCAAGGCAAAAATCAAGGTCGTTGTTGAAAAATTTGGTTTAAAACTGTTTTCATCTTAACTCTCCAGAAGTTAGAACATTCCACCTGGCATCATTTAGAATCCTGTGACCCAGACATTGTAACTGACAGGAGAGCCACTGGCCCATATGATGTATTTGTGTGATTTAGAGGTTATGAATGCTGGTGTTAAGGCTCACAGCAAGTAAAGCACAAGCTGGATTTAAGTTACCCTACCCCCCCACCCCCATCCAGACATATCTGTGCAGTATATAAACTGCATGAGGCAGTCCTAGCACTAGGTCTTGAGTGTGCAGTGATGAGCAGAACAGGCCAGTAATACCAACAAAAAAGAAAAAAAAAAGATTGGGATCTGGTTGGTGTTTTTTTGTTAATTTTTTTTTAATTCAATTTGCCAACATATAGTATAACACCCAGTGCTCATCCCATCAAGGATTTGGCTGTTTTATAGGACTATTAATACTTACATGAATTTGCTCAGCATTCACTTACAACCTACTCTGTGCCAGTAATATTGTGTAAGGACTATCAGGATGGGATTTAGGAAACACAAAAGAACTCTCAGGACATAACTACTTCTTCAAATTCCTACACTGAGACTGTTCCAAACCAGCCCTGACTTTTGGCAGCCTAAGGCCACATTCCTAGGACTACCCACTCTTTCTAAGTTCCTGCCTGAAAAAGCTCCAGGCTGTCAAAAGAATTGACTGTTCAGTAGGCCCCTGACCCCACCTTCTTAGAACATTTCCCCCCAAAGTAAAGAAAGAAAGAAAGAAAGAAAGAAAGAAAGAAAGAAAGAAAGCAAGCTGGCAATTGTAAATCCCTCCCCATCCCTTTGAGATATATACTTATTTCCTGCAATTTAGGATTGTCTTCCTCAAGAACATGAAGCCATCCCTTTGAAATGTCAACTTTGGGAAGGATAGGACCTTTGTCTCCCAGTCTCTGTGGGAGGATATAATCCCAACTTCAATAATTGCTAGCTAGGAGATACAGATGGCCTAATTGCATTTACACTGACCGACCCTCTTACCTACTTTTTGTCATATTTCACTCCCCTGGCACTGCTTGAGCACTCCCTTTTCCTACTCCTTCATCCTCCCTTTAAAACATCCAGTCACCTCTGCACAAATTGGAATGGAGCTCAGTTCTTTCCCCTACCATCAGTAGTTACTGAATAAAATGTTTTCACCACCTTAATGTTTGACCAGGTTTACCTTTGAGAGATCTAAAGGAGATATTCTAGTATGAAAACTATATGCTAAAAAAATGACCCCCCTGAAATTAATATTAACACTGTATGTGAAATACCTGAAATTTAAATAAAAACTTAAAAAGACGATAAGATAGAGAATAAACGTGCTATGATAGTAATTTAATTAATTAAATTGAGAGTGTGTGATATAAGGCCTGCACACTGATATGAATGATAATATAATAATATGTGAGAAGAAGGGAGACATCTATTGGGCAGAGTAGGAAGGCGATGTGGTTGGAGTGGGACCTTAACTGGGCTATATGAGTTTGGATTTGGACAAGGGAAATAGAGAGAATTTAACCTAGTATTGACATAAGTTCATTTTTTCTTTTAAAGATTTTATTTATCAGAGAGAGTGTGTGAGAGAGAGCATGAGCAGGATGGAGAGGGAGAAGCAGGCTTCCCACTGAGCAGGGAACCTGACATGGGGCTCAATCCCAGGATCATGACCTGAGCCAAAGGCAGACATATAACAGACTGAGCCATTCAGGTGCCCTCACATAGGTTGATTTTATTCCAGAAGACATGTGCATTGTCATAACCATATTAATAAATTCTAAGATCCATAAGAGGAGACTTCCTATCTGATTGTTTTTTCATACTTGCATCATCAATGTATAAAATACAATGGTCTCAACAAAATTCATTGAATTAACAAATGAGGTATCATTTAAATAAAATGAGACTAAATATGTGAACTAACAGGCTGCATATGGAAACAATCAAAATGAAAGAAGAGGCATTAAAACTGATGTCACAGAAATAAAAAGAATCATGAGATTAGCATGAACAATACACCAACAAATAGGATAACCTAGAAGAAATGGATAAATTCCTAGAAATATATAATCTACTAAGAATGAATCACAAAATATAGAAAGTCTGAACAGATCTATAACTAATATGGAGATGGAATCAATAATCAAAAATCTCCCACAAAGAAAAGCCCAGAACCAGATGGCTTCACTGGGGAATTCTACCAAACATTTAAAAAAGAATTAACACCAATCCTTATCAAACTCTTCTAAAGAACTAGAGGGGAAGGAGTATTTCATTTTATGAAGCCTGTATTACTCTGATACCAAAGCCAAAGACACTGTGAGAAAAGAATATAGATGCCAAAACCCTCAGCAAAATACTAGCAAACCAAATCCATCAGCACATTAAAAGCATCATGTATTGAATAAGTGAGATTTATCCCTGGGATACAAGGATGGTTCAACATAGGGAAATCAATTAACGCCATATATCCCATTAACAAAATAAAGTGTAAAATCACAATTATCTCAAGAAATAAGGGAAAAGCATCCTTTCATGAAAAAACTCTCACTAAACTAGGAAAGTATCTCAACATAATAAAGGCATATATGAAAAGGCCACAGCTGACATATTCAATGGTGAAAACGTTAAAGTGTTTTCCCTAAGATTGAGAATGAAGCAAGGATGCACATTCTTGCCATTTTTGTTTAAGTACCAGAAATCTCTAGCCAGAGGAATTAAACTAAATAAACAAATAAATGGCATTGCTGTCAGAAAGGCAGAAGTAAAATTGTCCCTGTTTGCAGATGACATTATCTTACATATTGAAGACCCTTAAAGCCCCCATCAAAAAACTGTCAGAGTAAATGGGTTCAGTAAAGTTGTTGAATAAAAAAATCAACATATAAAAATCAGTTGCATTTCTATACACTAACAATGAACTATCTGAAAAGGAAATTAGGAAAACAATATCACAATAGCCAATTTACAGTTACCAAAACTAAAATACTTAGGAATAAACCTAACTAAAGAGGTGAAAAACTTGTATATTGAAAACTACTTAGTATCGTTGAAATAAGGCACAAAGGAAAAGAAATGGCAAGAATGTGCATCTCATGTTATGGGTTGCAAGATTTAATATTTCTAAAATGTCCATATTATCCAAAGACATCTACAGACTCAATGCAATCCCTATAAAATCCCAATGGCATTTTTTAAAAGTAAACTCTACACCCAACATAGGCTTAAATTCACGACCTCAAGATCAAGAGTTACTTATTCGACCAACTGAGCAAGCCAATGGCATTTTTCTTACAGAAATGTAAGAAACGTAAATGTAAAATGTAATGTAAAAAACAACTCTATAGTTCTTATGGAAATACAAATAGCCAAATCAACTATGAGAAAGAAGATATATAGGCCAATGAAATAGAATAAAGATCCCAAAAATAAATCCACACATACATGATTAATTGCTCTTTGACAAAGATGGCAAAAATACACAATGGAGAAAGGATAGTCTCTTTAACAATCTTGAAGAAATTGACTATCCACATGCAAAAGAATGAAATAGGACCCTTATCTTACAGAATAAAAAAAAAAAAACAACAATAACAAAAACCTCAAAATGAATTAAAGATTTAAATGTAAGGCCTGAAACTAAACATCCTAAAAAATAAATAAATAAATAAATAAATAAATAAATAAATAAATAAATAAAATAGAGGCACCTGGGTGGCTCAGTGGTTGAGTGTCTGCCTTTAACTCAGGTTGTGATCCCTGAGTCCTGGAATGGAGTCCCATATTGGGCTCCCTGTGGATAGCCTGCTTCTCCCCGCCTGCTTCTCCCCTATGTCTCTATCTCTCTCTTTAAATAAATACTTATTTATTTAAAAAAATAAAATATTTTAAAAAATAATAAGGGAAAAGCCTCATGATATTGGTCTTGGCAATGATTTCATGGATAACACCAAAAGGAAAGGCAAGTCAAAGCTACAATAAACAAGTGACTATAAACAAGTGAGACTATAGCAGATGAAAAAGCTTCTGTTCATTAAGGAATAATCAAGAGAGCAAACAAGCAAGCTACAGGATGAAAGAAAATGTTTGCAAACCATACATCTGATAAGAGGTTGATTTCCAAAATCTGTAAAGAATTCCTACAACTCAATGGCAAAAAACCCTAAAAAACTGATTTCAAAAATGATCAAATAGCTTGAATACTCATTTTCCCATGGAAAACCTACATGTAGCTAACAGGTACATGAAAAATGCCCAATGTCATTCATTATCAGGGAAATGCAAATCAAAACCACCATCACTTCACCTATCAAAACTACACCTAACAAAACTACAAAAGATAATGTGTCAGCAAGTATGTGGAGAAATTGGTACCCTTGCACACTGTTGGTGGGAATGCAAAATGATGCAGTTGCTATGGAAAACAGTTTGTCAAAAAATTAAAAATAGAACTATCATATGATCCATTAATTCCACTTCTGGGTATTTATCCCAAAAACTGAAATCAAGATCTCAAAGAGTTATTAGCACTCCCATGTTCATTGACACAGTATTCACAGTAGCCAAAATATGGGAACAACTTAAATGTTGATCAATAGTTAAATGGAAAAAGAAATGGTGGTGTATATATACAAATGGAATACTATTCAGCCTTTAAAAAGAAGAAATTCTGCAACATGCAACAACATGGATGAACCTTGAGGACATTATGCTAAGTAAAATAAGCAAATCACAAAAAGACAAACTGCACGATTTCACTTATATGAAGTATCTGAAATAGTCAAATTCATAAGATCAAAGAATAGAATGGTAGTTGCCAAGAGCTAGGAAGAGGGGGAAATGGGGAGTTACTAATCAACGTGCCTAAAGTTTCAGTTAAGCAAGATGAGTAAACTGTAGACACCTGCTTTCCAACATTGCACCTATGGTCAACAATAATGTGTTGTACACTTGAAAATGAATTTAGAGGGTAGACCTCATGTCAAGTGTTCTTACCAAATAAAGTAAAATTTCAAAATATATTTGAGGGCATGTCTTGAGGTGCAAATAAGTTTCTTGGATTCACTTTGATCTTTTTTCAGGTTTGATTTTTAAGTTCATTAATTAATCTCAGTGTCCTTTAGTCAAAGGCTATTTGGCTCTACTGCAGAGGCAATGCACTTCTGAGAACTCTGATTCCTCATTCATTAGGACCTCATTCATTAGGAGGACATTTGATTTCAGGCTATTAGAACATGATGTGTTCCCACCTCCCTGTGAGCTCCAGGAGTTGTTATGTCCACATTGGCTGACAGTTCTTTGTCAGAGTCAATACTTTCCTCTTGTGCATGCACAGATCAGTATTTAGTCAAAAAATGGGAAGATTCTGCAGAGCAACAGAACTCTTCCATGATTGCTCCATTTTCTTCAGTATTATGTCCTGAAGACTGTAGCTCCCTTGACCTCTGAAAACTTTAAACTGTATCCTTTACTCACCAACACTACTAAGCTATGCTTGACTTTTACCTCAGTGTGCTGCTGATTGAACACTGTCTCCAGGCAGTGAGCTATAGGGCTTACCTTCTTTGTTTACTCAACAATATGAAATAAGAATAAGCACAGATCCCTGGCCATAAATAAAGTTGGAAAACAATGAAATGACATATTTTAAATATTGAAAGAAAAATCCTATCAACCTGAAATTCGACACCCAGCAAAATTCTCTTCCAAAATGAAGACCAGCTAAAGACTTTATTTTAGACAAACGAAAGCTGAGAGAATTAGTTACCAGAGGGCCTGCACTATAAGAAATATTTTTAAAAGTTTGTAGAGCAGAACAAATTCAATTCCAGATGGAAACTTGAATATACACCAAGAAATGAAGACTACCAGAAATGATAAATCCAAGTACATGAAACACAAAAATGACAGAACTATAAAGAAAAATAGACAAATCCACAGTAAGAGTTAAGAGATTTTGACATGACTTTCTTAGCAACTGTAGAACAAATTGATAGAACAATTAATAGTAACTGATAGAACAAATAAAGACAAAGGCAGTAAGGTATAAAAGATATGCATAACATTGTAAACCAAGTTGACCTCATTGACATTTATAGTATACTCCTATGCCATAACCACAGAATACATATTTTTTCAAGTATAAATGAAATGTACCATAAAAGAAGGTCACTATAAATATGTATCATATTCTTTATCTACAGCAGAATTAAATTAAGTCAATAATGGAAAAATACCTGGAATGTGTATGAAATACTTATAAACTAAATAACACAGATCTAAATAAATATGGGCCCCCCAAAATCACAACAGAAAACAGAAAATGTGAACTAAAAGAAAATGAAAATAAAACATAATAAAATTTATGAGATGCAACTAAAGCAGTTATTTATAAGAAAATTTATAGCTTTAAATTCTCATATGAGAAAAAAATTCTAAAATCATTATCAAAGATTCTTCATTATGAAACTATAAAAAGAAGAGCAATATTAAACCTAATGTTAGTAAAAATAAGAACAGAAATAAAAAAAACAGAAAAAATAAATAAAATTAATGAAAAAAATCTATTATCTGGAGAGTAATAAAATTGCTAAGGCTGTAGCTGAATTGAACAATAAGAAAACAAAAAGATAAGGTTACCAATATCAGGAATAAAAGAAGAGAAATGGCTAAAGATATAGCAATCATTAAAAGAATAAGAGATTGCTTTAAAAATGTATGCCAATACTCTGAATAACCTAGATGAACAAGCTCCTTGAAAAGCACAAATCACAAAATAAACACAAAAAGGAACAGAAAAGTCAAATCGGTTGAGGACTTTTCTAAGGAAAACACAAATTTACAAAACAGTCTCCTGAAGCCAGAGAGTCCTATATTTATTATCAAAATTAAATTTCTAATTAAATATCCTTCTACAAAGAAATCCATACAGTGTAAAAAAGTCAGAAAAGGAAATAAAAGGGCATAGAGATGGGTAATGAAGTAAATATTTCTTCATTCACAGATAACATGATCATCTACATAAAAAATACATAAGGCTACCAGAGCAAATGAGTGAAATAATCAGCAGTACAGTAGGACCCAAATCAAGATACAACAATCAATCATATTTCTCTATGCTATAAATAAATAATAAAGAAAATTGTATAAAATGGTGCCATTTACAATATCATCCCAAAGCATGAGATACTTAGGAATAAATTTAACAAAATAATTGAAAGAGGTATAACTGAAAATTACTAAACTTTGGTGAGAAAAATCAAGAAAACTGAAATAAATAGATGTTTGTTAGTGGATGGGAAAACTAAGTATTTCAATTCAGTTTTCCACAAATTGACAGATTTGATGCAATCCCAAAGAGACCACAGCAAGACTTTTGTAGAAATTGTTAAGATGATTTAAAAATGTATATGAAAGAGCAAAGACCTAGAAGAAACAAATTAATTTTTTAATTATGAAGTTGGAGGAATTAAGCTTCCTGATATCAAGCATGATGGAGCTGTAGTACATAAGTAGATATATATAGACCAAAAGAATGTAGAGAATCTAAAAATAAACCCATGTATCCATGGTCCTTTGATTATTACAAAGCTGTCCAGATTACTCAGAGAAAAAGAGTCATTTTTACAAAACGGTACTAGAACAATGAGGTTTGAATATTTTTTTTAAATGAAACAACTCATACTTTATAACATACATGAAAATTGACTTGGGCTGGATCTTAGACCTAAACATAAAACCTAAATTACAAAATTTTAGAAGAAAACCTTAGTGATTTTGGACAGGTTTCTCTAACAGAACAAACAAAAAGCATGAATGATAAAAGGAAAAATTACAAAATATATTTCATCAAAATTAAAAATATCTTTTGCCAAGAATAGTGAAAGAACTGACATTTCATCCAACTTGCAAACCAATGAGTTAGCCTGCCTTAGTTCCCTGGATGCTGTCACGCAAGACTCCTGAGTCAGAGCTTAATTACTCATGGCACAGCAAGTAGTATTACCATTAACCTATTTCTACCAATTCTCTTTGTCCCCAAATCCCACCGGGATGTGGCAGATGGACGCAGATGGACGCCTGAACATGCAGTGAGTGGTGCTGTAGAGGAGGAACCCCGAGCTTAAAGAACTCAAATCTTTTATGATGTGCAGTATGCATGACTGCCCTTTGCACCAGAAGGAAATATTATCTTTTTTATACTGGACGGTCAGTATGCCTGTCCTTTGCTCTGGAGGGAGACACCATCTCCTTCTTTCAAGGCTGAGTGCTATACAAACATCCATTAAAACACAGTCCAGAGAAAAATTCAGTTATAGCAACTTGATCACAATAAATGTAGAAATGTGAGAAACCTGGGAAGACTTGTCTACCAAAACTGTTCTCTTCCAAAAATACTGTTAAGTACATGAATGGGAAATATACACCCAAGAAAATATTTACAACACATATCTGTGTCATGTTCTGTGATTCAGAATATATACAGAACTTCCACCAATTGATAAAAATACAAACAACACACTTTAAACACAGGAAAAGTATTTAAATAGATATTTACAGAATAAATCTGAAACTATGAAAATGTGTTGAACATCTACTTGACAATTTAAACAATAATGATAGTACTACCAATACACACAACATGGTTGAATTGCAGAAATACTACGTTGTGCAAAAGAAACCAGATACAGAAGAGCACACTGTATGATTCTAATTTTACCAAATTCTAAAAAAGCCAGAATTAATCTATTGTGACAAGAAGGAGATCAACGTATACTTTGGGGTTCAGGATAGAGTTTGACTTCATAGAGCTACAGATCCTAGTAGAGTAATTGAGACATTCTGTATCTTGATTACAGTGGTGGTTACCCAATTGTATACATTTGTCAAAACTCATTAAACTATACACTTAAAATGTGTGTATTTTACTGCATATAAATTATGCATGCATAGAGTTTATTGAGGATATAGTCCAGTTACATAAAAGATGACTTGAAATAACAAACTCACAGGTAAAGTCATTGTGCATGAAAAATATGGTGTTGGATTTGAACACAGTGAAACAGATTTAAATATAATCATCTAGGAATGCCTGGGTGGCTCAGCGTTTGAGCGTCTGCCTTTGGCTCAGGGTGCGATCCGGGATTCCTGGGATCGAGTCCCACATCGGGCTCCTTGCATGGAGCCTGCTTCTCCTCCCTCTGCCTATGTCTCTGCCTTTTTTTCTGTGTCTCTCATGAATAAATAAATAAAATCTTTAAAAATATATATAATTATCTAGTATCTATATAATTTTTTATAATCAATATTGAAAAGGTATTAGTAATTACAAGAAAATTCAGTAGGGCAACTAGACACAAAACATATATATATATATATATATATATATATATATATATATATATATTAAGATTTTATTTATTTATTCACGAGACACACACCGAGAGAGAGGCAGAGACATAGGCAGAGGGAGAAGCAGGCTTCCTGCAGGGAGCCCGATGTCAGACTCGATCCCAGGACTCCAGGATCATGCCCGCAGCCAAAGGCAGATGCTCAACCACTGAGGTACCTACGCATCCCCAAAACTAATATTTAAATCTTAATTGCTTTGCTATTTGCAGTTTAAAATGCAACAGTGAGGGGCATCTGGGTGGCACAGTTGGTTAAGCGTCTGACTCTTGATCTTAGCTCAAGTCTTGATCTCAGGGTCATGAATTCAAGCCCCACACTGGGCTCCACACTGGGTGTAGAGCCTAGTTAAAATTTAAAAAACATTAAAGAAAATGAATATTTCATTCAAAGTAACAATGTATAACCAAAAACTTGGGAATATACTTGAAAGGAAATATATAAAGGACATATTTGAAAAATGTTTTGCAATTCCACCGTGGAACACAAAATATACTTTAATAACATAAGACTCGGGATGCTTGGGTGGCTCAGTGGTAGAGCGCCTCCCTTTGGCCCAGGGCATGATCCCGCGATCGAGGCCCACATCGGGCTTCCTGCATGGAGCCTACTTCTCTCGCTGCCTGTGTCTCTGCCTCTCTCTGTGTGTCTCTCATGAATAAATAAATAAAATGTTTAAAAAAATATATAAGCTGGGGCAGCCCGGGTGGCTCAGCGGTTTGGCGCCTGCCTTCGGCCCCGGATGTGATCCTGGAGACCCAGGATCGAGTCCCGCATCGGGCTCCCTGCAGGGAGCCTGCTTCTCCCTCTGCCTGTGTCTCTGCTTCTCTCTGTGTGTCTCTCATGAATAAATAAAAATCTTTAAAAAAAAATAACCTAAGACTGTTTTGTTTAACTATTGCTGAAAAAAAATCCCAAAACTGAGTGACTTAAAATATTTACTTCTTTGTAGATTTAGAGGGTATGACTGGCCTATGAAGAGCTTGGCTGGGCAGCTCTGCTTCTCCCTATAATTCTGCAGACTGGTTGGGGTGCTTCTTCTTCAGATTGTGACAACTGGGACAGATCTGCTCCACACATGTCTCATCCTCCTCCTGGGACCTTAGTAAACATGGATAATGTTTTCTTAATGGTAGTGGCAGAGGTTCTAAAAGGCAGGCGCATAATTCAAGAGCATTTCACATTTTGCCTATGTTATTTTGGCTAATAATCATTGACTAATGCAGCTCTGTATGTTCAAGGACAAACTCAAGGGGCAGGAAAGAATTCCTCCTCCTATAGAGGAAGGGACTGCAAAGTCAGGTGGAAGGGTTGTGCTCTGGACTGAATGTTTGCATTCCCATAAAAATTCATATGTTGAAGCTCTAACTCCCAATGTAATAGTATTGAGATGTGAGGCCTTTGGATAATAATTAGCTTTAGGTGAGGTCATGAGGGTAGAGCACTCATGATGTGATTTGTGCTTTTATATGAAGACAAAGAGACACCAAAGCATCATTTCTCTGCCATGTGGATATATTAAAAAATAGGCTTCCTGCAAGCCAGAAATAACCAATAACCAAATTGCTCAGCACCTTGGATTCCCAAGCTTCAGACTGTGAGAAATAAATGTCTGCTTTATTATTATTATTATTATTAGTTTCAGAGATAGAATTTAGTGATGCATCAGTTGAATAAAACACCCGGAGCTCAATATATCAAGTGCCCTCCTTAAGGCTCATTCTATCCTCCCCCTCCCCCTCTAGCAACACTTAGTTTCCTATAGTTAAGAGTCTCTTATGGTTTGCTCCCTCTCTGTTTTTATCTTGTTTTCCCTTCCCTTCCCCTATATTCATGTTTTGTTTTTTAAATTCCATATGTGAGTGAAATCATATGGTATTTATCTTTCTCTTACCAACTTATTTCACTTAGCATAACACCCTCAAGTTCCATCCCATCATTGCAAATGGCAAGATTTCATCCTTTTTGATGGCTGAGTAATACTCCATTATATATATACCACATCTTCTTTATCCATTCATCTGTCGGTGGACGTCTGGGCTCTTTCCATAGTTTAGCTATTGTGGACATTGCTGCTGTAAACATTAGGATGCAGGAGCCCCTTTGAATCACTATGTTTGTATCCTCTGGATAAATACCTAGGAGTATAATTCCTGGATTGTAGAGTAGCTCTATTTTTAACTTCTGAGGAGCCTTCATACTGTCTTCTGAGTGGCTGCACCAGTTTGCATTCCCACCGATAGCATAAGAGGATTACCCTTTCTCTACAAACTTGCCATCATCTATTGTTTCCTGAGTTGTTAATTTTAGCCATTCTGACTGGAGTGAGGGGGTAGTTTTGAAAATGTCTGCTATTTAAGCCATACAGTATTGTTTGCAGAGAAGATAGGTTTCCAGGAGAACAGCGTGTACTTTGTACATCAGCTTATTCTTCTAAAACAGAACATGAGAATGTATCTGCTTCTCTCTTTCTCTGTTCAAGTTCTTCCAGTTGAAAATAGCTCCTGCTACCACTACAAGATCTTCCTCTACTTCAGCATCTGGTCCAAATCCTGATGGAACTCTGCTCAATTGAATTAATCTCTCGCCTCCTTTAGCATTTTCCACCAATCAGCACCTTTTGGGATGTTGCTTTGTAAGTATGCCTGAGCATTACTAATGTGTGGGTTCTATCATTTTGACTAGACTGTAAACTCCTAGAGGTGAGCCTCCAATTTTTTTCCAGCTTTATTGAGGCATAATTGATCTTGTATAAGTTTAAGGTGTACAATGTGTTGACATGACACACTTATATATTGCAATATAATTATTTCAGTAGCATCAGCTAACATGTCCATCATGTCACATTATTCCAATTTACTTTTGAGAGTAAGAATATTTAAGATCTACTCTCAGCAATTTTTAAGTAACCAGTACAATAGTGTCAACTTGAATCACAATGCTGTACACTAGTACCCCAGAACTTATTCATCTTCTACCTAGAAGTTTATGCTCTTTGACCAACATCTCCTTAATTCCTCCACCTCACAGACCCTAGCAACTACCATTCTACTGTCTGTTTTTATGAGATCAACTTTTTCAGATTTCACAGATACGTGGTATCATACAGTATTTGTCTTTTAATGTCTCACTTACTTCACTTAGCATTATGCCCTCAAGTTTCATCCATGTTGTTACAAATGGCAGAATTTCTTTCTTTATCATGGCTGTGTCTGTGTATCTAGAATGTATATATACATCTTCTTTTTTTTTTAATTTTTATTTATTTATGATAGTCACAGAGAGAGAGAGAGAGAGAGGCAGAGACACAGGCAGAGGGAGAAGCAGGCTCCATGCACCGGGAGCCCGATGTGGGATTCGATCCCGGGTCTCCAGGATCGCGCCCTGGGCCAAAGGCAGGCGCCAAACCGCTGCGCCACCCAGGGATCCCTATATACATCTTCTTTATCTATTCATCCATTGACAGACATAAGTTTTTTCCATAGCTTGGCTACTCTGAATAATGCTGCAATAAATATGGGAATGCAGATATCTTTTCAAAATCTTGTTTTCATTCTTTTGGATATATACCCACAAGTAGGATTCCTGGATCATATAGTAGATATACTTTTAATTTTTTAAAGAAACTCCATATTGTTTTCCACAGTGACTGTACCAATTTGCATTCTCACCAACAGTGCACAAGGGTTGTCTTTTCTCCACAGTCTTATCAACACTTATTATCTCTTGTCTCTTTGATGATAACCATTTCACCAGATGTGCGGTAATATCTCATTATGGTTTTGATCTGCATTTATCTGACGATTAGTAAAGTTGAGCATCTTTCCATGTATCTGCAGGCCATTTGTCTTCTTTGGAAAAAAAAAAAAACTAGCAAATTGAATTCAATGACACATTAAAAGGATCATGATCAATGGTATTTATCCTTGGGATGAAAGAATAGTTTAAAATATGCAAATCAATGAATGAAATACCCCACATTAATTGAATGAAAGATAAAAATCATATGATCATTTCAATAGATACAAAAAAAAGCATTTGATAAAATACATCCTTTTACAATAAAACCATCAACAAATTGGGTATTGAAAGAACATTCCTCAACACAATGAAGGCCATCTATGACAAGTCATAGCTAATGTCATACACGATGGCCAAAGCATGAAAGTTTTTCCTCAAAAATCAGGAACAAGATAAGGTGCCTGCTCTTACCACTTCTACTCAGCAAAGTACTGGAAGTCTTAGCTAGAGCAACCAGGTAAGATAAAAATTTTTAAAAAATTATCCAAATTGAAATGGAAGAAATAGATTCATGAATTTGCAGATGATATAATCATATATATGTATATATATAAAATTCTAAATACTAAACCCTAAAACTGTTAGAACTAATCAATGAATTTGGTAAAGTTGCAGAATACAAAATCAACACACATAAGTCAGTTGCATTTCTGTATACTAACAATAAAATGTCTGTAAAAGAAAAAAAAAGCAAAAAAGGGTAAATAAAGAAAACCACATGAGTGACATTATAGTGAAACTGCTAAAAACAAAAATGAAAAAATTTTCATAAAAGCAGCCAGAGAGTAAGACCTATTACACTGCAGTAATAGAAATAAAGCTGGAGTATCTGGGAGGTTCAGTGGGTTAGGCCTCCAACTTGATTTTGGCTCAGGTCATGATTTCAGGGTCCTGGGATTGAGTCCCAAGTCAGACCACTCACTGAGCGGGAATCTGCTTGAGGATTATCTACCTCTCCCTCCCTCCCTCCCTCTGCCCCTACCCCTTATGCTCTCTTTCAAATAAATAAACCTTTTGAAAAAATAAAGCAAGGAAGCTGACAGACAACTTTTCAAAAGAAACATTAGAAGCAGAAGACAAGTGAATGACATCTTAATACACCCAAAGGAAAAAAAAAAAACCTAACAGATGATAATTTTATACTCAGCAAGAATATCATATAAAATGAAACTGAAATAAAGATGCTTATAGACACACAGAAGCTGAAATAATTGTCAGCACACCCACAGGACAAAAAATACTAAAATAAATTATCCAGACTTAAATAAACTGATACCAGATGGAGGCATATAGCACTGTGGAAAGGAACAAAAAAGTATCTGAAATGTAAACATGTAGATGCACACAAAAGAACTATCTGTTTAAATCAGGAATAACCAATGCCTTCCAGAGTATAACAAATGTAGAAATGAAATATACACTGGTAACAGCAGGAGGTAATAGCAGGGTCTGGCCCAGCCTGAACTATCTGACCCTAAGAGGTAGATCTAAGACATCCTAGAGACCCTAACATTTGTCCTTGGATAGGGGACCAGGGGGGCTTGGAATGTGGCATTAAAACAAGGAGAAGCCACCTAAAGGATGCCAATGTTCTCTCTCTCTGGGTGGGTTGCAATTTCCAAAGCCACACTTGGTAGGGCAGCATTTCTAGTGAATGCAGATAATGAGGAGATCACACCAATGTGGGCCTCTCCCTCTCCCAACCTAGATAGGCCCTTTCCCACTGATCAAAGCTCAGGCTAGGGGATCTCAGAAGACACAGGGAGAGGGCAAGGAAAATATCTGTGGATTTTCATCATAATTTCACTGGGATTTGGAATTATTTCCTGGCTGAACACAAAGCCTGTTCTAGTCCTAACTAGATACTTGGGGTAGGGGATGGGACGTGGAGTGAGGAAAGATGCTGTAATAAAATTGGTTTAGTCAATGTTGTCTTAATATTGTTGACAATTCTGTAAAGTTTCTTTTTATGAGTGTTTCTGGTTAAACTCTTTCACTTGTTTTGAAATCCTTCCCTTATAGGAAAAAAATGTGACACTTGTCAAAAACCCTGTAAGAAAGCCCCTCTTCTACCCCCCCCTTTTGCCTTTAAGCATCTTTTAAGTGACAAATCTAGGTAATTAAGGTTCTGAATTTTTATTTTTGCTTTGTTTTTAATGAACATTTACCTTTCAGAATGGGATTGTGTGATAATGTTTAAATGCCAAAAACAAACTCAATTTTTGCAATTAATGAAAAGCTACTGATTGCAAGCAAAATAAAACATTTTTTGGTAACAAAACAAAACAAACTTACAACCTCGAGATCAAGATTTACATGCTCTACCTATGGAGCCAACCAAATGCTCCATTTTTTTTTTCAAGCTACTTTATTCTTATTGAGAAAAACACAATCATAAGTGCACTATTTGCTATAAAATAAAGTGGTACATGGTACATGGGACTTCATCCTTCCAGCACTTGAAGGTTTAGAGTCCAGCCTGAGCTCACCTCCCTACATCACATTGCAGCAGCCCTCCATAAATTGACAAGGAAATACTAGACAGCTTTCCCCTCACAGGCATCAAGTGACCCTTCATTGTCCACACCACGATTAGGAACCTGCTAGTAGAGGACAAATAAAAAGACAATTTTATTTTTTTTTAAGATTTTATTTATTTATTAAAGACAGAGAGAGAGACAGGCAGAGGGAGAAGCAGGCTCCATGCAGGGAGCCCGACGTGGGACTCTTTCCTGGGTCTCCAGGATCACGCCCTGGGCTGAAGGTGGCGCTACATCGCTAAGCCACCGGGGCTGCCAAAAAAAAAAAAAACCAAAAAAAAGACATTTTTAAAGTAAGAGTACTGAGCCTGTTTTATAAGAGTACAATAGTTTGGGGAGGTGCCTGGGTGGCTCAGTCAGTTGAGCATCTGATTTTGGTTCAGGTCATGATCTCAGAGTCCTGGGATCCAGGACTCCAGCCCCTTTCTCTCTCAAAAAATAAATAAAATATTTATAAAATTAAAAAGAGTAAGATAGTTTGGGCCAGAAATTCATTAACATCTATTTAAAGTAGATGCAGAGACGTTGTCACAGATTACATTTATACACTTAATTTTGGAGATGTTCTGTTTATTTTGAGTCAGAAGACACTGGCAGTTTTATGTTCTAGGCCAAAATGGGGTAGGTCAATTTCAAGCAACTGAATGGCAAAAATCTGAAGGCTAAAAAAAAGCTTTTTGCTCCTTCTTTTTCCCTGTAAAACACAAATGGGCAGTGCAATAATAGAGCTGTACTTTAAAATTATTTTGTGTACACTTGCTCCAAACAGCCAGACATCTGGTCCTCTTTAAACCCTTGCCCACCCATGGCTGGAACACAGTTTTCCAAAACTTGGGGTTACTGTGACTTCATTCCCCAGCCTGGGCAGCAGTTCATTCTATAAATGAGTCCCCCATTCTCCAGTCACTGCAAGGCCTGAAAATTGTGGAGAATGGTGCTCAGCATTTAGGTCTTTATGACAGTTAGGTGCCTGGGGACCTGGAAAGTGGCAGTGAAGGAATTCAGCTGAATCTTCTCATTGGTGCCAACAAAAAGTCTGTACTCACTGTCTGCCATGTTTAGTCAATAAATGTACTCACACAGAAGATGGAGAGTCAACTCTGCACAAATGAATGTATCTGTCATGATACATGCCAACCCTTTTGGTATTTTCAATGCTGTAATACTTCTGTAGACTGTGGGGAAGTCTTTTTTTTTTTTTTAATTTTGTCTATCTATTTACTAGAGAGACAGAGAGGCAGAGACATAGGCAGAGGGAGAAGCAGGTTCTCTATGGGGAGCCAGAGTGGGACTCCATCCCAGGACCCCAGGATCACAACCTGAGCCAAAGGCTGATACTCAACCACTGAGCCACCAGATGCTCCTGTGGTAAAGTCTTGATTCAACATCTAGTCCAGAATGTTGGCAATGGTTGGCTTGACTGGGTGCCCAGTGTAGGTATAGACAGTCTCCTCTGTCACTTTTCCAAAGTCAGGAAGGCAGGAGATTGGTAAATGTAGTTAAACTGTCAAAAGATTTCAAAATTATCTATAAAATGGTAAAATTACTAATAGGAACTAGTCTGAAATAAGCTCAAGAGTGACTCATAATGGGCAACGTAACCATTTAAAGATCAATACAAAGGGTTTAACTAAAAAATTAGAAGAGATAAATAGAACAACTTTTAAAATACTTGTTTAATACAACAAAAAGGCAGAGAAGAAGAAAATTGGAACAAAGTAGAACAAAAATTCAAAATAAACAAGATGGTAGATTAAATCCAACTCTATCAATAATCACATTGTGATGAAAATGAAGAGAAGTTGGTGAGATAGACTTTTTAAATGGCTCAATATATTCTATTCACAGTAAACACTTAAAAGTAGGAAAATTGACAGGTTGAAATAAAAAGAATGAAAAAATATAAACCATGCAATTATTAGCCAAGACAGAGCTACTGTGGCTATATTATTATAACACAAAACTCTGAGGCAGGTGCTAATACCAGAGTTAAAGATGGACATCTGATAAAAAGAGTCAATTCACTAGGAAGCATAAAAATACTAATGATGTTAATACAACTAAAATACTAACACAACTCTCAAATTATTAAAACAAGCAGACAAAAACATCAGCAGCAACATAGAAAATTTGAATACTATTAACCAACATGATCTAAATAACATGTTTAGGTTACTTCATAGTACAATTGCTGAATTATCAATTTTTTTTAAGTACACAAGAATCTTTACTAGAAGTAGAGCACATGATGGACCATTAAAGCATGTCTCCAGAAACTACAAAGGATTGAAAAGTGGAATAATAAGTTGAAAATCTAAAGCAGAAACAGAAGCAGAAAATCCCCCAAATGTATGTATTAACATTTTTCTAAACACCTCAATAGGTAAGAAAAAAATCACAGTGAAAAGTAGAAAGCATTTGAACTGATCATAATGTAAATATATGACAAATTTTGAGGATTCTAGTTAACATTTATGTGTTAGAAAGATGAAAAATGAAAAAATGAAGTTTTTATCTCAAGAAGGTAGAAAAGGAAAATAAATTAAACCTAAAAACATAAAAAGAAGGAAATAATAAAAGAATATGAGATAATTAAAGAAAAAGCAGACCTACAATGATCAATAGTTACTTCTTTGAAAATATTTTTTAAGTTGATAACCCCTTGGAAATTGATCCAGAAATTAGGGAAAAAATGAAAAAACACAAATTACACCATCCAGAATGGAAAGGGAGACATCATTACTAAAAAGGAGGAAGATATTCTTCACACATTTAAAAAACTCAGGGGATTAGGGCCCCTGGATGGTGTAGTTGGTTGAGCATCTCATTATTTTATTTTATTATTTTATTTTATTTTTTTTTATTTACTTTTCTTTCTATAATTTTTTAAAATTTTTAAATATTTTATTTAAATTCAACTTGTCAACATACAGTATAACACCCAGTGTTCATCTCATCATGTGCCTTCTTTAATGCCTCTCCCACTCTTGATTTTAGCTCAGCTTGTGATCTCAGTCTTGGGGTGGAACCTGCATCTGGCTCCACAGTCAGCATGGAGTCTGTTTGAGATTCCCTCTCCCTCTTCCTCCACCCCTCTCACTCATGCTCTCTTTCTAAAATGAATAAATAAAACTTTAAAAAAAATCAGAGGGTATTGTATATTTAACAGATCAGATAAAATTTTTAAAATTCTTGAAAAATATAACAACAAAACTAATACAAAAAGAAATTGAAAATATGAAATATATAGTTCCTGTTAATGTAATTGAAAGGTTCCCCCAATGAAAACTTGAGGCAAGAATGACTTCCAAATTTTTTCAAATATTTAAGGAAGAAATAATATGAATGTTATGCAAACTCTTTGACAGAACGGAGAAAAATGAAAGACTTCCCAACCAATTCCATGAAACTAACATAACCCTGATACCAAAACTACCAAATTCCTGTAGGGACATTATAAGAAGGTAATATTACAGGGAGTATCTCTCATGAATACAAATTTTAAAATCCTCAACAAAATATTACCAAATAAATCTAACCATGAATATACATATGAATATATGTTATACATAACCAGTATACGCACCATATTATATATATTCATGGTGTTGTTTTACATTAGAAACAATTCATTTTTATTTCTAGAATGCAGGATTGGTTTAATATTTGAAAAGCTAACAATGTTAATTTGCCACATTAAATAAAACAAATTTCAATAGATGGAAAAAACAGCATTTAGAAAAAGATTAAAATTCAGCTCGTGTTATAAAACGTATTCTTCTCAGGAATCTAGGAATAGAACGTCCTTAATCTGAAAAAGAGTATCTAGTAAAATCTATTTCTATCATCATACTTAATAGGGAGATATTGCATACTTTCTCTTTAAAATCCAGAACAAGACTGAATATAAACAGAATTCTATCCATTATTGTGTTGGAGGTCTTTGTCAATACACCAAGACAAAAAAAAAAAAAAAAACCCAAAAAAACAAAAACCATAAAATAAAAAGGAAAGAAAGAAAAACAAAAAGATGGAAAAGAAAAAAAAGAGAGATTGAACCATATAATTTTATGCATAGAAAGCCCCCAAAAATCTACAAAGAAATCAATAAATTAACAATTGAATTTGGCATGATTGAAGCAGAAAACATATAAAAAATCAATTAAATTTCTATATACCAGCAACAAATTATGGGAAAAAGAAATTTACAGCCACCATTCATATTAGAATTTTAGAAACATTAAATGCTAATTTAATTTAATGTAATCTTCCAAAGATGTGAAAAGCTTCTTCCCTAAAAAATATAAATATTGGTAAGTTTATAGTATCTGCATTTATTTGTGTTCTCTGAAAGATAGCATGAGCCTTTTAGAGCAGGAACAGATTACATCCTGATAGCTATAACCATATTCTCATCTGCCCAAATTCTTTTCTTTTGTGAGAGATACGAAAAGATTCAGTTTAGATGTCACTTTACCAGTGCTGGGGTCTGTACTATGGGCCAGGAATCATAAAAATGTGAACAGGAAGTTCACATTTCCTACCCTAAATAAGAGAAGGATAACTATTTGACTTTCTCTTCTGAGAAAAGGAGACAAAACTTTGCTCCATAATGTAAACATTCCTTGAGGAGAGAAAGGGAATGAACCAGGACTCTAACCTTTTACTATGTAAATAGATGTCTTTAGGGGAAGAGACTAGAAAAGTAGCTTTGAGTTCACTAGTAAGGTTTTAGCTCCATGGCTTTAGGACTCCCTTCCCCATTGAAATCTATGAAAACTCATACCTCTGTGAAAGTAAATCTCTTCATTTTTCACTATTTGGTTATTATTTAATTTCCAAGTCCTATGTTTTACCCCAGGTTTTAATTTTCTTTCCTTCAAAAAGCCCTACCCATGCAAAAACATTTTTAAAATGTTCTCTATATGGGCAGCCTGGGTGGCTGAGCCGGTTTAGCGCTGCCTTCAGCCCAGGGCGTGACCTGGAGACCGGACTCCCTGCATGGAGGCTGCTTCTCCCTCTGCCTATGACTCTGCCTCTCTCTGTGTGTCTCTCATGAATAAATAAGTAAAATCTTTAAAAAAAAAAAAAAAAGAGTTCTCTATAACTCCATCAATACGACTCAAGTAAAATTTTCAAACACCTTAATGAATATCCATAGACAATATTTTCAAGATCGTATTTATTAGCAAAATTATCTATATATTTAATACAATTCCAATTCAAATCTCAGAAGGTTATTTCCAAAGGAAATTGAAAGGTGGATTTAAAAATGTATAGGACATGGGGACACAAAGTACAGCCTAGGGAGTATTATTAACAATATGCAACAAGTTTGTATGGTGACAGATGGTGACTAGATTTATCATGGTGATCACTTTGTAATGTATATAAATGTTGAATCTCTCTGTTGTACACCTGAATCTAATATAATATTGTATGACAACTACACTTCAACAGCAACAGAAATGTATGGGAAGCTACAAAGATGTAGAATACTCCAGAAAACTTTGAAAAAGACAGTAATGTAGGGCATATGGCACTAGATTTTAAGACTTACTATAAAACTATAAAAATTAAGACAGTATGATATTAATGCAAGGGATAGATGAAGCATACAGCATGCTAGAAACGTGTATGGAAATAGACCATACATACATGACCAGTTGATTTAAGACATTTATTTTATTTAAAGTTCAAAAGCTAATGGATTGTTTTTGTTTTTGTTTTAAATAGTGCTGGAACAACTGGATGTCCATATTTATATACTGAAAGCCCTAAATTTAAAAGATAAAACATTAAAGCTTCTGAAATACAGCATGGAATACTTTCATGGTGTTGGAATACACAATATTTCTTAAACAGAACACAAAAGAACATCAAACTAATTTAATTAATAAATATCATTAAATGACCAATATTATTAGTCATCTGGGTACATATTAAAACCACAGTGAGAGAAAAAAGCCACAGTGAGATATTTCACACTCATTGGAATGGCTAAAACATTTAAAAAAAAAAAAAACCTGTATAACATTTACTATATTGGTGAATGTGGATCATTCGGAACTCTCATACATTCTTAATGTGGGGAAAGCGATTCAGCCATTTAGGAAAATCGGCCACATCTAGTAAAGCTAAAATCTACATCTACCCTATGATACAGGAACACTCATCTATCAGTTCCAATCATCTCCGTATATTCACAAAAATTGTCGACATGTCCACCAAAATAGATGCGTAAGATGTTCAAAGCAACTTTATTTGTCATAGCCTAAAACTAGAAGCAACCTAAATGCCTACCAACTGGCAAATGGAAAGATATATTTTGGTTAATTTATGCAATGGAATATTACACAGTCATACCTAATGAATGCACTACTGATAAATACAACTGTTACACAGACATGTTGAACAAAAGGGGAAGGACAGGAAAGGGTACGTAGGTACAGGGTGATTCTATTTACATGCAGTTCAAAAAACAGACAAAATAGATAGTGATAGATGTCAGAAGGATGCTTACCTGAGGTTGGGGATATTGGCTGGGGAGGAAAATGAAGGAACTCTATTGGAATGTTCTGTATTTTGATGCAGTTGGTAGTTTCACAAGTATATTTGTGTATTAAAAATTATTTAGCTCTTCATTTAAGATTAGTGTACTTTATGAACATTATTGAGTATATGTTACAAGTCAACTGCAAAAAATGAGGAGTATTTTTATCTGTTATGTGCATGAACTTTTTTTCAAGCATGTTTTCTGCGAGACACAAGAAGATTCACAGAAGGAAATACAGTTGTTTCTTGTTATTCACAGTAGTTATGTTCTATAAACTCTCCATGAATATCGCATTAACAAACGCTGAACCACTGCTCCTAGGATAAATACAAGGTTAGATTCCTGCTAGCATCTGGTTGCAACATTTTTGTCAACTGATGAATCTATAACCTTGTTTTGTGTTTATTTCTGTTTAAAGACATCTTATTTCATATACACTGTTAATTCGTTAACATTGAACTTATAGCTGTTAAAAAAGCAAAATTAATTTGAAGATCTAATTAGCTTATTTCTTAAAAAGATTTTTTATTTATTCATCTGAGAGAGGGAGGGAGGGAGAGAAAGAACACACAAGGGAGAGCATGAGCAGAGGGAGGGTTAGAAGGAGAGGGAGCAGGGAGTCCAACTCAGGGTTTGATCCAGAACCCCCTATCATGATGCTCAGTTGGTTAACTAAGCCACCTATGCACCTCCAAATTGGCTTTATTAAATGACTCATAAATTGGGCAGCATCCCATCTAGCAAATAGAGGCCAGTTTGGAGGAGTTGTACAAAATGGAAGTCTTTTATAGAAGGAAAGTGGGTCAAGAAGTTATTAGCAAAAGAAAAGAAAGAATTGTTCCAGGCCAAATCACCTTCCCTTAGGGGGAAGGGCAGAGTGTCTTATTAGGAGGATTATCTCATCTTCTGGGGGATGGAGAGGGCCCATGTGACATATTCCTCACTGAAGCTGAACAGAACATTCCTCATTCACCAATTAAGACTACATTTCTGAGGGAGATTAAAACTCCAGATAGGTTAGGTATTAAGTCCAGATTTGGTGACTCGGCTTAAGTAACACCATTTTGGGCCTGTGATTTTCTTTTTAACACAGACAGCACTATAACTCATCCTGAACAAAGCTTATCTAAAACATATTTTTTCTGCATAAAGTGTGCCACAACCTTCTTATTCTTGGGAACACTAAACAGCACTTCAACACTATGTTTAAGGGGCCATTTACAATAGCAAAATCACCAACAAAAATCACAAAAGAGGAAGAACCACGGCATTAAATAGACCAGAAAAATGAGAGTGGGAGCTGAAACAAGACAGCAAGCACTACCTTCTTCAATCTCAGATGGGAACATGCGTGTCAGCTCAAATTTTTTACCATTCTATGCGTATCCACAAATGATCACAAAAATGGCAAAAGTATTGATTTGGGGGAGTCACAAACTTTAGTGAGTAGGCAAATATGCAAATACAGATTCCATGAATAATGAATAGCAATTTGAGTACAACTAGATGCTATAAGGCACATAAATCTTTCGTCAGCTCTCAGGAATATACCTTATGAGGAAATTGATTTGGCAGACATCTAGATAGATATATATGGTAGTGTGTAGAAATTGATAAAATATCAAGGCAGTAATGAGAAGGAGAATAATAAAGCAAATTGGAACTTTGAGCAAGTTACACAGAACAGTCAGGAAGAACAAGAGGAATCAGAAAAGAATATTAAGAAGGTAACTGGATTCTGTATTCCCCTAGAATTTTTTTTCATTTTTTTTATTGGAATTCAATTTGCCAACATATAGCATAACACCCAATGCTCATCCTGCCAAGTGACCCCCTCAGTGCACATCACCCAGTCACCCCAACGCCCCACCCACCTCCCTTTCCACCACCCTTTGTTCATTTCCCAGAGTTAGGTATCTCTCATGTTTTGTCACTGATATTTTCTATCATTTTCTCTCCTTTCCTTTTCTTCCCTTTCACTAATTTTTATATTCCCCAAATGAATGAGACCATATAATGTTTGGCCTTTTCCGATTGACTTATTTCACTCAGCATAATACCCTCCAGGTCCATCCACGTCGAAGCAAATGGTGGGTATTTGTCGCTTCTAATGTCTGAGTAATATTCCATTGTATACATAAACCACATCCTCTTTATCCATTCATCTTTCGATGGACACCGAGGCTCCTTCCACAGATTGGCTATTGTGGATATTGCTGCTAGAAACATCGGGGTGCAGGTGTCCTGGTGTTTCACTGCATCTGTATCTTTGGGATAAACCCCTGCAGCGCAATTGCTGGGTCGTAGGGCAGGTCTATTTTTAACTCTTTGAGGAACCTCCATGCAGATTTCCGGAGTGGCTGCACCAGTTCACATTCCCACCAACAATGCAAGAGGGTTCCCTTTTCTCCACATCTTCTCCAACATTTGTCATTTCCTGTCTTGTTAATTTTCCCCATTCTCACTGGTGTGAGGTGGTATCTCATTGTGGTTTTGATTTGTATTTCCCTGATGGGCAGTGATGTGGAGCATTTTCTCGTGTGCTTGTTGGCCATGTCTATGTCTTCCTCTGAAATTTCTGTTCATGTCTTTTGCCCATTTCATGATTGGATTGTTTGTTTCTTTGCTGTTGAGCTTCATAAGTTCTTTATTGATCTTGGATACTAGCCCTTTATCTGATAGGTCATTTGCAAATATCTTCTCCCATTCTGTAGGTTGTCTTTGAGTTTTGTTGACTGTTTCTTTTGCTGTCAGAAGCTTTTTATCTTCATAAAGTCCCAATAATTCATGTTTGCTTTTGTTTCTCTTGCCTTCATGGATGTATCTTGCAAGAAATTGCTGTGGCCAAGTTCAAAAAGGGTGTTGCCTGTGTTCTCCTCTAGGATTTTGATGGAATCTTGTCTCACATTTAGATCTTTCATCCATTTTTAGTTTATTTTTGTGTATGGTGTAAGAGAATGGTCTAGTTTCTAAAAACTACAGAACACTGCTGAAAGAAATTGAGGAAGACACAAAGAGATGGAAAAATATTCCATGCTCTTGGATTGGAAGAATTAATATTGTGAAAATGTCAATGCTACCCAGGGCAACTTACACATTTAATGCAATCCCTATCAAAATACCATGGACTTTCTTCAGAGAGTTAGAACAAATTATTTTTAAGATTTGTGTGGAATCAGAAAAGACCCCGAATAGCCAGGGGAATATTAAAAAAGAAAACCATAGCTGGGGGCATCACAATACCAGATTTCAGGTTGTACTACAAAGCTGTGGTCATCAAGACAGTGTGGTACTGGCACAAAAACAGACACATAGATCAATGGAACAGAATAGAGAATCCAGAAGTGGACCCTGAACTTTATGGTCAACTAATATTCAACAAAGCAGGAAAGACTATCCATTGGAAAAAAGACAGTCTCTTCAATAAATGGTGCTGGGAAAATTGGACATCCACATGCAGAAGAATGAAACTATTCCCTAGAATTAACTAAAAACCCAAACATTTCTTTTGCTCCCTTCTAAGCCTTTTTACAATATCTCTCAGGGTCCTGATCCATAATAACCTCATGTTTTACTGCATGTGTAGAAATTTATTCAAAGTTTATTAGTCCCATGATAACACACCACAATAACAATATAGGTGTTACAAAATGGATATTTAGAATAGATATACATGCATATCTCATAGCTTATCAGTCAGGATAGCATATGTTAGGCTGCATTAACAAAAAACTCCAAAATCCCAGTGCCTTTACACAATAAAGCTGTTTTTATTTGTTTTTGTTTTTGTTTTTCTCACACAAAAGTCCTTTCGTTGCGGGTCTACTGGAGGTTCTGGTTTAGCCACAATCTCATTCCAAGGAACAGCTGCTATCTCAAAAATCACCTCTGGTGTGTAGCAGAGGGAAAGAAGGAGATTTGGAGAATTTTATATCAGCAATAAACACTTGAACAGAGAAGTGACACAGATTCTACCCATAACCATTGACCAAACATAATTAAATAACCTCATCTAACCCAAAAGGGCCTTAATATTTTGTTCAGGATATTTGTGACTGTGTTCATGAAGAATATCAGTCTGTCATTTCCTTTTCTGATAACATTTTAATCTGGTTTTGGTATGAGAGTAATGTTGACCTCATAAAATGAGTAGACAAGAGTTTCATCCTTCTCTATTTTCTGAAAAAGATGTCAAGATTTTGGGGTTATCTTGCTCTTAAATGTTTATTAAATTTAATGATTTAATACATGAATACTCATACATACAATCTGCATCATCCTCCTACCTTTCAGCCAAGTTCACAAATTATCTCTTTCATTTCACTATTTTCTCAGATATTTCCCCTATATGGCACTGTAAGGTAAAACCCGGTTGTTGTTTTCTTTTTTTTTTCTTTTATTTTTGTATTCAAAAGTGATAAGATAAATCAGATTTTCTAGTTTTTCTTAAATCAGATTTGGCATGTTATATCTTTGAAGGAACTTGCCCATTTAATTATTATAAAGTTGTTCATAATGTGCCCTTATCACCCTCTATGTCTGCAAGAGATGTAGGTTATGCCTCCTTTTTCATTCCTGATATGGGTCATTTTTCTTGTCTTTCTTTTTCTTTTTTTAGATCACTGTGAATAGAATTTTATAAATTTTATTGTTGATTTTCATTTATTATTTGTCCATTATTCTAAGATTTAGAATGAATGTGAGATTAATGGCATTTGGAGTCACAGTGACCCTACTACTGAATCCAGTGTTTGCAATGGGGTTGAATTATAAAATAAAGGCTTAGTCCAAAGAATCTTTTCCCATAGATCTGGCACCCAGATTCTAGAACTGCAGTGTAAACTAGAACTGCTAATTCCAGAGAACATCGGTCAAATTAAAGGAATTCCTAAAACTTTCCCTTGCAAATTTCTAAGATGGCAATTGGCCTGGCAAATACTGATGTTCATGAAATGTTTGTTAATAAATCCCCCAAAGGCTGTGGATGACTTGGATGCTTAAGAGAAGGCATGGCCAGGAAATGTTGGGCTGCACCAGCAGAGGACAGTATAGCCAACAGGGACCATATAATGACTGTCACCAGAGTGACAGTGGAGGTGGCAGAGATGGGATACACAGCAAAGGGACTGGGACACCAGAGGTCATCGCACCTAGTGAAGTGAGACATGTTTTGCAACATGCTGAAGATTCCTTATTCTGTGACGAAAACATTGCAATAATAGACTATTGTTTTATCTTCTGGACCTAACTTTTCATAAAACTTCACTCAAACTTTAAGGGCAGTGCTTGCAAGGGAGGTCACTGATCACAGAACATTGGTGTGGATGCAAATACTTTATCAGCAGAGAGATTTTTCTAGGATTCTTGGTGGAATTCAAATCAAGTGATTGCATCAGGTGCTTGATAATTTTTTCCTGCTTGTATCTTATCTCCCTAACCAGAGTCCAGAATATTATACTCATTTGTATCCCAGATGATGGATCATATCTGTATTCCCTGGTTCATCGTGGTCTGGGCAAGTTTAATATTAATACATATGAATACTCATACATACAATCTGCATCTTTGTCCTACCTTTCAGCCAAATTCACAAATTATCTCTTTCATTTCACTATTTTCTCAGATATTTCCCCAATATGATGCTGTAAGGTAAAACCAGAAGAGCATTAGGGTGGGTAAAGATGCATGTTCTGTGTAGGTTTGGGGTTGAAATGTGACAGTATGACAGTAAATGATACTCTTAGTCACCCTTGGGTCCTCTTTTGTTTTAAGATACTCTTAATCCTTTGTGTAGATATGTCAATTGACTACATTTGTGAAATAAAGGGAGAAACTAAGCAAATGCTTCAGGGGAGATACTTAACAAATTCACAAAAATCAACATTGTAATAAAACCGTACAAATATTTAGCTAAATTGCAAAATTGTTATGAGTGTTCCCAGCATGCAATTTGGCATCATAACAAATTAGAAGAAAAACCATGTCTTTGTGAAATAAGCAAACATGAAATGAGTAAAGCTATACAAGGTTGTTTGCTAGCTCTAAAACAATTGTTTATTTGAATTTTTCATACTTTAATTAAGTATGCTTGATATCTTGAGTTGCATGTCATCTTCTATTTCTTAGTGCTGTGAATGTTTCATATTTGAGAACTATGTACAGATTGTTCTGAAAATAAAGCTTCAAAGATCATTTTGACTGTTTAAGAATGATTAATTTTATTGTCAATATTATTAGGCCAATTACCAAATGTTCTTCTGTCCAGTCACCTCTATATTTCATACCATTTTGGGGGGAAAATGGGACCTCCACAAATTTTTGGACTGAAGTTGACAAAAACTTGGTAATTCAATAATGTATCTTGAATATACAATGCTGCTTAAACTGTTACAGGGTTTAGAAGGATGGGGAGAATAAAAGGTCAGAATGTTTATATTCTCATAGCAATATCATGCTATTGAAAATAAAAAAACTAAATAATTCTGCTCTAAAAAGAAACTTTTCTTCATCATTCCAGTACATAGCCAGAGTAAAACTAGAAAGTCTTTTACCCTCACTGTGATCAGTTTTTAATTTGGAGCCCTGATTATATCTGTCAGCATCTGTCATTCAATTTTTTCCAGCCTTAATTAAAATTCTCACTTTCTTTGTTCTTTCACCTGGCTTTTAATGGATATATGCTACATCGCTATAGGTGCTTATAAGTTTGTTGTTGTTATCGTCTATGAAATCTTAAATTATTCTTCAAACTAGTCACATAGACATATAGACTTACAGCTGTATGAAACATGCAAACCTTACCATTTCTCTTTTCCAACTCCCAAACAGCCAAATCCAGTTCTATTTTGTTAGAATTGTCTAAAGCTTATTCTCTAAGTTCCAATTTGGACATAAAGTTATCATTCTGTATTAAAAATACAATGAGGGACACAGACAATGCTGTAAGTACATTTAGTGATTGCTGAATTAGAAAACACTTTGTTTTGAAATTCAAAGTAATAATGTTATTTTTA
This sequence comes from Canis aureus, assembly GCF_053574225.1. Lineage (NCBI taxonomy): Eukaryota > Metazoa > Chordata > Mammalia > Carnivora > Canidae > Canis > Canis aureus. The sequence continues at coordinate 40,849,278 of NC_135628.1, read as the reverse complement.
ATTGTCATAAGTATAGAATTTGATCAATTTCTGAGTCAACACAGTTTCAAAGAATAATTTTGGGAAATTTTAAAAGTGACTCTCATACAAATACAGAATAAATCCTTGTCATAGGTATATTAAGTCAAAAATGAAGTTGATAAGATGGATAAAGCTTATTCAAGTCATTTTGATAAAGTGGGTACTTACTGGCATTTTGGGAGTCGTAGGGGAAGAATGTTAAATACAAACTAGTTAATATTCTATAGGACAATTAAACCATAACCTTTGTAGTGGACCATTTCCACCAAATACAAACTATAAGTTAACATGTCATTTATAGTACCTGTTGTAATCAAGCAGTAAAATAGCAAAGTGAGGCGCAGGTACAGTTTCTTAGGGAACTAAGTAGTCCTTTGGTAGGTCTTTAATACGGTGGCCTATATTACACTGAAAAGTCATACTGTATACTCCCCACCCCACCCCCATTTCTAAGTTTTGGGTGAATTATTTTTAACACTAGTTTGCCTTTTGATTGCTATAGGTAAACTACATAATTTCTTGGCCTCATTTTTCTTGCTAACTATTAAAAGGAATTCAAGATTTGTTTTTCTTACAGCCAGGTTACTAAGCTAATGTGCAATGGGCCTTTAAAAGATAGCATGCTTCATAGTTGCTAATTATTAGTACAATCCCGTTTTTTATATTATTCAAGGAATACTTACATATTTACATGAGATTCTATTTTATCTTTTTTTTTTTTTTTTAGATTTTATTTATTCATGAGAGACACACACAGAGAGAGAGGCAGAGACACAGGCAGAGGGAGAAGTAGGCTCCATGCAAGGAGACTGACATGGGACTTGATCCCAATACCCTGGGCTGAAGGCGGCGCTAAACTGCTGAGCCACCCGCGGTGCTCTCTATTTTATCTTTTTATTGCATGTTTAGGAACCTGTCTCTTTCCTATCTGAATTTCATGTGCTGTTGTATATTCTGACTCATGGTAGACATCAAACAAAATATTTGCTGAATGAATACCTAGTTGTTGTGAACACTGCTCTTTGTTCAAATCCACCTTCAATTGAATTTTTTTATTATGGCCATTAATGCTATGGTTTTCCTACTTAAATGAGCATCCATGTTCTTTATTCCAACAGAGCTAGGTCTTCTTTGTAGAAACATTAAATTAGCCTTGAGAAGTATTTTTGATTTAGCTGTCACACTTCTCTTTGACAGTAGAGTGCAGGTATTGTTCTTTTCTTATTAATAGTTTTTTGATATATTTTATTAGCCAAAAATAAATAATAGTCCACCTACCCATCTCTTTCATTAGCCTTTTATGACAACTAAGGTGTCAACACTTTTCATGACTAAGTATCAGATTATTAATCTTCTCTTTTCCTTATCTGTAAAGTAAGAAGATCATATTTTATTATTTTTAAGAATCTTTCTGGTATGTGATCCTCTAGTAAAACATTGAAACAAGGGGCCCCTGGGAGCCTCAGTCAGTGGAGCATCTGCCTTTGGCTCGGGTTGTGATCTCAGGGTCTTGGGATTGAGTCCCACATCGGGCTCACTACTCCACTGGGAACCTGCTTCTCCTGCTGCTCTCTCTGCTTGTGCTCTCTCTCTCTCTCTCTGTAAAATAAATAAAATATCTTTAAAAACGGGAAAAAAATCTGTTTTGTAATTTACTCACTTAAATAAAAAACAACGGCAACAACAATTTAATGGACCTCCACAGTTACAGCAGTTCTTAATTCAATACTGTAACACTATCTTTATGTGGCATAAATTTTTAGAGATGGCATCATATACTGAAAGAGGAAAAGTAGCGAGTCAGAATTGAGTTTAAATTTTGGCTGTGCCCCTTGCCAATTTTAAAAGATTACAAATGATTAATTTCAGGAGTGTGTATGAACCTCTTAAAACTTAAAAATTTAACAGGCAAAGGTATTACAAATCCTAAATGCCTATTATTCTTACAAAATCTGAATATTCTCCCACTGATAAAAATAGAAATATATGCAACAAAAAAAATTCATTTTATGACAATCATTCTATAGACACTTGATAGAAGAAGAAAGGCAAAAACCTGTCCTAGTTACAAAAAGTGACTTAGAAGACAGGTTTGGAGTGAGTCTCTTGGCTTGGGCTTCAATTACAAAACACCATAGACTGAGTGGCTTAAACAACAGACATTAATTTCTTGTAGTCTGAAGCCTGGAAGGTCTGAGATCAACACGCCTGCAGATTCAGTTCTCCCTGGCTTACAGTTGGCTACCTTCTTGCTGAGTCTTCACGTGGCAGAGAAAGGAAGTTATGGTCTCATATTCTTCTTTCAAGATCATAAATCCCATTTTGGTGGCTTTGGCCACCCTCATGAACTCATCTAAAGCTAATTACAGGGACACCTGAGTGGCTCAGTGGTTGAGCATCAGCCTTTGACTCAGGGTGTGATCCCAGGGTCCTGGGGGTGGGGTGGAACATATCAGAGTCCAGGGAGCCTGCTTCTCTCTCTGCCTATGTCTCTGCCTTTTTCTCTGTCTCTATGTCTCTCATGAATAAATAAGTAAAGTCTTTAAAAAAATAAACCCAATTACAACCTAATGCCTCATTTCCTAATATGATCACATGGAGTGTGTGTGTGGGGGGGCGGTGAATTTCAACATTTGAATGGGGGGGCACAAATTTTCAGTTGATAGCCATGGGTATTCAAAGCAAATCCTCTGAACTTGGGGGAAATATAGGAGAAGGAGGGGCATGGGTATTCCTCTATGAGTCTCCCACGATGTCTATGAATAAAGAAAGCATTGTATACATTCCAAATTAGCAAGGTTCTGTGACTCATCTCTATCAGAGATTTTGATTTAGTGTTTGGTGTGATTTCTCAGGATATGCATTTTTATTAATCATTCCAATTGATGTTGATTCAGGTAGTCTACACTACTATTAAATATTGAATTAGATTTTCTTTTAGGTCATTTAAATATCTAAAATGCTGAGTATAAAAGCCTAGGAATTCAGTAGAGTTCCATTTGATTTTTCTGTGTGCTGATATAGATTGTCAAAGAAAAAGAATAGAACCTATGAGTTCTCATGACAATTACCTGAGGAAGATTAACACATCATCCCTGAGATTATTTTTCAAGAAATCTAAACTAAAAAGAAATAAATGAGATCCTTTTTTGTCCTCTGCTAGGCCCAAGACATTTATTTTGCCTTGGGAGGAAGAGATAGTCAATATTAATAGGTCTTTCTTTTCATAATTAGTCCTTTTTCTTCTTTCTTTCTCTTATTCATATTTTCTCTGGACCACTAGAAATGCAGCTTTGCATAACTCCCACATAACCCCTATCACTGATAAGTACTCATGTGCCCCTCTACATGCTAGTCATTATTTTCCCTTTTATTTTTTATTCAATTTTATGAAGCAGTCTAGGCCATAGCGCATGTCCTGTAGTTCAGCTTGTTTCTAATTAGAGTTATCAGCCTCATTTGCTTTTTAATAATGCCCCTGAGCTGTCAATTCGATTAGTGTCAAAAGAAAGAGAGGGGAATGATTTGGAGAAGCCACGGAATCTGACTTCTATAGTCTTGTACAATCTGAAAAGTTACTTTGCTTCTCAAAGAAGAACTTTTTTTGTTTGTGTTGTTTTCTACTTTTATGGTTATATGTGCCTATCGTTAATAATTTACAGGACACATAAGGTGAACCAATAGAGCAATATGTACTCAGTGATAGTCTTCTTTTTGCTCTGGTACTTAATAGTATAAGAAATAACTTTTCTTGGTGTAGTGGCCAACTCTGTTGTCAAGAGCTCTTGGCCAATTTCCAAGTCAAGGCCTATTAAATGAAGCTTCTGAGAAGCCAAACAATTTAAATACCCAGGAGTTAAAGTAAGGAGTTCTATTCAAGTAGACATCAACAAAGGTGATAGAACTTTCACAATTCCATTAACGATTCATGAATTCGCAGCAAATGTTGATGAATTAATTCAATCGCCTTGGTTAAAACAAATGGAGCTTAGATTCTGCTGGTTTTCCATCTTCATCCACAAAACTTTAATTTGCTTTTTCACTTGTAATGGAAGATATTGAAGAGGAAAGAGGGCTTTGGAATTGTACTAGTCAGATCATATTCTCGCCCCATTCCATATTAATAGCTTTTAGAAGATTATGTAAACTCTGCATTTTTGAGATTTTTCCCCCCTAACAAAGTTGGAAAACACAGCCCACCTCATGGAAGTATTGTAGGAATTGATAGAAACATCAATGTAATATGCTTAGTACAGTACCTAGCACACACATTGCCCTCGTAAATGGTAGTTGTTATCTAGCAAAAGGCCATATATTGATGTAAGTGCAGGTGTATGCCTTTCTTCACTTACTCCTTCCCAAACCTTTTTTTTTGTTTGTTTTCATACAAACTACAACAACAGATACCTACTTATCTGCTCATTCTCTGACTCCCATGACTTCTACATCCATCCCTTCCCCCAGATGTCTGATGAAGTCCAGTATTTTCCACCCTGGCCTTGCTCTTCCTGTTGGTGTGTTATTTTTTAGAACATCTTGATTCTAATATTATCAGAATATAACTTACCTTTTATTTGAGTTCCATATTCTGTGTATTTTATAAGGAGTATACCAACAAAAATTGATGGATGATAGTGACAATGACTTATTTTCAGGTAATATACTGACATTCTTACCTATATTTGGGGAAAAGATCTCTTATCTTAGGAATGAGTCCAGAGTGGAAACTATCATCACCATAGAGAGTCCAGTAAATGAGGTCATGGTGGACAGGAAAACCTCACATATGAACCTTCTCAGGGAGGAAAAACTTTTCCTCTACCTTGTAGGTTCAGTAGGGAAGCCTGTGAATTAAAGAAACAAAAGACAGATTAACAGGGGAAAAAAGCACACATTTTTTATTGATATTTATATGCATGGAAATTCACAGAAAAGAAATGAAACTCAAAGAAGTGGTTAAACTTTGTGGCTTATATGCCACTTTAACAAAGGAAGGGGGGGTTGGGCTTTGAGGCATGATAAACTATAGGAAAGTGATTAGGAAATGTATTAGGTAGCTAATGGAAGGTAAGAGTTATTTTAGAAAAGTTCTTTATGCAAACTCCTCTAGATAGGTATAAACTGTTTCTGGTAAAAATGTGTTGCTCTTCCTGGCAGGGGGTAATGGAAGGGGAAGAAACATCTTCACAAAGGAAAATTTATGCCTGCTTTTAAGCAGATAAAAGAGGGTAGAGAACTTTTTCTGCATGTTGATTGTCATTTGCCTTTAACTTAAAATAATTCTCATGTCAAAGTGGCACCTTGTGAGGTGATGTATCCTGATCTTCTTCAACCTCACAAAACACCCAATAGACAGATGGCTACCCAAGTACTTCTTTACTCAGCCAGCTCTATTTTCATGGTGTGCTCACCATAATCTCACAAAGGCTGTCAGTATAAACTATGTGTCTCCTTAAAAATGCAGACTACTAAATCGTCTTTCCAACCTATCTCCAATCGTCTTTCTGATCTGCATTGTCAACAATCATCCCAGGTGATTGTTATGCAGTTTAAAATTTGAGAGCTCCACTAATGTATCCTTAGACATCTACATATCCTACAACAAGCCATGATATTCTTACAAATAACATTTACCAGATTTTCAGCAAGGCCTGAATAATGAGCCATAAATTATGTCTTGGAAGTAAATGGAATCCTTTTTCCCTAATGTTTAAGAGATTGCTAGGCATCCTGCTGTTTTACTTTGACCAATCCTGGAAACAGGGGTTATAAATGGAACCAAGCTGAGTTCTATTCTGAGACATATTAGCACTCCCTGGAGAGCTCTTAAAAAACCTGATGCTCAGGCCACACTCCAGAACAATGAAGTCAAGACCTTTTGGGGTGGGACCCAAGTATTTTTTAAAAGCTCCGCAAGGGATTACAACATGTAGCCACGTTTAAGAATCAGTGCACTAGAGTCATGATTCTCAACACTGGATGCATATTAGAATTATAGGGAAGGTTCTCAAAGATAGCTACGTGGAGATCATCCCTAGAGACTCCCACTGAATTGTTCTGAGGTTACCTAGCTCCTACAACAGATGGCCAGGGTTGAGAGCAGAGGCATTAGAGCTATATAATTCAAAGTGGGAACGAGGAAGGCTAGTGAAGAGGAGAACTTAACTTTCAGATTTGAAACAGAGAAGAGAAAAGGGGAAAGGGGAGAATTACGTTTAGAATTGCTGAGCAGGAAAGAGTCTAGTTTACATCAAATGACCCAGCATAAGCATTGTAATAGAGAAATAAGCTAACATTTCATGCACCCTGATCCTGAATGCATAGCCCCGGGGTAGGTTTTCTTTATTTGAAAGGCTAAGGAATTCTATACTCTAGGCTTTAGAGAGGCAGCTATTTAACTATTATAAACACAGGTGTGTTTTAAAATGACATAAGAAGTATTAGAAAATTTTTACTGGTGTCCGTGAGATGTGATTGGCTAAGAAGACTGTATAGGTCCTCCTGCCCCTGTGTGAACAGGATATTAGAATTTACCAAGACCAATGGTTTGTACCCTTGGAACTCAAAGTGTGGTCCAGACTAATAGCATCAGCAACAGTTTTTTTTTGTTTGTTTGTTTGTTTGTTTGTTTGAAATGCACGATTTCAGGCCCCATTCCAGACCTACTGATGCAGCTTTAAGTTCCTAACAAGATCTGCATTTAAACAAGATTAATGTGCACTCTATCTTTTTAATTTTTTAATTCTTTATTTAAATTCAATTTAGTTAACATAGATTGTATTATTAGTTTCAGGGGTAGAATTTAGTGATTTATCATTTGCATATAACCCCGGCACTCATTATATCAAATGCCTTCCTCACTGCCTATCACCCAGTTACTCCATCCCTCCATCCACCTCCCCTCAGCTTGTTTCCTAGAGTTCAGCATCTCTTTGCCTCCCTCTCTATTGGAATATTACTCAGCCATCAAAAAGAATGAAGTCTTGCCATTTGCAGTGACTTGGATGGAACTAGATGATGTTATGCTAAGTGAAATAAGTCAGTCAGAGAAGGACAAATACCACATGATTTCATTCATAGGTGTAATTTAAGAAACAGAACACATGAACATAGGGGAAGAGATGCAATAAAATGGAAAAATAAGATTTGCATGCAGTTTTAAGTTTGAAAGGCAGCGAATGACATCCTAGACTTAATATTTTGAACTAATTCTATATTTAACTATGTAACTTAAATTTTGTCCTCTGCCTCCTAAAAGGTTAGTTGGATTCTGCTGCTATGATATTAAAAAGTATCCCCAAATGAAACTTCCATACAAGGAGCTTGTTGGCGTGCCTCAAAGAACAGAACACAGAATTGGGACTTCTGTGAGCTTCCAGAACAACGTGTGTCTGTGATGCTAGTAAGTGTGTGCATGTGTGGAGGAATTTGGTCTGAGATTTCCTTCCTTGTAATACATCACCCCCTGATAGTGAGGTGGTGCTACCTCTAAATATTGGTGGCTACATATAGTAGCTATTAAAGATCCTAACTAATTCCAGGTGAAGGAAATCACGTTAAGTGGTCACAAGTCTAGTCCAGTCTCCACATTTCACAGACTAAAAATATTGGGGTCCAGAGATGGTAGGGACTTACCCAGGCTCTCCTGACTAATGATAAGGATGGCTAGACCTCAAAACTTCTGACTCCCAAATTTCAGTCTTTGTTTGTTTGTTTGTTTTAACTTATACTGAAGAGGACTTTGGCCGTCTCCATTTTGACCTCAAACTTTGTAGCTGGGTTCTTCTTCCCAGCTTGTCTCTTGGCTCGGGGAGAATAAATACCCTGAGGGCAAGGAGTCCTCTGACAAGAACCAGAACGCACTCCTCCAGCAGTGAGGACTACCATGGGCCCGCAGGACCCTGCCCATGATTGACTCCAAGACAACGATGAATCTGACCTTCACTGTCTACCTGTACATACCCACCCACCTGTGCCCCACATTTTCCTTATATAAACCTGGAAGTATTTTCGGCACTTTGGAGATAGTCATCGAGATGTTAGCATGCTGCTTTCCCCATGTTGGCCTCACAGAACTAAATTCCTTTCTGGTTTCACCACCACTTGTCTCTCTGCCTTTGTATCCTGTCATCGGTGAAAAGCACTATGTCTTTCTCCATTTGCCAAGAAGTAGAGGAATGGAAACAAAGCTGAGGAATGAGCTTCAGGCTCATCAAACTTAAAAAAAGAAACTTCAGTATCACTTGCTCAACCATCTTTTTTGGGCCAGTCATACACGAGCAGGCCAGAGGCCATTAGAAGATAGGTTTTAAGATAAAGCAGAGCTATGTTAATGTCACATCTCAAAAATCATTTCAATTTACACGTGGCTCTTTTAAAACTGGAGAAAAAAGTTGTTATCTAGCTAACTTATCATGAAGAATTGTTCTATGTTAAAAGGTAATTCTCAGAAGAAAATAAAATGATGACTCATATAAAAAATGATGCTCATATAGTGCTAAAGATTTTATTTTACAGGTTAATCAATGAGAGAACCAGACAGATGTTAAAACTGGTTCAAAGGAAAAGTCAACAAGCACAAATTTATATGAAATACAGGAATTAAATTACAGAGGAAGGTAAAACTGGTTTTTCTACAGGAGTTAGAGAAGTCAAACAAAACTGCTAGACAACAAGGTCTGCATATCCATTCATTATCTGCAATTTAAGAAGTGCAAAATAGCTCAAAGACAATGAGCAGGGCTAATACTAGACAACTGGAAGAATGTGTTACAGACAGTACATAGTTTTTCCTTGAAGCACAAAATATTTTTCTAAGACTGATAAAATAACTCATAATTCTTATTTTTCCTTAGCTATTACAGCAAGTATGTGGTATTTCCCATAAAAATAATCCAGAGTTATGAACTATGATCCCTACCTAACACTATAAAAAGGCAGACTCCAAATGGATAAAAGACCTAAAATGTTAAAAAGCAAAACAACCATATTAGAAAAGGATGATATAATGGCCACCTGGGTTGTTGTCAGTTAAGTGTCCAACTCTTGATCTCAGAGCAGATCTTGATCTGAGGGTCCTGAGTTCAAGCCCTATGCTGGGTTCCACAGTGGGCATGGAGCCTGCTTAAAAAACAACAACAACAAAACGACAATATAGGAGAATATCTTTGGGGTATAAATATAAGGAAAGATTTCTTAGAGAAAACCCAAAAGGCCCAGATTGCAGGGCAAAGGAAGAGATAAATCTAAGTACATTATAAAATTAAAGATCAAAATCAGAGACATGACATATTGGGACATGTGATATTTGCAATGTCTAGAACCAGAAAGGGGCCAATATGTAATGCAGGAGGAACTCCTGCCAACTGACAAAGAAAAAGCATGAACTCCAATAAAATAGCAGACAAAGATACTTATGTAAGACTTTCCTTCATTGTAACATACCACTTGGTCCCAAGGGCCAGCCACTTGCCTTGATGAGAATTTCTAATAGTTTTTAAAATGAATTCAACAATTGTTGAATGGCCAACTAGGCTTCGTTGGCAGCAACAACCAAAAGTTGCTGTGATGAAACACCAGGCTGGAAAGTTTTGACAATGGAGAAGAGGAAGTCAAGAAATGAAACACTGCATTAAGAGATTCTTCTGGGGAAAGGAAATGTTTGTGGCCAGGAGAAAACAAGGTAACTGGAGCCTTGGGACTTGAAGAGCACTAACAGAACCCGCCAGACATTTACGCAGATTAAATGAAGACACAGTTTGCCATCTGGGCTGGTCTTTTTACTGGTTTTCACCCCTTCTATTCACCAATCTTAAACTTGAGAAGCTACTTCATTTACAGACTAAGAAAACAAAGCCAAAAATTGTGCAGGGACATATATGTATGTATATTTGTGGATTTGATCACTTGTATAACTTTAGTAGACTAATGATGTACTTTGCTTTATGCAATAAACATAAATACCTAGGAGATAGAGCTAAATTAAAATTTGTATGTTGATGAATTCCTAGTGAGTACATATATCTAATGATAGGTGTATCACAAAAATCAGAGATAGTATATTAACTGATTAATTAATGATTTGGTATAATTTATGGATCACAGTTCCCAGTGTTTCGTGCAATGCCTCATATATAGTAAATGTTTAGTAAACAATTGTTTTGTTTTGTTAAGTAGGCTCCACACCCAGCATGGAGCCCAACTCAGGGCTCAAACTCACAACCCTGAGATCAAGACCTGAGCTGAGATGTAGAGTCAGATACTTAACTGACTGAGCTACCCAGGCACTCCCAGTGAACATTGTTGACCAAAGGGACATAAATATGAGTATTTTATGTCCTGAGTAAATATTTTTATTGTCAATGAATGAATTATTACTCCAACAAACTACTCATCATCTTATTATTAAATTGTTCCCAAAAAGAAGGGATTAGGAGCAACCAGTATTAAATGTCAGTTATCATTTGTGGTAGATATTGGCCAGTATTTGCTAAACTTGTATCTTAATGATACAAATTGGTCCTATACAGGAGATCAAATAAATATATTTGGGATTTATTTTGCAAGTACTCCGTCTTTGAAGGTTCACTAGAATATTATATTTTAGAAAATCCAATATTTTGTGGGTGCTTTATTGAGTTATTTTATGTATTATTTCCTGTAAATATTCCCCAGGCAAAAAATAATTATGGTAATGTACTGCTGCACTCTAAAGTAGGACACTGAAGTCTTCCTCATCCATTTATCTAAGTACTAAGAAGATCCAGAATTACTTTTGGAAGAAAATATTGGCTTTGTCTAAAAATAGATCATTAGCCCATCTCTGCTGGAAGTACTCTGGTCTCCTATTCAAATATCTGCCTCTTTGGTCGCCTTCATTTTTATAAGAAGGAATCCTCTTACTTTGCCAATTGGTTGCTTGTCAGAGCATGTCAGTCTGTTCTTATTTGGTAAAATAGAATATGTTCATTTCAAATTCCTACCAAAAAATACATCTTCGAATACTTATTGCCCAATTCTTATAATTCCTATTGGGAGAAAAACTATTGGAAGATTGATAGAAGTATTTCAAGTACATTTCTTCATTTGTGTTAATTAAGCCTTTTTATTTTTATTTTTATTTTTTTTTTTTTAAGATTTATTTACTTATTCATGAGAGAGAGAGAGAGACAGGCAGAGGAAGAAGCAGGCTCCACGCAGGGAACCCAACATGAGACTCTATCCCGGGTCTCCAGGATCAGGCCCTGGGCCAAAGGTGGCACTAAACTGCTGAGCCACCAGGCTGCCCTGAGAGCACCTTTCAAATACAAACCAAACAATCCGCAGCCCATACCCACAAACTTTCTTTATGGGGCTCTCACACCCAGAGCCCCTATTCCCCCTACCCTAATCAACCACGGGCCAGGTACCAGACCTAGAGACAGCCTTTATACCTGAAAGCCTGCTAAGTGTATTCCAACTAGTCAATCCAAAACCTGCTTACCCTGTTTCACCTGTTTCTTCCCATAGAAAACACAATAGAGGCTCTCACCATGTTTCTCTCTCGTTCCCTCTGCTTCCTGACTGGTGCTTCCCTGTGTGGCCCCCTCCTTGCTGTTAGTAACAAACCATCTTTACTGTGGCAGTCACCTTCTGATTTATTGGTTTCATCAAACCTGAATAATACTTAACCTACATAAAAAAAAAAAAAGATTTATTTATTTATGAGAGAGAGAAAGGGCACATGTGCCCAAGCGTGAGGGGTCAGGGGGAAGAGAAGGAGAGAGAGAATCTTAAGCAGACTCCCCGCTGAGAGTAGAGTTCAATCCAAGGATCTTAAGATCATGACCTGAGCAGAAATCAAGATTCAGATGCTCAACCAACAGAGGCACCCCAAACCTACATTTTAGAACACTTTTGGAGCAGACCAGACATTCAAAATTAAGCCAAGTCTCAAATCTAACTCTTCAAAACTCTCAGTGACTTGCTTTTATTGAATTATCTTTTTAACTCACGCCATCCACCTATGTCTCAGGACTTTCAAAGAAATAACAGTGCAAATCATGTTATTAGATAAAAGTGAAGTTGTTGCTAATGACATAACCCACTATTGTCACAGAATTTGCCTTTTATAAATTCATACAAAAAAAGATACAGTCTCAAACATACTTTAAATCTCATATTTTACTTTGAGCAATGTATTGCTTAAAATTTACTGAATATACATATACATATATATTTTTTAGAAAATATATAGATCTTTTTATTAATGTATAGGTTTTCTTCAGTGATGAGTTGGAACTGGGTCCTGGCCTAAGAGCTATTAAATTTTCAGGAATTGTAAGTTAGTAGTTTGAAATTGGCTGTGATGGGAGTAATGACACCTTGGAAATTGGCAAATACAGCAAACAAGAGCCCTCCTAATCCCTGTGCAAAGTCAGTTGTCAAGCATTATCAGTACACCATTGATACATTAGTTTTCTCACATGTGTTTTATAAACTAGCATACACCTATGTATAGAGAAAAATACTCGAATTTCAGTCCAGTTTACCATAAATATTTTATAATTCTAATATTTAATGCAACTAAATATAAAGTTTCAGACTGATAAATAACCAAGCGAGTGATTTTTATTAGACCTATAAAATGTATTTTTAATTTGCTCTTTTAAATGAATTAACAAATGTAACTGAATTCTTTAGGTTAAAGTCAAAAAGTGAGACAAACATGTATTTGTCATTTATAGATGTTCAAGGTTAACTAGATACACAATTCCTACTATTATTTACTGGTGAGAATGATGAGAGAGAGAATTTCACAATAGGGAAGGGTAAGGCCCAATGAGGTTAGAACTCCAGGGTTCATTGAGCATTGGAGACCACTCTGGCTCAAGTTTAGTGGATTAACTTTATGGCTGAAGTACCAGAGAACTGACTGCATCTCATTCATCAGAGTAAAGATAAATCTGAGTTAGACTGGACCAGCTAAAATCATTCCATGAGACTGGGCACAGTGTCTCCATCTAACCCACTATCCTGAAGGGAAATCAAAATCCAAATGGCATCTGGATTTATGAGGAAAGAATTGTTTGACTTTTTGTTCTGCATCAGTACAGTAAGAACTCAGGCCTGCAATTTCAAATTCAAGAGTCAAGGTTAAAAGAGCTTAAGCATTTATATACTTTCAAAGTACATGGCATTTAGATTTTATAACCCAGCTAAGTAATAAAGTCCCTGAAAAATAAGGAAGCAATTTCCATACCTTCTGAGGCATTTGTGAAGTTAGAAACATGAAACCTGGCAAAGTACACTTGTGTATGAATTACCTTCTCCTGCCAATTAGCTTTGACTTTGATGATCCTCCAGGGACAATCATACATTTAAAATTGGTTTTCTTTGTATTGGTTTACCTTGCAGCAATGAAATCACACTTCTTTCTATTGTGGTCAAAAACACATAACACAAATTTATTATCCACTTTAAAAAATTACACCATGCAGTAGTATGAACTACATACACATTGTGGTATAACAGAACTCTAGAACTTTTTCATCTTGCAAAACTAAAACCCTATATCCATTGAACAATTTCTCTTTTGCCTCTCCCCCACTTCATTCCCTGACTTCTGGCAATCATTCTACTACTCTCTGTTCTAACAGTTTGACCATTTCAGATATCTCACATAAGTGAAATCATGCAGTATTTGTAATTTTGTGACTGGCTCCTTTTACTTAGCAAATGTAATCAAGATTGATCCATGTTATAGCAGATGACAAGATTTTTTTTTTAAGGCTGACTAGTATTCCGTTGTATGCACATAGCATATTTTCTCTATCTGTTCTTCTGTTGATGGACATTTAGGTCGCTTCCACATCTTTGCTGTTGTGAATAACACTGCAATGAACATGGGTGTGCACATCTTTCTTCAAGATTCTATTTTCAGTTATTTTGGGTAAATACCAGAGTGGGGTTACTGGAACATTTGGTAATTCTTACTTAAAAATTTTTTAGGGCAGCCCTGGTGGCCCAGCGGTTTAGTGCCGCCTTCAGCCCAGGGCGTGATCCTGGAGACCTGGGATTGAGTCCCATGTCAGGCTCCCTACATGGAGCCTGCTTCTCCCTCTGCCTGTGTCTCTGCCTCTCTTTCTCTCTGTGTCTCTCACGAATAAATAAAAGTAAAATCTTTAAACAATTTTTTTTTTAGGAAACTCCATACTGTTTTCCATAGTGGCTGCACCAATTCACATTTCTTTCTTTTTTTTTTTTTTTTATTGGTGTTCAATTTACTAACATACAGCCAATTCACATTTCTAACAACAGTGCACAAGGGTTTCAATTTCTTCACATCCTCAATAACAATGAGAATTTTCTTGTTTTTGTTTTTGTTTTGATAATGGCCATTTTAATGGGTGTGAGGTGATATCTCATTGTGGTTTTGATTTGCATTTCCCTGATGACTAGTGATATTGAGCATCTTTTAATATGATTGTCAGCCATCTGTATATCTTTCTGGAGAAATGTCTATTCAAATTGTTTACTCCTTTTGAAATTAATTTTTTTTGCCCAGTTATAGGAATGATTTATTTATTTTATTTTTATTATTTTTAGGAGTTCATTATATATTCTAGGTATTAACCTCTTACCAGATACATGGTTTGCAAGTATTTTCTCCCCTTCTGTAGGCTGCCTTTTCACTCTGTTGATTGCTTCCTTCACTCCACAGAAACTCTTAGTACAGTCACATTTGCCTATTTTTGCTTTTGTTACCTGTGCTTTCAGTGCATATCCAAGAAATCATTGCCTATTCTAATGTCATGAAGATTTCCCTGTATGTTTTCTTTTAGGAGTTTTATAGATTCAGGTCTTAGATATCTAGGTCTTTATCCATTGTGAGTTAATTTTTGTAGATGATGTTAACATAAGGATCTGTCTTCATTTTTTTGCAGCTTTATATTCTATTTTCCCATACCATTAGTTGAAGACACTGTCCTTTCCCTCTCATGTAACCTTGGCACTTTCATTGAAGATCATTTGGTTCTATGTGTAAGAATTTATTTCTGGATTCTCTATTCTGCTCCATTGATCTCTATATCTTTTTGCCAGTATCGTACTATTTTGATGACTGTAGCTTCATAATATGTTTTAAAATCAGAAGCTATAAGATCTCCAGATTTGTTTTTCTTAAGATGAAGTCACACTTTTCACAACGAAAATGAAACAATGAAAATTGACTATGAGACAATCACACTTTTGACAATGAAAACTGGCTTTGAGATAATACTCTGTCCACCTCTTACACATTTTTATCTAGTGTAATAGGGACAACTTCCCATTGTACAATGAAACTGTGTAGTATTACCTACTATATTGTAAGCATTGATTGTTTTTATTTGTATAATATCTGTTCGATAATAAGTACTAGAACATTGTTAATGTATACTATGACAATAATGATGTGCCATTAAAAATGACAAACAAAACAAACACATAAATTATGCATCAAAATGAATGTTATCCTCTTCCAACCATATGCCTTTTCAAATAATGCTAAAAACTATCTTTTTGAGCTCTTCTTTTGTTATGAACTAGCCTCTGATCTAGTCAATGAACTACTTAATAAAGCTGGGTATGTTACTTTCATTTCTCATATCATATTTAACTACGAATGACTTTAGATTGTTTATAAATGTCAAATTCTATTTCAAAGAATGAAGACATTCATTGTTGAGTAGACTTAGGAAATTGCTTTGAGGTAAGAATTGTTTGGATACAAATACATTTTGGACATACTGGCTTAAAAACCATTCACATTGCCTTATATATCCTTATTTATGGATATACAAAGTTTTGACTCATCATGAGATATCTTAGAAAATAAATAAAATGACAAAATCAAGTGTTTACAGAGGTATCTGCCCTTGAGTATCCATATATTCCCTTCTAATGTTTTAGATATGTCAAATCAGGTAAAGAGTTACTTCTATATACATGTATTTATCTTTACTGCATTCCAAATAATTTTTTAAAAGATTTTATTTATTTATTTATTCATGAGAGACACACAGACAGAGGCAGAAATACAGACAGAGGGAGAAGCAAGCTCCTCGCAGGGAGCCCCACGTGGGACTCCATCCCTTGATCCGGATCACACCCTGAGCTGAAGGCAGAAGCTCAACTGCTGAGCCACCTAGGCTCCCCCCCAAAAGAATTTTAAGCATGGCATAGGTAACTTCAGCCCAAGTCACAGAATCTGTAAATCCCAATACAGAGTAAAATTACTGATCTGATGTTTTAATACTTTAATGAAACACATTTTTCATTTCCAGTTCTGTATACTTATGGTGTACAGGTTCTCACATAACTGTAAAAATCTCAATTATTCCACTTAGTATTAGCTTACCAGTTCTTAGACTATAATGAGAATCAGCCCTGATCTATACGTCTGGTACCTTAAGAGAACCATCCAGTGGTAAACAACAGTGTTAGCCAATAAAATTAATTTGATTTGAAATATGGGAGTCATCCTAGATCTAGGCAATTAATTGTGGGGCTGTGGATTTATTATAGATTATCTCAAAGATTATTTTATTACAGCTTTATTGAGATATAATATACATATCATAACTTTCACCCATTTAAAGTGTACCTATCAATGTGTTTTTAGTATATACATAAGGTTGTGAGATCACGACCACAAAGTTTAGAATATTTTTTATCCTTTAAAAGAAATTCCAGACCTGTTAGCTGTCACTCACCAACATCAACCGCACCAGTCCCAGCCGTAAGCAACAGCTAACCTAATTTCTGTCTCTATAGATTTGCCTATTCTGACATTTTGTGTAAATGGAATCATGCAAAATGTAACCTTTTGTGATTGACTTCTATCTTTGTGATTGAAGTCAATCATTAAACAAAAACATTAAACAAAAGCTTAATGTTTTTAAGCTTTATTCATGTTGTAGCATATGTATCAATACTTCATTTCTTTTCGTTGCCAAATAAAGTCCATCGTATAGATCTACAATATTTTATTTATTTATTCATCATTTGATGGACATTTGTGTTGCTTTCCCTTTTTGGCTATAAGTTAATAATGATGTAATGAGCATTCCTGTGTATGGCCCAAAGATGGCTGATGTAAGTGTTTGAAAATAAAGAAGGGAAACTTATGGATGTCTGACGTTGTAAAAAGAATTTTATGCTTCAACAGAAAACTATACTTTGTTTAGATCACATTCCTTCAGTTATCTGATTCTAGTTTTTCATTGTCTTTGAGCTATTTTACAACTCTTTAAAGCATGGGTAGCTGATAGCACTGCAAAATAATTCCTATCTACAGACCTATGAATTCTGTTAGGTAGAGGTAGGTTCACTTGCCTTCTCTCCCTCAGTGAGGAACAGGCCATTTTTGCTTTCATGTATGCATTAATTTCAATATTCTGATTTTTAAATCTGTGTTTCTTTAAGAAAATAATTTCTTTTGAATTGGTTGTAATATCTTGCCAGTTTACTCTTTAAAAATCATTAAACGTATTTTTATTTTGAAATCTGTATGGGAGTCATGACTTCACTTACCTTTTTTTGAAAATGATCTTTCAACAACATGCTCAGTATTTGTCTGCCTTCAAAACGTCTGCATTTTCTGATGGAACTAGAGTTTCAGTGGTTCTGAGAAGTATCCACCAGTTGGTCAAAACATTTCTGAAATCTTAACAAAGGTAGCTAATATATCACTGTACTCTAAATTTATTTATTTTTTTAAGATTTATTTATTCATGTGAGAGAGAGAGAGAGAGAGAGAGGCAGAAACACAGGCAGAGGGAGAAGCAGGCTCCATGCCAGGAGCCCGACGCGGACTCGATCCCTGGACTCCAGGATCACACTGTGGGCCAAAGGCAGGCGCTAAACCGCTGAGCCACCCAGGGATCCCCGTACTCTCAAATTTAAATACATTTTAAGAGATTAAATTTTTCCTGGGTAGTTTTGAAGTTAGAGGAAAGTTTGAGCAGAAGGACTCAAGGAGATTTCTCAATTCTTAGAAATATGAGTATCACATTTAAAAGTTTTTCTAGGGATCCCTAGACCCCAGGATTGAATCCCACGTCGGGCTTCCAGTGCATGGAGCCTGCTTCTCCCTCTGCCTGTGTCTCTGCCTCTCTCTCTCTCTCTCTGTGACTATCATAAATAAATTTTAAAAAAAATTTAAAAGTTTTTCTAGCCTGTAGAGAACAAATCCGGACAGTAACTACAAAGCAACTGTTGTCATTATTATCTTACCAAAAAGTCAAGATTAGACCTCACAACCAAAAACATAGCAGGGAAGATGGAGTAGCATGATTTCTGATACCTCCCACTCATGGTCCTAGAAACTTCGCCACATAGATGACAACCCTCTACCCAGCAAGTAACCAGATAGTGATACGGGAATGAGAACTGTAGGTATATACTAGACATTAGCAGTGTATTAGATTCTAATATCAGTTACATCATCTAGTTAGTGTTTCCTAAAATTCCATCTTCACTCCAGCTGCACAACAGTATCACCTTTGGAACATTTTGGAATTTGCTAGATTCTACTTAGAGATTCCTTTTAGGAGGGCTGGCATATGACCCAGGTATTTAAACCTGATCAAACTCTCTAGGTGATTCTGATTTTCACACAAGGTTTGGAGCCAGTGGATATGATACTACTAACAAAGATAAATATTTTCTAAATTTTGTGACGTAATTTATGTATTTTCTTATATTGCTTTCCAAGCATTCTTAACCAAGCCAAGGATAGCTAATGTTCATCGTTCACGCCTCCAACTATGCCAGGGAATGAAATCCAGATAATCAAATTTTTTTATGAGCAAGGAATATAACAGAGGCTTATTATTTAATAAAGAATCTATGAGCCACATACCTGGTTTCTTTTGAAATTAACTAATATTCCAGGTATTTACTTTTTTTCTTAAATTTCTAAATGCTATCAAGAACTATTCAAAATCAAATGTGTTTTTGATTTCTGCACAATGAGCCTAAACAATAGTAATTCCTAAGAAACATTTTGTGTCAGCTCTGAATTGTTTCTTATACATTTTAAGTTTTACGTGGCAAACATATGGTTAGAATCTTGCAGAAAAGTCTTATCCTCCATAGTTGGAGAAAATTTTACTTAGAGCAAAATAAAAGTCCTTATAGTATGCGTTGACCTTGTTATTCAAAAATTTCATAGAAGCGATCAGAAAGGTTTAGTGAGGTGATGATTATGTACAAATATTTTGGAAACTGTGTCTGTATGTAAATATGTAAGTTTCTGGGTCAGCACTCATCCGAGAGTATCTCAGTGTCAGTTTTAAGCTTAGTGTTAGATTTTTGAAGGTGCATTTGCTTTCAGAAAATAAAGCTACATCACATAATAAATGACTATTTATTTATGCATCTAAATGCCTCATTTGGCCTTGGTCCAACTCTTCTCTGAACGAGCTTGTGGTAGTCTATCATTTGGTTGTATATAGCTGGCTTTGCATAATCTCTGAGGCTCTTAAGATGAGCTCAACTTATGAATTTGCAAAATATGTATACTTTGCTAAATTATAGCACAGGGTACTTAAATACATGTAATTTATTATATGAAAATTATTCAGGTTTCACAAAATCATGTCAGAATAGCTTGTTAAATTCGAGAGCAAAGCAAAAATTCTTTGAAAATCCACAAAATTCGGGATCCCTGGGTGGCGCAGCAGTTTGGCGCCTGCCTTTGGCCCAGGGAGCGTTCCTGGGGACACAGGATTGAATCCCACGTCAGGCTCCCAGTGCATGGAGCCTGCTTCTCCCTCTGCCTGTGTCTCTGCCTCTCTCTCTCTGTGTGTGACTATCATATATAAATAAAAATTAAAAAAATAAAATAAAATAAAAATCCACAAAATTCAGTTTCTTTCCCTTTCAAGCTACAACAGGCCAAATTTACATTCCTGACAAAGATGGTGTCTTGTTTTTGCTTTGTTGTAACTGTAATGTTTAACTCCCTTCTAAAATTTTAATTAATACCAGCTCAATTTCATCTCCCACTAACGTGTTTGTTTCTATTCTCAGTATCATAAAATATGAATTTTATTTTCTTTGAGGATCTAGCTAGGTATTAGGCAGTTTTCAACTGTTTGCTGTACTGTTTCTGTATGTACAAAATAAATATTTATTTATTCTTGTTTTTCAGTTTTTGCCATAATTGAATATGGGAAATAAATAGCATGTTGTCTTTTTTTTTGCATGGACATATACCACGTTGGTGTCCATGGCTTTCTTTAAAAGGGAATAAACACTTGGCTTGTAAGGTAGAGAATTATTAATGTAGTATTTTTCCTCAATTAAACACAGATCAAGAGCAGGATTAGGATACAAGATTTTCTAGACTAACTGGTTTAACTTATACAAATATATTTTTATAAAACTACAATCTCACGATTTCAGTTTGAAAGTTTTTTTTCTTCTAAGAATATCAAGAAAGCCCAGAAAGTATGTGATCTATCTACACATTTAGTATCTAATCAAAGACACTAGTTCAGTTTTCAGTTAGCAATAATCGTGCCTCAGATAAACCTCATTGGCTTCGATACTGCCACTTGTGCAAAGCTCTAAGATACTAGTTCAGTGAGGGAGTCTGTCGTGGCTTAATCAAGAAGCTAACGCTAAGGCCCCCAACACTTCCAAATACAGTTACAATACTGGATATCGTCCTCGGACATGAACAGGAGCGTTGGTTGCTCTAGATCTACCCACTGATTAGGATACATACTTATTCATTACTCATCCAATTCAAAAATTTAATGATGTAGAAACATGTAAGGCATAAGGATATATTTTCAAACTCCGTGTTAAAATAATGGTAGTTGATAAAAGTCTATGCCTGACATCAGGATTATAGCTAAGAACCTATGGAAAATGTACTAATAACTCAGAGCAATTTATTTTATTTTTGTTTTTTAAAATTTATTTGAAAAAAATTTGAGAGAATCAGAGAGAGCATGAGTGGAGGAGCAGAGGGATAAGGAGAGGAGACTGTGGTGAGGGCAGAGCAGGACTTAGGGTTTCATCCCATGATGCCTGAGCTTAAACCAAGAGTTGGTGGCTCAACCCACTATGCCACCCAGGTGCCCTTTATTATTTCTAAATGCAGATAATCACGTCCCTAAGTTAAATACTAGAGTTTTGTTCGTTTGTCTTTAAGTAGGCTCCATGCCCAGCATGAAGCCCAACACAGGGCTTGAACTCACGACCCTGAGATGCAGACCTGAGCTGAGATCAAGAGTCAGATGCTTAACTGATGAGCCAACCAGACACCTCCAAATACCTAAGTTTTAAAAAAATGTAGTTTATAAAAACTTGGATTTTATACCATGTGGAACTATAATGGACCTCTTCAAAGTTTAGTTCTGTTACTTGAACTAGACTGGAAATGGAAATAAAATCAGAGAAATTTCTTGTTTAATTGTAGACAAACAGGGGTTTGTCTATTTAATAATTAATTCACCAAGGCCAGTGCCATGGGATAGAGAAGCTACTGACATACCTTTGCTATTCTTTGATTCCTCTCTCCATATTTTCACAACGAAGAGTGTTTTGGACAGCTATTTCCTCCAACAGTCGTGCGCAAAGAGGACCCATGCTATCACATTGCTTGAGAAATAGGTTTAGCATTTCTAAGATAAAATAATAGTGAATATGAATCTCAGTAAAATGTTTTCAATTTGAATCTCAATTTGACACTTTGCTAACTGTTCTTTCAGTGAAGGATTACCATAACTCTCCCATTTTGTTTCTGTCTTGAAATATAAAATTATTCTGAAGCAGAGTAGACAACATGTCAATCCCAAAGATGCCGGAGTTCAGGTGTACCGTGTGGGTGGAGAATTGGCAGGTAGAGTACCACCACCAGAATCCTTCTGCCAGAGGGGCTAATCTGCTGAAAGTAAAATGTGCTTCTGTAGAAACAGATAAATACCTCACACTTGTTTTTAAACATGTAAGTTATACCATTATAAAATTGAAAACTGAGAAGAATAGTTATAGCAGCTATTGTTTCAAGCTGAGATGCAGTGACAGTAATGAAAACATCATACTAATGTCTAGTCCAATAAAACTCTTGGTTTACTGTGTTTTGTGTAGGCAACCAAATAAAGTACAAATAGGGAAAAAAGAGAAGATGTATCACTTTGGCCTAAACACACTGTAAATCTACTGTGCTTTATTTGTAGAGCTAAGAAATTAATAACAACTTTAAAAAATGACTTCAGGAATCCTAAGAAGTTCTATAGTTTATTACTTCCAAATAAAAGTAAATGCTCAAACCTATCATGAGCCTACCTTTTGGCTGAAAAGCCAAGACACTGGATGTATTTTAGGATGAGAAATGGATCAAGATGATGGTATAAATTTTCAGTGGCATACCCAAGCCATGAATGTAGGTAGAAAGCAATGCTGAATCATTATCAATATATTTGGGCAGAAATGACACCTTCTAGATTAGAAAATGTTTATTGATTTAAACATTATTTTATAGTTAGTAACATGAAATCAGACAAATCATAGAGATCTCTGATGTATTCTGAATGTAAGCCTGGGGACTTTTTCATTATTTCACAGAAATATATTTCACCTCTACAATGGAGTGTGTGTGAAATACCAAAAGACTAAAATACTGCAAGACAGACTTAAATTTTTACCCTTAAATAGGGATGGTTATTTTAAAGGATGGACCTTTAGGATACCTGATTACCAACATTCAAATTGGAAGGAGACAGCACACTCTGATATTTGCAAATGTGAAATAAGCAGTTATAAATACACTTTTGGTAAACAAGTTGCTTCATTCCTATCAACACATTTTTCTTATTAGTATTGCTAAAGAAACATAGCAGTGAAATATCCTTTTATGCTAAAGCTATGTGTAAACTTACTTATACAAATTGCTGTTCCATTACTTTGTCTATTCCATAAAGAGATTATTTCAGAGACCTTTAGCTTTGTTCCATTCTATTCTGTCCATGAACTTCTGTTAACATACAATCAGCCAAGTGCCTTTCTGCATTCAATATGGTGTGATAGGCAGTCTTCAGGCTTAGCTTAGTTAATATTACCTAGTCTAAAAAATTGATTTAGGCTTGATTTAGGTTTAATTTTATTTTAATTTAATTTTAACAATTCTTTGACTAGTTATTCAGAATATCCATTATGAGAACTTTAAAAATATATTGAGAAAAACCCCTAAAAAACATAGAATACATTTTGTACTTTTTTTAAACAAAGATTTTATTTATTTTAGAAAGAGTATACTCGGGCACGCGTGAATAGGGAGGGGCAGAAGGAGGAAGAGGACCTAGAGAAAGAATCTGAAGCTGATTCTGCATGGAGCGTGGACCCCAATATGGGCCTCAATTCCAGGATTGGGAGATCATGACCTGAGCCAAAATCAAGAGTCTGCTGCGCAAGCAGCTGAGCTACCCAGATGTTTCTACATTTTGCAATTTTTATCTTATGGTCCCTTTTTTTTTTTTTTTTTTTTTTTTAACTAATCATGGTTACAAAGGAACTAAGAATAGCAGTACACAATATTCTCCAGGATTCATGAAAGAAATCATATGTGAGCATCACTCCTCCCCAATGCATTGCACTTTGTATACCATGCATGTCAATACTAAATATCATCTTTTATACCCTAACATTGCTCCAGCCCCTTTCCAACTGGAATACGCAAAGTTTATGACCTTGAATCCCGAATACATTAATGCTCTTTTGAACTAAGTTTCAACCCTGATAAAGTCAATATACCTTTTTTAATTCATGGAAATGCAAACGCTGTCTAGAATAGCACTGTCCAAAATAAATATCTATGATGGAAATGTTCTGTATCTACACTGTCCTATAGGGTAGCCAGTAACCACTTGTAGCTACTGAGTCCTTCAAGTGTGGCTAGTGGGACTAAAAACTGAATTTTTAATTATATTTAATTCTAAGTAATTTAAATAGCCGCATGTATTGGGTTAGTAGATCGTTCTAATGGTGTTAGAAGAGGAAAGTAGATTATGGGCAATCAGGCAATCTTAAAATTATCAGCATTAGGTTTTAAAAAAAAAACCTCTATCATTCATTCCTTCGGTATTAATTTTTCCAGAAGGTTCACATAAAAAAAGAAAGAAAAAGAAACCCAAGCAACCAAATTCTTTAGGCTGCTTTTTTGTATGAATCATCTTTTTTGCAAAGAGGTGTAAGACTGATTTTATTGCCAACTCTGCCCCCTCCTACAGACAGAACTCAGTGATTAGGTTCTTGCATTTATTTAGGTTATTCTCCTGAAAAACATGGTTCCATACTGCAAATAAATGACAGGAACTTTTCCACTAAATTATCCCAGACAGCACAAATGTTCTTTCCAAAAGTGGAGACTGGAACCACAGCCCCCTCACATTGCCTGCTACATCTGTTTATGCTTATAGAAGTGACATCCACTTTGTAGACAGAGAATGCCAATTTTTTGGGAAAGCACCCAGAATTTGGTGAGACTTGAAGAAAAAATTTTGCTGTTCAAAATTAAAAGATACATAGAATTGAGTAGCTACAAAGGCCTTTTGAAATTAAAATAGAAGAGATTTTGCTCCCAGAGTACAGATTCTGTATACAGACTTGCTGGAATTCATATCCAACTATGATCATTTACTAGTTGATAAAGCTCTGGTTAAGTTACAAAACCTAAACCTCAAGTTTTCCCATCTGGTAAATGCAGATAATAATAGATCTGTTGGGAAAACTTGTGTAAGACTTTGAGATGGACAAATATCTCTCTGTGTCCTTTCAGTGGAAGGCTGGATGTTATCAACAGGACTCTCTCTTGTTTTTTTTTTTTTTTGGTTCTACAGTAGTCTGAACCTTTGACCAGGCCATTTTCCTATTTTATAGGCTGTAGAAACTTAGGGTAATGTAAATGTTCTTATCTACAGAAATGCAAAATTACTTTGTTTTGTTTTGTTTTTTTAGAAATACTATTACTTCCCTGTAGCACAGATAATCCAAAACATTACATTTTCATGCCTTATACAATCTTAGCCAGTTTTGCCTCTTTCCGGATTGTCCCTAAGTTCTGCTTTGCGCCTGCATCCTTGTTTGAATGGGTTCTAACATCTTGCGGTTCCGTCTCTAATTAATGAGTCGAAGGACCTATCTGCCACATTTTTCATTTCATATTTCTGTTTCATATTTCTATGGCTTTTTTTTTTTTTTTTTTTTTGGCCTTCTTGAAAAATTATCCTTTTAGTCCTTTGTACTCTGAGGAGTCTTTGGGAGGATCGGCTTAAAGACCTACATTGACCGTCCTGATGAGTGGGCTATTTTGCCGCAGGGCTGTAACACTTCCGGTACCTTTTTGGGGAGGGGGTGGGGAGGAAGGGGGACTGGGCAGTGTGAAGAGGGGGAAGGGTGCGGGTGGGGGTGGGGTGGGGGGGTCTGGAAAACTCTACCCTGACGCGGAAGTGAGAAGACCTCCTCCTCCTCCTCCTTCTCACGGTGGAGGCCTAAGGTCAAGGTGGGTGTCAGGCGGGGCACGGCCTAGCTGGTGGCCTTCGGGGCCTGCAGGGCAGCCTGGGGTTCTGGATGCCCCGGGGTCATGAAGTTCGCCGCAGACTCGGGGGGGGGGGAGGGCCCGGCGGCGAGCCGGCCCTCAGCCCCGCCTCCGCCGAGCCGACCCCCGGAGCAGGGAGGCGGCGGGGCCCGGGAAGGGCAGGCCCGGCCCCAGGCCCGGGAGGCCCCTCGCCCGCGGCCGCGGGGGGTGGGGCGGCCTCGCCTCGGGCCGGTGCTCCTCGCCCTCGGTTGGCCGCCAGAGGCTCCCTCTCTCTCCTCTCCCGGGATTTTGCTGCCGGGCTCCCTCTCTCTGCGGCCCTAGAGTTAATCCCATCAGCGAGGTGAGGCACCTGTTACCCTGGGCCTTCCTCGCCCCCGCGGCCTCTCCCCCGCCTCGCCCCGGCTCCCCCGCGGCCCCGGCGGCCCGGCGCGGCGCCCGCACGTGGGCCGACCCCCGACCCCCGACCCCCGACCCCCGACCCCCGCGCCGGGCCCCCCGCGCCAGGCCCGCCCGAGGGTGCGAGCGCGTCGCGGCCCGGGCCGCCGCCCGCAATGGCGTTGCGGAGCGCAGCGCGCCTCCCGGGGCCGCCCGCCGCGGGCTGGGCGCGCGTGGGGGCCGCGGCGCGCGTGGAAGCGGCCGCCGCAGCCGCCCTCCGCGCTGCGCCGTGAGCGGCGGGCGGAGGGGCTCGGAGCCGGCGGGCGCCGAGAGAGCCGCGGCCGCCGCGGGGCGGGGGGCGCCTCCGAGGCGGGGGTGGGGGCCGCGGCCGCCCGACCCTCCCCGCCGGCGGCGGCTCCGGCTCGGGTAAGGGGGAGGCTGTGCGCGGGGCGAGGCGGGGAGGGTGGAGACGCAGAGGGGGAGATCGGGATGTACAAAGGCTGAGTTGCAGGCTGGGGGTGGGGTGGGCTGCGTTGGGGAGCGCTAGGTTGAGGATCGGAGGCACTATCAGTGGGATCTATTGTTTCCTGGCACACTGGGAGGAAAAACAAAGGGATTTATTATCATCACCCTGTAATTTTTTTTTTTTCTTTTTCTTTCCTTTTTTTTTTTGAATGTGGCCAGGGAGCTCGGCTCTCCCGGGGCCACACTGGGATCCGCCTGGCAGCCGCCGGGAGCCGCAGCCAATGTGTTAGGACTTCAGGTGCTTCTTGGCACAAAGCTAGACTGCGACCTCCTACCATAGCGCTTGGCGTCACCTGCTCTCCCGGCCCTGCCCCGGGGCCGAGGGATTGCGTCCCGAACCAGGCTTGGGAACCGGCTGCCTCTCAAGTTGGTGTTATTTATGTTTGTCTTTTGTGAGGGCAGGTTTCGAGTCCCCCCCCCCCTGGCGGCCCCATCTCCCCCGCCCCCGCCCCCTCGGGTTCGAATTGGCTGGGGAGGGAGAGGGGTGTATGTGAAGGGGGGGAGGGGAGGGTGTGTAAGGCTTAAAAACAAATGTCAGGGTACAAGGAGATTGTCGATGCTTTACCAAAAAAGAAAAAGAAAAAAAAAAAAAAAAAAAAAAGAAAGGCACCACACTCTCAAGCCTTTCTTGTTTGTCTGCATGGGCCATGCATGCGTGCTGGGCCAGAAGCCGAGTTTGGAGGCGGTTTCAGGGAAAGTGTGTGCTTCCTCAGCTGATTGTGCATGAGGGTGATCTGGCTCGGCCTAATACCAAAAGACGAAACTAAAGCAAAAACAAAATGAAAAATCTTTAGAACTACGTTGTCTGCGCCTCAGCAGATCTCGAAGGATTTGATTACGGGCATAATTGATACAAAATCCAGCTGCGGGCTAGTGGAGACCAGCAAGCATGCATTGCGTTGCATTTTGAGCTTGTCCTAAGTTAGAGGCGAGTAGGAGTAAACAAATCAGGACTCTGAAAAGAGGTTTCGTGTTATAGTTGCTCTCTGATCATCACGTTCTCCTGCATTTATTCCCGTGATGTTCTGCATCTCACTGTATAATTGATAGCATCCACACTTAGGAAACTTCCAAATATTAGATGTAACTCCAGTTAGCGTGAAACTTATTTTCATTTGAGAACTTTCTTCTGCTTGCTTTGGTCTGAAATGTCCTAACGTTGCTTTGGGGATGCTATGAATGAGAATGTTGGACCAGAGAGAGTGAAATAAGCCTCTCTGACCATATTTTGGACTTTGGAAACAGATTCCAAACTCTGAATTGGGCTTCTACAGAAAGAATAAATTCTACCTGATGTGGAGCATCCCAAGTTGAAATTCATTTTTTTCCGAACAGGTTGATGAACTGATGGTTTAAGATCATTCACAAAAGCAACAGAAACTTAGGCTAACGTAGTGTACTTATATGTAAGTTATGTTGTTGTGTTAGTGCGTGATTTCTGTAGGGATCTCCACATTGTGTTTGAAACATGTTTGCTACCAAAGACCAATCAGAGGTGTAACTTTTAAATTCTTGGCTTTTAAGTTCCCATTTCATTAAGTGATTTTTTTTTTCTTTCTGTTTGACATATGGCTTAGCCACTTTGAAAAGTGTATTATTAGTTGACTAAACTTAAATTCAAATAAGTAAATGAATTTAGAAATTCATTCTTTTCTATTACAGATGAACCTCTAGTCTTGCTTTGAAAAAGCCATTTTGTGTAACTCTTGACTGAATAATTTCCTAATACACCTGTTGGGAGGATCACTGATACAGTATGCCATTTGAGAGGTACTTTTTCTTGATCAAATACTGGTGATTAGAGAAGAGAGGTGTTTTGTTTTTTTGTTTTTTGTTTTTTGTTTTTTCTGATCATTATGAACATTGGCTTTTCACCCCTGAAGTAAAAATGTTGAAAACCGAGTCTTCAGGTGAACGAACCACTCTCAGAAGTGCCTCTCCTCACAGGAATGCATACAGAACTGAGTTCCAGGCACTGAAAAGTACCTTTGACAAACCCAAGTCAGATGGGGAGCAAAAAACAAAAGAAGGTGAGGGCTCCCAGCAGAGCAGGGGGAGGAAATATGGCTCCAATGTCAACAGAATCAAAAATCTATTTATGCAGATGGGTATGGAACCCAGTGAAAATGCTGCAGTCGTTGCCAAAACAAGGGGGAAAGGTGGACCTTCATCTCCACAGAGAAGAATGAGGCCCAAAGAATTTCTGGAAAAAACAGATGGCTCGGTTGTTAAGTTGGAGTCCTCTGTTTCAGAACGAATTAGTAGATTTGACACGTTGTACGATGGCCCTTCCTATTCTAAGTTCACAGAAACTCGGAAGATGTTTGAGAGAAGTGTGCACGAATCAGGACAAAACAACCGCTATTCCCCAAAGAAAGAGAAAGCTGGAGGTAGTGAACCTCAGGATGAGTGGGGTGGTTCGAAGTCCAACAGAGGCAGTACCGATTCCTTGGATAGCCTTAGCTCTCGGACAGAGGCTGTCTCCCCAACTGTGAGTCAACTGAGTGCAGTATTCGAGAACACCGATTCCCCCAGTGCCATTGTTTCTGAGAAGGCTGAGAACAGTGAATACTCAGTGACTGGACATTATCCTCTGAACCTACCATCTGTTACTGTTACAAATCTTGATACCTTTGGTCACCTTAAGGATTCTAATTCTTGGTCTCCTCCAAGCAAACTCAGTGATGATGCAGAGGATGCTCAGAAGAGTCATACAACTCCAGTCCCAGAAGTGGCTCTGAAAAGTACCTCTCCAGCCTCGATGCCAAGTGAAGAGACACAGCAGAGAAAGGAAGCCGAGGACTCCACATCTAACCAAGAGACTCCTGACAGAGGTGACAGAGACATTCCTGAAGAGCCTCGTGCTGAACATAAGGCAATGCCAGAGTCCGAAATCCCTTCACCACAGAATGAACCTTTAGGAGACGCTGAGGCTAATTTAGTTGGGAGTGAGGCAGCAATGCATCAGAAGAAAGAACTTGCAGGTGGTGATTTTACCTCTGCTGATGCTTCTGGTTCCAGTGGTGGAAAAGAAGGACCTGAAGATTCAGATCATTTTGAGAGTTCCCATGTTTACATGCACAGTGACTACAATGTATATAGGGTAAGATCCAGGTATAATTCAGACTGGGGAGAGACAGGCACTGAACAGGATGAGCAGGAAGATAGTGATGAAAACAATTACTATCAACCTGATATGGAATACTCGGAAATTGTTGGATTGCCAGAAGAAGAAGACATCCCAGCAAATAGGAAAATTAAGTTTAGTAGTGCTCCGATTAAGGTAAGTATGTTTTCTCAGTTTGTTTTTGAAGTGGTTTTTTTTTTCTTTTCTTTTCTTTTCTTTTTTTTTTTTTTTTTTTAGTATTTGGGCCTAAATGTATGTAGAATAGATTTGACAACTATAAGGAATTCCCGGTTGTTGATATACACATGTCAGGTGATTTTAAAAGTTTGGGAGATGTCCACATATTTCCTGATAGGCTTTCTGTTTGCTTAAAACAGTATTGACTAACAGTAAAGTTGAAGAAGTTTGGAGATTGTGAGATACATTCCAATGGACTGGAGTATGAATAATATGAACACTGAAAACCAGGAGTGTTAGTTTGAAATGGAATTACCTCTTTAACCAGTTTTACCTACAAGTGCCCATAAGTAATAAAATTTTCTGAATCTGAACCCTCTAGGATATGAGGCATAATGTACCATGAGAGAGTTATGATGACCTTGGAATAACAGTCTTCATTTACTTGCTTAAAAAAATCTGAGTTATCTCTTACTTAAGTGTAAGTGGATTGTGAGGAATGTTGAAACTTATTATAATTCTTTTTTGTGTGTGTGTGTGTGTGTGCTGCTACTTAGTAGTGAAAGTTTGATTCGTAGAAATATATTAGCGGACTTAAATACTTTAATTGGAAAGCTATGACTGTAAGTAGCTTTGAGTTCAGAATTTGTAATGTAGCCCTGAAATGAAATTTTGTGAAAGGAAATTAAATTGATTTGTCATTCATGTATATGTTTTTACCTCTTAAAAGCTGGGTAAATGCCAGTTGAATTCAGATGCTCTATTCTAATGACTTCACTGAGTTAACATTTGGTATAGAAGAAATAGCACAATGTACATCAGTAGCGGGTGGTGAGACATTATTAGCTGATAATGGCAGGAGGGGCAGGAGGTGATGGGTTGAGTATCACAATCTCCTGGAGTGCTTTTTCACTGTGCTTTTTCACTTTTTCACCCACCAGCCTTCGTCCTGAGATTCTGGTGTGCCCTCCTAGGGGAATCTGAAGGGTTGTGGTGATAGAATGTGTAGCTTGAAACCACTTTCTAGGGACTCCTCACTTGTCCAGTGTGTATATATGATAGATTTGTAATTGGATGTGGTTATCTTTTGAAAGAATCTGAAATCACTGTCTATTGTTATTTCCATCTTTTAAAACTTCCGTATAAGGGCTGTAAGACATAATTTACAAAGCAAAGAGAAATTTGATTTTGCTTTAATTATGAAACACTATTTTGAAATGAAGTAATAATCTATGAAATTATTTATAGGTGTTAGGGGGCAAACTTTTCATTTCATTAGCGTAAGACAAAAGTTCTGGATCAGAATGGGCCATGCCAAGTTACACTGTGTTTAAAATAACTAGAGGTGTGAGTGTGGTTTCTGAGTAAGCTAAGTTTCTTTGCTGTGCTTTCCCAATTTCCTTTGTGAAACTCTCCCCTCCGCCTCTCCTCCTACCCCCCCCCCCAATTCTAGGCTCTCTCTTTAGAGGTGTCTTTCCCTCAGGCCTGTCCAGGAGCTCCTAAATTTCACCATGCATGTTCCCTTCTCAAGTACTTTCCTTTGAACATCATCTTTCTGCCCCTTAGGAAGAAAGCAATAAGATTAAATTGTTTCACACTGAGCAAGGCAGGAATAACTGAAATGAACTCTTCAAGGAGTTTGTTAAAACCAGTGACTAACTCCCAAATGGGGGATAGCAGCTTATGAAAATTTATCAAGTAGAACACTACCCACTCAACCAAATGGGGCACCAGCCTTATATTTGGGTCCTGTGCTGCACAAAACATAACACACAGGAATAGGTTTAATGCATTTTAAAGGATTTGTCATTGAAATGTGGCTGTTCCTATATGAACAAGCCAGGTTTTGGGTATGATATTCTGAAATTCAAGTGATATTTTTTCTACTATGGCTCATAACAAAAAGCATTTGCCTCTTAATTTTCATATAATAAACTGTACTTCACATAACATAGAATGAAATAGATTTTATATATATATATAACATAGATCAAGCATAAGATTAGTGAAGCAAAGATAATGCACTGGGTTTTAGTGGGCAGTTAACAGTACTAGTTGGAGTGGATTAAGTTTGCAAACAGAAGATTCATTCTTAGCCCTTTGTAAAGAATAAGACAATTACTCTTTCTTGTTCTCATTGTTTAACATGTAAGTGGATTCACTTGGAAATTTTGAGAGCTACTTTTCTCCTGGTAGTGGTGATGGTAGTGTTTAGATTATTCTTCAATTAAGATTTTTGCCTCAGAGGGTGATAATAATGAAATTCAACATGTATTTATTGAAGGCTTCTTATTATGTGTCTATTCTCATGCTGTTAGGTGTGGAAGACACACAAATCTATAATGTTACCTCTTTCCTATGTGAGCTGGTGGAGTCAGTTCTTAAACCCTTGGTATTTCAAACCCATGTAACACAGTCTGAAAACCTGCCTTGAAATGTTTAATGTCCTATAATATAAAGACTGTGACTGTCGTTGGCTGTACTAAATGCATGGAGTGAACAGGATTTGATAGACCATTTGAAAGGGAGTACGCTGAGCCATTCCCTATGTATGTTTCCTTACTCTTTTTGTAAACATTCACTTATGGAATGGGAGATTATGATTTCCAACCTAAATCTTTTCTTTTGAAATTTGAACATACTCCCTCTTTTAGCAACAATAGGTGACATATTCTTTACAGAACTGACCTTTAGAACTTTTACATTCTTTTCCTGATATTCTCATCTTATTCTTAACTAGAGTAAATATTCTCGATACTTTTAGACTTTTGTTTTACATCTTGTTTATGATCTCTGTGTGTGTGATCGTGTCCTCAGTTTTTATTTCAGTTCTTCTACAGATGTTTTAAATAGATGCTTTTCTAAGATGTCTTAAATCTGGACCTAGAAAAGTATTAAAATAATGGCTGATCTTTCCTGTGTAGCATATTGCTTATACATAATTGTTGGTGACACTTAGAAATGGATTATTTCTTAATGGATAGGCTGATGGGTTTCACAGTGTTGTGGAAAATTAGAATGGGATTGATTAATAATGGAAAACATAAGATTCAAGTTTGAGATGGGGAATGAGAGAGTGTTATGAACCATGCTAATGTGGAATTATGCTTTCATTCTCAGGAATTTCTCAAAACCAACAGATTGAATTAATTACATTTGCCTTAAATAAATGCAGGATAGAAAGGGTGACATTTTTCATTATTGTTTTCTATTAATTCAGAACATTTACTGAGTCCTTACTATGTGTCAGGACAATGCAATATACAATAAAAGTAATAAATACATAAAATGACTGGAGCTGATCAGGTCAGCGACTGCTAGTAGGTGGGGAGTGGAGAGCCCATTAACAATGCTTCTCAGGCTATTCTGCTAAAATGTTCTTGGATGATCTTTCTAAAGTCACTGCAACCTTTTTAAGGCAGTAATAACCCTTTCTCGGTTTCTGGTAGCCTTATGTCCTTTGGATAGGTGTTCTTGAAACATAACATAGATGAAAAATGGTATTATTCTAATTCCCAGCAAGACAGAGATTATAGGGTTAACGTTAAGATGTATTGTGCTGTACTCTTCTGAATGTTTTCTCAAACTGTATGGGGCTTTACAGAGCTGGGGTTCAAAAGAGAATCACCAAGGGCAGCAGTGCTTCTCTAAATCTTACATGATACTTGTTGAAAGTGGGTCCCTTAGCATTCTCTTTCTCTTTTGGGGCTCTGAGTTGGTACACAGGGCATCTACGAGACCTTTTATTCAAGATGGTGTTTAGAGTATCATTGTGAGATCCAAATTTCTGACATTCTGCTTCTTTAGATTAAACTTTAATATGCTTATAAATCACTTGGGGATCTTTTAAAATGAAGACTTGTGATTCCGTAGGTATTTTGGGGGAATCACCTTGATGTGATAGCCTCCAAGTACATTACCAGCTTTCCCAGGGGTTATGGAATAGACAGGCTCAGCAACCAAATTAAATATTCAGATCACAGTATTTATCAAATTAGTTTAAAACACACAGCCAGAAGCAAGAGGAAAGCCATGGGGTAAGTTAACACACATAAGGTGCAAAGCTTGGAAGGACCACACCACCTGGGCCCAGGTACACAATATTCATATGTCCCGACCCTCTCCCTCTTTCACATCATCTTTCCGATTGAGGGTGTGGTAATGAGGACCAGAGCTGAGTTTTGAGCAAGGGCTCCACATACTAATAATACCCTAGACTGATGATACATATTTGGTGTATTGAAGAGAGAGGGTACAAGTATACGTACATACAAGTGTAGCTTTGCCAGTTTTGCTGAGTTGTATCTGTGTTTCTTGGGTAAAGCACCTGCAGAGTCTGGAATAAGACCAGCCTGGGGCGTCCTTGGTGGGTGGCTGATATGGAGATGGTATATATGTCAGTCCAGAGATGGTATGATGATGACTTAGTCTTTCCATCCTTTTTTTTTTTTTTTTTACAAGTGAACCTCTTGTTTGTTCCAGCTTATTTTCTAGTTTAAAATATCTTAGAGCTTATTAAATTGCCTATTTTTAACACATCTTAAGAACTTTGCCTTCATTTCAGAAGCTTATGATCCCTTATTATGTATATCTAATTGAGCCTCAGAATTTTGCCTTTACCTCATAAGCTATTAGTTTACTTACCATCAGTGACCACTACTTCTTATGAGTTTTATCCAGCTCATTTGTTTCCTTGACTTTCATAATAGAACTTAATATTCTTGAATAATATAGCAAATTCACAAAACAGGTGAGATTGTGCATTCCTAAAAAAAGATCTCAAGTGGGTGCTAAGGCTGCTGGTCAACAGATCGCTCTTTGGAATATGTGAAGTACAGTTTTCTGGCTTCAGAAAAGAGCTGGTTACAAAATGTGTGGGAAGCTTGTTTGACACGTTTGCTTTCCAGATCAGTCTGCTGTAGCTGGTTGTGTGGAATAGTGTTCTTTGAAGCTGATACAGGTGTAAAGTTGTAAGGTGCATGATGGTTCTGGATACAGGAAAGTATTGATTTCTAAATTCAAAAAAGGTTTGGGTCATTAAAGTGTCACATCGTAGACTCTTGTGTTAGACCACATAGGAGTTTTATACAAGAGTATAAGTTTTTAATTATAAAAGAACAGGAGGAAGTAGTTCTTGATAGACTCAGAAATTCAATTTCTTTCATTTTTTGAAAGCCTAAATTAATAAGCTAAGGAAAGTATAAGGATAGTTATCTTATATGGTATGTTTTTATTTGGATAACTTTGATGCCCTAACATTTAAATTGGACTGCCTTTAAAATTTTGGTGTCTTGGAACCTATGGTTTATAACTAGGTAAATATATAAAATATTTTAATGTACTATACATACACATTTAATATACAAATATTTTCATGTACCCCTCTTCTAATATTGAGTGTTTATACGGATACCCCTTCCCTATTTCACTAAACACGGTCATTTGGTATTCAAAAAGGTTCTTTTCTACAGCAAACTGTTACAGATGTTTGTTGGCATTTATTTGTGGTAGAAAGATTTACTTTTTGGGTTTTGTATCATCCGTAATATTTTGTCTTCCCCTCTAAACTTCCCCACAAAAGACATTAGTTATTGGGTTAATGGATTTTAAAGGGAAGAGGCTGAATTTAGGGGAAGATAACTTTCTATTATGTTATCCACACTTTGTTTACCTTGTTAACCCACTTACATGCCCATCAATTGTAATCTGATTTAAATCTCATCTGCGTTAGATTTTTTTGGTCACATCTTACTTCTTCGCTGCTCCAGGACTAAAAAGGTTTTGGAATTCTCTAGAGCAATATGGTTAGATATGGGATAATTTCTGCATAAACAAAGCAAGCATTGGTATATTAAACTCTGAATATAATTTCTTGGTGTGTGCTGTTACTTAATTTACTTAATATTCTGTGTTCTTCCCTTTTGGATCTATTTCATTTTTGTTCTTTTGCTTCATTATATTCTACAGTTCTCAATTTGAATGGGAAGAGATGATTCATATTTTTTCTTCCTGGTCACTTAAAATTTTTTCCCAGTTCTCGTTTCTTCATTTTGGTTTGTGACATAGAAACTGAAAGATGAAAAATCCTTCAAGGTAATCTAGTGTAATTTCCCCCTCATTCCAGTTAGCTCTTCAATAGCACGATGCTGACAGATGATCATTCGGCTTCTGCTTTAATAATTCCACCTTTGGGAAGTTTATTATTTTGCAAGGTGGAAGGAAAGTTAGGAGGAGGGACACCCTATTGTGTGTGCATGTGCGTGCATGTGTGTGTGTGTGTAATTGGACAGCATTGTGAATGTACTTATTTCCACTTACTTTTAATTTGCAATTTTTTAATTGAGATAAAATTCAAATAACACAAAATTCACCATATAGTTCGATGGTTTTCAGTATTTTCACAGTATTGTGTAACCATCACTGCTATCTAATTCTAGAAGATTGCCATCACCCTAGAAAGAAACCCTGTGCCTATTAGCAGTCACTCCCAATTCCCCTTCTTCCTGTATCCTCTGGCAAACACTAATCTACTTTCTCTATGAATTTACTTCTTCTGGACATTTCATATAAATGGAATCAGGGGTATGCGTTTTGAAAGGAATATAAAAGACACGAGTGTGACTGGCGAGATGTTAAAATTTAAGATTCCCTGAGGACAGCACACTATATAGGAAAGTCGAAAGAGCAGGGCCAAAAGAATTTTCTGGGTGCTGACACAGGCTAAAGATCCAAGTGGCGAGGTGTGGGAGCAACAGATGCTGTCTGCCCCTTATGCAGTTTCATGGAGAGGAAAACAAACAAACAAACAAACAAACAAACAAACAAGCGAGCTAAGAAGACAGCATCCAGGAGGGGTTGGGGCTATTTGTAAACTGAGGAAGTATGGTTGACTGTGGTGAAGGGAGTGGTTGGAATAAGTCCCTTGCATGGGACACTGCACTTCTCTGCATGTAACCTGAAGTTGCTACTGCTGGAGCCTAAGTGTCTGCTTCAGCATGGAGTACCGTAAAGGCACCAGGGGCACTAATGCTGATTTCATGTTTACATTGCTCTTACAACAAGGGACTCTTGTCCTTTTCTGATAATCTGATGAGTTTATTTCCATCCTACTGCTCTTACCTTGTGGCTTTCATTATTCTTTTATGTTGATCTAGATTGTTCGTAGACAAACTTCACTCTTTGTATTTAAAATTCTCTTAATTCTTCAATATTTTAATACAGGTTTCATATGCCATACTTGCTATTATCTGTAATGTAACCGTTTATGAGATGAGTAATGTGGGGCTGGCATTCATTTAGTTTATTGCATGGTATTTACTGGAGCTTAGTATATATATTGCTGTTAAATGTTATTAGCTGGTAATGAAAGTAACACCAAGAGTGACGTGGCATTCTGTAAACTTGACAAATGGCCTCTCGAGGCATTGGCTTTCTTATTTGTAATGGAGGCTGTCTTACTTGTAAAAGATGCCTTCTCTACTTTATCGTCTTGTGACTCTCTGATAATCTCTTGAAGATATTTGTGCAATAAGTGCCACTATCATAAATATCTGTGCTATTATTTCAAAGGGAAATGGACATCTTTTGTTGCAATATGGAAATTAATTATGTTAATTGCCTTTGAGAATGTTATTTATGCTATAGATTATAGTAAAAGCTTTAAAATGATTAAATTTTAAGTCCCAGGGAGTGTATTTTTATAGAGTGGCTTTTAGAGCAACTCAACTTTTGGAAGTATGGATTGAACTATATATTAAACACCCTGCGAAGGAACCTAAGAATAAAGAAATGTTTTGTAATATAGTTGCTGACATATTAATTGCTTCACTCACTTTTGTTCTGGAAATAGCTTCATAGCACAGTTCAACATGATGGAGATATTGATATTTTTTTTGCAAAATTTCAAATTTTTTAGTCTAACTTGCTCTCTCTCACGCATCTGTTCTTATAAAAAGGACAGTGAATCAGGCAGAGTATAAAGATATCTGGAAATTTTATATTTCAGGAGGAGGAAAGTTTTGTTCTTCACAATCTATTTTCAGAGGAATTTAAGAAAAGCATTTATACAGTTAAAACTTTCTGCCATTTATTGATGTATCAGGAAAAGTGGTTTCAGATGAAATGGCTCATAGACCTTAGTCTCCTCTCTTTTTTAAGTCAGGTAATGAGTTTTATTCTGGGGGAAAGCTGATCCTCCAAGGTATTTTCTATACCAGCTGAAATACAGTGGTCTAGATAGGAACACATAGTGGTTGGCAAGGGTCAAAAAGAGAAAGAGTCATGATTATGGAGGTTCCTTTCAAGGACTGAGCAGGTGAGAGGCTTCCAGAGTAGCTATTTGTGGAATTTCCCCCATGATTCTTTCCGACTGGCATAACTCAGAAACAGAGTGACTCTGTGTCTTGGGTCTGTCAATGTGCAGTGAGGTGGACCCTTCTCTTTCATCTACTGAAGAGCTGTCCTCCAAAAAATTACTCTTCTAGTCCTCTTTCAAAAGTATGTCAGGACAGAGTTCCATGGAGGGTACATTCATGCTGGAGAATTTGTCTAATCTTGAATATAAGGATTTTAAATAGTCCTCAAAGTCAGAGGTACCTGTCCAGGGTTTGGAAGAGTTTTTCTTCCACTGTAAGGGACCTCAGTTGAGGAGAGGGAAAAGCAGGTTTATTGGTTCGTATTTAAGGTCCACTTGTGAGTCAATGTGGTATTGACGGGTTCTTTTACCAACCCCTTGTTTCAGACAAAACAGATATGCAAAGTTGTTTCATAAAGAAAGAAAAAGACATAAATTCACACTTTATGCTTTGGATCAACTGATATACACACATATATTTTTAAAAGAACCCATTCTTCAGAGGGGGTGGCTAAAGTTACTATAGGGTCTTTGACTATCATCTTGTGCACCTATACATAAAATGTACTTATTTTTAGAAGATTCTTCTATAAGTAGAATAGTAAAATGCAGTAATTTATGTTGTGTATGAGTTTTTATATAATATACTATGCCCAGAGCATCCATTTTTCTCTGGAAATTTTAAGATTGGGCACTAAACATTAAAACAAACACAAAAACAAGCCTTATGAAGAACAAAACTGGATCAGAAATGAAAATCTACAATACAATAGGGAAAGCAGAGTACAAGAATGATGATAACATGGAGCAAGTCTTCATTGACTTTTGACATATGCGCATAATGCTATGTTAGCATTAAAAAGGAATTAACCCTATATCATTTTTTGTTCAGGATCTAGAATTATCTATGATTATTTAGGATAGATTTCTAAAAATAAAACTATTGACAAATATTTTATTTTATTTTTTTTTATTTTTATTTTTTTTTGACTAAAATATTTTAAATCTATTCATACATACTGCCTGAATTATTATTTAGGAAAGTCGTATTAATTTATAACTAGTATTGCATTGGAATGATTTTCTCACAATCCCTACAACAATAACTTGGTGTTATTTGTATGCTTTACAGTTTTCAGTTTGGCGAGTAAAAAATCTCTTTCATAATTTCTGTGGTTTATGTTGATTTATTGATGCTGTTAAATGTTTTCATGTGTTTATAGGCCTTTTTTGGGTATGAGTTCTGAGTGTTGTTTTTATGATCAATGTGTTTTTTTGGTCAATGATTTTTGGTAGGAAGTACATCAGAGTTATTTGTCTTGGTAGAAAGTTAAAAGAACTGACAGGCCTAATAATAGTCATAATAATTCAAAATAATGTCATAATAATTCATTATGATATATGCATAAAGGGTAATAGGATAAATCGATTATAGATCACGTTTTCTAAAATTTTAAAGATGAGGACTATTGCTATACCCAATATACCACAGGGTAAAAAGATTGGATAAGTACTTAACATGCATTTTTATCACAATTTTATTTTTAGTGTTATGTGTATTTGTACCTAGAACAAATATTGAAAGCACATATGTCAGAATGTTAACTATGGTAATTCCTGGGTGGAGAGAATAAAGGTGATGTTTAAAAAATTTTTAAATATTTTTCTAGAGTTACTAAGTATTCTACAATGAGCATGTGTTAGTGCTTTAATTATATGTAAAAAAAAAGGTGGTGGGAACACAATTGGAATGATCAGTAATAACAAGAAGTTGACAAAAGCATTTTTTCATATTGTCCAAGATTCAAATAATTAATTTTTTATATTATTTTCTTTGGAGATTATGTCACAGAAAAATTTTGAAGAGTATGAATCTATGGAACACTTAAGGAAGTATTGGTTTAAGAGGATGGGTGAACTTTTGACAATTGAATTCATTAAGTGCATACTTTTTAAGTCTTGGTAAAATTAATCCCATGTTTGTGGTTAAGCTTGTGAATATTATGGAGGGATGACCTTTCAGTGTATTTTAAATTTCGATATATTTGCATAGATGTTAGGTGTTAGATATTTTCCTTGAGTTGCTAGTGTATGTGTGATATCCTAACCTGTAACCTTAGTATGCTTTTAAAAACTGAGCATAGGGGCTCCTGGTGGCTCAGTGGTTGGGTGGCTGCCTTTGGCTCAGGTCATGATGCTTTGGTCCTGGGATCGAGTCCTGTATCGGGCTCCCTGCAAGGAGCCTGCTTCTCCCACTGCCTAGGTCTCTGCCTCTGTAATCTGTGTCTCTCATGGATAAATAAATAATAAAATCTTAGGGAAAAAAAACCCAGCATATACTGTGGATTTGAAAAAAAATATTTTAATGAATAGTCTTACTAAGAATAATAAATATTTGTTTTTAAAAAGCCTAACAATTCTCCCACATGTATTTCTTTTTGATCTGTTAAATTCTTGAGCCTCAACAGATTCTCTCTCAGAAGTTGAGAGAATAGAGATGTCAAGTGTAGTATCTTGATTATATGTAATCCTATGAAAACATTTGCATGCTCTCAGTGAAAAACAGGATTTTGAATTCTAGGACTCCACAGCGTCCTTTTGAATATGTTTCCTGTTACAAAACACCAGCCAATATGTAGTTTCCTGTTGTTCTTAACAAAAGTTTTAGCTGAAAAGATTCATTTGATGTATGATTAGACTATATGGTAGTATATACTATTTTGGGTTAGGGTCAAAGGGTTAGTTCCTTTCATGCATCGGATAGTGTTCCACCTTTAAAAAGCTTTGGTTGCTGTTCATGTCTTTTGCCCATTTCATGATTGGATTGTTTGTTTCTTTGGTGTTGAGTTTAATAAGTTCTTTATAGATCTTGGAAACTAGCCCTTTATCTGATATGTCATTTGCAAATATCTTCTCCAAAAAAAAAAAATAATAAAAAAAAAAAAAAAAAAAAAAAATAAATAAATAAATAAAAAGCTTTGGTTGATAATGCTAGAGCATAGAAATGATAAGAAAAACATTTTTGTTGAGTGGCAGAGTTTTCTGAAATTAGAAGTTTAAAATACTGCTTCTGGCCTAATTAGATCAACTGATAAATCTTACAATTTTAAGCAATTCTGGTATTTTATAAGCTCTGGTAAAGTCCTAATTAAATTGCCTTACTGGTGCTGCGTTACCATTTTTAATTAGGGGTACTTAAACCTTACCACATACAATATGGCTAACAAATTCTATTTTGTTGAAAATTGATTTTATAGTAGTAATACCCATGATTAATTATGTATAATTTTGAGGATTACTTAAGGAAAAAAGGCAACATTCTTACAACTAACTTTGAGCTGAAACTCTTGTTTCTCCGTTGGAGATTCTGATGCTTGTAGAATTTTTATGTTGCTGGTTCCTTCTCTGAATAATGAGTTCTGTGAATAGTATTTTTAAGGAACTAAACAGCTCTCAGGAGATGCCCCATTTGCAGATATAGCAATCAGAAGTTTAAGTGTGAAGTTACTTGGTTTTGGCTCTCATATTGTTTTGTGTAATTCTTACCCTTAATACAGAAAGGAACCATTACTTAAGTAGGGTTGATTCCTCTCACTGGAGAATGGTGGAAATAGACTATAAATATTAATATGAGATACTTTTCTCCCTCAAGTTTTTATTTAAATTTGTCAGTTAACATACAGCATAACATTAATTTCAGGTGTAGAATTTAGTGATTCAGCACTTATATACAATACCGGTGCTCATCCCAAGTTAATGTGAAATACGTTTGAAGGTGTTTTTTTTTTTTTTTTCCATGTGTTGTATTTAATTGTTAAGTAGTATTACTAATCAGGGTTCTTCAGGGAAATGGAACCAATAGATGAGTATGTGTGTGGGGGTAGTGGAGAGAGAGAGAGGCAGAAAAAGAGAGACAGAGAAACAGAGACAGGGAGAGATTTATTTAAGGACTTGGCCCACATGGTTATGAAGGCTGGCGAGTCCAAGATCAGCCCAAGGCCGGGCGGTCTTTTGCTCAGTTCAGGTGTTTAGCTGATTGTATGAGGCCCATCCATGTTTTCGAGGGCAGGCTCCTTTGATTTAAATGTTAAACTCATTCAAAAATACCTTCCCAGAAACATCCCAAATAATGTTTGGCCAAGTATCTGGGCATCACAGTTCAGCCAAGTTGACACATAAAATTAACTCTCTCAGTCAGATTTTCTTACTTGGTTATACCTCTGAAGCTGTTTCACAAAAACAAAAACGAAAACAAAAACAACTTTCAGTTTTTTCCCCACATATCTTAGTGCAGTTGTTGTTCTGCTTTGTCTTAGAAAACTTGCTCACGGAGTTCTCTTGGGGCAGTTTGTAGTAGCAGTAGGAGGAGGAGTGGGGAGATCACATGGTTTGGAATCATATTAGATTCAGATCCTGCTGACACAGGATCTACTTAATAGTTTGTTGATACTTTGAAGGCAGGGACTTTGTTTCATGGTTTTGTCTCTGGGACTTTCACTCTGCCTGGCTCATAGTAGGTCTACAGTCAGTGTAGTAGTCTTTAATATCCTTCACCCATGCTCCCTCCCCACATCTGCAGATCCAAACTGGAATGATTGTGATAATATTTGTACATGTATAATGATTGTATAATTTATATTCATAAGTGAAAATCCTTCAAGTTAGCAGTTAGAAATGAAGCCTGAGTGATTCCATGACAGATTGTAATCTTTTCTGGCCCCTGCTCTGGCTAGCTGAAGCTGTTATGCTCTTTCATTTGGGAAATCTCAATCTATTGCCCTGTAAGATAATGACAGTTTATAACTAACCAGAAACAGTCTTTAAAGTATGGTTGCTGGAGATACAGCCACAAGGGTTGAAGGAGGAGAGTATTCGTTTTGCCTTAACTTTATTTCTGCTTTGAGTGATCAATCAAGCTTGTAATTAGTTGCAAAAAATGTAAAAATTGAGGCTCCAGACG
This sequence comes from Canis aureus, assembly GCF_053574225.1. NCBI lineage: Eukaryota > Metazoa > Chordata > Mammalia > Carnivora > Canidae > Canis > Canis aureus. The sequence goes on along the minus strand of NC_135628.1, from coordinate 40,806,170 downwards.
AAAGTTGTAAAGCTACTTAGAAATTGCAGTAACTTGCCACAACTTTGGTAAATTGTGTATGTGAATTTATCTGTATTCTTACATGAAAATTGAAAATTTAGTTAAAGAAGGCAATTGAATTATTTCTTACCATTAGTCTCTTCCCCACCTTTTTTTTTCCTGACCTGAATATTAAAATATAGTTTCTTTTGTACTTTTCTGTGATTAGAGAAGAAAGAAATACTTTTTGGGGGGATAATTTCTGTCCCCATCCTCTTGATAATTGATTTTGGAAATGTCTTTGGTTTTAATTCTAGACATAAGTTATAATTTTGTAATTATTTTGGTAGTCAGTTATCTCATTCTCTAATCAGGCAGGCTCTTGCTGAGTATGACTTTTGTTTATCCAGAAAACAGTTTTCCATTTTTCTCTGTGATTTGTAAGTAATTAGTAATAAACTGCATGGGAACAAATAATCCAGGGTTTTAAATCATATTTTTTGTCTGTATGTTTTGTGCATGAATTATATTATCTAGGAGAAGTCTGACAGTTGTTATTAGGCTAAAATATGAAATGGCTTTGCTAGTTTATGTAAATTTGTTTAGGTACAAAATGTATGTCATTTTCCCCAGGCAGAAAAAGCTTTTAATGGCACTCTAAGAAAGAGAATTACTAAGCTATTTTCTGCATTTTTCTTTTTAAATAAGAATACTGTAACTTTTGGGGGTTTATGTACATTTCTGGTGACACAAAAAAAGTGTTCTGTAAAAAAAAATCACCTTTTTGGTGGTAGTGATGTTGGTAAAAATATGTGACAGTATATTATGTTCATGATATTTGAATGAATTGAGCTAGTATGTCAACTACTGTTACATACTGTAGGTTTTTACTGCTGATGATATTTTTGAGATTAATATGTTTATAACATTCTATAATTACTGTCTGGGTGTTAGTCAAGGTTGATAGATCACTTATGATTCAGGTGTTTATAAATAACTGGTTATGCTACAGTCATTTAGAGAAGGGTTGTCTTCTAATTGGTAGCAGTCTACAAACATTACTGAGTACTTAGTATGTGTTGAACATTGGGCTTTGATGTGTGGATATTAAGATAAATAAGACAAGCCCTTGCTTCTCAAAAAATGTATAGTCTTTTTTTTTTTAAAGATTTTATTTATTTATTCATGAGAGACACAGAAAGAGAGGCAGAGACACAGGAAGAGGGAGAAGCAGGCTGCCTGCAAGGAGCCCAATGTGGGACTCAGTCCTGGATCCCAGGATCATGCCCTGAGCCGAAGGCAGATGCTCAACTGCTGAGCCACCCAAGGGTCCTGAAAAATGTATAGTCTTGACAAGGAGATAGAGAATAAAACATTTATGAATAGTGCATTAAGTTCCATGATATAGTTATATTCATTAGGTGACCATTTGTGATTTATTGGCCAAACTGTGACTGTCTCCAGAATAAAACAGGGGTGAATAATAATTACATATATTTGAGAAACCAGAAAATCTGAGTATGTGTATGTGTTTTATTTATTTATTTTTAAAAAGGAGCAAAGACCATTGCTTAGTCTTCTTTATATCCCACAGTGTCTAGGGTGACCATATGAGTTACTGCCAAACTGAGACACTTTCTGATAGTGAAGACTGCTGTTAATACTTAGTCTGCAACAACGGGCATAAGCTAGGACTGACCGAGGGCAGCCAGTACACAAGGTTCCCTGTATATAACAGGATGCAGAGGTGTCCCATTAGGACATCTAGGAGGAGGGAACTCGGTAGGAGGAGGATACTCATCAGGCAGGGGTTCTTAGAGGAAATGGTACTTGAGACTTTAAAAATGATTCAGAGTTAATTAGGTAGAGAAGTGGGACATCCTAAGGCCAGGAAGGACACATTTAAGGTAACTAAATACACCGAACAACTGGAGGAACAGCAGGGGTTTTCATATGTGTGTGTGCAGTTTGTGTGTGTGTGTATGTGTGTGTGTAGTCTAAGAATGTAAGCAGGTAATACTTCAAGGACAAACTTGAATACTATGGGCTTGGAATTAGATGCAAACTATGTATGGGGAGTCACTGAAGAATTTAAAGGGATAGTTGACCTCACCATTTTGTTAGAGTGCCTCCTTCTTATATGTTGCTGGTTTTGGAAAGCTGGAGGAACTCCCATCAGTTCTCCATTCTTTCTCTTTCATTCTGCCTGTTCTTTCAGTAAACATGTGTCTTAGATGCTTAGATTCTAAACTCATTTTTTGCTTGTTTCTTATCTTTCTTGATGTTACTTAATTGAATGTTATGGATATTGATGAAATATGAGTGTTAAATGTTTTTTCTATAAAAATCTAAGTTGAAATCTTCAGTAAGATCTGATAAGGAGGTCACCTAAAAATCTTGCTGTTGAATTAAATGAGGATAATGTGGATTCATAAAACTGTTTGAACAAATATCTAAACTGATACATTGCTCTAGTTATTTTTCAAGTGTCTTTAAGTTTTTGGTCCACGTTAAGAAAGTCACACTGCCCATCGTGTCTGGTGCATAATGCTGATTATTGATCTGCAGATGTCAACTCAAAGCAAAGGCTCTGGCCTGATAACCAGAGATCAGCGAATGAATGTGTTTTTAAATGTCTTCTGTCAATATAGACCTGATAAAATATAAAGCAGTTTTTATGATTCCCCACCTTAACTGCTTTTTCTCAATTAATTGACAAATTCTTAGTCCAAATTGCTTCCACTAAGAGAGCATCTTCTTGTAAAGAATGTCTGCTTTAAGCTAGGGCTAAGCTAATTGCCTAATTACATATTGGAACATATTCTTTTTCAAAGAGCCTGCATTCCAGTGGGAGAGATGGACAGGGAAAGTCAACAGTTATAATGTAGTGAGAGATGCACTGTGGTAGAGGTGTGCGCAGGACACTGAGTGCAGAGAAAGGCCACCTGGGTTCTGGATATAAGTTACGAGAAGCTTCTGGGAGAATGTGATGCTCTAGCTAAGTTTCAAAGATTTAGTAAGTGTTTGCAGAGAAAGGGGAAAGTGTGCAAGGTAGTAGCAAGCCACAGAGCAGAGAAAAAAACACATGATCTGTTGCAGATCTTTTTTTTTTTTTTAAGATTTTATTTATTCATGAGAGACACACAGAGAGAAACAGAGACATAGGCAGAGGGAGAAGCAGACTCCCTGCGGGGATCCTGATGTGGGACTTGATCCCAGGACCCCAGGATCACGACTTGAGCTGAAGGCAGACACACTCAACCACTGAGCCACCCAGCTGCCCCTGTTGCAGATCTTAAAGTAGTTTAATGTTGTTGGTTCATAGTAAGTAAGGCAAGTTCAGATCAGGTGGGTTCTTTGTTCTAGACTTAGGAGCTTGCACACTTTCTGAAAACTTACGAGTAATGGGAAGGGATTTTGAGCATGGAAAAGCATGGTTGCATTTGTATATTAGAAAGGCCACTTGGATGGAGGGTGGAAGATGGATTGAAAGGATAGGTATGGAGATGGGGGTGGGGCGGGTATGCAGGATTCCAAATGGACAGGGATTAGACTGGTGAATATTTATAAGAATGGAGGTCAGGAAGAACAAGCTAAGCTGGGGCAAAACATCAGGTAGAAGATGATGAAAGGTGCTGTTTTTTATAAAGTTAACTCTTAAGTGCAAAAATCATATGTGACTATTTCTTATTCATCTCCTGTATTTCTCCTTTCCTCCCCAAACAAAACCTTGCCTATTGCTGGTTTATAACCGGGACTCAGTAAATGGGAGGTAGTGAAGGAATCAGCTGCATATAAAGAGGGAGTTGATTGTCTTTGATTCAACAGTTGCAGAATTGGATGGATGAACTAATGGGGGATCTTTGGGGAAGGCAGTGGATCTGAGAGCTGGATCCGGGTATCTGTGGCATTGGGGTGCTGTGAGGAGCATAAAGACCAGGACAAGGGAGGAAGACCTGGTGAGAGGATGGGGAGAGATAGCATAATGGATCAGACCCACAAATATTAAGAAACAGTGCTTTGGTGAAAGCTTAAAAGAGAAGTTTAGAAAGATTTTAGGAAGTATAAAGGTTTAACAGCCTTGCTGGTGGGTGGGTAGGTGAGGCAACGTACCCTGAGTAATTCTGAGAAAAGCTGATGGTATTTATGGATTGAAACTGGGGAAGAACACTTGTAACCAGGGAAGGTCAGAGAGCTACAGAGATGTAAAGACCCTGACTCACATTTATTTCTGAGAGAGTAAGTTAATACTATTGGACCTTTTAGAAACTGTGATAGTAACTCACCGCTGTGTATGAGGTTGGTGGCAGATTTGGAAGCAGAGTTCAGGGCTGAAAAAAGCCAGTGCTGTGTTTAGCTGTCAGGGTCTTTCAGGTTAAGCCCTAGATTTTTAGTGCATCAATCCAAAATAGGTACACAGATGGTGGTTACCTTCTGTAGAATTACTATGCCTGGTCAGCTGAAAGTTTTTCTTTATTTCCTTTGTAGATTTTTCTAGCTGCATTTTGCCTTCTGATACTGGATTTGCAAAGATCCTTAACAAAGGCTTCAGAGTGACAAACATGAATATTATTCTAAATCCTCAGTGGACTGAAATAGTACTTCTTTCAGTGTTAAATTTGCATTGCAAAAATAAGTGCTTATCAGTAAGATATTGTATTTGTTTTCTTTTCTGAAGGCATGATGAGCTTCAGATGGTATTCTAGTAACTCATTTGATTTCAAGCAATAGCCTTTCGACAGGTCATTGTAAATTAAAATCTTTTTCCTATTGGCCTGATGTGATACAGTAAGATACTCTTCCCACAAAGGGATGTCACTTTCTGAAAGTACTAAAAGTAGGCATGAAAATGAATAAAGAGGACATCCAGTTTAAGTTAGTGCAAATAGGACATATACTAACCAACAGAATAATAATGGAAATGTTCCTTTTAAGAATTTTTCTGCATGAATTAGACTGGCTGTGGGTTCTTAAAATACCACTTCTATGTGTATGAATGTGTGCCTCTAAAAGTATTTAGGTGGAGTGGCTGTTTCCATGGCTATTTCTTCTTCAGTGAATTTTTGCTCCTGAAGATACACTGACCTGGTTCTTGGCATTTATTTTGAGATAGGTGTTGGGCTGGGATTAGCCAGTTCTTAAGACAAGTTCAGTTTTCTTTGTTGTTGTTGTTTTAAAGATTTTATTTATTTATTTATTTATTTATGAGAGAGAGGAAGAGAGCACGGGGGAAAGGGCATAGGGAGAGGGAGAAGCAGAATCTCTGTTGAGCAGGGAGCCCAGTGCGGGGCTCGATCCAGGACCCCAAGTTCATGGCCTGAGATGAAGGCAGATACTTAACTGACTGAGCCACCCAGGCACCCCAGTTTTCTTTGTTGTTATATAAAATTAGCTAGCAAATGCTTGTGCTTAGGACATTCTATCTCAGGGATGGCTGGAAATAGACCTTAGTATTGCCCTTCTTCAGAAGGAATGGATTATGATGATGATTATTCATAATATTATTTAAAAGACTTATTTCTGTGTGTATGTGTGTGAGAGAGAGAGAGAAAGAGAAAGAGAGAGAGAGAGATTGATTGTGGGGCAGAGGGGGAGGGAGAGGGGCAAAGAGAAAGGGAGAGGAGGAGCCCCCAAAATGGGGCTTGATCCCAGGACCCTGAGATCATGACCTGACCCAAAACCAAGAGTCAGAGGCTTAACCTACTGAGCCACTCAGACGCCCTGTGATTACTATTTTTAAGCAAATCTGTATCTGTCAGCTGAAAGGTACTTTGGCTTTTATGTTATATTTTGCTTAATAATTCTGTTAATGGTGTCAAACAGATTGACTTGATACCAACTCCATATTTGAATTCTCTAAAAAAGGTGCTCAGTTAGATAATCTTTTATATCTAGAAGTGCTTTGTAGATATAAAATTTCAAGCCTGTATTATGGAATTCTTAATTTGCTACATGAATAATCAGACATCTTACTTTCGTGAATGTTGTTTTGAGGTGTTAATTTAGTGTTTGCTGAGTCTTTTAGAACTGAGGCAAAGTTTTGGAGAGATAATTCTGGAAGTTAAATTTAGCTCTGTGTTAAAGTTGGGAGAATATATATTCACAGCATTTGACCTTGGAATTATAGGTAGGAGTGGTTGAGAGGAAGAGAAAGAGGGATGGTGGGACTCATCATGACAGTTCATGAATTAAATGAACCACCTACTCTACCAAAAATATGATACATCTTTTTTTTTTTTTTATGCTGCTCTTCATTTACAAAGATGGAGCTTCCAGTCTACCTGGGGCATTTACTTTTTTGGGCTGTCAGGAAAGTTAATGGGTTTTGATTCATCCACATTCTATCATTTGATCACCTATGTGACTGGTATCACATAACCATGAAACAGATGGTCAGGATTGTAGTATGTATCTGCGGAGCAGCCCTATGGGATAGAATATGTGACTATGTGATTAAAAGTCAAGAATTAGCTTTGACTGTTACACATACACACACATATCCACAGGTTGTCTTTGGCTATATATGTATACCCACATCTCTCTGCATATAGAAGTTTATAGCATATATAGTATCCTACCACCAGGTAGGAAAATATCAGTGCTTTATTATAAGAACAGTTACATTATCCACTGCAGAGCTCAAAGAAATTCTCTGGGAGCATAGTTTGCCTTGATTCAGCTGGAAATGTACAAATTTATAAGGCAATTAACAGAAAAATTTATTATGGTTCAATTTTTAACTACAGGTTGCTACCTCTCTGAAAAGTTTAAAATACAACACAGTAAAGTTAAAATATTCTGAACTGTTTGCAGAAATGCCACTGAAGCATGTAAAGTATCACAGTTCTTCTTAAGTCATCACTGACTTCAGGTAGACAGGCAGAGAGATTAGAATAGAAGGTGAAGTGGGAGTCATTCTCCTTCCTTCTCTCAGCTGTGCTGGAGACAGTTCCAGAGTGGTTAATGCTGTGTGCCTATATTGGAAAATCAGTGTGGTCAGGGCCTCTAACCTGTCATAGTTGGATGAGCTAAAGAATGGCATCATAGGTCAAAACAGTAAGATACAGGCGATTAGGATGCTCACCGCCCCCAGGTAAAGTCACCTGAGTAAGTTTTAGTTTAATTACTTTGCCTCTATTCTGTAACCACCTAGGGATTTCTTCATAACTGAAAGAATTTTCCTAACCACAGGAACACTTCACAGTAATAGAATAACAGGAAACAGTCTTGATTCTAGAGCTAAGAAAATAGGCTCTGTAGGTTTGTGAGTCTAAGTATGCTAGCCATAACCAATGGACCAACCATCAAAAAGTATTTGAGTGCCTTCTCATCCTAGATCTCCAGGAAATTTTTTTTTTTTTTTTTTTTTTTTTTTTCCAGGAAATTTGTTTGTACTCTGTCTCACAAGCTTCCCCTTTGAAAGTCCTATTGTTCTGCTTCAACCAAATAATCTACATGACTGTGAACTCCTTAAGGGCAGGGAGCTCTATGTCTTTGTAATTTTTGTGTGTCCCCCCCCCCCTTACCCCCACCCCCGGTCTGTGGAACAAAATGAGTGTTCAAAAATTAATTGAGAGTGAATGAAACTTTACAGCCATCTATCCCTTTTAGTTGTATCAGCATCTGTCCTGATTTCTAGAGCTCTTAGGTATTAGAGTAATGAAGCCTGTGAATTGGAAGTATATGGTGATAAGTGTTTTGGTGTAATACAGAACTATATGTATCACATGTAAACTGCTTTTTAGGGAGAAATTGGAGAAATAAAAATTGCTTTTTTCTGTTTGATTTTTGAGGTGAAGATATTCAAGGTGTCTAATGGCCTGGTCCCTTAGCCAGATAGGTGGCCCTGAGATGGCTATTGGTCTTTTTTGCAAGGGATGATATAAGTAAAAATTGGTATAGCATTTTGGACAGGTTGCCAACCATCTCATTTTGGAGATGTTTAATTAGGAATAACTGAATTAATTTTCTTTTATAAGATTGCAATCTTGTGTATACTGATTTGTTGAATATTTGTTTGGGGCATGGTGATGTTTTAAACATCTCTCCGTATGCCCATGGAAGGATTTGGTTTTTACCTTGCCATTATCCTAGCAGATTTATGATGGAACTTATGAGAAGGAAGGTATTATTATTATTATTAAAGATTTATTTATTTATTTGAGAGAGAGAGAGAGAGAGGGTGCAGACACAAGTGGGAGGGGCAGAGGGAGAGAGAGAAAGAATCTGTACTAAAAGCATGGAGCACAATGTGGGGGCTGGATCTCACGATCCGGGGATCACGACCTGAGCTAAAACTAAGAGTTGAAGCCTAACTGACTGTGCCACCCAGGTGCCCCCAAGGTATTATTTATTTAAAGGACATGTTTAACTCCTTTATCTAGTGGAGGAAGTGCTTTGTGAAATTTAATTCAATTCAAGCATCTTTCTGTACCCTTGTCTGAGTCTGGAGGCATATAAAAATTGTGTTTCAACATCTTATTTATTTGGACTTTAATTTAAAATGCTTATTGCCTAGATGTTTATATTATTCTAGTTATTTTATGCGTAATTTTTATTTTTCCTTGTTACATTGCTGTTTTCGATGTTTTCCTTTTATATGGTTTAATTAAAGCCCTCAAGTCTGCTGTCTTTGTCTTTTGTAGCTTGTTATGCATAAACATCATATGGTTGGAGTTGATATAATCAAATAATTTTTTTCTTTTAGTTAACAAAACTAAATTGTGATTCTGTTTCTGCAACAGAAATTTAAATCTAGTTTTATTTCAGATGTATTTTGGTTATAGTTTCAGATGTATTTTGGTTATAGTTTCCATAATAAGGTCCAGACTCCCCAGTTATGTTGGTATGTACAATGATGTTATTAAATTGCCATTTTGAGGCCACACTTTCACCCATAAATCTCTTTATAGAATTCCCCCCATTGCCATCTACTTAATATTCAAACTTTTGTCCTCACTTCTAGGGTTTTTCCCTCTATAATTTTTTCATTAGTTCCCTTTTTTAACTAACATTTCCTGCTGTTTTCCATTTCATTTTGCTTACATAAACACATTTCTTACTTGAAAAACTTCAGTTTTAGAAGTCTTTCTTTCTTCTTTCTTTCTTTCTTTCTTTCTTTCTTTCTTTCTTTCTTTCTTCTTTCTTTTTCTTTCTTTCTCTTCCTTTATCTTTGTAATTTTGTAGATGATATTTCCCAAAGGATTCCCGGTGTTTTACAACAAGAAAACACAATAAACACAAATAAAATTAAATAGAGAATCAGGATTAAAGTGAAGAAGAGCCCAAATGTGGAGATTGTAAATCAGCAGAAATGGTTGCTCTGTTTGTGCTTCGCACATGATCTTAAATATCCTGTAAATCATAATGAGAAGGAGGTTTACTCAGTTACATGTTTCTAATACTAAAGACACGCAGCGCCTTTTACCCCAGAAGCAACAAAGCTTTTGTTTTGTTCCTAAAAAAAGTTTTTGCATAAAACATTATTATGTTGATGATAGTAATAGAAAGAGCTAACATATTTACTATGGTAGACACTACTTAAAGGGTTTTATTTGCATTAATTCTTGCAGTCCTTAGGATAGCTAGGCACCTTACAGCAACAGAAACCCAGACACACAACACTTGAGCACAGCGTCCACAGTTTATGGGGAGACCCAAAGTGTGGCAGCCGTGGACTGGCCCCAGAGCCTGTGCTCTTTACTAATGTAAGACTTTTTTTTTTTTTTTTTTTTGCTCTTTCTTTTTTAAGCTCAAATATATGTCGACATACAATACTACATTAACTTCAAGAGTACCACGTACTGATTTGACATTTCTACAGCTCACAAAATGCTCACCTTGATAAATGTAGTCATTATGGTAAATGTCAGTCTTTAGAATAGGCTCCACAAAAAGCTGTCATCTTTCCAGGTCCAACGTGGGCTCAAATCCATGGCCCTGAGATTAAGAGTTACATGCTCTACTGACTCACCTAAGCTGGTGAGGCGTCCCTCTTTTTTTTTTTTTTTTTTCTTTTATCCCATTTAGAAAATAATTTTTCTATTAATGCTCTTAAATGACTTTAGAACTGATGGCTATTGCATAGCATGATGAAAGTAAAGTCAGATTCTCAAAATGCAACATACGAAAACGTTTTTCTTTGTTAATGTTATTTTATTTACTAGTCTTTGAAAAAATTTTTGTGAAATAGTTCATACTAACAAGTGGGGAACTAGAGGTGGAGTGTTAAGACCACAAGATCAGGGTAAATTAAGAGATGATCCAGGAGTAATTTGAGTGGAGAAATCTGTTTAGTCAATGTTTTTGCCTTTTACTGGATTTACATTTTATGTCCAGAATAGAGCACTGGACCATCAGTCAGTTAACGTATCTTTCCTGTGTTAGACTCACTGACTGCTCAGTAAGTATAATTGAGTTACAGCAGCACACCCTTAACAATTTAGACATCAAACACTTGCTTTGAACATCTTGTCCTTTGTTTAATCTCCCCTGATGTGACCTTTCAAGATCCCTAGCATGTGGTATAAATTTGAAAACTTCTCAACCTTAACTGCTGAGATCTATACCGAATTTTATCATCCAATTAGTACTCCTTATGTTTATAAATTATTATTATTTTTCTTAAGAAGACCTGGCATTTGAATTCAGAACAGATTCAGTGCAGAGTTAGGAAACACTTCAAAAAGAGTACAATCGGCGAGTCACAGTATCTTCATATTCTGTTTAGTCTGCTATCTGAACCTTTGTCATTCCTTTCCCCTTTTTTGTTTATTATTCTTTTAAAACATATATTCATGTTCCTAGCACAATGAATATAATTTGCTCACTAGCAACAATTCTAGCAGAATTTTATGTAATAAAGTGTGAGCATAATACATGCAGTGGTTCGAGCTTTCAGACTATGGATTGTATGCTCATGAATGATGTCCTTTGTGTTTTCAGATATTGTCTATGGGAGGTCATTTTCCCTGCCTGAAATCAGTTACCTTTAGTTTTTTCTTTTCTCTCTGCCAAGGAGAGGATGGTAGGGCTGAGCTGCTACTTAAACATTATTCCTTGCCAAAGACCTTCTTGGAGCACCATAAGCAAGGGCTTTGTATAGTCTAGAGTGAAATAATAAGATGTGGTACAAATCCCAAAGATGTATTTTGCTGGATATTAGCTCTTTAGGGAGCACTGTGAAAACATGTTTCTATGGTTAATTATGTTTGGGTAACTTTAGAGCATCTTCTGTCATTAGACTATTATTAGCCTATTCAAGGCTCCAAGGAAATCATGCTGTTACATTTTTTGAAAAAAATTCTCTTCCCACCTTATACTTTTTGGTTTAGCATTCCATGATGTCAATTAGCGGTCCATTGCTCATGGAGCTACTTTAGGATAAATTGTTTTACAGCTTTTAAAGCAGGATTTTTCTTTTAAACTGTGTTTCAAAAGTTCAGTTGCTCTTACTGCCTTCCCCTCCCTCACGGATTATCCCAGGAATCTTTAATTTTATAACAGTGAATGTTCGGTTATGATAAAGTGGTTTCAGTTAATGAAAGTACTGCTACTTTTAACTGTCAGTAAATCTTGTTGATTGACGTAAGTAGTTCATTTTTGCTGTTTCATTCTAGAAAGCAGAGATTCTGGATTTAGATTTTTCTTTTAATCTCCTGAATCAGCCTGGATTATAGCTTGCTCTATTTTCTATCTCATGATAACCATATTGCTGTAAAACATAAGAAAATTAAAAACATTGTCTTATTCTGTAAATAATTGATGAGTGAAGTAAGTATTTTAGGCTTGCACCTTGAGAAGGAGATTTGAGCAGTCATTGCATCCCCTAGAGATAGACCGTTTGAATAATGAAGCCTAAATTAAAGTAGTATTCTTCAATAATGAAGGGTAAGTGTTGCTGTATGGATACCAGAGAAGGCAGTTGGGCTTGCAGTAAGGATACTTTTAGACTTTCCTGGCTGTATACTTCTGTTGGTAATCATTAGCTATGAGTGTCTTTTTATGAAGGGTCCTGATTTCCTCTTCTGTAAAATGAAAGAGTGCTATTAGATGACCTTTTCAAGATCTCTTTCAATTCCTAAATTCAGTTTTGTTCACTGCTGTTTCTAAACAAAAATTTCAGGGGATCCCTGAGTGGGTCAGCAGTTTGGCGCCTGCCTTTGGCCCAGGGGCGTGATCCTGGAGACCCCGGATCAAGTCCCACGTCAGGCCCCCTGCATGGAGCCTGCTTCTCCCTCTGCCTGTGTCTCTGCCTCTCTCTCTCTCTCTCTCTGTGTGTCTCTCATGAATAAATAAATAAAATATTTTTAAAAATTTCAGTTAACTCTTGTTTTGTTTTGTTTTGTTTTGTTTTGTTTTTGTCTGGAAAGCTTTTAACACCAAATGAGGTTTAGGCCAGTAACATTCTTGGTTCTTTAATAATACTGGAGGTTCAGGAAAAATGATTTTCTGTTTTCATTTGACTCTCTTCTCTTTCATTTTGTGCACTGTCTGCTTTATTCTGTGGATTTGAATAGAACTGTCTTATTTGTGTAGGACATATTTACGTAGGATTATAAATAGGAAAACTTGAGCAAAGACCAGATTGAAGAGATTTTTGAAAGTACTTTACCCTGGGATAAAATTAAGTTTGTTTAGGTTGATATGTAGTAATAAAATCTTCTAGTAAGTACAGGGACATTGAAAAACATACACACACACACACACACACACACACACATTTATTTCAAAGAATGACCTAACAACTCAAAATAATTAAGAATTCTAAAATTACTGAGGGGGAAATATTACCAAATGGCAAAACAGTAATTCTGTAATATGTTCAGTTTAATGAATGACCAGCTCATAGTCATTAATTGCTTCCTTGACTTTGGGAAAGTCATTTTCTCCGCTTCTTAAACTTCTTAGTTCATGTATGTACTTAGAATTCTCTGAATAAATTAGCACATATAAGAGTAAAAATAGGGCTGCATTTTTGTCTTTATGATCATTCTTTCATTTTTCAATTACTAGTATGGCAGTTAAAGCCATCGTAAGGTCATTCCTTGTGCATCTCTATATAAGATCTGTGTATCATCAATTTACATAACTCCTTAGTAAAAAATATTATAATATTTAATTTTCCCCTATTGATGTATATTTGGTTATTTCCAATTTTTTTTTGCTTCTATGAGCAATGTTGCTGTTAACATCTTGATATATTTTGTGTATATATATGAGTGTTGTTGTGGGATGGATTCCTAGAAGTAGTGCTATCCAGAGTCCTTTCCTGTCCACCAGATTGGGTTACATCTATCTCTCCCAAGTTCCCAGAACTCCTTGTGCATCCCTCTAGTGCAGTACTGAACCATATTTTATTTTAAGTATGAGGCTGTCCCCTCCACTGGACACTCTTAAGGGATGCAGATTGTGATTCATTTATTATATCCTCAACACTGAGCACATAGTGGTTAAAAACACATTTGAACTTGCAACTTGAAAATCAGTATCCAGCTACTCCATTTTAAAGTCTTGGCCTGTCTCATACAGACTTCTTTAACACTCTGCTATTATTTTTCCCAGCGCATTTGGATCATGACAACATAGCTCCTGAAATCCAGGGCCATCAACATATAGAGTAGGTCCTCTGTTCTTTGCAACTTAAGTTTCAGAAGCTTGGTGTGACCCAATTACACAGCGGTGGTTTCTTACAGAATGAAATGTTTTACATGTCTCTTGAGATAATTCTCCTAATTAGAAATCAGGGGATGAGAACTCTTATGTAATCAGCATTGTGGTAGAATGAAAAGAATCCAGGTTTGGGAGTCAGATGTCTGAAAGAATCTTCTCTGTAGCCATTTACTTAGGGCAAGTTTACTGATCTCTTTGAGGCCTGGTTTCCTCATTTGTAAAACGAAGATAGTATCACATATTAAGATAAATTATTGGAAGGACTATAGAAGATCTTAAACGTGAAATGCTAATATGAGACTTGGTACATGGTAGGCACTTGGGGAATGTTAGTTCCCTTTTCCTGGTATCTTCAAAATTTCCATCCTCGAGGGGAACTGGCCTTACAAAGCCTCTAGGATGGTTTTCCAAACCACTGAGATACCCTGGTAGTGTAGAAGGTTGTTAAAATTAACAGGCATTTCAGATTTTAGACAATTATGGTTCAGTTTTTCTCATTCACACATATGTGCTACTTCCCTCATTTCTCCCCCTCCCTTGGGATGAATTTGTTGACTGTTGGCATTGCTCTTGTTACTAGGACAAAAGTGCTCCTAAATTACCACTGTTAATGATTTCATGTTTTTATTGCAAGGTTTTGTTTTTTTATTTTTTCTATCATCCTCCTTAATGTAGTTTATTCAAAAAACTTCCTTGATCGTTTTTCAAAGTAAGCTAGATTACACTTGTCAAAAGATCAGAAATGGTTCTGGTTCTCATCTCTCTTGATCAGACCCATTTTTAAATTAATCTGTAAATTTCATCAGACCAATCTGTGAACAAACAGTAAAACTGCTTTCAGAATTATAAACTACCAGAGATAGAATCAATTGGTTCTTTAAGTAAGTTCTCCTTTTTGGAGGCAGAAAACTGAAATATGCTATGTTGTTGGGGATTGAATGAGTTTTGGCAGTATTTTCTTCAAGTATAATGATGCAGATATGCTATTATGTTCTGTGAGGGAGAAATAAATGATGACTTTTCTCCCCAAAACTGAAAAAAAATGTATCTGAATTTTATGAGCAAATACATTATTATTCATTAAATGGTATAGGGATACTAAACAAGAGAGGAATCCATTGATGTGTGATGTAGATGAATGGCTGCAGAGGCTATGAGGGATAGTAAAGAGGATGGCAGATTTGGAGGGAGACATAGGTTTGGGGCCTACTGGTTGTGTGACAACACACCTCTCTTCCCAGTTGCAATTTCTCCATCCAGGAAAGGGGATAATAATACTTTCTCATAATGTTATTTTGGGAATTAAGTAAGTCAATATGTGAAGCACTTTCTAAACTTAGAAGTACTGTCTACATTGATAGACTTAACTATTAGTTTGCAAGCACCTAGCATAACGGTGGTAGATAATGGATGTTAAATAAATACATGCTGAATAAATGAACTGGGGGAAATTAAGCTGTAACAATTTGCTTCCTAACAGAACATTCAGGTTACTCCTTTTTATTTCCTTCCTTCTGTATGTTTCAAATCAAGAAATACTAACACATAGAATTCTGGCACAGATCAGATGTTGATAATAATAATGGGCTGCTCCATATCCCATTGTGCTGTAGAGCATTTTAGTTAAAACAAACTGAATATACAAATTATTTATATTGCAAAATAGTTTACAAATATGTATTTATTGAACATGCACTATGCACTTATTTTATCAGTTAGGTAAACATTTATTGGGAGCATACAATGTGTTCAAACCCAGGGGATTGTCTATTAGTGTTGTGGCTAGCTCACCCAGCCTTACAGCCCATCAAATATGCTCTGTTTCCTTTGTTTCCTCTGTTGACTTATTCTGATTACTGATTGAAAGCTCTACAAGTGCAGAATAGTGTCTTATTCACTCTCGAACAGCCAGCACTTGGTACAGGGCCTCGGACATAACCACTGATCAATAAATACTTTTTGAATCTTGAATACATGAAGGTCTTGATTACTATTATTATTTTTTAAGTAGGCTCCATGCCCATGGAGGCTTGAACTCATGGCCCTGACTCACAGGCTCTACTGACTGAGCCAGCCGGCCATCCCTATGAAGGTCTTGATTTAGCAGTGTTTGTACAGAAAACAACTTGAGCCATGACAATCATAATGGTTAACCTTAATTAAACAACATATTGTGTCATTTCCTCTGCTAAGTGGTTTACAGGCAATAACTCATTTAATCCTCTCAGTACCTTGAGAGGCTGCTGTTATTATTTACATTTACTTTTGAAATATTGGCATTTCAGAGAGACTAGATAATTTGCCTGATATCTTAAAGCTATCTCCCATTTCTTTATTTCTTCTACTTTGGAGGATCCAGTATAGCATAGGCTTTTGTTTTTACTTTTCCTGTTGCTACAGTAGAGTTAACTTGAGTTTAGTCTATTTAAAAATTTTTAAAATTATTTATTTATTATTTATTTATTTTTTTGAGTTTAGTCTATTTTATGCAGATGTCCAGCATCTTCCCTAACATTGTTACCCTTCCCTTCTGCCTTGTTCCTAGTTGCTCCAAAGAGTCCCTTCCTCTTGTGATCTGTGAGCCAAAGATAATGCTAATCATAGTTTCTAAATGTGAGATTGGTAGTAATGTTTTATTTGTAATAAGGGAAAAGAACTTCAAGCTTTACAGTAAAATAAACCAGTGCTGTTAGCTTCTAGAGTCCTTGAAAATAGTTAAAAGTTTATTCTGAATTCCTTCAAATGTCTTCATCTATTTTATTATCTTTGTCTGCTTAAACCTATTTCTCTTAAAGACCAGAATTCAAGATCAAAAGATAAAGTATCATATATAAGGTCTTTGATAAATTCATAGAATTTGAAAACTAGAAACAGACTTACTTTATTTTCTAAATTGGGAAAAATCTCTTATAAATTAGAAAACTTTTAAAAAAAGTTAGGATACTGAGAGTCCTGAGTGTTAAGTATTCCAAAAAAGTATCTTTACTCAACTCCCACCTTTCTGTAAGCCATAAAAAGTTTTCCATAATGAAGAAACAGACCTCTTCAAGCAACTGTGAAATCAAAACAGAGCTGAAAATTTGAAGATTACGTTATGCACACTGTCACTATGATTCTTCATTTTGCCAAAAAGAATGAAAGAGTAGTATCTTCTACTTGGTTTTGATGTTATTTATGAAAGAACAACATTTTAAAAATTGAGAAATAAGGCAGATGTTCACATACAAGAGACAAAGATAAAATGGAAGTAGTGAGAGAAAACATGAAAAAAAAAAAAAAAAAAAGCAGTGGCATTTAGACCCCATTACAGAGATCAGATGGGACAATAGAGTTGGTAACAAAGGGACCAAGCAGAGCTAGGTTTTGCCAGGAACAGGTAGACCTTGGTGAAAGTATGTTGCGTTGAGTGGGGAGGGGTTGCCTCAACCCCAGTGAAGAAAAGGACGCTGCAACTGTATTTTTATATGTCTTTAGCCCTAGTGACTGGTGTCTGTACACCAGTATATGTGACAGTATGATTCAGTGACGATTCGAGCCTGTGCAGTGTGCCCTTTTTAAGAATGCCTGAGTGTATTTGTGTATTTCAGAAGGAGTCTGTTGAAAGGTTCCTAAAATACTACTTCATACCTAAATGGCCATACCTCAGTTCATTGCAGCTTCCCCCACCCCTTTCCTAGGCTGATCCATTTTAAAAACCACTTGTATTTGGGGTATGACTTCTTTGGGCTGGCAAGTGTGGAAACCTGATTTCCATTAAAATATTGATTTGTATACAATTAAGATTTATTTTCTATGCATTTAAAAAATCATCTTGGTGATAAGAGTCAGAGTACTATTTTATTTTTAAAGTAGTCAAGGAAATGAGAAAAACAATCATTGAATTTTTAGTATGGCCATATAGCTCATGGGAAAGAGCATAGATTTGGTTATTTAAGTTTTAGTTTTCATATCCTTGTTGTGACCTTGGACTAAAGTTCTTTGCTTTGATCTTCAGTTTCCTCACCTGAAAATAGGAATGATTCCTGCCTCATACAATTTTGTAGATTACATGAAACACGTTTAAATGACCTAGTTTGTTGTGTCTGATACCTGATTCAATAAATGTTATTTTCCTTACTTCCATCTTTCCTTCAGTCATTTAGAACATTTCTCTCCGATTCTTAGTTTCTGGACCAGTCTCTCAGAAGCCATAAGAACCCCAAAAGTCAATTTCCATAGGCTATAGAATTCCCTTGGAGTTTAATTTGGGTTTCAAATTAGTTCTCCTTCTGTATTCTGTAGCAGAAAACAGCCACTTCCTACACTTGCGGGGGGGGGGAAGGGGCGGGGGAGGCCGGGGGGTGTGGATCCATCTAGGAATAAGGCAACCATCTCAATTAAAAGGCAATCGTCATAAGTGAATAATTTAGAGCAGAGGTTGGCAAACTATGACCTATGAGACAACTCTAGACCTCTGTTTGTTTTTTGTAAATAAATTTTTATAGAACACAGACCTTTCCATTCCTTATCTACACTATCAAGGCAGAATGAGTGGTTGCAAAAGAGATTGCATGGCTAGCAAAATCTGGTATCTGCCCTTTTCAGAATAAGTGTGCCAACCACTGATTTAGAAGATTGTGATAGTTTCTTTAGGTGAATATTTCTGGAAAAACTTTGGTTTAAGTATTCATGTTTGAACAACTGTTTTGATTTTCTCATTAAAAAACCCATCTTAAAAAAAAAAACAAAAAAACAAACCCATCTTAGGGCAGCCCGGGTAGCCTTCAGCCCAGGGTGTGATCCTGGAGACCTGGGATTGAGTCCCACATTGGGCTCTCTGCATGGAGCCTGCTTCTTCTATCTCTGCCTCTCTCTCTCTGTGTCTCTCATGGATAAATAAATAAAATCTTAAAAAAAAAAAAAAAAAAGCCAAAACCATCTTAACAACTTCTGAGAGTTTCCTACACTGAATTTAGGTGAGCTAAAATGTGATCTGGAATTCATAGATCTCATTAGTTTAGTATTCTTGGTCTAGTTAGATACTTTGGGTAGAGCAGGTAGTTTTCATTATTACTATTTCCTGTATTTTTTTCTAAAATTTCTGGAAAACGGTTTCAAGGTTATTACAACTTGAAGTGCTGATTGAAATGATTTCATAAGCATTTCTTTTGTATTATCTAGATATCTGTTTTTGGAAGTAAAGCTTTTATCTGCATCTACCTAAAAGTGTATTTTGAACTATCACGGTTCAAGGGGGAAGGCAGTGGGATGGAGATAATATTTACTGAGTACGTTTCCCAGACAAAGGTAGGCCCTTGTCCATATTGACATTTTAAGATAGGTCTGTGGGAGTGCCTGGCTGGCACAATCAATGGAGCATGTGACTCTTGATCTTGAGGTTGTGAGTTCGAGCCCCATTTTGAGTATACAGATTACTTAAAAATAAAATCTATAAAAAAAGATAGGTCTATGAGTTATCATTTCTGTGCATGATAGGTAGTGATAGCTTATAAAAGAAGTTAGAAACATGTTGAGAATTCAGAATTCTGCAGTGGGGTATGATTATGAGAGCATCAAGGAAGGCCCAGTTGTGACCTACATTTTGGCAAAATTGGAATACTTATTTCTTAATTGTCAGCTGGCTCATTTCTGAGTTTGTTCCT
This sequence comes from Canis aureus, assembly GCF_053574225.1. Taxonomy (NCBI): domain Eukaryota; kingdom Metazoa; phylum Chordata; class Mammalia; order Carnivora; family Canidae; genus Canis; species Canis aureus. Next base: position 40,786,878 of record NC_135628.1, on the reverse strand, counting down.
TTGTTTGTGAAATGCTACCTCTTTCTTTTATGTGAGTGTCCTGCCTGTACTTCAGGTCTGTTTCTTTCTTTCTTCTTCTTTTTTTTTTAAAGATTTTATTTATTCATGAGAGAGAGAGAAAGGTAGAGACACAGGCAGAGGGAGAAGCAGGCTTCATGCAGGGAACCTGATGTGGGACTCGCTTCCGGGTCTCTAGGATCGTGCCCTGGGCTGAAGGCGGTTCTAAACCACTGAGCCACCCGGGCTGCCCTCCAGGTCTGTTTCTAGTAACACATCCTCATTGACCCTTCCTTCCTTTTCTAATCTCTCACCCCAACACATACACCTGGTATTGATCACCTGCTCCTTTACACCTCTCTAATTAAATATTAGAATGAAACTAGAACTAGAAACTAGAATTAGAATGAAACTAGAACTAATGAAAATTGCCAGATGTTATCACCAGTTGTGCTAATAAGCATCATGTCCTCTACACATTTATTAAACATTAAATTGGTGAAGTAGTTTGTGACTCCGGTAGAAATGTGCTCCAATAAAAAAAAAAAAATCATTACTACCATTCTGCTCTTCCTTGGAGTTGATTCATGATTCTTTAGATCAGCTAGTTTTTACTTAAAAGAGAAGAGGGCCCTTCACTTCCTAAACCTGCAATTATAGTTAAGCTTGGACTAAAACCAGAATGATGACCACAGTGATCAAAGACATTTCTTTGACAGATTTGTTCATTTGTAGAGATCCCAATCTCTTTTCTAGAGCTGCTTCTATAGTCATTTTTTTGTATACTCAGTTTGGCTCTCTGCTTTTTTTTTTTTCTTCAAAGTAACAGTCTGCCTAGATTTGGGATTCCGGTTGCCTCTGAGAAGGATTTTGAGAGCTACTCTAGAATCTTAATTGAATTCCATTATTTTTGGGCATTGGGGGTAATACATTTCAGATGTATATGGATAGTAGATTCCAAGGATTCAAAAAATTGAAATTCTTAATCAAACTTTGGATTCTAAGTTCAGCTTTTTCACCCATTTCCAATGGGTTTTGAGGAGGGATGGTCTGTGATGTTTGTATTAGTAAAACTGCTCAAGAGAATACTTTATGAAAGCACCTGGTAGCCAAGAGGCAGACTTTTGTTTCTAAAGATGTGTTGATTGCCTTGATTGCATTTCCTTACATAAGATACATACCTTTACTTAACTTTCATAAGATATACACGTGTATTTAAAAAAATCAGAGCAGGGTGATAGTAAAAGCATTTCGGGTAGGTCCCTTGGTTCTTTGCAAGCTTGAGTAACCTCATGTAAGTTACTTAACCTCTGATGCTTTTCTTTCCTCTTACAAAATAAGCCTGATTATACCTTCTTAAGTGGAGATTGTAAGGCTTATTTTTGTGACATATACAAAAGACAGGGATCCCTAAGGTCAAATGAGCATAGTGAAGGTTATCTGGAGAATTAAGTCAGAAACCTTGAGAAAAATGTTTTATGGGGGGCAGAGGGACATATTTTAGGAAGGGTGTCTAAATAATTTAAATTGATTTATTGTTCTTGTCCTTGTTCTTGTTCCAGTTCACTGAAAAATTGCCAATCTTTTATTTTGTTTTGTGTGAAATTGGCAGAAAACTGCCTTTTTAGTCACTTCATATTTATGCCCAGTTCACAAACATCCTTTTGCTGGTCTGTCACAGTGAGAAGACAGTAGCATTCCATTAAACTATATCAGTTGAGTAGGCTAAAATATTTATGAACATATGTTTTGAAATTTGGAAACGTTGGAGGAAGAGAATCAATAAAGATGTAAATTTGTTTTGATAAAACAGTTTGAATCTGTTAAATACTTTCTTAGTAATCTGCTTGACATGCACAAACCACCATTAATAGAGATAAAAGAACTTGTTAACAAAGAGGTTTGCACAAGTACAAAATTTATTTTTTTGGATATTGTTTCATTAATCTGAATATTAATTTATTTTACTAGATCAGCGGCACAGATAGTATTAGTTTTGGGAACTTATAGTCATCAGAAAGCTAATATGCTAAGAATGTACAGAGATTATTTTTTTAAAGAAAGACTTATTTATTTATTTGAGAGACAAAGAGAGGTCGCGCTTGTGAGTGGAGGGAGAGGGAAAAGGAGGAAGGAGGCTCCCTACTCAGCCGAAGAGCCTAACGTGGGATTGATCCCAGGATCCTGAGATCATGACCTGAGCGGAAGAGCCTGAATCTTACCTGACTGAGCCAACCAGGAGCCCTAAGATTCTTAATAAAGCTTAAATTTACACATTAAAAAGATGTATTGAGACTTTTTTCAAACTAACATAACACCTGTACTGTAGCAAACGTTCTGAAAGCTTCTTTTCCTTTCTATAATTTACACTTTAAAGCTCTCTGGGAATACCCTGGGTAACTTAACACTTTAATGTTCCTTAGAAACCTCTGGTCTTATTGGCCCAAGTATGGCCCAAATTTTTTTTCCTTCTTTAAGCTGAGATAGGTTAGCATTTCCAAAAAGTCCTTAAATGCTAAGGGAGAAATGGTAGGAAAATTTTTTTTTATAGAAGAGAAATAGATGACAGGGTCTGCCCAGCTATTTTCCAGTTTTGGCTGGAGTGAGCAGAGCCAACTTCAACGATTGAGCGGTTTACATGGGGCAACATTTAGGGCTAGCATTTACTTTTGGGAGCTTAGTGTCTGATTCTCCCTGAAACCCTCGCCTTTTTGTTTCTACCTCTGGCCCCCCCAAATTCCATAATTCACCACTGATACAAGAAGAAGGAGGAGCACTAATGGGTGACTTTCACGAGGACTGTTTGGTTCAATGATTATTTATATTAAGGAGGATAATAGTCAGATTTCTTGTTAGTTCTGACTCTGAGCAGGGAATGGGACACCTAGTATAGTTCAAGGAGGCTCCTCAGTATTGGGGGCAAATGCTATGACTCCCAAATAGAACAGGAAAGGGATTTATCTAAAATAACAGGCTACTATGACTTATTTTAGGGACTTTGAGACTGCTCTGAGGACAGTTAGTGGGTCAGACTGTGGCAGGGAATTCATCAAAGCGTGATAATGTCTGAAGTGATAGCAGTGTCACAGGAACACACAGCTCTAGAAAGTTTCTTACAGGGCAGGAGCCTCAGTTGGGGCTGGTAGGTGATGATGGGGGAAGCAAGTTAGGGAACCCTAAGGAAAGGCTAATTGCAGGGTATCATGTTGAGATCATTTGCTCCTCTCTCCACTGGAATACTTCCTTCCTAGGCTTATGTCTTCTGACTAGTAGAGTGGGCATTTCAAAATGGTGTGCACTTCAAAATGACGTGTGTTACCTTCCCCAGAGTCCCATTCTTTTAGGAGGTAACTTTTATTTATTTTTTCCCTTTTTTAAAACAATACTTCTCAAACTTTTTGGTGTTAAGATTCGTTTACACAAAAATTATTGAGGGCCTTGAAACTTTTTTTTCTCATCGGATTATATCTACTGTACAGTGAAGAATAAATTAAGTTTCTATGGAAAGTATTTGTCTCTGCTTACTAATCTTCAGTAATTTATACCTTCCTCCACCCGCCACTTGACTTAAGAAGATAGAATGGTTTCTACTTGTCATTCTTGGAGTATGAGTAGTGGATGTTGGAAGTTTTACATTTGTCCAATTTATATAGTTTAATATAGTTCAGAGAGCTGGATTAGCAAGCCAGGCATAATGAGCTAGCCAGCTTTTTCTGATACTTATTTCCATGTAAGCAGAGTTCTGTTTTGGGATCTCTTTACTGTTTTGATGATTGATTTGGCTTTATTTCTACATCAATCACAAACTGATTTTGTCAGTTTTGTAAGTTTTGGTATTAGTGCAAAATTCCCTCACATTGTTTTTCATTAAGAGTGGCTTTGCTTGTTTTAGCCCTTTGCTCTTCTGTGTTTTAATCAACTTGTGAAATTCTTCAAAAGTTTTTTTTCCACTTTGTTTGGAATTTCTTTGAATCTATTCATGAAGTTGAGAGAATTTTTATATCTCCTAGTCCTGAGCTATGGGAAAGTATATGGCTATACTTTTCTGTTTCTTTGGGTCTTCTTCTTTTCTCTCTCTGTCTCTCTCTCTCTTTTATTATTTAAAGATTTTATCTGGGGTTCCTGGGTGGCTCAGTCAGTTTAGCATCTGCCTTTGGCTCAGGTCATGATCTTGGAGTCCTGGGATCGAGCCCTGCATTGGGCTCCCTGCTCAGTGGGGAATCTGCTTCTCCCTCTCCCCCCAGCTCAAGTTCTCATTCTCTCTCAAATAAATAAATAAAATTTTTTTAAAAATTTAAAAAAGATTTTTTTCTTCTCTATACCCAAGGTGGGGCTCAAACTTAACCCTAAGATCAAGAATCACCCGATCCACTGACTGAGCCAGCCAGGTGCCCCTCAGTCTTCTTTAATATCTTTATTTTATAAATTGTATAAATTTTATAATTGTATAAAATTTATATAAATTTATATAAATTTTTATAAATTTATATAAAATTGTATAAAATTGTATGTTCAATTTTATTTTTTTTATAAGTTGTATAACTTTTGTTTAAATTTTTTTTTATTGGTAATGTAAATAGTCTATTTTCTTACCCATAAATTGAAAGGTAACTTTTAATGTTGTGACTGGTGACTTTCTGACTTTAATTTCAAAATTATTCTTATAGATTTATTGAGTTTTCTAAAAAAGATAATCATACAATAGCTTAACAATTATAATTTATTTATTTTGTAAGCCTATAACTTTGTCTTCTTTTCCTTGTCTTACTAGGATCTTCCTTAAAATATTGACAAGACGTGGTGGTAGTGGACTTTTTTTGTCTTGTTCTTCATTTTAATGGAAGTGATTTCAATATTTTATTATTACATATGACATTTGCTGTTATTTTTTGGTAGATATTCATTATCAGGTTAAGAAAGTTCTCTTCAGTTATTTACTTGGTATTCTTGTTTTTAAATTTTGATTGGATATTGAGTTTCATCGAACTTTTTTTCTGTATCTATTTAGATGATCATAGAAGATTTCTCCTTTGATTATATTAATAGGTGTTAATGGTGTGATGTTAAACTGCTCTTGAATTCCTGAGATAAATCTAATTATTGCATTTTTAATTCACTGGGTGATTTTATTTATTAACATTTTCTTCAAGAGGCTTGTACCAGTCAGTCTTTGTGAGTGAGACAAGCCCCATGGTTTTCCTTCCTTCTACTGTTTGCTTGGTTTTGGTATAAGTGTTATACCAGTCTCACACAAGGGCCCCAGAGAGTGGTTCTTCTCCTATTTTCTGAAATAGTTTGTGTAATGCTGGATTGATCTCTTTCTTGAGTGTTTGAATCAGTTTCTTGTGAGACCAAATAGACATTTTTTTGTTTGTGAGATTTAAAGTTTTCATTCAATATCTTTAAAGATTATAGCACTCTTAATTTTAAAGTCATTTTTGAGACAATTTGGTAGGTTATATTTTCTGGGACATTGTGCATTTTGTCTGGTTTTCAAAAGTGGTTTATAATATTATCTCATTTTTATTTTTTTTAAGACTATTTATTTATTTTTTAAATGGAAATTTCTTTTTTTCTTTTTCTTTTTTTTAATTTATGATAGTCACAGAGAGAGAGAGAGAGAGAGAGGCAGAGATACAGGCAGAGGGAGAAGCAGGCTCCATGCACCGGGAGCCCGACGTGGGATTCAATCCCGGGTCTCCAGGATCACGCCCTGGGCCAAAGGCAGGTGCCAAACCACTGTGCCACCCAGGGATCCCTTGTATTTATTTATTTGAGAGAGAGAGAGCATGAGCGGGTGCAGAAGTATAAAGGAGAGGGAGAAGCAGACTCCCTGATGCAGGATTCGATCCCAGAACTCTGGGATCCTGACCTGAACTGAAGGCAGATGGTTAGTTGACTGAACCACTCAGGTGCCTTTGTCTCATTTTTGCATTTCTGTTGTATCTGTAGTTTTTAATATTGTTAACTTATCTTATTAATTTATTGTAGAGATAGGCCATATTTAGTCTTTTCAAAAGAACCAGCTTGTGTCTCTTGATCTTCTCTGGTATTTTTTGTTTTGTTAATTCTGGCTATTTCTTTTTTCTTACTTTCCTTTGTTTTTTTTGGTCTGCTCTTTTTGTAAATTCTTAATTTGATGCTTAGCTCAGTGATTTTTTCCCTCTTTCTTCCTTTCTAATATGAGAATTTAGGACTGAATTTTGCTATGTACTGCTTTACCTAAATGTCACAAATTTTTATATTAGTATGCTTTTACTATTCACTTTATAGTATTTCCTGATTTCTTTTTTTTTTTTAAGATTTTATTTATTTATTCATGAGAGACAGAGAGAGAGAGAGAGGTGAGACACAGGCAGAGGGAGAAGCAGGCTCCACACAGGGAGCCCGATGTGGGACTCGATCCAGGGACTCCAGGATCAAGCCCTGGGCTGAAGGCAGGTGCTAAACCGCCGAGCCACCTGGGGATCCCTATTTCCTGATTTCTATACTGATTACTCCTATACCTGTAAGTTATTTAGAAGTTTTAACATTTTCTAATTCATGTCCCCCCAGTTATGTTTTTGTTATTTATTTTGAACTTTCATTATGATCAGAGAATATGGTCTATATGATACTAATTACTTTGAAATTAAGACTGGCTTTAGGGCTTAGTTCATGGCTAGTTTTTGTAGCTGTTCCCCATATGCTTGAAAGGAGTTGGTAGTCTCTAGTTCATGACAACAATTTTCTGTATATACACATTAACTCAAGTTTGGTATGTATGTTTGCTGAGTGTTTTATTAGGTTTATATATTAATAATAAGAATTGTATTTCTCTTTGACAATTTTATTTATGTATTTTGAAGCTATTTAAGTACGTACGCGTTTCGAGGTGTTACATTTTCCTTCATATTTTTTTAAGTCATTCTTTCCTTCTGTATCTTATATGTCATTTCATTATTTCTGCTTGAGGTCTGTTACATTTGGTACAAATAGAGCTATATGTCAGTCTTCCTTTGTTGCCCTAGTATATCTTTTTAAAAAATATTTTTGCTTGCAAACTTTTTGTGTCGTTATGTCTTAGGCATATTTATGAGCAGCATACCACTATATATTTTTTAAAAGATTTTATTTATTCATAAGAGACACAGGGAGAGAGAGAGAGAGAGAGAGAGAGAGGCAGAGATGCAGGCAGAGGAAGAAGCAGACTCCATGCGAGGAGCCCCATATGGGACTCAATCCCGGGTCTCCAGGATCACGCCCTGGGCTGAAGGCGGTGCTAAACCCAGGCTTCCCTAGTGCACTACTTATTTTTTAAGATTTTATTTATTTATTCATGAGAGACATAAAGAGAGACAGAGACATAGGCAGAGGGAGCCTGCTGCGGGACTCAATCCCGGAACTCCAGGATAACCACCTGAGCCAAAGCAGATACCCAACCACTGAACTACCCAGGCGCCTAATAGTGTACTATTGATTTTTTAAATCAAACTTTTCTTTTATTTTTTTATTATTATTATTTTTTTTTACTGTTTTTGTTTTTTTTTTTTTATTTATTTATGATAGTCACAGAGAGAGAGAGAGAGAGGCAGAGACACAGGCAGAGGGAGAAGCAGGCTCCATGCACTGGGAGCCCGACGTGGGATTCGACCCCGGGTCTCCAGGATCGCGCCCTGGGCCAAAGGCAGGCGCCAAACCGCTGCGCCACCCAGGGATCCCAAACTTTTCTTTTAAATAGGGGGTTTGATCTATTTAGATTTATTATGATTATTGTATTTATTTTGAGCGTTTTTTTGTGTGTGTATACTCCCATTTTGGCTGCTTTTCCTCTTTTTTCCTTTCCTTTTCATGAATTCTTGAGCTTTTCCTTCAGACTTGCTTTGTATTCTCCTTAGTTTGTAAGTTAGAGTCAATTTTTATTTGGTTGCTCTAGAAATGTGTGTTTTTATTTGTTTATATATGTATATCTGTGTATCTTAAAGTCTAACGTTACTCAATGTTTTTACTCTCCTCTGAGCCACTGAAGTAATTTTATTCCTTTTCTTCCTATGTTTACAAAGTTGTCTATATTTTAGATCTTTTAAAAAATTTATCAGGTTAGGCAATTATTATTAACACTACCATTGTTTATTTATGTACAGTTTATGCACCTGTTTTTCATTTTCTTTTTTCACTATTTATTTTGTATTCTAGATTTTCCTTTGGGATCTGGAAAGTTTTCCTGAAGTGTACCTCTTCGAATAAGGGATTATTGGTATTAATAGCTTATTGGTATTAAGCTCTCTTATGTTTTTGTCTGAAGATTTACGCATATTTTAAGCAACATTAAATAGTACACTATTGGGCACCTGGGTAGCTCAGTGGTTGAGTATCTGCTTTGGCTCAGGTGGTTATCCTGGAGTCCTGGTATCGAGTCCCGCAGCAGGCTCCCTCTGCCTATGTCTCTGTCTCTCTCTTTGTGTCTCTCATGAATAAATAAATAAAATCTTAAAAAATAAGTAGCACACTGTTTGGTTCATATTGTAGTAAAACAAATTTAGTGTAAAATTTTTACTTCTTAAAATCTATATCCAAGTGTAATCATTTTTGTAATATCTGTTGCTTCATTTTATCCATTCCCCAATGCTCTTCCTGTGGCATGGATAATCAAGAATAACCTGTAGGAGATTCAGAATCTTTTTCTATTACAAAATGCCCAAAATAGTCCTCCTATTTCCTTTGATTCCCACTGGATAGTACTTTCTTTTTTGCTCTAATTGCTGTCCTATAAAAATATCTGAACTCGACGTGTTTTACTTTTCTTAGTTCCCCTAACTGTCTGGGCACTGAATTTCCTCATAGGAGAGGAATAGATATTCTCAGTCAATTCTCAGTTGTTGCAAATGTGTTGTTTCTGTTGGTTTTCAATATCAGTGCGTATTTGAGGGAGAGGTAGGACTTCAGATATTTTACTTTCCTACTTGTAGTTCTGATATTGAGATAACTTGCAGGATTGTCTCCAAAGTTACAGTCTCCTGTAAGCTTGCCCCACTTTGTGATCAGTCCTGATTTAGGCTTTGGAGCCAGTATTGATTCAATTGGGGAAGTTTAGGGGTTCTGTTGCTGCTGTGAGGGAAGGAGACTTTCTTGCTTCCTGTGCTTGGTTATCCTGCCTTCATGGTACCTTGGCAGCCTTAGCTGGAATTTTGCTTTCTGCTGCCAGGCCTGCCTGCCTACCTGCCAGCCTGTACCTGTTGCAGTGTTGCTCATTCTATCCTGTTGCCTGTCCAGTTACTTCTGGTCCCCAGCTTGGTTGGATTCCTTCCACCAGTGAATGCTGCTGGATAAACTTCCAAGCCATCATTTCAGGAGGCATGTCTCATTTTGTTGCTATGTGAACCCCTGTGCTAAAGTACCTCTGGGCATTTCAGAAAAAACACAGTTGATTTGTTACACAAGCTTTCAAAAGAGAAATTAGCTGCAAGTGAGAAACCTTATTGGAAACATAGTGAGTGTTAATATTCTTGGGTTCAGGTTTATTTCCAAATAAAAATATAACCACCCCCTGGTGTCCCAAGGATGGATTTTAAATCTTTCATTTTGTTTGTAAATATCAATTTCTTATTGCATGTCATTTCTTCATTCTTCATTTTGCATTTAATATCACTGTCGTTTTTAATTTGACTAAACAAATGGATTCTTTTTGTATAGTACTGACATGTTACCTAGTTGAGTTCTTTCCTTCTTTTTAAATTTTTTTTTTTAAGATTTTATTTATCTATTCATGAGAGAGAGAGAGAGAGATTGAGAGAGAGAGACACAGACACAGGCAGAAGCAGGCTCCATGCAGGGAGCTGGACGCGGGACTCAATCCCGGGCCTCCAGGAACACACCCTGGGCTGAAGGCAGCGCTAAATCGCTGAGCCACCCGGCTGCCCAAGTTCTTTCCTTCTTTAGGTGTCACCGAGTGATTAATTTTTGTAAGTCAATGGAAGTTGCACTGTAGTATGACTGGTTAAAATTTTATAAATTGATGCAGCACTGGTAAAAAAAAAGTGTTTTCTAGAACATATGTTTTTGTCCCCATGAGTTATACTTCTAAGTGTAAAGGCAAATGGGAGCAATAAATGTATTAGATTTTTTTTTCTTAAATAATTCTGTCGTCATATTGGTATCTTTAAGTAATTTTTCTTTCCTCTGAATTCCCAAGCCTGATGGCTTATGTTAATTTTTGTATGAATATTCACTTTTATTTAAAATATAGAAGTAGTTTACATATGTAGATCGCCAGCCCCCTGAAATCAAATCCTACCTTTCTTAACTCCACAGACCCTAATTCAGTGTACACAGTGTATAGGACGGCTTCAATCAGTGTCTCAATGAAAATAGATCAGATGAGCTAGCATTCATGTTTAGATTCAGAATTTCATTTGTCAGTATTTGCAAAGATGTGGGTAATTAAAAGATAACTACTTTCCCACAGCTTCTGGTATCCAGATATCAGTATACGTGATAAGTTTTTCTTTTTTTTTAGCTTTTCTTTTCATAAATTGTTAAACATCAAAGTGGTTTTCCATCATACTTAAATATATCTTTCAAAATATAATTATCATTATATTCTTTATTTCTTTTAGCATAGATGAGACTTATTAAATCACAGAGTTCTCAAGTTTTATGTCTTATTTTGGAACAAGTAGAAAATTTCATTCCCTATATCCTTTGTTTTAAAACTATACTGCAGCAGATTTTCTTTGTTAATAGTGGACTTATTCTTGGCACTACCCCAGATAGCTGAAGGGGAAGACAGTTTCTGCCTCAGTCATTCATAGCATAAAGGGGTAGGGCAGCCCAGATTCCAGTCTAGCTACTCAGCCATCATACCTGACGAGGGTAGCCCTGGAGTTTCTCATCCCTTAAAAATGTTTGTGTTTCTGAGTACAACCCTGTCAATATTATTGATAACATTCGTGGAAGACTATGTCTGAAAGAAGGAAGAGTCTTGTGAAAAAGTGATTCTGCTGGATAGAAAAGGAAAAAAGAATGTTTTGGGGGGAGTATTGGTGGAAGGATGGAAGCCAGAATTGTAGGAAGAATGATCAGGAGGCAGTTGGAAGTGCGACTAGCTGGATATTGTCAGGTGTGGATAGAGCTGGGTTCCAAAGGTTAGGTAAAGGGGATTGATATGGTTTCTCTTGTTTTTGTTTTTGTTTTTTTTTTTCCTGATGAGGATATTTATATAGGCTGTAGGTTTATTGTATTATTGAAGGTGGTATGCACCTCATTTTTAAACTTTTTTTTCCTGGCATAAATCTGATGTATTAATAAAACTACATTATCTTTAGTACATTTTCTATATATTGTCTGTTACCTCTGAAATTATCTGTGTAAAATTTGGGGGCAAATTTTCATCATTTAACAAATAAAGGAATCTGGATTCTTACTTTTTTCTCTTGCTATCAAAGAGACTTATAGTGATTAGCTTTGGTGAAGTTAAAAATTGTTACCTGGTTGATCACACTAAGCCAACTTTGCTAGAACCCCGCTCACCATACCTCTTTTTGTTGGAACATCAGTAATAATAGGAAGTAAGCCTACTAAGTAAGGCAATTTTAATTTTTTCTTGATATCTTGACCAACTAGTTATGAGAAGGCACCTGTAGATTTGATAGGTCTGCTGTCATGATTTCTGGGTTGAAATTTTACGAGTAGCTAATAAACTTTTTTTTATATTAAAAAGTGTGTGAAACATTGATATTCTATTAATCATTATTGGACATAAGAGTGACTTCTAAGTGCCCACTGAAGGTAAGACATAATGTGTGCTTTGTGTGCAAAAAAGCTTAAAATGAGGCCAGTGGGTCTCAGTAGACCCAACACTTGCCAAAAACATGGTAGAAGCTATTCACATTCTGTGAATAATGTACCTACCATAAAGAGTTTATAAATTTGACACCTGCTCCTGTGGCCTCTGGCTTTGATCCAAATGTCTCTCTAGCCTGAACCTTCCCCTTCTTCCAGATATTTCTGTGGCCAGTTCCTGGTATCCAGGTCACCATGCCTACAGGCCTTCCCTGTTCTCCAGTTTACCTTAGCCTCTTAGGCTCCATTGAATCAGTTTTTTATTTATTTTATTTTATTTTATTTTATTTTATTTTATTTTATTTATTTTATTTTATTTTTTATTTTATTTTATTTTATTTTATTTATCTACGCTAGTCACACACAGAGAGAGAGAGAGGCAGAGACACAGGCAGAGGGAGAAGCAGGCTCCATGCACCGGGAGCCCGACATGGGACTCGATCCCGGGTCTCCAGGATTGCGCCCTGAGACAAAGGCAGGCGCCAAACCGCTGCGCCATCCAGGGATCCCCCAGTTTTTGTTTTCACAATGTAACTTCTTGATACCTGATGTATTCTTCTTCAGTTATTCCTCTCCTATTAGAATCTATGCTCCATGACATTGCCTTTCTTATTCACCTCTTTACCCCTGATACCTGGCATAAGGCAGGTGCTGAAAAATGTTCACTAACTGAATGTGTACGTTTTCCATTCAAACTATTTGTTGGTTGTTATTTGTTATAGTGGGACTGTGGGAGTTATTTTAGGAATAACTGAGTGTTGAGCCCTAAAACATAACAAATGGCTGTATCAAATTAGTGCTCGGGTTAATATTCTGTGGCTTCATTAAGTCATCAGCAAAATTAAGCTAAGCTTTGTGACTGTATTTGCATTTTTGTTACATTGATTACACATTTATTTCCATTCATAAAAATTAAAACCTGGCTAAAATCCCAGATTGTATAGACAATTTCTTTTTTAAATTGACTTGGTTATTTTCAAGGAAAAGAAACATTTTCTGTATTGCTGCCCAAATTCCATTTTACAACAGCAATATGGTTTAAAAATACCAAGGATGAATGCAGTTACATATTTTACAGATTACAAAGTTGAGAAAATAGTTAATGAATGACTACTACAAAGTTAATGAAAATAGTTAATGAGCTACGAGTAGAAAGTAAAATGAAGTTTCGTTTATATCCAGACTAAGTCAGGAGTGTTCTTTCATTATGACATTCTAGATTTAATTTGGGTATAAATGAAAGCACAGAGCGTGTCAAGATTAGTAAGTATTTCATTTTACTTTTGGAAAGAGTTATTTACTTTTACCTTCAGTATTCAGTAACCACTGATGGTTGAAGGGATTATATGAGTTCATATTCTGTAGAAGTAGTAGTACTTTTAAAATCTGTCATTAAATTTGCCTTACTAATTTAATGTTTTTAGCACTCCTGAGCATGGTGATTACATGCAGAAAAAATTACCCAGAGATTATATTGACGTTAAAAATTAATATGTAAAGTGAAGATTCAAATTCCTAGGTTTTTTTTTTAAGATTTTATTTAAAAAAAATAAAGATTTTATTTATTTATGAGAGACAGAGAGAGGCAGAAACACAGGCAGAGGGAGAAGCAGGCTCCATGGAAGGAGCCTGACGCGAGACTCGATCCCAGGTCTCCAGGATCACACCCTGGGCTGCAGGCGGTGTGAAGGTGGCGCTAAACCGCTGAGCCACCTCGGCTGCCCCCTAGTTTTTTTTTTTCTTTTTTTTAAAGAATTTATTTATTTATTCCTGAGAGAGAGAGAGAGAGAGAGAGAGGCAGAGACACAGGCAGAGGGAGAAGCAGGCTTCATGCAAGGAGCCCAATGTGGGACTCGATCCCGGGTCTCCAGGATCAGGCCCTGGGCTGAAGGCAGTACTAAAATGCTGAGCCACCTGGGCTGCCCTCAAATTCCTAGTTTTACCTTTGGCATGTAAATTCAGCTTGTATTAAGTCATATTATTGTTGTTCCAGGTCTGTCAAATTTGAACAATTTAAAGGTTTTGAATGATACTTAGTCACATTTACAAACTTAAATACCTTAAGCCGTTTATAACTCTATGTAAAATTTATTATATTTGACTTAAATATTTTTCTGAGAACAGCATAGTTCCTATACATATCTCACAGGTTAAAATTATAAGTATGGTGACTCTAGGGGCATCTGGGTGCCTCAGTGATTGAGCATCTGCCTTTGGCTCAGGTCATGATCCTGGAGTCCTGGGATAGAGTCCCGCTTCAGGCTCCCCAAAGGGAGCCTGCTTTTTCCTCTGCCTATGTCTCTGCCTCTCTCTCTGTGTCTCTCATAAATAAATAAATAAATAAATAAATAAATAAATAAATAAATAAATAATAAATAAAGTGACTCTAAAATTCCCCTAATATGTCAATACTGTGTATATAGAGTTAGGTAGAAATACTTAGAATCATTGATCTAAATCAGTTACTCAATTTTGTCTTTTGGTTGGAATTATAAGTCTGGCCTATCACCATAATAGACCAAATTCTCTTAAAAGTTACGGGTCTTTAAAATGTAATTGAACTTATTATTATATAATAGTAATGAAAGGTGTTTGATTCTCCCAAATATTTTTTACATTTAATTATAAATCTCTTTAGGATTATGTTATCCCAAGTAGTTTTCTCAACTTTTGAGACCGTGTGAGGAATTTGAACAAGATGCTTATCAGATTTATGTCATTTCATTTCATAGATACACTAAACTTTATTTATAGGTAACAGGGAGGTACTAAGTTAGTTCCTTCTTAACCATACAGCCCACATCCCTAATCTCATGTAGAGAATGTAGTCTGTAATACTTTGGATTTTGTATTTCTTTGGCTCATAAGATAATTAAATATCTTTCCCCTGAACTTTAAAGAACTTTGAAATTGATGGAATTAACTAACTTTTTTTTTAATGTTCTTTATGTCTGGCTGGAGCACAAAAATCTTACTGATATTAAAAATATCTGATAGAATGCTGGCATTCTCTTCTATTCTACAGATACTAAATAAAAATAATCAGTGAACTCTGTTCACTCTGTCTCTTGACCCTTCTTCAAGGATTTGGGTATGTCTTCTGTACTATGGAGAAAGAAAAGAAAGTGCTCTCAAAAGGTACCCTGTTGCTAATTCTATGATATCTTTATGTTATAAATGATAGCATCTATTCCTTTAGGTTTAGGTCAAAATAAAATGAAGAGAAAATTCTGAAGTCCCTTTAGAAAGTAGGGGAAGATAAAAGAAATAACACTTCAGTCTTGTATTTTGCCAGGCATTTTACATTTCTTATCTGACTTAAATTTATTTCATTCTTACCATATACCTGTCAGGGAGGTGTTATTAGTTCCTCATAAAGTATCTTTGCTTATAGATAAAGAGATAGTGGTTCAGTGACAGTAACAACTTGCCAGAGCTCATAAAACTATTAAATGGTGGAGCCAGACTTTGAGTCTAGATCTGTTTGTTTCCAGATCTCTTTCCCTGCCTTGTCAGAAGATAAATGAAAATAAAATGGAGATTGTATTCATGTAAAAATGTTACTTCTGGTTGAAGTGTCCTCATATTTGCTTGCTTTCCCTGCCAATATATTTAGTAGAAAAGCAAAGTTTAGTGCATTTCCTGAATTACCTGTTGAGTTCTGTAGATTCACTTGTTGACAGGGAAAGATGCATGTTCTGGCATCCATTTACAGGGTTCCATAGCTTTTTCACTATGTACATTTTTGATAGGTAGAGGGGAGAGTTGAGTAGTGATATGATACAGCTAGTCTGGCTAAATTCATTACCTTTCCATCTCTGATTTGTTCTTTTCTCCTTCCTCTGCTATAGAAGAAGGAAATAAAAACTGACCCGTAAAGTGACAGACTTGCCCATTAAGGGTATTCAGATATGCTACCTCAAAGTGCTACCCCACTTTGGTATGAGGGTTATTTTGAGCTGAAGGAAATTCAGTCAGCAGATGCCGGAAGAATTTTCTGTCCTCCCCTTACCTGCCTAAAAGCAGGGCATGAATTTCCTTCATAAAGGTATCCATCATCCTGTCCTGTGGGAAAGAAAGAGAGTGACTCTTTCTTACTAGATTTGGGGAGTTGGCACTGAGGTGAGTCTGCATAAATAAACTTTATTAAAATAGCTCTTCCGTTAGTTTCCCCCATATATTGTGTAGTCACTCAGAATTCATTGTCCTGTGAAGAAAAGGGGATTTACCCTTTTCTTTTAAAAAATGTTATATAAGCCCCTGAGTCTAACTACTTCTGTGTTTTACTTCTTTTCTGTGACCTCCCGTGCACCTAAGATATTAATAAAAATTGTATGCCTTGTCTCCTGCTAATCTCTTTTGTTAATTTAATTTACAGGCTAATCATTTCTGAGCTGAAGAGAGTAGAAGAAAAGGTTTTTTTTTTTCTCCTCAACACCTACAAGGGAAACTCAAGTCTTATGAAGGATAGTTTCTTTTTCATATAACTGGGTTATCTTTTAGCTGTATCAAATATTATGCTTTTCAAAGTGGTATTGTGACTAATAAATATTAGCTATTATTCTGATTACCCAGTGGGTTGGGTAGGACAGCTTATTCCTATTTTATTAATAAATAAATTTTAAAAATGAATAACCAAAGTCACTTACCTCAGGCTAATTCAGAGTAGAAAAATCTATAAACTTTTAAACGAAATGGAAGACTATGAGGTTCCTTATAAATATAAAATTAGATTTAGAGGAGTCCCAGCAGTCCTTTCACATAGGAAATTGGAGCATCTAAGCAGTTAAGGTTAATTTTAGAAATGACTGGTGCCCCCTTTGCAAAAACTACTCAGAAATATTTGTACCCACTGTGGTAGCAAATAGTGCCAAATTTGGATGTAAATGGCTTCTTAGGCAGCAAATTACTATTTAAAGTTTGAGTTAAAGTATTTGGAAAATGTTTTCCCTAGCCCTTTAACACACTCTAATTTTACTTGTGATTTGAGGATATATCCTAGAACAGATTTTTATTGATACAACCAATGTATTTGGGCAGAGCCTGACAATCAGCATGTCTGAGGATGCTCATTTTGCGTTAATTTATGAATTTATTTTGATTATTACAGAAATATCTGAATGTTCATTATGTGCCTCATATGTATCTTGTAATAGATATATTGAATCTACTTTTTGAATCTTCAGTGAATTTTAGGATGCAAACTTACTTTAGATTCAAATGAATTTCCTGGGGTTCATTGCAGCCTAATGAATTCCCTACTCTTAAACTAATCAACTATCAGGAGTGTTAGAAGGCATTCTCCCAGAATTTCCCCCTCACTCCTTTTTCTTACAGTCCACCTGGGTATCCAACCTTTATATAGAGTGAGTTTAAAAAAAATACTCGTTGACATCCAGTTCATTTTCCTATTCTTCCGTGCATATTTCTGTGCAATTCGTTGTTCCTAAAATGTATAAATCACAAAAAATGTGCTACTGCTCAGATATCTGTTAAAATTTCAGTAGAGACTGTTAACTCTAGTAGCTTAGCTGTTCTTAGATTTTTAAAGAAATCTTTGATAAAATAAGATTGTTTGATATTATTATACTGAGTTATCAGATGAAACCAGTGGGTTTCATCTGATAAAAATGATTAAAAAAAAAAGCCACTCAACATTTTTACAAATATTCAAAAAGAGTTTTACCCCAATGTTTGGGGATTTATGATACATGACCCTATATTGGATTTCTTTAACCTCTTCCTCATAAGAGAACCTCGCTTTTCTGTTTAAAGAAATGTAGAAGTTACTCCTTATAAGGAGAAGATCTAGAGTTCTGTTTATAAGCATGTTGTATTAAAAACAAAACCCTGAAGTTGAAAATTCAGATAAATTCAGCTAGTGAAATTACCTTGATTAAAAAATACATTGAAATCATGCAAATGGGTTCTGAAGAATAAATATACCTTCAATGCAATGAAATCCACCTTAAGTTTAGGCTTGATCTTGGGAGTCTGAGTGACTACGGTGTCATTGACTTGAGTATAACGGGACTAAGTATATTCCCACTGGAGCCAAGCTAGCATATTAACACAGGTTCTTTGAATTTCTGTATCTGTGAGTTTCCATTTATGCAGAAGACTTGCCACAGAATAATTCATAGTACCTCTCTGAGAAAGAAATTTTCTTTTCTGGATTTACTTCATCTTCATATATGCTTTCTCAGTGAAACAATTTGCTTTTGAATATAGGAAGGGGTAGCATTTAACATTCCAAATAGAAATCACTTAAATATAGCAAAAATCTCTATTCAGGATGCTTTGAGGAGTCAAGCAGGGATCCCTGGGTGGCGCAGCGGTTTGGCGCCTGCCTTTGGCCCAGGGCGCGATCCTGGAGACCTGGGATCGAATCCCACATCGGGCTTCCAGTGCATGGAGCCTGCTTCTCCCTCTGCCTATGTCTCTGCCTCTCTCTCTTTCTCTCTCTGTGACTATCATAAATAAATAAAAATTTAAAAAAAATTAAAAAAAAAAAAGGAGTCAAGCATTCAGGTTTATAGATCACGTAGCCTTTATGTAGACAACTAATTCTCCAAATATCAAAATAAAATAAATAGGAAAG
This sequence comes from Canis aureus, assembly GCF_053574225.1. Classification (NCBI taxonomy): domain Eukaryota; kingdom Metazoa; phylum Chordata; class Mammalia; order Carnivora; family Canidae; genus Canis; species Canis aureus. Next base: position 40,768,460 of record NC_135628.1, on the reverse strand, counting down.
AATTTTGAATGTAGTGTTTTTGT